>NC_141691.1:1987762695-1989141056 GCF_964263255.1 Lissotriton vulgaris | reverse complement strand
GGTGTTTGTGTAGCGTAGGGTAGTGTTTTAGGGTTTAGGGTAGTGTCGGGGCTGTGAAAGGTAGTGGTTCAGTGTAGGGGACGGACAGGGGGTAGGTGTAGGGTCTTCTTGTTTATTTTGAGAGGGCGAGTACCGGCACTTCTTAGAAACAAGCCGCTGTATTGTGAAGCGCTCTGGCACTTCTGGGTAAAGTTCATGCTATATAAAAATGCATGAATAAATAAATAAATCAAAAATGGTGTTAGTGTTTATATATATTTTTTTAATAAATCGGATGTGTTGAAATATATTCAGTGATTGATAAAACGTCTAATTAATGAACAGGCGTTGTGCAATAAAAGTCGCACGGTCATAGCTGCCAAGGTTTCAGATTGCTTATGTGTGACATTTTCATAATTTCAGTGTAATTATGAGTGACATTTAACAACTATGAGTGACACTTTCTCGCAAGCAAAATCAAGCAATGAAGACGAGGCAAATATATAAATATCAGAAATTACACCCATTTGAGCAACAAGATATACTGAGAAAATCTGAAAAATGCTGCAAAGCACCAGAAATGGAAGGGCACTAGGATGTGAGAAAGGCCCCAGCGTGGAGCCTGAGCCAGCCTCAAAGTTACCAGGAGTCTCCCTAGAGATATTTCTGCTCTTTGAGGATTAGGAATCACCGTCCTCCATCAGTCTGCAGTGAGTGTGGCTGCAATAGACTGAGACGCTGCATGAATCCACCAATGAATTTTATTCAAATCATCTAGCAGTGACCAGATGTTACTGGTGCAAGTGTCAAGATAGCTCTGACTGCAAGTAGGAGAGCAGGAGTGAACACTAGTGGCAGAGCAGAGGTGAGCGCTGCTGTGAGAGAGATTAATGATGCCATTCCAAGTGTGAGGGCATATGAGAGTTAAAGTGCCAGTACAGGTGCTGGTACAAGTGACAGTAAAGGTGTGAGCAAGGTGATTGTGAGCTTACTGGTGGAAGTCCCAGTTGAGTGAGTGAGGTGCAAATGAGAATATTTTGCAGCTTCCATTGCAGGTTCGAGAAAGGTTACTAGTTCATGTGGCAGTGAGGTGTGAATGAGGTTGCTGGCTTAAGTATGCTAGTAGTTTTAGAAGTGCAGGTGCGAGTGACTTAAATGCAGTTGCACTCACTAACTTATTTATAGGCATCCATTCTCTCATCTACTCGCTCACTCATTTGTCCATCCAGGCACACTTGTTATCTTATTCACCCATTAAACTGCTCCTGCTTAGTAGTCACTCCATGCATTCTTCTATACATCCACTAATTTATCCAAGTAGCACTTATTTATATTCACTCACTTATCCATGCACTCAGCCACACCCTTTCATCCATTTATGCATCCACACACCAATACCTCATTTACTCTTGCATTCGACTATCTATTCAACCATCCATGAATGTCATGCTCCTATATACATGCATCTATACAGATGCACAAATATTCACACATACCTCCAGAGTCACTCACACGGACAAACTCAACAATGAATGAAAACAGTGTTTATTAAAAAAGCAGACCTATGGTCATTGCTAGCGATTGCATTATTTTAATTGTCATTTTGTAAATCAGCTTTATCCTCCTTCTCGAGGCTCAGTTAATTAAAAGAGTGCTTCTCCACAATCAATGTAAGCAATGTGTCTTCTTTATTTAGCTTTTGGTATTTAGTCAGGTCACTCAGGTCGCATCTTGTGTCGTGTTAAAGTCAAAAGTCATGAGAAATCACTTCCTGTGGTGTCAGAAAATATGCCACCTAGTTCCTATTCTTAGAAATTTCTAAAACTGGAGGGCCCTGGAAGAATGTATTTACATTAGTGATCAGTGTGCCATCTTCTATTCGCAAGTTTGAATGGGAATAAACTATCTTTAACGGTAGGGAGGTCTGCCCTAGAGCACTGTGTGAAAAGCTGCAGGTCAAAGTTTTGTATCCAAATACCTTAGATCAGAGGGTTGATGTGCTTGTTGCATACCTCCTTGTGTGACCTGCTGGCAACCAGTTCAAATTCTGTTAAAATAACTTGCTGCATTAAGTACAAGCTACATATATAGGCTGGTAACCAACAACACGTTTGAAGCCTCATATTCACTACCATTATATTTTGTTCTTCTAATATTGATAAAATGCGTACCATTGCGTTGGGTTATCACTGCTACCTTTTAAAAAGCACCAAAAAGAATGGGATTTGTATTGTGCACTATATGAATGTCTACTATTAGGTGATTATCCACACAGACCTACGAGTTATTTACATACAGAACAAACATAGGTCCTCGTGTATTACATACATATTGAACACGCATAGACTTACACATCTGGTAAACCGAGCTTAAGAGGGTAAAACACATTGATATATTGATGTATCTCTCATTTCTTTCACATCTTACACTGCTGAGTCTGAAAGGTGTGACATTGTTCAGCGCTCCGACACCTTCGGGTAAAGTCCGCGCTATATAAAATCGCATAAATAAACTTGCCCTCGCTTTGACTTTTGACACGGTGCACCTCCAGGACACAACCCATTCTAAGGACACAACCCATTGAAATTAAATCCGGTCTGATCCTGCACTACGAGAACGAATGACAAGACTGGCACCGAACAAAACAGTGTGAAATAAAAGCGGACGTTTCCGGGTCTTCCCTACTTCCGGGCTCTGTAGTAGTTTATTTCTTGGAAGGATAAAGACACACCCGCTCTGGGCGGTCACTTCCGCCGAGTGACAGCGAGAGCCGCCAGTGCCTACCATGGAGAGACATCTGGTGCGCATGCGCTAATAGCGACGGCGCTGAAATTCAAATTCGAACTTCCTGTCTCGAAGAAAAGATAGTGTGAGCCTGTGCTTGGTAGCGCTAGATCCCGAGAGAAGACTCCGAATCTGCCGGTAGGATGGACCCTTTTACAGAGGTGCGTGACTTTGGTATTCAGCTGCCACGGTTTCAGATTGCCATGTGTGACATTTTACAATTTCTCTGAAATTATGAGTGACATTTTCTCTCGAGCAAAAATCATGCAATGAAGACTAGGGAAACTTCTGAATATCAGAAATAACAGACATTTGAGCAACAAGGAACTCCCCCAGCCCCCCAATCACCTGTCCCCGCCTGGGCCCCAGTGCCGAGAGAACATGCGAGAGCTAGCCTGGAAAACAGTCACGCGCTGACCCGTAGTCTGGGAAGATTAACCCAGTTAGTCAGGGCGCCCACGATAAGGGTGAGGAGACCGAGCAGCCCTGCGGCCGGGCCTGCAGAGTTACTGTGGTTAAATCAGATCTGCAGATGAACCGGGTTCATTCAGAAGGATGATGAGCCAGAGCAGCCCTGCCTGTCAACTAAATTGATTGTGTGTGACTAAAATAATTTATCAGAGATCAGACTATTAAACTGTGCATAGTTGCCAAGTTTTCAGAATGTTTTGGGACATTTTCATACTTTCAGTCTAATTATGAGTGACACATTATCAGAAATTACACCAATCTGAGCAACAAAACACTCTAAGGGAATCTTAAAACTTTTGCACAGCACCAGAAATGGAAGGGCAGTAACTTCACACGAGGGACCGTAGTGATAAATGAATGCAAAATTACTATTGAACTAAAAGAGCTTGTGACAAGTGCACACTACAGCTGCAGGGAGGGCCTTGCACCAGGGGCGGCTAGTGACATTTGAAAGTGGTGGGCCGTAAACTAATTTGCATATTGCACCGCAGCGAGCACAGCAAGCGAGCCGGAACCACCTTGCATCCATCCATACATCATTCATGCATCCGCCCATCCATCCACCCACCCACCCATCCTGCATCCATACATCATTCATCCATCCATCCACCCATCCATCATCCATCCTGCATCCATTCATGCATCCACCCATCCATCCTGCATCCATCATTCATTCATGCATCCACCCATCCATCCACCCACCCACCCACCCATTCATCCTGCATCCATCCTGCATCCATGCATCCACCCATCCATCCATCCACCCATCCACTCATCCATCCTGCATCCATCATTCATAAAGGGGTGGGGATCCTGGGAAATAAACATTGCATGTAACACTGACAAACACAAATGTTGCAGAAGGGCAGCAAAACGAGTGTAAATGAGGGCAGCAAAACGAGTCTAATTGACGGCAGAAGGGCAGCAAAACGAGTTGCAGAAGGGCAGCAAAACGAGTGTAAATGAGGGCAGAAGGGCAGCAAAACGAGTTGCAGAAGGGCAGCAAAACAGGTGTAAATGAGGGCAGCAAAACGAGTCTAATTGACGGCAGAAGGGCAGCAAAACGAGTTGCAGAAGGGCAGCAAAACGAGTGTAAATGAGGGCAGAAGGGCAGCAAAACGAGTCATTAGCAGTTAGATTGCCGACAAAGCTACACTCATTTGTAGCAGCGCGCCAAAAACCGCCATTCCAAGCGCTGCATAACGTTACTTCCTATAGTTTATTTAATGCGTTAATCAGGTATTTACTCTTCTATCACCACATTTCATAAGCAAACCTGTGCTGCCTAACTGGCGATTGCTACTGCGGCATAATTTAATAAATAAAAATCACTCGGCATCTATATTTCTCAAGGTCGGATTTCACGTTCCGTGTACACTACACTACTACAGTGAACCCGTTTAGTAAACAATGTTCCTTCATAGCACTCTGATCATACCTGAGCTGGTGTGAACGCCGGGTCTCCCTGGCCGAGCGGTTCCTTTGGGACTTGACTGTCGCAGTGTCGCCCTCTCAAGTATTCCTTCCTGGGTCCGGTCAAGTCAGGTCTGAGGTCAAGTCTTCCATCAAACGAACCCCATAAACAAACAGAGGCCGAAGTACGAGGGAGGGAGAGAGCTCTGGCCCCCCAGACAGGGGGTTATGTACCCGGGCTAGGTATTGACCAGCCAATCTTGGCGCTGTATGGTGCCCCCCCAGCCAGGATTGGCTGGGGGGGCACCATAACTGCTCGCCCAGTCGCCCTGTACAACCCCGGGGGCTGCCGCCCGCCCCCATGTCCTCTCTCTAAAGGGAAAATCAGGGGGGAAACAATCTGCGCATGCGCGGGCATGTTTGTGCCCAAAAGTCGTCATGCGCAGCTTTAGCAGGCCCATCAGGCCCCCACCCCCCCTGCGCACTCCGGGAAAGTCGGGTGTCTCCCGGATTCCCTGCCGGCAGGTAGCGCGATTTAAAAAAAAAATTTGTATGTGGTTTAGTGGCGACGCGGTGGGTCCATGGGGCTTAGTGGGGCTACGCCCCTACGCCCCAACGGACGCACCGCGCCTGCCTTGCACCCGAGCAGCGCACAGGTGTCAGAGGCGCTGTTTCAGCACTGTCATCAGAGTGCTGGTCAGTGGCACAAATGCGTGACAATGCATTTCAGTGCGGTGCTGCGGGAACACCACACTGAAATGCGTTAGCGTCACGCCTGATGCGTGATACTTGGCAGGACTGTGTATTGCTTGTGCTGTGGAATAGGAACTAATGCGCTTGCACACTGGGGCAGCCTTTCCCAAAGCTGAGCCTGCCAGCCACTTGTTTGCTGCGGTTCCTACTAGCCCAGTCCAACAGCGGGCGAGGACTGGTGGGGAAGGACTTGGTGCTTGTGCCTTCATCGCCAGGTGCAGACCCTCTGTTCTTTACCACTTCATTTCTGTGTCTGAGCTATCTTCATGTCTGTGCTAGGGCAGCTACTAGCTACGACTGCGCATGTGCCATTAGATCGTGCTCTAAATTGACTACATGTAATCTTTGTGGCGAAAGTACCATTTTAACTGCGCAGGTCTGCTTAGGTCAATTTCAGTGCTTCTACCATTGATTTTCCTCTTAGCTGCGCCCCAAAGTTTGTTTTTACCGGTGTAAGAGGAGCTCCCTACTTACACAGGAGTCAATTGGCCTTTGTACCAGACTGCTGGTCTATGTTAGGCAAAGTTACTGATGGGCAGGCAACACAACACTGCGCTGGCTGAACATCAGTCGCCTTCGTTCTTGCAGTGGATTACTCACTGCAGAGCTTTGCCATAAGTGATTAAGCAGAGACATGTTTCCAACAGAAGTGTCGATTTATGTTCTCTTAGGGCGACAGTGACTCTCTGCTCCTTCCAACTGACAATAGGTCTCGCTTTCTGTCTTTCTACCCGTGTGTGTAATTGTCAGTGCCAATTCACCCAGACCTTTATGTCCCATTCATGTGTCTCTACGTTGAGGTGCGAGTTCCCTGTGCCTTTCTACCCTGTGTCTGCATTAAGTTGTAGTGACAGTCTGCCCATGTCTTTTTTTTTTTACCCGTGTCAATCTCTCTAAATTCCAGTGTGTAAATAAGCATCTGTTATAGTATGTGTGTCCCAGTGTCAGTCAATCCATGCCTTTCTGCCTCCTCGTCTCAGTTGGAGTGTGCACAGTAGCATTGCCTATGGGCCTTTCACAGCCTGCAGAAACCCTCATTCAAACTTGACTAACGTCCAACTCACACAGTGCAGTGATGTCTGCTAGATATTTCATCCCCTGCAACAGAGGGAAGCAGGGGTTTTCTGAGGAGCTAGTATAGTGTCTCATTGCACAAATGGTTGTAATTTGTGATATTAATATGTTTCCCTCATCTTCATTGCTTTATTGTGCTTGCGAGAAAGTGTCACTCATATTCTTTGAAGTGTCACTCATAATAACACTGAAATTATCGAAATGTCACACATGGCAATCTGAAACCTTGGCAGCTATGCGCAGACCAATGGTGACGTTTAGAAAGGCACCAAGGGGGTCTAACGGTTGATCTGGAGGAGCAGGCCAAGGGGAACAGCCGTTACCATTAGAATTTTTTGAGCATGTAGGGAATTTTGGAAGATTTCAATTAGGAGGGACAAAAGGAGGAAATGGTGTGTAAAATGACAGATTGGCATTTGTATTAACGATCTCAACGTGGAAGAAATAGTCAATGGGAAGCGTAATTTTTAATCATCCAAATAAGGCCATTTTGCACAGTCCATGCAAGAAGACAATCGGAAAAGTAAGGAATTACGGGATAAAAAGGGGCTCTCCGGGTGGGGCTTGAGACCAGGATTTGATTAACGTTGGAAGTTTTGAAAAGGGTAAACTTGTAGGCTGGACAGGGTGAGTGAGGGCTCTGCATGGTGACCAGAAACAGAGAAAACAAGGTAGCTTTGTCTCTTTACAGTGCGCTGCCTGAAGACAGACCACACCGGGCATAAAAAGAGACAGACTGCCGCGTGAAATCCCCCCCCCCCCTGTCTGCCAACCCCCCCCTGTCTGCCAACCCCCCCCCGTCTGCCAACCCCCGTCCGCCAACCCCCCGTCTGCTTGCACCATGCTGCATGTCACACACTGCCGCACGCGTCACACTGCCGCACGCCGCGCACTGCTGCACGCCGCGCACTGCTGCACGCCGCGCACTGCTGCACGCCGCGCACTGCTGCACGCCGCGCACTGCTGCACGCCGCGCACTGCTGCACGCCGCGCACTGCTGCACGCCGCGCACTGCTGCATTACGTTACTCACACTGCTGCACGCCTCGCACTGCTGCACGCCTCGCACTGATGCACGCCTCGCACTGATGCACGCCTCGCACTGCTGCACGCCGCGCACTGCTGCATTACGTTACTCACACTGCTACATTACTCACACTGCTGCACGCCTCACACTGCTGCACGTCTCGCAACACCACCAAATCACTCTGGGACACCGCCACATCACTCTGGGACACCTCCACATCACTCTGGGACCCCGCCACATCACTCTGGGACCCCGCCACATCACTCTGGGACCCCGCCACATCACTCTGGGACCCCGCCACATCACTCTGGGACCCCGCCACATCACTCTGGGACCCCGCCACACACTGCTGCACGCCTCACACTGCCGCACGCTGCTGCATGCCTCACACTGCCGCACGCTGCTGCACGCCTCACACTGCCGCACACTGCTGCACGCCTCTCACTGCTGCACGCCTCTCACTGCTGCACGCCTCTCACTGCTGCACGCCACACACTGATGCACGCCACACACTGCTGCTTTACTCACACTGCCGCACACCTCCCACTGCCGCACGCCTCCCACTGCCACACGCATCCCACTGCCGCACGCCTCCCACTGCCGCACGCCTCCCACTGCCGCACGCCTCCCACTGCCGCACGCCTCCCACTGCCGCACGCCTCCCACTGCCGCACGCCTCCCACTGCCGCACGCCTCCCACTGCTGCACGCCTCCCACTGCTGCACGCCTCCCAACACCACCACATCACTCAGTGACTGACTGTTTTTATAGAGTTTAAGTGTTAAATATAAATACCAAGGTGTATATAGTGAATCGCTGGGTGTATGAGTGCCTGTCTGGATGATTCAGTGAGTGTGTGATTGACTGTATGAGTCTGTCAGTTGGTGTCTAAGTGGTTGTATGGGTGTGTGAGTGGGTACATGAGTGGCTGTATGGGCGATTGATTAGTTGTCTGAGTACCTGTCTGGGTGAGGGGGTGTGCGACTGCCTGTATTGATGAATGAGTGGGTGAGTCAGTAGCTGTATGGGTTAGTGAATGCATTTGTGAGGGGCTGTATGGGTGAGTGTGTGTATGGCTGTGAGGGTGAGTGAATGGATGTGATATATGGGTGAGTACCTAGGTATGTAAAGGGCTCCAGAGCGGACGGGTTCCCCTTGGATGTGCATTAAAAGTAGGCCTCCGTCCCAGGCCTTGTGACTGGGGGAGCGGGCCGGCGCACCTTCAACTGCTGTGTCCAGGCATACAGGGCAACATAAAGGGGAGGCTAACATTAGAAGTCTGTGCTGTGCCCGTCCCGCCTCTGCAACGGCCGCCGGGTTAATTATATTATATTAATAAAGTATTGCCTCGCGCCCTCGCTGTCCTACGCAGGCAGCCAGTAGCACGACGGCACCACAGAGCTGCCCGTAACGTAACGGCTGAAGCTAAAACGTCCCTGTGACCTTTGGTTTTTTCATTGAACTACTAACATTTTTTCAATCTCCGTTTCCTAGCTATAACGCCCCTGTAACCTTTATTTTTTTCAGCGAATGCCTATAGTTTTTTAAGCCGTAATGGCGTTTGCAGAGTGGTGGAGAAAGGTGGATGGGCCTCCAAACAGCTCTCAGGAATCCCGCTGTGTAGCACTTACAGGAGGTACAAGGAGGGCTTCTTAGCCTCCAAAGGTCCCTCAGGAGTAAAGTGGACTTCATCCCCAACCAGTAGTGTGCCAGGAGCGCGTTTGCGGAGTGGTGGAGAAAGGGGACATGGCCTCCGAAGACCTCTTAGCAATCTCGCTGTGTGGGACTTACTGGAGGTAATTTATAAACTTTTATATAGCGCAGTGTCCCCTTGATCATCCGCTCCACCCTGATCATCCGCCCCCTGGGTGGCAGGTGATGCTGCAGCAGGGCTTGCTGCAACAGGGGTTGTGGACGCCTGAGAACTGGCCAGGAATGCCTGCTTAAGGCGACTGAACGCATCAGTGTCGACGCCCGAGTCTCTGGGTCGCTTAGAAGGTGGTGGCTGAGCATCTGTCATTGCATTCCCTGGTGTAGGGTTTGGCACACATAGCGCAGCTTTAGCCAATATCTCACAAGCCTTATCAATTTTGCGTGTCAGGCGATCCTCTAACGGCGCCAATGCCTCCGCGACTATGAAATTGTCCACTGCGTCATAAAAAGAAACAGCCCATGGTAGGGCGTTAAGGGGATCCTCCTCCCACTGGTCATCCATGACCCCAGGTAGAAAAACCCTTCAAAAGGTAAGTGGGTAATTCGGAGGTCATATATGGAGTGCTGGGTGTCAGCCTACACTTTGGGCAAGCAGAGCCTGCGTTTAAATAGGGCTACAGATCAGGACCCAACAGCCCAGGTGCAGGAAAAATATTAATGGGCAGTCTGCCTAACAGAAGTGGGCCCTTGGAATTCTAAAATTCCAACATAACAGACTCCCCAGGAGCATATAACAAAACGGCCTGTTACTGACCCCCCTGGTGTGCAATAACAAACTGCCTAATGGCAGACTACAGACCCGAGGAAAACGGGCGTTGGAAATGGCGTCCACAAAGACAAAATTCCTGCCTGGTGGCAGAGTACAGACCCAAGCAGGTATGAAAATCAACACAGGAGGAGTTAGAACAGTTAAGCTTTTATCTGGCGACTAATTCAATTTTGCACAATTGTTCCTTCTGGGTACTCTGAAAACAAACACATGTTCCAGGTACACATCATAAAATGTTTGCTGAATGTATGACTAATGAGTTTGTAACAGGCAGATTATAATCATTCACTCCGAAAACATGTAGCAAATAAAATGTAGTCTGAAAGGCCCATAAGGCATCATTAAGAGAAGCGCTGTGCATGCTATCAAATCAATCGCATTACTATGAATTAATCAGAGCAAATGTGACTAGTGTTCAATTAACATTCACTTTAAATTTTACTAGTCTTACTTGAGTCTTCACAATCATTGCCGTTAATATTCAGATATTGCTCACAAAGAATACCACTAGTCTTCAAATAGTGGTCCGTTAGTATTCAGAAATTGCTCACAAAGAATACCACTAGTCTTCAAATAGTGGTCCGTTAGTATTCATATATTGCTCACAAAGAATACCACTAGTCTTCAAATAGTGGTCAGTTAGTATTCAGATATTGCTCACAAAGAATACCACTAGTCTTCAAATGGTGGTCACAATCAATGAGACTAGCCTTCATTTTGCTCTTGAAATAGCACAAGAGCTGCAGATAAACACTAACAGAAGACTACTAAGCTTCAAATACTATTCTTCTAGAATACTACTAGTCTTCTTTTAGCAATCAATTGAAGTGTTCATCATGTATTTGAAGGGTAGTTGAGTAGGACTAGTATTCCCTCATTAGCATATTTCGGCTCGTGGGCATACTACTTAGCCTTCATGCTTACTAAATGAATACTACGTTTTAATGGTAAATGAATACCACTGTAAACACTGAAATCACACTAAATGAAGAGCTTCCATTTTGGTGAGGGCAATGCACCACATTCCAAACAAGGGGAACCTCCTACACTTCAGTAATGTTTACACAAATACAGCTCATGTCCTCTTTCTAGGCGAGCAGCACCCTGTTTGTCACACGAGCTGGGGTGGGCACATATCTGCTTGTAAGGCCCAGTCCATCTCAGCATCATTCACAAGTATTCAACTGCTAAAGTCCAAACGCAGTTGTAGTATTGCATTTGATTCGACACTGACGAACAGAGCTCGTTCTGAATGTAGCCTTACCTACTTCTGTACCTCTTTCTCATAGATGTAATCTGGAGGTAGTCAGGGGTCGCAGCTGTGACCTCTAGCTTGCGTCCAGCTGACTCCTGGCACTTCCTTTGCAACCCCGTGCCTCAGAGGTGGCAAAACATTTGTCTCTGCTGAGGCCAGGGGTCGCAAAGCAAGTGCCAGGAGCAGCAGGGAGCAAGCTAGAGATCACAGCTGCGACCCCTGACTACCTCCAAATGACATCTGTGCTCTATCCTGATTGAGAGCTCCCCCTGCCAGGGGGACAGCTATCATTGGTGCAGCAGTGTTTAGCGCTGGGTGAGGACTTATAATCCGGATCAGGATCTTGCGCTGTCTGAGGTGAGGGTGTCTGATTCAGGAAGCCATAATGTCAACACATTCTGGAATACTTGTGCCCGCAAGAAGCTGGCACCTTCTGAGGAGTTAAAAGCCAAAGGCATAAAAAGCCTCCTTGCTGGATAAGGGATTAAACAATCCAGGCTTTAGAAAACCAATAGTGGAATTCCACTGGAGCGAAGAGTTGGATTCAACAAGTGGAGGGAGCGAGGAAACAAGTGAAGGAACACACCTTCAACCAGCCTGAAGCCCTTATATAGTAACATAACAGGAAAGGGAAATTCCATCAAACATCAATGTCAGGAAACATAATGGACTTGGAAAATCAAGTGGGAACCAAGGAAGATACAGCCATGATGGTAAAAGGAAAAGAAAAGAGATACAAACCTGAACTGGGCTATCCACGGAGCAGTAGTATAAGTCAGCTGCAAACCCTAAGGGAGGTGATTGCTCTTTCGATGTTGGAAGAACTAGGAGCAGCAGTCAGGAACAAGTCCTGATAGCCCCCGGTGATTGAATCTAATAGCGTGTCTGTGGGCTTCTAGCATCATATTCTTAGCCCTGTTTACTGTAGGATCATCCAAGATACCAAGTCTCTGGCCACCCTGCTGGAGGGGAGGCTCGGAAACAACAAGCAAATGCTGTAACACTGTGCCAGTGGCATGATGGGCCATGGCTGTCATTTACTACCTGTTAGAAATGAGGGTCTCTAGTTGGCAAGGCCTTGCACCTTTCTCCAAGTAGGGACGCTTCCTTCCAGTCAGGATTAGGGAGTTACACTCCTAAAATAACCCTGCTCACCCCCTTGGTAGCACGAGCAGTCAGGCTTATTTTAGAGGCAGTGTGTAAAGCATTTGCACATAACCAACAGTAACACGGTGAAAGCACTACAAAAGGACACCACACTATTAAAAAAAAAAAAGTATCCAATAATTTTATATACTTAAGACAAGACCAAAAACGATATAAATCTACAAAACAGTACTCATAAATCTTCAGTTATCAAAATAACCTTGAAATACAGTTTCAGGAAGTCGATAGCTCCGTCCGGGGAGAGTTCTGGCTGACTTTGGCATCGCGGGCCAGCTACGGTGTCGGGGAGACCCGCAAAATAGTACCTTTAGAAATGCAGGGCGCCGGCGACCTCTCGTTGAGCTTCCGAAAGCACGCAGAGCGAACTCCTTGCAGTTGAAGTCAGGAGTGCTGACGTCGGTGGGTAACGGGTGCTGTGGTGCGAAGTGCAGCGTGCGATGCCCTCAGGTCACGGTGCGAGCAGGGGCTTGATGGTGGCATCAGATGGCATCGTTAGTGAGATCAGCGTCGCAGTGTGAAGTGATGAGGTGCTCGTCGCAGTGCTGGCAGGTCACCGTGCAAGCGACGACGTTGTTGCCGTTAGTACTGAAGCGCTGTTGTCGGCGGACGAACTGGGGTTGATGGTGCCGGCGTCGGTAGGCCAAGGCTACGGTGCGGGATGAGAACAGTGCGTCATGAAGTGCAGCAGCGCAAAGTGTGGTGCCCACAGGTCAAGGTGCGTGCAGCGGTTCGGCAACAGCAGCAGATGGCGTCTTCGATGAGACCAGGGTTGCGGCAAGGCGTTGTGACAGTGCCCTCTACTGTGCCTTTAGGACACGGACTCGACAGTGGCATTGTGTTGCTTTTTGTTCAGTTGCAGCACAATACACACAGTCCCCAGTGCTAAGGGCAGACAAACTCGAAGTATTTGCTGTTCCTGAGACTTCTTGAAAAGGGGGCAATCTCTACCTCAAGCCCTCAAGAAGTTGTAGAAAGGTCAGTCCAGTCCTTTCACTGCCCAAGACAGAAGCAGCCACTGCAGGCCAACGCAGCAACACACTTAGCAAAGTGGTAGTTCCTCCTCACATCTTTTCCAGCTCTTCTACTTAGCAGTCTTCTTAGTCAAAAAGAGTTCTAAAGTTCAGGGGTTTGGGACCCACATTTTAGAGGCCAAAATCCTTTATCCTCTCAGGCAGAGAGAGTCTGTGCCCAGCTAGAACCAGTTCTGCCCTCTTTGGCGTGGTGCCCTGGCAGGAGGTGGAGACGCAAGCCCATTCAGGGGAAAGGAAATCTCCTTCCCCTACTCTAAATGCAGCCCAGGTCTATTCAGCCCTTTTCTGACCCACCTAGTCTATCTGGAGCCCCGCTGGCTCCCAGCCCATGTCATCGAAAACCCAGACAGTCAATCCACAACCCCAGCAGAGGCCTACTGGATGGCTGAGCAGGAAAATACCTACTTTCTAAAAGTGGTATTTTCAAACACAGAATGTAAAAATCACCTTTACTAAAAGATGCATCTTTAGATTCTCAGTTCAGGCATACTAAACTTTATTTTTCTACCTAGTTCCTATGGCCTGTTTATAAGAGGTTTATAAACAACCCCTCCATTCTGTCCTATGGGAACAGGTAGCCTCGCAATATAGAAAAAACGAAGTTGGCAGTAATTCACTATTGGGACATACCACACAACAGGGCATGTCCTAACTTTCACATACACTGCACCCTGGCCACAGTGGTACCTTGGGACTACCTTAGGGGTGACTGTCATGTAAGAAAAGAGAAGGTTAGAGCTGGTAAGTGAGTACACTTGCAAGTCGACATGGCAGGCCCAGACTGCACACAGGTTCTGCAAAGGCAGGCCAGAGTTACATCTAAAGGCGGTTTGTATGGGTGGCACAATCCAGTGCTGCATCCCACTAACAGCATTTGATTTACAGGCCCTGGCACACTCAGTGCACTTTACTAGGGACTGACCAGTAAATCAAATACGCCAATCATGGAAACACCAATCAACAATTTACAACAGGAGAACTTGCCCTTTAACAATGATCAGCAGTGAGAAAGTGGGCAGACACACTAAGCCAGCAAAAACAGAGTCAAAACCGGGAAGTCAGAAAGCAAAAACTCAGGGGAAACAGGGCAAGTCTAACACTAGCCAACTGGAAAAGCTGGGAGGCCCTTTTTCTTTGGCAGCGTTAAAGCCCAGGGCACTATTTTTACGCTCCTTCCCCTATAATTTGACTGTTCAGAGGAGATCTGGACACAGCTCCACCAGAAGTCTGACCACAGACCTGTACAATCCTGCAGCTCTTTCATGTCACCTGCTCATACTTAGCTGCTTACATGTATTTGCCTTTGTTCATCATAATAGAGATACACTACATTTCAGCACACCACAGTGGAACCTGCATTCTTACCATAGAAATCATTGTTTTAACCCAACCCTAAGTATACTGATAAAATGCTATTCCTTTGTGTCTGTGTGTATGGCTTGACCAGCTGACAGCATAATTATCCAGTACTTATTATTAAGCATCAAAAGGCAGTACAGTTTATATTGTATGATACATAATTACTTGGGTCCATTTGAGAATATCCAGGCTTTATTTTGATAGCACATAACACTGGTATTAAATATGTATATGCGGGTGGATAGAGAAACTATTGTTCCAGATAGAGAACTGGGCATAGAAGAAGTGATTTAACCAAGATCGCACACGCTGTTCAGCGTGAATGCTGCTGATGGGTGGGGCTACAGGATGCAGACAATATCCCTTAGCAAAGGAAGGTTAAGTGACAAACCTGGCTGTTTTGAGACTTTCTCATTCTCAGTCAGGATCTTTCCCTTGCCCTTCTGGTTTCTTGTTGCAGGCTAGCACTTTGAGACCTTCGGGTGATATATACGCTCAATAAATATTTACACATAACATAACTATAACTCTTCAATACAATATCTTTATAAGCAATTCATTGCTAGCTCTGTCAATTGACGGGGAATTGCAACTCGGGAGGGCGCAATCTCTGAAATTTTGAGGGTCTCTTAGGGCCAGATGTACGATCCATTCATTTAGCGCCTCTCAATTTGCGACACATTGCGAGTCGCAAATTGGAAGGAGCTAAATGAAAAGTCAACAGTGTGTTTACACTATTTTGCGATTCCCAATGGGGTTGCAAATTGCGAGGCCCATTAATATTTATGAGCCTAACGCAATTTGCGAGCCCATTGTGAATGCCAGCCCTCCCAGGGACGGTGGCCTGCTGAGATCAGCAGACCACCATGACTGGGACTGCTTTTTAATAAAGCAGCTTTTTTATTTTTAAATGCAGCCTGTTTTCCTCAAAGGAAAACGGGATGTATTTAATAAAACTTTTTAAAAATGAAACGTTTTCGTTTAACTTTGTAAGGGCAGGTAGTGGTCCCTGGGACCACTGCCTGCCCTTAAAATAGTCTTTTGCATGTATTTGCAAAGGGGGAGGGGTCCCCTGGGCACCCCTCCCCCTTTGCAAGTGCATTACCACCTACTTGAAGTAGGTGGTTATTGTGAGTGCTTTGCGACCGCAATTGTGGTCACAAAACATTAGTACATTATTTTGAGACTCGCAATTTGGAAGGGAACGCCCCTTCCAAATGGCAAGTCGCGAAACATATTTAGCGAGACGCTAAAAATTGCGACTTGCCAAATGGGCTATGTACTTGGTCCAATATGTTTTTGCATGCGCAAACGGCTTCGCAAACATATTCAATGAATATTGCTGGGGCATAGAATACAAATAGTGTCATTTTTCAGATAGTGTCACAATATGTCATCTACAGTTGCTTTTACAAAAGGATAATCTTTGTAGAAATGGTAGTCATTCTTAAAATTTTGTAGTAAATTATGTTCTGTCACATTCATCTCCCATTATAATTTGTTCTAGACATTAATCCTGTGAACATTATTCCGGTGTTTTATATCAGCAATAATTTTCCTTTGGCACAGTCATTTTCTGCTGGACACAGCACAGCATTTTTACTGAACACAGGCTTTGCCAGAGTGGGAAAATGTTGATGCACACTACTTGTCTTTTCAGAGGATATCATTGCCCACTACAGGCTCAAAAGGACATCAATCCTCCGCATCCTGAACATCATAGCTCAAAGGCTGACAGTACCAACACAGCGGACAACCAACATCCCTCCGTAGACAAAGCTGCTGGCTGTGCTGCATCTGTTGGCCTCTGGTACCTTCCAACCAACAACTGCCAGAGTCGGAGGAGTCTCAGAGCCAGCCCTATCAAAGTTATTCACAACTGTCTTGATGCCATCATCAGTTTGGTCCCCAGCACCTGCACTTCCCCCCCACTGCGCAGGAACAGCTGGAGACCAAGCAACACTTCTACGCCATATTTATTTATTTGTCTTATAAAGCGCACTATCACCTTGCAGGCATCCTGGCGCTGATAGCTCTAGGGGGAGGAGGGGAGTGCCAGGTCGGGCCGGCCAGCTGATTACTTGGGAAACAGCCAAGTTTTCATAGCTGGCTTCCTGCACGTGTTGGGGGAATTGACTGCACACATGTCCTCCTTGTGCCCCCTGCTGACACTGCACACAATTGCCGCAACAGAAAGCACACGCATTCCATCAATGTGCAGGCAATAGTGGACCGCTGGGGACTCTTCACCAATGTTGTTGCCAACTACCCAGGCAGGGTGCATGATTCCTACATCTTCCGATAGTCCAATGTAATGCTCTGCTTGTTGGTAAGTACCAAATGAACACACCTCAACTCTACAATCATGAAGCTCACAACTCTGGGAATGTACACATTACAAACTCTCATACAACATGCCAAACAACATGCCCACCAACCAGACACAACAGCACAACTTACTGTGGTAACCTGGGCTAACCATGTACATGAGCCATCAACGGCATGGCACCTCAGCCACACAATAGCAGATTGTGGGGAGAGGTGGGAACTAGGCATGTGCGAAGGAGGCAAGTGACCCATGAATGAGAATGTACACAATACCAAGTGTGGCGTGGCTGTGCTGGACAGACTGCAGTATGCAGACCACAGACATGTCCGTGCCGACATATACTGCTGGTGTTTGGAGTGCAGTGGACAGTGGACGCAACCATGTTACCTCAGCCAGTGGGGAAGGTCGCGGAAATGTAGCTTGTTACATCAGCGTGAGCGGCGTGGGCTCGCCCGGCGTACGCCAGGCCAGCGTAGGGGTGTGAATAAAAAGCACGTAGCTCTGGGTGTGGTTCTCTTCCGGAATTGCCAATGTCACCTCTCATCCCGCCATGAGGCTGACATCGTGAGCGGTGTTGCCTGCGATCCTGTGCACCTGCTGCACCCCAGGCACCTGGTCCCTGAACCAGTCTTGCCCACCCATGCACACCCAGGCCTCACTGTTCACCTGCCGACACCGGCTTGTGTCAAAGAGGGCCCACCACATGCCGGTGCAAGCTCCAAGCCTGAGGCCAGCGACCTTGGCAGGCTCCTCCAACCATCACAGCCTCTGCGACACAGGCCCACAGTACTCCTTTCTCGTGGACGTAGTCCACCTCTGCCTCAGGCCTACACTGCGGTCTAGTAGGTCACACATTTGGATTGATTTCATTATGGCAGAGTACATTTCATTATACGCAAAGAGAAGAGGAAGACGCGGTTCCTTCCGGAAGAAAAAGGATCATTGTTACGGAGGGGATCGAACACTACCAACAACTGCTCTGGTGCCAATAACACTGTGTTTCGCAAGCCAACGACACGTGGCTGTGGGCTCCTGCTGAACACTGCCTCTGGGCTACACTGTCAAGTAGGTCACACATTTGGAACTGAGTCTTGATTTATTTATGGCAGAGTTTATATCATTGTACAGGTCTCCTCGCAGACTGCATCCCCTTTCAGCCCTGGCGCCACTGACTCTGTGCCCCGAAATTCATGGACACTCTCTGGTTGAACTTTGGTGGCATATGAGTCTATGGCCTAGGGGTTGTCTTCATCATCATGCATCTGATACTGACTTGGTGGTAATAATGAGTCTGTAGCATTCTACTCCTCCATTTGCCAGTTTCTGTCCTCTGAATCATGCCCTGGAGGACGCCTTCCACTGTCCGCAAAACACTCCGCGACATTCACCTTCGACATCGAGGACCCGCTCAGCTCGCGTGGCCCTCCCTCAGTGCACCGCAAGTCACCGTCCCAAGGCGGTATGCCTCTGCCTGCTGCAGTGCATCCAGGGCCACTAACTCTATGCAGTTCAAGTCATGGACCGTGTCTGATCGAATATTGGATGGCCTCTGGGTCGATGGCCTGGGGGTCATCAACGCCATGTGTCTGTGGCCCTGCGTTGTCCGCTGCCTCTGTCCTCAACTGCGGTCCACCAGGGCTCACACATCAAATCGAGTCCCGACCTGCCTGGACGTCGCATCACCACAGGATGCACACACCACCCCCGCCAGGACCACCTCCAACTAACAACGGGTGTCACAACCTCAGTGCACTGCAACTCACAGACCCTTCTGATTGCATATTGGATGACCTCTGTACTTGCTCAGGCTACCCCCATGATGCCTCGCAGTTGTTTCTCTTATGCTGGTATTTTCTGTTTCCGCTTTAATAGTGATCACTGTTCAAGTTGTTGCCAGCACCAACCACTCCATGAGGGCTGGCTTACACTCACCCCACACACATGCAGCACAGGGGTCACTGTACATGTAACCCTGGCAATAAAGGTGCCAGGCGCACATGCCCGTAGCCAGTTACACAAACTATCCGAGTGTGTCTGCGTGGTCATAATGTATGCATGCATAAGGGCCTGGGGCCCTACAACATTACATTGTGCAGTGTACAGCAACCATGTAACCACAGGCAGCGGGTAAGACCTTGGACATTAGCTTTATTGTCCCCCACTCAATACGTAAGAGGAGTGGACTAGGGCCGGCGTACGCAAGTCCAGCGTGGGTGTGTGAATGATTATCCTGGGGCTCTGGGCGTGGTTCAGTACTGGAAATGTGCAAATGCATGTGTCTCTGTCACAGTGAGGGTCTCCGTTGGGGAATATAAATGGCCACTGATGGGACACTATCCGCACCTGTTCTGTCACCTCCTTCTGGCAGTCTAACACCTGGCCTTGGAATGCGATGTGTGCTTCGGTGAGGTGCTAGGAGCCAGCCGTGGTGGTGGGTGCTTCCTGCTGTGTGGTTTGTGCAGGGTGTGGGGTCTCCTCGATGCAGTAAGTAAGTAAACTTTATTGTTTAGTTAATTAAAACCATAACAAATATCCTTCACAGTAAGTATCCAATATTAAAAGAGAAAGTAAAATTAATCAAAATACAGTTGGTCTCCTTGATGCTGCTAGGCTGCCCTGCTCCTAGAGTTGGGTTGCCTAAGATGTCCATGAGCTGTTGTAGGGCGTCATGACAAAGGTGTGGAGGTCCTCTTCACCATCACTGATGAGTTGTCTGGTGTGCTCTGCTGGAGGTGTTGTTTGTCCCTCTGCAATGTGAAGGGGAGATGCATTTCGACATTGTGTTGACATGTATGTTGACGCATTGTTCAAGTTTTCATACAGACTGCATGACGATGTACATTGTGACTGTTTGGGAGGAGGTGACTATTTAATACGGGACAGTAGACATTTAGACTACATCACAGATCTGAGGTATTTTCATCTCACAGTTTCCTGCTATGTCAGATGTGATTGGCCAGTTTCTACGCACAAGCGGACCCAGTTGTGTCCTCTGTTCTGCAGTGTAAGTGTTGCACTTTGTACCACATTGTCGTCAATGTGGATGTGCTGTTATTGCTGTGTGTGTGTGTGTGTGTGTGTGTGTGTGTGTGTGTGTGTTGCATTGTGGGAGAGTCGCCCCTGCAGCTGTGATTTTGCTATCCCGTATCCCTTTGAAGTGGTGTGCCTTAGACGTTTGTGCTTTTACAGTGCTGAGATGTTAGTAACTTGGGTCATTTGTGCTCTTGGACGATTTTTATACTCTTGTGCATTGTTTGTCTGCAGATGTATTGTTGACGTCGTCAGTGGTTGTTTGTGCACAAGGATGTGTCAGAGTGTCACCTGCTCCTTTCTAGATATGGTCCACACTCAGCCACCTCAGTGTCGTGACATGCACAATGTCATGATGATTGTACTGCAGCCATGCTGATCGTCATGTAGTGTCACTTGCATTGTCAGTGTGGCTCATAAATACGCAACTTTGCTGTGTTTTGCACGTGTTGGTTGTGATTTTGGTGATGTGTGTAGTGGGACCCCTTTGGGCACATAGTGGACAGGGACCTACTTGGTGTTTGTATGTGTGCTGCAATGTGCCATGGAGATCAGGGACATGATACAGGGTCAGTGTGGGTATGCAGTGTGCTACACATCATTGTGCATATCTGCCATTGTGCCCATCTCCCCCCGTCCTCCCAGTCCCTGGTCGTTACTTACCCTGGTGATGTTGTGTCAGGTCATATCGAGCTGTGTCCGGACTCCCAACTCCTTGCACCGTCTCCACAATGATGACTGTGGTCACCATTTCCTCCAGATCCTACCGTGGCACAGGACTCTTACCTCCAGTGGCCGTTGCTGCCTTTCTATTGGCAGAGGGTTTATACTTGGTTTGGCTTTTCACATCATGCCATCGCCTCTTGACCTCATTGACACTCTGACTGCATTCACGTTGTTCACGATGGACTGCCATGTTTACGTTTGTGATGCCAATGACACAGTGGAGGTGATGAACAGTTGTTGGTAGTGTTCTATCACCTCCGTGACGATGATCCGGTTTTCCTGCGGACTGCACCCAGTCTTCCTCTTCTCCTTGGCCTTCTCTGACCCCGAGGTTCCTTGCTGGTGGTCTGTGTGTTTCGTGTTGACCTCTGCACTCTGTCCGGGTGCATCCATGGTGCTACGCAGTTTATTTTTCTTTTCCCTTTTTTTTTGTTCTGCTTTTATGGTGCCATTTCCCGCATGACGTGTGAAAATTGCTGGCCTGTCGCTGATTTATGTATTGCGATTGGCCTCATCGCACCTTTTTTCACATTCGTGTTTCACATATTTTCGACATCGCGTTGATTTTAACGCGGTCATTTGACTCGTTATTGTGAGACAATCGCATGGTACCGCCGTGTTGAGAATACAACATTAACACTGCGTTATTTTCCTGCGACAGACTGTGATGTGAAGAGTTGCGGTAAGCTAATTTTGCAATCATTTTTTTTGTTTGAATATTTATTGCATTTTCTTTTATTTTGGCATGTACACATGTATGAGTAAATAACAGTCATGGCACAGGATAACGTTACATGTCGTATCAGTTGTACAGACACATTAATGAACATAATTGAGAGACGTGATAATAAAGAAAAATAGTGTGAACAGCGTGACAAGGCCATTAGCTATGGTTGTGTAATAAATAAAGGAAAAATCATAAATCAACAACAACAGTTCACAGAATAAACCAATTGTTTCCTCGCCTCTCATCAGTGAAATGGTTAGGTTGGGACATCTGCGATGTTAAATCTGTTGTTCAAAGCAAAATCAAGAGTGTCAGCAATGCAGTATATATTCAAATCTTTTGTTCGAAACAAGAAACTATGAATAACAACCTGGGATTGTAGGGGCTAAAGACTGGGTGAGGTCAAAACCATGTGTGTGCGGTTCAGATGGGACAGTCAGGGGCGGGATGTGTGGTACTGTGTCAGTAGTGGGGGTCGTCAGATACGACAAGCAGCAGGCGCAACAAGCGGGGGGGGGAGAGGACGGGAAAGCCAACCTAGAGACCCAATCTGGGGCCTACAGGGGAGAGAGACACGCAGGCAGGTCGGGAGGGGGGGAAAGGAAAAAAAAGGAGGGGGGGAGGGGCACAGCCGGGTCAGCGTTCAATAGGGTAACAGAGCCTAAATAACACCCCTCTGCAGGCACACTTGATGATATGCAGCCAGGGCGTTGTCCCAGTCTCGCGCTATGGGGTACATGTGGAGTCCCGCTGTCTCCTCTCTGTGTAAGGCTACACTTTCCGCCCTTGCCCAATTGTCAAACGAATTGCGCCAGTGTATCGCCTGTGGGGTTGCACTATTCTTCCAGCGCTTGGTGATGAGGCATTTCGCAGTTATCAGTCCCAGGTCCCAAAATCTAGTCTGGACCTTTGTAACAATTTTGCAATCATTTTCACACATACTTTAGAATATCCCCCTTAGTTGCTTTGCAAATTTTGTACCACTGGCGAATAACTCACTGAACTACTTAAGTGGGAATGGAACGTGTGACCAGTGGGTTTGACAAGGATCTTCGCAACAACCACATTAACCCATTAAGCTGTTTTATATGTAACTAGCTTACCCGTCGTGCGTTGCTGCAATCTCAGAAGAAAAGGAATTCAAGGAAACTCGTTATGATAACATTCAATTTATTTTGTGTCATTTTTATTGAAACATATTCATTTTAATATGGAAAACATTTGAAAGTGTGGCTTTAGCAGTGTGTACTCGAACGGCTTCCAATCTTGATTCTCGTTGCTGTCCTGTTTCATTCAAGTGGGCTTGAGCAGTTTCATTCAAGTGGGCTTGAGCAGTGCGTAATTGATCGGTTTCCAATCTTGATTCTCGTTGCTCTTCTGTTTCATTCGAGCAGGCTTGAGCAGTGCGTAATCGATCTGTTTCCAATCTTGATTCTCGTTGCTCGTTCGTTTGAGAAGAACGGCATTGAGCAGTGCGTGCTCGATCGGCTTCCAATCTTGATTCTCGTTGCTCGTTTGTTTGAGAAGAACGTGCTTGAGCAGTTTGTGTTCGAACAGCTTCTAATCTTGCTTCCCGTTGCTCGTCTGTTTCTGAAGCTTGTAATGCCTTTTTCTTTCGTGCTTCAGATGTAGATCGACCAATCGATTTCCGTTTGGGGGGCATAACTGTCGACGATGCTCGCAAATTCGCTGACAATTTTAGAATTCGAAACATTATGAGGACCCGGGGGGGCAGATATTAAAAAACATTTTATGCCAGAAACCTTTGCGGGAGTGTACTCAACAACTTCATAAAGTTTCATGGCGATCGGATGAATGGTGTAGTAATGTATAAAGGACAAACAGACAGACAGACATACTTTCGTTTTTATATATATAGATATAAATCTGAAACATACAGATTGTTCTCTGCTTTAGGCCTTTTAACCCTGTAAACAAACTTTATGTACGACTCAAATGTGTTACCCGAGATTGCACAGTGTCTCCAGCTAAGGCAGACACACCTGGGCTAGTTTACCAGTATTATATCATGAGACCTGCTGGATTCATATATGTCTGTAGCAGGTTCCTTAATTTCTAAGGTATCTAAAATACAGTTGATATGTGACAAATTAATTAAGGCTGAACCAGTGTTTAATTTGGACCAGCGGTTTCCAATGCTCAGCAACAGCACTTAATTGTAAATGCTGGTACATATGACAGTCTGCCACATGGTAGCGCTGTTTGTCTAAATTAAAGATAAGCGCACAACCGCTGTTTATTAAGAAATAAACATTTAAAAGGACTAATACCTGCTGCCCAAGCCATTCTTATAGCTTTGGGGGGGCTGTAATAGTCTGACTTGTTACTCTTGTTGGAGTGTGATGGTTAGTAGTTGTGTTGGGTCTGTCACTGGCAGGGGCAGTGGGTGGTGCACAGTGGTCTCCTGAGGAGGGCCCTGTAACTTCTTTTTTTTGTTTTACAAATTAAACACTGGGCAGAACGGCTTTACTATCGCATTTTCCTTTCTTGTCTATTTAGGAGATAGGATGGTACAAATAACGCTGGTAAACTATGGGTTAACTGTCACTCTGTTCGTGATGCCACTCTGTCATAACTTCTCCCCTCATATCTTCACCCCATTTTGTCACCAGTCTCTATGCGTCATTTTCCATTATAATATTTTCCTGTTTCCGCATTAGTGCACTAAGTTCTAACACTGCCTCTATCTTCTGTCAAAGTGTGTGCATTAGGAAAATATATAGCTCAGCGGGTCAATGTGCATGCACAGGTCTGGGTGTGCAGCCAGTGTCCCCCAGGATCGAATGCTGGGAAGTTAAGGGGTTCACTGTAGACATCTGGGGAAAATCTTCAGGTCACAGGTTTATTTAAAAACAAAATGTTTGTAAAATGTTCCAAAATGTTGTTGAAGAATTGCTTATAGCCTGTGGGTCACAAGTTACAATCTGAATAAGAAAGTTCAGTGGGAAAGATGAATGATGCAGTTATGGAGAGGGAGGGTCAGGGTGGGGTGTGATGCAGCAGGCAGGGGACAGTAGCTACCTAGGGGTCGGTACCGGGTGACCCCATCACATCAATTTGCAGTTTGACGACCCCTTCATGTTCTGTTTCACCCGTGACAGTCTTATGTGCAGTCTAAAATAAAGTACTAACTGAGACAAATATTGGTTTAAAGGAATTTCCTTTACACACTGCAGGCACATAGTAGTAGGCACTGGGCTCTCAGCAGCGACAGCGCCAGCGCAGCCCTTCATGATAGGGTCCAAGGAGACCAAGGGCCTCATTGACAATCATTTGCCGTAGGGCAGCGCCGCAAGTCTTTTAGCTGCGCTGTCCTATGCCAAATCGAAGGGGCAGGGATGCACCATATTTACGAGATATGGAGAAGCGTGGCTCAATGGTTAGAGCGGCAGACCCTGATGCAGAGGTCTGGCCCGGGACCAGGGTTCAATTTTCACCTCGGCGGCTCTTGGACTCAGTCTCCCCGGACCTGATAATTCTCGCCTCGGTGCCTAAGCTAATCATGGGTCCCACTCTTCGACTCTGGGCAATAGCTTGCTTAATCTCCACAACGGCCCCAGCAGCGCTTGGATGCCTGGCTTCACATTGGGGGTGCCCAGGAGTGGACATTTCACAGGAAAAAGCCAGGAAGGGTTCCACAGCGGTATGAGTGCAGCGCCGGGACGCCCCGTTGCTTGGGCAGACGTGCGCTTTACATTTACATTTCCGCTGGCGCACAATTAGATGCCTAGCGCCAACGAAGGCAACGCTTGCACCATGGTGCAAGGGTGTCTATGTTGTTGGCAAGATTGATTTTGAGCAGTACAAAAAACCCAAAAAAAAAACATGGAGGCGTTTTCCCCTCTCCATGTGTGCTGCAGCACCACAAATAGAAGATTTTAAAACGAGGAGAAAAAGATATCCCATCTCGTTATGCCTGCCGTGGGCGAGAGGCAAACAGTTTTGACACATTACCAGGTTTATAGATCCTTGTAAATCTAGGAATGCATCAAAACCCAGTGGTGTTTCTTGGGAACACCCTCCGTAACACCCATAGAATGCCTCCCTGACGCAGTGTTAAGCAACGCAGTGACTTGTGGTGGGTGGCCTTACACCTTATCTACAAGGCCATGAGAAGCCACACAAAGTGGCTTTGCGTGGCCTTGTGGATGCAGGGCTGCCCTCTCAGGGGTGTAGCTTGGTCAGTAAGATTTTGGGGGGGGAGGGGGATGGTGCAAGTTCAGATTTTCCAACAATCATGTTGGCATATATTATAAAATACATTATATGGGAGCAGGGTGCTTGAGAGGGGCATAAATGGAGAGTAATGCAGCTTGGTAGGGGTACTAAATGGGAGAAAACACAGTATTATGTAAATCAACGAACATTTTTGAAGACTTTCAAAACAGGAAAAGGGAGAGAGTGTAGGTAGATGGCTCTGTATATACTATACCAAAGTAAGGTATAGTGTGCACAGAGTCCACGGAGTTCCCAGAGGAATGGCACAGGCTAAATTAGGTAAGTACTAACAGGTCTCTTTGTGGTTGCATCGGCGAGCAGTTAGGCCTATCCAGAGGGTGTGTTAAGCATTTATTGTAATCATTCAATCAAGGACTGATACGCACACTCAGAGACAGAATCCAGACTATTTAGGTGAGTATAAAAAAGGTATACATATGTTTTATTTTAGAACCAAGCAGGACTTGGCACAGGTGAATAAAATATACTTTGTAAGTAGTCGACTGACGAGGGTGAGTTTTGGGCGTTATGACCAAGGTTCCCCTTGGTCTAATAGGGTACTCAAGCTGCATCAGCAGCGGCAGTGGGGCGGCTGGGTGCAGAGTGCAGGGGCCTAATGTTAGCCAATGTGAGCTAAGGGGGCCTTCAGTTAGGGTCGGTTAGGTTCTGCTGACGCGCAGGCCACTCGATGGTGGGAGCCAAGCTTCTGGAGTCAAGGTCAGCACTGCAGTGGCCAACGACCAGCACAGAAGCTTCAGCACCAGTGGCACTCAGGCGGCAGATGTCGGGAACCCTGACGTTTTTAAATGGAGACGTTTGGTTTCAAAAAGTTGCTATAGGCTCGGGTAGGGAGGCTTCCTGATGAGACCAACGGCTTGAGAGGTAAGGTGGGATGTTGGGGGATGACTGGACACCGTTGGTTGAGGCTGCAGGCGTCTTCAGGAGTCTTGAGGGAGGTCGGGGATCACCAGATCCCAGGTGAGGACCGGTGGGGAGACCTCCGTGGGGTGTTGGGCCACTTGAGCAGTGGGCGTCGGTGCAGAATCGCCAAGTCGACAGAACCCGTATTCTGGAGCTAAGACTTTGGTTTTAGCAAATCCGGTGCTCACGGAAGACAGAGTCTGTGGGAAGGTTGCAGGCAGATCCTCTAAGCTCTGGGGATTGCTGGCTGCTGGACTCGCCAGGGTTCTGACTGTAGTTAGGCTGTAGACTGGACAGGCCAGTAGGGCTGGGGCCAAGGCAATTAGTGTCTTCTTCATCCTCTGTCAGCACGGCTCTTCGGTCCTTCTTTCTTCTTCGAATCTGAGGCGGAAATTTCAGGGTTGCCCCTAAAAAATAGATTTAGGGGTGTTAAAGGGGTGTGCAGGTCGGGACAAATAGGTCCCTTCCTTGGGGTGGGTACACCCCTAATATGAAAGAACAACTTCTGGTGGAATCACCACTAGTATACCAAATGCACAACAAGTTATAAAATATATCACTGTAAAGACATTGAACAGTGCCTAGTTTGGGTCACCAATAATCAATCAAGAAATACACTTTTTGAAAAAATGTTGATTCTATTTTATGTGTTCATTTACATTGTCAGTAATCAAAAAACATTCAAGAACTCGGTATTTAGTTGTACCAAAACACAACCAATATAACGCTACTGTTGTACAGAATTGAATAAACATGACTGTCAATCAATTATTTGCACATTTGTAACATTATCACAACTTAAAGAAGGCCCAATACATTTCGGGAAACTCCCTTCCTCAGGGTCACTGTGGAAATAATGAACATAGAACACTTTGTCAACTCTTTATATATATAACTGAATTTTGTAAACATGATATTTCTAGATACTTTTAAGAAAGAATAATTGGAATTTACTGAATAGCAGTTCGTAAGACAATCTGAAAGCGTTATAAATTACATTGCGATATGCCTGATGGACTTATTACTAGGTCAAGTAGAACGGACGTATGGAAAGAAGGAGGAGAGAGTTGCATATGGAAAGACCACCACCGAAGGTATCTAGAGTTAAGATGTGTTCTTGTTCCTTTAAGCAAGTGTGGTTGTGCTTGATTAACTGATGACACCACTGTGTAGAATAAGACACCAAAAGAAACCTGATGCAGCACTCTTTTTGAGAATGGATGTACTCACTTATGAATGTCGTTGTGTGGCAACTGTGTTTCCGTATTGGATATGATGTTCTAACGTCATGTCCACAGGCTGGAACCTTTGACACAAGATGGCGCGCAACTAGATAGCTGCAATTCCTATATACCGGGTGGCTTATCATGGCTGCATCTAAGAAGTAATCGAGCGATTAACTTACTGGATCTTTGATTTGTATCCCATGTAAATTTTGTCTCAACATTATTTGAGTGTGCCGACGACGCTCCTCTGCCAAATCAGATTTCAGAATCAACCATAAAACTCTTTAAATAAATAACTTACTTTGCCACCTATGGACACGATGTTACTGGCATTTCCTCTTAACAATAACCAAATTTGTATTCTTAACCTTGACAAAGTCCACTAAGGGCGACACCCCCGTCGGCTGCCCTCTTTACTAGGATGTTCATCTTTCACATATTTTAAATTATAGCAACTACTACAACCACTGAGGAACTCAGTTAATGCCAAGACAAACTCTTTACTACTTCTATAACCGCTATGGTAACTTACTTTGGTGTGTGCTCCATCTGTTTCTGTGTATCTGACTGTAGTGGGTCCCCATCTCTGGTGGAGCCCATACCTACCACCCTAGGTAGCAACGTGTTAGAGCACCACAGTTTTACTCATACTACTGTGTTTCTAATCCACCTAGTAGTATGTGTATGCTATGTGTTTCTAATATGCTATGTGCTTCTAATACACCTAATGATATGTTTCTGCTATGTATTTCTAATAAATCTAGTAGTATGTTTATACTGTGTATTTCTAATACACCTAGTAGTATGTATATACTATGTGTTTCTAATACTTCTAGTAGTATGTGTATACTGGGTTTCTAATACACCTAGAATGTGTATACTATGTGTTTCTAATACTCCCAGTAGTATGTGTTTACTATGTGTTTATAATACACCTAGTAGTATACTGTTTCTAATACACCTAGTAGTATGTGTATACTATGTGTTTATAATACACCTAGTAGTATACTGTTTCTAATACACCTAGTAGTATGTGTATACTATGTGTTTCTAATACTTCTAGTAGTATGTGTATACTGGGTTTCTAATACACCTAGAATGTGTATACTATGTGTTTCTAATATGCTATGTGCTTCTAATACACCTAATGATATGTTTCTGCTATGTATTTCTAATACACCTAGTAGTATGTATATACTATGTGTTTCTAATACCCCCATTGGTTCTTCATATTGCAGGGTACTGTATGGGGAAGTGCAGCTCTCTATAGCCACTGCAACCATTGTCATAGCTAGAATGGGTACCGCCAGTGATTGTTAGCGATGGAGGTCTGGGTAAAGAGAACTGTTTTTTCCTCTATGATGGATGGCCCTTTTGATGTCAATAGGAATAATGCAATATTAAAATAACACTCTGAGGGCAAGTGTATTGGTCATTAGCATATGCAGTAAAATGTGTGTATACTTTTTCCCAGTAGAGATGACAGTAGGAGTCATTGGCCAACCCTTTGTGGCGAGGGCTGCCCAGCGTGTAAAGGCAAGGAGCGGAGAAACTAAGATCATATGGTTGTGTCTTCCGGGCTTGTGCTGGGCGATGTGGGCTCGGAGAGCACCCAGGCAGTGGGGGAAACATGATCTAAAATACTAATGTTGGCTTGGGGGTTACGATTCACCACTATTCAAAGGGACCCCAACTAGTGCAATGAAAGATGTTGGTCATGTGGAACTGTGTGGTACGAGATCATCCCACAAGCAAAATTAAGTCAACAGTTAGGGAATTCTTCCACAGAGCTGGCCCTATACCTAGGCACACACTTACATTGGTGGTCATTGTGTTTAGTCTTGTGCTGCCAGGACAGTTCCATGCATTTGCTCCAGTTTTGTTTGTGGTGGATTAAATTAATAGGGTTAGATGCTATCATTAGTGGGGGCTGTGTGAGCTCTTGCTGATGATTGCTCGGATTAACAGATCAGTTAGAGGAGACGAGGTATTGTTAGATTGCAGAGGTAGGGTTTCAAAGAGGAAGGGGTGGTGCTCTATGAAATGAGGTGCAGACCTTTTGGAGAAATACAATAACAGAGATTAAGTCAAACATTCATGTGACTTCAAGTAGGCTGCCCTCCGAGAGGAGGCATGCAGAGGAAAGACAGTAAGTAGAGGGTCATTCAAAAGAAAACCAGGAGAGGCACCAGCCAGACTTTTAATTCAGGGTCAATTTTTTCACGAAGGAGGTTTTTTTGAGATGGCATGCAATCTGAGGATGCAAAACACGTAGAAATTGCATTATTTGCAGGTGCAAAAGTGCTATATTAGGTACTTTTGATAGGCACTAGAAACTGCTGAGTGGCCTGTCTGCTGCTAGGCTACCACTAGATGATTGGTATTAAATAACAGAATAATGGGTCAGAGACTATGCAATCTACTGATTCCTCTCATGTCAATTCTGCTGCTGTATGAAACGCAGAATCTGGCACTGCCATATGTGCGCAGGTCAAGCGTGTGTTTATGTGCACAGTGAGTATGTGGCATATATGGTAGTCTGAATACTGAGGCCAGAATGCCCTTGGTTAGGCATGGTACAAAATGCAGTGGAGGTGTCTTGCATTCTTGTGGTTGGAGGGTAGACACCCAGACTTTGAAGTGAGTACAATGAAGACAGGACTCCCTTTAAAAAGTTAATTAAGACTTTATTTACATGGGCCTCTGATTATTTCTTCCTGAGGACTGCCATCAGTGGTTAACAACGTTGACCACGAAACTTTAATCACAACGCAGTCGTTACAACGACGCGTTGTGATTCTGCATACCATTATTCTGCAAGTCGGAACAACGACTTGCAGAGGGGGAGGGGGGGATCCAACACCTTTCCTAGTGTCCGCACAGACTGGATTTGGAATAGTAAATTATACTATTCCAACATCCAGCATCCCCCCCCCCCCGCAAGTCGTTGTTCCGACTTTCGGAGTAATGGTATGCGGAATCACACGTGGTTCCTTCGGGGGGGGGGGGAGGGGGGGGAAATGCGGGATAACTTCATACATTCGCCATCAGTAGATGGTATGGGTGAGGGATGGGATGCAGTTTGTTGTTCAAGACAATGGAGCTTTGAGGACGGTCCTGGCCTTTTGTCTGTCTCTGTCTGATTACCAATTCAGGAAGTCTGATGTCAGTCAGGTGCTGACATCTCGCGCTTCTTCATGCCCATTTTCTTTGGATAATCTTCGTAGGACCAGCCCCAGTGCAACCACTCTGAGAAGCATCGCTACATACAAGGGTGCGTCTGGAGAGCAGCCAGGAAAAGACATTCGAAAGAGAAACCACTCCAAGGTAAGGAAAAGAAGGTATAATCAGAATTTGAACCAAATGTAATATAGTAACATATAATGTAGAACACTACAGCAGAGTGGAGTAATGATCCACAAGCCACTACCTCTCTTATTACTTGTAGGCTGAACACTGAAACTCTCCACTGCCTTATTAGCTAGGTTTGCGCTATACAAATACCACAAGACACCTGCAGTTCCAAGGCACTGAACAACCCCTTACTGTTAGCAGTGCTGCAATAATGTGCTAGGAAAATATGCTTTGCTGATGTCACTTAATCGAGCTCTATACCTACAGCCCATTAACTTACCGTATTGGATATCTGAACAACTGCGTCTATGATGTTCAAAAATGAAGATCAGATGCTGCTATCAGCAAGAACATCATATCAACAACTGTAGAACCTTGACAACCTCTGAAGAACAATAAATGCAGTTAATGGACTTAGGGCTAAATGCAGGTAAATAGGTTTTACCGATTCTAAAATACTGAATGTTACCGATTCATAAATCCTATGTAGGTAATTAATCGGTAAAAAATACCGAAATCGTTTAGATTCGGTATTTACTGAATCGGTAATTACCGATTCGGTATTTGCCATTCATTCCTATGGGCCTGGAGGCCCATAGGAATGAATGTCAATTACCAAATCGGTAATTACCGATTAGGTAAAATTGGGAAAAAGTCAAGGGTGGCAGGGTGTCACTTTGACACCCTGTCGCACCCCTAATTAGTGCTGGTGAGCAAATGTGGCATACATACATGCCCTAAGGGCATGTATGTCTGTGACATGGCAGAGGTGTAAATGCACATATTTGCATTTACATAGGAATTCCTTATCTACCACCGACTAATAGTTGGTGGTAAATAACAAATTCTTAAAGCCCAGAAGCACTGTTGGTTACAGTGCTTCCTACATCTCATTTACCGATTCGGTAAATACCAAATGGGTAAATGATGATTCGGTAAATACCGATTTGTTATTTACCGAATCGGTAAAATAGCCTCCTACATAGGAAAAGGCTTTTACCGGTCGGTAACGGCCGATTTCGGCCGTTACCGACCCGTAAAAGCCTACCTACATCTGGCCCCTAGTTATATGCTACTGTGGTAGCTTACCTTGGTGTGTACCCTTACCTTTTCTGGATACCCATTCTAAAACATTCCTTGGTTTGACTAGGTCTGCTTGGGTTTTGAGACCTACTGTGACATCATTAACATAGCGGCCCATTAGCCAATGCAATGTGGCAGCTCTCACTGCTGTAAACATAACCACATTGCCACCTTTGAAACCAAGCTTCAAAGATACCACATGGTGTTTCTTAGTTGCTTTGGCAGCGTTCATTGCCTATTATTGTGCAAACCAAACCCTGCCTTCTGAAGCCAATCTTCCAGCAAGCTCTGTAGATCAATCAATACCAACAGCTTCATCTTCACAGGTGAGTTGAGCCAGCCATGGTGCATTCAGGTCCTCTCCAGAGAAAAGAGTACATCCTCTTAGCTGCTTGGCTGATGGTGAAGAGTTTCTCCCACCATGGATAATGGTAAATGTAAATGTAAATGTACATGTATTTATATAGCGCAAATCGCCCACATCGCAGGCATCTATGCGCTTGCTTAGGGAACCCGTCCTGGTATTCCCCTGTGAGATACCCCGGCAGGGTATCCACAAGGTGAAAGCCAGGCATCCCGCCGCGAGGGGCCGTTGTGGAGATTAAGCAAGCTATTGCCCAGAGTCGCAGAGTGTGAACCCGTGAGTCGAGTAGGCACCGGAGTGAGAATTATCGAGTCCATGGAATTATTGAGCCCAACCCCCGTCGGGGCAGGGAATTGAACCCTGGTCCAGGGCGGATCTCAGCTTCCGGGTCTGCCGCCTCTAACCCCTGAGCCACACTTCTCCACGCAATATGGTATATCAGGTAGTATTTTTTTGCAGCTGTACAGAGGAGGGAATATGCAATGAAGAAATGGGGTAGAAAGTCTTACCAGAATAATACTGAATCGTACACAAAGCCGACTGGCATTCTTTCCAGCTGCAGTTTACAGATGTTGGAAGAGGGTGCACCTAAAAGACGCCCACTTAATGCCACCTGCGAGGGAGTTCTTTGACAAATATGGTTCGAGGCCATGAAGTCGTCCATATGACCATGGAGCCGTAGAATGAAAGACATGGTCTAAGATAACTACTAAGAGGTAAGCAGAACTGAAATATTAGATGTTCCCCAAGTGGGAACTGGATAGGACATCAGCCTTGGCAAGTCTCCTTTGACTATCATGGCCAAATGACATCCATTATTCAGCACATTGGTTTCCATACTGATAAGGCAATGCTTGCTTGTCTTTAAGCATCCCAAGCAGTTTTTTTGTCAGAGTTATATTGTGCAAACTTGGCCCAAAGGCATCAGAGTGCTTTAGATAAGCATTACACAAGGTCAGATTTTTTTCAGGCACGGGGAGATTAAGTGCTTTTCCCTGAATTATAGTATATTGAGCTGACGTCAGGACTTTAGCTTGATTTCTGCAGTCCAAAGTTGGCAACCCTACCCATTAGACCACATCTTCTCTTTTGAACTAGCTGTACTAGAATCGACTTATAAACCAGCAGCAACAGGCGAAAATGACAAAGGTTCCCCATGCATATGAAAATGTTAGAACCGTGCATACTTCCCCAAAAGCCCTGTGCATAGCGCTCTATTACCAAAAGTTCATGTCCCTAAATGCTTAGCAGTTTCTGTACCTTAATTCTGGATACCAATGAGATGTCAGCACTCCTGCCCGCCTCAGTTTTTGTGTAGAATGGTCATCTCTCATGTGCCTGGCACACAGGTAGCATGGGTGAGCAACGGCCTGGGTCAGTCCTGTTACTGTGGACATAGAATCTTTGTTTTAAGGTTTACATCTTTTATTGAGATTTACACAGTATCAAACATCTGTCATGTGGGATGACCTTAAGAAAATAATTGACCGGAACACGATTGCTGCACTACTTCTCTTGGACCCATCAGCTGCCTTTGACACGGTGGACAGTAACACCCTAATGTAAAGACTTTACGAAGCCGGCATAAAGGGGACTGGTCTTGACTGGATCACATCCTACCCTCAAAACTGAACTAATGTCATCCATAGCCCCCTTTCTGGTCCAAACCGTACTTCAGAAAAGCAGGTATCCCTCAAGGCTCGGTCATCTCACCCATGCTTTTCAACATCTACATGAAATCATTACTGGCGCTGATCAATTAATTTCACTTCGTATGCTATAAATATGCAGATGACACAAATACTCCTTGAACTGGAAACCCTCAAAGACATGGGAAACTCACGATTTTTTAGTAGTCTCAGAGCCATGGATCCATCTCAAATTGTATGCTTCTAAAATGGAAATACTCAGTGTGGCTTTTTAAAAAATGATGACCCTTTCACTGCCTGGCTTAACGATCGGGGAACACTGCCTTAAGTATCAAAGGAAGTAAGAAACCTCGAAATTACCATGTACCCCAGGCTATCAATGAATGCTCAAGTGGTCAAACAAGCAAGATCAAGCGTTTTTACTATAAAAACTCAGACGCATCTTACCTCACCTGGGATTCCCACACAAGGTCTAGGCTACTATCTCTCTTATTCTATCTAAACTCAATGCGCCAATAGCCTCTACCACTGATCATCTTTAACAATTATGAAAAGACTACAACGGATTCAGGACTCTGCTGCCAGACTACTCCTATATGTAAAGCCACAAGCCGAGATCTCCCCTGCCTTTAAGGTCTTGCATTGGTTACTGGTTTCCAGAAGATCCCCGTTCAAGCTGCTTTGTATCGCCCACAAAACGATACATGAAACAGGACCGCTCTTCATCAGGAATAAAATCACCAAATACATTCAACAAAGGAACCTCCGCAGTAGAGTGGCACCTCCCCTCAAAATCTCAATGTACAAGAAAGAAAACACAGGTTGCACATCCTTTTACTGTTTAAACAGCCAAACTATGGAACTCTTTACCCCCAAACATAAGATCCGCAGATAACTACCTTATCTTCAGAAGACTACCCAAGAGTTGGCTCTTCCCCACAAAACCACCATACTTAAACATAAATATATATCATATCCCTGTGTATATAAGCATTTATTTTGACTATGTGTACCTACATAAATGTATTGCTTTGTATAAACAAGTTTAATAATTATGTGCATAAATAAATAGATATTCGTTAGTTCTGCTTCACAAATGTTCATATTACAAAAAAAAACACTTTCTAGACCCTTCCCTCTTCTATCTAAAGTTTTTTTTGTTGTCCTCATACATGCCACCAGCAGATATAACCTCAAAGTGGGATCACTCCGTGCCACTTGCACACTTAATTTTCTTGGATTCCGCCCTCAATGGAATGTGCAAAGCATACAGGGAACTCCCAGAGGCAGGCTATTTCTTGGTCAAACTCCCCTTTCGACACGTTACCTGGGAGGACCAGGCCTATAACCACTGGCATAATATTGGACTTTGGTTAACTTTCGGCCCAAGTTCTTAAAGCTGACCACACTTTGCTAGCGCTTTCGTCACCGCACAGCAAGTCCGACTGACTTATCATCATGACATTCCTCAGGCAATCTGCAAATTTTGGAGGTGCCTCCGATTTCCACTCTCTACAAATTTCTCTCCTTGCGATTACAATTAAATAGCAGATAAATTGAGTGGCTGGGTTGTTTAGTACGTACCCTAAGGGGAGCCCAAAAAATAAATTAATCTAGGACAACATGTAATTGATGTTAACAAAACCTCTTCTAAAAAAACACAAACCTGTCTCCAATAACTGATGATTTGTGGACACTCTCCACTATCCTTTTCAATACAACTAACAGTCCAACATGTCCACCTCTCAAATTAATTTCATATTTCCCTACACTAATGTGCCATTAATCCGGTTTGTGTTCCGGAGTAGCGTACTACCTGCCGAAAAGATCTTCAACACCTCTTCTGGGGAAGCAAGCGCTATATAAATGCAATCGCTTCCCTCTTCTATCCCCCACCAGCCCTTTTCAATCCAAATAAACGCACACGTCTGCCACTCAAATTAATTTCATATCTCCTTATACTAATTCACCACTAATCCTCTTTGGGTTCCGGAGCAGCATACTACTCGCCAAAAAAGTGCTTCAATGCCTTGTCAGGGGTAGTAAGCTAGCACCATATAAATGCTATTACAATCCCATCACAGAACGTTTAGAAAAGAAGAATACTTACTGCCCATTATAGTATATATAGTGCAGCAACAAAGGACCTTCGCTGGTTTCTGCTAATAGGCAAGCTTCTGTACAGTGCCAAAGCTATGGTTAAGAGTCTTCATTTCTGTTTCCACAGATCACCTCCAGGTGTTCTTTGTCTAGCCTTTCTTCTGTTTGCCTTCTGTGGTGCAGGAGAGAGCTATTTTCGTAATGGAGCACTGTTCTCTTCTGATGGTGTGTCCTACCCATCCTATCTATAGAGAGGGGGACAATAGGAGCGGATTATTAGGTCCAGTGACCCTTGCTCCCGAAAAATAACTAGTACACAAAGGGAGTCACTGTTCCTTATAGAGGATGAAAGAGGAAGAAACTTTTTTTCGTGTGCTTCTCTATCTGTGGGGGACAGTGTGCCTTCATCATAATGCCATCTCACAACCCGAAGGATGTCATGCTTCATCATTTGGGCTGTGCTCCTCGTCGGGCCGGCGCGGCAATGCCCTATGGGTCCCCCGAAGGGTCTCTTTATCGGAGATCTTTTGATGAGAAGCCGTTTGGGTGCGTGGGTGTAAGTGGCAGTGAAATCTAAAGTGGTATGTTAAAAAATGACTTGAGGGAGAGTGGGTACTATTTATTAGGGTGATCCCTCTGTTATTGTTAAAACAAAGTGTATAGTGCTGCTCGAGGGGATATTATGTCCCTCTGTAGCTGGGTATATGTCTAATGGACATAAGTAACGGTCAACATGTTTGGCGCTGTATGTGGCCTCAGAAGGAGATCCAAAGCACTTCTTCAGGACCAAAGGAAGGTCAATTTTAGTATCAGTGGCGGCCTGAACTAACCAGTGCTGCCAAGTTTGTAGAAGGGAGTAGCGTTTCTGAAAAGAGAGAAAGTGTAGGACATAAGTATAGTATGGTTAATATCTTGTCATGATAGGTTGTCTGGGTCATCCATTGGAGGGTCTGGTGCGCATTACCCTTAGCGCAAGTATTATCGCTATACGTTGGCATAAGTACACGTATAATAAGTGATGTGAATAATTAAAATTATTTTTCTCAGCATAGTGACAGCCATACATAAATAGGTATAAGATCAATGATTAGATTTTGCCAGTGTAGTTCTATATCCATACATTTACTCTGTCGTTCCTACAGTACCCATAGATAAAGTACCCAGGTTGATGTGACTCTATAAAAAGGCACATTCCTATAAAAAGGTACATTCATACGGTAAGTATAGGAACCATAGCTATCTAGGTAGATAATACTGCAAAGTATCCCCCACTATTGATGGCAAACCTCTAGACACTGTTGCCTTGTTTTTTGCAAAATACATCATGTTTCTCACCCCTTAATATTAAAGTCAGGACCTCATGAGATCAGTGAGGGCACTTGGGAACTGGGAAATGAGGGAAGGCAAATAAAATAGTATTAAAATGTTTTGTTGTATCCCACTATTGTCAAAGTTTGTTGTTAAGAAACAAAAACGTATTGTTTTGAAGACTAAGAAAAACTTAATAGCTGCTATACAGAGTCCCGGGACGATCCACGCATGCTGGAGGGATTTGCCCTGTGCAGTTAGGGGGAGATGATAGTGCACGGAGTTGTCACATTTCGTTAAGATTTTATGGTTTTGGAGGCCTGTGGGGAACGGCCTGGTGCTCTGCGTAGACGTATGCGGCTTCATAGAACCCCACTTATTAGGTCAAACAGGTTCTAAGTGAGTCAGTAAACTATGCATAAAACCAGACCTTTTTAGCAGGTTTGACACAAAAAAGACACTGCATGTATTGAGGCTTTGTTTTTAAGAAACATTGTTTAAAGGCTAGGTGCTAATAAAGCCAGAGATGTTGCCTCACATACTGAATGGGTTTTCCCTTTCTATTTTACTCACGGTTCTCCCGTAGTAGCAGGGCCGATCCACCTGCGTGCCTCTCTGTCTCTACCAGTAATGGGAAGGTTGGCCCCTAGCCCTTATATAGCGGAGGTGTGTTGTCAATCAGTGAGTTAATTACATGTTAATGGGAGAGTGTGTTACGTGATGCGTGGGCGCCATCTTGTAATGGGGTGTTTGAGTAGACCTAGTTCTTGATACTTATTGTTATCAAGCGATTGTTACTAGTGAGTGTCCTATAATGAATTCTTTATTTTTCTAAGTGTGATGGTTGGTGGTGCAGGTAGTAAAAACTTACAAGTAGATCCAAGCAGATAGGTTTATACGGCACAGGCGCCATCTTTGAGTGGTGTGGTAGGTCGATTGTTTGACCATGGGCGCCATCTTTGAGTGGTATCATGATATGTTATTTTTCACTAGATGTGAATAGTCAAGCCCCATTTCTAATATTCAACACACATGGTTTGTTCTAAAATGAAGTGCCTGAGGGGGCCTGTATTCTGAAAGAACATATGTGTGTTTTGTGTGTCTCTATAGTTTACACATCATTATGGTAACTGTTTCAGAATTGGGATGAGAAGAGGTTGATGGTGAGGTGGTCATTAGGATACACTACCTCAATCCACGGTATTTCATTATTTAGACCATGGGTATTTGGCCGTAGGCAGTAGACCCATCTTTGTTCTTTTTTAAATAGTGTCCTATTAGACCATGCAGGATTGGACTCTATGACAGTCCAGGTCATTTGATCTGGTGTATGTCCTGTTTCAATGTAGTGTCTGCTCATTTTAGTGGTGTTTTTCTTGCACCGTATATTACTTCTATGCTCATTCACTCTCGTCCTCACGTCTCTGGTTGTCATTCCTATATAGAGGAGGTTGCAAGGACATTTTACCACGTACACACAGTGGTATGTGTTGGGGGAAAATATTACAGGTTCCGCATGGGTAATGCCCTTTGACTTTTGGGAGGTCCCACAATGACCTTTGATTGTCCAATTGTTTACTCTGTGGCCTTTTGTCCACAACCATATTTTTAATAGTCTGTGTATGTCTGAAGGGAAATCTTGGGAGCTCCAGTTGCATTCCTCCTACGTGCAGGATGCTCCAGTGTTTTAGTAGGATTTTCTTTACTTGATTTGATTGTGGTGGCAAGGTTGTCACACGTAAAAGTTTCATCCTTTGGTTTTCAAGAATTTCTAGTAATGCTTCCCGTTGATTGTTGCATGCGCATTTCTGCACATTCTTTATGATTCTCCGCGGGTAGTTCCTCTGGTCCAGGTTGTTGCCTAGTTCTGCAGCCTGTGTTTCGAAATCCCTGGTATTGCTGCAGTTTCTTCTGAGCCTCAGAAATTGTCCAAATGGAAGATTATGTTTTAAGGCTTTTGTGTGATGTCTGTCGTAGGTTAGTAAACTGTTTCGGTCTGAAGGTTTTTTGCATGTTTTGGTGAAAAGTTTTCCATCTTGTAGTACCAACTCTGACTCCAGTCATTTTTTAACACACCACTTTAGACTTCACTGCCACTTACACCCACGCACCCAAACGGCTTCTCATCAAAAGATCTCAGATAAAGAGACCCTTCGGGAGACCCGTAGGGCATTGCAGCGCCGGCCCGACGAGGAGCAAAGCCCAAATGATGAAGCATGACATCCTACGGGGTGTGAGGGCATTATGATGAGGACACACTGTCCCCCTCATATAGAGTAGCACAGCAAAAAACGTTTCCTACTCTTTCATCCTCTACAAGGAACAGTGACTCCCTTTGTGTACGAGTTACTTTTCATTAGCAAGGGTCACTGGACCTAATAATCAGCTTTTAGGGTCCCTCCTCTCTATAAATAGGATTATTTAACACAGCGGATCAGCTGTGGGATGTAACCTCTATATCCCTTTTCTTCCTCTGTTCTACCACACCGAACTACATCATGACAGATCGGTTTAAGTTTTGATGATGACATAGTGTCAGAGATTTTAAGAATACTGAGACTGCTAGGAATAGAGGGCTTTGCGTCTACAAGTACCTCACAAGGAGACTGGAATAACAGCCGCCCTTAAAAAACAGCAAGTAAAAATAGCAACGCATGGAGCTATTATGACAGAGATCTGCAGGTCAATATTGCAGCCAACGGCCTGTTTGTAGCTTTAGCACCTCAAATCTTCTTAGAAGATATAATTTTCAGAAAAGACTGGAGCCAGATAGCCTAGAGGTGCACATGCAACTTGCTTACTCATAATCAATACCGCCAATTGTCTATCGGAAGCACTGATGATAAAGATAACTATTGCAGAAAATGCATTGAAGACAACAATTAGCATATCAAGCACAACTTGCCGAGATCAATTCAGAAATGAATGATCATAAAGAATCTCCAGAAGGTGGCGTATAATTCACCAGTGAATGTTGTGGGTGGGAGGGTCCCTGAGGATTGCGTTACACAAGCTGCATAGGGGAGTGTATGATGGTGGCGTGGCAATACAGGATGTCAACTAGGCCTCGCTGCTCCAGGTGTTAAATGATTGGGTTTACGTGGACAGTAGTGAACCAGCATACAGGGTCGACAGGATGGTTATGCCCCATGGGAACTGTGAACTTCTCCTATATGCCCGGAAGTCATGTCCGGGGTGGTATGAACACACCAAGATGGTTCTGCAGTGCTGGAGGGAGGCAGATAAACTCCTGGGGGGAGCGGGAACATTGACCGGCAGAACCCTGTTGTGGCTGGGTGACTAACTGCGAAAAGTGACTGCTTTAAGTTGCTTCAAGGGATGGAAACTGATAGGTATCAACTACCTAGGGGATGTCTGGAAAGGGGACTCCCCCCTGCTCCTTCGAGTATCTCCAAAAGGAATACAATCTCAACCAATCACAGAGATAGAAACAATGTTCGACTCTTACATGCCCTACGAACACATATATATAGTGGCTCGCCTCTTCCGAACTACTCCCCACTGGAGGATAGGTTGTTGCTTGACCCCATCACAGAGAAACTGACATTCACAATCTATCGTAAACTCATAAACAACATACCAGACCTCCTAACCACACTCAGAGAAGCTTGGGCCAAAGACCTTGGTAGAATAGACTATGAGGAGTGGCAGGATGCTTTGCAGAGCCCTAGAGAGATCGCAATCCGCTCTCAATTTCGACTAGGGGCAGCTAAAGATTCTGCCCTGCACATATTATCCCGCACACACCTGTATGCATGGGGCAGGATTCAGTCAGCGTTGTGTGTCGGGTATGCCAACAAGAGGGCACCTTCATCCATATCCTATGGGAATGTCCGGAGAAAAGTCACTTCTGGAGGAGGGTCACTGATACGGTCTGAGGTGGTGGGAGAGATGGTACCGATGAAGCCAAAGTGGCTCTTGCTGATGATTAAAGGTGACACTGATTGGTCTAGATATATGGAAATATGGCCGGTCCTGGCTGTGGGAATTGAAAAGCGCAATATTGCTAGGGGATGGGGGGTGCCGACACCCCCGCAACTGGAGCACTGGAAGCGGGACCTTGACTGGTGCCAAAGGGCCGAAGAAACTGTGTACAAAAGAAAGGGGTGCGCTAAAAAATGGAAGGAAGTGTGGGCGTCATGGCCGAAATACAGAGAATCTGGAGGGGTCAAGTAGTGGTTGGTGGGATGGGGATTATTGATTGTCTTCGCTGCTCCATCATGATTATTCTACTGCTGATTTCTGTGGCATCTCCAAATATGGACTTTTGGAACTATTTTGTATTGTATGGTCTCATGAGCATTGTTAATAAAAAGAATTGGAAAAAAAAGAGGAATTTTGTGAGAGATCTATCCATAAACGAAGGAAGATTACGTGGCTAACATCACTGACACCTCATCTGAAGATGGATCAACTACCTCCGCCAGATCAAAGAGATCAAGTAGCAATTCCAGCAATGGAAGCTGGAAGAACAATCAAGGCGGCCCAGGAAGCCTACCAACTGCACCAATGTTCAATTACCCAATGCCAGGCTGCCCAGTAGCACCACCACCATGGTATCCTGGCTACCATGGTCCACCGCCACCTCACCCTTTTTACCAACATCAACAACGCCCTCCGTTTTGGAACAGAGGCAGAGGCAGGCAAAAAAAATGAGAAAAAACAAGTGCAATGGTCGGAGGACGAGGAACAATGCAGGACATGGAGCCAAACCAAGAAATATTAGTGGTTCACTTGTCTAACCGGACCCTAACACCAACAGAAGAATCAGTCGTACAGAGAGGAGTAGGCTTTGCCCCCCCTCCAAGAGAGCACTCGTTTAGACTCACTGGTGAATTACATGCCACCTTCTGGAAATTACATCTGAGATCCTTTTTCCAGACACTGGACATGAACAAGACAGACACAAGCATGGCAGACACGCCTACGTAACCCACCAAAATTCATGCCTACTGCAGCAATGACTAGCACTGACATACTGACCTATGAAAAGGCGGTACTACAAGACAAATTGCTCACAACTGAAAAAAGTTTATAATAACCTACCTACAAGAGAGAGGAAAGCCTTTCAAGACTTTAACAGTGATCAGACAATTACAATAAAACCTGCAGACAAAGGAGGAGCAATCGTCATTCTCAACACTGGCCACTACAACAATGAATGCCACAGTCAACTGGCAGACAACAGATACTATCAAAAAATAGACAGGTCCCACAGATTCCCTTACAAGAAGAATCACCATCTCAGTAACTGAAGCACAAACGAATGGATGGATTAGCAAGAATGAAGCAGAATTCCTAGTGAACTCCAAAACTATGACCTCATACTTCTACATTTTGCCAAAAATCCACAAAAACATCATGGCCCCACCTGGAAGACCAAACGTGTCTGGGATTAACTCTATCCTTGAACCACTCGGCCAATACTATGACCACTTCCTCAGGATTGACAGGAAGTTTGTTCCACACCAGTTGTTAAGGCTGGTGAATGCTCCCTTCTTTTGAATCTTGATGATGCATTGGTTCAAGTCATCTGGTACAGTTTAGAAAAGAACACTAATGACCCCTCTCGACCACCACTTCTGCATTCCAAATCTTTGTGGGCACCCGTTGAGAGAACTAGCTGCTCCTACACAAGTGCGTCACTTTGAAAATCCACTAGAAAGGACTCACACTCTAGTCTATCATGTTTCTGTTTGTATTTGGGATTTATTGTGTTTTTGCAGTTCCATTTCCAAACGAAAAAACCTTTTTGGGAATTAAATTCCTATTTTTTGGGGGTGGCAACTATTAATAGCTATATTATAAGATTAATGAAATGTGTCTACAGATGCATACACACCATTGCTTTTTTCAATTTATAAATTGTGCTTTTGGTATTGCATGTAAAACATGGCAAAGTGCAGGAAAGTCCTTTTAAATATACAGCCATATGTCTTGATGATACCTCAGTTTGCCTATATGTAAACTAACCCTGGGCGTAGTACGTATAGTCGCGCTACGCGAAGCTACGCGAAGACGTTCTCGTATTACGCGAGCTTCGCGAGAGTGCGTAGTAGCTTGCTGGACCCGTTCGTGAGCCGTTTTTCTTGCTCGGGAGCGCGTAGTGCGTGTTCGGGGCGCTGTCTGCGTGTTCGGAGGATTGTAGCGTGCAACCTTACCCATGTGGTGTGCTATGGGCGCGGCCATCTTGTTTTTTCAATCGTCCCGCCCGCTTGCGTCCCCTATTTCCTCTTCCGGGTCGCGTATAACGTGTTCGCGTGGTGCACATCTTGTTTGGGAACACAACTACTTGTTCATGCTGACAAAGTGCATGTTCGCGTGAAATCGCGTGCGAACTTACCCACGTGGTCGCGGCCATCTTGTTTTTCACACTCTATGCTATGGTTCTGGGCCTAGTTTTCTATCCACCTTTTATCTTTGCAATCTTTACCTATTTTTACAGTTTTGCTTACTTTTTTCACTTATCATCTTTCTCTCTCTGTCCCTAAGTTTATATTTTGCATTTTATTTCTACTTTTCCACCTTTTTTTAACTTTTCTACCGTTTTATTTTACTTCTTTATTTAAGCTCATACGTCTTCCCCCTAACTAGTTTTTTTTTACTTTTGTTCTAACTTTTCTTTTCCACCTCCACCTCCACCCCAGAACCATGACAAAGGGGAGCAGCAGAACCGGCAAGAAGGGCAAGGCGCCTGCGCCCAAGAGCCGGCTCCCTTGCGGCAGAATGCAACCTGCAGGGGTGAAGGCCCGGAATCTTTTCAGGAAGGCGGAGGTGGCCGCCGTGTTTTTTTTTATCCAGCGCCACCTCCCCTTGACCTTGGCAGCAGGCGGCAGGCCAGGCTCTGGTTACCTCCCAGAGGAGCGTCACCGCCGGTGGGCAAAGGTGCGCCGGGCAGTCTACCGTCGCTCGGATATCCGGCGCACCCACCAGCAGCTGGCCCACCGGAGGGCAGACATTCTGGACAGGGAGCAGGACCTGTTGGAGCTGCTAGGTGTCGAGGTCGAGGGGCTTGGTGAGTAGCTAGTCATATTAATAATTTAATATATAATCTAGTAGTATAAGTATTGTGTATAATTCTTGGACGAATAAGTAACACGATTACTGGTGTGCTTAGTTACATTGCAGATCAATTCCGTCTCAAAATCTTCTGTTATTGTGTGACACAGGTGCTGCTCGCCACTTCTCTTACTGGTTTGTAACTTTGCGCTAGCTTGGGATGGTGATTATTGATGATAGAGTTTTTAGAGAACTGAAGTTAGTTAATGCCATTTCTAGAGTCTAGTCCTTACATTGTCCTTTAGTGAAATAGTGGTGGATGGATAGTATTAGTTCATATTTTTTTAACGGTCTGCATAACGTCTCCTCTGTCACTGAATGCTTAGTTAGTTCTTATTCATCCCACCCCTCCAAAGAACCGGTTTGAAGTTTGTTTATTGAGTGGTAGGCTTAGCATCAATAGCATGGTCACGTCAGTCAGTAGCAGTTCATATGACGCAAGCAACCAACAATTCCGTGTATGCAAAAATTTATGCATGTGTCCTCCATCTCATCTATGCATGTTTGCGGGCAAAAATTAAATGGAAATGCCGACTTACTGAACAATTGGCCCGTCTGGATTCTGGAATAGGTGGTATAAGTCAGGTGATACTGGCTTCGTTAGTATATTCTGCAATCAGAATGTTTATGGAACATTTGATTAGTGTTCTATAAGTAGACGGTCTGTGAATCCTGCAAGCCAGTAGTCATTTATACTTTGAAGTCAATTTTATTGGAATTGTTGTTTCCTAAAATGTTTGAGAGGATTTTTGAATGATGTCTTTGTTTCACAGCACTCAATGTTTCTCTTTCTTTATTATTTCTTACATGATCAGCACCACCCAGGGGCAATAAGACGGGGTCCGAGTCGGCGGGACAACCACAAGAGGAGCGCTCCTCTACCGAGGATCCTGCTGCTGGCCCCAGTGAGTCCTACAGTGCTTATATTATTAACAATTATATTTCCCTAACTTTTTAACGCACCTTATTTTTTCCAACTTATTAAGCCTCCTTCCTAATTCAATGTTAGCAAAACCTTCTTTGGTCTTTAATTGGTTTTCCAAATTTTGGGTATCTAATCCCATCCCTGACTTTCAGTTCCTTCAAACTGCCTCTGCCCTATGACTTTCTGTGCTACTACTATTAGACTGTGTGTAGCTAAGCTTGCCCTGTTGGCCACTCTTCAGTTAAGGTATTCTTTTGAATAAAGCTGTGATAGAATAGCGGTAGCCACTGGGTCCACTCCTGTCTTTTGCGTTGTCCTCTGTAATCTCTAGTCTATGTCAATTCCCACCAACAAAATGCGCAACCAGATGTTTGCCTACTAATTTTTGTTTGGTTAGTATACTACTACTACTGTTGTGGTTATTATTCTCTGCACATACAAAACTATGCACAAGAAAATAGGATGTTTGTGATAGGGAGGTTGGACCTTACTTCTTACACCTTACACCCTAGTCACAGACCTCAGTCAGAAGAACCCACAATCCAATGACCGTCTACCTACCTAAGTGTCTCAGTCATAGTCATTTGTCCCACTCCCGACCCCCATTCGAAGATAGTTAGATATATATACCCAATGATTTTAGCACACAACCCAGCACAGAGTTAAAGAACACCCTTTCGCTCACTCACTCGTTTTAGTCCACAACACCCCAGACACTCAAAATAACCACAGAGTCTATGTGCAAGTTCAAAAACGTTATTTGTTTAATAACAAGCTTTGTATTGTTGACTTGTAACTTGTAAGTATTTCCATGAAAAACATCCAGCTCCACCGTGCTAAGTACTATACATTTTGTACATCTAGTGCACGATAGAGAAATGTGTGAATTGTGTGAGACCCCTCACCGTTGAACGTATACTGGTTACACATGCATCTTTCGAAAGCTCTGCAAATCTCTGGTTCGTAGAAAGCAATCTTCTCATCTGCCTATGAGAAAAATGTTACACGTTAGACCGTGAATACAACTATGACAGTTTTTAGCAGTCATGGCAAAAAGTGCAGCATGGATAAGCAAAAGGGACTAACAATACTGGTTTGTCAACCTCTTTAGTTGTATGCAACACTCATGTGGCCTCATAGGTGTCTTTCTTACTGTGCAACAAGCTGCGAGGTAACATGGGCAAAGCAGTAGACCTGGATATAAAATGGTTATATGGCTCAGGCTAACTTTCCAAAGACGAGATTAGGAGTAGAGATTAGATGACCCTAGGGACCATCTACTAAATTAATACTACACTCGGTCTAATGAGACTGCTGTACAGTAGGACGCAATTTGGACTAGTTACAACGATTTATGTTGTATGTAACTGTTTTTTCAATCTTCCTTCCTGGTGAAAAAAGTACAACTAGTAAAATAGGGGGAGGTGTGCAGGCATCTAAAAAGGTGTACTTGCTTTTATAGGTGCACAATCACTACCAACCACCAGTGCCGACGGGGCCAGCGGCGATGCGATTGCCATCCAGGAGGGGACAGTGGCTGCGGCACCTACAGCAGCATCAGTGTGGGGAGGAAAGTTCAGCAGGGGGGGTGGTAAGTTATATTCATTACTTATTTGTATTACTAGGAGGAAGGGAAACATTTCCCTCACTGTGCTATGAGACTTAAGAAAGTATGAATTTGAAGTTGTACTCGACAATATACAATAGTTGAAGAAGACACCCTTTGCAGCATTACCAGTGTGAGTTGAGTAAACAAGGCCTCTTCTATCAGACTCCAACTCAGCTGTGAAAGTTATGGAGAAGACTAAAAGTCAGATCAGATGACCTTGAGGGATGTGTTGAACAAAAAGGGAAAGAAGCGAACTCGGTGGAAGGACTAAAGAGATGTAATAATACGACTACCATAGAAGGATTCTTTGGAAGGTTCATGCACTGGCTGATATGAATCCGATGCATGGGTTGTTGAAGGATGGGTAGAACTGGAAGGTGAAAGAAAATGCAGGCCTCGTTGGGCAAAACAATATGGGTGCATGGATATAGTGGATAGCAAGAATCATGAGCGGAGTTTGTGTCAATGAAACCCAAGGCAAGGAAGGAGTGGATGCATGGGTGGTTGCTGGTGAAAGTGAAACCAGCTAAGGCAATAATAAAGAATGATAGACATTAACTTTTAATGGGTGGATGCCCCTAAATGTATTGTATTCATCATAGGTGGAGACTGTCACTGGAAGCAGAGTCTTACTTTGAAAATATAAAAGGAGATACAAAAAAGACTGGTGTTCTTCTGTGTACTCAAGTCCACCCATAGTACTAGGGCAAGTATAATGCCGGAAAAAACTTCAACAAATGCTACAGGCAGGGGAAGCAGGAGGATAGATTAGATAGATACTAAAAGTTGACACCAATTGTATGTACTGCGCTTGGTAGTGCTACTATGCCACAATGTATTGTTGAATTAATTTTGAAGAGTTTGTTACAATTCTGTTTCTTTTTTTATAGATACTCATACTCCTTCCCAAAAACCATCAAGGAAGGAGTTGGCAGCCAGGGCCCGGCAACGGAAACTGCAGGCCATTGTGGAAGAGTACCGCCGGCTGGTGGCCGAGGAGGAGGAAGAGGCGGCGGCAGCAGCTGCTGCCTCTTCCAATGCGTCTGGCCCCAGCAAGGCCCCACCTGCAGGAGTACCGCGCAGCGGCCAGGCAGCCGCTCACCGCTGGCATTTAACATCTGCCACCCCCTCACAGCATGGATGCAAATGTAGGTGCCGTGCATTTCGGCAACAACTTCTCCTCCGGGTGGCCAAGCTGGAGGACCAATTAGAGGAGCGCGTAAAGATCATTGTGGACAAACACCTCAAAGCTCGCCACTTGTAATGGACCCTGTTGATTTGCCCCTTTTTTAATTCTTTTGTTGGTGGGTGGGATTTGGGTGTTGGGGTTATTTTTGTGGGACATTCTTTGGACTTGGACATTGGTTGGGGTTAGGGTGGGGATAGGGGTGGGATAGGAGGGATATTTTTTTACATGAATAAATGTTATTTATTTTCAACTTACACATATGATGTTGTTTTGTGGTGGGGTTACTATTGTACGTCACAATGTTTACTCTAGATGCAGGGCAGCGGCCAGTGTTTGATTGAAATACTTTATTAATTGACCACATGTGTAACATGCAAACAGAGAGATGCGGTACCCCTCACTCAGTTATATTTGTCCAATTAGTACTACTAACAGCCTGTCCTCCATTATACCTCCCAGCAAACTTCTCTTCTTACCTGTGATTGATGATGATTAAGTTTGGCACCGCAAGGGCTGCATGGTTTTCCAAGACAACGGAGAATAGGCCGTGGTTGTGTGATGGTAGTAGTAGACTAGACACTGGCACTAGCATTGGCAAACAAAAACAAAGACAGTCATTTGCCTGAGAGAGAATGTGGGAGAAGTAGAAAAATACAGTACATAAGACTGACAAAAAAATACAAACAATATTGCAACTGCTAAACGAACTCAAAAAAAATCAATGGTGTCGGGGACTGCCAAGTACAAGAAGATAACTGTAGTTGTGTTGGAGTCAGTAAAACACAATCCAATTCGTAAACTTAAATTCTCTAAAATTAAATTCAAACAATGCCAGCAATTATTTAGATTTATTCGTTGGGTCATTTTGGGAAATTAATTGCCTTGTACACTAGTACATAAAGTGAGCTTGGGTGGGCAAGCAGAAGAAGATCCTCGCCCTGCCTCGTTGATATTTGATTTAATTGGTGTTGTTTTCACCACATCTGCCCCAGCAAGCGTGTGATCAATTGTTGGTGTAGATTTAATGTAGTAACATCACACCTCAATATAAAACCACACAGCCCGGGGGAAGAGGGTTAGGGTTTGATGAATGGATGGGAACGGGGGTTTGGAGAAAGGTTTGACAAAGAAAAACAGTATGCATGGAGACAACAAAAGCTAAACAATGAAGACGATGATTGATGATCCACTACTACCCAATAAATCTAAAGTTCAGAAAAACGAAATGCATGCATGATGAAGATAAGTTATAACTTGATGGTTACTAAAAAGTGGTACTTAACTACTACTACACAATTCAAAGGAAGTATTTCTTATATATGATATGAATATGACTTTTGCCTAGGCTGTATGCCCTCTGAGAAACCGTAATACCTGCTGTAGCGGGCTGAAAGGTAGCAAAGAAAAGTAAGCAATTGTTTAAGTGAACAATCAATTAACAAACACAAGCGTAAAATAAATGAAGAGGAAAAAGGATTCCAAAAAAATTACGAAAATGATACTAAAGTTAATGTATGGCATCATTCATTTCATATACCTGTCTTTCTCTTCCTTGTGACTGTCAGATCACAGATGCAGCAGAGCCTTCTGAAAGTGATGACGAGTTTACTTTAATTTTGGAGCCCTGCTCAAGTTCTGACATTGAAAAGTTGTGTATGCCAGTGCAGACAGAAGTGGTAGCCTTAAGACAGTGATGTGTTTCAGATTGGAAACAAAACAGAAGATGGCTATAGTCACGTACGTTTCACTTGTAATGGAGGGACTGTTAGGCGCTACATTATTGTACTATTCTCCATCTCCATCCAATGTATGGCAAGATAGAAATGTATTTAGGGTGAGTCAGGAAGATGGAGCAGGACTGTGAGGAGTGGAGTGCACAGTTAAATACACAGATGTGCAACTCCAATAGGTAATTAAAAAAGTAAAAGGAAGGATGGTGTTGGTTTTGAAGTTTGAACAAGAAAGACAGATACACACAAATAAAGGAAGGGAAAATGTAACAATTTAAAAGTCTAGTTGTCAGGGAAAAGGAGCTCGTCCTCAAACCCTGTGGTTCTTCTGACAGAAGTAGGTCATGTAACCCAGTAGTTATGTCTTCCAACTCGCTCTCCTCTTCCAAGTGTGATTCACATATTTTGTAGTCTGGTGGTATGAAGTGCTGATTCATTTTGATCATGGTTAACCTCTCCACGCTTTTGGGTGAGAGACTGGTCCTTTTCACAGTTACAATGGCACCAGCAGCACTGAAAACACGCTCTGAAGAGACACTTGCAACAGGGCAAGCCAGATACTTTATCGTCAGCCTGCTGAGCACTGGCCAGTCGTTTCTTTTCCTACACCAATACACCAATGGGCTTTGCTCCATGAACACCTCTGTTGTGTCATCCAGATAGGCCTGGACCATCCGCTCAATGTTCAGTGGTGCTCCGGTTTGCTTGTCCTCTTTTTGCTTTGTGACAGCAACGGACTTACCCATCCCTTTCTGTAGAAACCAAGCAGCTATTTTTTTGGTTGTGTCTGATGAATCAGATCCTGTTGGTGCTGTTGTTATTGGTAGTGTTGGTGACTGCTGGGAAGCAAACGCACTGCTCTCATGCTGTGAAGAGGAACTTGACTCTGTAGGATGCTCAGTAGTACGTGCACTGTCCTGGGCTGGCACTGGCAGGCCTCTAATTGAGAGCCGTTCGTTTTCTAAATCAGTAGCTTCCTCAGCTATTACAGTTTTGTACTTGGCAACATCCCCTTCTGAAAAAGGAATTACTGCATTACTGTTCACAAATCATTTGTACCGTTGATCCAAAATTGTGGCAGTAATGTAATGTTGATGTGACAATCTTATTTTGAATCCTTGTATTCTCAGATAAGCGTCAGGCTAAGACTTTCGCCAAATAACATGCATCAACTTTTCCTTCAACACCTTCGTATGTTTCAGACACCTCCTTCAGCTCTTGCTCTAGCATGTACAACAATGGGATAGCTTGGCCCATAGTACAGTCCTCCCTGCTGACTGCACGCGTGAAGACCTCAAAAGGAAGTAGCATCTCTGTCAGGCATTTAATGAGGTCCCATTGCCACATCTCAACGGTCATGGCTTTAACAGTAGGATCCCCTGATCTTCTTGTCAGGGCATAAGCATTAAGTGGTATGTACTGCTCAAACATCTGATCAAGCATGAGTTCCAACGTGTTGGGACCTCCTGGATGAGTGCTTTCACTGGCTTTTTATGGTCACGTTGAATGACCCGTAGCTGCTTCTGGGCTTTAAAAGAATGGTTGAAATGCAGGCTAAGACTTTCGCCAAATAACATGCATCAACTTTTCCTTCAACACCTTCGTATGTTTCAGACACCTCCTTCAGCTCTTGCTCTAGCATGTACAACAATGGGATAGCTTGGCCCATAGTACAGTCCTCCCTGCTGACTGCACGTGTGAAGACCTCAAAAGGAAGTAGCATCTCTGTCAGGCATTTAATGAGGTCCCATTGCCACATCTCAACGGTCATGGCTTTAACAGTAGGATCCCCTGATCTTCTTGTCAGGGCATAAGCATTAAGTGGTATGTACTGCTCAAACATCTGATCAAGCATGAGTTCCAACGTGTTGGGACCTCCTGGATGAGTGCTTTCACTGGCATTTTATGGTCACGTTGAATGACCCGTAGCTGCTTCTGGGCTTTAAAAGAATGGTTGAAATGCGTGCAGATTCTTCTGCAAATGGTCAGTAAGTTGCTGACTTTGCTTTCATTTTTCAGAAAGTCCTGCACTACAATGTTAATGCAGTGTGCCAAACACGGGACCCTGAAATGGTGACCATCTTGCATGACCTTTACTACATTACTGCCATTGTCGGTGGCATCAAAACCAATGTTAAGGTCTCTTGGTCGCAGCCATTCAAAGACCTTGGAGTTAAACTCAGCCAAAATGTTTGCAGCAGTATGCGATTTCTCCATAGCAAACATGTCCACAGTTGCATGTCTGCGAGTAGCTTTAAAAATCTCAGCAGTGTCAATGCCTGCAGATAACTTGTCTCTAACACCTGAAAAAGAGATCCATGTGTGCAGTGATGCACATGTAATCAGTGGCTTGGCAACTGGTCCACATGTCTGTTGTCAGGTGGATACTATGAACAGCACTCTGCTGCAAGGCTTTTCCAAGCAATTCCAGCACGTCGTGGTGTAGTGCTGGAACAGCAACTCTGGCAAAATAGTAGCGGCTGGGACCATTCCATTTTGGGCAGAGGATTGTCACAAATTCCAGGAAACCCACCCCTTCAACAAAAGTAAAAGGGAGAAGGCCCAGTGCTAACATTTTAGCAAGCTTAGCATTGTACAAACGTGCTATTGGGTGGTTGCGCTCGTACTTTCCCTCCTGCCTACACATGCTAAGAAAGGTACGCTGCTTGGTATTTCCTTCAGTTATGCTCAATGCAGTACTTCGCGTCGCAGACTTCGCAACCGTACTCCTTGGTGTCTCCGGGTTACTCTTCCTCTGGTGCCACTGAGATGTTGCTGATGCGGAGGATGTGGGCTCTACCACTGCAGTGCTGGGGACAGGGGTACTTTGTGTACCACTACCAGGTAGAATGTCTCCCTCTTCTTCCTGTTCGACCATGAGTGGACCTTTTACTACTTCCCCACCAACATTAATGGTTCCTGCATTCATGCTACGTAGGTGGTCCTTCCACTGGATTGGGCGGTGTTTTTTCAAATGGGTTATTTGGCCTCCGGTACCATAGCTTGTGCCAAGCTTACCACGACTAACAAAGGAATGACAATGGAGCATATAGCAATGTTCTCCTGGTTTGCGCTAACTGTAAAGAAGTCCCACACTGGGGAGCTTAACTTTTGTCTCCTGCTATAGGTGCCACTTCGAATGCCGGATGAACTGGAGATTGTGTGTTGAAATTCACTATGTGGCTGTGCAGTAGTACCACGACCTACTTCTGCTGAGGTGGAACTTGTGCTGGATTTAGGACGCTGCCGGCCCTGTGCAAATGTAAAAATGGAAGCTGGAGGTAGTGTTGCTTTTGGTGTGGCCTGTGTTGGAGGTATGCGTGCTACATCCCTAGTAGTCGCAGCCATTCTCGCTAGGGTTAAAATGTTGGTCTCCATGTTCTCAGGCCCAGGAGTATTGCTTGTGATGACTGGGTCTGACTCGTCATCACCATCATTATCCTGATGTCAACATCGCACTCCATAAGTGTAAGGCTTCCTGGAACCTTCCGTTTTCCTAGCCTGGTCTTCTTGGGATGTCTCTCCCTCTCATGCTCAGAATTTTGTGGCTCCCAATTGAAATCAAGATCATCAGAAGGGATGCTTGGCGAAGAACTCGATGGACTAACCCTCCTTTTCCTTGGTGGGGATTTGGAAAACAATAGATGTCCTGCATCAGGTGCTTCCTCTTCTTCTTGCTCTGCATCAGGCTCAATTTCCTGAACTGCCCCGACTTCGGGATGAACAACAACTACTATTGCAGGCGGTGGTTGTGGTTGTTCTTTTCATTGAGCATCTACTATTGCGGGCGGTGCTTGTTGAACAACTACTATTGCAGGCGGTGGCTCAGGGAGAACATCTACTATTGCGGGCGGTGGTTGTTCACCACTTTTCTGCTGGGTTCCCTCTTGCACGGATTGTGTACTACTTTGAGATAGTGCTAAGTTTAGGTCAGGATCAGTATCACTGCTTTCCACCATTAGGCTGGCTACCTCTTCCCCACTCATCTGCTTGGGCCTGGGTTGGTGGCTTGGGCCCACAGATGCAGAGGTGCTGGCCCCAGCAAGGACCCCGGTCACCGCTGCTGCAGGCGTACTTTTTTTTCCCAAAAAAGGTTTTCGGGTCAACACCAGACTTAAGTGTCACTTCCTTCTTCTGTTCTTCCTTCTTCTCAGCAGCTTTCTTTGGGCCCATCTTCTTCAGATGTCAGCAGCAGCACGCAGTTGCACAAGTTGCTGAGAATGATGTCTGGTCAGGTGAGTCACACCACACGTGACATAGTACAGAAGGACGTCCGTCTGGCAGTAGAACAGGCGATGCATAATGACTGACACCTCCTCTCAGTCTTCAGTCTTTTGTGCACCTACAAGCAAAGAAGGCAGAATAATATCAGTCAAATGTGGAATTTTTTTAGCTTTAATTTTAATTACTACTAGAAGTATTAGTACACTCAGTAAGAATAAGAATAGCAAAAAGCAAATGTAGTGGAAGTGGAACTTGTTTATCCTTAATTTGTGCATCATTTAGGATGGATGCAGCATCAGTGACCTGCAGCAGATAGCAATGGGGATGTGAATAGTAGTAAGCCAACAGGAACAATGGCAAGACACAGGCTCATTTGTCAAAAACAAAACAGCACACTACCAACACAGCTCCCAGCCACATGGGCACATATCACATTCACAGGTACATGGGTAAAGGCCAGAAAACAATAAACTCAAGCAGGCCTATATGTATACCTACATGGCCAGAAAAAGGAGGATGCCTGTTACACATCACAGCTTAATGCACAAAAAAGAAAATCCCCATGGCTAAAAGGTTTGAAAGTTACACAACAACACAAACAACAAAGGCATTTACAGTTTTTTTACACATACCCAAACAGTTAACTACACCCCAAACACCACATTTGGGAATTCAATGTATTGCCATCCACGCCCTAAATGATGTTAAATTCAACAGACAAAATGGAAACCGGTACATCAAGCACCCCCGCTGCGCTGACTACCTCTGGGACACTAGGCCTACTGGCAGAAGAAATCACAAGTTTGTAAGCCTGCAACAAAACTGTTATAGGAAAGACAGGAGGGAACCCATAGACCACGTTGGGATGGGTGTATCATGTAAACAAAAACAATTCCCAACAGGTATTACTTAAAGGCGGTTTCAATTGTGTATGCCACAGGCATTACTAAGAACAGAAAACAAGGAGTCAAACGTTTTGAAGGCGAGTTGGTATTATTCACCAAGGACAAAGGGCATTCAATATGCATATACAGTTAAAGACAGCACTGTAAAGATTAGATCTTGTGACAACCCAGTGGCACTTGGTGCAAGGTGCTATATACAGTTTTAAGTGAGGTAAAAAGTGCAAGTGCTTTAAAAACAGCATGGGTGGCGCATAATTAGAAGTATATACATCAATTAAAGCTTCAATTACAACACAAGTTTCAATCACTTGGAAAAACAGTTATTTTCTGGTAAGAGCTTTAAGTGCGATATGCGTCATATGATTCGGGCTGTGTGGTCGACGGCGTTTCGATCCCCTTGGATTGGGATCCTCATCAGGACGGGGTTGTCGATGAGTACAGTGAAGAAGCCAAGCAAGGATGCGTGGCTGGCGGCACACGGCAGTTGAAGGGGCCGGTTGCTGGAAGTGGAGCGTCCTAGGTCTGCTCACGTAGTTGGGCAGCGTCTGACTGAAGGAAGGCACAGAAGGCAGGAGCTCATCTGGCGTGGCTGATCGGCATTCATTGCCGATCAGCCAGCTCATCTGGCGTGGCTGATCGGCATTCATTGCCGATCAGCCACGCCAGATGAGCTCCTGCCTTCTGTGCCTTCCTTCAGTCAGACGCTGCCCAACTACGTGAGCAGACCTAGGACGCTCCACTTCCAGCAACCGGCCCCTTCAACTGCCGTGTGCCGCCAGCCACGCATCCTTGCTTGGCTTCTTCACTGTACTCATCGACAACCCCGTCCTGATGAGGATCCCAATCCAAGGGGTTCGAAACGCCGTCGACCACACAGCCCGAATCATATGACGCATATCGCACTTAAAGCTCTTACCAGAAAATAACTGTTTTTCCAAGTGATTGAAACTTGTGTTGTAATTGAAGCTTTAATTGATGTATATACTTCTAATTATGCGCCACCCATGCTGTTTTTAAAGCACTTGCACTTTTTACCTCACTTAAAACTGTATATAGCACCTTGCACCAAGTGCCACTGGGTTGTCACAAGATCTAATCTTTACAGTGCTGTCTTTAACTGTATATGCATATTGAATGCCCTTTGTCCTTGGTGAATAATACCACCTCGCCTTCAAAACGTTTGACTCCTTGTTTTCTGTTCTTAGTAATGCCTGTGGCATACACAATTGAAACCGCCTTTAAATAATACCTGTTGGGAATTGTTTTTGTTTACATGCAACAAAACTGAAGCACGATGGAAGGTCACACAAAATGGCCGCCCCCACATGGGCTGGCCATCCCCAACAACATGAGAAGACAGACAATACATGCCTACGGCAAAAGGACAATGTTTGGGTTCACAAAATGGCCGCCCTGCCACCCACATGGTCAGGCCACCCTCAAACAACAAAGTACATAGAGTACAGAAACAGTAAGTGGTCCATGCTCCAAAAACTACTACTAAATGACAACCTGAGGAGTTTCTTTAGCAAAATGAACAGCATCAACATTTTCGAGAAGGTTTTATGCAACTTGAGACATATTGCTCACGAGATTGCAAAATCGGCGTGTTCGGCAGCGCGAATTGTACAAAACGTCGTTAGCGCGTGACCGAGCACGCACATTGAGCGCGCGAAGAAGACAAAAACTGTAAGGTCGCGTTGTCACACTGTGCAAAGTTACCAAAACTACGCGAGCTGAATTCTAGGGTTACCTAGTGCGCAGAAAAAGCCATATTATCAACACACACCCAAAACATGCAATTCAACACCAAACACACATTTTGCTAATCAATCCAAAGCCATCCATGACCTACATGATGTTACACTTACACCTTAAACACCACAATAACAGTTGAACAACTTTCATGCACCCATGAGGACTAGTGGTACCCTTGGGCCTACTGGCAGAGTAGGCCACAAGCTTGGAGGCCTATGGCAAAAACACAGTGGCTACTAGCACCAGAAAATGGCCACCACCACATGGGAGGTCACACAAGATGGCCGCCCCTACATGGCCTGGCCATCCCCAACAAAATGAAAAGAAAGAAAAGACAGACAATACATGCCTACGGCAAAAGGACAATGCTTGGCTTCACAAAATGGCTGCCACCCACATGGTCTGGCCATCCCCAACAAAATGACAAGAAAGAGAAGACAGACAGTACATGCCTACAGCAAAAAGACAGTGCTTGGCATCACAAAATGGCCGCCCCCACATGGCCTGGCCTTCCCCAACAACATGAAAAGAAAGAGAAGACAAACAATACATGCCTACGGCAAAAGGACAATGCTTGGCTTCACAAAATGGCCGCCCCGCCACCCACATGGTCAGGCCACCCTCAAACAACAAAGTACAAAGAAGACAGAAACAGTAAGTGGTCCATGCTTCAAAAACTACAACCAAATGACAACCTGGGGAGTTTCTTTAGCAAAATGAACAGCATCAATATTTTCGAGAAGGTTTTATGCAACTCGAGACATATTGCTCGCAAGATTGCAAAATAGGCGTTTTTGGCAGCGTGAATTGTACAAAACGTCGTTATCTCGTGCCTGAGCACGCATATTGAGCGCGCGAAGAAGACAAAAACTGTAAGGTCACGTTGTCACACTGTGCAAAGTTACCAAAACTACACGAGCTGAATTCTAGGGTTACCTAGTGCGCAGAAAAAGCCATATTATTCAACACACACCCAAAACCTGCAATTCAACACCAAACACACATTTTGCTAATCAATCCAAAGCCATCCATGACCTACATGATGTTACACTTACAACTTAAACACCACAATAACAGTTGAACAACTTTCATGCACCCAAGATGATGACTCTAGTAGTACCCTTGGGCCTACTGGCAGAGTAGGCCACAAGCTTGGAGGCCTATGGCAAAAACACAGTGGCTTAAAACACAAAATGGCCGCCACCACCTGGCCAAGCCACCCACAGAAAGTAACTGAACTCAAGCAGGCCTACACTAACTACATGAACTACTAGGGTTACCTAATTTTACTAAAAAAAATGTTTAATTCCACTACAACAGAGTTTGCAATTGAATCCAATGCCATCCATGATGTTTTACAGACACCACAGAAACGTGGTTGGACCCGTGGGTACCTATAGGCCTACTGGATGACATTTCAAAGACATACAACTTGGCCCCTCATGAAAGTACAGGCCTCTCTCAATAATAATATTGAGAAGCACAGAAAACTGTAGTTAAAAAAAACCCAAACCAAACAAACATTTACAGTACACCAATTCTCAAACTTACTTGTAAAAGAAAAGTTCAAATCCAAAAGTCCTCCATAAATCCAATCAAATGCTATGATGCAGCAGACATACACAAAGAGTGATCCTTCCAGCTCCAAATCCAAATGAAAGTGAACAGCACATGGACAAAGCACTGGGAGGAGCCTGGTGTCAAGTCTCACGGCGGGGTCTAGACGAGAACCCTGCCTTGAGGCGCATTAAGGTAACTAAAAACTACATTTCCCATGTTTCCAGGGTCAGCGCGCGCGACGTCCGGTGTGATGACGTCACACGCGCTGAGAACATTACCGGCGAAGGAACAGAAGCGCCCGCCGTTGATTCTGGTTGTGTGCTGCAAGATTCGAGCGTTACCAGCGTATCCTTTTTGTTGTATACTCTGTGCCGGCTGGTGAGTACTGTAGAAGCGTTCCGCTTCTGTCTGGGGGTGGCGTCGGCTGGCGCTTCCCATTTCTTGTGGAGTCCTCGGCTGAGGCTCTTGTTTTTCGCTTCCGTGTGGGATGCAGTTGTGAAAAGCGGCATCTTCATTGTTTACAGTTGGTGAGGAATACTCGAGTGAGCTCTTTATTTTCAGTGAACTGCCATCGTTTGCTCTGGGGTTTTCTGTGCGTCCTAACCACAGGGCGATTGTTCTGATCAATGGTATCCACCTGGTCTACATCCTCTCAAGGAAGGGAATATCGGAATTATCTGTATTTAGACTCTGGATTCCAAAAGGTGCCTATTTGACTTTGGGGAATATAGGCAAACTGAAGCAGTGATTAGCCTTGCTTGGCTTCTATGTATATTTCACTTCAGGATCCCGGACTATTGGGAGCAATTTGTGTGCAGTATCGAGTATTGCCTGGTGAAGTAACTAGGCAAGACAAATAAGGTCAATAGACAATAATCTTTGTCTTCTTTTCTTTACTTTTGACAACAGGGGCATATGAGATTCGCCTGGCAGGCTAACTTCCATACTGACCCCTGTTGAAGCCCTATTTGACAATTATGTTGGTATGTACTTTATACTGTTGTGTTTAATTTAATAGAACCTTGCTGATGGTAGAAACTGACCATAGGGTTCTTGTCTTCTAGAAATAACTTCAAGTACAACTTTTCTGATTGCCAGGCAAAGCCAACCAATTATTCATTTCCAGGTATACAGCATTCACTTAACCCTAGGGTGGGGATACAGGTTACTACCAAGTGAATTGTATATAAGTCTGTGCTTGTCTCATGGTGCCTTGTTCTCGTTTCAGCTTCCCTTCCCTGCAGCTCCCTTCCTACCCTTCCTGATTATCCCTCGCTCGATCATTCCTGTGTGTCTGTTCACATTCAGACCCAGGGGCTGTCGAGAGGTGGACCCCATAGAGCATCGTGAGATCCTGAGGACCCTTGGCCTTGACAGAATCAACGGCCCAAGAAATTTAGTCCTCCCGATTTCACGATACAATGTCCACTATGGATGATATTTTGGCTGCCCTGGCGTTGGTCCAAACAGAGTTGCAAGCATCTAGGACTGAGACTGCTGCATTGCAGGCTCAAGTGGATAGGTTGAGTCGTAACCCTTTCAGTGCTGGTACTCAGCAGGCCTCCTCTGTCGTAGTGGAAGTTCCCGCCCCGATCCCCCTGGCCCCTCCCGAACGTTTTCATGGGGATAGCGGTAAAGTGCAGGTATTTCTTACGCAAGTGTTATTGCACTTTTCATGCAAGCCCAAAGTATTTAATACCAATCACGCCAGGGTAGCTTTTCTCATCTCATACTTAGCGGGAGATGCTGCACAATGGGCAGTACCATTAGTGAAAAGAGATGATCCATTATTAAGGGACTGGAAGGCTTTTCGGGCTGATTTTGAGAAGACTTTTAATCGCAGGTCAGCTACACTAACAGCAGACAGGGAGTTGCTAGGTTTGAAACAGGGTAATAGAGATCTGATAACCTACCTCAACGATTTTAGAAGGCTTATCGCGGAAACGGATTGGCCTGAAGAAAAGAGACATGCCATTTTCTATAACGGTCTCACAGAGGAAATGAAGGATGTACTTGCTCAGATTGATCCTCAGCCCAGTACATGTGAAGACATGATCAGCCTAGTCTTGCGGCTAGATCATCGCCTGAGTGATCGTAAGGGTGACAATCGAAGAAAGGATCGGGTAACCCCAAGATTTGAGAATCTCAGAGGGCCAGAAGGGGCAAGCCAATCCAAACCTGAACCCATGGAAATAGGAGCCGTGAGGTCTCCGTTAACTACGGAAGAAAGAGAGTATAGACGAAAGAAAGGCTTGTGTCTGTATTGTGGTCGGAAGGGACACTTCATTCGGGAATGCCCTAACAGGAACAAAACAAGAACAGAGTACAAGAAGGTGTCTGTGGTGGCAGCGGAACCGGAGTCGGGAAACGAGAAAGCTTGAAGGCGGAGGAAGGGGCTCCTTCAAGTACGTTCATCATCCCTTCATTGGACGGAGTGGAGAGACGAGACGGTCTACATTTTTTTGTGGACGTTAGGCTGGAAGTACAAGGGAAGACACTAACGATAAGAGCTATGTTGGATTCGGGAGCAACCGGGTTTTTTATGGATCATGACAAGGCCATCGGCTTAGGAATAGCTCTAGTAGAAAAAGAGATTCCCGAAGCAGTGTATGCCGTGGATGGCAGAAAATTTGATTCAGGCCCTATCCGGCTGCAAACCAGGGAGCTTGGTATGACAATGGTTGCTGAACACCAGGAGAGATTGTGTTTTAATATCATTCATGCACCTCAGTACGGATTGATTCTGGGTCTTCCATGGTTGCGTAGACACAACCCCACTATAGATTGGGAAAATCAAACCCTACACTTTACGTCGGATTACTGTCGACAATACTGTTACCCTGTGCACTCAGGACCTGCGTCTGGTTTAGCTAGTATACATCACATAGCTACCGCGGCTGAACAGGATGTAGAACTTCCATTTGAGTATCGTGAATTGGCGGAGGTATTCAGCGAAAGGAAGGCAGAAACATTACCACCACACCGGTCTTACGACTGTCAAATTGATCTGATTCCAGGGGCTAAGATCCCAGCGGGGCGAGTGTATGCACTTACTGAGCCGGAAACCATACATCTCCGTGAATACCTAGATAAGCTCTTGAAAATCGGCTTTATCAGAGAATCCAAATCCCCAGCAGCCTCTCCGTTGTTCTTCATCCCGAAAGCTAATGGAGAACTCCGAGCTTGTGCAGACTATAGGGCCCTAAACGCCATTACAGTCAAGAATAAATATCCCCTACCCCTCATCAACGTGTTGTTGGAACAAGTTAAAGAAGCAGTTGTTTTTACGAGACTGGATCTCAAGGGGGCGTATCACCTGGTTCGAATGCGTTCAGGCGATGAATGGAAGACGGCCATCAAGACCCGTTTTGGGCTTTACGAGTACTTGGTGATGCCCTTCGGGCTCTGTAATGCGCCAGCCGCCTTCCAGTTTTTCCTAGATGATGTACTCAAGAACTATCTAGACCGTTTCGTTGTTGTGTACATTGACGACATCCTGATCTATTCCAACAGCACAGAACAACATGTAGAACATGTGAAGGCGGTATTGAGAACATTACTGGAACACCATCTCTACTGCAAACTCAGTAAGTGTGAGTTTAACTCTACATCGGTGGAGTTCCTAGGGGTGGTGCTCACACCCTATGGTCAGGAAATGTCTGAAAGAAAGATCCTAGCAGTAAAAAACTGGCCCATACCCAAGTCTGTACGGGACATTCAATGTTTCATCGGGTTTGCGAACTTTTATCGTCGGTTCATTGAAAACTTCTCAGCCATGGCCTCCCCAATGACAAGGTTATTAAGGAAGAAGGTGCCCTTTGAATGGACGGATGATGCTCAGAAAGGTTTCGATGACCTTAAGAAGGCTTTTGTTTCTGCTCCTGTGCTGGTGCACGCTGATCCCAGTAGACCTTTTATAGTAGAAGCGGATGCTTCTGCTCTGCAGTAGGAGCTGTATTGTCCCAACGTCATCCTGATACCGGCCAGTTACACCCGGTAGCTTACCTTTCTCGCACCCTGAATTCGGCGGAGCAGAATTACATAATTGCTGAAAAAGAGTTGTTGGCAATAAGAACCGCTTTCCTGGAATGGAGACATCACTTAATGGGAGCAAGACATGTAGTAACTGTGTTTACCGACCACCGTAATCTACAATACATGGCTGCTGCACGACATCTAACACCTAGACAAATGCGTTGGATGATGCATTTTGCGGACTTCGACTTCATTGTCACCTACCGACCAGGAAAGGATAACAGAAAGGCGGACGCATTGTCAAGGCAATCCACCAAGACGGAACAGATCGACGTAAGGGAGGAATCCATAATCGACCCAAAGAAGGTGATCGGTGTCACCTGTACCCAGATGTTCCTCAGAAGTGTCATTAGAAACATCCAGAATGACGAATGGAAGAAATGGTTGGGTGAACACAACGAGTGGAAGATGGTTCAGGGTCTTCCGATGAGACAGAGACAGCTGTTGTTGCCCATTCAAGCCTTAAGAAAGCAAGTGTTCCAGTGGTGCCATAGTGCGCCGTGTGCGCACTATGGCACCATAACGGCCATATGGGCCATAACGGAATCAGTAAGACTCTGGAACGCATACTAAGACAATTCTGGTGGCCAAACATTAGGAAAGACGTGGCTGAGTGGGTGGCTGAGTGTCCTATATGTAGCCAAATGAAGGTACAACACTCCAGACAGGCAGGATTGCTACAGCCACTTCCCACTCCTGAGATGCCTTGGGAAAACATTTCTATGGACTTCGTGGTGGGCATGCCGAAAGATCAGGGGTGCACTGCCATTTTGGTGGTGGTTGACTATTTAACCAAAATGGCTCATTTTATAGCCTGTAAACAGGTTCCTTCAGCTAGCGTGTTAGCCAGACTTATTCTCACCAACATAGTAAGGCTACATGGGTTACCCCGAGTGATAATTTCAGATAGAGGTAGCCAGTTCACCGCAAGGTTTTGGAAGACATGGTGCAAAGCCTTAGGAATAACATCTAGTACCTCTACGAGTTTCCATCCTCAGACCGATGGGCAAACCGAAAGGGTCAATCAAACACTGAAGCAGTACCTGAGATGCTATGTTGAGGTCACAAAGGAAGATTGGGTAGACAGATTATGGCTAGCTGAAATAGCCTATAACAGTGCAGTACATAGTTCCACCAAAACCGCTCCGTTTTTTAGCACCTATGGTTTCCATCCTAATTTTCTGCCGTTTCACCATCCTGCATCAGCCACCCCTGTCCCTGAAGTACATGAAAGACTACAAAACATTCGTAAGGCATGGCAGCATGTCAAGAGCCAGTTACGGCAGACCAAGGCGAGGTACAAGGCCTATGAGGACAAGCACAGACAAGAAGGGCCAATATACAAGGTGGGTGATTACGTCTGGTTGTCCACCAAAAACATACGCTTTAAGCGTTATAGTGTTTTCAATCCTAAATATATAGGCCCGTACAAGATTGTCAATTTAATCAATCCTGTGGTGGTTAAGCTGGCTCTGCCATCTTCTTTACGTATTCATCCTGCCTTTCACGTGTCTTTGGTGAAACCCACGCGAATGCACAGAAAACTGGTTCCTGCTGAGGTTGTCGTGAATAACGAAGAAGACTATGAGGTGAGAGGAATTGTGGACTCTAAAATATACCGCACTAGATTGTGGTATTTGCTGGCTTGGAAGGGTTATGGTAATGAAGAAAACTCCTGGGAACCTGCATCCAATGTCCATGCACCCAAGTTTGTGAGGATGTTCCATCAACGCTTCCCGACCAAACCCTGCCTCTGTCAGTGTTCTTCGGGAGAGGGATGTACTGTCAAGTCTCACGGCGGGGTCTAGACGAGAACCCTGCCTTGAGGCGCATTAAGGTAACTAAAAACTACATTTCCCATGTTTCCAGGGTCAGCGCGCACGACGCCCGGTGTGATGACGTCACACGCACTGAGAACATTACCGGCGAAGGAACAGAAGCGCCCGCCGTTGATTCTGGTTGTGTGCTGCAAGATTCGAGCGTTACCAGCGTATCCTTTTTGTTGTATACTCTGTGCCGGCTGGTGAGTACTGTAGAAGCGTTCCGCTTCTGTCTGGGGGTGGCGTCGGCTGGCGCTTCCCATTTCTTGTGGAGTCCTCGGCTGAGGCTCTTGTTTTTCGCTTCCGTGTGGGATGCAGTTGTGAAAAGCGGCATCTTCATTGTTTACAGTTGGTGAGGAATACTCGAGTGAGCTCTTTATTTTCAGTGAACTGCCATCGTTTGCTCTGGGGTTTTCTGTGCGTCCTAACCACAGGGCGATTGTTCTGATCAATGGTATCCACTTGGTCTACATCCTCTCAAGGAAGGGAATATCGGAATTATCTGTATTTAGACTCTGGATTCCAAAAGGTGCCTATTTGACTTTGGGGAATATAGGCAAACTGAAGCAGTGATTAGCCTTGCTTGGCTTCTATGTACATTTCACTTCAGGATCCCGGACTATTGGGAGCAATTTGTGTGCAGTATCGAGTATTGCCTGGTGAAGTAACTAGGCAAGACAAATAAGGTCAATAGACAATAATCTTTGTCTTCTTTTCTTTACTTTTGACAACAGGGGCACATGAGCTTCGCCTGGCAGGCTAACTTCCATACTGACCCCTGTTGAAGCCCTATTTGACAATTATGTTGGTATGTACTTTATACTGTTGTGTTTAATTTAATAGAACCTTGCTGATGGTAGAAACTGACCATAGGGTTCTTGTCTTCTAGAAATAACTTGAAGTACAACTTTTCTGATTGCCAGGCAAAGCCAACCAATTATTCATTTCCAGGTATACACCATTCACTTAACCCTAGGGTGGGGATACAGGTTACTACCAAGTGAATTGTATATAAGTCTGTGCTTGTCTCATGGTGCCTTGTTCTCGTTTCAGCTTCCCTTCCCTGCAGCTCCCTTCCTACCCTTCCTGATTATCCCTCGCTCGATCATTCCTGTGTGTCTGTTCACATTCAGACCCAGGGGCTGTCGAGAGGTGGACCCCATAGAGCATCGTGAGATCCTGAGGACCCTTGGCCTTGACACCTGGTGGACAGGAAGAGGAAGTTGGAGACTCAGGGACACTTCCTTTCTCTTGAAAAAAAAGTAGAAACAAAAAGAGGACTCCTTGCCCAAAAAAATACAGCCAAATCACAATCTGAGGGGTTTTCCTGAGCAAAATGATCATTTTTGATAAAGTTTTAACATGCTCGAGAGATATTCTGTGCCAGATTGCAGTTTCTGCGTGTTCGTAAACGCGATCTTACCTACATGGCGCTGTAAGGAAGATCGCGCGTCCTAATGACGTGTTCGCGTGTCCAAATGACGTTATCGCGTTTCCACAGTCGGGTGGGATTGTGCGGCCGGACTCCAAACATCGTAGCGAACGGGAGAGAAAAGCGAGAAAGCGACCACAGAACCACGGTAAGTCATTACCGCGCACCCGAGAATGCTATTGAGCGCGCGAGGAAGAGAACTACTACGCTACGCTGTAGATTGCGAAGTAGTCGACAGCTTCGCGCTCGCAGCGAAGTTGCCGAAAATACGCAAACTCCGCGAACGGAGCGTAAGTTCTCCGCCCAGGGTTAATGTAAACTGCTGTACTGAGGAAGAGAAAACTGAATGTTAACAACTGGTGGCCTGAACTGGCAAATCTATTCCCCTTAATTAATAAGGAGATTCCCTACAAGTGTAAAGCCAGGAATAACACGGGAAAACCTAATTTAGCATAACACCACACCTGCAATTGCTTTGTCGCGTAACACATAGGTTAGAAGGCGGGAGCTCAAATGCAAACCTTTTTTTATTTTAGCAATTTTACATAGCATGTGCCAAGCCCGGTGGGTGTCAGGACTTTGCAAAAGTACAAATAGAAAAAAACGTTAGTATTGTTATAGTACGTTAAACTACATCTTTATACTACAAAACCAGAAGAACCAATTTTGTTTGACGCAGTTCAGTAAATGTTAGAAGAACCAAAGGCAAGCAGACTAATAGTGACAAACATGCAGTATGTCTAAATGTCCGCAAGGAGTCATCACGTGACTTGTTCAAGGGGTCTAAGGGTCTCATGTCGCACATCTCTATAATTTTAGGCAATCTCTTGGCCATACCGGATAGCTGCAAACATACCACCAGGACACACAGCGGAATATTCAATATTGAAAAGCTACTTGAAAAAGATGGTAGCTTATCAATATTACAGAAATACTTCCACCAAACTAAATTCCTCTGCCCTATTGCTCTAGGGGATATAATCAGGAAGTTCACAAGAAAGTCTAGGAACAATAACAGCATCTCGATAGAGATCATAATGCAAAAAAAAAAAAAGGAAGCACATCTATTTTAGGATAGTTTAGCATTGTTCAGAGGTTTTAGGCTAGAAGTTTGCAGTTTTAGGCCTGGTCCCACTTTTGTCATAAACTCCCAGGAAAAGGAAAAGATTCCTTCTTCCCTGGAGAGAAGGTGAATTGTTCAGACTTCCCAAGTGTCTCATAGACCAAGTCTTAATACCAGGAATAGAGCAGGTAGCATCCTCATGGACTCCATGGCAGTAAAGTCCCTGGTCTATTAGAGGGCATATGGCCAGGAGACAGAGGAGACTGAAACCTGCAAGAGAAGCTCTGCAGTCCTCACCCTGTCGGGGAGAATGGGAGGGTTGTTCTGACTTTGCCCGTAAGCCCGCAGAAGTAGCCATATTCCTTACACAAGCGTAGCTATCGGTTATGATTTGTTATGCAGCCAGGACTTTTATTTGGCATTCATTGTACATTGGTTTGAATGGCTTTCAACTGGCTTAATCTTAGTGTCGTGAAATGTGATAATTGTTTTTCAAAAAAGAAGACTGGCCAATTAGGAGTACTAAATGTTAAGATGGTTTTAAAAATATATCTTTATTAACCTTTTTAGGTCTCGTAGAGAGACCTATTGCAGTCAAAGCAGAAAGCTGAGGATTTGTAGAAGTGCACGTGCACGTGAACGCGCTTCTATCCCCCTGCCATGATCTTCAAAGGCTCCCCTTACCATTTGCTCCTGCTTCCCCGCCCACTGCTTCACACTTCACGGCCGCCAGGCCGTGACTCGCATTTTTTTTCTCTGTGCCCTCACCTCTCCAGCCCCTCCCTGCTCGCTGTGCTCCTTGCTTTCAGCCCAGGCCAAACTCATGCCATTAAAACTTGACAGCATTGTACAGCCCGGCCGCCTTTTGGTCTCCATCAGTGTGTTAAAGTCTGTCGCTCTCTCTTCCTCCTTCATAAGTCCCTGCTCACCTCTCCCACGTTCCTGTGCTCCTAAATATTTGACCCCACTCACGTGAATAATCTGTCTCGCTCCTGGGCAGACTGTCTCCCTCCCACGTCTCCCTGTCTGATCTCCTTTTCTCCACCACTCGTCCCTTGCTGCACTCTTTGCCTCTCCATTTACCCCCTCCTTCTCTGCTTCGTCCTGTATTCACTCTACCGCCCTCTCTTCCCATCTTCCTCCACTTTCCTCCTGCCTGCCCAGCCTCTTCCCCCACCATAGCCTCCTAGGCGCACACCACTGCTCGCAAACCACTCCATTTCACATTCTCTCGGTGACAATTCACACTTCGTTCAAATGCTGTGAAAATGCTGCCTGGTTGGCCCTGTTGCGATTCTTGGCCTGGCAGACAGCCCCAGGCAGACCCACAGATGTCCCTTTGCCTGTTTTCCAGGACCTTGCTCCGCTGGCTTTCATCCTTCCATCAGCGTTTCCGCACGGATTTCAGATACTATCTGCCGTCACCATGTGTGCTCATGGAGTTTACATTAAGTATGCACACCAGGGAAGTCTCCAAATCCGTCTCGTCTACGGATTACATCCGGCCTGTGTTCATCTCTGTATGAAAGCACTTTGTCTGCCAACCAGCACTGTGCCTCCGGCAAACAATGTGTTTTAGTTGAAAAACAGATTTCTCAACAAAGAATGCAATTGAAGAAAGTATTTTTCAACGCATTATTATTGTAGATTCATGCAAGACATTGAAGCCGCTACTCAATACCACCCGTATGCTCATTTATTCTCAGAGGTGGGTTTCACGGTATTGAGTCACTTTACATTCTCCAGTTACGCTGCAGATAAGGAGGAACGGCTCATTATTTGAACGTAACACTTAGGAGAGTGTCTCAAGGGCTTCCACGCCTTTCATCTTCATAAGGGCACGAATATTTAGTTGGAATTTATTTTCTGCAGTCTAATATTTAACGCCCCCACCTGAAAGGCTTTAACCTGCAGGTGTATACCAAGCTCCATCTTAATGAGTTTATTTTTATTGCAGTCAGACGAATCAGGTTATCATACCTGTTGTGTTGTTCTATCAATTTGGCAAATTATTGCTAATATGTTCTGAAACAAAACACATGTTTTATTTGTTTCCCTTTCAGTTGTTTTTCTCTTACCTCATCTCATGCTTGCTTGTGAAGTTAACCCAGACAGACATTGTCTCCCCAGAGTCATGGAATTTGACCTTCAATAATGTTGATAGTGGTTCAATGCTCAGTTTATTTTTTTCTCAACCTAGGTTAATAAGATATTGTGCATACTAGAGTAGAAATGTTATCCAGATCTGTTTAATGTACAACATGGAGGGTGCATAGAAAAAAGAGCAGTTGCTACCCAACATGTGCACTCATGTAAATAGAACCTCTGGTAAAAAGTACACCATCATGAAGTTACCTATTGGAGTTTGTGGTCGGGAGGGGGAACATGCCTTTATGTATTGGGGTGTAGAGGAATGACTTCACAAACTGGATGACTAGCTTATTGCAAGAGACTGAGTGGTTCAAGGTTTACATCACTCTACTGCCCTCACTCTACCACTCTACCGCCCTCACTCAGCCACTCTACCGCCCTCACTCTACCACACTATCGCCCTCACTCTACCGCCCTCACTCTACCACTCTACCGCCCTCACTCTACCGCTCTACCTCCCTCACTCTACCGCCCTCGCTCTACCGCCCTCGCTCTACCGCCCTCGCTCTACCGCCCTCGCTCTACCGCCCTCGCTCTACCGCCCTCACGCCTACACTCTACCGCCCTCACTCTACCACTCTACCGCCCTCACTCTACCGCACTCACGCCCTCACTCTACTGTCCTCACGCCCTCCCTCTCTTCCACCCACCTGCTTCTCTAACTCCCTGTTCTCTTCTCTTCTCCCATGCTGATCTGCTGCTCTCTTCCACCCTGCCTCCTTCTCTAACTCCCTATTTTCTTCTCCTGTGCTAATCTGCTGTTCTCTTCCACCCGCCTCTTTCTCCAACTCCCTGTTCTCTTCTCCTGTGCTGATCTGCAGTTCTCTTCCACCGCCTCTTTCTCTAACTCCCCGTTCTCTTCTCCTGTGCCGATATGCTGTTCTCTTCCACCCACCTCCTTCTATAACTCTGTTCTCTTCTCCTGTGCTGATCTGCTACTCTCTTCCACCCCACCTCCTTCTTTAACTCCCTGTTCTCTTTCGCTGTGCTGATCTGCTGCTCTCATCTACCCCACCTCCTTCTTTAACTCCCTGTTCTAATATGCGGTGCTGATCTGCCGCTCTCTTCCACGTACATCCTTCTCTAAACGCACACATACATACAACCACGCACACACACACACACACATACAACCGCACACACAACCGCACACCCACAACCACACCCAACCACACACACACTACCACACACACAACCGCACTCTATCGCCCTCACTCTCTATTTATCTATCGCCCTCACTCTCTATCTATTTATCGCCGTCACTCTATCTATCTGTTGCCCTCACTCTATCGCTCTCACTCTCTATCTTTCAATCTATCTATCTATCTATCTATCTATCTATCTATCTATCTATCTATCGGCCTCACTCTATCTATCTATCTCTCTATCCCCCTCACTCTATCTATCTTTCGCACTCACTCTATCTATTGCACCACCACAGCATCACTCAGCACCACCACAGCAGCACCACAGCATCACTCAAGGGCACCACAACATCACTATGCGCTACTACAGCATCACTGAACGCCACAGCATTACTCGTAGCCACCACATCACTCCGCGCCACCACAGCATCAATCTGTGCAACCATTCAACAACTGGTTCAAATATGTTCTCTCAATGTTTCAAGCTTTATTACAAATGTCACAAAAAGATGTTAATATTTCACTTCTGTTCTTGTTTTCTTTTATTAATCTAATGGTAGCAGATTCGAGATGTGACTATATTTTTTTACCAATGGAGAACTTATTAGCACAATGTAGAATTGTGTAACTCAGAACAATTGTATGAAATTGTATATCATACACCGTAAATTTAGACTCATTAAAACACTTCTCTCTACAACCTTCTATCTACACAACTCTCTCCACACCTCTTTCGACACCCCTCTCTCTCTACACACCTCTCTCTCTCCACTTCCCTCTCTCTCTACACCCCTCTCTCTCTACACCCCTCTCTCTCTACACACCCCTCTCTCTACACACACCCCTCTCTCTACACACCCCTCTCTCTCTACCTCTCTCTATCCACCTATATCTATCGACCTCACTCTATCTATCTATCGCCCTCACTCTATCTACCTATCTATCTATCGCCCTCAATCTATCTTTCTATCTATCTATCAATCGCCCTCACTCTATCTATGGCCCTCACTCTATCTATCTATCTATCTATCTATCGCCCTCACTCTGTCTATCTAACGCACTCACTATCGCCATCACTCTATCTACCTATCTACCGCCCTCTATCTATCTATCTATCTATGGCCCTCATTCTATCTATCGCCCTCCCTCCCTCTATCTATCTATCGCCCTCTATCTATCTAACGCACTCACTCTATCTATCGCATCACCACAGCATCACTCAGCACCACCACAGCATCTCTCAGGGGCACCACAACATCACTATGGGCTACCACAGCATCACTGAACGCCACAGCATCACTCGTCGCCACCACAACATTACTCAGCGCCACCAGAGCATCAATCAGTGGAACCATTCAACAACAACTGGTTCAAATATGTTCTCTCAGTGTTTCAAGCTTTATTACAGATGTCACAAAAAATGTTAATATTTCACTTCTGTTCTTGGATTTTCGTCACAATGAAATACACTTAACATAATCTTCACAAACGTTATTTACAGAAGTTTAAGCTATTATTATAAATTACAATAACGTTTATTTAAGTATTAATTATTAAAAAATAAATAAAAGCCATTGTTATTTGTAATATCAATATATCTAAGTCACGTAAATACAACACATATTGAATTACAAATGCTATAGGTGTCACATTTGCAAAAGTTAAAACTATTAGCATTGTAAATGACAAAGCTATTAATTTAGCTATTTTCAAAACCAACACATGAATACAAAATGTATCATTTACAATACCAATAGCTCAAACTTTCCTAATTCGAGACCTATTGCATTGCAAATGCTTGTTTTGAACATACAGGTTATACAAATATCAGCATGTGCCAAACCACATCGAGTGGGCACCTTCCAAAACTCCCAGGGCATGCCCCACGTACAACAATAATATATGAACCTTTCCCCGGGTGTCCCTTCCTCCTACTTCTCTTGTATAGATCTTCTATATAATGCCAGGGAACCAGTCATGGCCCAAACCCCGGGCTTCAACTCGAATGATCAGTTATCCTGTCTTCCCTCCCACCTCCCTTCCCCCAACAAAAACTACCCCCCACGCCAAGGAGCACTCAATGTAAAGTATTTATTTGTATTCATTCTGAAGTGTGGATTATTTATTTATTTATGTCATTTCTGGAGCGCATGAATCACCCCAACCAGGGTATCTCCACGCTATGGAGCCTGTAGACAACTTAGCCCACTAATTAGAACAGCAAGATTTTTAATTGCCTTCTGAAAGATAAGTAGCAGGGGGAGAGGGGAATGTGTATGGGGAGTTGATTCCAGAGAGATGGTGCAACATAGGAGAAGGACGCACCCCCCAGCCGGGTTTGTTTTATGCGAGGTACACAGAGAAGCTCTTTGGACCCAGAGCGTAGGGTCCTGGAGGGGTTGTAGCGGGTCAATTTATCTCCGATATAGTTGGGTCCTAGGTTATTCAGGGCTTTGTATATCATGCAGCAGATCTTGAAATTGATCCTTTTCCGAATCGGTAACCAGTGAAGTTTGCGGAGTAGAGGGAGTGAGGGTGTTCTGGCGGGGAGCATTGGTCACCAGTCGAGCTGCTGTGTTCTGGACCACTTTAAATCTATTAAGGGAGGATTCTTTAGCGGAGATCAGCAGAGCATTGCAGTAGTCTAGACGGCTAGTGACCAATGCTCGAGTCAGAGTTTTCCTCGTGGATAACGGGAGTAAGGGGAAAACTCTGCGAAGTAAACTTAGTACGTGAAAGCAGGTCTTGGCGGTTGTGGTGGCGTGTTCCTCGGGGTTAAGTTTGTGGTCAATTTTTACCCCTAGGTTCTTTACCTCCAGTTTGGGGGAGGAAGCTGGGCCCAAGTCTCCCTGCCACCAGTTTGGGGACCAACTTGTTACTGCATGTCTAAAACAAGTTGGTTTAGTCAACTGTTATGATGGAGGTGCCATATCCATTACATTTCTGCTTATGGCAAGATAAATTGAATGTGGATTAAAATCTGGCCCCTGATGAAGGGTGTTCCTGAGATGTACTGAGGCCTAGCATCATTGTAAAGATGACATTAACTAATTAATTTAGAAAACAGAAGTATTTGTATATGAATAAATACCAAATAATTGCTCCAAAGCTGATGGAACCATACTTGGCCACACTTTAGTGTTTACAAGTGAAGATCTGAAGTTTATCATAAGTGTCAATTACATGACATGGGCTAACAATTCCTGTTTAACATCTCTCTTGACCCCCCCCCCGAAGCTGTGCCAAGAGAACAAAGTAGTAGATAGATTTCTGGAGTTCCCTCCCCCCTCCAGTCCCCTCTTTCTACGCTAAAGCATTGGTACACACAATGGAGAGTCTGCAACATCACTAGAGAAACCGCTTGCATCTCCCAAGATAAGGAAAGCATGCAACAATTGCTTACAGAATGCAATGCAGTATATTGACATACTCTTCACACTCCTGCTATCTAGTATTGGGCTCTGAACTTTCTTTTTGTTCCGAAGGAGGAGTTTTTGGTTTTGAGGCGACCGTTGTTTCCAAGGACAATGATACTTGTCGCAATATTGCTTAACTGCCCGGTAATCCCCAAATGCCCGGGAGAATTGGCCTGATGAGCTTTCAGTATGTGTTCTATTTACTAGTACTTTGATTTCATAAAATGCAAGGTGTGGTAAATGAGTACAATGTGTAAAATGGCGAGGCAGGGCTGCATTGTCGGTGCAGCCTAAAACGAATACAGTGAAGGAAATGGTAGCGCGCAGTAATAATAACACAGAATGGTTGCATAGGTTATTTATTCACATGATAAATTGACATGGTACACAGTCATTGAACTGTAATCAGAGTATATGACATATGATCAATGCTTCAGCCTACGTAGGAGGAGGCAGTCATCAGGAAAGGTAATGTTGGGACCCGAATCCTCTGCATGTCTTGGAAAACTGTGCTAGCCAGGCCACTGCAAGGTTTCTGCCCTATCCCATTTTTTATCTTAAGTGTGATGGCGGGAGCACGACGATAACATAGTAGCACAGGCCTTTATGCATGTATCGCTGAAGGGGAGGCTGTCTACAGGCTCTGCTTGTCTTGAGGTCTATCCAGTCCCTATAATTGTTAGCAATGGTGCACCTCACAGGCTTCTGTTCTTTTTACAGGTTAAATCTAGTGGTCTCCAGCCGCTTGCTTGCCCCCGCACCCCCACCCTTTCGAAGCACCATCTTAGTCTCATGTGAACTGTGCACTCTATTCTGCAATATCCCTGACCCGCACCCTACATCATACACGAGAATTGATGGGTTGGCCCCATAGACCACTATTCTTTTGACTCTGATTGCTTGTGCCTCTCTGATTCTGAGTAGACCCCCCCAAAGATTATTATTGTGGAATTGTCCCTTATCTCCTCGGAATAGACCCCTTTAACTACCGTCTGTGGAGTCAGCTGTCATCCATGGGTGCACTTTTTTTGACCCTGGATAAAGCTGGCCCTGTTGTCTTATTGACATACCGAGTTTCCATCTCGGTGGACCCTATAGAACCCCCCAGTGTGTGGTCTTCTATTACAGACCTGTCTGCTCTACTTCTACGCACCCTCACAGAGGCACTGGCTGTACTTAATAATAGATTTGATTTAAATATAGTCCAAGAGTAAATATTGTGTACCAAAATATTGTTTACATACATAACTTGGGGTCGATTTTCTATTATTTACTCTAATCGAGTGCTATTTTTGTAAAAGATATTAAGGATACAATACTGATGTCAAACCATATTCCAACAATCATTCTGGTACGAATCCCACCTACGGCTGTGCGGTCTCTAATTGTTCTAGTGTTTAGCCCTATCTATGTCTGGGTAGATGCACAACCAAAGGTGAACTGATGGTGATTCTGGATGGACCCAGTCCTGTCCTTCATAGACCCAGGAGTCAGAAATCATAATGAATATGCTACTTACTAGTATGCATCTGTTCTTGGCATGTAGGGCTGCTGACATTCATATCTGTGCATAGATCGCCGCCTAGTGTTGGGTCCGGATGATTGCACATTGTTGTCCTGGAAGAGTCTTCGAAGTATCACAAGATAGGTGGCTCCTCCCCTGGACTACAGTGCGCATGGGCATCGACTCCATCCCCAGATGGAGTGAAACTCAGTGTATGATGACCATGCTATGAGTATATATGTGAATACTGCAGCTGCTACAGGCGCCGGGGAGGAGGGCGGGCGATATGAATGTCAGCAGCCCTACATGCCAAGAACAGATGCATACTAGTAAGTAGCATATTCAGTTTGAGGCATGTGGGCTGCTGAATTCATATCTGTGGATAGAATACATAGCAGTCCCTCCATTAGCGGCGGCCGCCCGTGCCAGCTGCAGCAGTTTGGAAAAGTGTCTTGAGAACAGCCTGCCCTACAGCTGCCTGCTGTTTGGAGTGCACATCTACACAGTAATGCTTAGTAAATGTGTGTGTGGTAGACCATGTGGCTGCTCTACATATGTCCTCTAAGGGAATGTTTCCAAGGAAAGCCATAGAGGCCTCAAACTTTCTGGTGGAGTGGGCTCTTGGTGGAATGGTAAGAGTGCGTTTTGCCTTTGCATAGCAGATCTGGATACATTTAACGATCCACCTAGCAATACCAGCCTTGGAAATAGGGTTACCTTTGTGATGTGGCGCAAAGGCGACAAAAAGATGCTTCGTTTTTCTAAAATCCTTGGTCCTATCAATGTAATACATTAGGGCCCGTTTAACGTCAAGGGTGTGGAGCATCCGCTCCGCCAGTGACTCAGGATTTTGAAAGAAAACAGGTAATTCGATTGTTTGGTTGATGTGGAACTGAGACACAACCTTGGGCAGAAACTTAGGGTTAGTGCGGAGCACCACCCTGTTGGAATGAATTTGGAAAAATGGCTCTTGGATTGTGAGGGCTTGCAGTTCACTAACCCTCCGTAGCGATGTAATTGCTACGAGGAAAGCCACTTTCCATGTCAAGAACTGAATCTCGCAGGAATGCAGTGGCTCAAAGGGAGGACCCATCAGTCTGGTAAGAACCACATTGAGGTTCCACTCAGGAGCTGGTGGAGTCCGTGGCGGAATGACTCTTTTGAGGCCTTCCAGAAATGCTTTGATGGCAGGTACCTTGAAAAGTGAAAGGTGCTGTCTATTTTGGAGATACGCGGCCATCGCAGACAGGTGAATGCGAATGGAAGTATAGGCCAGATTACACTTGTACAGATGGAACAGGTAACAGATGATGTTCTGAATAGAAGCATCCAGCGGATCAATGTTGTGGTTCGCACAATAGATGACAAACCGCTTCCATTTTGCAGCGTAGCAGGCTCTAGTAGTGGGCTTCCTCGCCTCCCGAATGATGTCCATGCAATTGGGAGGTAGGTTGAGGTAGCCAAACTCTAGGACTTCAGGAGCCAGATTGCCAGGTTGAGCTGTTGCAGATCTGGGTGCTGAATGTCGCCATGGCTCTGCGTCAGAAGGCTGGGTGTGAGATGTAGCCTTTGATGCGGTACCACGGACAGTTCCAGAAACGTGGTGTACCATGGTTGGCGAGCCCACGTTGGAGCAACCAGGATGAGAGTCATCGAGTGCTGCCTGAGCTTGCGTGCCACCAGCGGTATCAGAGGTGCTTGGGGAAAAGCGTCCGCAAATTTGCCTGACCAGTTCATCCATATCGCATTGCCCTGCGACAGAGGGTGTGGGAACCTGGCGGCGAAGCTTTGGCATTTTGCGTTCTCCTTTGTGGCAAACAGGTCTATCTCTGGATGACCCCACCTTTGGAAGTACGGCCGGAGTACTGATGGCTGTATCTCCCACTTGTGCATCTGGTGGCTGTGCCTGCTGAGCAGGTCCGCCATCTGATTGTCCTTGCCCGGGAGATGCTCTGCCATGAGGAAGATGTTCCTCTGAATGGCCCACTCCACATGCTCTGAGCCAGATGAGACAGCTGCGGAGAGTGTGTGCCTCCCTGCTTCTGAATGTAGTACATCGCCGTCATGTTGTCCGTCCGAATCAACACGACCTTGTTGCATAGATGTACTTTGAAGGCCTTTAGTGCCATGAAGATCGCCATCAGTTCCAGAACATTGATGTACATCTTCCCCTGTTGCTGCGTCCATAGTCCCTGCACAGTGTATTGGAGTACATGCGCTCCCCATCCCTGGAGAGAAGCGTCTGTTGTCAGGATAATCTGTGGCACAGGCTCCTTAAACGGTCGGCCCTTGCAAAGGTTTCGTGGATTCCACCAATGCAGAGAGTTGTATGCCCGACCGCTCACCAACACTAGGTCTTTCAACTGGTTGTGAGCCTGAGTCCACTGACGTGCCAAGCACTCCTGAAGCGGACGCATATGTAGTCTCGCGTGCGGGACAATGGAAATGCAGGAGACCATCATGCCGATCAACTGCATGAACACTCTTGCTGGAAGCGAGTGTGGAGGTCTGAATTTTTGGATCAGCGATTAAATGCTGTCGATTCTCACTGAATTCGGCTGTGCCGTGGCCGCCAGAGTGTTTATGGCCGCACCCAGATACTGCCGTATGTGGGCGGGCTGGAGATGGGACTTTGGGTAATTCAGTGAGAACCCCATATCGTGCAGAAGGTGAATGGTTTGGGACACGTGGTCGGCGCACTGCTGGGCCGACTTCGCCTGAATTAGCCAGTCGTCCAGATAGGGGTAGACGTGGATGTTTTGACGTCTCAGATGCGCCGCCACCGTCGCTAGGCACTTTGTGAAAACCCTGGGTGCCGTGGTGACCCCAAAAGGCAAAACCTTGAACTGGTAGTGTTGGTTTTGGATGGTGAACCTGAGGTATTTTCTGTGTGAAGGATGTAGTGGAATGTGGAAGTACGCATCCTTCAGGTCCAGAGTTGCCAGGTAGTCCCCCTGTTGAAGCAGTGGGAGAACCTGCTGCAGTGTGAGCATGTGGAAATGCTCTGATAGGATGTAAAAGTTGAGGGGCCTGAGATCTAGGATGGGCCTGAGGGATCCGTTCCTCTTTGGAATAAGAAAGTACAGGGAGTAAACTCCCGCATCTCTTTCCTGCAAGGGCACGAGCTCTATTGCCCCTTTTTGCAGCATGACTGTGACTTCCTGCTGCAATAAGAGCAAGTGCTCGCCGGACATAGGACGGTGTCTTGGGGGTATGTTGGGTGGAGTGGATGTGAGCTCCAGACAATAACCGTATTGGATAAGTGTTCTGACCCTCCTGTCCGTGGTGATGGACTTCCACATGGGCAGGAACTGCTGGAGTCTCCCCCCGACCGGTGTTTCGTGGTCGGGGGCAGTGACAAGGCGTCACTGTTTGTTGGCGGTGGAGGACCTGGAGCTGTTGTTGCCACGTCCTCTGCCCTTGGCGTTGTTGCCACGGTATCCACCCCGACCTTTGTTGGTATAAGAAGTTTGGGTGTTGCTTTTGTAGAATTGCGTTGACTGCGAAAGTTGACCCCTTGAGGTGCCTCTAGTATTGGAGCGACGAAAGGACCCACCCCGAAACTGCTGGGACTGCAAGGCACCCATAGATTTTGCAGTGTCGGTGTCCTTTTTCATCTTCTCAAGGGTGGTATCAACCTCAGGGCCAAACAGGTGATCTGGGTTGACCGTCTGGTTCAAGATGGTAGTTTGAATGTCCGGCTTGAAACCAGATATCCTCAGCCATGCATGTCTACAAAGCATAATGCTAGTGTTAATTGCGCGTGCGGCGGTGTCAGCCACGTCCAGAGCTCACTTAATGGAAGCATTGGAGATAAGCTTCCCCTCCGGTATCAACATTTCTGCCGCTTCCTTATATTGATCGAGTAAGTGCTGTAAAAGGGTCTCTAGAGTATCATAGTGTGCCCTGTCATAACGCGCTAGTAGCGCCTGCGTGTTGGATATGCGCCACATATTGGCTGCCTGCGCCGCCACCCTCTTCCCTGAAGCCTCAAAGACTTTTGATTTCTTGTCTGGGGGAGGAGCATCACCCGTAGTCTGTGAGTTGGCTCTTTTGCGGGCATTGGAGACAACCAGGGAATCCAGAGGCAACTGTCCCTTAATATAAGTCGGATCAGTGGGCGCCGCCTTGTACTTCTTGTCGATTCTCGGGTTGATGACCCTCGCCCGGGTGGGCTCTTTGAACACCTCAGCCACGTGCTTCAACACACCCTTCAGCATTGGCAGAGTCTTTACAGTCTTTTCAGAGACCGAAAAGGTGTCAAAGAGGAAGTCGACGTCCACTGGGTCAGCATGTAGCTCGACGTTGTGATTGGCTGCTGCCCTCTCGATGAGTGCATTGAAAGCCGCAGAGTCCTCTGTGGGGGAAGTCTTGGCCGAGAAAAGCTGAGGCTCCTGTCTTGAATGCGGGTCCCCAGGATCGCCACCTGCAGACCATGGTTCAGTCACATCCTCTGGGTCTGTGTAGACGGGATAGCTGTACTCGTCGTCGCCTTCACCTGCCTCTACATTGGAATGAGTGGGTGAGAGTTTGTGAGCCTGTGGCGAAATGGGCTCCATCAAGGCAGAGGTACCAGCAGAGTCCATCTTCCTCTTGAGTGGAATCTTGTACGACTCCAATTGTGGGTCAGGGGTGATCTTTCTCTTTAGGAGGGAGAGTCTGCCCGTGTCGGCGTCGATGAAAAGCTCCTGACGGTCCTCCTCAGCCAGTTGTCGTTGCTGTGGGCCCGGGACCACCAACGACTGCTTCGGCGTCGAAGACACCTTCTCGGGCACTCCGGCCCCCGGTCTAGCTGCGAAAGCCTTCGGCGCCGTCTTAGGCGGCAAGGTGAAAAGTATCGGCGTAGGCGCCTTCGCCGGTTTCTCCAGAGGCTTGGGCGGCACAGGGTCCTTCGGCTCGACTGCTGCGGCCCCCTCCCTAATTCGTGGTAGGGACTCCGTAACCTTCTTTGTGAACGAGGCGGAGGGATGCGCCGGCTCGAGAGAGTCTTTTGCGTCTGGTTTCGGAGCGGCGACCGACAATGCGCCCTTCGGAGTCGACGCACTCGGCGTTGCCCCCTTGGTTTTGTCAAGTGGAAGCGAGGCAGAGAGGGACTTGGGGTCGTCCTGCCGCTTCTTCGGATCGAGAGTGGACTTCTTAGGGTCGTCGACCGGTTTTTTGTGATCGAGTCGACCCTTGCTGGCGTCGACCGTCTTCGGCGCCGATGCGGCTGCGTCGGTCCCCTTAACCTTCGGCTTCGATGCAGTAGCCTTCGGGTCGGCCATTTTGGCGTGTCTCTTCGGCTCAACGGCCATCTTCGATTTCTTCGGCGCCGAGCCCTCCGAAGTCTTCCACCAGACCAGCGCGATCCGCACTTTCGGTTTCGATATCTCTGGCGTCGAGACCGTAGGTTTCACTTTCGGTTTCTGAGGTACCGGGAGTGATTCGGTATCAATGTCCGTGGCCGGGCCGGAAGGCGGAGCCGTGGAACGTACATCAAGGTCTCGGGTAAGGGCCGAAGGCGATCCCTCGACCTGGGCCTCATGATGTTGGACGGCCCCGGAGCCAGTCTGAGGAAGCTCCTCGTCCGAGCTATCCTCTACGGTGGCAAGGGCCCCGTCGTCGTCCCCTACCTCCTCGACGACTTCATCGAAATCCTCGGCCTCTGTGTCATAGCCGTCCTCGACCTCCGACGCGGGGTTCGATTCCGTGATCTCCTGGATATCGTCGTCCCCGACATCCCCAGCATCAAAGATGTCCGTAGGGGGTGGTGCAGATTGCTGGGCCTCCAGACGCGCAGCTCGGCGGAGCTTGAGTGTCTTTTTGGACCGGAACCTGGAACAGGCCATACATTTGGCCTCGTCGTGGTCCGGCGACAAGCACTTGTTGCACACCGGGTGTACATCGATATGCGGGTACTTCGAGGCACACACAGGGCATCGCTTGAATGGACTTCGTTCCATGATGGATGAAGAGGTTGGAGCGTCGAGTAGGCCCTTCCGTGCCGAAAGCACGCGGAAGAACAATGTCGGTTCGGAGCCGAGGAAGTTACGAACCTGAACGAAAGACAATACCGACGCAAGTCCTAAAGACCTTTTGGTCTCAATCAAAGTAAAGTTAAGAACTATTGATTCCGACAGAGGGAACCGAACACATCCGAACCCAATGGCGGAAAAAAACAATCTGGGGATGGAGTCGATGCCCATGCGCACTGTAGTCCAGGGGAGGAGCCACCTATCTCGTGATACTTCGAAGACTCTTCCAGGACAACAATGTGCAATCATCCGGACCCAACACTAGGCGGTGATCTATCCACAGATATGAATTCAGCAGCCCACATGCCTCGAACTATTGGTACAGAAATGATAGTGGGTATGTATAAATGTGAATATCCTTCACACATCCTTTTGCTACATGTCGTGCTTCAGCGCAGCTACAAATTCACTGCAGCCAACCAGGGAGCACCCCTCAGAGTCTTACACGATACACTAAAACTCTTCCCACAAAGACCACTATATAAACAAGTTTCTACCAACAATGCATAACAAAAGCATAGTAGGTACTTACTTATCTGCAAAGTGCTTTACGCCTCTCAAGGGGTATGGAAACCTTTCAATAACGACCAATAGCATACTTGCCTGTAGCATGCATTCATTGACCCAATATGGAGCATTAGCACGTGAGAGGGGACAACATTTATGTTCTACACTCAGCAGCTCTACAGTAGAATATGCAGCTGCATGTACTCAAATACATAAACACACACCACACTTCCAACATAACTTTACTCGAAATGATCTACAGGTAGTCTCTACATCAGTGGTTCTTAACCTTTTGAATTCTGTGGACCCCACTGAATCTTTACTGGAATTCGGGGACACCTAGTGAGAAATTTTTCAAAGCCAGGGACACCCGGCCAAAGCAATTTCTGTAATTATAACCTCAAAACCACAAAAACAATAATTCACCAAAGAAATGCTAAAGTATGTAAAGATTAAGTTTGATTCACAATCAAATATAGAAGCTTTGAAATTTTCAGTTGTGTTTCTTTATTTGTACATACTTTATTGATTTTCATTTAAAAGTTTAATGTTTAATTTTGCAACAGTTGTGCACCCCACCCCACAATCTAAATGGGACCACTCCCAAGCTAAACACAGTCTTCTAAAAGACCCTTCTCTCTCTTGAAGAACCTAGAGCCTTCTCTGATTTACTCTCCTGATACTACTGTGGTCAGTAACGCAAGGATGAAAATACATGGGAGAATCAAACAAACATGAGGTAGAGAGGGGTGAGATCACAAGATTCTGCTAACATTTGAGTGAAATGGGATGTGAAATTTACCTCTATAACAAGGCAGATTTAAATTAACTTCGTTTCCCACCGGTTTATTTCTATCATTTTTCAGACTCAGTTATATTTGCTCTCTTTATTGAAGTTACAGGTTGTGGAAGACAAAAAATATCAATAAAGAAATATTCCTCCACCCAATTATTAAAAGCCATTGTAAAAAATTACTTCAAAACTGAGCCTTTGTTGAAGTAGGCACATGTGACCATCAAACTAAACTTAATAAATGGATCAACTGATGAGATGCTGTAAGAGGAAAGCCATTATCATTTGCAATGTTTCAAAGACCTACACTAGACAAAAGAAAACTCACCCATTAAATACTTCTGTGACTTTTCACCATTGTTAGCACACCTAGACAATAAAAACAATTTCTTTAAAATCTGCCTGAAGTACATTTGAAATCTGAGAAAAAGTTCATCTTTACCCAAATGATTTGAGTTAGAATTATACAGCTGAACAAATCCTATTTTTTACTTTAGAATGCAAATGGGTAAACCCAGTCACTTGCAAAGCTGAGCTATCAGTAGATGAACTGACCCATAATATATAAAATCAGTCAATTTACAATAAAAGTGACAGGAGGTGAGCCTAACCAACACGCTTCGTGGTTCCTGCTGCTTCATCAGAACTCCATCTACTCTTTAAATTGTAGATAGTTTAGTTCTATTCTGCAAACAAAGTCCACTGATTTATAAAATCCCAATTTCTATAATTTATCTCTATGTGAAATCACAAATTCCTAATCTTTCTCACAGGCACATCACCTTCCACAATATCATGGGAATAAGACTCCAAATCTAATCTTCACTTTGAATCACTGTCTTATGACAGCAGACATTTGTTTACAGAATGGAAGGAAATCTTCAACATATTAACAAGACAAAGCCCTGATGAAGTGGCAAGACGCTTTGAAACGTGTTGGCTCAGCTTACCTACTGATATTCTCTTTGTTAATTGACAGGGTCTATATGTTTTGGCTTCATTCACCTACTGATAGCTCAAATGAGAAAGTGACTGGGTTTGTCCATTTGCATTCTAAAGTGAAAAATAGGATTTGGTCAACTGTATTATTCCAAATGAAATCACTTCGGTAATGATGACCTTTTTCAGACTTTAAATGTACTTCAGGCATACTTTAAATGCTTTTTATTGCATGTATAGTCTGAACAAAATACAAGGATTACGTATTTTTAATTTGAAGATTTGTTCTTTTTTCCTTTTCTTCTATTACTTTTTTTTCTTGCCTTCTCTTCTTCTAGTGAGAACTGCTATATATATATGCTTGGTCCCAGGGCCAGAGCATCGATTTAACCTTCTTCTAATGAACAGCTCACCTAGACAGGCTTTATTCTTCTCAACCGGTAACAAGACCATAGGAGTGAAGCAGAAATGTTTATGGATTTCATATTTATGGGCAGTGCATAAAATAGCTTTTTTCTGGAAAATTAGTAAAAGTCTTTAAAAGGTCACATGTTTATTCTGATCTTCTTCGATTTGAACTCTTGGCCCTCCTGGTGCTGCAGTCATTCTGAAATGAGACATTTGAAGAGCTTTTTGTTGGTGAAGAAAAACAGGCCATTCACAAAGTCTGAAAACCAGTTTTGAACACACAGGCAGGCTGGTGTAGATGTCCCAGATGGAGCTGGTCACCCTGTATTCACTGGAGCTGGCTTGTTCTTCGGAGGTTATTAAGAAGATGATACAACTTCTCACTGAGAGCAACCTGAATGCAAAAAAATAGAACTCATAAAAACTCGACAAACAAGATGGTCCCATCTTAATTATACATTTTTAAAGTACACAGCATGTTTAGGACATGTAGGTTTAATTCGTACATTAAGAGAGCTTTATCAAAATGCCGCCAATTTCACAAGTGGAGTGATTGTGCAGTGCCCTTGTGGAACATGATTTTGCAGTAGGGTTTCACGCAGTGCACAATAAAAAGCATTATTTTAAATTACAAGTGCCTTATGTACTTGTTGTTTCTGACCTCCTTATATCTTCTTATTTTATTATAGGGACAACATCAAGGCTCACTACCGTAACTATGAGCATTTTCGTATGGGCCCTACATGACAGCATGCACGCATGGGATGAATGAAGGATGCCTAGCGCCCACCTTTTGTAGGATTGTGTTTATATCACAATATATTTGCTTCAGGTACTGACTACTTAAGACGGGGGATATAAATGGGTCCTGATGAAAACTGGTCGTGACAAAAAGCCTCAAAACAATTTAGGGTGTCTTGCAATCCCCTTTGAGTTCTCGACAACAACAGTGTGTCGTCTGCGAACCTCAAAAGGGGAATGTGCAACCCCGCAATTCTTGGTGCATCTGTTGGTTGTTAATCAAAATATTGTGTTACTATGTTGATAAACAAGGAAAATAAAGTGGGGGCCAGGACACACCCTTGCCTGACTCCTGTTCCAACCTTGAACTTGCTAGTCACATTCCCCTACTTCCCCCATCGTACCTGCGCATAATTAGCATGGTGAAGCCTAACAATGATATTCAAAAGTGCTGGTGATAATCCCAACAAATGGAGGACCTGCCATAGTTTGACCAGGGGGACCAGGTCAAAAGCTGTTTTTAGGTCAATAAAGGCGGCATAGAGCGACCCCCCTCCCAGGGTTACAACCTTCCAATGAATAGCCGCAAACCTAATAGCCTGGTCAACTGTACCAGTGTGGGAGCGAAAACCGGCCTGTAAGGGTGCCAGAATGGATTTGTCCTCAATCCAAGATTGGAGTCTATCCAAGACCAGTCTTGCCAACACTTTCTGGATACAGTCGATCAGGCTGATGGGCCTATAGTTGTTGGGGACGGTGCGATCCCCTTTTTTAAATATTGGGATTATCTCCGCTCCAGACCATGTTTTTGGCGGGGGTGCTCCACTGGCCACAGCATTGGCCAAAAACAGTATATAAGAAGCCCATATATCTGGATCCGATGTGAGAAGATCAGCCGGGACACAGTTTGGACCCGGAGCTTTTCCACGGGGAATGGGTTTCAGGACTTGAAGGACCTCAGTTTTGATAAATGAAACACTTGGTTCTAAAGTCGGCTCCATTAGAGCAGTGGTATCGCTGGAAGGGCCTCTAAATTGAGTTTCAAATTAGGAGACCCACACTTCTGGGGAAACATTGTTTTCAGGAGAAACAGAGATATTGCCCCTGCCCCATTTTAAAGTATGCCAAAATCTCATCATGTCCCTGTGTTTGCTTGCCTTCAGCAGGTCCAACCAATATTTGTCCTCCCAAGCAGTTCGGGCTAACTGTTGGTGCTCTCTGTATAAGCGTCGGGCCAGTCTGATGGCTGGTCCGTCGCATAACTTAATTGCTCTGGCCAAGGTCAAGGTTTCGTGTAGCCCAGTGGTTGCACTGTTAATTTGCTCCTGTGAATCACAGGCATAGAGAGCAGAGAGAACATAACATAACAGAAGTTTCATTGAATTCCTAGCCTCTTCGTCGTTATTAATATACTGCCATCAAACTCTTCTCATGTTGTTAGTGAGAACAAGTTCCCCTGAGCTAGTTTTAGTGGGGCAGTGAGCGGTTATGGTCGTAGGCTGGAGTTTAAGACTTAGGACCAAGGGGTCGTGATCACTTTCGCACCTTGGAAAGACCACCATGTCTATCAGCATAGATCAAAGGGGCATAATTAAAATGATATAATCAATACGACTACCTCTAGAACCTGAACTGAAGGTATTTCTGGCTGTTCTGTCCGAAATAGCTCTCCCATTTGCAGTCCTGAGGCTTTTAGCTAAGCAGAGAGCCTTTAGGTGCAAAGCAGCAGCGGGCCATTTCTTTATAGGCGGGATAGAGAGCTGGGGAATATCCCACTTAATATCCTCCTCCCATCCTAAATCAGTATCATCACTGTCTAAAGGCTTAAATGTGCAGTTAAAATCTCCTGTTAGAATAACATTAATTGAGATACCAAGAGTTCCTAGAAAATTTTCTAAAACTACCATTGCTGGCGAGATTTTTCCACCTGGGACCCATCTGGCTTAGACATTGATCAGGAAGAGATCTTGCATTCCCTTTCTTTTAAGCTTTAAGACCAAAATATCTGGGCTCTCAAGAGTAACTTCCTGAACAGTCCAGCCCCTGTGCTGTCTAACCCAGACGGTCAAGCCTCCTGATGGCCTACCCCTTTTCCCAGGAATTGTTTGCTTTGAATAGTTAAGAAACCCTGGGGAAAAATGGGCATTAATGCCCAGGTCTCTTGAAAGAGCCAAACATCACAGGTCTCAATAAACTCTGCTTAATCGGCAAAACCAAGTCTTGAGAGACCTGCAATATTCCATGAAACCATGGTGGAATTGTGCTGGTTTAATGGGGCTTTAAGCGGTAAGGTTAAACAACTCAGCCCTTGGGAGTGGTCTCTCTCAACTATCCCGTCCTGGTGACTGGTGCAATTATCGGGATCTAGAGGAGCTAGAAGGGGGTCAAACAAGCACGAGCAAATGGGTTCTTTGGTTAGAACGACCTAATTTGTGCTAAATAAAACCTGGGAATCTTCCCCATTACACAATTTGGAATTCCCTGTGATATCTTCGTCACAACCAGCGGGTACACTAGGAACTGAGTACAGAGGAGAGAGTATAGGTCAAAGGTCGTTTTTTGAGACAGCCCTCCTCATACAGGGGCCTCGTGTGGAAGGGATAGTTGGTCTCCAGTCAATCGAGCTCCTCAAGTGTTGTTAGAGGATCAAACCTATTCCTCAGGCGGATTATCTCATGCTTATCAGGGAAAGCAACTGCAGTCGGGTGATAGAGACCTATCCCACCAAATGAGCTAACATTCTTCCTCAGATGTTCAGTATCTCCACTATAATTCAATTTGCCCATCGAGTAAAAACAACCTAGGGGCAATGCCTTAATGGGGCTCAGTTGGTTAGAAGGCCCCCACCTGAGTATGTGGTGGACCACTCTATGGTCCCTAAAGAACAAGTTACTTACCTTCGGTAACGATATATCTGGAAGAAACAGTGGTTAGTATTAGATTCCTTACCTTAGAATATCCCCAGGCGTCAGACTGGATCCGGAAACTTTTGCGTAGCAGTACCTCTGCGCGTCGGTAGGCGTCGTCTGCGGCTCCGCGTCCGTCGTCGGCGTCGTTTGCGCCGGGATGACGTCGCCGGAGTACTTAGACGCCGCCCTCGCGTGTTGACGTCAGTTCTTATACTCAGCTTTTCCGCGCCAGAAACGCAGAGCCATGATAAAAACCAACACTGGTGCCATGAAACTAGGGCCCTGAAAGGGGATGACTTTAACCCTAGATATCGGTTCGCAGAACGGGGAGGATGAGTGGGGCGGTAAGGAATCTAATACTAACTACTGTTTCTTCCAGATATATCATTACAGATGGTAAGTAACTTGTTCATCTGAAAGAAACAGGTTAGTATTAGATTCCTTACCTTAGAATACATACCCCAGCAATACCAACCCCGGTGGTGGGTCTGCGAACGAATAATCACACTAGAAAGTCCTGGAGGACGGAACGGCCAAAGAAGCCATCCCTCCGGACCTGACTGTCCAGGCAGTAGTGTCTTGCAAACGTGTGCAGCAAGGCCCACATAGCTGCCTGACAAATCTCCTGCAAGGGGACTCCCCGACCGAGGGCAGTAGTAGCCGCCGTGGCCCGAGTGGCATGGCCCAACAGGAGGTTCCTTCTTAGCCAAGGAGTAGCATGCCTTGAAACACAACACGACCCACCGAGAGATGGTCCGCTTGCGTACCGCCCATCCCTTCTTAGCGCCCACATAACCAACAAAGAGTTGGTCATCCACCCGGAACTAGCGAGTGCTATCTAGATAAAACAAGAGTGCACGTTTTGGGTCCAGACGGTGGAGCCGCTCTTTCTCCTTTGAGGGATGCGGAGGCGAAAAGAAGGTGGGCAAGGTGATGGACTGTCCGATGTGGAAGGCTGAGACAATCTTGGGCAGGAAAGAGGGACTTGTCCGCAACACAACCTTGTCCGGATGGACAGAAAGGAAAGGAGGTTTGTAAGAAAGAGCCTGGAGCTCACTCACTCTCCTGGCAGAGGTGATGGCAACCAGGAAGGCAGTCTTCAGAGTACGAAGGTGAAGAGGACTATTATGAAGTGGCTCAAAGGGATAGCACATCAGATAGGTAAGAACAAGGTTCAAGTCCCACTGAGGCATCACGAATGGAACAGGGGGGGAACATGTGTGTGATGCCCTTCAAAAACCTATTTACAATTGGGGACTTGAACAAAGATGGCTGATCAGGTAGCCTTAAAAAGGCTGAAAGGGCAGAAAGTTAGCCCTTGAGAGTGCCCAGAGCAGAGCCTGCTGGGCAAGAGAAAGAAGGAAGAGAAGAACCTCAGAAAGAGGGACAGAGAGAGGATCCACAGCCTTTGCTGTGCACCATGCCACAAATCTGTTCCACCTGCAGGCGTATACCGACTTAGTGGAGGGAAGCCTGGCTGCCAGAATCACAGTACAGACTTCAGGAGGCAAGTCAAATGGCCTCAACTGTCGCCGCTCAATCTCAAAGCATGTAGGTGGAGACTGGACAGGTTTGGGTGGTGGACCGTCCCCTGCTGCTGCAACAGAAGGTCCCCCTGAAGAGGCAGACGAACCGGGGGACCGACAGACATACTGAGTAGCTCGGGATACCAGTACCTTCGTGCCCAGTCCGAAGCCACAAGGATAACTTGGGCCCGGTCGCGCTTGATCTTCTTCAGCACTCTGGGCAGAAGTGGTATAGGCGGAAAGGCGTACAACAGACCACAACTCCACTCGCGACGAAAAGCGTCTCCGAGCGAGTGCCGCCTTGGAAATTAAAATGCGCAGAATTGATGACATTGCGCGTTCTCTTCTGTGGCGAATAGATCTAACCAAGGCTCTCCCCACTGCAGAAGGAGGCCTTGCGCCACATCCGAGTTCAGACGCCATTCGTGATCCATCATGCACCGCCGGCTGAGTTTGTCCGCCCTGGCGTTCAGGGAACCTGCCAGGTGTTGAACCACCAGAGTCACGCCCTGATGTTCCAGCCACTGCCAGAGGCGCAGTGCCTCCTGGCAGAGGGTCCACGACCCCACTCCGCCCTGTTGAACAAGTTACTTACCTTCGGTAACGATATATCTGTAAGAAACATTAGTTAGTATTAGATTCCTTACCTTAGAATATCCCCAGGCGTCAGTCTGGATCCGGAAACTTTTGCGTAGCAGTACCCCTGCGCGTCGGTAGGCGTCGTCTGCAGGCGTCCCCTGCGGCTCCGCGTCCGTCGTCGGCGTCGTGATGACGTCGCTGGAGTATATAGACGCCGCCTCCGCGCGCTGACGTCAGTTCTTTGCACACAGCTTTTCCGCGCCAGAACACGCAGAGCCATGTGAGAACCAACACTGGTGCCATTTGAAACTAGGGCCCTGAAAGGGAAGTCCTTAACCCTAGGTATCAGTTCGCAGAACGGGGAGGATGGGTGGGTCGGTAAGGAATCTAATACTAACTAATGTTTCTTACAGATATATTGTTACCGAAGGTAAGTAACTTGTTCATCTGAAAGAAACACGTCAGTATTAGATTCCTTACCTTAGAATAGATACCCCAGCAATACCAACCCCGGTGGTGGGTCTGCGAACCAATACATTCCTACACCAGAAAGTCCTAGAGGACAGAACGGCCAAAGAAGCCATCCCTCCGGACTTGACTGTCCAGGCAGTAGTGCCTCGCAAAGGTGTGCAGCGAGGCCCACGTAGCCGCCTGGCAAATGTCCTGCAAGGGGACACCCCGGCCCAGGGCAGTAGTAGCCGCCGTGGCCCGAGTGGAATGGGCTCTCAGCCCAACAGGAGGCTCCTTCCGAGCCAAAGAGTAGCACGGTTTGATGCACAGAACGACCCACCGAGAGATGGTCCGTTTATGTACCGCCCGTCCCTTCTTCGCACCCACGTAGCCGACAAACAGTTGGTCATCCACCCGGAACTGGCGTGTGCGATCCATATAAAATGAAAGCGCACGTTTTGGGTCCAGACGATCGAGCCGCTCTTCATCCTTTGAAGGATGCGGAGGCGGGAAGAAGGAGGGGAGGGTGATGGACTGCCCGATGTGAAAAGCAGAAACTACTTTGGGCAGGAAAGAAGGTCTAGTCCTCAGAACCACCTTGTCTGGATGAATGGACAAGAAAGGAGGTTTGACAGAAAGAGCCTGGAGCTCACTCACTCTCCTGGCAGAGGTGATGGCAACCAGGAAGGCCGTCTTTAAAGTCAGGAGACGGAGAGGACAGGAATGAAGTGGCTCAAAGGGAGCACACATCAAGAAGGTGAGAACCAGGTTCAAGTCCCACTGAGGCATCACAAACGGAGCAGGAGGATACATGTGTGTGATGCCCTTCAAGAATCTCGTTACAATAGGGGACTTGAACAAAGAAGGTTGATCAGGCAGCCTCAGAAAGGCCGAAAGGGCAGAAAGGTAGCCCTTGATAGTGCCCAGAGCAGAGCCCTGCTGGGCAAGAGAAAGAAGGAAGAGAAGAACCTCAGACAGAGGGGCAGAGAGAGGATCCACAGCCTTTGCTGTGCACCATGCCACAAACTTGTTCCACCGACAGGCGTATACCGATTTCGTGGAGGAACGCCTGGCTGCCAGAATCACATCACAAACTTCAGGAGGCAAGTCAAATGGCCTCAACTGCCGCCGCTCAATCTCCACGCATGGAGGTGGAGGCTGGACAGGTTCGGGAGGAGGACCGTCCCCTGTTGCTGCGACAGAAGGTCCTCCTGAAGGGGCAGGCGGATCGGGGGACCGACTGACATGCTGAGTAGCTCGGGATACCAGTACCTTCGAGCCCAGTCCGGAGCCACAAGGATGACTTGGGCCCGGTCGCGCCTGATCTTCTTCAGCACTCTGGCCAGAAGTGGTATAGGCGGAAAGGCGTATAACAGACCGCAACTCCACTCGCGCCGAAAGGCGTCGCCGTGCGAGTGCCGTCTTGGAAACTCCAACGCGCAGAACTGATGACATTGCGCGTTCTCTTCTGTGGCGAATAGATCTAACCAAGGCTCTCCCCATTGCCGAAAGAGGCCTTGCGCCACGTCCGAGTTCAGACGCCATTCGTGATCCATCATGCACCGCCGGCTGAGTTTGTCCGCCCTGGCGTTCAGAGAACCTGCCAGGTGTTGAACCGTCAGAGTCACGCCCTGACGTTCCAGCCATTGCCAGAGGCGCAGAGCCTCCTGGCAAAGGGTCCACGACCCCACCCCGCCCTGTTTGTTGCAGTACCACATGGCGGTGGTGTTGTCCGTGAACACCTGCACTACACTCCCGTTGACAAAGGGGAGGAACGCTTTCAGTGCCAAACGAATCGCCCGCAGCTCCAGCAGGTTTATATGGAGCCGGGACTCCGCCGGAGACCAGATGCCTCTGATCTCTGCCTCTCCCAAGTGGCCTCCCCAGCCCTGGAGGGACGCGTCCGTCACAACAATGTGCTCCGGTTGGGGAAGGGAGAGGGATCTGCCTCTGACCCAATCGCGGTCCGTAAGCCACCACTGCAGTTGTCTCGCAGTGCCTTCCGAGATCAAGACATGGTCGGACAGGTTGCCCTGATGCTGGGCCCACTGAAACTTCAGGTCCCACTGCAGAGCCCGCATCCGCCACCTGGCGTGATGCACCAGAAGGATGCAGGAAGCCATCAGCCCCAGCAGCCGCAGCGTCAACCTGACTGAAACCCGGGATAACGGCTGGAAGATGGGAATCAAAGCCTGTATATCCTGGATTCGCCGTTCCGGAGGATAGACCTGAAACTGCGCCGTGTCGAGAACCGCTCCGATGAAAAGGAGCTTTTGAGAGGGGCACAGGTGTGATTTCGGCACATTGATGGAGAACCCCAGCTGGTGCAGGAGATCTGCCGTCATCTGAAGGTGACTGACGACTGTTTGGGGCGAGCCCGCCTTCAACAACCAGTCGTCTAGATAGGGGAAGACTGAGACCCCCAATCTGCGCAGATGAGCTGCGACCACCGCCATCACTTTGGTGAACACCCGTGGGGCGCTTGTAAGGCAGAAGGGGAGCACGATAAACTGAAAATGCTCGAGGCCTACTGTGAACCGCAGGTAACGCCGGTGGGCCGGCAGGACGGGGATGTGAAAGTACGCATCCTGCAAGTCCAACGCTACAATCCAGTCTTGTGGGTCTAGAGCAGCCAAGACCTGAGCCAAAGTCAACATCTTGAACTTCTCCTTCCGGAGGAAGCCGTTGACGTTCCTTAGATCCAAGATAGGACGTAGGCCCCCTTTGTCCTTCTTGGGTACCAGAAAGTAGTGGGAATAGCAACCACGACCTACTTCTGGCCCAGGAACGCGCTCGATGGCCCCCTTGGCAAAGAGGGCCGTAACTTCCTCTTTCAGAAGTGCCAAGTGGTCCCCCGACACACGGTGGATCTGCGGTGGCATGGCTTGAGGTGTTGTCTCGAAGGGGAGGGAGTAGCCCCTTCGGACGAGCTGCAGCACCCACCTGTCCGACGTTATTGTGCGCCAGTGGGAGAGGTGATGGCGAACCCTGCCTCCCACCGGTGTCACATGGGCCTGAAAGCTCGGACTAGGAGGATTTAGTGGCAGATGCTGCGGGGAAGTTGTGGCCTGACCTCGCCGCTGTCCCCGACCGCCACCACGGCGGTTTCCACGGCCGCCACCGCGTTGATAATTCTGTTGCGGTGCGTGGCTGGCAGCACGTGTGGGACCGCCCCTTCCTTGGCCACGAAAGGAGCGAAACGAACCCGTTTGCTGGCGCTGGGTCGAGAGACCTAAGGACTTGGCCGTGACCCTGGAGTCCTTGAAGAGCTCCAGCGCGTGGTCCGCTTTGTCGCCAAACAGGCGACAGCCATCAAACGGCATGTCCATCAAAGCATTCTGGACATCAGCCGAGAAGTTGGCGGGTCTCAGCCAGGCGTGGCGACGAATCGCCACCGTCGTGGACATCGCTCTGCCCAGCGAGTCGGTCGTATCAAGACCACACCTGATGGAATATCTTGCTGCGTCTCGGCCTTCAATCATAGCCTTGCCGAGCTTAGCCTGTACCTCCGCGGGGCATTCAGGCAGCAGGTCCGCAACCGTGTCCCACAGAGAGTGGGTGTAACGGCCCTAGAGGCACGTGGTGTTGCAAGACCGCAGTCCCAGACTCAGGGACGAAAAGACCTTCTTGCCATACTGGTCGTACCTCTTTGATTCCCTGTCGGGCGGGGCCGACGGGAATGCGGTCTGCGAGGTGGAGGTCTGATTCACCAGACTCTCAGGGGTGGGGTGGGTGGACAGAAACTTAGGGTCGTCCGCACACGGACGGTGGCGTCTGGCCACATTCCTATCAACAGGCGAACCTGAAGCGGGCCTGGACCACGTGCCCAAAAAAACGTCCGTTAAGGCCTCGTTAAACGGCAGCAGTGGCTCCTGTGGGCATGACTGCGGTTTGAGGACCTCGGTGAGGATGTTAGTCCTCACGGCCGCGACGGGGAGCTCAAGGTGTAAGGCCTTGGCAGCCCTCTTCAACACCACTGAATAGGCAGCCCCCTCCTCCGTAGCCACGGTAGGAGGCGAGACAAAACCAGGGTTGGGGGAGTCATCCAGACCACTGGCATCACCCAAGTCACCTGTCCAGTCCATGTCATACTGACACTCGCGTGTCAGAGGGTCCTCGGACCCCCTCCCACCACTCTCCGTATTCTACATCCTCACCATACTCGGAGTCAACAATGTAGACCGGCTCCTCGGGGTTCACAGGCCCCATCGGCGTCGAGCCCGGCGTCGATTGACGCCGGTCCGACTCCGCGTCCGGATTCGGAGAGGGAATGGGGACGGCGCCGCCCGGAGCGGCGCCAAGGGTTGCCCCGATGGAATCGGCGCCGGAGAGGCCGGTTGACCAGCCGGCGTCGACCCCGAGGGTCCCTGCGGCGCCGGGATCGGAGCCGTCGGCGGCGCCGGGGCCGGAGCACCCGACGGCGTTGAGGCAGGGTCACCCGAGCCGCTAGGGCCCCCAGACGGGTTCACAGGGCCCGAAGGCGCCGCGGAACCCGCCGGAGGAGAAAGAGCCCTCATGGCCACGAGGAACGCCTCTATCTCCTCGGGGGACGCGCCTTGCCCAGGGACCGCAGGGTATGGAGCAGGCCGCGTCGGCGACTCACGCGGAGCCGCGGGGGTGGGGCTACCCGAACCCCCGGCCGCATCGCGCAAGCGTCGGGGGGGAGTCGGGGGTACGATGACGACGCCCCGACTTCTTGTGCTTCCTACCTGAGGAACCAGAAGAATGGTGACGACTCCCGGAGCGCCCGTGACGGCTCCGCGACCGCTCCCTCGATCGCTCCCTCGACCGCCGGCCGGACCGGGACCGCTCTCGACGCGGGGCCGACACCCGGAGCTCGAGCAGCTTGCGGGACCACTCCCGCCTAGCTTTATTAGTCAAGGCCCGGCAGTTGACGCAGGCGTCCACGTCGTGGTCAGGGCCCAGGCACCGGAGGCAGAGTCGGTGATGATCCGTGACCGACATCGTCCGGTCACAGTCGTCACAGTTCTTAAAACCGGGCATCCTACCGGCACCGTAGAAGATTCAGAGATCAAAAGGGATAAAAAAACTTGGTCAAAAGACCGGAGTACTGCTCTTCGGATCTGCGCTAACTGGCGAGGAAAAAAGAAGAACTGACGTCAGCGCGCGGAGGCGGCGTCTATATACTCCAGCGACGTCATCACGGCGCACGACGCCGACGACGGACGCGGAGCCGCAGGGGACGCCTGCAGACGACGCCTACCGACTCGCAGGGGTACTGCTACGCAAAAGTTCCCGGATCTAGACTGACGCCTGGGGATATTCTAAGGTAAGGATTCTAATACTAATGTGTTTCTTTCAGATTGTTGGAGTACCACATGGTGGTTGTGTTGTCCGTGAACACCTGCACTACGCATCCCCGGACAGAGGGGAGGAATGCCTTCAGTGCTAGACGAATCGCCCTCAGCTCCAGAAGGTTGATATGGAGCCGGGACTCCGCCGGAGACCAGAGGCCTCTGATCTCCGCCTCTCCCATGTGGCCTCCTCAACCTAGGAGGGACGCGTCCGTCACAACTACGTGCTCCGGTTGGGGTAAGGAGAGGGACCTGCCGCTGACCCTATCGCGGTCCGTGAGCCACCACTGCAGCTGTCTCGCAGTGCCCTCCGAGATCAGGACATGGTCAGACAGGTTGCCCTGATGCTGGGCCCACTGAAACTTCAGGTCCCACTGCAGAGCCCGCATCCGCCACCGGGCGTGATGCACCAGAAGGATGCAGGAGGCCATCAGCCCCAGAAGCTGCAGCGTCAACCTGACCGAGACCCGGGATAAAGGCTGAAAGATTGGAATCAGAGCCTGAATATCCCAAACCCGCTGTTTGGGAGGATAAACCCGAAACTCCGCAGAGTCAAGAACCGCTCCGATGAAGAGGAGCTTCTGAGAGGGGCACAGGTGTGACTTCGGCACATTGATGGAAAACGCCAACTGGTGCAGGAGGTCTGCCGTTGTCTGGAGGTGGCTGACGGCTGCCTGGGGCGAGCCCGCCTTCAACAACCAGTCGTCGAGGTAGGGGAAGACTGAAACCCCTAACCTGTGCAGATGAGCTGCGACCACCGCCATCACCTTCGTGAACACCCGTGGGGCGCTGGTAAGGCCGAAGGGGAGCACGGTAAACTGAAAGTGCTCGTGGTCTACCGCGAATCGCAGGTAGCGCCGGTGGGCCGGCAGAACGGGAATGTGGAAATAAGAGTCCTGCAAGTCCAACGCTACCATCCAGTCTCCTGGGTCCAGGGCAGCTAAGACCTGAGCCAGTGTCAGCATCTTGAACTTCTTTCCAGGGGAAGGCGTTGACGTTCTGAAGGTCCAAGATAGGGCGTAGGCCCCCTTTGCCCTTCTTGGGTAACAGAAAGTAGTGGGAGTAACAACCACACCCTACTTCCGGCTCAGAAACGTGCTTGATGGCCCCCTTGGCCAAGAGGGCAGTAACTTTCTCTTGCAGAATTTGCAATTAGTCCCCCGACACGTGGTGGAATTGTGGTGGCATGACTGGAGGGAGTAGCCCCTTCGGACGATTTGCAACACCCATCTGTCCGAAGTGACAGTGCGCCAGTGGAAGTGGTGATGGCGAACCCTGCCCCCCACTGGCGTCACATGGGCCTGAAAGCACGGACTAGGAGGCTTTAGAGGCGGATGCTGCGGGGGAAGGTTTGGACTGGCCTCGCCGTTGTCCCCGACCACCGCCACAGCGGTTTCCACGGCCGCCACCGCGTTGGATGTTAGTCTGCGGTCGTGGCTGGCAGCACGTGTGGGAGCTCCCCTTCCTTGGCCACGAAAGGAGCGAAAGGCACCCGTTTGCTAGCGCGGGGCCAAGAGGCCCAAGGACTTGGCCGTAGCCCTGAAGTCCTTAAAGCGCTCAAGCTCATGGTCTGCCTTGTCGCCGAAAAGGCGACGGACATCGAACGGCATGTCCATAAGATTGTTCTGGACATCCGCCAAAAAGTTGGCGGACCTCAACCAGGCGTGGCGACGAATCGCCACTGTGGTTGCCATCGCTCTGCCCAGTGAGTCGGTGGTATCCAGCCCACACCGGATGGAAAAGCATGCTGCATCTCGACCCTCCGCAAGGGCTTGGGTGGGTATAGTCTGGACCTCCGCCGGACATTGTGGCAGCACGTCCGAGACCGTATCCCACAGAGAGTCAAGTCAAGTCAAGTCAGAGAATTTATATAGCGCACTACATACCCAGAGGGTCTCAAGGCGCTAAGGAAGGGGAGGAGGATTACTTGTCAAATATCCACGTTTTAAGTTGCTTTCTGAATGCTAGGTGGTTCTGGGTAAGGCGAAGGTAAGTGGGGAGTGAGTTCCATGTTTTAGCAGCCAGGTATGAGAAGGATCTGCCTCCCATGGTGGTCTTGTTGATGCGAGGTACAGTGGCGAGGGCTTGGCTGGAAGAACGTAGTTGGCGGGAGGGGGTGTAGAAGGACAGTCGTGAGTTGAGGCATTCTGGTCCGATGTCGTAGAGTGATTTGTGTGCGTGGGTTAGCAGTCAGAAAGTGATTCTCTTGTTGACGGGTAGCCAGTGGAGGTCTTTCAGGTGACCAGAGATGTGTTCGTTGCGTGGGATGTCTAATATGATTCTGTCTGAGGCGTTTTGGATTCGTTGGAGTTTCTTCTGGAGTTTAGCGGTAGTACCTGCGTAGAGGGTGTTTCCGTAGTCCAGTCGGATCGTGACCAGAGCACGGGTGACTGTTTTCCTGGTTTCGGTGGGGATCCAGCGAAATGTTTTTTTGAGCATGCGAAGAATGTTGAAGCAGGATGAGGATACGGCGCTGACTTGTCTGTTCATTGAAAGTGAAGAATCCAGGATAACGCCTAGGTTCCGTGCGTGGTCTGTCGGGATGGGTGCTTTTCCAAGGGCTTCTGGCCACCAGGAGTCGTCCCATGCAGAGGGGGATGTACCTAGGATGAGGACTTCTGTTTTATCTGAGTTCAGTTTCAGACGGCTGTGTTTCATCCATTCAGCAACTTCTTTCATTCCTTCGTGTAGGTTAGTTTTGGCGGTGCTGGGGTCCTTGGTGAGAGAAAGGATTAGTTGAGTGTCATCCGCGTAAGAGATGATGTTGAGGTTGTGTTGGCGGGCGATGGCCGCGAGGGGGCTCATGTATACGTTGAAGAGGGTGCGGCTGAGTGAGGATCCTTGTGGTACGCCACAGATGACTTCGGTGGCCTCGGACTTGAATGGTGGAAGGCGGACTCTCTGGGTTCTTCCGGTGAGGAACGAGGTGATCCATTCAAGTGCTTTTCCTTGTATTCCGATGTTGCTGAGGCGTTGTAAAAGGGTGCTGTGGCAGACTGTGTCGAATGCTGCAGAGAGGTCGAGGAGGATGAGGGCGACTGTGTCTCCATTGTCCAGTAGAGTTCGAATGTCGTCTGTTGCTGCGATGAGGGCGGTCTCAGTGCTGTGTTTTGCTCGGAAGCCAGATTGTGAGGAGTCGAGGGATTTGTTGGCTTCGAGGAAAGCGGCGAGCTGGTTGTTGACAGCTTTCTCGATTACTTTGGCCGGGAATGGAAGGAGCGAAATGGGGCGGTAATTTTTGAGTTCGGTGGGGTCCGCTGTGGGTTTTTTCAGAAGGGCGGTGAGTTCAGCGTGTTTCCAGCTTTCCGGGAAGGTGGCGGAGTTGAAGGAGAAGTTGATGACGTCTCGGAGGTGCGGTGCTATGACGGAGTCTGCTTTGTTGAAGATGTGGTGAGGGCATGGGTCTGTGGGGGATCCTGAGTGGATGGAGTTCATCAGGCGGATGGTGTCCTCAGTGGAGATTGGGTTCCAGTCGTTAAGGGTGTTCAAGGGGGGAGAGTGTTCAGCATGTGGTTGGGTGGGTTGGACTCCGGGTTGGTTGTCGAAGCGATGAGGAGATCTGGTCGGTGGTGATTTTGTTCCAGTTTCTTTGCAGAGTTGGTTGGAGGTGGTTGGTGGGTTTTGGCTTGTTGTAGGTGAAGTGAACGCAGCTGTGGTCAGTCCAGAGGAGATCCGTAGTGTGGCTGAAGGAGACATGATTGCTGGAGGTGAAGATGGGGTCGAGTGTGTGACCTGCGATGTGGTCGGGGGAAGTGACCAGTTGTTTAAGTCCGAGGTTGGCGAGGTTGTCCAGGAGGGTGGCGGTGTTGCGGTCGTTGATCTTTTCAAGGTGAAAGTTGAGGTCTCCCAGAAGGATGTATTCTTTGGAGGGGAGCGCGTGTGGAGTGATGAAGTCCGTGACGTCTTCACTGAATTTTGCGCGAGGTCCTGGTGGTCTGTAGAGGAGGGTGCCTCTGAGTGTGGTTTTGGGGTCGATGTGGATCTGGAAGTGAAGGTGTTCGGAGTTGGCGAGGTTGGCATCAGAGCTGGTTGAGATGCGGATTGTTTTCTTATGGACGATAGCGATTCCTCCTCCTGTGTGGCTGGTACGGTCTTTTCGAGTGATCTTATAGTCTTCAGGGATGGCAATGGTGATGTCTGGTGCGGAGGAAGCGTTCATCCATGTTTCCGTTAGGAAGGCGATGTCTGGAGAAATGGTGTCTAGTAGATTCCATAGGTCAATGGCGTGTCTGTGGACCGAGCGGGTGTTGAGAAGGATGCATTGTAGGTGGTTGGGGTCGGGAGTCTGTGGTGTGGTCGTAGCGGAGATGTTGTCGGTGCCGCTGAATTTGCAGGGGTAGCAGGAGAAAGGTCCATGGGTTTGTCCAGGAGCGGCTTGGACGCAGTTGGGGGCGCGACCGGGGTTGAGGGCTAGGAGGGTGGCGGCATCGTAGGTAATGCGGGAGGGCTGGGCAGCGCGAGGGGCAGGGGGTCTGGCGCTGATCGCGGTCCAGGCGCGGACGGGTGTTGCGGCCCACGAGGCATGTGATGTTGACTGACCGCAGTCCCAAACTCAGGGAGGAGAATGCTTTCTTGCCGTATTGCTTGTACCTCTTGGATTACCGATCGGGCGGGCCGTCTGGAATGCGTTGTGGGAGGTGGAGGCCTGGATGACCAGGCTCTCGGGGTGGGGTGGGTGGACAGGAAGCAAGGGTGGACAGGAAGCAAGGGTCGCCCGGAGCCGGGCGGTGGCGTCTGGCCACGTTCCTATCTACAGGCTGACCTGTAGCTTGCTTGGACCAAGAGCCCAAAAGAACGTCTGACAAGGCCTCATTAAACGGCAGCAGAGGCTCAGCCGAGCTTGACTGCGGTTTAAGGACCTCAGTGAGGAGGTTAGTCCTCACGGCCCCGACGGGGAGTTCCAGGCCCAAGGCCTTAGCCGCCCGCGTCAGCACCACACTGTAGGCAGCCCCCTCCTCCGTAGCCACGGTGGGAGGGATGACAAAACCAGTGTCTGGCGAGGTGTCCAGCCCACTGGCAGTCCCAAGCTCACCTGTCCAGTCCTGCTGAGACTGACACTCCCATGTCAGAAGGTCCTCAGACCCCTCCCAATCCCCCTCGTCACCCATCGCCTTGTATGCAGATTCAAAGGATGGGGTCGGTTTGTGGAAGTAAAAGTCTCCAAACGACGTCGAGAGAGGTGCCCTGCGGCGCCGCTCCAAGGCCGGAACGGAATCGAGGGCAGGATCGGGGACGGCGGCGCCCGGAGGCGGCGCCACCCTAGGGGCCGGCGCTGGTGAGGTGAGGTCGACCCGGATCCAGAACCAGATCCAGTGAGGGCCTGCGGCGCCGGGACCGAAGTCGCCGGCGGCGTCGGGGCCGAAGCACCCGACGGCGTCAGAGCCGAAGCACTCGACCCGCTAGGCCCCCCCAGCTGGGCGCTGGGCCCGAAGGCGCCACGGAACCCGGCGGAGGAGGGAGAGACCTTATGGCCATGAGATACCGCTCGATCTCATCTGGCGTCGCGTCATGCCCAGGGACCGGAAGGTATGGGGCAGGTTGCGACGCCCGCGACTCTGTCGGAGCCGCGTGGGTGGTGTCCCCCGAACCCCCAGTGGAGTCTGTGTGGGTCGGAAGAGCGATGACGCATGTCCGACCTCTCATGCCTAAACCTGAGGATTGATCCCGAAGACCGATGCCAACTCTCGGAGATACGACGGCTCCGACCCGCGACCGGTCCCTCGACCTCCTGTGGGACCGGGACCTCGAAAGGCGCGGGCCGAATGCCGGAGCTCAAGTCGCTTGCGGGACAGCTCCCGCCTAGCCTTAGACGTCAGGGCTCGGCAGTCGGAGCAGGTTCGGTCGTGGTGGTCGAGGCCTAGACACTGAAGACACCGGCGATGGGGGTCGGTAACCAACATCAATCGGCTGCACTTGGAGCAGGGTTTGAACCCGGTCATCCCTACCGGCACCGTCTGAGTCAATCGACTCGAAAAACAGATAAAAAGATCAAAGTTTTAGTCATAAAATGACTAAAAGGGTACTACTTCTCCGGATCTGTGCTTAGCTGGCGCGGAAAAAAGAAGAACTGACGTCAGCGCGCGAGGGCGGCGTCTAAGTACTCCGGCGACGTCATTGCGACGCAAACCACGCCGACGACGGACGCGGAGCTGCAGACGACGCCAACCGACGCGCAGGGGTACTGCTACGCAAAAGTTTCCAGATCCAGTCTGACGCCTGGGGATATTCGAAGGTAAGGAATCTAATACTAACCTGTTTCTTTCAGATATTTATAACCACACAGTCCCCTGAGATATCCTTACGCCTGTTCCCTAGCCAGCTGACCCTTCGCACAAACAAAATTTCCCCCGGGTCATTCCCCAGAAGCGGTCTATTCCTATTCAGCCGAACATAATTTTATTTTTTAGTTCAACAAATGATTCTGAACAGTCCGGCTTCAGCTCAGGTACCCCTGCTAGTATAACAGCATAGGGGGATGCCTCCGGGGGCAAATTGATGCAGGGTAAATTGCTGTTACTCTCCTTTGGGGCGATCCCTCTAATTGGGCCCATGGACTGAAGCACTAAAGGGGACTGCATGAGGTTTGGTCCCTGGGGGATAATAGTTGTCTGCGCAGTATTCACCTCAACAAGGCTAGGAAGACTTCTAGGAGGAGCACAGATTGTTTGGTTGGGCCGTGGATTTAGGGGCAGTGCTGGACCTGTCGGGGGAGCTATTTGGACAGCTGATAGTAGATTGACTGTGGGTTGGGGCTGGTTCGCAAATGTGGTCTTGATTCCTGAGGTTTTAGAAGCTGGGCGAGGGTGTGTGGTGCTTTCCATATTCCCCCCCCCTCATTTTCAAAAGGGTAACTACTTTATCTATCCGGCTCAAGATTGTTTTCATCTGTGAATTTATAAGTTGGTCAAAGTGTGATTGCAAATCAGAAATTAATTGGGACGCCCATCTAGGGGGTGCCTGCAGTCGGGGTACCTGCTCTATATCCTCCCCTATTTTCCAATTGTTATCATCACTCTGGGCCAGCTGATTTTTACCTAATTTAGCCCCCTTGCTTTTAATTTTCCTCGATAAGACCCCCTTTTTTGCTTTAGTGGAGGTCTTTGATTTTATGTTGGGCATCTGTACTTAATAGCTGTGCACAGAGAATCTCCTCATTCAGCGAAGTTGGGGAGTCACAAATGGAATTGGTTGTGGTATGGGTCTCCATCTCTTGAGGCATGGAAGTGGTGTCAATTTGCGGGGTGAGCGATAAACGCCTTTCGCCGCGCTCAATTTCGCATGACACCGCACCAATGGCTTTTTGCAGCATTTTGTCTATTACGGTAGGTTGGATAGCTTGGGGAGGGAAGTGCCCTTTTGCTCTGCTTGGGGTCGAAGATGAGGGGAAATGATTTTACCTATTTTGGAAGACATAGTGCGCACAGTTCTAGCCATTCTCCTTGGGTGGCTCGGAAATGGTGACAAGGGGTTTTGGGCAACCGCGCCGTAATTGCAGTCCAAGTTAATGCACAATATTTAATAATTCAAGCCCAACCGAATCTATTCAATAAACAATCACCCAATTCTACTGTACTGCCAATACAACTACAAATACAATACTAATACCAGAGTCTTGGGGGGTATGGCCCAGTCCAGTCATTGACAGGCACAGACAGGCCCGCCTTTTGTCCCGGGATTAGTCCCGGCTTCGTCCAGCGCTGCGTCCCGCGCAGCGGAAAGAGGGGAGTGGCTTTTAAGCGTAGTGACAGCGTGTCTTCCTAACTCGCACCAGGTGGTGAGGCAGTGATGCACCCTGGGGGCTGTAGTCCGAGCCCGGTGTAGGCGCTGCGATGCTCGTTGCTTGGGGGAACTGGCAGCCTTCCTCCTCTCGTCCTCTCCCCGCCACTTGCACTCCTCGCCTCACGGGTCAAACAAACAAAGTGCGGCTCAGTGCAACCTGAAGACAATCTTACTCTCATTCATCATGAACAAATACAAAAATCTGCAAAGTGTTTCTGAAAGCATCGAGACTGTCATTCCTAGGGTGTCAATGAGGATCTTGGCTAATGATGAAGCGAGCCACTAAGGTTGATGAAAGATGGCTTGCGTCCTTTTCTGAGGAGACACTGGGTGACCCCGTTTTACAAGGCAATTACTATTTTAAAATATTGAAATACTTGACGTTTTTGGTATGTTAGGGTTTTTGGATTATAACGATTTCTCCTTTGTTATTTATAGCCATGGGCACTACTTAATGGGGCCATGAGGGCCTTCTTTGTGGAGGTAAGACACCAAGCTCTCAGAGGGGTAGACTGAAAGGGCAACCTCTCGCAGAACCCTAGTACTCATGTAGTCATGTTGGTTTTAACAACCAATTGGCTGCTGCGTAGGAGGTGAAGAATGACTGGTGATTGGATCAGTGGTATGAACTGCAATCGAACACCGATTCACATCAGAAGTGTTGATTTTGAGCCTTATGTTCGATTTGATTCAGAAAAGGGGGTGGTGATGAACAGAGTGTCTGAATTAATCAGACCACTCTTACCCAGTCCAAAGATCAGGGCTTGATCCATCACCGTTATTTAGCTCACTGCACCATCCCAGCTCAGAACCTGGCTATATGCAAATTAGTCTGTCCCTGGCCCAGTGCATCATGGGAACAGGGCAGACCAAACTACCAAGCCAATTCTTCACAGGAAAGGAGACAAGCTTCCGGGGACCGGTTTCTGGCATTTCAGCCGTCGTCGGCCCGGCTTGCTTGAATCCTGATGGTGCAGTGAGCAAGGGACTCATGTCTGAGTATACCCTGCCACACCTATAGTGGCCAAAAACGATTCAGAAAAGGGGGTGGTGATGAACAGAGTGTCTGAATTGAGCAGACCACTCTTACCCAGTCCAAAGATCAGGGCTTGATCCATCACCGTTATTTAGCTCACTGCACCATCCCAGCTCAGAACCTGGCTATATGCAAATTAGTCTGTCCCTGGCCCAGTGCATCATGGGAACAGGGCAGACCAAACTACCAAGCCAATTCTTCACCGGAAAGGAGACAAGCTTCCGGGGACCGGTTTCTGGCATTTCAGCCGTCGTCGGCCCGGCTTGCTTGAATCCTGATGGTGCAGTGAGCAAGGGACTCATGTCTGATGTGAGTCCCTTGCTCATTGCACCATCAGGATTCAAGCAAGCCGGGCCGACGACGGCTGAAATGCCCGAAACTGATCCCCGGAAGCTTATTTCCTTCCCAGTGTAAGAATTGGCTTGGTAGTTTGGTTTGCCCTGTTCCCATCATGCACTGGGACAGGAACAGACTAATTTGCATATAGCCAGGTTCTGAAATGGGATGGTGCAGTGAGCTAAAAAACTGTGTTGGATCTAGCCCTGATCTCATGACTGGGTGAGAGTATTCTGCTTAATTCAGAAACTCTGTCCATCACCACCCCTTGTTGTTAAATATTATGTTCGATTTCTGGCATTTCAGCCGTCGTCGGCCCGGCTTGCTTGAATCCTGATGGTGCAGTGAGCAAGGGACTCATGTCTGAGTATACTCTGCCACACATATAGTGGCCAAAAACGATTCAGAAAAGGGGGTGGTGATGAACAGAGTGTCTGAATTGAGCAGACCACTCTTACCCAGTCCAAAGATCAGGGCTTGATCCATGACCGTTATTTAGCTCACTGCACCATCCCAGCTCAGAACCTGGCTATATGCAAATTAGTCTGTCCCTGGCCCAGTGCATCATGGGAACAGGGCAGACCAAACTACCAAGCCAATTCTTCACCGGAAAGGAGACAAGCTTCCGGGGACCGGTTTCTGGCATTTCAGCCGTCGTCGGCCCGGCTTGCTTGAATCCTGATGGTGCAGTGAGCAAGGGACTCATGTCTGATGTGAGTCCCTTGCTCATTGCACCATCAGGATTCAAGCACAAAGCAACCCGAAGAAGTTACTTATATGTAGTAACAATCATTCTGGTGGATACTTTATGTAACTACAGATTCCTCGCCTCTTGAAAATCCCGAGGCATCAGAATGTATTTGCAAAGCTTGTAATAGCTCTCCTACAACAGTAGGTGGTGCTGGTTCTAGCTTGGCACCAGATGTGATGCAGATGAGACGTCAGTAGAGCCATACAGTGCCACACCAATACCCTGATGTCCGTTGCCTGTTATTTTTTTCTAGACTGGAACCCTATTATATCCTGGTGACTTATGATAATCCTTAAGAAAGTGGAGAAGGGCGCGAATGGTGAAGATTCTGCAGACAGGCAATGTATTCACCAGAAAGATCACCTGAGGGATACCTCAACTTGCAGATTCTTCACCTTCCAGGCAGACACCATAAGAGTATCTACTCCCAGGTAGTGAGTATGAAGGCGCAGTCAGACTAGGAAATTTGCTGTATAAAATGAGTGAAAAGGCCTTCACTTCTGAGTCCAACTAATAATGCTTTGCAAAGGGTCAAGGGAAACCCATGTTGCTGCTGGGTAAACCTCCGCCATTGGAACGCCCCTGATCATAACTCATGTAGAAGTCTTTGCTCTGGTGGAATAAGCACAGATTCCCTCTGGTGATTTTTTCTTCGCAAGGTCATAACAGATTTTAATGCAGAGGACAATCCAATGTGACAAAGTCCTCTTTTGGACCACCTTTCCACTTCAGAAGTACATATCTTAAAAAGAGCTGGTTGAAGATCTAATCCCTTTCAATAACTAATCACCATAAGAGTGTTCGACTGATGTAACCTCTGCTTGAAAAATAGAGTGCAAAATACAACATATCAGACAGGTGTGCCCTTAAAGGGTCTACATTCTGCACACAAGGCGACAAAACAGTTCCACACTGTTGCATAGACATATTTGTAGATTCAAATAAGATGACCAGATCACATCCACCACCCGACAGCAAGTGAAAGAAGCATAGATGTTCCAGTTCAACATCCAGGTAAAAAGTGAAAAGCTCTGGAGCTTGGCGTGAAATTCCTGTTACTCAAACTGCGAAAGGAGGTTCACTCTTAGAGGTTGTGCTGAGGGTGGCTGGGGGTGTGTGTGTGTGTGTGTGTGTGTGGAGGGGGGGGGGAGGGACAGGAATAGTCGCAGGAGGTATGCATACCACACTCTCTTTGGTCCACCCATGCCGATCAGAATGGCTTGGCATAAGAAAACTCACTATAGGTTGGCAACCAGCTAGATCCCATGTGCTACATCAAGGCCCAGACTCAGTGCGTCTAGGCAGACAAAATGAGACTCTATTCCTCCCTCCTTGTAGATCTATCATATTGCAGTTATGTTGTCTATCAAGATCTGGGCAGCTTGTTCAACAAGCATTGGAAATGCAATAGGTCTCGCAGCATTAGAGTTAGTGCTTTTAGAATTGTTTATGGGTTTTTTTGTAAATCTTTAGCATTTTTGTTTCCTGTAGCCAATGCTAAAGAATTAAAAAAAAAAAAGCCATAAACATTTCTAAAAGCTCTAACTCAAATGCTCCGAGACCTATTGCACTGTGTGAGTGTGAGGGGTTGAGGGTGAGTGAGGGTGAGTGAGGGTGAGTGAGGGTGAGTGAGGGTGAGTGAGGGTGAGTGAGGGTGAGTGAGGGTGAGTGAGGGTGAGTGAGGGTGAGTGAGGGTGAGTGAGGGGTTGAGGGTGAGTGAGGGTGAGGGGTTGAGGGTGAGTGAGAGTGAGTGAGAGTGAGGGTGAGTGAGGGTGAGTGAGAGTGAGGGTGAGTGAGAGTGAGGGTGAGAGTGAGGGTGAGAGTGAGGGTGAGAGTGAGGGTGAGAGTGAGGGTGAGAGTGAGGGTGAGAGTGAGAGTGAGGGTGAGAGTGAGGGTGAGTGAGGGTGAGTGAGGGTGAGTGAGGGTGAGTGAGGGTGAGTGAGGGTGAGTGAGGGTGAGTGAGGGTGAGTGAGGGTCAGTGGGGTGAGTGAGGGTCAGTGGGGTGAGTGAGGGTGAGTGAGGGTGGGTGAGGGTGAGTGAGGGTGAGGGGTTGATGTTGAGGGGTTGAGGGTGGGTGAGGGTGAGTGAGGGTGAGTGAGGGTGAGGGTGAGTTAGGGTGAGTGAGAGTGAGTGAGAGTGAGTGAGAGTGAGTGAGTGAGGGTGAGGGGTTGAGGGCGAGTGAGGGTGAGTGAGGGTGAGTGAGGGTGAGGGGTTGAGGGTGAGTGAGGGTGAGTGAGGGTGAGTGAGGGGTTGAGGGTGAGGGGTTGAGGGTGAGTGAGGGTGAGGGGGAGTGAGGGTGAGGGGGAGTGAGGAGTGAGAGTGAGGGTGAGTGAGGGGTTGAGGGTGAGGGGTTGAGGGTGAGTGAGGGTGAGGGTGAGTGAGGGGTTGAGGGTGAGGGGTTGAGGGTGAGTGAGGGTGAGGGGGAGTGAGGAGTGAGAGTGAGGGTGAGTGAGGGGTTGAGGGTGAGGGGTTGAGGGTGAGTGAGGGTGAGGGTGAGGGGTTGAGGGTGAGTGAGGAGTTGAGGGTGAGGGTGAGTGAAGGGCGCCAAAGGGATTGGGGGGATGGGGCACCAACGCAGGCAGCCACAGAAGACCCGGCGTAAGGGGTAAGTGGTAGGAAAAAGGGGTCGGCAGAGTAAGGAATTGGTAAGACAAGGATATCCTGCACAAGTATATAAATAAGTCCAGACAGGCCACTCTGGATGCACACCTTCCCCCTCGCACGGCGCATGCTCATAGAGACAAGAAGCCGGACATGTAGGGGAAAGGTTTTGTGCACTCCCGGGGTGGGTACCGATCGTGAGCATTTCTTTAAGTAGGGAGGAGGGAGGAAGCATGTCATGGTCCAAGAGGGCAATTAAGGGGTCTAGCAGCAAGGAATGTCCCACGCGGCCTAGCAGATTACAAAGGCCTGGTCTCCTTAACCTGGCAGCGTGGGTGGGAGGAGCTGCAATAGGCAGGCTGATTTTGTCACGGGGAAAAGAGAAAGCACGGCGCTTGTGAATGAGCAGTGTGCTGATAAGAGTTATTAAACAAGCGCGCAAAAGGCAGGCTGATTTTGTCCCTGGGAGAAGAGAAAGTGCTGCGCTCGTAAAATGAACAACGTGCTGAGAAGTGTTATTAAAAATGCGCGCAATAGGCAGGCTGACTTTGTCACTAGGAAAAGAGAAAGCAAGGCGATGTTGTGCAGCTAACACTGTATTAAAGTTCACTTTTACCCAGTTTCTGGTGTGCAAAGCACTAGAGCCATGAGAGCTGTTAGCCTGCCTGGAAACGCCTACAGTTATTTAAATGCAGATTCCGGGGCGGGAAGTTTTGTTGGGGCGAGCCAGGGAGATTAAGTAAATTGCAAGCAGTGCCCTAAGCTGCTGCGAAAAGACACCTGCTACTCAGAGGGTACTCCACTCACTAACACAACAAACCTGACATGTTGCTTTCCCACCTGGACTGCACATGATAGGCATAAACTGCAGAACAATGTATTGTGCACAACGGAAGACTGCATTATCACTGAGACATGAAAGTTTGGAAATCCAAAAAAACAACAACCCACTTTCTATCACTTTTGCTGCAACATTAATTTGATGCTTGGTGGATAACAAACTTCTGTACCACTAAAAGCGATTCTCTCCCACACTATGTACAAGAAAGTTGAAGCTTTGCTTATATGAACTAACAGTCAGACCCACAGAACCACCGGAGGCTTGTGCAGTGCCGTTGCAGGTCTCTCAATGGCTCTGGCGCTTACTTGGATTTAGTTAAGAGCGGTCTGCATGGTCTCTGATGGTAGAACCTGTAGGTGAAAGAAGCTTCTCTTGTCTTGGTTCTGACCCCTTGCACTGGATTGCAGTGCACCTCGAGCCCTCCTGCCTGTGGGAGACCTAGACTTAAGCTACTGCCATGTTGCTTGGAAGGTGCCTTGTTGGAGAGCACGATATCGGCATGGAGGGCGGGCCTTGGATTAAGGTAAAAATAGAACGGCTGCTGATGGATAATAAGGACAGCCCCGTGGAATTAGGTTTTTTGAGCGCCTATTGTAAAAATAAAGCGTGACCTAAACAGCTGTAGCCAAGGCGGGGAACGGGGGAGCAAGCGCCACGCTTTTTTGTAAATCTAAAGGTGCCACCATATTTTAAGTTAAAGTGCGGCATGCGGCGAGAGAGGGGAGGGGGGAGGAGAAATGCGACACGGCGGGAAGGGGAGGGGGCGGAGCGGGTTAAATGAAACAAACAAACAAGACGGACGGACGGAGGAGAGGGGAGGGGGAGGAGAGAGAACCTGTAGGTGAAAGAAGCTTCTCTTGTCTTGGTTGTGACCCCTTGTACTGGATTGCAGTGCACCTCGAGCCCTCCTGCCTGTGGGAGACCTAGACTTAAGCTACTGCCATGTTGCTTGGAAGGTGCCTTGTTGGAGAGCACGATATCGGCAGGGAGGGCGGGCCTTGGATTAAGGTAAAAATAGAACGGCTGCTGATGGATAATTCAGGCAATGCTGGTACACAAGGGGAATGTCAACCTTAAAAATGGAAGCAGAAGCTGTTTGGATTAGCGAGAGTGCTTTTAAGTAATAATTTGACTAATCCATTCTAAGTAATGAGGTAAAAAAGTCGCTACTCGGAGGTTAAGAAAAGCCGGAGGGAAGAGAGGGGAGGGGGGAGGAGAAATGCGACACGCGGGAAGGGGAGGGGGCGGAGCGGGTCAAATAAACAAAAAACAAGCTGGAGGGAAGAGAGGGGAGGGGGGAGGAGAAATGCGACACGGCGGGAAGGGGAGGGGGCGGAGCGGGTAAACAAAGACGGACGTGCACGCGCTTTTAAGGTCAATGCGCATGCGCATAAGCTCAATGCGCATGCGCATTGACCTTAAAAGTCACGGGCACTGCAAGGAATCGCCACGATTCCTTGCAGTGTGGATAAAGAGTGGATAACTCGCAATACTCTCGCCTTGCTCGATGCGCATGCGCATCGACAGGCGAGACCTAAAAAGGAAGGCCAAGGCGGATTTCAGTGGCAGACTAAAAATATATGAAATTATTATTTGTTCCGGATTTGGTTTCTTAGCAATGATTTTGACTGCTTAGGTTTAAACAAGGCATCTTCGCACTTGATGGCATTGTCACGATTTAGAGCAGATTTTGGGGTTTATATCTCACTGTAAAAATCTTTGTGTCATTGATTTAGTTTCCTAATTTACATTTTGTAGTGAACTGCAGGTTCTTTATGCTCTTGAGAATTCCTCAAATCGTACACTATCAATCAACTTCAGAGGAAGACAAAGATGCATGTAAAATGAAATTTGACAGGTTCTTTCACATGAATGTGTGCTTCTAATGTTGTTCCCTTGCTGACAAAAAAAAAAAAAAATGTGCGCTTCAATTCCAAATATTTGTGTATAAAAGGTTTATTTTGTTCTTAATGAACAAGTTACTTACCTTCTGTAAAGTCTTACTGGTAGAGACCCTATATACTCACAGATTCCTTAACTTATCCCCAGACATCAGAGTGAGTAGGTGGGATTGATCAGCTCCGCGTGCTGTCGTCTGCATCATTCATGCCAGAAGTGATGTGTGAGTTGCCTATATAGGTGCCACCCCAGCGCACAGAATTCCCGTTCTTTTCCCGACTTTCCATGCCAGAAGTGCAGAGCCATGAAGAACACTGACCACTGGTGTAAAATACTAGAGCCCTGAAAGGGGAAACCCTGTCCCTAGAAATCTGTTCGCAGAAGGGGAGGATGTGTGGGTCGGTAAGGAATCTACAGCTAGATAGTCTACCAGATAGGTAAGTAACTTGCTCAGATGATAAGAGACTTCTGGTCGCAGACTCCTTGCCTTAGAATAGATACCAAAGCAATACCTCCCCGGATGTGGGTCTGCAAAACAATTTCCTACCAAAAAGTCCTGCAGGACCGAACGGACAAGTGCCTATCACGACAACCTTGACTGTTCAGGGAGTAGTGTTTTGGGAATGTGTGCATCAAAGCCCATGTTACTGCCTGGCAGACGTTCAGGGCCGGGATTCCACTTTCTAACGCAGTGGTTGCAGCGTCGACTCTGGTGAAATGAGCATGGAAGCCCTCAGGGGGGTTGCTCCATGGCCAATGCATAGCAGATCTTAATACAGAGCAATATCCATGAGAGATGGTCTGCTGCTACACGGCCTTTCCCTTCTTCACTCCAACATACCCCAAGAAGAGTTGACTATTCATCCGGAACACTCTTGTGTAGTCAAGGTAGAATGACAACTCTTTTTGGGTCCAGTTGGTGAAATTGCACATCTTTCTTAGAGAGATCTGGTGGAGCGTAAAAAGTAGGCAAAGTGATAGGTTTACATGAAAGGGAGAGAGAACTTTCGGTAGAAAGGAAGTTCTAGTTCGTCTAACCACTTTGTCTAGGTAGATGTTCAGGTATGAAGGCTTGGATGACAAAGCCTGAAGCTCACTCACCCTCTGGGCAGATGTTACCGCAACCAGGAAGGCCCTCCTGATGGTAAGAAGACTGAGAGGACAGTTGTGAAAGGGATCAAAGGGAGTATACATCAGGAACGTCAGGAAGATTTAAAGGTCCAACCTAGGCATGATACAGGAGGAAACATATGTTGTAAACATTTAAAGAACCTATGTACAATAGGGGATTTGAAGAGGGATGGCTGGTCAAGCAACCGCAGAAAGGCTGAGATAGCACACAGATAACCCTTTAAGGTGCCCAGAGGACAGCTCTGCTGGGCAAGGAAAAGAATACAGAGAAGAACCTGAGAAGGGGGAGTAGAAAGGGGTTGAACCAGCTTTCCTGCATACCATGCCACAAACTTTCCCAAACAGCAGGCCTATACAGTTTTGGTGGAGGGATGCATGGCTGGCAGAATAATAACAAAGACTACAGACAAAACTTCGAAAGGGGTCAAATGTTGCCGCTCAATCTTCACGCAAGAAGGCGGCGTGTTGACAGGTTCTGGTGGAGACCTTCTCCTACTGCTGTGACAGAATATCTTCCCGAAGATGCAGCCTGTTCTGAGGACTGTGGGCCATGCTCAATAGCATAGGATTCTCAGAGCCCAGTTTTGGGCCACGAGAATTAGTTGGGCCCAGTTGTTCTTGATCTTCTTGAGAACTATGGACTGGAGTGTTACGGGCTGAAAGGTGTACAGGAGGGCGGAGTTTCACTCGAGTTGAAAAGTGTCGTTGTGCGACAGCCACCTTTGAAACTCCAGTAGGCTGAAATGATGACATTGCACATAGATGGGAATGGTGAAAATGTCTTACCAAGGCTCTCCCCATTGCTGAAAAACTGTGCACAACCTCAGGATGGAGACGTCTCTCATGATCCACTAGGCATATTCGACTGAGTTAATCTGCCCTGGTGTTCAGAGAGCATGCCAGGTGTTGATCCACCACCGAGATGCCAGACAGTCCAGCCATGTCCAGAGACACAAGGATTCTTGACAAAGGGTCCACGCACCCACCTTGTTTGTTGCAGTACCACATACATGGAGGTGGTGTGGTTTGTGAACATCTGCACGAGCCTTCCCTTGATTGAGGGCAGAAAGTCTTAATGCCAACCTGATCGATTGGAGCTCCAGAAGTTTGACGTGGAGTCCGAATTCTGACAGAGACCAGAGGCCTCTGATCTCCACCTATCCCAGATGACTGTCCCATCACATGCTTTTCACCACTGTCAGATCTGGTTGGGGAAGGGAGAGAGATCTGCCACTGACATAATCGCGGTTCGTTAACCACTGCAGATCTTTTGCAGTTACCTCCGAGACCTGGACCATGTTGGAGAGATTCCCCTGATGCTGCGCACACTGGAACTTCAAGTCCCAGTACAGAGCCGCATATGCCGCGGGCATGTGCCTAAAGCAGGATACAGAAGGCCATGATGCCCAGCAGCCTCAGAGTGAGTCTCACCGAAATCCAGGATAGAGGCTGAGACATTGGTATCATAGCCTGAATATCCAAGACTCGCCATTCAGGGAGATAGACCAGAAACTGCACTGTGTCCAGAACAGCTCAGATGAAGGGGAGCGTCCAAGAGAGAGTCAAGTGTGACTTTGGCACGTTGATAGTGAACCCCAGCAAATGCAGGAGGTCTGCCATAGTCTGAAGGTGGGAGACGACAGCCTGGGGCAAGCCTTACTTCAACAGTCAGTCGTGGAGATACGGGAAGACTGATCACCTGATCTCCACTTCACCTTTGTGAACACGTGAGGGGCACTGGAAAACCCAAAAGACAGCACAGCGAACCAAAGTGCTTGTGTCCCACTGTGAACCATAGGTAACTCCTGTTGGCAGGCAGGTAAGGAATGTGGAAGCATGCGTCCTGCAAGTCCAATGCCACCATCCAGTCTCCAGGTTCCAGGGCAGACAAGACTAGAGGTAGTGTGAGCCATCTGTACCTCTTTTTGAAGAAATTGAGAGAGTGCAGGTCTAGGATAGTACGAGGGTCTCCGTCCTTCTTGGGCACCAGAAAGTAGTGGGACTAGCAATTATGACCCAAGTCTGGCGTCTGCACCCTCTCTGTGGCTCCCTTGGCCAAGAGAGCCTTCAATTTCTGACAGAGCAAGGAAAGATGGTGATCCTACAGTCCTATCACAAGCAGGTGGCATGAGTGGAGTGTTAGTCTTGAACAGGAGAGAGTAGCCCTCCAAACAATTTGCAGAACCCATCAGTCTGATGTTATAACCTCCAGTGGGGCAGGTGATGGCGTATCCTGCCTCTCACTGGGTGACCATGATGGTAAGTGGGCAAACTAGAAGGGTTTTGAGGCTGCGGCTGCCAGGGGTTGTGGACTGGCCAGACTTCAGTATGCCCAACTCACAAGGTTTTTGGGTACCGCATCCTGAGAGAAGCGGAGGCTAGGAAGCTTCCGGCGCAGAGGCTGGGTGGGTATAGGCGCGGCTGGTAGCCCCTTCCGTGGCCATAAAAAGAGCAGCTTCCGAAGCCATGAAAGGAGCAAAAGGCGGATTGGGGGTGGCGAGGGACCATGGAATGGCCCATGGACCTGGCCGTAGCCCTACTGTCCCTAAAGAGTCCCAGCGCTGAATCTGCCTGGTATCCAAAGAGATGGGAGCCATTAAAGGGCAGGTCCATAAGCAATTCTTAAACAACTCCTGAAAAGCCAATTGTCCTCAGCTAGGGGTCCCCTGGGCTAGGGTGATGGTGGCAGCGGGCAATCTCCCTGATTCACAGGTGTCCCTGTGCTGCGCTTGCATCAGGTCCAAGGAAAAAAGTCAGAAAGTGCTTCAGAAGAAAGGGAGAAGCGGTTCTGAGGGGGTCGCTCCAAGCTGAAGAACCTCTGTCAAGACGTTCATCTTGACTGCCACTGAGGGTAGGCTAAGGTCCAGAACCTCGGCCTCCCTCCTAACCACCATTGCAAAGGACGCTCCCCCCTCCGTAGCCACAATAGGGGATGAACGCATGCCAGTATCTGGAGAAATGTCAAGTCCACTGGCTACCGCCCAGTCCTCACACCAGTTCATCTGTGGGGCTAAGGGCTGGTATTCATCATGGTCCAGTAACCCTCTCAATCCTCACCGGGTCCTAGTCCATAGGAATGTGGCTCTCGCTCCAGCCTACAAGGCATGGCTTCAGTCGGCATTGGGCGACGCCACTTCGACCCAGGGTCGGGGATCAGAATGGGTAAAGTGGCACCAGGAGCGTCAACATCAGGGACTGGGAAACTCGAGGTGGTGGGAATTGGGACTCTGGGTTCCACAGATGGATTTGGACAGGTGCAGCCAGCGTGGAACTAGTAGGGGCCCTTCTCAAACTTGCGGGGCCAAAGGCACACCAGCAGTAACAGGCCGCTCAAATATGCTGTGCAAGGCCTCATAAAACTTATGGAAATGAGAGAGGGGTTGCTTCGGCTCCCAGAAACTCGGCGAAAAGCTGAACTGACCGACCCAGGCACTGGCTCAACCACGGAGCCACGCCTCGAATATCGGCGCTCCCTCGTCTCGTCAGCCGACGGACGAGGTGAAGTTGGAGACCTCTAAGACTACTTGGAATGCAACAAACATCTTGGACTCTGCAACCGATCTCGGGACCTTCCTCTGGACCGGAATCAAGATCATTGCAGAGTCGCATGTCGAGCCGCCAGGAGCTTGAGGGTCGTCCCTCACTGCCTTTAAATTCATTGCGCAACAGTCTGATCGACAGTCGATGGTCTTCGTGTCAACACCGGAGGCATACAAGGTGTGTTCCAAGCACTAGAGGCATACATCTGACAATGACAGGAGCTGTAGGGCTAGAAGCCGGTCTTCTTAGTGGACATCCCTGCCACACCAGGAGAAGTAACTCTCAAAAAAGCTTCGACAAAACATTGAAAAAGTAGTCAAAAAAGGACTGAAGGAGTAGCTCTCTCTGGATCTGCTCCTACTGGCTTGGAAAGAATAAACTGTCTTCAGTGTGCGGAGGTGGCGCCTATATAGGCACCCCGCATGTCACTTCCGGCACGGATGCCACCGCTGCCATGTGGTACTGATCGACGTCAACTACCAGCGCTCAGGGGCACTGCTCACAAAAAACATTCCAAATCCAGTCTGACCCTGGGGATAATTCGAAGATAAGGAATCTGCGGCTAAAAATTCCGATTTTCATCATTTTCTTATTTTAGATCACCTACTTTAGATATTCATCCAGTAATTTTCAGACCCATTCCAGATTACAAAAATGTTGTTCATATATCCTTGCCAAGTACATACATTTTTCATCTATCCTTGCTTCTCTCTGTTCCTATGAACCCATTACCACATATACCCGGGAAGGAGCAAATCGATATCGACATTGCAGTTCCACAAATTAGAAGGAAACATTCTTATACAAAATAGTTTTTGACAAAACAATATCAATCATGGAAAGTAAACTTTTGAGAGCTATGCATAGCTGACAGACCTTGTCTTTAAATAAACATCCATCGTTACCAGCCAACCGTCTGGTTTCCACTCTATAGCATAAAGCATTTTTTGGGAAGTAAGGATAGTCATTCAATTACACTGGAATATTAATTCCGAATAAAGAATCGTGGAAATAATCTATCAACACAGGTTGCTATGTTTTCTGTTAGACTTCCAATACTGGTAACAATGTGTCTACATGGAGGTGTGCCTTGCTAGTTAGTGGATTTTAGGCAGTACATGATGCTAACAGGTTTAAAATTAACAGAAAAATTGAAACCATCTTTAATTAGCAGTTCGCGCCAGGGTTCTAAATGTTCTATCAGTTTTATGAAATATGTATTTGTGGGGTCACAGGGTAATTGTAACTTGATGTCTCAATTGTGTAACTTGTTATAAATGTCATAGCTATGATCAGTAGAGGTCTCCTTTTTTCTGCATGTTTGATTAGAGTTGATTTATCTGGTTGTATCGTGTTCAAATGTAGTGATCGATAATGTATATATTTTTAATACAAGAGCCAGACATTGTGCGTTTTTCCAAGGCAGTGATCGAGAACTACAAGAATGTTGCAAGGAATCCAGATGATTTTATTGGGAGAGTTTGAAATCCAGCAAAACACCGAACAACGATCTGAGACTCTTCGTATTATTATAATAACCAAATAATAAAATTTCTATTGTAGATTTTTTATCTGGATATGCAAAAGGAATTTTAAAAAAACATTAATCTTATGAAAACATTTTTGGATTTATGGTCAGGAGAAGGTAATCGGACTACACTTAATTGAGTCTGAACAAGCAGGCTTCTCTCTAAAGCATCGTAACCGATCTCATTAATTCCTTGCACTCCAGTTCCTCTTCAGGACAACCCAGAGGGAGACAGAGAGTTTGAGGTAAACAGTTCCATCTCTCCACTCCCATGTACTGGACAGACACTCAACGATAAAGTAATCCACCAGTAATGAACCTCATCAGTGACTTCCATTCCGATACTTTCCCAATACAAGACGGGAGGGGAAGCCTTCTCGTACTTGACACCCAAGTACTGGAACCAACTTCCGCTGGGACTGCGCACTATGACGAGCTACAACGGTTTTAGGAAACAGTTGAAAGCTTATCTATTTTAAACTTAGAGTACCCTTGTCTTTTCATCTTTAGGGAGGCTGTCTTGTCTGGATAGCGCCGCGGTGCCCCAGGGTGAGGTGAGCGCTTTATAAACCATTAAACTTAACTTAACACTTCCTGACCTCCTGAAGCTTTTGATTCCACCACCTCGGGCTTCTGCCAATCGATGGTGAAAGAGGTGGCAAACAAAGGAGAATTAAATAAAGCCAACCAGGCCAGGCTCTCATAACTAAACCTCAAAGATTTTAACCAATCAGTGACCACTTCAGTTTTATTTACTCCCACTAGCCCACATCCTAGGTGACTGGTAGAACTGCTTATGTGGTTACCCATGTGCAATCAAGAAACACAGATGCATTTCTGGAGCAGAAATGAAAGAAGCTAAAGACTTGTCCAGACCTACACACATTAGAATAAGCTCCAGCCAATACCTGCAAAAGGTGGAGCTAAGTAACCCCAGCATCCCCAACTGTTCAATAGAACAGCAAGGGTGAGCCACCCAGGCACTACCATCGCAGAAGGCGTGCCAACTTTGAAGTAATCTTCAATGCTTGCCTATCCTCTTTACCACAACAGAATGGATGCATCATAAGAACACTCCATCACATAGTGCACCCATGCTGGCCTTTTCCAACTCTCTGCCTCATCTACAGTGCACTGTAGATGCACAGCCTTGGCTAACAACCTCAGGTGCAGTATAAAATATTTAGGAACAGATCCCTTCCCTTGCAGGATTAATTTCTCTAAAATCTCTTTCACATTTGACTTGAGGAAGAGGTCTTGATTGTGAGCATGCTTTAAAAACAAACCTAATACAAACCAGACTACCTAACAACTAATACAGCTACTATGGATCACTTTCCTGTCATATGCCCTCAGACTATCAGACTTATTGACCAGTGTCAAATCCGGCTCCCCTAACGACTGCTGCCCCCCTCATATCCTGAGAAACGCCTTCTCCGTCCTAACACATAGCGTGCTACGCTTCTTAAATGAGTCTCTTTCTCGGGGTGAGATCCCCAGTGTCTTTAAGAACACAATAGTGGTTCCTTTATTAAAGAAACCGGGGGCTGACCCCCTGAATCCTTCTAATTACAGGCCCATTTCTCTCCTCCCCTTCCTGGCCAAGATCCTAGAGGCTCATGTTGCTAGGTGCCTATTCAATTTTATCGAATAGTGAGAACACCCAGAGCCACGCCAAGCTGGTTTTCGGCCCGCTCACTCGACTGAGTCAGTAATCCTTGCGGTACTTGACACTTTGAGAGCAAATGCAGACAAGGGCACCTCTCAGGCCTTGGTGCTCTTGGACCTGTCAGCTGCGTTTGACACGGTCGACCATAAAGTACTGATGCACCGTGTCAAACAGGCAGGCATACGGGGTTCTGCCTACAACTGGATCAAGTCCTTTCTTGAAGGCCGAACCCAAGCAGTATGACTTGCCCCTTTTACTGCCCCGAAGATTGCCACCACGTGCGGGGTGCCACAGGGCTCGTCCCCATCTCCACACTTGTTTAATCTTTACCTCCTGCCCCTGATCCACTCCTTAAAAGACAGTAAGGTAACTACCTTCAACTACGCTGACTATCTTCAGCTTGTCTTCACTGTGGACAACTCTCCAGACTATGAATTTCAAGCCACTATGCTCCACATCCAGCGCTGGATGGACCATAACCATCTTAAACTTAACCCAGGCACGACTTAACTAGTCCTGACAGGGAAGATAGAGATTTCCTGGGGCCACACTACTGGGCGGCGGAAATAAGTCATCCCTCCCCATCCGTGAAAAGCCCTGGGTTCACTATAAATGCAGATCTCTCGCTCAGAGGAAAAGTAGGGGCAGTGGTCTCTACCTGTTTTTCCAACTGCGCAAAATCAGGAAGATTGCCCACCTGCTGACCCACTCAGCCCTCATACAGGTTGTGATAGCCCTGGTACTCTCTTGTCTTCTCCAATTCCATCTATCTCGGCCTACCACAGTTCTTACTCAAACGTCTCCAAATGGTACAGAACCAGGCTGCAAGACTAATCCACAAACAACCTGGATGGCAATCTGCCAGACCTTTGCTATCCACACGTCACTGGCTACCTTTTTCCCAATGTGCAGCTTTCAAGACAGGGTGGGAAATTTTTAATGCCTTGCATGCCAGGAGCCCCAAATTCATCAGCTGCATGATTGTAATGCATGCCCTACTCCGCAATTTGCGGTCCGCCCGTCTTCAGCTACTAACTAACCCTGCCTTTAAGCTCAAACACTAGGAAGGGTGTAGGTTTTCCTATCTTGCCCCTAAATTCTGGAACTCCCTACCACTAGCGATCCGGATGTGTGACAATCTGTTGGGGTTCAGAAAGGGGCTTAAGACCTGGCTGTTTGAGCAAGCCTATGCCTAACCTGCCTCCGTCTTGACACTGCCCAAGATCAGCGCCATGTAACCTCCTGGTGACCGTGCGCTTTAAAATTTCTGTTAACAGAACATAGCCTGGAGTGGAGTGGTGTGGCTCACTGGTTAGAGGCGGCAGACCCGGAAGCAGAGAACAGCCCGGGACCAGGGTTCAATTCCCGACGCGGCAGGGTTGTGGACTAGGGTCAACGGACTCGATAATTCTCACCTCGTGCCTAATCTAACCAGGGATCACACTCTGCAACTCTGGGCATTAAGCTTGCCTCTTCTCTACAACGGCCCCCCACAGACGCCGGGGATGCCTGGTTTCACCTTGGAGATACCCAGAAGGGACCATCTCACAGGGAAAGCCAGGACGGGTTCCCCAGCGGTCTTCAGCGCCAGGACACCCCGAGATGGGGTAACAGTGCGCTTTACAAGTATCATCATTACATTAGCCTAGTCCATTCTTTCCTCCCCAAGAAACTGTAGAACCTGTGGAATTGCACAATCAAGGAACAATGAATGTGTGAGTACCATCACCTTGTTCTGAGGTGGTTGTAAAGCAGCATGAGTGTAATATAAATGCCCTTCAACCATGGGTCTGACAAAGTTGCTAAAAACTGCCAGAAACAGAATTCTGCTAAGTAGAAGTTCTTTTCTGCTTGACCACAGAGAGAAGACTCTTGGACCTTGGGATCATGGGTGTGCAGAAGGGCTCTACTAGTGACCATATTTTCAAACGGGGTTTCACACTAGAGGGTTGCTATTCATGGAATTTAGGAATTCACAAATATAGTTCAAGGCAATTTATGAACATTTTCCTCCATTTGAGATCCGGATTAATTGTAAAACACACAACACACCTTATTCGAGTGGTGGGATAGGGCATTGGTATTCAATTGGTGCTACATAATAAATCTAAGCAAGAAGTGTATTAGGACTGGACAATACATTTAATGAAAAGTTTGGAGTATAATATCTATTTGTTGTCATCTTGGGTGGCCTTCCTGACACGTTCTACCTGTACTGCTTGCAGTAGCAGCAAGGTGGAAGCACAATATGTAATACAGAAGAATACCACTATTTATTTCACTTCCTCCAGGAGCCTCATACTGCAAACTTAATACTTGCACCAACAAAGGGAAACACAGCAATAACATAAATGCAGCCTACAAAAGAACTTTGGTTGTTCATTCCCCATCATAAGGTTGACTGGTAATCCCTCTCCTGTATGATGAGTAGCACTAACAGTCTAAAGATACCACTTCAAGATCACTGGGTCCCAAAGCTCACACATGCACAGAAGACCATCGAGAGAGGAAGGAGCTGCACAATCTCAAGTAAAATATGTCACAAGGGAATTTATTTACACTTTATTAAAGTCTGACCTAACCCAAATCCAAATCAATAGAAATGGGAAGATAAGTTATTGCAAAGTAAGTAAAGCTGAGTTAATGTATTCTGGGGATGAACTAGCTTGTTCTGTGTTTTCTTGAGGATGTATTTCGGGATCATGGTATGCAGTGTGGAAAGTGTTAGTGGACCAACTGAGGATTGCTTCAAGGATTCCCAGCTTGAAGATTTTGGTGTTAATTAACCAACAAATACAAAGGTGACATTTACCTTATATGGCTTGGAGTTATGCAGCTTCCTGTGTTCAGCGGGAAGCATGTTTAGAGAATGTTGAGCATGAGCTTTTACGTCAGAGATACATGGGAGAGGTTGACAAATCTGCAAAAAAGAATAAAAGAATAATTGGGTAGGCAAAGAATGTGAGTATGAGAATAGAGGCAAATACCAGCTTGTAACTTCCATTTTATATACAGTTAGGTTTGTTTCACACAATTCTCATTGAGTTCGATTCACCATGTTCCTAAATAGGAACACTGTTACTTTCTTCTGCACTGTATGTTGAATTTTTTCTGGGATGAAAGATTCAAGATTTCTTGTGTCGACATTTAACAACCATTAACAAGTGCAATAGGTTTAGCATTGTCAGTGTGTTATGTTTTAGGTCTCGCCTGGCGACCGCAGCGCGAAAGCGCTGATGCCAGCGAGATCTATTGTCACTGACTTGCCTCCCAAGGGAGACAGGAGATGGGCACGCGCAGGACGGACTGGAAATGTAAACGTGCGCATTCACCACGTACAGTCACGCAATGTGCCCATCTCCTGTCCCCCTTCCATCCTTGCAAGCCATGCAATCTTCTGCATGCCTCCCTTTCAACCCCAGTCACCGGGGCACTCAGCGGCCCGCTCTCCTGGAGGTACCGCTCCAATCCCCTCTTCCGGCTTGGTTGCATGACCTTACCGGACTGCTCTCTGGGGACTCCCTCTCTGGCGGCAGCACTTAAACTGCGGGGCTTCCCTGGACTCCTGGGAGCCCCGCACTGCCGTTGGCAGCCTCGGCCGCCTTCCTTGATTCACCCGGGCCCCCGTATGGGACCCGGGGCTCTCCTCCATCTGGCCGCCACCGCGGGGCTCTCCCTCGAGCATGGGAGCCCCGCATCACAGTTCACGCTGGCCTCTGCCGGCTTGGTTGCAGGCCCCGCCCATGTCCCGGGCGGGCCTGCCTGACTTCTTCAGTTGATTTCATGCTGGTGATTCCTGTAGGTATTCGGAAATGTGTCCAGAGTTGGAGTTCTGAGTGCTTTGCTCAGTTAGCTTCTATGCAGAATTTCACAACATATTTCCTGAATTTGATATGTCGTGCCTACGCTTCGCAATTGTTGGAATGAATTAAATTAAATCTGTTTCTGGAGGACGAAGTAAGGTTGCAGCCTCCGTTTCACTGCTAATACACAAGCCAAGGCCTATTTGAGTGGGGGTTAACCTAATGACGTTTTACCAGCTTGTAAGTTTTAAGCATATTGGTTAGTGAAATCGCTAGCGTTGCTGTTAAGAGTGCTCTGTATAATCAATCTAGTATTTAAGACTAATGCCTTCTTTACTCAAAGCACAATGCTAACTTTCAGTCGGAGATGGTAAGGTGTAAATGCTGGGCTATAATTTGTAGTCCCTTATAGGGAGAGCTACTGGCATCTATAGAGCTTACTCTCTATTTAACTCGGGACCTCTCTTCATCTTTCAAGTAACACACGGTTTTCGTAGAAAAGTGATGGACGTACCCCAAACTTACAAAAATCCAGCAGTTACATGGTTTGGGAGAAGAATGCACACCTAGTGGACAAAAAGATACTGCTTAATAGGTTTTTTAAAACATTTTTTTTAAATAAAACCATCCAAAATTTTTTTTTTTAAATAAAACCATATCAGTATTGTGCTCTAGTAAAAAAAAAAGTGATTAAGAGTTGCAGGTAGGAAGCAAAAAAATTCAATAGCATGAGTTTTGCATTTTGTTTCTGGAGTTGTGCTTTCTTGTATGAAGAAGATGGTGTACAGTTGGTCGAATGGGGTGAACTATGGTTCTGTGAAATGTACAATGCATGAGTGAGGATGTGTGTCTGGTTAACTACTGGAATTCGAAAACTGAGGTTGGAGTTGGAGGAAGCTACCAGCCCTTCGTAGGGTTCTCTTGCCATCATCTTATTATTTTTGTAATTTAAGTAGCTAAACTACATTGATGCCATAGTCAGAAGACCTCATTAGAAATGTAGACTCGTTCATGAGTACCCAGCACACCAAACTAGTGATTTTTTGAGTGCATTGGTTGCAGTCATGTGAGCCATTGTGGACTGAAGGTGCTGTCCTCTAGTGTTCTTGAAGTCAAGAGTTTTACAAGTGGTACTCTGCCTTTTGTGCGGTGTATTCAAAGCATATGCTGGATGTCCGTGAGGTACTTGTGGTAACACGATTTCTGCAAAGCAAATGTTTTTTAGTTTGACCAAGTAGGGAATGTGCTGGTTACTGAAAAAGGCTTGCTTGGCCAACGAGCTGGTGTGTGCTGTTGACAAGAGAAAGATGCCCCCTAATGCTGAGGTGACTGATAGCTAGGTGTACTGTTTGGTATGTTGGAGTCTAAGTTGTTATTGAATTAGTAAAAATATTTATGACTTGTTTTATGTGCCGCTGCCCAGTATGTACAATTTTCAACAGTCAGTCTGACTAAAAGAAAGTGGTGGAAACGGCGTCAACTGCTACTGAGCATACTATATTTCTTTTGAACTATGAGTGGTTGTGGTAACATTTATTTATACATGCCACTCACTTGTTCATCTCTGTAGGATTTGAAGAGATCAATACCTTCTTCCAGTTTTTGAAAGCACCATATCTGCTCTTTCAGGGCAAGAATCTAGGTTTTCAGGATTAGTGTGATAATAAGATGTTGTGAAGCTCAAAAGGTACGATTTTCTTCAGAAGAGTAGGCAGTAGAACTCTGCATACGTCGCAGGCAGATCACGGTCATTGACAGCACCTGTTTATCTGTTGAGTAGGCTGTCTCCAACGAAGGAATGCACTAGTCTTTTAGTGGGAGGCCTTACATATGATAATTTTGTCACAGACAATTGATTTATATTGGATGTTGGTTAAACTTTGTGTGCACCTCAACAGTCCACTCAGTTTCTGCACATCCTTGTGACTTGTGTGCCCTGTTCTTCTGACATTTTCAGTGTAAGAAATAAAGATCTTAAGATGCTTCGCCTGTTTAGTTGCCTTCAGCACACTCACCCATCTCTTCTATCAGCATCTCTCAGGCATTCTCAACCCTCGAGTGCATACATTTAAACTGTGTTGTATTGAATGTCAGTTACAAATTCCCCATCCACGCCTCAGGTTTTTTTTTTTTAAACTGACCTTATATTTCCACTCGGTTTTATTTATCTGATGTTGATCTTGGTGCATTCTGAAAAAGGCTTGCTTTCCAGCCTTTCTACAATGTTCCAGCTAAAGAAAATGGAAAGCATAGGCCCTGCAACTAATACTTGTGGCATGCCCCCATACACGTTTATCAATTTACTTGACCAGATTTATTAGTAATTTCTTTGCCACATTCATAAACCATTACACAGCAATGGGGAAACACAGTCTACTGTAGGACCGGAGTACAGTTTGATACAAAAGAAAATGTGTCCCAACTGAGGTTATTTAAATATGGCAAACCTAATAGCCAATATACAATCTAACAAGGTAGTTCGACACCCCCAGTTCGGAAGTCAGTGGGATAGCACCTTACTCAGCAAGAAAATGAGTGTACCATAAACCACATCTAAGAAAGCACAAAGTCCCATAGAAATAAATTAAAAATTGTAATGATATTTGAACATATACACATAATATACTTTTTATATACATTGGTCGCTCCAAAAAGTTAATAGCAAGTGCTAGACAAGCATTTGCAATGCAACACGTCTCGCATGTACGCGAGTTTGAGCTATTGGCATTGTAAATAACAATACCTTTTATTTAGGTTTACGTTTTTCAAGCAGAAATAAAACGCATTGTCATTTACAATGCCAATAGCTTAAACTCATGTAAATGCGAGACCTATTGCATTGCAAATGCTTTTTGTGTTATGCACCTGTGTCGGGCTAAGGAACCCCATTGGGCATTTTGGATTTCCTCAATGTGGGAACCAGGAAGTGCATGCTGTTGTGTGTTGTATTTCAGTGGTTGTGCTGCAGTTATACTGGTAAATGTGTAATGCTAGTTTTGTAAGTGGTTCTGCAGGAAATTGAGTTCTTTGGTGGTGCTTGCTGAGGGCAGAGGAGAGTTAACACAGCAGGGTCGGGAGGATGGCACCAACAAAAGAACAAAACTTCTTACATTTTTTAATTTAACAGCACACACAGATAGCATAGCAAAGGTACTTATTTTTCCCTGGACAACAGACCTGAAATCTTTTCATGGTCCCATATACACGTCATTATAAAGTGGTGGCCAATCACAAAAATCAAATAACAATGCAAGTACTTTGTCTACCTTTCAAGAATATGAAAAGGCAGGGCATTCTGCTACCATTGTATTCTGTTCACAGCAACTCAAAAAGACATTGTGAAGTTACTATAAGCTTGATCATGACTGACAAGATAGTGCTGTCTGAGAAAGAATTGTGCTTTTCGTGGAGAAAAACGTGGACTCAAAACTGCCATCTCAGTACTGGCCAATGCAATCAAGAAAACTGGCAAGGTTATTAGGAAGGCCAAAAAGACGGGGGAGTGGGCACTAGAGAACCACAAGCAGATACGGTTGCTCTTCCAGAAGCTTTGTGGCCTAGATATTGTTTCGAGTAAACTAATACTGAGTCAACAGCATCAAATGTGAGGGAGAGTACTATGCTATTTATAGCTGCAGTGTTAATCACCGGTCAGGTGCCATGGAGTCTGCCCATGTTTGTGATTGCCTCTGGCTGCCATTCAGCATGATTTACCTGCTGGCTCACTGCTGAGAAGCCAGTCGACCAGTGGTGCGGCTGTGCTTTTCCCTCTGATTATGGCAATGCCATCCCTCTGATTACGGCAATGCCATCCTCACCGGAATTCCCAAAACCCACCTGGCACCTCTTAAAACTGTGCTCAACCTCGCAGCTAGGCTTATCGCGGACTGCAAACGATTTGACCACACCTCTCCCGCCCTTAAATCCCTTCAATGGCTCCCCATTGAAGGTAGATCCACATATAAAACCGCCTGCATTACGCACAAAATCCTCCACCAAAACACACCGACATACCTCTCCAATAAATTGACCAAACCAGGCTGCACGCGATCACTGAGAAGCTCCAACACCCTCCTACTTATCCCCCCCTTCAAAAAAAGAATTCCACTCAGTCATGCTCCTTTTCAGGCAATGCCCCACTTATTTGGAATGCCCTCCCTAAAGACCTCCGCTGTAACCAGTCCTACCCCAGCTTCAAAAAAGAACTCAAACTTCTTCTCCTTAATAAATACTGGGGTTTCTAATCCCTCACTGGTAGCCTTGCCCCTCTGCATCACCCCACCTAGCTGCTCTGCATATGACTTGCGACCACCCGCCTGGCCAACTCCCTTTCCTTCTATCTGATCACCATACCCCCCCCTCCTCATGACCCTCAGTTCTCTTGCATGTTTTTTGTATACTAAAGTGAGGCTTCCCGCCAAACTGTGACCGCTATTTTGTATTACTCATAGTGTCTAGCAATTGTTTTTACTTTTTTATCTAGATGCCATGTATCCTATGTGGACTTGCTCTTTTATTATTCCATTGTCTGTGCTTTTACACACTGTACCTGTATGGAAACACCTTGTAAAGCGCTCTGATACTCCTGGGTCCAGCCAGCTCTATATAAAACCTCTTAAATAAAAAAATAATAATAAGCAGGGTAGATAGGCACCTAAGCGGTGGGACCTTGCAATCCCCATTTGGCCATGGACAGACTAGTCCTCTAAGGATACAACACAACTGTACTCATCCTTCACTGAGAGCTCAGTGACCAGGTGTGCTTCAGACAGTGGAGTACAGTAAGGTGGATCAAGGAGGAGCTGTGTTCTCCTGTGCCTTGCTATCTAGAGAACACACCCCAGGGTGATAACACTGTCCTGGGAGACTTTGTCCTAGATTGCAGTGATTCACTTTCTGTTTGTTGGAATTTTGGGGAAGCTGGTGAGGTTCACTCGGGCACACGCACGCACAAAGTGATTTGTGTAGTTTAGCAGTTAGGCACAGGGTTGGAAATGAGGGTTGTACAACTACAAGAATATAGTACAAAAGGGCTAGCTGAATGACACATAGTATCCGCAATACAGTCTGAGTAGTGCTGCCTTAACTCAGGAGCTCTGCTTGTACACCTGAAATGTCAAGGGGATCAACAAATTTACCAAAACTAGGATGGTCGTTGCACATCTAGATAAGCACAAACGGACAATAACCATGCTTCAGGAAGAAAAAGGTACTTACCTCTGGAAATGCACTTTCTGGAATGTACTCTAGCCGCAGGTACCTTACCACACACTGGACTGGATCTGGAAAATGTTCTGTAATAGCGCCTGCGCGCCAACAGATGGTACACTACCTTCAGCTAGGACATGACGACAGAGCGGCATATAGACACCATGTCATTTTAGTCAGACATCGAGCGTGACTGACAAATTATATATGCTGACAGTGTGTGAGCCAACTTGAAACCTTAATACTTACAAAGAGTTCACTACACCGAATGGTGGGCGTGGGATGAGGCATATGGATTGTGGAATGTAAGCAACTTGTTGTTCTGATGGGTATGTCTAATCTGATTGTTTAACTTGTGAATCAATACAAAGGCAATGCCACTTCAAGGAGGTGGGTGTCTGGAGTGGCCTTTGCACCACAAAGTCCTGTGGGATCAAGTTTACAAAATTAACCTACCTATGGACCGGAGAGTCGATATAGTAGGTGAAATTATGGACCGGAGCTCACATGGTGGTTGGGCTGATTTCCAAGACGAGAACAATTTGAGCCAGGGCTATTGAAGAGGCCTTCATCCTGGTGAATAAGTCAGATGGCTTTCAGGAGGATCCTTACTGACCAAAACCTAAAGCCTTATGAAGGGACAATCCATCACAATACACTCAGTTTTCCCACCAGCAAACTCAACAAAGACCTGACCGGCCACTCAGTACTCCTTAGGCCTATCTATGTAGAAACTAAGGGACACCCTTAGGATTGAGGCTGTCAATTTGGGGGCGGGACTGATTATGCCTGTAACGCTATAACATGATGTACAGAAGTACTAGCAAAGACACACCTGTTCAATCAGGTTTCCATCTGCTCCGCCCCAGTTCACTTCCGCGCCAGGACACTCTGGAGTATTAGTGCGCGTTACAAGCTTTCTATAACATAACAATAAGAAAAATACACTTCACATGCAAGGGCATCGTTGTTCACCTGTGCAGAGGTTCGAAGGGAGCACACACCAGAAATTTAAGGACAAAATTCATACCAATTGTGCCATAATGAAGAGTTTTGGTGGAAAAATATGTTAAAGATCTTTCAGAAAAAGACATCACGATGGGCAACTTCAAAAGGGCTGTGCAAATGAGCAAAGAAAGGTCAAAAGGGCCAATAAGTAGCCTTTAACAGGACCTACAGCAAACCCTTGCGGGGAGAAAGAAAAAACAGACAGCTTAGTCTTAAACGGTAATACTGCCTTCCCTTGCCCCAGTTGACAAATTTAGGTCAATGGCCAGAATAAATGGCTTTGTGAATGTATGTCAAACAGCCAAAATGACATCCACCAACTCCAAATGAAGATCGAAGCTCAGTTGATGATGCTCAATCTCGATACATAGAATTGTAACTTGTGGAGATCTGTATGCTGGGACAGCAGATTCTTCAGATTAGGCAGTTAAAGCGGAGGCCATATGCTGAAACCCATGAGCTCTGTGTATCGGACCCTCTGAGCGAAGCCTGGGAACATCAGAATGAGCGAAGCCAGATCTCACCCAACATTCTTCAGGACCCATAGCATCAGCATCAAAGTAAGAAAAATGTTAAGTTGAGCCTCACTAATTAGGGGATACATATCCTAGGAATGCTTGAGAAAGAAATCCAGTGTAGAGGTGGCAACAAGATTTACTAGGGGCTCACCCCACAGGGGCAAAATGCTTGGTAGCAGATGCTGATGCCAGCAGTGACAAACAAGATGATGTCCGCTGAATTAATTCACTGTGATGTTGAAGTAATCTGCTAGGTGACTGCTGCCATAGAGATCCCATGTAGTTCAACCACCACCTCAGCATCACGTGATCCCACTACGTCATGCTTGTTAGAGTACCACATGGTGGTTGTGTTGACTGTTAGGACTTGGACTGATTTGCCCCTAATGAAAGCCAGAAGGCACACAACTTTGAAAGACTGAAAAGATGGCTCTGCTACATCGGTGATCAAAGACCCCTGAACCCTCATCACCCAGATGCCACTTCAAGCTCTGAGATGACAATGCAAGTTCAGACTAGGGTAGGTAGAATAGTATTAAACATGCTGGGTGGGCATCTGTCATCCATCACCACAAATGTTCAGCTACATGTTCTGAAATGTAGTAGTGTGAAAGGCACACCCACACACTGCCATTGAAGGCAAAGCTCACATATGAAAAGGCACCAGCATGAGGCAGGAGTCCAAGAAGGGTCAACACATTCAGCGACATCAATAGTGCACAAAATCAGGGACAGAACAACTGCACACTCCTGAAACATCTAGGTCATAGCCTGAATGTCCTTGATTTGTTTTTGCAATAACAGAAAGATCTTTGCAGGCGCTGTATCAAACATAGTCCTAGAAAGGGAATGCTCTGCACAGGCTGCAGGAGGAAGTTTGTCTTCTTGACTGAGAACCCCTTGGTGTACGGCATCAAAACCTGCAGGGTATCTGAACCTAGCTGAGAAAAGCATGCTTTCAGAAGCCAAGTATCAAGGTGTTTCACTTTCCTGTGAAAATGGGCTGCAACCACTAACATGATCTTTGTCAACACCCAAGGGGCTGAGGTTAAGGGCGAAAGGGAGGGATATTTTAAAATAGATTTACCCCACCACAAAGCAAAGGTCCAGCAGGATGGGCACATGAAAGTACCTGACTTGCAAGACTAAGGACACCATCCATCTATGAAGCTAGGGTTAGGCCATGAAAATTCGACTGGGCCGTTTTTTTTTTTTAGACCTTACACCGCACACACCACAGGGCTCCGTTCACTAGAAATTCACAGGAGAGACCTGATCGCAGCTAAATGGCGGCCCCTTTGGGGTCTACTGGGATGCTCTAGGGAAGGAAGTCTTTGCACTGACCGCGCTGGGTGGGGAGGGTCCAACCCCTCCCTTTTGGAAATGTTAAGAAGTACTGGGAGGCTCGGCTGGCTACCGGGGCCTATTGCCTACTGCTGTTCTCATGTTGTATAGTATCCTGTCATTACTGTACCAATTCTGTTTATGACTCGCACCGTTTCTTATATGACTGAAAATGTTCATTAAGATACTTTTCTTTTTTCTTTTAAAAGAATACAAAAACACCATCCAGTCTTTAGGGTTTAAGGCCAACAGGGCATGGGTCACTATAATAATTTTTTAACTTCTCCTTCCTGAAAAAGCGTTCAAGCATCTGAGGCGAAAAATCTTCAGGAGAAAGAACGCAGTCATACAATTTGAGAATCTCCAGCAAGAGTGCGAACTAGGACCAGGGGAGTGGTTGAGATATCTGCAGCTGGGCCACGCCATCAGGGAACATATCTGTGAGGGGAAGGAATTGGCGGAGTCCTCTCCCTTAGAAGATACCTTAGAGAGGAAGTGGATATCATTAGTGTACAAAAAAACTGGCGAACAATACACCGGACCCCCTGGGTTCATTAAGAACTGCTTGGATGGGAGATGTGGGCCTGGTAGAGGATGAGGATTGGATGGAGGCTTTACAGGGGCTGAGAGAGGTAGCAATTAGCTCCAGTTTCAGTCTAATTCAACGAAAGGTCCTCCACCGCACATACTGCTCCAGGAAGTTATTACACCGTCTCGGTAGGGCAGTCATCGTCACAGTGCCACAGGGGCTGTAGCCAGGAGGGAACATTTTACCACTTAATATGGGAATGCCCACAGACCCAGTTATACCGAGGTAAAATTGGGAGAATTATGACTCAGGGGGTGGAGGTTCTCTCGGAGCTGAAATGGTTCCTATAGAAGATCCCTGGGAAAGAGGATTAGCCAAGATATACTTGTATCTGGCTGGCATTGACTGTGGCCAAACGTAACCTGGTCAGATGCAGGGGAGCACAGGCTTTACCAAGGGTTTAGGACTGGGAGACAGTTTGTCTGCCAACTAGCACCAGTCTAGATCCATCTATTATAACAGAGGCTGTACGAAAAAATGGGAAAACATCTGGGGGCAGTGGCAAACCAATAGAGGATTATAACAAGAACCTGAAGCACATGGGGAAGGTAGAGTATTACTGGTTGGAACAGCTCCGATAAAAGAACAGAAAGTGTAAACCACTTGGTTGGATTATATGTAAACTGGCAACATTGCTGATGTACTGCTATTCTGTTTTCAATAAAAAGATTTCACCCCAAAAAAATCTGCTTCAGCTCCAATCCTTCACGGGGACCAGGAAGCATAAGGAACAGTACCGCACACACCGCTCTCCCACCTCAGACATCTCGGTTGCACCCTTGACAAGCACCGTCTGAACGTCACTAGAGAATATCGACATAGTCCACTGATGTTTGGGCAAACTACTAAGGATAATCAATACACTCACCATCTAAAATGTAAGGTCCTCAGGTGTTGACCACCATTAATACACATTGATGAATGTGAAAACTATCTGAATAGGAAAATACATTGGGAGAATGCTCCATATATATGCCAGCGAACGCTGTCCACAGACGTGGGTGAGCAAGCGTATACGTAGAGCACTCTCCTGCTACAACTTTATATCCAGATGTTTGTCATGCTCATTAATGGTGAAAAACACATGAAGAACTTACATTTAGTTCAAGTATTATCATTATGTTAAAGATTGGATGCTAGAATCCCTAGCAATAGGACGAGAACTGAGGAAGTAGATGGGAAATTGATCCAAAGACAAAAAATATTTTGGTTGCTAGAAGTGTGAAGTTGTGAAATGCGTTTACAATATTAAAAATGCTGTGAGTAAAGTAAACAAAGACTAAAACAAGACATTGAAATTTGACTCGCCTGAAGTGCTTGGGGGAAAACTGCCCAGGTTTGTAATTTGCTCCATTAGAGGTGTTTTGTGGTGGCATTCTTCAGTTTTTGAGCACCCACCTGTGTGAATGCTACTGCTGAATACTATATTGAAACTAGGTTGTGTGCGTCATATATTACCTAGCCACCTCTGTACTTTGTTGATGTTGGGGCAAAAACCGTGAAAACGTGGGGATGAGCAGTCAAGCATGGGAGTGCATAATCAAACTGAACAATCTCAAGGACCCACTGATCCAAAGTAATAGCATAGAAGCTAGAGAGACATCACTGAATCCTGCTCCACTATCAGCACCAGATGTGGCTGGAAGTTGGACAGGCTGAAAAGGGGCGTTCGGCGGTCCATCAAGCAAGCCCCTCAAGTATTCACAACATTTTAAATATTGCAGTTGGAACCAGTAAACGTTGGAAGGTAGCCCCAAAGAATGAGCTTGGCTCTGCTATCTTCTAAGCACTGCAGTGCTGAATCCTCCTTTTCCCCATACAGCCTGGCCCTAGCAAAAGGTATATCCATTAGAGAAGCTTATGTCCCTGGATAACCAGGAGGCACAAATCCAAGTGTGGGTTCGGACTCTTTGGTGCCTATAGCCCGGATCACATTGTTTGTAGTGTCAAAGCCAGACTTCGGAAATATGCCTTGACACATTCTTGCGGCCCACTGATGTTTGAGCAAAGGAGTTCTAGACCGGACCACACCATTCCTTGTGTCAAGACCAGACTTCAAAATATGCTTTGATGCATCCATGTGATCCTCTACAGTTTGGATGAAGCCATTCCGGAAATCCACTGGCAAGTAAGGCATCTTGCGCGCCACATTCCAGAGACCATAGGTATAGCAAATCAGGAGGCACACAGCATTTAATGATTGGAGAGCAAAGGTAGCCAAAAAAGAAAATCCTCTTGCCCAAGACCTAGATCTTCTTGGACTCCCTTTTCAGTGGTGCTCAGCAAATGAAATGAGATTATCACTAGTTGTAAAGGTTTGTACTAGAAGTCGGTTGGTAGATGGATGCCACATCAAAAAGGTCTGACTCCATAATGGTCTGTTTCGCTGAGCAATGTGGAAAATAACTGGCTGGGCTGAGCAAGGTGTGGATTAGATAGACATGAATGAATCAGTCAAGGAATTGTTAAATTTATTTATTTATTGTTTTATAGAGCGCAAAACAGACCCGTGAGGGTATCAGAGCACTTTACAGAAGTATCGGGTGGGATAACAGGACAAAGAGGGAGGAGAGCAGAAGGGATAGGGAACAAATAGAAAGATACAGTACATGGCAAGACAAACAATCATAATATCCGACTACCTATTGGGATAGGAACAAAATTATACAATAAGCTAGAAAAGCAGTCTCAGCACCCTGGAGGATTGTTCGGAAGAGGTGGGTAACAACGAGAAGGGCCAGGGATAATGCTGTAATGATTTGTAAAGTCAGGTTACAGCGGTGAATGTAACGTGAGCATTAGGAGAGGAATTTGCCCATTAGGAAAGTTTTGGTCTCTCTCCTTTTTGAAGTGAGCTAGAGACGTTATTCTTCTGATGGCGGGTGGGAGTGAGTTCCATATTCTTGGTGCGGCCCCGGAGAAAGCCCGATTGTACGTTCTTTTTTTCTTGAAGCCTGCAGGTTGGAGCAGAAGGGCTCTGGCGGACCCGGAGTTTCTGTCTCCTCCGGATAAAACAAGTTTCTGTGCGAGAAAAGCAGGGGACTTGGAGTAGAGAGCCTTGTGGGTGATGCAAGCCAGCTTAAATTAGATTCTGGCCTCAAGTGGAAGCCAGTCAGAGTTTTAAGGTCGGGCGAGAAATGGTAGAACTTCTTAGAGCCAGTTAGAAGTCTGGCAGCGGCGTTGAGGCAGGCTTTCAAGGGTGCCAGAGAGGTCTTAGGTAGGCCTGCGAGGGTGGAGTAACCATATTCTAGCCTAGAGATGACTAGAGCCTGAATTGCCGATTTTAGATCTAGGGGGGGGGGGGGTCGAGGAAAGATTTCAGGTTTCTTAGGTAGTTCAAATGAAATCTGGCAGTTTTGGCCATCGTGTTGATATGGCCCCGCATGTTCAGGTTGCCGTCTTAGGTAATTCCAAGGGATTAGTCCACAATGGTAGGGGAGCAGTTTAGCACTGTAATAGCCTTGATCCAAACTTGACTGTCTGTATTGGCGTTAGTTGGTGAGATTAAGAGGAACTCAGTTTTTTTGGCATTGAGTTTAAGGTGGTTTGATGTGAGCCAGTGAACCGTCAGTCTCAGGGCCTCATTCAGGGAGCGGATGTCCTCTGGAGAAGAGATTTTGATGTAGAGCGGTGTGTCGTCAGCATACATGTGGTAGGAGATCTTGGCAGTACGCAGCAACTCTGAGAGCGGTTTAAGGTAGAGATTGAAGAGGGTAGGGGACAGGGTTAATCCTTGAGGGACTCCAACTGTGATCGGAGAGGACGTGGATAGGTTGCCGTTGATCAGGACTCTCCGAGTGGTTCTGGAGGAAGGACCTAAACCACGCCAGAACGGTGCCATCCAGGCCCATCCTAAGTTTGAGGCGATTCAGGAGAATTTTGTGGTTTACCGTGTCAAAAGCAGAGGATAGGTCAAGGAGGATCAAGAGACAGGTTTTGCCTAGGTCAAGGGCTTGAAGGGCATCATCCACAATGTTGAGGTGTGGTTTCCGTGCTGTGCCATGGTCTGAAACCAGATTGGAAGTCGTCTAGAAGGAGGAAGTTGGTGATGTGTTGGCTCAGCTGTTGCTGTACACATTTTTCAAGCAGGCCTTCTAAACAGTGCAGGATGTATTGTCCACACTAACTTTGACAGAAATGGCCATGATAAGATACTTCCCGAAACATTAGCACCACTTATGCCTCTTTGGTCCCGAGAGGCTGCAGTGAAGACACTGCACAGCAAGCATAGATACTTTAGATTGGCTAATGGAATACCTGCTGTTTTAATAGTACGTAGCTGCAGCTATTCTCATGGAGCCAAATGCTGCAGGCAACATTTGTTCCGATGTGCTCCACAAGCGAATACAATTAGTCATTTATCACGACAAGTTCCTCTCAAATTTCTTTCACCCATTAATACCACTCTTACAATGAGGTGAAGTGGAGGGTGAAGGGTGCAGTTGTGCTGAAGAGGTTCTGTCTCTAGAAATGTTTATCTCCCACTGTTACAAAGCAGACTGCAGGCTGAAGAAGTGTGAAGTAAGTTTATTATAACAGCCCCACACGGTGGTGGTGCGTGGGTAAGCGGAACATCAGTAGAATGACAGTTGGTGTCAACGTTATCAGCTGGGGAAGGAATGGAATGTAGGGGAACCAATGGGAAGGGGAGAACTCTGGGGAGGTTCACGCGCAGGGGAAAGGAAGGTACCATGCGCAGGGGTGCAGGGGGGTGGCATGGGTAAGATACAACACATCTTCCTCTCTATAGAGTTTTGGCAACAGCGCCACGGGATGCGGTGGCAACATGCAGGAGGGTGCATAACCAGTTGGGAGTTAGTCACACACATAATCATCTAAACGTTTAGGTCTACGGATGGTTCTTCCAAACCTTCCAGAGGCCGCGGGTAAGTGTGGTGCACATTCGGTGTCCGAATGAGAGTCAAGGTCAGATCTGCCGAACCGACCACTGAATCTGTGACCATCAGACGCAACTTCAGAATCAGAATGAGGGTCATCCTGACAACTCCGATTACAAGTCGAAGTGCTGGGATTGACACCTGCAGACCGATCTGTCGATTGACCATCGTCAGAGTCAGAGTCAGGTTGGAGGTCATGTGTGCTGTTGTTTCTAGACCTATTATTCACATCAACACTAGATCTATCGACATCTACCCACAAATCATTGCTAACAGTAACATGCTGCTGATGACCCTGGGCCTTGTCACTGGGATGATAGTTCGCCAGTCTGCTCATGTGCCAGACTTTCCCATCACTGAGTCTTGCCGCATTGTTAAACAGTTCGTCAATGTGAAGAGGGGCGGTGAATCTGCTTTCTCCTTTCTTTACTTTTTTTTCCAAACGAACTTTCACAAGGTCGCCAACCTTGAATGAATGATCTTTTGCGCTGTGTCTAGAATCATACCATTCTTTGTAATACTTCTGTGCCTTGATGATGTTATTTCTTATGTTTTCAGGTGACCATTCAATTTGTTTTGATTCAGACATCCACCCCAGATCAATGCTCATGGGCTGTCTGCTTCTCATGAGAATGAATGGTGCTGTGCGTGTGCTTGCACAAGGGGCAATCCTGAATGCCCAGATAAGTTTGTATATTTCCTCTTCCCAGTTTAAGTTTGCATTTCTGGATAGTTGTATGTGCCCTTTCAAGACACGGTTGAAACGTTCAGTGAGGCCATTTCCTTCTGGATGATAAATTGAAGTGGTGTGGTGGGTGATACAGTTTCTAGCAAGGAATGACTTGAATGCTTCAGAACAGAATTGCCGGCCATTATCGGTGATGACGGATTTGGGTAAACCTTCACTGAGAAAGAGCTTGTCCAAGAAGTCTATACATTTGGAGCTGTCAATTTCCTCTACGATCTTAATTTCTGGCCACTTGGAGAAGTGATCTATTGCCACCAAGATGTACTTGATTACTCCATCATGTCCTACTATGGGCCCCACTATGTCCAAACCTAATTTCTCCCATGCCATATGCGGGGGTTGAATCGGAGAGAGACTGACTTTTGACGTTTTGAGAGTTTTGTCTGAGTCACAGCATTCCATACAGTTCCTGACCTGGACCTCGATTTGCTTGTCGATACCCGGCCACCAATAACTTGCCCTGACACGCTGCTTAGTTTTGGTGATGCCAAGGTGGCCAACGTGACACAAACTTAGGACTTTGTCTCTGAGCGTGGCAGGGGCTATGGCTTTACCCATTCTGTACAACACGCCGTTTTCCAAACTGAGTTCATTTCTAGTTTCCCAATACACCTTGATATTGTCCTGTAGGTTGCGCTTATCTGGCCATGCGGAGTTGATGAATTGGCATACCATTTGCAGAGTGGAGTCGCGCGACATGTGTTGACCCCATTCTTCCGCTGATATTCCATCCAGGTCAGTGTTGAAGAGCAGAGCTACCTTCTCCTCGTCTTCTTGAGCGATCATGCTTTCCGTGTGAGGCAGTGGTAGTCTGCTGAGGAAATCCGCAATCTTGTTTTTCACTCCTGGCCAATATTCAGCAGAGTAGTTGTAATCCAACAACTTGATAGACATTTTGCTGAGTCTAGGTGAAGCATTTTGTAGACCAGAGGCTGTCAGTATCTTGATTAACGGTTTGTGGTCTGTGCGGAGATGGATTTTGTAACCCCACACATAAGCTCTGAAGTAATTGAGCGCCCATGAACAAGCCAGCATTTCACGCTCAATGACAGAGTACTTCTCCTCCGCAGAGGTGAGCGACCTGGAGGCAAAGGCTACAACCCATTCTTGGTTAGATGAGTCCTTCTGTGCTAGCACAGCTCCAATACCTTTGTTGCTTGCATCTGTGGTGAGGTAGATATCTGCTTTGGGGTCAAAACCTTTGAGGAAAGGCGCCTCGCTGATTTCCTTTTTGATGGTAACAAAGGTGTTCTGACAGTCCGGTGACCAGACAAATTTGGTTTTGTTTTTCAGTAATTGTCTTATGCTGTAGGTTTTTTCAGAGAAATTCCTTATGAATTTGGAGTAATACTCTGTCAAGCCGAGAAAGGCTCTTACATCCTCTTTGCTTGAGGGACATGGGGCATTAAGGATGGCATCCACCAAACCTTGTTTGGGTTTGATCCCATCACGGCTGATGGTGTGCCCAAGGTAAACCACTTTGTCCTGTGAGATTTTACATTTGTCTAATTCTACTGTTAAACCATGCATTTTCAGTTTGCAAAACACTTGTCTAAGGCGTGTGTCATGTTCCGATTGGTTGCTGCCCATGACCAGGATATCATCTTGGAAAAACCTGATACCATCAACACCTTCCAGAATGGATGTCATGACCCTTTGGAAAAGTGCTGCGGCCGAGGCCAGGCCAAATGGTACCCTGGTAAACCGATAGCAACCAAAGGGTGTGATAAAGGTTGTGAATTTTTTACTGTCTGCATGCAGAGGGATTTGGTGATATGCGGATTTTAAGTCAATTATGGAAAATACACACATATCATTGGTGGCACTGAACATTTCACATATACGTGGTAGGGGATATTGATCAACGATAATGTTCTTATTGAGGTCCCTGAGATCGATGCAGAGTCTGATTTTCCCGTTGGGACGTTTGACAACAACCAAGGGGGAAACCCACTCTGCCGATTCCACTACTTCTATAATGCCATCCTTGACAAGTCTGTTTAGTTCAGTTTGGACATCACTTCTCACAGACACTGGTAGATGTCTTACCTTGTGAATGCAAGGAACAGCTGAGTCTTTGAGTTCAATTTTGTGTTCGAAACTGTTAAGAAGACCAACTTTACCTGAGAACACTTCGGGGAAGTCTTTTTGTATAGCCAGTTTACAGGAATCATTTATGGACAAGACGGGATCATCACTATTGGGATCGAGCATGATGCCTAGATCAGCTTGGTCACTCCAGCCAAGGACAGAGGGGCCTTTTTTTGCAACGTAAAGTCGGCAAAATGCTCTTCGGTTTTTAAATTCAAATTCCAGATCACGTGTTCCTAGGAATTCAATGTTTCCCGTGTAGCTTCTAGCAATAACTTTGGGTTTTTCTAGAGTTGAGCCAATTTTATCCGTGAATTGCTTCCAGACGTTTTCGTTGATAATCGTGAAGGGAGACCCAGAGTCTGCCATCAGATTGACTGTCACCCCTCCCAAACTGACATCACACATGGGTTTTTTCTTCTTTGTGGGCGTGACTTCTAACACGTCATATTCAATTGAGAAAACATAACTGACATTGTCGGAGTCGGAATACTCCGAATCCTCTTCGGTGGAATCACTCTCTTCTTGAATTTGTCGTACCTGTCTGCTTTGTTTGTACATTTTTTTGTTGCAAACCTTAGCGATGTGACCGGTCATTCCGCATGACGAGCATTTTTGATGTAAGGCTGGACACCTTCTTGAATCAGCTAGATGGGTTGGGGACCCACAGCGATAGCATTTGAGTTCAGTAAAATCATTGTCCCTTGTATTACTGCGTCTATCACTGCTATGCTTCGATCTGCTTGGTTCACTTCTCTTGTGATAATCATGACTCATTTCTTTTTTGTTTCCTTTCTGTTTGAGTTTACTAGCATTGGAGGACTTTATAGCTTTAATTTCCGCTGGTTCATCAATAACAGCTTTGGCGCATCTCCCTGTCAGTTCAGCTTTCTTGACAAGGGCAACAACCTCCTTCAAAGAAGCCTCTCCATTGACCCAAAGTTTGTCCTGGATATTGGGGTTGCTCGCGTGCATTATTATTTGATCACGCACGAACTCTTCTTGCAGTGCTCCAAATCTGCAGGTTAAGGCCAAGTTGTTTAAGGCAGCAACGTAATCCTCAACACTTTCATCTTTACCTTGCTTCCTTCTTGAAAACTTGTACCGATCAACAGCAACGCACACAATAGGCGAGAAGTGATCGTCCAGATCATCTAGGGCATGTTGGTAAACATCATCACCAGTTCTTACTTTCTTTTCTATGTTATTGTAGGTCTTAAGTCCACCAGGACCCAAGCAGTACAAAAGAACTTTCTTTTTCTTTACAGCAGTGAAATCATCATCTTCAACTGTCTCAATGTAATTTACAAAATACTCTTTCCACTCTTTCCAAGGCATGCATGGTGCACCTTTGAGAGGCAGAAACGCCTGAGGTTGCGAAAGATTCAAGGAACTGAGAGCACACATGACGGTAGAAGGATTGTAGGTTTATAATACACACTGCGAAGATTCCAATGTGGTTGAGAATGTCTCTTAATACACCTTTGTTTGTGAAGTGTTAACACTGTCGTTATATTCACAGGAATGGCTTTATTATGTGCTCGCTTAGTTATTTGTGACCTTGTTTATTTCTTTTAAGCACAAGTCGCAAAGTCAAAAGAATGCTGAGAAAGGGCCAGGCTCGAACACTGACTCGAGGAAAAAAACGATCAATTTCTCATGAAGTGTTTTTTTTTTTTTCAAAATGGCCCCCAGCGCTGCGTTTCACTGACGTCACGCGTCATTGGGCATGCGCAGATGAGTGGAATTACAGGCGCGAAAGACAGCTGACAGGAATTTCCTCTTCGAATGCGCAGGGAAGGCGCATACACCACTGACAGGAACGGAAGAGCGCTGTCGCAGCCAGGGAAGAGCGTCGAGACGAGGGCACACAGGAAGGAAAGTCCCAAAGGTACCGTTGAGGTCCTACCTCTGTGTGGTGCAGCAGCTGGTCGATGCGAGATGCTCAAATCTCGGTTGAAGACACCAGGCTACGCTACTCTCGACAGCTGTGCGGTTCACGTCCTCTTCCGCTGTTAAGAGGGGGTACCGGAATTCCCAGAGTGAGAAGAATGGTTAAGATGAATCGATCGATCGATGGTCGATCACAGCAAAGTCATTGTCCATCAGCTGTACCCGGTGTGAGGCTGTAGTTCCGCAGGTAACCTCGTCGCCACTGTTACAAAGCAGACTGCAGGCTGAAGAAGTGTGAAGTAAGTTTATTATAACAGCCCCACACGGTGGTGGTGCGTGGGTAAGCGGAACATCAGTAGAATGACAGTTGGTGTCAACGTTATCAGCTGGGGAAGGAATGGAATGTAGGGCAACCAATGGGAAGGGGAGAACTCTGGGGAGGTTCACGCGCAGGGGAAAGGAAGGTACCATGCGCAGGGGTGCAGGGGGGTGGCATGGGTAAGATACAACAATAGATGACAATTTATTCATCAAAATTATTACATTGGGCTCCTGTGAGTCTGATTAGCAATGATAGAGGAAACATGGAAAAAATGCATGAGTAAGGCACGCATTAAAAATACATTTAAAGAGGAACTCCTCGCAAATAGCAAGACGCTTGCATATCCTTTCTGGGTACCTTATTCACTGCCTTCCCTTGGGCAATTAATTTACTCCACTAATTCAAGAAAAAGAAATCACTGGGATGAAATGTGAAACAGAAAATGCACTATTCGTGCACCAATGAGCAAATGAGCCTTTTGTTTATTGAATACTACTGTACTACTGTATATCAGTGCATATGCAAAGTGGTCAACTGCTAAAGTAACTATGCATTTTAGCCATCATTGTTAGTTTGTTCCCTTTAAAAAATGGGAAGGCAAAACAAGTGTTTAGCTGACCTGTCCATCTTTGAAATACACACGATGCAGAACCTCAGTAACTCCTGGGATGACTTTCCTGGTCTCCTCCCACCGTCCCAGGACATGCAGTTCCATCTCTTGTCCTACACTAGGAGGAGGCTCGTCTTCCAAAGCCAATAGGTCCAGGAATGGATGGCCTACAAATACAATTGTTAACAAAACAATGAGATGCACAACACACACAAGAATGGCAGCGGGTATAAATCCATCATCTGCATTTTATATTTGTTCTCATTGTCAGAGTCAAAATGGATGTTGTGAGAAAAAATAAGTTATTTACCCCTAACAATACGTTTTCAGCCCCATTTACAATTGTATTTCTCATCAAATGAACTTAAGATTCCAAAGACAGTGCCTTTTATTCAGTTGCATATTGCCTAAGATGTCCAAGCTGCACCATTTAGTACTAACTTCTCAAACATTTCTCAGATTGGAAAAATCCTTCCTTCCATTCTCCCCCCACATCCCAAACTCCCCCACCATCTCAAGGAATGCTAGTTCAATTGCTGCATTGTGAGCCAGATATTTACACCACACTTTTGAAGCTGGGGTGCCCATGTAGGGGCTACCAGTACGAGATGTTTGCCTGAGTTTCCGAACCAGAAAGAGAAGGAGAGGGGGAAAAGTGTAGGCAAATATACCCGATTAATTCATCCATAGAGCATTGCCCTTGGATAGTGGGTGTGGGAACCTGGAGGCAAAGTCTGGGGATTTTGAATTGTCTGTAGTTGTGAACAGATCTATTTGTGGAAACTGACACTTCTGGAAGTAATGGAGGAGGACTTGGGGGTTGAGTTCCCATTTATGGACTTATTGCTGCATCCTGCTGAGGAGGTCAGCAAAGTGGTCGTCTGACCCCAGACGGTGTTCTGCTAACAGGGACCCCATGACTGAGACCACTGTTATGCGGGACATTCCTGAAAAAGACACAGGTAAAGGATAGCATGGGGGCACTACATAAATATAGGATGCTGTCATGCCTATGAGCCTCATCAATCAATCAATCATTTGTAAAGCGCACTACATACCTGCGAGGGTCTCAAGTCGCTGTGGGGGGGGGGGGAGCGGGGACGGGGGATACTGATCGAACAGCCAGGTCTTGAGTATCCTCCTGAAGGTCAGCAGGTCTTGGGTCTGTCGTAGGCTCAGTGGGAGGGTGTGCCATGTCTTGGCGGTGAGGTGGGAGAAGGATCTCCCACCGGTGGTTGTTCTTTGGATGCGCGGGACGGTGGCAAGTGAAAGGTCGGCAGAGCGTAGCTGGCGGTTGGGGTTGAAGGAGAGCCACCTTTTGAGGTAGGCTGGGCCAGTCTTGTGGAGTGCCTTGTGTGCGTGGGTGAGGAGCTTGAAGTATATCCTCTTGTTGACGGGGAGCCAGTGCAGGTTTCTCAGGTGGGGGGTGATGTGGCCGTGGCGTGGTACGTCGAGGATCAGTCGTGCCGAGGCGTTTTGGATGCTTTGTAGTACTTTGATAAGCTTGGTCGGGGCTCCCGCGTAGAGGGCGTTTCCGTAGTCGAGTCTGCTGCCGACGAGGGCCTGGGTGACTGCCTTTCTTGTATCTGTCGGGATCCATCTGTAGATCTTGCGGGGCATGCGGAGGTTGTTGAAGCAGGAGGAAGGGACGGGGTTGACTTGCTTGGTCATTGAGAGCGTTGAGTCGAAGATGATTTCCAAGTTACGTGCGTGGTCGGTGGGTGTCGGGGCTGCCCCCAGTGCCGTCGGCCACCAGGAGTCATCCCAGGCTGAAGGATTGGAGCCGAGGATCAGGACCTCCGTCTTGTCCGAGTTCAGCTTCAGACGGCTGGTCTTCATCCAGTCGGCGACGGCCTTCATTCCTTTGTGGAGGTTGGCTTTGGCGGTGATGGGGTCCTTGGTGAGGGAGAGGATCAGCTGAGTGTCGGCGTAGGAGATTATGTTGAGGTCGTGCTGTTGGGCTACGTGTGCGAGCAGGGGCCATGTACATGTTGAACAGCGTCGGGCTGAGGGAGGATCCTTGGGGTACGCCTCAGATGATCTCGGAGGCTTTGGAACGGAATGGGGGGAGGCGGACGCTCTGGGTTCTGCCGGAGAGGGAGGAGGTCATCCAATTTAGAGCCTTGTCTTGAATCCCTTTGGCGTGGAGGCGTGCACGTAGCGTGCGGAGACAGACGGTGTCGAAGGCGGCAGAGAGGTCTAGGCGGATGAGTGCTGCGGTCTCGCCATTGTCCAGCAGGGTCCTGATGTCGTTGGTGGTGGCGATGAGGGCTTTCTCGGTGCTGTGGTTGCTGCGGAACCCTGGCTGGGAAGGGCCCAGGATTCTGTTTTCTTCGAGGTATCGGGTTAGCTATCTGTTGACGGTTTTCTCGATGACCTTGGCCAGGAAGGGGAGCAGAAAGATGGGCCGGAAGTTCTTGAGGTCTCTTGGGTCTGCCTTAGATTTTTTGAGTAGGGCGTTGATCTCAGCGTTTTTCCAAATCTCTGGGAAGGTCGCGGTCTCGAGGGAGAGATTGATGACGTTGCGCAGGTGGGGTGCGTTGGAGCTGCTTGCTCTGTTGAAGACGTGGTGCGGGAATGGGTCTGACGGAGAGCCGGAGTGGATTGTGCGCATGGTCTTGATGGTGTCATCGATGCTCACGCTGGCCCAGGCTAGTAGGAGGTCGTGGTCGATGGTGTACGGAGGAACTGTTGTGTTGCGGTCTGTTGGGGCTGTCTGGGTGTTGAAGCTGTCGCGGATGTCTGCTATCCTGCGGTGGAAGAAGGTGGCCAGGAAGTCGCACAGCGCTTGTGACGGCGGGAAGTCGTTGGTGTTGGAGCTGGGGTTGGAGAGTTCCTTCACATTGTTGAAGTTCTCCTTGCTATTGTGTGCGTTGTTGTTGAGGTGGTCTTTGAAGGAGGTCCTCTTGGCCGCCCTGCTGCGGTGGTGGTGGTGGTAGTTGTGGATGGAGTCCTTGTGTGCTGCGTGGCTGTCCGGAGTTTGTTCACTGTGCCATTTCTTCTCTAGTTTCCAGCAGGCTTGCTTGGAGGCTAGGAGTTCGGGGGTGAACCAGCTGGCCCTCTTGCTGGTGTCTCTGTGTGTGTGTGTGGGGGGGGGGGGTTTCTTCTGTGGGGTGAAGGTGATGGCGCAGTCCTCGATCCAGCGTCTGAGGCTGTGGGCAGCGTCGTCGGTGTTGGAGGGTTCGGTGGGTGGGCTGAGAGCGAGGTTTGCGTGTAGTTGGTCTTCAGTGATTTTGCTCCAGCAGCGGCGGGGATCTGTTGGGTGCGGTGGGTTTCTGGAAGGCGAAGTGGATGCAGCGGTGGTCGGTCCAGAGGAGTTCGGTGTTGTGGCTGATGGAGACGCTCGGGCTTGAGAAGACTGGGTCGAGCGTGTGGCCGGCGGAGTGGGTGGGCGTTGTGACGAGTTGCTTCAGTCCGAGGTTGGCAAGGTTATCTATCAGGGTTGTGGAGTTGTTGTCGTTGTTGTTCTCAAGGTGAAAGTTCAGGTCTCCGAGGAGGATGTATTCGTGGAGGTTAGGGTGCACGTGCTGATCAAGTCGGTGATGGAGTCGCTGAACTGGGAGCAGGGTCCGGGGGCTCAGTAGACGAGGGTGCCTCTGAGGGTGGAATTAGGGTCTGTGTGGATCTGGAAATGCATGTGTTCGGCGGTGCTGAGCGCGTTGTTGGTGCTAGTCGAGACCCTGATGCTGTTCTTGTGGACGATGGCGATTCTTGTGGACGATGGCGATTCCTCCTCCGACTGTTGGTGCGGTCTCTGCGGGTGATCTTGTAGCCGCCTGGGATGGCTATGGCGGGTGCGGAGCAGTCGTTAAACCAAGTCTCTGTCAAGAAGGCGACATCCGAGGATGATGTGTCGAGCAGGTCCCAGAGCTCGATGGTATGCTTGCATGCGGAGCGGGTGTTCAGTAGTATGCATCGGAGGTGGTTGGGGTCATTCTTGGTGGGTTGTTGGTCGGCTCTGAGGCTGGTGTAGCTGCAGTTCTGGCAGGTGAAGGGGCCGTGTGTGCCTTTCAGGGCGGCCTTGAAGCCGGTGTGGTTCCGTCCAGAGTTGAAAGCGTGCAGAGTGCTGGCATCGTAGTGGCGGCGGTCGTCGTGGCAGGTGTGGGGCCTGGGGTTCTGGCGCTAGGTGCTGTGCAGACGCGGACGGAGTGCAGATGGGACGAGTAGTTCTTACTGTGAGCTGCTAATTGATTTGCAATTTAAACATCAAAGTTTAGATATTTAGAATTCTTGTTTGATTGGGATATACTAATCTTAGGTTTGTGTTTAGGATTGCCTCCAGATATGGTTATATCGGATAAGGTTGAAGGTGAGATTTTGTGGGTCTGATAGTGAATCCCAGTTGGTGAAAAAGGTCTATGGTAGCTTGTGTGTATTGCTGGCATAGATGATCCAGTCGTCCAGATAAGGAAATACATTGATGTTTTGCCTGTGCAGATGCGCTACTACTACTGCTAAAAACTTCGTGAGTACCCGTGTTGCAGTAGTGATCCCAAAGGGGAGGACTTTGAATTGGTAATGTTTTGCTGCTATTACAAACCTGAGGTATTTGCGATGAGCTGGGTGTACTGGAATATTAAAATAGGCGGTTTAGGGACCGTAGATCTAGAATAGGCCACTGAGATTTGCCCTTCTTGTGGATTAGGAAGTATAGGGAGCATTCTCCCGATCCTTGATGGTGTTGAGGGACAGGTTCTATAGCTCCTTTGCACAGAAGAGCTAGAACGTCTTGTTTGAGCAGTGTTTGATGTTTGGGTGATAACCTGTAGGTGCGAGATGGAATGTTGGGTGGTGTGGTAATGAGCTCCAGACAGTAGCCATGTTGGATAATATCCAACACCCACTGGTCTGAGGTTGATTGCCATGTGGTTAGACAGTGTTGTATACGTCCCCAACAGGTGTGCTGCAGTCAGGGAGAAGGTGTGGAAAGTCACTGTTTGTTTGCAGGTGTTCCTCTTCTAGAGGTTGTGTAATTCCACCCCATGGAATGATGAGGCCTCCCTGTCTAATAACTTCTGTTATGTTCTAGAATCAGGGGGTAAGGGGCGTGCTGGGAATAAATCAGAGTCGGTGTTCTCTGGAGGGTCTACATCATATGTGTCCAAGGGGTCAGCCTGTGGTGTGTACCAAATGTGTCATCCCTCATATTTTGCCCACTTGTGCCATCACCAGGCGATCCCAGAGGAGATATATCTAGCGGATCCTAAATAGACTGTGGTGGAGGTGGTAAATTAGGAGGTGGACATGGTGGGGGTGGTGAGGGTGTTGGAAGTAGTAGAGGGCTGGTAGCCTTGTCCACCTTCTTTTGTAGGGTAGGCAGGTCAATGGCCTCTTCAAAAGACAATTGCTGTTTAGATGGCGGCGTTGGAGCTAGAAGCCTTGTTAGAATGCATCCAGTTTGTAGTTGTATCAGGATTTACCGCTGTTTGGCATCCAAATTCTGCTGAAGTTTGTGAATAACAGGTTTGACTGGACCCTCGACATTCTTTTTGGATGCAGGCTTGGAAACTTTAGGTTTAGTGCCATGTTTGCATTTAGGTGCCGAAGTTCCGCTCGAAGCTAAAGTGGAAGGTCGGCTCGGTACCGTAGGTGTTGATGCCGTAAGCATCAGCTAGTGTTTTAGAGCCGAGCAGGAGGGCGAGACTTTTGAGCCAGTTATTTGGTGCCGACAACTGCCATGAGGCAGTGGCGGTCCAAGTACCTCCTTTTGTAGAGGTGGTGAATGTTTTTATGGTATTCCACCTGAAGCGGAGGGGCAGGAGTTACAGTACTTACTGCTTCGACCTTAGTGTGGAATCAGTGATTTCGAAGTCCTGTTCATGGTTTGGATTAGAAACTGTCTACAATGGAGAATGCTTACTCCTCGGCTACGGAAGCCAGTGGGAATTCTTCTCTGAAGGCTTCATGGCTGGTTACAGACCTGATGGGAGTCGGTCCGTGGGTATTTTGCGTTCCATCACCAAGAGGGCCATTTATGGAGGACCCGAGGAAGAGTAATGTCAAAGGCTCCAAAGGGTTAGGCCCTGGTGAGGCCACAACAGAAGGTTGCCAATCCGACAGGCGATTTTTCTTCGATACACAGAATGACATGCAATTGAAAAAATACAGGCGCAGGTTAGAGTGGTTTGGAATTGAAAACCGGTCCGTACGATTTCGACCCATAGTGCAAGCACACATGTCCGAAACCAATGGCGAAAGAAAAGAATCTAACAATGGAGTCGACGACCATGCACATTATCACAAAGAGGAGAAGTCACTCAGTCTAGAGACTCAAAAGACTTCTTCGAAGAAAAACAAGTTGCACTCAACCAGATCCAACACAAGGTGACAGTTGGCCTAACGGCTAGGGCGCTCGACCTTGGACCTGGGGAACTGGGTTCGAGTCTCGGTAATGACGCTAAACCTCCTGTGATTCTGGGCAAATCACTTAATCTCCCAGTGCCTAACAAAAATGAATGTGTGTCCTCATGTAACATAACTGGTGTTATGTAAAGCGCTCTGATACCTGATTTGGGTCAAGTTCGCGCTATATAAAACTCTGCCAAAAAAAGGAGTATGCAAAGCATGTGTATCTACAGCTACACATGCCTCAAACATGAAGTTTCCAAACACTCGGAGAGGTGAGGATGTTTTTGGGCGTGGTTGGCTACTGCTAAGAATGGATTACATACTTTTCCATGGTGCCAAAGACTTTGACAAGGCTGATGCACACGGATATCAATGAACTGGTGCCAATGGATGAAGAAAGCATGGAAGCCGTCCAGGAGCTCAAACATTTGTTTTGCAGTGCACTGCTCTTGGAATGCCAGACTAGACGAAAGTGGTCATGCTCAGTTGCCATGAAATAGATGGGTGTAAGTTGACTGTACTAACACAACCCCATGGAGATACCAAGCGTTCCACTGGCTATTTTTACACCTACTCTTGATCTGGTGGCTGTAACACTACCATGTTGTCTCAAAGCAGTTGGAGAGGTTAGCATTAGCATACACCAAATTGAGGAGATCGTGATGGGCAATCCTTTGATTGTGATGGTGCCGCACTATCAAAATCCTCATGACTTGTACCGCAACTCAGCATTTGACAAATAGATGCCTAACCCGCTATGAGAGAATCATCTTTGCTGATGAGAAGTCTTCCATCTGGAGAGGCAACACACTAAACCCAGCTTCTCTATTACCGAATGAAATGATGAGGGTGACTTCAACCATGACTGCATAAGTGTAACAGAGTTGTGCACAAAACCAAGGCCTTTCTAATTCTGACAACACTCTTTTTGTTGATGGGTCATGTCTGACAGACTGATGCTGTATCTTAAGAGCTGCTTAGGACACATTTACTTTGAGGGGGTAGTGGAAGCTTCTTACTTGTGCCATGTAACTTCTCCAGAAGTACCCGAATTGATAGCCCTTACCAGAGCTTGCTGTACTTCAGAAGGCTCACAAGTTACCATTCATACTGACATCCAGTATGGATTTGTGGTTGTGCATGACTTTGGTCGGTTGTGGACCCAGTAGGGATTCCTAACTACAGATGGCACCCCAATCCAGAATGGGTTGTATGTTTCAAATCTGTGACATGCCCTCCAATTGCCAAAGGAGATAACTGTGGTGATGTATGCTCACAGAAGAGCAACAATGATTTTGTCACCAGAGGAAACCCTTATGCAGATGAAGTCGCTTGATACTACATTCTTCAGTCCAGCACCTTTAACCTAGATATGCCATATGACACAGAGGGAGAAACAGTGACTAATACGTTACTGAATACTGTATGCACTTTCAAGGAGTTGAGGAAATTACAACATGCTGCCCCAGATATATCAAAGGCTAAGTGGGGAAAAAAGTGAGAAGCGCAAAGGATGCCAGTGATATTTGGGTGTCAAATGAAGGAAAGTCAGTTCTCCCAGATTGCCACCTACCTGCAATTGTGAGACACATGCATGGTCCAACTCATGTAGGAAGAGACGTTATGGTATCTGCTTTTTCTTCTCTTTGATTTAATCCTAGGTTCCGAATGATGGCAGAAGATGTGTGCCTAAGATGGACTGTCAGAAGCAAAATGTTGGCAAGAGACTTGCAGTGTCCATTAGTCACATTGGAAAATCTGATGGTCCATTCAGCCACCTTCAGATTGACTTCATGGAAATGCCACAATGTAATAAGTTGAGGTACACCCTCGTCATCATGTGCCTATTTTCACGATGGGTTCAGGCTTATGCCACCCAGTGATGAGACGGCCCAGCAGTTGCCAAACTATTTTTGAAGGAGTTAATAACGCGATTTGGGGTACCAGTTCATCCTGAATCGGATCAAGGAACCCACTTTAAAAGCAAAGTTATGTTGTTGTTGTGTACAGCTTTAGGGATTGCCAAAAGTTTCACTGTAGTTACAGATCAGAGGTATCAGGAACTGTAGAAAGAGATTAGAGCAGACTTGCAGGCCCGACCCTATCCCTTCTTATCAATGATGCCAAATATGATTTTTGCTGGTAGATTATTGGAAAACTTTAGGACACTCCTTAGGGGTTGGGGCAACTCCTCCTCATAGACAAACCGATATAATGTTGTGTGCTGTTTTCCTGTTGATTATATAATAGGTCCTAAAATACTTGTTCCGAGTATCCAAGTGAAAAGAAAACCAACTCCCCATAGTTGCAAGTGTGTTTTTTATTTTGTATATAGTATTTTCAGACTATCCTGCATATTTTTCATACTAAGTTTGTTACATTCGCTTAGCAGCCAACACAAATTTCAACCCTTACAATGCCTGTATGGCGGAGGTTTCTCAAGGCTGTAAATTCAATACAAAACATTACTTCACCGAATGGCTTTAGTTATGCTACACATCTCATGTGAGCCAAGTGAGAAATATGTGCTTATAAGCCTGATTTTGGTAATTATGGTAAACAGTGGGAGTGTAGGTGGAGAGAACCCTTACAGGAAAAATGTTATTAAAATAACATTAAAAAGAATATAATTAGGAGGGAATAGGGTCAGGGTGGTGATACCGTTGTTGTCCATGCAGTTGGTCTATTGCTAAATGAGATAAGGTTACAAAACATTCACTGGCATTCAAGAGAAGGTACTATTACTTCCGCAGATCAAATTTCCAGACCGAAGTCCTGAAAATATTCTGGTTTTGGTCAAGTCTATATCCAAGGTGAATCCTGGATAGATTGGTAAATATGTAAGAAAAAATTCATACAGACGGGGATGCACAGATAAGCCATCACATTGGTATCCTATACAATTGGTTCGTGTGCTGGCTCCTTGGCGCAGTTAGGGCGTGACTGGAGCTACTTGTAAGGTTCTATTCAAGAGAAAACAATATTAAAAAACAAAAGACTGACAAAGCAGGTTGCGTGTAAATGGTCACGCTGTGGCATACTGCTTGATAGAGAGGCGATTCATAGTTAATGACATATTGTGGTGTGTGACATTTGGTCTTACTCAGAGGGTTATTAAGGAAAAGACTAGTCAGAAACACGTAAATAAGGCGCAGGAGTACCCCTATGCATTGTACGTCCTTTTAAAGTCAACGGAAGCTGTACTTTGCGGTGCAAGGTTCCCCTAATGTTCCAGGTGGGCTATGCCCTTCAGAAGCCATTCACGCCATGGCTTGAAAGCAGTAACAGTGGATTGAGCTGTAGAGCAAAATTCGGCCAGACAATAACTCCCTGTTGTATACATACCACGTGGGTCCATGCAGTGTCAAACATGTCTAGTGTACAAAGCGACCCATACTATGTCTATTTGTCAGACTCAGAAGGACCCCTTACAGGGTGTCCAAACAGAAGTTCAACCGGGTTGAATCCAAACCCCTTCTGAGGAACCTCTCTGCATGCAAACAGGAGACATGGCAGTCAGATATCCCATCTTCCTTTGAGTTTGTCGGGGAGTCCCATGATCGTGCTCTTAATTGTCTTGTTGAATCTCTCCACCAAGTCATTAGTCTAGGGGTGATGGGGGTAGTGAATGTGTAACTCACACCACATTCATCCCACTTAGCTTTGAGGTAAGCAGACATGAAATTGGTACCCCTATCGGAGACCACTTCTTTAGGAAACCCAACCCTGTTAGATGCCAAGGAGGGCCTTTGCCACTACAGGAGCAGTGGCAGTCCTAAGAGGGATTGCCTATGGATACCTACAAGCATGGTCAACTAATAGTAGTATAAACCTGTTTCCAGATGCCGTAGGAGAATCAAGGGGGCCAACCATGTTGATTCCTACCTTGTAAAAGGGAGTTTCAACCACAGGTACTGACATTAAAGAAGCATTTGGCAGTGTACCAGTCTTGCCACTGGCCTGACAGGTTCAGGAGGAGCGACAAAACTCCTTCTCAGACATTTGGGGCCAACAGAAATAGGCCACTAAACAGTCCCAAGTCCTTGACTGACCAAGAAGTTCAGCCAGGTTGGATATCATGGGCTAGATTGAGAATGTATTCTCTGTATGCTTGGGGTACAGTCACTCTCCTGACTTTCCCTTCATTTGGGGTCCCTGGCCTCAGAATACAGCAATCCATCCTCCTAATAAACTCTGTGAGTGCCATTGGCATCTCCCTCATCTTGCCTGGCAGCTTGTTGCCTGAGGCTCTTAATCATTGGGCATGTCCTTTGCTCCTGGCAAAGTTCCTCTCTTAAAGGTTCCCCTGCACTTAGAAGCAGTGGCAGGTCAGGCCAGGCTTCCTCAGCTGCAGTTCCCTCTTCAGACACCAGGGTTGCCTCCTGGGAAGAGTTCTCCCCTGATCCTGTGTGTCTTCAGAAGCTGGGTCAGCAGTCTTCTAGTCCTCTTGTTCCTAAAGTGCTTGGCTGAAGTTTCAGGCTCTAGCTCGTTGCATTTACCCTGACCCTGATGTGCAGCCTGTGCCCTAGTTGTCACATACACCCATTCAAGGAGAAAGTATTCCTGCGAGGGCCCTCCTTTCCACCTCTGCCCATGCCGAATTCTCCAAATCATTGCCTAACAGACACTAAACTGGTATGGCAGGAGACACAACCGCCTTCTTCTGGCCAGTAACTCTTCCCCACTCCAAATTCACCAAAACCACTGGATGAAACTTAGTCTCATTATCAGCGTTGGTAATTTGGTGTTTAACGCCTAGGATCAGTTTGGCTGCTACCATGGTAACACTGGCACCTGTATCCCTCAGAGCAACTACTTCAGTCCCATTGAATCTTGGCCACTGCCAGTACTTCTCCAAGCTGGGAGGTGACACTGCCATGGTTACAATGTACACCCCTCCCAGGGAAACCAAAGGTGCCTCGTGTGTTCTCTGGACCCTCCAGAATACACATCTACTACCATCCCAACACTAAAAATACCCTTGAATTGTCCCACAGCGGGAGACTTCTTGGTGCATATTGCATTACCCCTCTTGTGCCCTGCCTGCAGACAAAGCACATCCCAGCAGTCTAGGGATCCCCGTTCTCTTCCCAATACCCATTTCCTTTGGACCAGGAAGAGTCTCTTGGCCCACTCTCCTTGAAAGTGTTTTGGGGGCCTGAAGAGAACCTTTTTTTATCCTCGTCAGTGCTCACCTCCTTCCCGGTTGTTAAGTTTGAGCACCCTTCTTCCCTTCCCACAGGTATTCGGAATGAAATGGTGTATGCCCAATTTCGCAAATCACTGAAGATTTGGCTCTTTAACCAGTAATCCTGTAAACTGCTATACATTCTTTGATCTGCTCCGAGAAATCTTTTTTGCGTAGCTGCCGCGCCTTATAAATCCAATAAATAAATAAAATTCTTGGAGCCACCTCCACCTTAGGTACCTTGGGTCTTGTTCTTGGAAACCCTGGTCTGACCAATTTATCTGCAATCTTTCCCAGCTTTCTAGGAGAAGATACTAGATACTCCTGTAATTTTGCTTATGGAACAATTTGTTAGAATGTGTTATTTCATCAATAGATTATAAAGCCCTTCATATGTTTCCACATCATTGCCTTCAATCCAGCCTTCCAGTGCTTTTACTGAGGAGTCAACAGAATCAACCCAAGTTTGGTTTTGTCCTTTATGGGTTTCTCTAAATGTGATTATGTAATCCTCTGTAACGAGTCCAGACCCTTCCATGAGGGTGCCTTTCATGTGATGATAGGACTCAGCTACCTGTTCATCCAGGGTCAGAAGTCTATTTTGGCCTTAACTTGTAGGAATTCCCACAGAAGTGAGCCACAGTGTTGGTGACATACTCTTTTCATGGTACCGGTCCTATCAAAAGCTGAAAAACATTTTTAAATGCCATCTCCATCTTTGTAACTGGGGATTATACCCTTTGGAATCTTAGGGTCACAAGATTCCTCCCTGAAACTATTATCTTTGCTGCCACCATCGTTGGGCTCTGGGCCTGGGTTAGCCCTTCTTTCTTCTTGGGCTAGTCTCTTCTCCTCAAGTTCAAGCTTTCTCACCTCTAGGGAGATTTGGACAAGCTTGTCCTCAAGGTCTCCTACTAGCCTACTTACAGTTCTACTACTAGGATGGCCCCTGTCACTAACTGCAGTTGATGGTGATATCGTGAAGGGCAGGAGATCTCGGTTCTCATCCTCTTCCACTACTTGTTGAGCTAAGATCTCATCCTGCGTCAAGCTCACCTGATGAAGGTTCTCGGCTTTATCTTGCTCATCCTCATACTCTTAGAGAGCCTGTACTAGATACTCCTTTCTGGAAGTGACTTTGTAGCCAATGCCCCCAAGTTTGCGCAAAGCTCTAAGTTCCTGAGAGCTGGGAGAGTGACTACCTCGAGATTCAGTGCACTCTCCACTGTGCTTACTTTATCTAGAAAGTGGATACTTATTAAAAATTAAAAATTGGAAACTTAAAAAAAAATACCTTGGCCTATTTTATACAAACCTTTTAACATTCATACTCTTTAATTTGCTATTGCGATATTTATGTAACAGGGTCCTGGCAATTGAAACTAAAAATAGATTTAAAAAAGAAAATATGTGGAGAAAAAAATCACTTTATGTATCTAAAGTCAATTGAGGATTTCTCATGCAAAATTAATACTCTGTCAGTACACCTTATCTCAGTACTGACGGCAAAAAGCAGACATGCTACTTAGAGAAACATGTGTTAAGGCATTTCACCAGCATGGACGAGAAGTAATTTAAACGACTCAAGAGAAATCGGAAACCAATTTATAAAAATAGTGCTGATTTTTATATATTTTTTGACACCAAAACGAAATCAATACAAACAGTATAACCGGTGTAGCAGGGTTTCCGTTCTCCCACAGAACTGTGCACAGAGATCTAGAACCTGGGTGAGTCAGGGTGACCCAGAACTCACCTTTGTTTCAGAAATCCCCTTACCAAGCTAGCTACAGTGTCTCATCGGTAGTAAATACTTCCCAATGACTTAGACAATCCAGAACATGAACTTAGAATACCTCAGGTATCGTGGAACACATGAACACTCTTTCGTTATATAATTATTCCAAACCGAAACTGGGAGGCAGAGAACACACGTGCAAGTTTGAAATGTTTATTTTTCAATGCAACATTCTCAAACGCAGTATCTTATATAATATCAATATACATATTATAAAAATCAGAGTTAGCAGCATAGTCACTAATCCATAATAAGCAAAAGGCGATAGCATGTTATGATGCAAAGATCTATATAATTCTGTATCACCTATATTTCGCGCACCCTAATTAGCATATTATATTATATCTAAGAAGGTCTCATCTGGGTTCTTAGCAGGGCGGACCCATACCTCTAATTCTCAGTAGTAGGAGATCACATCAACCGCTACCAGCTCTCAGCATGCGAAGCATCAAGTGTGTTGTTTCATTCTCTGTAACTCTATCTTAAACCCACGTAGAGCCCAATGTTGGCAGCAACATTATTTATGTTATGACTAACGTGGTGCGAGGATCAGGCCTTCATCAACCTTGTGTTAGGTTATTCTTAGAGTGTGCAGTTCTCAGTGTGCAGACAGTTGTACCAAGTGTACCAAGCACGACTGATACCAGGGCAATAACATATTATTCTCAAATAAATCACATCTTTCGTCTAGGTTGAAAGCTACAATAACAATTGGGTGTCGTGTGCAAACCGAAGCAGAAAGAAAATATGGCGTTTAAACATTTAATAAGCACATGCTAACTTAACACAATATATAGAAACGTAGTAACCATATGACACCGGAGGTATCAATTTGAATTAAATCAGTACTTTGCAATGTGAAAACAATAACGTTGCGGTCACTACGAAAAACACCATCATCAACTTTATTCGGTTTGTTTGTACAAAACCATCAAAGTACACAAAAGATAAAACATTGTCAATTTACAGTTTAAAAATATAAAAACAGGTACATTTTCGGGTAGTTTATTAAAAAGAACACTAAAAAGATGGCAAGCCAAACATACATCAGAATGCATTAAGAAACAGCTAAGGGGCATGCTTCCTGAAGAAATGAGCGGAATGATCCTAAAGTGCACAATGCATGGGTACATATTTTGCAGAACAAATAATAATACAGTGCAATCTATAATACAAATTTCTGGCAGATTATCCATAAGGCAAATAAAAAGCGATTGACAGAAAAAACTATTGGTGATGATACATCTGATTTTAATACTGCCTAGCTCCTAGATTAAGGCAGATTTGTCTAATCCACCTCCTGCGTATCTGCTGGTATCTAGGGCAGATAAACAAAATGTGTTCTTCAGTTTCTCGGACAGTAGTACAGGAAGGACATAAATCTAATACTTGGCCAGACGCCTCCTTACTAGGACATTTTAGGAGCAGATTGCCATATCTGAATCTCACATATAGACTTCTTGCCAGAAAGGGTTCTAATTGTTCTAATTGTGGGAGTGACTTTACAGCTAAAAATGTAGATGTTAACTGACCGTTGGTCAAATTATTAGTATCGTTGACTGCCACCATCTCCCAATATCTGGCTTTTAATCTCAGTAAATCGTTTCTTGTAGCCCTGTCCGGATGTTCCAACAGGTCCTTCATACTCAGTGGCTTGCACCAGTCTGCAATGTGTTTAAACCATGGTAAACTTTTTGCACCATTGATCATCATAACCTCCAAAAGAGAATTTCGATAATCGATAAGTTGGGGGTTATCCATAGGCACAGCCAGTAGGTTAAAGGTTTAAAGCAGCCAGATTCTCAATACTATTCAGCCCAAGGTCACAGAAGAGGGGAATGAGAGGAGTTATATTCGGTAGCGAGATGAGGGATCTAACAAAGATATTTTCACAAGTCGTTAGCTTATTGGCGTTGGTGTAGCCCAGTTCTCGGCTCCGTACAGGGCTCCGTTTTGGGTTTTTGCACGATAGATTTTTGCTGTGCTGGTGATAGGGGTTGAGTGTAAGATTGTTTATTAAATCTTAAAATAGATTTAGACCTTTGGCATAGTATTAGGTAGTGATCTGGATGATACGACCCAAATTTAAGGTCTACATCATCCATCTCACCCCTTTTTAACCAGATGCTCACGCCGATCTTTATTAAAGTTTGGTTTGGATCAGCGTTTGCACCTGTTTACTTTTATCACTTTCTCACTTCATTCACTGTTTTTATATAAACCAGCTCCACTGCAGATGCAGGTGTCGTAGCACACCGGTTAGGTCTTTTACCTGCCCGGTGAAAATACCCAATGATTTCCCACATTTCATTTCACTTCACTTTAATAGAATTTCCTTGTTTCTTTTTTCAGTCACTCCTTTGTTGTTGTTTGTATTTCATTTGGGGTATAGGAGTGTCCTTTGAGCCCTAACTCTTTTGTTGTTGTTACATAGTATTAGGTAGCTCTTGTTTAGCTGGGAATCTCAACTGAGTGACTCACTCAAACCTATGCCAAGATAATGAAACATCTTTACCCGCTCAAGGGGCTTGTGTGTAATCTTGATCTCCCGAAGGCCACCCCGAACTTTCCCAAACACCATATATTTTGTCTTGGAAATGTTGAGTTCCAATCTTCGGTCTCTACAAAATTAAAAAACTCTATCCAATAATATTTGCAAACCCATTGGAGTCTTAGATATTAATAAGGAGTTGTCTGCAAAGAGCAGGATAGGGACTTTTTCCCCGTTCAGGCAGGGTGCGTCATTCTCGCCAACCATTAAGCGACTTGCCACATCATTGATGAACAGGGAAAACTGCGTGGGGACTAAAACGCACCCTTGTCGAACCCCACGTTGTATCGGTATCTTCTGTTAGTTCACCATTTTCCCCCATCTAACTTGGGCATAATAATCCATGTGGAGTCGTGCCATCACTGTAACCAGATCCGAAGGAGCACCTAGATCGAGCTTACTCTTCCATAACAAGTCATGCAGTACCAGATCAAACGCGGCTCGCAGATGCACGAAAGCTACATAAAGCTTCTGTTTCCTAAGTAGCACATACTTCCAAGTTAGTAAGGTGAATCTGAAAGCTTGATCACACATGCTTATTTTGGAACGAAAACCCGCCTGGTATGTTGACAATATCGAAAAACACATATATGCAATAGGGTACTTTGAGAGTGAGTTCAAAGGAACCCACTTAGACTTAATGTCTTGCGAATCCCTAGACCACTTCACAACAGCTAGGACAATTTTATCTCGTTCAGGGGAGTGGGGTGCAGATGGGCACTTTAGCTGTCAATCATGCTTGTGGTGTTGGAAATGGTTTCCTTAGCAAAAAAAGGTACTTGCGGGTGAGTTGAGCAAACCCCTTTGGAACTTCACCAAGGAGCTGGTCCTAGACCAGGACTCTCCAGACAGTTCTGATCTACCTGGCTCAGGTGACTCGGGGGCAGAGGTGCTCTTGGTTATCCGTGGTGTTGAACTGGATCTGTGGCTAGAGGAGCTGGCATGCGTGCCAAGAGAGGGTGAAAGAAATGCAAGATCTTCATGATGGAGCTACAGGGGTGGTTGGTTATTTGTGCAGGTGAATCCCTGCTTTTAAAGTATTGAGTAAAGCAGGTTGTAGACAAATTGACCACCAATAAGCCTTGGTATCTGCAATCACTCCAGTTGAGGAAATCTTCGTCCAGAGAAACGCTGTAAAAAAATGTAGCCTCCCTCAGGATCGGGACTACAGTTCCTAGAACCTGCATGCCCAAGGACTTTAAGCGGTCACATCGGACGACTCGGGGAACAGGACTTCAAGGTCGTGGACTTAGCGGTGTGTGCCTGCCGAATGTAGGGGTCTAGTTCCTCTAGCCCAAGGGAGTTCTGGTGAAGTCTGGAGTTTGCAGAGGGGTTCCCCTTCCTTCTGGAACAGGCCTCTTGCCTTTGTCGAGTCGAACACCAGTAGATGCAGGGTGGCTGTAACAGGTGCAGAGTTTAGCATCTCTCTTCGTGGAGTCCTGTCTTGCTGTGGGAACGAGTCTCTTCTTGTTATCATGTCAAATCTAAGATTCTGGTGCCTGGAGTGTCCCTCAAATCCTAGATTTAGGGGGCTTTTGTGGGTGTGAGGACTAGTAGCCAATGGACATCTAGTCCTGCGCCTAATTAGCCCCAGGTGAAGACATGCTGTGGGTGTAGGTTACTACAACTAGTCAGAACCTGATTTCTAGCCTAACTTCAAGATGTCCAAAACCATCCTCGACTGTATACCTTAGCTGCAACACCCTAGAGGTGTGTTCAGTCTTGTGGAGATGGACGCCTCCAGCATAAATAATTTCCCACCTGCCGGGTAAAACAGTGTCTGGAGCAGGAGGAGGCTTTGGCCTCGAGTGGGGGACAAGTTCCTTTGTCCAGTGACGTCAGTTAAGCCTTTGAGGCTCACTGCCACACCGGTCTAATCACTAGCCATCCTGTGTGGGCGGAGGTATCACCTTCTGTTCACACAGGTCATTTTCTCTAGCTTCTGGGAGCGGCACACACTCCCCAGCATTAGGTCAGACTTCGGTCTTGGCGGCACAAGAACACACAGTTAACTTGGTGGAAACGGTCGTAAAAAAAATACCAAGTTTCCTACCTATATATATTTTTGGTTGGTGGAAATTCTCACCATCTAATCAAAGCTCACTAGGAGTCCTAAAGGAGCCAAAGAACATGCACAACTGTCTACTGTAGAACGAGTAACCAGACAACGGCCATCTTGGGTAGCGCTCTAGTTGTTCACTGCCATCCTCTTACTTAATGGAGGCGGTGCAAGTGCGCAATTGATTGATTTCTGCAGCGTGAGTGAATGCAGGCTCTGCCAGTGTGTTAAGACCTCGGGAGCATTTCTTTTAAATATTAAAACTGCGATTGCCACATTTTTAGGGACTACGATGTTTTTTTAGAAAATACTTGTTACCGTGTTTTTGCTGCTACAAGTTTTAATTCAGGGCACATTGGGTTCATTGCTGTCATTCTCGCCACTTACTCCCTCGATGCACCGGTTTACTCACTCTAGTTGTTCACCGCCATCCTCCTACTTAAAAGAGGTGGTGCAAGTGCGCAGCGCGCACGCCAAAGGTGCGCCAAAGTCAAGCCCGTCTGCGCCCCGGAAGCGCACAGCGCCAGTCACGCTGCCCTAAATGGCCCACGTTTAATATATTCTAGAGAGGAGCTTGTTATGCTGGACAAAAAACAAGAGCAATAGGAACGATAGCCTCAAAGGAGATGATATGATGGGTAAGAATTCATTAAAGAGCTCTAATGAGGGGATTATCAGATGTGGACTTATTAATGTCAGATCTTTGATGAAACATCATACGGAGATCTGCATTCTGTTGGAGGACCATGATCTCGATGTCCTCTTTTTAACGGAGACCTGGACACATGTTGACAGCGAAGTAGAGCTCGGCCTTGCATGCCCTCCGGGCTATAGAATCTGCAATAAGCCAAGAAAGGTTGGCAGGGGAGGAGGAGTAGGATTCATATACAAGGATGTATGGAAACTTTCTTCCTGGGGTGTAGAGGAGATACCGGGGATTGAAACACTGGGGTTTACACTTAATGGCTCCAATGGTGTTTTTGTAAAGGTTTGCATTGCTATAGACCGCCGGGGGGAGCTATCTTTGATCATCAAGCTTTGATAGACAGGATATATAGTTTAACACATTCACACTCACATGGTATTCTTAATACTGCCTAGAGTGAACTTTGCCAAGCTTATGTGAGTGTCAATCTCCATCAACTGGTTTCACATGCTACTCATTTGAAAGGACATGTGCTGGACCTCGTCTTTGCAGATGCAAAGGAAACAGCTGTTCAAAAGATACTGCCCCCGTGTTGGACTGACCACTCCCTGGTCCTTTTTACAATGAAGATAGATTATCGGGGTCAAGTAGTCGGCGGCTCCTCAGTTGTCCGAAGCAGCAGAGAATGGTCAAAGCTACTTAGGTTAGAGTGCTTCCCCCAGCTGGTTAACGGTAAGTTTGCTATGCAGAACTCGGTGGAGGAGAGTTATCTGAATCTGGGCGATCAGATTCGTAATTCTATTGATCACCTTGCTCCGCTGCGGAAAGTTAAAATGGGCAAAAAAACATCTGCCCCATGGTATAATGAGTTGAAACTGCTGAAGACCAGCTGTAAGCAGGCGGAAAGGAAGTGGAGGAAGAATTACTCTGAGTCATATAAGGTAGTCTTTAAAAATCTGCTCCAGTCCTATAAAGTGTTAATAGGTAAAACTAAAGCTAAAAATCTTGAGGAGATTCTTCTTCTTGCCCCGAATAAATCCCAAACTCTTTTTAATCTAATTAGAGGCTTATCCAACCCGGACTGTGCTAAAGCCATCATCCCAAATTCACAAGAACTATGCGATAGCCTGGCGAATTTTTTGGGGATAAAATCAGCAACATCTTAATGGGACTGAATCCCGTTGTGGAAGTGGATGGGCCCACACAGACTGATAATGGGATGGTACTTAGTATTGAGATAATTAATACAGAACATTTATCCTCCCTGGATCATTTCCCGATGCCCTCTTATGAAGATTTCAGTATAATCGCCAACGGGGTCTCCTCTGGTTCCCCTAGGGATCCGCTTCCTCCTAAGTTCTGGAAGCTGTTTGGAAGAGAACTCTTTCCACTTTTACACCAGATTTGCTGCCAATCTTTAGCCACAGCTGTAGTCCCGGATTGCTGGAAATTGGCCGTGGTTTCCCCTTTATTGAAGAAGCCATCATTGGATCCTCATAATCCAGCTAACTACAGGCCCATCTCCTTGCTACCCTACCCGATCAAGATCCTGGAAAGGATAATAACTAAATCCCTTTCCAAGTTTGTCGAAGATAATCAGCTGCTGGATGAGGTCCAATTTGGGTTTCGCCCGGCACATGGGACCGAGACTGCTCTGGTAGCGGTCCTAGATGACTTGAGAATGCGAGCAGACAGTGGTCAGGCAGCCTTTTTAGTGCTGCTTGACATGTCGGCCGCGTTCGATACAGTTAATCACCAGACCCTGATCGGGAGGTAGGAGGAAGTGGGTATTGTGGGTAAGGCTCGAGATTGGATTCATTCCTACCTTTCGGATAGGCAACAGGCAGTATTCTTGCCTCCTTTCTGTTCATAATACAGCAAGGTTGAACAAGGGGTTCTTCAGGGATCGGCTATCAGCCCGATCTTGTTTAATCTTTATCTTCGCCCCCTCATTGCTCTGATAAAATCGTTTGGAATTAATGTTGTCAACTCTGCTGATGACACTCAGTTTGTCTTCTCCTTTGAGGGCAATAAGGCAGTGTCTCTAGAAAAGTTTCATGACTGCTTACTCCAAACGGCAGGTTGGCTAAAACGGAATTCTTTACAATTCAATGAGGATAATTGTCTATATGCCCCATAAATTGTTTTATGTATATTGCTGTTGAAATGCGTATCGAGTGTTGCACTAATGTTTATAATTGCTTTGTGTCACGACTTTTCTTCTTTTACACTATTATCGCTGACATGCTTCTGAACACTATTTTAAGACAGCCTCATCCATGGTGAGCACGTGGGGTTTACCGGCCGTGCCTCCGTGGTAACGTATGTTTGAATTGGTGAATTGCCCAGATGTCCCGTCTGCACTTACCCAATAGAAACGATCTAACGTTGCAGACGCGTTTCAATGTTGCTAGGCAACCACGTCCGGGAGCGTCATTTTTTGTATACGATGACGCGAACGTCCTATTTTACCCGGGAGCCACGTCTCGAACGGTGCTTCCGTGTTTCTACTGAGGCTGTACGAAGCGATTGACTGCTTGTACGTGGAAGAAGACTGTTTTCCCACGGCCTGAAAAAACTGATCACAGGTATGACGAATGGATCTGGGAACAGAGTGGAAACTATCGTTTCTTCGATTAGGTCACAGACCTTGTTTTTAATTGGGCTGTACTATTCTGTTTTTTTCACAGCCAAATCCACTTCACGGCTTGAGCGTTACCAAGGAACGCCTCGTGGGTGAGTGCAACCCGCGTTTTTTGTATTTTAATTATTTGTAGTATATGTCCCAGACCTAACTAGATGAGACACACTGACAATCCATAATGTAACAGTGAATAACTTACTCTATTGACAATTTCATAGGGTAATCGAGTGTTTTGAGGCTGGATTTTACGATTTTTAAATAGTAAGGCAACAATAATGTTGAATGTCAATCTGAGCACTGGCCTTATTGAATACATGGTGATTTGATACAAGCAATGGGTTTCTCATAAGTCGTACTTGTATAACAGAAGTGATCCATTGTTATTAATAGCACTAACGGCGATCCTATTCCCCCCTTTTTTTCAGTGCTATCCACAGCACGGAAATCCCTATTGGTGCAGAGTAACGTTGCACGAGTGGCACACCACTGAAGGGGGAGTGCCCCAAACTCCAGTTTTGCTTTGATTATATAATTGCCTCTTAGACATAATTCAGAGATATTTTAGCCCGCATATTCATTTGTTGTTACAGGTGCCCACTGACATTGGGGTTACTTTACCTGCGTGCACATTGACCATACGCCCACCCACCCCCTCCTTGACCCGTCCTGATGAAGACCCGCCCCTGAGGAATCCAGCTACCCAGTTCTCCTTTTTGGGTCGAAACGTCGACAATTCTCCTTTGGAGCCTGCACCTACATGGTACTGCCCCCCTCTCCCTTCCCCCTCCCTTTCCCCTTTTCGCTTGTACAAATTAAGGTATACGGAGGACTATCAAACCACGTGCCAGCAAGAAAGAGTTAAATTTTTTGCAAGCTTTTAAGTTAGGGCAGGCTCAACTGTGTGTTTTTTCATATCAACAATCTCATTCTCTCTCACAGATCTTCTTGATCTTTCACATGAGCACTTACTTTCATCCTTTTCTGTGCACAATAACTGATAGTGAAACCCCATTTGTAAATATTTGTGTTTTTCAAAAAAATATATTAAATGAGAAAGTCTCTCGGACTTTGGTGAGACAAATTAGTTCTAAGTGTGTTTTCCTGTACCAATCGACGATTTGGGCTAATTTATCCAATATGTTGTGTTTTATATTAATTGCAGTGGATTGAATCTAATAGTGACTAAAGAAAACAAATTTGAGTATATCACTATTTTTGTGTATATTGAATGAATGTCTAGGACCAACTGTTGACTATAATACTTGATACCCAGGTCCTTTGGCTATAATTGGGTTACCCCCTGTTCTACAATAAGCTTCTTAGCCGCCGTTACAATGACGGAGTCTGGGGTCGGGTCCATCCGAAGAAAAGCCGGGTCAGATTCCGGAGCCCGGTATTTCTTGAGTAGCTTGGAGGGGGCTGCCTTCGTCACCGCCGGGGATAGAAATAACTCCTTGGCGGGTTCTACGAATCCGGGTACCAACGGAAGCAGCGGCCGAGACAGATGCCTCTTGTGGTGCGTCTCGAAGATCACGGACATCGTAGGTGTTGGCACCATCACCGTGATCCCTAGTTTAGTCGCACCCCTCAACAGCACCTCCTGGAAAGAGACTATGTAGTCAACGGGTGACACTCTCGTCCCTGGAGACTCCGACAGCGTCGGCGAGTAGTCCCTGGTGGACGAACCCGTACGGGATCTGGATCTACGCCTCCTGTGGCATCGTCTTGATCGAGATGACGACCGGCCACGGCTCCGCGATCTCCCTCTCCGGCCGGAGCAGGCGATGGCGGCCTGGCCGGGAGCCTAGGCTTAGGAGTTCCCTTCGGCGGCTTTGGAAATCGTGGCAACAAGGCTGTCCGGGGTGGAACCACAGGTGGAGGATCGGAAGGAAGAGGCTGTGGCAGAAGTTGAAGCGGCGGTGACTGCCGCGGAGCCGGCCCATGAGGCGGTGGTGGAGGTGGTGGCGGAGTAGGGTTCCGCGGAGGCGGACCCTTTGGCAAAGGAGGAGGGGTAGGCAACCTAACTTTAGTAGGTGTATACACCACTGAGTACACCGAGCCCGGTGACTTTGTCTTCTTACTTGGCGACGATGGCGAACCAATCGGCGACCTCCTAGCGTCAGGACTCCTCCTGCGCTTCTTTGGCGTCAAAGAACGCTGGTTCGACGTCGAGGAACGTCTTCTCGACGTCGACCGGTACCACCTCCTCGCCGGCGAACGCCTCCTCGCCGGCGAACGGCGACGGCGGGCCTTCGATGTCCTCCTCGACGACGAGGATCCCCTCGACGCCGACCTTTTCCTCTTCGCCGATGGCGAAGTCGCCTCGACGGCGAGCGCCGACGCCGGGCCTTTTCTCGACGTCGAGTCGACGATGATGACCCCGACGTCGACGGCGGTCTGTTCAGCTCCCTCGACGTCGGTCGTCGACGCCGCCTATCCCCAGAGCCCTGGGGAGATGGGGAACAGATTGCTGGCCTCCCCCTCGACGCCGTAGTCGACGCAATCGACGCTGGCAGAGGATGGGGACGCTGGCTGGATTTCCTGCCCCTGGGGAGCCCCCCAGAGGCCTCAGCATGGGCAGATGAACCCTGCCCTGACCCACCTTGCGCCTTCTGACGTCGGTCCTCGAGGCCCTGGAGCCTGATCTTCATCCTCTCTCTCAGGGTCCTGGCTGAGAGGGTCTGGCAGATGTCACACTCCAATGGGACATGAGAGGAGGGAAGGCAGACGATGCACATTGCATGTGGGTCGGATTTGGCCTTCTTCCTATCACACTCTGGGCAATTATCAAATAAGCCAGGCTTTTTGACAAAATAGGGCACTCACAGGGAAGAAAGGAAGCCTAGTACTTTAAGAAAAGCACTACAACACTAGAAAAGTGAGAAAAATCACGAAATAAACCCTTGAAAGGGAGAGCTCAATGCTCCAGGGTCCTGCTTGCAGGAGCCGGAAAAAAGAACTGAAAGTAAAAGGGACCTGCTGTGCATTCTGGGATACTGGGAGAAGTTCTGGAAAGTTCTCTTAAAGGCACAGTATCCTGTTTGAGCCACATAATGGCAGCCTATTGGGCTTGTCTGTCCATACCTTCCTCTCTATCATTCCAGAGGCTTTTGCTGGTAGAGGCAAGTTTCTCTATGGAGGAAACTGGGCAGGCTGTACTGTTTGTGTGGATTTTTGGTGGAATTTCTAGTTGAAGTACTGGACAGTGTAGCCTAGGGATATAGGGTGCATTATCTGTCTTTAAATTCTCTCAAGTGTTTTTGCAGTTCTGCATTTTTTGACAACTTAAGAGATTATTTTTGATTGCTCCGGGGTCCACGCATATGGGCGGGACTATTCACTAGATTATGACTATACACAGAGATCCCCTACTTCAGAACCTATGTAATGCCCTCTGATAATACAATCACACATACTCATTCACACAACATTCATTAACACACTAAAAAAGCACAAAAAGATGCATCAAAAGTCTGAAGATCAAGACATATGAAGTATTCGAGAGGGACTAACATTGCAATCAATTCCTTTGTTTGAGTAGTAATGATGTAATGTATCTGAATATCAGTTGAAACTTTCTGCCATAAGTTATTAGTACATTTCAAACAATGACTGTGTTCAATGGTCCTCTCGTTTTGTCTCCAGAATTTGTGCCGACTTGCGTTTCCGTGATGACCCCAGTATCCTGGTCGCACCTTCCTCAGGGCGTTAAAAGCATAAAATGGGTCAGAGGGTCTTAGTGCCAACAATCAATGTGTACAGTAATAGTGGAAATGTTTTACATGTCTGTAAGTCTTGGCTCCAGAGGATAACAAAATGAAAAAAGCTCAAAGAGTTTACATGAGGGAAGTCTAGGAAAAATTGTGTTGTTCATTTGACCTGAGGAAAGTGAACATGCAAAATAGCAGATAAACAGTAGCCCCTCGTGTGAATATCATGGTGAGAAAACAGTACCTCTATGGACAAACTCCGGAATGAAGATCAAAACAAACACACCACGTGTGTTATATAGAGAAAAATATGTGCTGTGTAGTCAACGTCTAGAGAAGGAGATCTATCCAGGAAGGGTAGGAAGAGAGTCACCATGAAGAACCAAGATAAGAAAGCGGGGAGCTAATGGTTACCATTATAGGAGTTTAACCCCTTCGATGCTCATGACGAGCTCAGCTCGTCATGAGGCACGGTTGAGCTGTGCTGATGACGAGCTGAGCTCGTCATGAACAATGGGAATGCACAATCTGCAGCACAGGAGGGGAATTGCTGCAGCAGCGATGGTGATATAATTACACCTCTAATAGAAAGAACTTGATGGATCAAAGAGACGACGAGACCATAGGATGGGATAGAGATCCCATGGGTGGAAAATGTTCCTGCATATAGATAATAAAAGATATAAACTATAGTTATTCTCAAGCGCATATCCATATAGAGTCCTATAAATCTCGAGAAGGGCAAGATTAAACTTCCTTCGCATCACTGGAAAGGCCGCTCTCAGAAGGTATCTCAGGTGGAGAGAATGGGTGTCACGACTTTGAATTTGATAGCTGGAGTCTGTCTGTATGCCTAACGTTACTCAAGATCCTGAGTATCAACTTGACATCATAATCAAAAGTGCATTTGAGGAGAAGAACAGAAGCAGAGAGAAGCCATAAACGTTGAAAAAGTTAAAAGTCAGACTGGAGAGCCTCTGAATGATAAAGAGGGATCGCTCACATTATATCTGTCCGAACCAGAGTGTATAGAGGGGTCTGGTCCTGGCCAGAAAAAGACAAATAATCTGAATATTTTAATAAGTAAACAAAATGTAACTGGAAAATCCTGAAACTATAACAAAGCTAAATATCCTCAGGATGCCGCTGCATTAGCAACAATATATGGACAAAGCTAAGAGTGAACCAAGCTTCATAGTACGGTACACACATACCAAGAGGAATATTTAATGTTGTGTGAGGAGAAAAACCAGTCTAGTACCTCAAAAAGGCACACCGGCGTAGTCAGTGATTATTGGCACTGCATTCCTTCAAGCGGGCCGATACAGAGCCCGTACATATGGCCAAAAACATGTGCCCTACATAAAACAAAGCACATGAACGCAGGGGGAGGAGAAAGTGGAAGCTCCCATTAAACTGGTAGAGTGGCTAATCCCAGCGAACGCACGAACAGAGAATTCTGTATTTTCCCTCTGATTTTCCTGCTTTTCACTTGTTATCTACAGGGGCCTTAGTTTTTGTTATGTCTAAAGTGCCATCGAGGCACATGCACGTTACACCTCGACACTACCATCATGTTGGGGGTTAAAAAGCATGTGTTTGACACCAACACGATTGAAATTGGCCAGACCATCATAGAGCTGAATATATATGCAAAGCCCATATGGCAGCCCATGTTACCCGATGGATCAGATGGACCTTCGGTCACTTTCGGCACATATTCCCACACATCCTATAATGCACCCTGCCTTCTCGGCTGTAGGAGGCCTGCGTTAAGAAGGACTGACATATTACATGCAGTGAGGTGACCCTGTCACACATGGTGTGTGCAGGGTCTAACTCAAGCAGGCAAGCTGCTCGTGCAACGCTGACATGGCAAACATGCAGACATTGTTTTTTCTTGGGTCACACGGGGAGACAATAAGTCCTACTCTCCTGGTGCTCCTTTTACATTGCTGCCCTGGGTACCACTGGTACCAAATACTTGGTCCTTACAGGGGTGTGGCAGTATTTGCCCATTTGAAGTACCAATTCCATTTACAGTTTAAGGGAAAGAGCACTGGTGCTGGGCCTGGTCAGCAGGACCCATCACACTTTACGATCAATCACCAGAGCATCTAGCAGCAAAAGTGGGGGATGACCATCCAAAAAGGGGAACTACAACATTAAGCTACCGCACAATTCGGTAGGTAGTGGCTATGCCGCATTAGATTTCCCCAGGATCTATCATACTAATGAATCAGACTTTCCTCTTGAGAAATATATTAGGTGAAATAAGCACGGCTTCAAGTACATTGTTAGTGATAGTTTAGGAGCACTTATACCATCTATAGGAGTACTATTGAATGATGTAAAGATTAGGAAATGCTTACTTTAGTTGATCGACTTGCGACTAATATAGCGGGCAAACTCACAGTGATCATTTAAGATCTATGAACTCTGTTTATGCAAACAATGCCTTGCGTTGGATTTTCTCCTCAGGAGAGAAGGTGGAGTTTGTAAAGTCATTCATGCTCGGGAATGTTGTGCATACATTCCTTGTATAGATAAGCAACTTGGCAGCTATATTACTAACACCACAAACTAGGTAAACAGGAGGAATCGGGTTCCTGGGAAGGATTAGGATCATTCTTTGTATCCAATGGAATGGGATTTGCCAATATATGAGAGTGGTTTCGTGGTGTAGGAGGAGGATATGTGAAGTTGCTACAACCCCTCTCTTGATCACACTAATTGGAAATGCATGTGGGCTAATTTTCAATAAGTTTTGCACAGACATTTCATCGCAGAAGGGGATGAATTGTGGGTATAAGAAGCTGTCAGGAAAGACAGAAAAAGCGGAATACGGCTTGTTGTCACAGTTGAAGAGATGCAGAGCAAAATTTATGACACCCGAAGGATTTAGGAGAGACGAAGCAGAAGAAATTGCTGAATGATGTGTTGTAATAAACGTTTTGTGTGATAATTAAACTCATCTGAGGGGGTTCTATGAGAGTCGATTTTCTGTCAATAAAGAGCATTATGAACTTAGCTTATGCTAACAGACTGTATTTACACTGTCCTCCATCTTCCCTCAGCGTCACAATATTTTACTTGATGATACCATATGAAATAAGGTACGATGATATTCTGCTGATCCTGTTCTAAATTAAGTGTGACTAGTGTTTACATGAGTAAGCAGAAAGTGATCTCTGAGAAGCTCTCATTGAGCCAAATCAAGGATGATTCTCACTGTCCTAGGCTTCTGCTAAAACAATGTATCTGCACAACTACACAGCTAAGACGGTGAAAATGGTTGTATTTCAATGTAATACTATCCTGAGAGACTCCTCAAATGCATTTTGTGGTAACATTTTTCTTCTAGCTTGTTTCCTATTGGTGCAAGTCCTGAGAAACATGCATTCCCAGAGAATGTATGAATGTCTTTGTTTAAAGCTCTATAAAAAAGCATGAATTTCTGTAACTAGAGAGACCCCGATTTCCCCATCTTAGGGCCCGATTACGATGCGGGGTGGTACGGCTCTGACCATCGGTTAGAGCCCTCCAGCATGCATTGTTATCCTTTTGATGGGGTCGGTCAGTAGGGAATCCGAATGGGATATCCGAATGGCTTACGACGGGCTCAGAGAGCCAGTCTACCATTCGGAAAACCTTCAGTAATTCCACGGCCGGTTCTTTCCGGCGGAGGGATTACGATGGCAGATTCCCACTGCCTTTCTGACACAGAAAGGCATTGGGAATCTGTCTTTGGGGGCCACCGGCAGGGGCCCGATGGGTGCAAGGCCACCGAATGGCGGCCAAGGGTCACCTATTGTGCCTCCTGTTGATCCTTGCAACCCATGGCAGGCACCTTAAAGTGCCTGCAACAGAGTGCAGGGGATGAACTGCACCTCTGCTTTTTGCGATGAAAGCATGCATTCCGTTCGGAATGCATGCTCCCATTGTAAAGTAAAGGATTGCGATCAATGGTCGCATCCTACTTGCTGGGCTACAGGAGGTCGTTTGGTTCCAATTCCAAAATGAAGTCAGACGGACTCCGGTCTGTCCGACATCGTAAGCAGGCCACTGGAAGGAAAATCTATGCCAGATTTCTTTCAGAACTGTAAAGAGTTCTTTGCATCTATGATTTCTATGCTTTGCTGCTAAATTTCTTCATGTACAAACCAAAAAAGAAACCCAAGGGTTTATATGGACCATGGTATAAGCTATTCTATAGAACATTGGTCCCTACAAAAAGCATAGTTAATTTTGAATAAATACAATTAATGTTGCAAATGTCAGAATTTCAGATTTGTTTATGAAAAATATTTATTTCGTACTAAAATAATAGTGGGTAGTACCAAAGGAAAAGATTTTTCTTTTTTTGAAACTCCGGCAATTACTAACAAGTGACATAAAACACAATCCTCATAAGTTACAATACACAACATCTAAAATCAGCCCTATCGTATCACATATGCAATACAGGGCTTTAAACTAGCTACATTTTGCTCATGGCATCTTTTCTGTAATTTGTCTATTAATTCTTTATATAAAGCATTGAAACAAGAATCTTTGTCTGTCATTCTTATTAGAAGTTTTTAGCTGTATTACAGGAGTCCCACCCACTAAACAAAGACCGTTCCAGTCGGGGGTACCAAAGTCTGTATGAGGACTACACAGCACCCTGTCCAATTTGTTGGTGCATCCCATGAGACAAAATTAAAGATGGACTTGCTCTTCGACATACGCATCTTCCTTTTTCAGCCTCGATTCAAACTGTAAAAGTCTCTGCTGCTTTTTTTACTACCCTGCAATACATAGAGAAGTCCTATGAAAGTGAAAGCCTAACGGGATCGGTGTCAACCTTTTCTTGAGAGGATTCTAATTCTAGGTCTTCTCACCTTTTTGTGCATCATAGCCAACTTCTCCGCTGTTCTGATGTGTATAAATCATTTCTTATTCGTCCAAGTCCATATCTACCTTAACATGCCGCAGTGACAACGGGTCTAAAGTGTCTGCTATCACTTGTCTGCTTCTTTATACATAGTGGTTTTGGAAATCTGTATATCTGTATGGATTACTTAAAGCCCCTTTTCTTTCTGATTATCAGTTAAATTTCTGCCTCTATTGTCCTCTTCCTCTCAACAATGATGATGTTGCTGGCTTTTTGTGTCCTTGTAGGATTTTCCATCCAAGGGTGTCATTATCCTATGGTCCCTTTCGAGCTGGATTGCCTTTTGAACAACAGCAGATGCCTTTTGGCATAGCCTTACTGGTCTCTTTCTTTGGGGTGGGAATATGAAACTACTTTGACTGCGTACTTCTTTGGCGTCAAAGGCTTAATTTTATGCTGTTCTATTTTGTCTCTTGACGATTTTAGTTTCGGCACCTAAAGCGGTAACTTGGTAGGTGTCTCAAGATGTTTTTTCCTTTGGAGAACTGCAGGTGTATGGTCTTTTGTATACAAAAAAACTCCAAACGTTGAAAGAATTTATTCATAAAATCCTCCTTAAGTGTCCTCCTGGTGTTATCCTCAAGTTGCCTCTGTCTCATTGTTGCCATCTTCAGAGAAACCCTCTAGGTTGACAAAGATTTCTCTACTCACCACCCACTGATCAAGTAAAACCTGGCCTCTGTCTATTATATCTTGGGTTTGAAAAGTGAGCAGGACTAATGGTACCTTGGCAGACAAAACATATAAAGAAGGAAGTTTGTTTTTAAGGGCGAACTTGCTATGGCAGTCGGTGCAGAATCTGAACCAGTGTATTTACACAATGGTATTGTGAAACCTCACCTTTTATCACCTTTATCAACGGTCACTCTCCAACCACATTGAAATCCACCTGAAACCTAGATCCAGCATCAAAATCAATGTTCCACAAACCTTTTGGTGATCCCTGGACTCTTTTCAATGAACCTTCAGTAATGTCCTCATGAGCTCTCAGGGTACCTAAATGGTTGAAAAGCTTCAACTCAGTAGTCTCTAGAATTTAGGAAGGAGGTTCATTCCAGCAGTTTCCCACCAACAAATGAAAGATCACACAAGAGTGAGACTTCAAAAGGACATACAGTGGGGCATCAAAGATTTGTGGTGTGGACATTTTAATATTCTATGAATGAAAGAAGATACAGTTTACATTATGATTGTGCTTTCTGGATTTATTATGCACAACCCAGAGCATATAATCATTAACAATTGAGATAGCCCAAATCATTTTCCTTAAATTCTGCCACATTTGAAACTATGTGTCAGGTTCCTACTGGAGAAACAAAGCAGGGGAACGCAGGAGAAGTACAATGCCTACATTTTTGTGCAATAGCTATGCATGCCCGGACTAAATGCGTCTTGCAAATCCAGACCTTGCCAGCAGTTTTCAGTGGAACTAGTTTGACTTGCGAATGAATGGAAATTTGCAGGACCTACATACTGCATGAAGAGACATGAAGCGAGCCATAATCTCGAGTTAGAAAAGGTGGAGGCTGAAGTCCCTATAAACTCACCATGGCAGTCATGCAATCTGTAGACAGTCTTTCTTCCTGGGATTGTCATTTTGTCTTCATCTTCACTCAGTTTCATCCTAGGGCATCCGTTCACCTGCACAAGCTGCAGAAATGAAGACCAAAACAAATCTTCAACATGAGATATCACACAGCCAAACCCTTATTAGGCCGGGGTGAAAATCTTATTATGCTGAAGTAATGGGAGTCATTTTCGCATACACTTATGACGCAAAATTACATATTTACGTCAGTTTGCGTAACTAGGAGTAATTTGGCACAAAAATCCAACCACAGGAGCAGAGAAACAACTAACATAGCGAGAATAAGTGGCTGCTGCTGTTGCATTTAGCGCTATTTTCGTAGCACAAAATGTTGGGTTACACTCCACGCATAATCTTGCCTTAATTTTGTGAAATTATGCAACAGCAAATTATGCAAATTACATCCACCCCGAACGCTTATCTCAAAGCTCAGGAATACTAATCACTCCAAAACTGAATTGAACTTAATTTCTGGTGTTACTACAACCACCACTCTTCTCTCGCCCCCACCCGTCAAGAACATTTTTTTTAATTAGGTGACATATTAATAACATTTTTTGCACCACAGCAGGATAATCTGTTGGTACGTAGCCCCAGGTTTGAAGGAGCTGTAACCCCCCCTGCTCACCTACAAAGCACAAGCAACAGTTTTCGTGTATGGCTTTGATAAAACCTGCTTTTCTTCGAACACTGCTTATATAGAAGCCTGTAAAACAGCCTTAGTAACAATGCCTTCTTGCATTGGCTACTGCTGAAACCTGTGTAGAATAAACACATTAGCATTTTACACAACAACTGATGCCTCCCATTGGCTTCACCAACAGCACGACTGAACAGCTGTGTTACATGGACATAAAGCAAATGACAGACTATCAGATACAGTGAAGGATGCAGAGACTAACTCAAGCCTCCGTATGCAAACCACGGGAACACAACTTCAGCCTTTATTTACAGTGTAGCAAATGGGTTACTATATCAAAGAAACATGTCCTGTCCACCTTATTACAAGTGCATTATATAATACGCACTGGTAATAAGGCGGAAAAGATATCCATCATGTTCGTGATGGAGTACCGTTCCACCAAACCCAAATCAGGTCCTTAGTTTAACTCTGGAGAGGTAGAAAACAGGTATGCTTTAATGTAAATGTTGTGATCCGGTAAAATTCAGAGAATGATCTGATGAGTCAGTCTATGGATGATGCTGCATTAGGTATTAATCAAATATAATTATGCATTCCTGTTTTCAGTTTCTATTTGTTGTAAGGGCCAGTGTTTTTTACCCATTGTTTTCCAATGTTATCAAAAACCGTACAAACGAGCATTGGCATAGTCATTAGGCATCACCTGTTGACTTTGCCAATGGTTTTTAGTCAAGCTACACAGCATTCACAATGTTGTGCAGCAAGGCTAAAGTTTAAAGTAAAAAAAAAAAAAAAAAGTTCAAACAAAAAGTGCCCCTAAAGTCTGTGAAGCGGCTGTCTGCATTATTTTGTAGGCAAAATGACACAGGTGTTTGTTTGTTTTTTATAGATCTGAGTGGATCAGTAACTAAAAAGAAAAGAAAACACTAAAAAGTGTTCTTTTCTTTAAAGCAGGTAGGGGGTGAGCACAGTGGTCGAAGTGGGGGGAAAAAAGTAGGGGAGCTGTGGGCGGAGAATCAGAGGGCGGAAATAACCAGAGGATTGGGGCAGTGGGCGGAGTCAGAGGTGTGGCCAGAAGGAGCACAACATCCCAATCTTTAGTATTTGTTTTGCATTTCACTTACCAGTTACAGCTCATTACATTATCTAATTCAAATTGACATTAAAATACATTCACAAATTGGGGTACATAGCCAATCACAGAATGTCCCAAATACTCTTCAAAGTGCTATCACGAGCCATTAGTCTCTCAGCTGTGCAGTTTCTGTCATCAGCGCTTTTCCTCCCGTTTTCCACAAAAGCAGTTCAAACATGAATGACAAAATATCCTATTTTGCAAATGTTTTCCACATAATTATGGCTCTGCCATATTTGCTACATAATACAGCATCGGCTGCATTATATGATGCTTTTAACTAATACATTTTTGTAGCTCAAACAGATGAAAAGTTACTAAAAATGTGACTTGTGTTGCTGCAAAGTGAAGGGCCTTCTGCAAGGGTTGAGTGGTTACCTTCAACAATGCTACATTTGTATGTTGAACTGGTAATAACGAGTCAAAATATTTGCAGCGAGTTAGTAAGTGTAAAAATGTCAAAATAATAAAGTATCAGGAAATATACCGCATTACATTGCAGTCTTTTTCTTGCTGCATAATTTAGTTAACACTGCAGAATAATGTTGTCCTCAATTGCTGCATAATTCCAGCGACTTCAAAGCAGGCAGCACATGTTAAAAGTGCTTGTGCATGAAGCAAAGAGACTGTTAAGTTTGTGAACTTATATTGGTGTGCGTGCAAATCCTGCATTGCAGAGCCCTGATGAGTTGCAGCTACTACTGCTGAAACAAGGCCAATGGAGGTACCTAAGGATGAGGCGGACCGGCATCAAGGATACTGGGACCTCAGGGACAGAGTCACTGTCGCTCTAGGGTGAGCTTCTTTGTATGCCTGCAAACTAGACTGGAGGTGAAATTCAGTATGGATTGCCTTGATGATTAACCCACACTTGCCACCCCTAGGGTCCACCTGCTGATGCTAAAACACCAGGGCTTTTAAGGTCTAGCAGGGCCTTCTAAGGTCTAGCAGGGGGTGGACTGGTCATAAAGGCTGAACCTGGTTCCCCAGTTCCAAATTCGGCATCTCTGGCCAAAGAAGTGCCACATCCTCTCCCCCGCTGTATACCATACTCCCCCACTGAGCGAAAATCGCACTGCCTTCAACTACAACCAAATTGTGCCCCTCTATAAACACCTAAATGAGATTCAATTCAAATTATACACTAGACAAAAGTAATATGCTGGCTGAAAAAAGTACCTACATTCTGGAAAAAGCAAACTCATAGGGAATACAACTTAACACTTTTACACTCATTATTCAGACATCAATGAGCGTTTTTGCCTGAAAAGTTAAGCACATGACTACAGGGCTCGGATGGGACCCATTTCAGTGTCCATTGCTTATATCCTTACAAAACATAGGCAGTATGGTTTAAAAAGGCCACATCCCTGACCAGAGACCTGCGGTACACATTTTATGAACTAAAATAGTGAAAACAACTGATAAGGATCACATTAAACGTTTTGCAATCCACTCATCAAGCAGCTATTGTAGTACCTCGATGGATGGCGCCCTTCCCCACTTGGGGGAAAATGCAGTTCAAAAAAAGGTGAGAAAATAAAAGTAGCGCTTCATTGGCCAACGCTTTAAAGTGCTGCTAATCAATCAGGCCAATTTGCGACCACTCTCCTGCTTTATTTAGTTATGTATTTATTGTTCAGATTTTAAGCCTTTCTTTCTCTCCTCCCGAGGCTGCATAGAAAAATGTCAGAAAAAGACATTTGCCGCAAACGTGTTTCCTCTTTTTGGATCCATTTCGCAGGGGAAATGAAGGAAAGCAGAGGAAAGAATAGTCACAGTTTTCAACAAGTGACCTGGAGCAGAACAAAAAGGTAGAGAATAAGAGAAAGAGATGGGGACGGCTGCAGCGGTGGAGCAGGAGAAGTGGACAAGAAGGAAACAACAGCCCTTTTCCTTCTGTGCTCTCCAGCCTTGAACGGCCGGCCTGGGACGCATATCTAAAATAATAAAGTAGGGGAACGTACTGTATTAAATTAAAGATGTTGGGCCGTCCTGGGACGCATACCTAAAATAATAAAGTAGGGGAACGTACTGTATTAAATTAAAGATGTTGGGCCGTCCTGGGACGCATATCTAAAATAATAAAGTAGGGGAACGTACTGTATTAAATTAAAGATGTTGGGCCGTCCTGGGACGCATACCTAAAATAATAAAGTAGGGGAACGTACTGTATTAAATTAAAGATGTTGGGCCGTCCTGGGACGCATACCTAAAATAATAAAGTAGGGGAACGTACTGTATTAAATTAAAGATGTTGGGCCGTCCTGGGACGCATATCTAAAATAATAAAGTAGGGGAACGTACTGTATTAAATTAAAGATGTTGGGCCGTCCTGGGACGCATATCTAAAATAATAAAGTTGGGGAACGTACTGTATTAAATTAAAGATGTTGGGCCGTCCTGGGACGCATACCTAAAATAATAAAGTAGGGGAACGTACTGTATTAAATTAAAGATGTTGGGCCGTCCTGGAACGCATATCTAAAATAATAAAGTAGGGGAACGTACTGTATTAAATTAAAGATGTTGGGCCGTCCTGGCACGCATATCTAAAATAATAAAGTAGGGGAACGTACTGTATTAAATTAAAGATGTTGGGCCGTCCTGGGACGCATACCTAAAATAATAAAGTAGGGGAACGTACTGTATTAAATTAAAGATGTTGGGCCGTCCTGGAACGCATATCTAAAATAATAAAGTAGGGGAACGTACTGTATTAAATTAAAGATGTTGGGCCGTCCTGGCACGCATATCTAAAATAATAAAGTAGGGGAACGTACTGTATTAAATTAAAGATGTTGGGCCGTCCTGGGACGCATACCTAAAATAATAAAGTAGGGGAACGTACTGTATTAAATTAAAGATGTTGGGCCGTCCTGGGACGCATATCTAAAATAATAAAGTAGGGGAACGTACTGTATTAAATTAAAGATGTTGGGCCGTCCTGGAACGCATATCTAAAATAATAAAGTAGGGGAACGTACTGTATTAAATTAAAGATGTTGGGCCGTCCTGGCACGCATATCTAAAATAATAAAGTAGGGGAACGTACTGTATTAAATTAAAGATGTTGGGCCGTCCTGGGACGCATACCTAAAATAATAAAGATGGGGAACGTACTGTATTAAATTAAAGATGTTGGGGCACGCCGTGCAGGCCGATCCTGCCCATTTCGACCACTGGGTGAGCAGAACACCACAAGAAAAGTTGGGGCAAATGGTAAGCAATAGAGGGGGACATGGACACGGGTGGAGACGCGGACGGTGGGAAGTTTGGAGGGAAACAAAAGACATGGAGGAAAGGCTGAGAGGGAAGCAAAATCAATGAGGAAGGGCTGCAGCAAAATAGCACAGGGTTAGGGGAAGTCAAGTCAAGTCAAGTCAAGTCATAGAATTTGTATAGCGCACTACGTACCCAGAGGGTTTCAAGGCGCTTAGGGAGGGGAGGAGGATTATTTGTCAAATATCCACGTTTTGAGCTGTTTTCTGAACGCTAGGTGGTTCTGGGTGAGGCGGAGGTAGGCGGGGAGTGAGTTCCATGTTTTAGCAGCCAGGTAAGAAAAGGATCTGCCTCCCATGGTGGTTTTGTTGATGCGAGGCACAGTGGCGAGGGCTTGGTTGGAAGACCGTAGTTGGCGGGAGGGGGTGTAGAAGGACATTCGAGAGTTGAGGCAGTCTGGTCCGGTGTCGTAGAGTGATTTGTGTGCGTGGGTAAGCAGTCGGAAAGTGATCCTCTTATTGACGGGTAGCCAGTGGAGGTCTCTAAGGTGACCAGAGATGTGTTCGTTGCGTGGGATGTCTAATATGAGCCTGGCTGATGCGTTTTGGATTCGTTGGAGTTTCTTCTGGAGTTTTGCGGTAGTACCCGCGTAGAGGGTGTTTCCGTAGTCCAGTCGGCTCGTGACCAGAGCGTGGGTGACTGTTTTCCTTGTTTCGGAGGGGATCCAGCGGAATGTTTTTCTGAGCATGCGAAGAATGTTGAAGCAGGAAGAGGAAACGGCGCTGACTTGTCTGTTCATTGAGAGTGAAGAGTCCAGGATGACGCCAAGGTTTCGTGCGTGGTCTGTCGGGATGGGTGCTTTTCCAAGGGCTTTCGGCCACCAAGAGTCGTCCCATGCGGAGGGGGATGTACCTAAGATGAGGACTTCTGTTTTGTCTGAGTTCAGTTTCAGACGGCTTTGTTTCATCCATTCAGCAACTTCTTTCATTCCTTCGTGTAGGTTAGTTTTGGCGGCGCTGGGGTCGTTGGTGAGAGAAAGGATCAGTTGGGTGTCGTCCGCGTAAGAGATGATGTTGAGGTTGTGTTGGCGTGCGATGGCCGCGAGGGGGCTCATGTATACGTTGAAGAGGGTGGGACTGAGTGAGGATCCTTGGGGTACGCCGCAAATGACTTCAGAGGCCTCGGACTTGAATGGAGGAAGGCGGACTCTCTGGGTTCTTCCGGTGAGGAACGAGGTGATCCATTCAAGTGCTTTCCCTTGAATTCCGATGTTATTGAGGCGTTGTAGAAGGGTGCTGTGGCAGACTGTATCGAAGGCTGCAGAGAGGTCGAGGAGGATGAGGGCGACTGTGTCTCCATTGTCCAGTAGAGTTCGAATGTCGTCTGTTGCTGCGATGAGGGCGGTCTCAGTGCTGTGTTTTGCTCGGAAGCCAGATTGTGAGGGGTCGAGGGATTTGTTGGCTTCGAGGAAGGCGGCGAGCTGGTTGTTGACGGCTTTCTCGATGACTTTGGCCGGGAATGGAAGAAGCGAGATGGGGCGGTAATTTTTGAGTTCGGTGGGGTCCGCTGTTGGTTTTTTCAGAAGGGCGGTGAGTTCAGCGTGTTTCCAGTCTTCAGGGAAGGTTGCGGAGTTGAGGGAGTGGTTGATGACGTCTCGGAGGTGCGGTGCTATGACGGAGTCTGCTTTGTTGAAGATGTGGTGAGGGCATGGGTCTGTAGGGGATCCTGAGTGGATGGAGTTCATCAGGGGGGTGGTGTCCTCAGTGGAGATTGGGTTCCAAGCGTTAAGGGTGATCACGGGGGGAAGAGGGTCAGCAGAAGGTAGGGTGGGTTGGTTTCCGGGTTGGTTGTCAAAGCTGTTGTGGATGTCTGCAATCTTGTTGTGGAAAAAAGAGGCTAGGGAGTCGCAGAGGGTTTGAGAGGGGGTGATGTCGTTGGAGTTGGCTGAGGGATTGGAAAATTCCTTGACGATGTTGAAAAGTTCCTTGCTGTTGTGGGCATTGTTGTCGAGTCGATCCTTGAATGCTGTTTTCTTGGCTTTTCGGATCAGTTGGTGGTGAGTGCGGGTGGCGCTTTTGAAGGCGTCCTTGGTGCTGGAGGTTGGGTCTTTTTTCCAGGCCTTTTCGAGGGAGCGGCAGAGTTTCTTGGATTTCTTGAGGTCATCGTTGAACCATGAGGCCTTCTTGCTGCCAGGTTTGTTTTGACGTTTCTTCAGTGGAGCTAAGGTGTCGGCGGTGTTGGATATCCATAGGGTGAGGTTGGCGGCGGCTTCGTTGGCGTTAGAAGAGGGGGCTGGGGAGTTTCGAAGCAGCGATGCGGAGATTTGGTCCATGGTGATTTTCTTCCAGTTTCTTTGCAGGGTAGGTTGAGAGTGGTTGATGGGTTTCGGCTTGTTGTAGGTGAAGTGAACGCAGCTGTGGTCGGTCCATAGGAGATCCGTGGTGTGGCTGAAGGAGACATGATTGCTGGAGGTGAAGATGGGGTCGAGTGTGTGACCTGCGATGTGGGTGGGGGAAGTGACCAGTTGTTTAAGTCCGAGGTTGGCGAGGTTGTCCAAGAGGGTGGTGGTGTTGCGGTCGTTGATCTTTTTAAGGTGAAAATTGAGGTCTCCCAGGAGGATGTAGTCTTTGGAAGGGAGCGCGTGTGGAGTGACGAAGTCCGCGATGTCTTCACTGAATTTTGCGCGGGGTCCTGGTGGTCTGTAGAGGAGGGTGCCTCTGAGTGTGGTCTTGGGGTCGATGTGAATCTGGAAGTGAAGGTGTTCGGAGTTGGCGAGGTTGGCGTCAGAGCTGGTTGAGATGCGGAGTGATTTCTTATGGACGATAGCGATTCCTCCTCCTGTGTGGCTGGTACGGTCTTTGCGGGTGATTTTGTAGTCTTCAGGGATGGCAATGGTGATGTCTGGTGCGGAGGAAGCATTCATCCATGTCTCCGTAAGGAAGGCGACGTCTGGAGAGAGGGTGTCTAGTAGGTTCCATAGGTCAATGGCGTGCCTGTGGACCGAGCGGGTGTTGAGAAGGATGCATTGTAGGTGGTTGGGATCAGGATTCTGTGGTGTGGTCTTGGCGGAGATGTTGTCGGTGCCGCTGAATCTGCAGGAGTAGCAGGAGAAAGGTCCATGGGTGTGTCCAGGAGCGGCTTGGACGCAGGTGGGGGCGCGACCAGGGTCAAGGGCTAGGAGGGAGGTGGCATCATAGGTAATGCGGGCGGGCTGGGCAGCGCGAGGGGCAGGGGGTCTGGCGCTGGGCGCGGTCCAGGCGCGGACGGGCGTAGACGGGCTTACCTTTGGCGCACCTTCGGCGCGGGTTGGGCGCGGACGCTGCGCGCGGGAACTCCTGTCATATATGGATGGTGGAGGGGGAGGGGCGAGGGCGTCTCAGCTGGGAGGCGGGGCGGTCTCTAGAGGGCGAGCACAACACACAAAATGGCAGCGGAGGGGTTAAGAGAGCGTAGCGCTTGGGGAGAAATGCTCAATTATACAAATACAGGTGATAGCGCTTTTTCAACAAATGCAAATACAAAGCGGCGAACAGTGCAGGCAACAAATATGAGGCAGTAGTTGGTTAAATAAGCGGAGCAACGATACCACGGGACGCCAGGGAGGCAAGGGAGCGACCACTCTGCTCGAGAGCGAAAGCGAGTCACAACGCGGAGGGCTGGCGGAGCGCTGCTTCTGCTTAGTGGGAGGGCGTCTCAGCTGGGAGGCGGGGCGGTCTCTAGAGGGCGAGCACAACACACAAAATGGCAGCGGAGGGGTTAAGAGAGCGTAGCGCTTGGGGAGAAATGCTCAATTATACAAATACAGGTGATAGCGCTTTTTCAACAAATGCAAATACAAAGCGGCGAACAGTGCAGGCAACAAATATGAGGCAGTAGTTGGTTAAAGAAGCGGAGCAACGATACCACGGGACGCCAGGGAGGCAAGGGAGCGACCACTCTGCTCGAGAGCGAAAGCAACACAGAGGGCGTGGGTGCGCGAAGCAATGGGGAGCAGTCTGGCAATAGAGAGCAACAGAGTGCAGGAGAAGAGACGTAGATGATGGAGAGGGCTTTAAAACACCTTCACTCTAATTAAGTGCTGCACACGAAAGAAAATGTAGCACTTGGAAAACAAGCAATTGGAAGCAGCGATCCCAGCCAATCAAAAAGATTGTAAAGGGACAGTACTCCATGAGAAGGAAAAACATGAGATTGACAAGCTATGACAGTAATAAGAAGCAGGCAAATTAGACGGACATTGAAACCCAACCAATGGTAAGCAATGGGTGGGCTCAAAGCCCTTCTGTGTGCTTGGTGAGGCATAATATACCTATTAACAAAAAGCACATGCATGGTTTAGCATGCTCAGCCTAATCAGTGGTTAGCAGTGTTTACTACTTTCCGTAAGTGGCGGCCTGTACTATTAGCAGGGAGGTGGCGGTCAGGGCACAAACTCTAACTCCCACTCCCATCATGCATTCATGCATTCACATATGAACACACACACACACCCATTTACAACACTCACTTCCATATATTCATGCATGCACGCACCAATTATTAAAAATAAAATCCTACTTACCTGCCTCGGAGATCCCACAAGGGTTGGGGCTGCCGCCTTCCCTCATCGGCTGACCAAAGTAATGATTTAATGTGAATGTGGTCCGGTGAAGTTTAGCGAAAATGACCTCATGAATTAGTCTATAGATGATGCTGATGGTCAAATATATAATTATGCATTCCTGGTTTCAGTTTCTATTTGTTGTAAATGCCAGTTTAGTTTTTTTCCAGTGTTTTCCAATGTTATGAAAAACTGTAAAACAAGCATTGGCAAAGCCATTAGGTCTCACCAAAGGCCAGCTAATGAGGGGAAGGCAGTAGACCCAAGCCTCGGAGGTCCTAGGAGGGTTGGGACTGCTGATATCACTCGTTGGCTGACATTAGATCAGCCAATCACGGAACGCAGCAGCCCCTCACTCGTCACAGATGGTGCCAGTGGGTCTGCTGACCCCATCCCACTCTGTGATGAGGTATCAGTGATTGACATTCAGACCCGGGCAGGTTAGGGCTTAGAACTGAAGTGCCCAGGTCCAATGCAATCAGTGACCCTCCCCTTGTTCACAAGGGGAGGGGCATGAGGTGCTTTGCCAGGCTGAAGAGGTCACGCCCTCAGGAGCTGTGACTTCTTCAACCCAACAGAGTTCAGCTAAGGCAGCCATGAATCTGAACATTTAGTGAATGTCTAGCTTCTGGCTGCCTGACCTGAAAATATGGTGTGTCTGTGAGGCTAGCCTTTGCTGAGCCTGACATACATTCTTTATAGTGGCCAAAATGTGAGGAGGTCGTGGCCCCTCAGCCCATTCGAATGAGCCAATGCTGTTTTCTGTTCCTACAGAATCACATAAAAACAGAATACGAAATTGGGAAACACATAAAGACGGTACAATAATCAATAAAAACCACATTCAAATAAAAAGGAGTGTACAGGGAAAAAGGATAGAACTCAAATAGAAAAACACAATTTTGAATTCCTCCTTGTTTTGTTTTCCCAGATTGACTCCTTAGGCGTCGACGCGTTTCGGCGGAGTGTTCATGTTAATCCGCCTTCATCGGGACAGTAATAACGTTTCCCAAATAAATTCTCAGACACTAGGTTGGTCTAATGGATATAGTAAGGGGTTTTCAGCCTCCCTGTTGACAGCTCAGGTATATATTCACCAAACTCATATATATAGAGAGGGACACATTAAAAAATGTTTTTCAGAGATGTGAAGCGTAAATACATCTGTTTTCGTTCGTCGAATGCTCCAGCTAACTGGCTGGTAGAGTTAATTTAAAAGCTAGGACTTGAGCACGCAGTAGATAAGAGTTCAGATGCCGTTTTTCTCTTATTGGTCAGGCTTTATATATCCTCTGTTACAGCATGGGTTCAGGCAATATATTCCAGTGATACCCGCTGTATGTAGGCAGCCCCTCGGTGAACCCTTTTTTAGTTCCCTTTATCAGGCTATTACCGGATCAAAGTCAGCATGAGTTCCGAGAGAATTCTCCGGTTATTTAAAGCTGCACAAGCAAGCCTCTCTGTGAGCCCTTAAACGCTGTGGTAGCGGGCGTCCTGCGTGCTCCTATACGTCTCCACGGCTAGCCGTGGAGACGTATAGGAGCACGCAGGACGCCCGCTACCACAGCGTTTAAGGGCTCACAGAGAGGCTTGCTTGTGCGGCTAGCCGTGGAGACGTATAGGAGCACGCAGGACGCCCGCTACCACAGCGTTTAAGGGCTCACAGAGAGGCTTGCTTGTGCGGCTAGCCGTGGAGACGTATAGGAGCACGCAGGACGCCCGCTACCACAGCGTTTAAGGGCTCACAGAGAGGCTTGCTTGTGCAGCTTTAAATAACCGGAGAATTCTCTCGGAACTCATGCTGACTTTGATCCGGTAATAGCCTGATAAAGGGAACTAAAAAAGGGTTCACCGAGGGGCTGCCTACATACAGCGGGTATCACTGGAATATATTGCCTGAACCCATGCTGTAACAGAGGATATATAAAGCCTGACCAATAAGAGAAAAACGGCATCTGAACTCTTATCTACTGCGTGCTCAAGTCCTAGCTTTTAAATTAACTCTACCAGCCAGTTAGCTGGAGCATTCGACGAACGAAAACAGATGTATTTACGCTTCACATCTCTGAAAAACATTTTTTAATGTGTCCCTCTCTATATATATGAGTTTGGTGAATATATACCTGAGCTGTCAACAGGGAGGCTGAAAACCCCTTACTATATCCATTAGACCAACCTAGTGTCTGAGAATTTATTTGGGAAACGTTATTACTGTCCCGATGAAGGCGGATTAACATGAACACTCCGCCGAAACGCGTCGACGCCTAAGGAGTCAATCTGGGAAAACAAAACAAGGAGGAATTCAAAATTGTGTTTTTCTATTTGAGTTCTATCCTTTTTCCCTGTACACTCCTTTTTATTTGAATGTGGTTTTTATTGATTATTGTACCGTCTTTATGTGTTTCCCAATTTCGTATTCTGTTTTTATCTAATACAATGGATCTTTAATAAATTGTTTTTATAATTTAAACACATTTTTTAGATTGTTTTCATATGTATTGTTGGTCTCATCTGTCTACATTGCTTCCACGTTATATTTATGTGACGTAAATGGTTGTTTGAAAGTATTTCTGTACTATTGCTACCTTACCCAAGGGGATTTTCTTTTTGACTAACGTAAATTGTAAAGGCCTGCCGAATGAAGATGGTTTAATTAGGACATCATACATATTTTGATGTGCCTATTCCTGCTCTAAAATAGTCATTGGGGAGGAGTCTGCTAAGGAACTAATATGCATACTGTTAGAGTGTCTCTGTTGATAGAAAATTGTGCTGCTGCCTGAAGAAGAATTTTAGATAGTAAAGAAACTTAATGACCTACAGGAAGCCTTGAGGGACTTGCTTGTGCATTTAATATTGTAAATGAAGTTTATTTACATTGTTGGGCACGGACTATGGGAATTTGCGTTTTTATTTGAATGCCAGCACAAGGATATCTAAGTTTTGATTTTTATCTAGCATGAGGGTAGACTTTTATTAATTTGCGAGCAGTGTGGGGACTGTGGAAAAGGTATGCCAATTTCAGAATGCACTTTATCTTTGTGCATTATGCACTGTTGCAGCAAATTTTCCATTTTGGGGTAAAAACTATCACATCTCAATAGGTGTCTTATAAATGTGGTCACAGTGGTATGCATAGATGAAGTTGCCAACAGTGAAGTCTTGCTTCGTCACCATAAGTTCCAAACGTCATTCTGACATGAAGACAGTAGGAATGAATGCTGAACTAGTTGATCCTGGGGCAGTATCATTAACACATCCTCTGCAGTGCACACGCTCAGAAAGGATCTTAGAACCTGTTTTTGCGGAATATACGAAGAAACAGAGCCGTGTTTTCCTAGTCATGCTTCGAGGCTACACCGTGTACAGCTCATACACTAACACACGGATTTTCGGAGTTAATGAATGTGTTAAAAATAGTACAGTTTCACCGAAACCAAAGCATGGTCTCTTCTGGGCCTGCACAAGGGCACTGAAGGTGTTTGTGATATGGCCCATGATTCCTTTGTTTAAGGGGATGTGGCTCCTACGAGAGGACATATATTCTGCTGGCATCAATTTGAACAATGAACTTTGTTACCACAATCCTGATACATGAGCTTTCAGAAAGCAAAGTCCTCTCTGTTGTCAATGAATGAGGACGACATTAAGCAGGTGTCACTTGCCCTGAGACGATGCCCAGAGTTCAGCTGCAAACCTGCTGCCCACTACACAGCATTTAAAATTAAACTCAGATAAGATGGAGGGGCTGCTTTATGGATCGAATCGGTCTTTCTGGAATTCCTCCTGGTGGCCCTCTAGTTTCGGCCATCTTCCGTCGCCGTTCCCCATGGTCAAAAATCTTGTAGTGATTTTTGATTTTAAACTTATTTTCAATGATCAAATAAATCACTTGACCTCATCCGGTTTCCATCTTTTGAAAACTTGAAGAACAAAAATTGCCATTTATCCCCATCGATCTTCAAGTTACAAGTGCTTTCGCACCTAGATTACTGTAACGCCATCTATTTAGCAGCCCAACAAGGTTTGCTGAAAAAGCTTCAGATGCTGCAATTTGCGGCTGTCCCGCTGTTGACAAATCTCAAAAAACAATGAAGAGTAGAATTGCCTTCAAATCACTTTGTGTTGCACATAAAGCCCTTCATTGAACTGGCCCTGAATACTTACAGAATAACATGAGATGGTACTCTTCTAATAGATGTTTGCGTTCAGATTCATCTAGGACTACGGTAGTGCCTAGGATTCATAAAGCTTCTTGCAGCAGTAGATCCATGGCTATACCGTGGAATAAACTGCCACCGAATCTCAGGTCTCAGCCAAACCTGATTTGTTTTAGAAAACAGCCAAAAACCTGGCTCTTCTCCTCCCCTTGCTAATATTTTCCTTCCTGTTCTATCTTTTGCTTTGATGACTCTTGCAGTTCTGCTAGTAGTGCCAAGATGCCCTTGGGGGCAATCATTACGCTGTATAAATTTAATATAATAACATGCAGCGAACTGAAGCTTTTATATGGTAAGCCGTGCTCCCAAATTGAAGTGCAAATGTGTCTTTGGTGGTCTTGAGACTTTGTGGATGGTCACAAGGTCATATTAGGTGGCTTACCATAGTCTGAGTGGATATGAGCATCCATCACAGAAAAATATTTGGCGGTATGGCAGCTCTTATACTGCTCGACTCCAGAGGGTGTCAAAGTAGTAAGAGTGAGACAACATACAGCGTTTTCTGATTTCTACTGAAAAACAACTATTCCTTTTAAATGTCCGTTATCTGTTCTATTTATTAGGTAGACAATGTTGTTGTTCGGACCATGTGGAAAAAGATTGCAGGCGATCTAAAAAAACGTTAGGACAGTCCTGCCTCCCAACAATGTTCACTTGCGCATCTGTGCATTGTTGATGTGTCTTCAAGGTAAAATTCTGGCTTCACTGCAAGGGTTTGCCTGACTCATCGCCATTCAAGAGAAATATAAACTTATCACTCACTTCTTAGGGCTACTTCACTGACCTAGCCAGTGAAATACTTTTCCATCAAGTTGTTTTCTCTCATGCATTGGAGGTCCCTAGGCCATGGCCTTTAAAGGCTGGTCGGAAACCCTCCCTCTCCTCGTGTTTTCTTTTTCCAATGCATACCAGTCTTCTTTTCAGGTGATGTGATGCAGGTACAGGCAACATGCCATTGGGTTCACCTTCTGGTTAAAGCTGCCTGCATTACTTCATCCAGTCACCTGCCCATCTCTTGTTTAGGATAAGCCCTCTGTGTAGGTCCCAATTGACTGTTCTACATGCCAGCAGCCTCTATGATTCCCTGTTGCAATTGATACAGCGTGTAGGGAAATTGCCGGTATGAAATAGCTCCCCCTCTACTGATGCAATAACTCGGACATAAAACTCTAATCCTGTTGTGTGATTTATGAAGCTATGAATTGCATTAAAAAAGTTCACTTATTAAGCAAGTTTCACAACGGAGGTGATCTTTTCACAACAAAACAACAAACTGCACTCACAAGGCTAGAGACTCCTAAAACTTAAGGTACAGCCAGCCTTCTCGGTTTACAAACAGGGACTCTTTACCAAAGTTTCCCCAACTTCTCAGACTTTTGTCTGTTGGAAATATTGTCAAAGCCAGATCCAGTCATCGAAATGAGTGCAGGTCAGCATGTAAAGTCCAACCACATACTTTAGCTTGTCTGTTCCTTGCCCCTAAGAAGCCTAAACCCAACTAGTGCATTGAATTGTCAAAATACGTACTCTAGGTGTGCACAATTTCTGGTAATTATTGTGAATACTACCGTCAGAATACTTATCTAGTGAATTTTACTGTTGTGGGCTTTTACCTTAAAATCTGGACTTTCACAGCTATTTCATGTTTATGCTGAATCAAGAAACAAAAAGGTTGCAAACATCCATCCAGTTTCAAAGTTGTAAGGGATATAATTTTAAAGATAACAAGCAAGATAATGCCATATCTATTTTCAGCGCCAACTAGCACTTGTATTTTTTTTTAACATCTGTTTGCAGTGAAAAAACCAATGGTTGCGCTCAAACGTAAAAAAGCTGAAGGCTACAAATTACTGGTAGGCATGAGACCTATGCAAGATTCGCTGGTGTAATCAATACTTTGCATACCCCTTATATGTCTCCATTGTAATACACAGAAATCCTACATACTCTGTGTATCCATACGCCGCAGCCAAGAAAAATACTCCGCTGCCTGCCTGGCAGGTGGTACACAAATATTTCCCAGAAATTCCATCTATAAAGGAAACATAATCTGTATGAAAAGGGGTGGTAATAGTTCTGCCTGCTGGGCGGTGAGGGCTGAACACAAATTGGTTACAGTAAACAGCTAATAACTTTCTGGATGGCCACTTGTACAAGTCACAAGATAATGGTGGAGTGTGCATTTCCAAGACTGATGTGCATGCCTGCATATTTTAGTGAGTATGGATGTGTGTGCATGTGGAGGGTGGGAAATGTACCCTTGTGCCATGTGCAGTGTCTCAGTAACCAGCTTAGGAGAGGATTACCTTGTACACACATCCCAGAGAAGGCTGGAGCGGACACGTAACCAGGTTTGTTCCCACACCAATCACGTCAATTTCATTATCCTGCCATGGAAGGAAAGAAATATTTTTGAAACACTTTCTGAATATAAGCGAAAAAACACACCAAAATGCGACTTGTTGCACTTAGAAAGTAAAGTCATATCTCCCCCTCAACACATGATTACCGGGTTTACTGAATTCAAAAGATCATTCATTCCTGTAAATGACTGCCGACACATTGCTAGAAGGAAAGATGGTTTGATATGACACATATGTCACATGAGTGGGATATCGAACGAGTTATGGGGGTTTCCCAGCTACAAGAGGGCTGCCTGTCCAACCCATTCAGGTAAAGACGCTGCAGGGTCTAGTTCTGCAAACGAGGGTGCAATTGTAGACTATGGAGACTGTAGGAGAGTGCATTATTATGTGGTGTGGTTGTGAGATCTCGCCATGTAATATTGTCATAATCTTTACCAGGTCCTGTTACGTTTCTTTAACAACGCCCTTAGCTCAGTACTGGATAGCACCGGCACAGAACAGTCGGGTTTAATCAAAGGGACAAGTGTAAAGCATTTAGAAGTACAAGTTGTACCAATACAACAGGTAAGTAAGAAATACAACAATAAAAATCCATAAGCAATACATAAAAACAGAGTGGATTTTTACCTTAAATTAGACACCAAAATAATAAACGCATACAGTGGGAAACGGGAGCTATAACTTTTTAAAGGTAAAGACATCATTTTTAAAAGACGCAAGATTCAATAAATCTTAATCGGTAGGGCAGTTTTTATCCTGTAGCGAGTGGGCAACTCCTTTTAGCTTGGACGTGCCACAATGGGGTGGAGGCAAGTCACAGGGACCACTTAGTAAATTTGGATGGAATGGCCTATAGTCAAGACATGCTCAAATGAAATACGAGTCATGCGACAGAACACTGAACATTAAAACTACATTAGCCGAAACAAGTGTGACAAACTCATTTCGAGACTTTCAAGAAGTTATCTGTTGCTTTTCCGCAGTATTAGGGTCCTCATTGGCTTTTCCTCTTTTAATGTGATACAGCCAAGCAGTGGTCCGAATGCTGGTATACAGGCTGCTGGAGATGCTGCAGGGATGCAGTGAGTAGTCTTGGATTCCTGCCCCTCCCCCTGATATCCAGTGGAGTACGAGAACATCTCTAGCCTCAGGCCTCGGTTTCCGACGGTGCGAGTCCTTTGTAGGTCCAGACCCCATTTGTCAACTGGACTACTTGGTCCAGCTGTCTTCGGCGACTGCTTGCAGGTGAGTGTTTCTTTCTGTTCTGGCACAAGCAGAGCTCTTCGACGGGTAGGCATGGCAGCCCCAGTGATCTTTGCAGGTCCCTCAGGTGCAGTAGTGTCTTTGGAGCAGCCTCTCTCTGCTGGGTACTGAAAGGAGCAGGGTAGTCCTTTTTCTTTCCATTCCTGTAGTGATCTGACCACTGTGGGTCTAGAGTGCCACTTTTATGCTATCCTCTTGTTCATAGGCAATAGTTCCCAAGAGGCTATCCTACCCACTTTACATCATTTCCTGGGGGTATGGCCACCACAAAATCCCAGGATACCTCTCTATACCCAACTCGAAGAAGGTGCAAGCCTTCTTTCCTAGTAAGGAGCTCTGGACACACCGCTGTGTACCCAGCCTAATGAGCCAGTCCTCATTTGAAACCGTGTTTTTTTGCAGCTGATTTCTCTCCTCTGAAGGATATTCCAGCTAGTCTGCCTACACAAAGGAGCAGGCAGGCGAAGGTGTGATTGCCATTTGAATCACTGGGGTGGTAGCCTCTTTGAAGCTGGGCCATCTGTGGCTACCCCCCTGGTGGTAGTCCTGCTGGAGATCACATATTTTCCCTTCAGCAATTCTCTTTGTTCAGTGTTCTTGCCAGTGCATCACACTCCCAGCAGGGGAGCAGCATGGTGTGTCAGGTGACAACTGTTGAAGATAGGCAGGAAAGGCTACTGAAGGTTTGGGCAACAAAGTGTTGACTCTCTGAGTAGTCACCCCAAACTTTTTGCCTTCCTCCTCCTATTTTTCAGACCTTTTTGTTGGCGTTAGGACTCTGAGCACTTTACAACATGCTGACCAGTGCTAAAGTGCATGTGCGCGCGCCCCCCCACCCCCCCCCCCCCCAAAATAAAATATGGGAACAGTGGTGTATACACAATTGGCATATTATGTTACTTGTAAGTCCCTTGTAAAGTGGTATTCCATATGCCCAGGGCCTGCAAATTAAATGCTGCTAGTGGGCCTGCAGCACTGATTGTGCCACCCACACAAGTAGCCTTTCAAACCTGTTTGAGCCTTGCCATTGTAATGCCTCTGTGTGCAGTTTACTGCCAATTCAACTTCGCTTTTAAAAACCTTTGACCAAGCCTTAAACTTCTCTTTTATTACACATATGTCACCTCTAAGGTAGGCCCCAAGTAGCCCATAGGGCAGGGTGCTGTGTAAGTAAAATGTAGGACATGTAATGGTAAGTTTTGCATGTCCTAGTAGTGACAAACACCCACATTCTTTTTTTACTACTGTGAGGCCTACTCCTCCCACAGGCTAGCATTGGCAATTCTTTAATACATTTTAAGCTGTAAGATCAGATAAGAAAGGAGTAGCTGCATCATGTTTTACATCTTTGGAATGATAATAATAAATCCCCTATAATGGTAATATTTCATTGAACATTATTATTTTAAAAATGCCACTTTTAGAAAGTATGAAACATAGAAAATGTACCTAAACCTCAATTTTACTTCAAACACATTTCTAGTGTACTGAAAGATAAACAAAACTTTATACGTTTATCCTGGCAATCACTTATGCCTTTTATTTTGATAACTTATTTGTAATTTGGATGTTTTGATTCATCAAGAAAGACACATCAGCCTTAAACAGGATACCACATTATTACAATACAATCACAAACAAAACAATAAATTGTGCACTTGAAGGACCTAATCGGATGTCACCCCCACTTCAAAGGCACAAGTGGGTATATGTTGTGGGGCTCTGACCCTGCCAAGAGAGTAGACTACTGGACTTGTAAAGAGCTCTGCCAGGAGTAAAGACTGCTGCGCTATAAGGATTGCAACTTTGCCTGACTGCTGCTCTTAAGGAACTGCTTTCTGCTTTGCTGAGCTGCTCTCTGCCCTTCTGAGGAAAATGACTGAATCCATCTAACTTGAACCCAGAGTGACCCCAAGGGCTTGCACCTTGCTCCCTGCTTCTGAAGTCTCAGGGCCATCACAGACTTTCTACAGCTCTGCTGCTTCTGCTTGACTCTGCCATCTGTGAGTCCTGCCCTGCCTGAGGTGATAATCTGGTGCCTTGTAAGTGGATTCTGCAGCTGTTTTGCTTTAAAATTGATGCAGTGACGACTTTGCACAGATCTGAACCAACACAGTGCACTTTGATGCCGAGGACTTCCCTGCGCAGCCGACGATGAGAGAACCGACAGGTTCGATGATGACGCAGTGCCTGCATCATAAGGGGTTCGAAGTAGACGCAGGACCAGACTGTGAGGCTCGACTACGACGCTTTGAATAAACTGCGTTAATCGGAACCCACGCATCGAGTCTTTGATGTCAATGGCTGCTCCATCCAAAGTACTTTTCAGCGGGCCCTGCAGCCAGCCTGCCCTCAATTGCGGTCAGTCTGAACTTTGGATTTGCCCTCAAGTAACCCCTTATTGTGTTGACTTCTAAGCACCACTTTTTTACATATTCTTTACAATAACTCCAGTTCTATTTATCAGATTTTTGTCGTTTTGGTCTTGTTTTATTCATAAAATTATTCTCTATGTTTCTAAACCTATTTGGCGTACTTTTGTGGTGTTTTCATTCTGTTACTGTGTGTGTGTGTTGCACAAATACTTTACATATTTCTTCTTAAGATAAGCATGACTGCTCTGTGCCAAGCTACCAGCAGGTGAGCACATGTCATATTTTAGTGTGTACCTAGCTTACCCTGACTAGGATTGTGATCCCTACTTGGACAGGGTGCATACCTCTGCCAACTAGAGACTCAATTTCTAACATCTTTTTATTAAAAGTTACCTTAAATCCAATTTCAGTGATAATGATTTAAAAGTTACCTTAAATCCAATTTCAGTGATAATGATTTAGTGATAATGATTAATCACATACCTTAAGTAATATCTTAGGTGTTCTCAAATGATAGTTACCACTTACCACAGTGTCTATGAATCTGAATGTTAGCCAATAGGACTACGACCTTGCTTCAGTGAAATTAAAAAATTTGTGTTTTCACTGTCAAGACATGTTAAGCACGAAAGGAACATTCCCTTCTTTATGTTATTCCCTCCCCTAGGCCTTCCCAAAGAGTGGCTTATTAATATTAAAAAGGAACAATTTGACCTAGCAAAAGGGTTCATTTTCAAACATTTTTTATTAAAGATTTTTGACAGAGTATATCATATTACAATACCATCGCGTTCTGCACATATGAGATGTTAAAAAGTGCTCACAACATTAGATACTGTGAAGAGTCATGCACATCGCTAAGGTCAGTCCCCGGCCCAAACATAGTACTGTGCACATTTAAGGGTTACAGCTTCTATCTTAATCGGGCGTGGGGTAGGTCCCTGCTCTGCGAACAGTGCGCAAGTAATGCTAGCAAGACTCCATCATCCTTTGTGGTGGCTCTCTCTGAAGTTCTTCTGAGTCGAGGGAGTTATATAAATAGAACTACATGTGAGTAAAAACAGCTCCTAACTATGGAACAATAAACAAAGGGTAGGTAAACAACCCTTCCCCTACCCCCACCCCCACCTCTTTCCCATAATGTGGTGGCGGCCCCAAAAAAACAGAGAAAAACATATACTGTAAATCGCTTAGTAGGTTGTATGTTCTATCTGGAAGAGGTGAAGCTCCCCAACGGAGGGAGAACAGACAGCGGATGGAAGACCACGGGAGAGAAAGGAGACCAGAGGACCCCATTTAAATTCTTTTTTTTTTTTAAATAATCCCGGAAGATATCCGACATGCTCTCCAGACTGAGGTGCTTCCATAACCTGAAATGCCAGAGGGAAATTGCCGGGCTTCTCTCCTTTTCCATGCTGCCGCTAACGTGATCTTCGCAGCTTCCAAACAAAGCCACATGATCTTTTTGTCCGCTCGGGTCTGATGTTCTAAGGAAGGGTCCTGAAGTCCCAGCAGTACCTCTCCTATGCCAGTTGGGATAGGGTAACCCAGAATTTCTTTGATCTGGGCGAGAATTTCTTCCCAGAAGGGATTTATATGAGGGCAATCCCACCAGACATGCTGGAAGTCCCCCAGAAGACCACATCCCCTCCAGCATCTATCGGAGGATCCGGGAAAAATCTGACTAAGTTTGGAGGGGTGAAGGTACCAGTCCATCATGGTCTTGAGATGCGCCTCCCTAAGATCAACGGAGTGGTTAAACTTCGTAATGTCAGACCATAAGCGGGACCACTCTTCATCTGTGATACCTCGTTGGAGGATGCCCTCCCACAGTGACACGTAACGCGGGCGCGGGGAGTGTGTAGTGGCAAGGAGAAATTTGTATATAAAGGAGATCGTGCCCTTCATGGAAGTCGCCTTAGTGAGAAAAGATTCAAATTTTGTCAAGGGACGGGTAGCTGCCTCCCGGACTGGTGGTGTGAGGGCCCAGTGTAGTAATTGGTTATAGCAATACCTCTCAGAGTCCTGCAGATTGTATTCTTGTTTACAATCGTCAAAAGTAAGGGGGTCAGCAGCGTGAAAAAGGTGCGTTAGGGCTAAACAGCCCCCTTCCTGCCATGCATCGAATGGGCGTGCCTGTAGTCCCGGAGGGAATGCAGGATTAAAGTGCAATGGCGTGAAGGGGGAGGGGAAGGAGGTCCATCTCTCGTCGCCCGAAACAGAGTCCCAGACCTTTAGTGTTGTGCGTGTAGGAGTGCTAACATAGGTATTCTTGGGCCTATCCTGCTTGGGGCGCCAAATCAGATCCCATATGGTCCAACCTGTTACACTGCGGTCCATGTGCAACCAGTGTTTATCCGATTCATATTAGGTCCATTCTGTCAGTACACGCAATTGGGAAGCCTTATAATACAGGTGTATATCTGGAAGTCAGACTCCGCCTTCCACCCTGGATGGGCGTAATATCGTATATGAAAAGCAAGCCTGCCTCCCTTGCCAGATAAAATTCAAGATCATAGTCTTGACACGTTGGAAGTCTCTTTCCAGTTCAATGGGTAGTGCCTGAAATAAGTAAAGAAGCTCCCTCCTCCAGGTCTTTAATCCGTATATTATCTCTTCGGGCCCTATTTTCAAGGTCTTCGGACTTAAGTTGCAATTGTAGAACCTGAGCCCGGAGCAATTTCACTTCATCCTGGAGTTCTGAGACATGTTTATCTTGATCTTGAGAATGCGCCTTCAAATCCACTATCCGGGTGCCCACAGAGTCCACATCCTGTTGGAGAGAGGTGAGTTTTACAGTCAGGTCTGCTCGCAACTGTTCTATGGATGATTAAATGTCCCTGACCCAACTCTTTGCGCAACTCAGACTTAAGGTTTTTAAACATGGCGAGAAGGTCAGCTTTTGTGAGAGCCATGGTGTTTGGTTCGGCGTCCGTGCGCAGAGCCGGATGTTTGTCTGCTGTTGCGAAGAAGTCTGAGACATTGGAGTTTGTTTTGGTTGTCCCCTTCTTGGGCGGTATACGGGCCAGCCCAGGAGGTCCCGCTTCTATAGTGGTCCCTGCGGGCCTAGGAGCAGCGTGGTAGGGAGGGGAGCCGAGATGTTCAAGCTGCAATGCCCGAGGTTGAGACTGTGGAGTCCAGGGCGCAAAGCTGGAGGTGAGTATCCACGAGGAGGGCTAGATGGAATGCCAGGGGAGCAAGCATTGGGGAGAACGAAGCCAGACACTCAGGTAGCAAAAGAGCCGCTCAAAAGATCGCAGACGGTGAGCTGACAGCGGCATCCACCAAACACCCCGCTCATAGGATTCCTCTGAGGGGGGCCGACGCTGCAGGGATTTCCTCCTCACTAAGGTCCAGGAGCCATCTCGGAAAGAAACTGTGGCAAGTAAGAAGCCAACCATGCAGGGGGCTGCCAAGGAGGATGGGGAAAATCCACCTCAAAGTCCTCCCGATGTTCTTGAATCATTGGGGGTCGCCACGCGGGCCGCGGAAACATTAGCTGCCGTTATCGGCGCCCGTCGCCATCTTGAAGTCAGGCAAGTGGGTCTCAAGACAGCTTGGACGGGTGATGGTCCGCAGCGTGCAGCCACTAGAGCCTGGTATCGCTCATGCCCGAAGCCAGCTCACCTCAGGCACGAACAGATGGCGGTAGGCTAAAGTCAGGAAACTGCACCAGGCTCCAACTTCTGCGGGGACTGGTGCTCCGGTCTGAATGGCTGCCGCCATCTTAGGCACCGCTCCCCGAATCACTCAAGGCTGCACCTCCGCTACAAGCATGGCCCCAACAGGCGGTGAGTACCCATGCATGAATCCACCACATTTTCCGCTACCGGATATCACTGCTTGCGTCTCTCGGAGGTCCGGGAGGCCGGCGGTAGCCGCTCCAAGAGTGCACGCGGACCAGGAGCCGAGATGCATCACAGCCGTTCGGCCATCTTGCCCGGTCACGCCCCCCAAAAGGGTTCATTTTGCCATATAAAGTTGGCAGATTTACGCTAGAGGTTTGGCATGTCTCAAGGCTGCAGCGGCAGGCCTAGAGGCATGCTTTCAACAGGTTACGGTAGTGGTGGTACATTTAAGTGCTGCAGTTCACTAGTGGCAGCTAACTTATTAACCCTGGTTCCTCTTACACCATATACTAGGGACTTATGATGAAGTTAAATTAGCCAAACAGGTATTAGCCAAATGCCATTGTTCTTTAGAGGTCAAAGCACATGCACTGGAGCCTGGACAGAAGGCTTCAAGTCGAGGGGTGAACATACAAAAAGAGGTCCTTCCCAACACAGACTTTAAAGGATATTTACTTGTTCAGTCTTCAAATATTACTGTATCTGCTGACTCATAATAAGTACACATGGTACGTGCAAGAAGCTACATGTAAATATCCCGCACCAAGTCTAGCTTCACCTTGGGCATAGCCTAAATTAAAGGAAAAATCATTGTACATTAAAGTTGCAGTGCTGGAAAATCATAAATAGAAAAACCGTAACAGAAGGGTAAATCTGTCCAGAAAGAATAACATCTACCACAAAAATATTCCAGAGGATTTTAAAACAAGCCTGGTTCCCTCAACCCCTAGTACAAAGCAACACCTCACCATTGTCCTCTTAGGGGTTAACAACAAAAGAATTGCAGTGATCAGACATGTTTCCCTATCGAAAATATGAGTTGGAGAACAGAGGCTCCTGATCCAAGGGCCACTTTTGAAGGATCTGCATAGCGCCCTGATATCACACCACAAGAAGCTTTATTAAAATGGTTTGAATAATGCACAAGTATGCTATATAAGCAGCAGTCATTGACTTTAAAGAGCACAATTGCCAACGATGTCCGGGAACTAAACCAATTATAATTTTGTAGTTTTTAAGGTCAAAGTCAAGTCAAAGTCCACTTTATTCGATTAATTAAAATCATAAAAGTATTCTACAACAAATATCATACATTCATATATCTTAAAAACAGTTAATACAGTATTAAACAGTAGATGGAATTTAAAAAGCAAATTAAAAAGGCATTATTTACACAGAATTCTTTGCAGTTTGCACTCAACATTACAGTAAACATGAATTCAAGTATCTGTCCTCAATTGTGATTCCAATCTTAACCTTGATCTCTTTTTAAGGTCTATGGTGGATACTCGGCAGCAGGGAATACATTTTGAGTTGTTAATCAACCCCTCTAGGTTTCTACTCTCATTAAAAGCCTCTCATTTATAGTCCTATAAATGTAAAGCGAAAATGCACATCCAAGCCTTTTGGAATAAGGGTCGCACCAAAGGCATTGCTGTTCACGGACTATTAGATAAGAGCCATTAAAGCCATTGACTAACACTCGAGAAGCACAGAGTAAAAGATAACTTATTATTGTCTAAACAAGATGTGTGTACAACTTAAAAAGGCAAAGTTTTGTGCCACTAATGGGGACAATGCTCGTCTAACTTACCAAAAGGTAGCACGGGGGACTTGGGATTTCTGTCTTCTGAGCAACAAACAAGAAAACACCCATATGTGAGCCCATTGTAACTTCTGCTACTATTCGGATTACCAACTAAGCCATTTGTTGTAAGAAATCAGTTTTGAAAATACATCATACAATAATACACATGCTATAGGCAGGATAACCTGTATAAACAGGAAACGGAATAGGAGCGGAAATGTATTTTACCTACAAATGTTTGGACATGGGTGAGGAGAGGAGGTGTCACAGCCTCACATTTCAGTTATATGAATTTAAGGAGCAGGATATTCCTTTACAATTCAATACACTTATCCATAGAGGCAACTCTCCAATCTTCAAAGCATAACGTTTGGAATTTAGAAAGTACTGAAAATACGGATTAAAAAAAATAATAATTTTCATATTTTCCAGCAGTGACTTAACACTTGCTACTGAAATTCTGTGGATTTTTCCAGTGCTTTCTGTTTAGGGCAGGGGGTGAGAACATAGAAGATCTAAAAAGATGGACAGGAAAGTAGTCACTGAGAAGCAGGACAGCACCAAACATGTTAATAATGTGGGTATGCAGAAGCATTTCCAATGTCTTTCCATGTCATATTAGTTTGACCATGAAATCTCCTATCCCCCCAGGTAAAACCAGGAGTAATATGTGCAGGGAAAAGTAGCCTAAGCAAAGTCATAGGTGTGGCTTTACCATAAGGTAAAATCAAATTCTAATTGTATCCCTGTTTCTAACCAGCATAACAAAAACCAGGAGGTAAAACCAGCTGGAAGAGGAAACAGAAGATTTTTCCCTGGTGATTTTATTGCTCATTAATTAACAGTCACTTAGAATGAACATTTGCTTAGGGAATACTGAAAGCAAATGCTTTTCACATACGTCTCTTCAAATGCAGAGGGAATTGAAGTCTTGTGTGCATTTACCTGCATCAGAGACCTGCGCAGAGCTCTAAATGAAATCACGAAAGCAGAGGCGCCTCCTGGATCCCCAGCAGAGGGAATCAGGTGGCAGATGATGTTCAGTGAGTCGACTGTACAAAAGGTGTGCATTTCTTACCTCTTGATTCAGCTGCAACAGGCTTTTTTCACTGACGTTGTTGCTGATGGCGATAGACAATTTTTCAAATGCAGGAACGTTAAAGCTGAAATAAAATACATCCACAGTGACATACAAGCTAATTGTGGACAGGACAGTGTAGCGCCAAGACACCTTCAAATACATGTCATGCGACAGGGCGCAGAATTTTAAAAGTAGTTAACCATATTAAGTGCACCAAACTCATTTCGAGGCCTTCAAGAACCTACGCCTAATACATCAGAATGTATGGGCAGAAGTACAAACACTAGAAAGCAATGTGAGCGTCTCGGCTGAACTAGAGGAAGATGTATACTTTAATAGAATGGGAATGTTGGAGGCCCACTTGCTGAACTAGAGTGTATCAATGTTATACAGAGGCAAAGTTGTAACAAGACTTGCATGTAATAAATGAGCAGAGGCACTTTTACTGACAAATCGTTCAGCCGTGATCCATGCTTGAACCATGACTACAGCTTTCATGAGGAGTAAGAATCAGACCATTAATGGAATGCTCCACCTCCATACGCTCCCCGCGCACCTCATCCTCGAAGCCCAACATCTCGAGTTGATCCAATGAGTAAGAGCTCCACCAGGACTAAAAGTACCAAGTACTAGGTTAACTTGATTTCAAATTCACAACTATTTGGAACTAATTACACAGTGGAGAATGGTTTGTGGTGGCAGTCTCAACTTGCATTGGCCCTTAAGCTAACAGATTCCAAAAGCTGCTTAATCAGATTCGACAGTGGCAATTAAAATAATGCTAGCAACAGGCAGGGGGATACCATTGGGTGCTCAACAGATGCAAGTTTTTGATGGGACAAACGCACTGCTGTCATATAGTTTGACCTTATTGGTTGAAGAAAAATAAATCTATGTATGTAGGTGGAAGTTGCACTCAGTTAATCAAAAGAATCCATTCCAAGAGAGACCTTTATTTGCGTATAACAGGGCACAAAATCTCAAAGAACTGTTATCTAAAAAGACACGGATGAGCCTCATGAAAGGGGATGTTTCTTTTCAAGGAACCAAGAAATGTTGGAATTGCAAGAATTGCAATAATGTGATTAGTGGAAATGTTTTGTCACACCCGAGAACTGGGGAGAGGATTCCATTGCATCATTCTACCGATTGTAACTCTGAACATTTAGTGTATATGATCAAGTGCCCGTGTGGCCTACTCTATGTTGGAAAAACTGAACGCAAGATGAAGATACAATTATCAGAACACAAAAGTCGGATAGGCAATAAAAACACAACCTCACCTTTGGCGTTGCATTGGATGGAACATCGACACACAGTAGCCCAAATCAAATTCCAAATTATTGAACTAGTACCTAAAGTGGAGGGCAAAGACAACTCCAAGATTCTCCTCCAGAGAGAAGCCTTCTGGATTAAAAAACTTCAAAAGATGACCCCTTTTGGGCTCAATGACAAATTAGAAATGAGTTGCTTTTTATAAAAGCATTTCTTGAACAATAAGGCTGGCCACCTACACGTGAAAATACACATACATATAATCTCGTGCACAACACAACATCAGGCATAAATAAGATGGCAACTGATTTCATAATATGCATATTGTGTTCACTTAAATTATAGTCTTTTTTGCGCATGGAAAATTGTAAAAATGCAGTTATGTATTTAAATGCACTTATTTATTTTGAACGTCTATTTTCTGATTTTTGTTTTATGTGCTATTGCCCCGTTTGCACTCTAAATGGAGTTTTTAACATAGAAAGCAGAGGATAGGATTTAATTCATGGACGTGTCCTATGAAGTATTCCGATCACTAGCGGAGAGTCGGCTCGATTCTTGAGTCCGTTTTCTATGGTGAGCGTGGTAATTCAAAGTACCTATTGCCGTATACTGGAAACGTAAACATGTAGTCCGTTTTCAGTTTCATTGTATCTGTGTTACGTTATCTCGCGATAAATAAGCCGTGCGAAACACGGAAGTCAATCCCCTCCGGAGTTTGAGGAAGGAATGGCGAACTAGCGATCGGGCAGTGGTTTCTCGGCGAGTGTCGTAGTCACTTGGTTTGACGGTAGAGATTTAGATAGTCCAGTCTGGCAATTTTTTAAAACAGTATGCATCCCTTTGCCTTATAGAACGCTATGTTGTTGAACCCTGTTCTCGCTATTCGTGGGACAATACGCTGTTAAAGCAGGTGAGATGTTATATCACTTTCACCTTTTTGTTGTTAAAATCAGCTATTTTTTCACACTCCTGTTGCTAAAATTTGGATGCACTTTTGGCTTTTTACATAGATTGCACTTTTACTTATCGTGACGAACACGTTGACACCAGGTGAGATTTTGAATCTGGTACTCTTAGATATATCGTACAATCTTCATCGCAGAAGTAGTGATTACCCATTAATTTTGTATTCGCAGGCAGTTTTAATTTTATTTTTTCACAATTCAGGCAAGCGAATTGTGAATGCATATTAGTATAGTTGTCTATTCTAGAAACATTGACAGTAAAGTTTGCGGATTTGGTATCTCGTCTAAAAATAAATAAATAAATAAATTCATTGATTTTTGGAAGAATAAGAAGTAGAACAGGCACTTCTTAATAGTGAACCAATAAGCATAGTTGTCAACTAAAAATCTCATGTTGTGTAAAGCCCGCATTTTGAATGAATTACATATTGAGTGTTTAAAAGATGTATTGACTTTCTACTGTTTATTTGTTTATTCTTTTGAATTGTATATAGGCTCATAATGGCATCACATAAAATTGTTTCCTTGTTCTTCTTTGTAACACAGGTACCCCTGATGAAGGGACCTCTGTGAGTCCCGAAATGCATGGGGTTCTCAAGAATTGTAACTACTGGTAGAATTGATGCTTAAGAAAATGTATCAATGATCTATGTTCATAAATAACAAAAAGTGAAATATGTGAAGAAAATAACATATTAAATGTGTTGATGAAAATCAATCAAATATTGTGTTAATGGTTCTGAAATATTCTTTTTAAGTTGATGCATGTTGTAGCCCTAGCTGCCAAATTTGGGGTTAGGCCACTTCCATCCTTATTGGTTGAAGGACAGATTTATTGTAATCAGCATATCACAAAATATACTGAAAGGAACAAAGGAAGACTCATTGTTTCTTAAAAGAGTAACCAGGGTGAATACCTCCATATATTAAATAAAACTGTCTGCAAACTTCAAGTTAGGGTGAACTTTTACCTCCGATCACTGCTAAAGAAAGAAAAAAGTGATGGAGGGCACAGCAGCTGTAATTTGCTGCTGGTCTGCTACATTTTTTTTTATTAGCTTGTATATTTTTAATTTACAAATTTAACATGGGCAGCTGTAATCTTTGAATGCTAAACTAAAAACAAAACAGCCACCACGTCATGACGTTATGAGCTGGTACTTCTGTAACATTCTGGCACAGACATATGGGTTAACAAAGCAATACCAAAGGGGATGATGGAGGGAATGTTGAACATTGCAAGCACTCACCCCCAGTCAACTGATCTGGGTTTAATCCATCATCATTCTTTAGTTCACTCAGCCACCCCAGTTCAGACATGGCCATATGCAAATCAGTGGCCATATGCAAATCAGTGACCATGTGCCTCATGGGAACAGTTCAGCCCGAACTGCCAAGCCATGTCTTCCCTGGACCGGAAACAAGTATCCTGGGACCGGTTTCGAGTTCATTACCCTCATCAGCCAGACTATCTAGAATCCAGTGGCAACGTGAGCAAGGGGCCCACGTCTGGGCATACCCAGCCAACTTAGGGCGAACAAAGCAATACCAAAGGGGATGATGGACGGAGTGTTGAACATTGCAAGCACTCACCCCCAGTCAACTGATCTGGGTTTAATCCATCATCATTCTTTAGCTCAATCAGCCACCCCAGTTCAGACATGGCCATATGCAAATCAGTCTGACCCTGTGCTTCATGGGAACAGTCCAGTCCGAACTGCAAAGCCATGTCTTCCCTGGACCAGAAACAAGCATCCTGGGACCGGTTTCTGGCTAATCAGCCGTCATCAGGCAGGCTAGCTTGAATCCAGTGGTAAAGTGAGCAAGGGACCCACATCTGGGCATACCCTGCCAACTTAGGGCGAACAAAGCAAAACCAAAGAGGATGATGGGATGGCGTGTTAAACAATGCAGTGACTCACCTCCAGTCAACTGATCTGGGTTTAATCCATCATCATTCTTTAGTTCACTCTGCCACCCCAGTTCAGACATGGCCATATGCAAATCAGTCTGACCCTGTGCCTCATGGGATTAGTCCAGCCCGAACACTCCGTCCCATCATCCCCTTTGGTTTTGCCAGGAAATATGGATTGCCTGATGATGCATGCGTGCATATTATTCATTCTGCTTTTTTTTTTGCGGATTGCTGATGAGGAACAGCATGGGCAAAAAGCACTGGCAAAGACAAAAGAGGGAAACAGGAGATTTACAATGCTTGTTTTGAAAATGTCCACTATGGCATCATCTGTGCCTAGTACAAATGGCTTTTCAGTGGATGGGAAATATCTACACTGCTGCTCCCAGCTGCACCTTTTCTACACCTGATGGACAACTGCAGCTTCAGCGTTTTCTATTCTGGGAGGGATGGAATCTTTCCCTACTGTCACCCCATGTTGTAAGTGTCCTGCACGGGAAGATGCTGCTGGAAGAAAAACTAGGAGCAAACGAAAATACCATTGGCTTGCCAGTGCTTGCTTATATTGTTCTTGCAGTCTATACCTTACACATTTATATAATCTTATAATGGCATCACAAGTTCAAGAGTAACTTACTGCTTAGCACACGCTCGGAAGGTGCTGCGGATCTCCACAGATTGTTTGGACAGGTTTCCACTGTCCAAGCGCACCCCCACTGCCTGGTATCCAAGCTGGTGCAGTGCCAGGACCACTGCACAGAAGTTTGGGACTCCACTTCTGGAAAGCAAAGTAGTGGGTGTGAGAAAACTGCACGCAGAATGAGCTCATGCGAGGAATCGGACTTCGCCTTCACACAGTGTCTAGACATGCATGTGTACACAAACACATCTTTACACAAAACACAAAACACACAAAACACTTATTTGCTAGGACGAGGAACCAGAGGAACACCTGTTAAGCTCCTAGTTGCCTATGGGGCGTGCTATGGAAGAGTCATTAGGAGAACGGTTAGTCATAACAGGCAAGGTGTACTGGTCTAGCTGAGAAACCTCAACATTAATCAGGTGGTCCAGGATTTATAAGACTCTAGATTTCATCTGGGTTAGACTGGACAGGCTAGGGTCTGGTTTTGCATTGAAGAAGGCCTGAAACTCAGACAGGAAGTCATCATTAGAGGGGTTTGACCGCAGGAGACTACATGACAATGGTTCAGTTTGAGCCCCCACGTAAACTAAAATGCTATTCTGATTAGGAGCTGCCACAGGTCTCCTCCAGTTACACCTAGGGCTAACAATAGGGCTGATGAGTGTATGTTTCTGGTTTTGACCCACATACCCCACCCCCACCCCCTTATCCTCCCAGAAGATGGAGCTATTAGCACCGGGGGTCCATCCTGATTACCCTCCAACCCTAGGACATTACTTATGCCACCTGACTGAACCACCCTCATGGGAGCATCAGAACAGCAGGTGAAGGAGAGGTCAGGGAAAGTCTATCCCTTGTTTCAGCCAACTCTATCTCCTTAGAAACCACCCCAACAGCTCAGGTCAAGGAGCTCTTGATGGTAGAGACTCGTGGTGCATTTATTAACTAAAGTTCCAAACATGGAGATAAGGCCTGCGTGAACGATGGAAGACATGTGAGAACCAGAGAGATATATGTACTCCTGGGAGAATACTCATTGGCTGAAAACGAAAGAACAAGGTAACATGTATTGCAACAAGGATTTATGGTGTCTTATAAAGTGTGTGTTCCTAGTGAAGTTTCAGGAAGCCCTTGTGCCACACCATGAGACACATACTCTATGCTTTACCTCTTGTTGATTTGCATCCTGCCAATGCGTATTTATCCTATGGAGTTTTAAGACTCTAATGAATCTTTTGAACCTCTCTTTTTGGAAAGTTCTAACATTATTGATTATTGGTTTTGAGCGTCCAGCTCTAGTCTCACTCTTGCCTCTCACTTTTGAACTCTTCATGGGTTCTGATTGACACCCTTTTCTCCCCATTCTTAGAATAGGGATTCTTCCCTTTATGGGACGTGCTGAATGCATTATTTAAATATGATCTGCTCTACCCATATTTTTATTATCAATTCAGTAATCTGATTGATATCTGACTAATGAAGAAAGAATCTGAATTTACTAAACTTATAATTAGAAAATAAAACCCTTTCAAACTGCTTACAACTCTCGTTAGTGACTAAAATGTGGAGTTGTAGTTAAGATTTGCTTGTGATGATGAAATAGCGGCTTTGATCATAATACGGTGACAAACATCCACCACCTGAGAGGAGAAATCTGTGCAAGAATGGGTCCTGATCCTGTGAGTAATGGTAATTGTACAATATTTATTAAAATTAGACCCACACAATCTCATGCAATTTTGCTGCTGCAGAAAAAAATGTTTTGAACACTGTGCAGATCTTGAACGAATGGATTAAAAAAAATGATCTCCGCTTTACAATAGTTTTTAAGAAAAACAGCTTTTTAGCCAATGAGAATGAATGCTGCAAAATACACCATTAGGCCGATCTTTTTTTACATTCAATTTTATGCCTAGTCCATTGGTTACGTTCAATGCTATGCATGTAGGAGTAAGGACGCATTGAACGGAAGATAATACCTGCTGATGATGGACTATAAAGGATTATTTAGTATGAACACACTCAAACAAAAGGCATGGATGGCAATACGTGGTAGCCATGTTGGATGATGAAATTCCTCCATGCTTACTGTGATGGAGCATATCGCATACCATATTATTGAAGCTAGTATCAGTCAAACATGATTATTCATTCCATTATGACATCCAGGGAGAGGAATGACATAATTAACTCTCAGTATGATGTTTTTCATGAGCATGTACTGCGAATGAGATGAAAAAAAATGTGAGTACGTCCTCCCATTCAAATGAGTTTGAATGAGTTCCTATACTTGTTCTTTCAATTTTTCTTTTTATTTGCATGCATGGACATTATATGATTTCGATTAATATGCCATCTTTAACCTGGACACCAACACACATTGGGATCTATCAGACGCGTACACTTCTGCCCAGTAATTCACAGGTGTCTCCTTTCGTTCCTGCCCCCTATACTTGATCACAGACTGTATTTCAATCACTCACTATAATTTATCCTTTCTTTCACAGCCTTCAGAAATCCATGGGCTAATGAGCCAACAGGGGGCGAAGCACGTGTCGTAACACGTGTCGTGTCGGCTGCTTTTGCAGCCGACGCCTTGTGGAACACCTCAATAATGATGGATTATTGGACATTTTCACTGTAAATAAAAAGCAAAACTGAAAGAACAAGGAAAGGAACTCATTCAGTCTTGTTTGAATGGGAGGACACGCTCAACTTTTTCATCATAAACTATTGACAAAGAGGGACGAAAAATCCAAACCTCGAGTACCATAACAAATTAGGTATTGTTCACAGGGAGGGAGAGCTAGACCTTGTTCTTTTTCACTTCTGTGAATGACAATCCATTCACTAACAGTAAAACAAACATAAGTAAAGGCAGAAAAATAAGTCTGATAATTGGAAAATGAAATGGCTGTAATGAGTCAAAAGTAAAAGTCTTTCAAACCTGACACCCAATAAAATATAAACTATCTTTGCCTGTCATAAACAAATAGCGAAGTCATTTAATCTTGTCGAATAGAAAATTGACGTGCCTTAAAAAGAAAGTATTATTCCCTATGAATTTTGGACCCAACGCAGGTCGTCCATCAAGGGGTGATTAAGGGGAACATCCTTTACCACGCGGATTTTACTCCGCAGTACCCTTTCAACGCAAGTCGTAACCACGACCTGCGCTGGAGGGCGCTACAGGACAAGGAATAATTTAATTTACTATCCAACACCCTCCCTACTGTACGTAGGCTGGTGTTGGAATAGTAAATTAAAAAATTCGTAAGTCCGCACCCCTACAACGCAAGTCGTGGTAACGACTTGCGTTGTAAAAAACGCGTCGTAACGTTACGCGTGGTAAAACCATGCATCGTACGGTCGTACATCCGGTGATTAGACCAGCGTTTTTGTGGTTGAAACAAAAGGGCTTATGACATATTGAGGGCAAAATGAGGAGATTGTAGAATAAAAAATACACGGTTACAAGTACATTAGAAATAATACTAAGCATTCAATAAAAAGAGCCTTGACCTTATCAAAAGGGCTGTTGTGAATGAAAATTGCTTTTAAATACATAAACAACCTAGGAGACTCCATTCAGTACACAGCTTTTCTCTGTGGGGCTATCTTATGTTCGCAAGGATGTAGCTATTCTCAAAACAAAAAACCAAGCATTGGGTACCAGTCATGTGGAAGCGAAAATTGCAACTGACTGGGCAAGTGGAAACCTGCTATTGGAGGTCAATGTAAATAGCTAAAACTGGTCGCTGGTCTAGTGAAAGTCGAGATCAGCAACTCCTAGCTGCCAAGCGGTTGTATATCAGGTATGATTGCAGCAGAACGTGCATTCAAAAATTCTGGAGCTCAGTTGTACAATGTTGAACTACATTTCCCACAAACCACTGTGATGTAATAAAGAGCCAGATGTGCTACTTTGGCAATATCACCCCTTAAAAAGGACTTTAAATCCCACATGTGAGATTTCCAAGTGCACCATTTGGAAATCCTAATTTTGGTTGGTGTTACAAGTCCAGTACTGCGCCATTAAAAATCAAAAGAGGCCTCAAGTGCGCACCCATTCACCTGCCAGTCACAGAAGTAGGTATGCTAAGTGGCAGCCGCCGTCTATACAAGGTGGTCAGGCGGGCAGGAGGGGTGGTGTTGGGTTGGGTAATAAAAATTGAAAAAAAGATTAACCTGTCGCTCCGCTCCCAGCCGCTTTGTTGCTGGTCTTGTTTGGCCCGAATGTGGATGGGCCTCAGGGCACAGGCTCCACACCCAATCCAGATGCATAAGAGCAGCACCAGGATTGGTCTGAGCAGCCTCGGAGGTCGCTCAGACAGTGCCTTGGAGTCTGTGGCTTTTCTCCAAACCAGCTGTGTAACACAGCTGGGTTGGAGAAACATAAGTGTGCATGTCTGTTTGGCCGGCCTAGGACAGCCGACCAAACACACATGCACACTTTTAAGTGCCATGCCGGCTCGCCGTATACCTATTGCATGGCACAGACCACAATACATGAAATGATAATAACATTGTGTTACTATCTTTTTATTTATCTCTGCTGGCTCTGGGCAGTGGGGCAACACTCCTCCGCCAATGTTGAAGAGCCCCTGCTTGGCAGCAGTCCCACCTTACCTCTTCACACAGTAGGTATCCACCAGCACCAGGAAGTTCAGGGGGAAAGCAACCCCGTAGGAAACAAAGGCAGCCAGCTCCCCGCGGTGCACTTGCTCTGGTGAGACTTTGAGCAGCTGGCACACTCGTGCCAGCCAGGTCTCAACCAGGCACATGAAGTCCACGGCAGGCTCCTTGCCGCTTGCATGCTCCAACATCTAGAAGACAGAAAACAGCGAATGTGCAGATTAATTCCAGATGCAGCCCCTCCTCCTTGCTCTGGGATACTCTGTGGGAGCTTCTGCAAATATGAGATAAACACCTGTAATTCTGACAGCCAGACAAAAAGCCAACTAATATTAAAGATGGCGAAATGACAACTGAATATGTAATTGGTTAATTTCATCATTAATCTCGCAATGGCCTCTAAATCAAGGTCTTGGAAACAAAGTGTAAGTGGAACTGCAAGTCAGACATTTCGAGTAAAAAAATGGAAGCACAGCTTCTCATTGCTGGAACAGTGGCCGACATTTCTTTTTTTTTACCAGAACACTGGCTAAGACATGAACATCTGAGTAGGAGCTATAGGAAATGACCTCACTTCTAGGGAAAGTAAAATGTATTGCAGTGGGCATCTTACATCAGGTAGCATAACCACTTCCAATAAGGCACTATAGGCTTTTCTTCACTTTAACACCACCTGATAGTCACGTCGCTGTGCCATTTGAGAGGGAGATGCAGCGACACCATACTCCGCACCTTCCAACACATGCTGTTATTACTCCCATGCTAGAGGCGCTATAGGGGCACAGGGTTGGTTGGAGTAGTTGTACACTGTACAGATAGGATGGTTTCACTGCACACCCAATCTTCAGTACAATGCCAGGTAGTTGGGTGTATCATCCTCCCCAGCCCGGGTGCATACAAACGAAAGAAGCCACACATGGAGCTCTGAAACAGAAGTCTTTATTCTTCAACATACTCGACAGGTGAGGGGGTCGCCTCACTCGTGATAGGAGGAGCTGACGAACATCTAGAAAGGTGTTTAGAGTGTGATGAGTGCTGTGTAATGGACTTTCCAGGACGATGCGCTGTCCCCATGTATCCTTTGCACGTCATAACCCTCAAAGGGTCGACAACAAACAGAGTCTCCTTTTTCCGCTTCATTTTCTGCTTGAGCTGTACCCAGTCTCATTTATCAAAGACAGTTTCAGTGTCGGTGCTGATCAGCATATGTTTTCATCTTGGACTTTCGAGAAGCGTTTGTGGCACGAACCTCATCGATATTTATCAATCGGTCCGAGGGCCACTTGGGTGATTTGCTTGTGATGGCTCTCCCAAATAGCAACGTGGCAGGACACAACAGCAGTGGAAGTGCATTAAAAAAAAAGTATGGCATATGTGATACTGCATGCAGTGGGGCAGGGGCAGTGACCATGGAGGTGGGGGTCAAAGGTGCGGTTAAAAAAACGAAATATTCTGTAAGTTCTTTTGGTCTTCCACCTTCAGGTATCTACATTTAAAATAACTTGCAGCTTAAATGAGAAATATATAACAAAAATGTTAAGTTAATTAGTGCGAAATGCACTATAGTACATTATGAAACCTCTATTAATTGATGCACTACAGAGGTCTGTGTGTAACCAGAGAGTCACAGAATTAATTCTTGGATGTTGCAGTGGAGAATAGCGACTAGTGTATGTTTAGTGCTACAAGGTTCCATCCTGTGACAGGAAGCACTGTGAATATGCAAGTTATGATTTTAAACTTGCATTACACACAATATAAGACAGGCTGCAACAAAATGCACAAAAGGTTTTAAGTTAAAAGGATGATTCCAAAATATAGATTTTAGTAATACCCACATTGTATGTAATGCAATTTTTTTTATATCACTGTTCCTTAAAAATTTGCACTTCATAGCTCATCGGGTAACTTTCTTGCACTGCCATTTGAAAAGAAAAAATGCTTGACATCAGCAACCATCAAGCGACTCCATCAATTAAAGAAAGTACCGACTTCCAAGCTCCTTTTACATTTGCAGACTGACCAGTTGCACACATTGTCATTTCTTTCAGGCAACCAGTCCCCCTGGCAACAAGGCTGCAGGGGTGTGGAATTCAATAAAATATCTACTTGTCCATTGGGCAGGTTGCTCCATAAATCTACTTGCCCAGTAAAAAAATCGACTTGTCCCTTTGGTGCCATGTAGTGCGGCGACAAATTATGGCAGCAATGCTCATTATGTAGGAGCTCTGATACAGCCTCTTTGATTATGCCAGGGCTTATACCATAGTAGTGTTTGAATACCTGTAATCCCTTTATAGTGCCAATTTTCTGCCGATCATACTGGGGCTGAAGGTAGTGGTAAGCAATAGTTCCAGGGTTAGAATGCCATTTTGAGTCTATGCCAACCTACTAACTTCCATGTTTTAAGGGTTTTCAACAACTAACCTTTTCTTTTTTTTTTTTTAAATACATTTTTTATTGTTCATCAACATCAGGATTACATTTTCATTATATTATTCATCAAGATCAGATAGTTAACACAAAACATTCCTTTCTGTAAATTAATCCTTATACAAAGTTCTCATACGAATTCTTACTTCCTTTTTTCTTCCTAGCTCAAAAATAATACAAACTGTTAAATATCTTGCTACAGACTTAAGCCTCCCCCAGTTTTCGTTTCCATTCTATTAATGGAGCCCATATCCGTCTCGCAGCTTCTTTTTTTGCCCTTCCCTTTTTCTCAAATAGGGCCTGTTCCAACATGAATATCGTCGGTGGTCGGGGGTCTTTCCAAAGCGACGCTATGCATAGTCTTCTTAATACCATGGCTATATACAAAAACTCATAGTGAGGTATTTCCAAACCATATTTTGTTACTCCTAGAATCATTACTTCGTCGCTTAACTCTAGGTTCATTCCCAACGAGTTCTTATAAAATTGTTCTAACTCTTGTTTATATATATTTAAAACGGGGCATGAGGCGAACATATGAATAGTATCGGCTTGATTAGATTGACATCTCGGGCAGGTTATGCCTCTAGTTCCACCCCACTGTGCCACCCTGTGGGGAGTGTGGTATAGTTCAAACAGAGTTTTATATTGCTGAGTTTGCAGATTTGTTGCCCTCAGCACGGTGTTTGACATTTTTAATGATTTCTCTGCCTCATTCCCTGCCAGCCCCAATTTTGTTCCCCATTTCTCATACATTTTATTAGAGTCGTCTTCCTTATATTTGCAGATTTCACCATATAACTGAGATATGGAGCAACCAGTTTCCTTTCTTATATCTTCCATTATATCTATTTTTTGCATATCAACGCCCCCTCCACGCTTTTTGGATATAACTGACCTTACTTGTAGATATTTATAAAAATCTCTATGGCTTAGATTATATAGCCTTTGCGCACTCTCATAGGTAATTATTATCCCTGCCGCCCCTATCAGATCTCCTATAGTTTTTATCCCTTGCCTATCCCAGCCTTTCATTACAGAGTCATGGAATATTGCTGGGAGAGATGGATTCCCATATAGTGGTGTATAATAGCTCATTCTGCCCAATTTTATCTTCTTTTTAATGGTGGACCATATTGTTATAGCGGCCCCAGGGTTTTAAAGCGTACCTTCTTATAATAGCTTTTCTCCACATATTTGAGAAGCCATCTATCCGAGTCTTTAACCAAAAGTTCATATACATCTGGAATCACATCCCTCCCTCTCCATTTGTCCGTTATATCTCCCCCCAGCATCCCTCTTATGTACTGCAAAACTGCGGCCCAATAATAGGCTTTAAAATCCGGAAGCATTAACCCACCACGTTCCCGAGGTAGCGATAGAAAATTTTGGCTTCGGCATGTTCTTCCTCCTGCCCATATAAATCTGTTTGTTACTCCTTCTAGCTCCCTAAACCATTTATTGTCAAATAACAGGGGAATGGTCCTAAAGAGATATAGTACTTTAGGTAAAAATGACATTTTTATCATATTGCACCTGCCAATTGTGGTCAAATGTAGATTGTTTAGTCTGTTAAACTCGAGCTTGGCTTTGCTGATCATAGGTTCTATATTTTTTGCCACAACTGTTGATATATCAGAGGTAATTAAAACCCCTAGTTACATCGCTGTTCCAGTAATTCTTTGGTCCACCAACGTTATTTTTTTGTTTGCTACAACCTGTGTTTTATCTGCATTTAACTTGTATCCTGATAGTTTTCCATATATAGCTGCCTCGCTTTCTATTGCTCGCAGGGCCGATTCGGGATCACTTGATGTAACCGCCAAATCGTCCGCGTACCCCAGAATTTTTGTTTCATATCCATTCAAAACAATTGGTCGAATATCTATATTTTGTTCTATTTTTCGTATAAATGCGTCTATATATAGGGCAAAGAGGAGCGGAGAGCACGGGCACCCCCGTCTGGTTCCCTGCCCAATTGTTATTATATTGCTCATTTCGCCCATAATCCTAAGTTTTATTTTTGGATTAAAATATAATGCTCTTACCGCATTTATATATATGCTCCCTAGATTCACTTTTTCTAGCACTGCCCAGAGGAATCCCCACGAGACCCTATCAAATGCTTTCTCCGCATCTAATAATATTAATGACATAGGGTCTCGTGAGGCTGCTGTGCCATCAAACAGGGTCAACACTCTCCTAATATGCTCTGCAGTGCCTCTCCCGGGTTTAAACCCATGCTGTCTGGGGGATACGATCTTGCCTATTACACTCCCTAATCGATTTGCCAAAATTTTCGAATACATTTTAGCGTCGCTATTCATTAAGCTAATAGGTCTATATGACCCGGGATTAGTCGGTGTTTTTTTTTTTTTATGAACACAATCATAACTGCTTCACTCCAAGACTTCCGGGGGGGGGGGGGGCTTGGGGGGGGGAATACCATTTTGGATATTAGTTATTAAATTAAAAAAGTCCCCTTCTATTTCAGGCAAGAAGGTTTTATAGAATTCTAGCGGGATGGAGTCCGGGCCAACAGCTTTTCCAGCTGGGAGATCAGAAATTGCTTTCTGCATTTCCCCTCGATTAAATATTGTTTCCAGACCCCCTTTATCGGCCTCATCCAGCCTTTCTAGGTTTGCGCTTTCTAGAAACTCCTCTATATCCCTTATCTCGGCCCCTTGATCCGGACTGTAGAGTAGCTGATAAAATTCTTGAAATCTTGTGCATATATCCCTAGGTGTAGTTGCTTTGCTTCCATCTTGAAGCGTAATCTCCGCAATATCACCCTTTGTGGTTGCCTGCCTTGTTCGTATAGCTAGTATGCGGCCGATCTGTTGGCTATATTCGTATTGTTCCTTCCTCCATGCCAGGTATTTCCCTGCTGCTTTAGATGCGAATATTTCCCCCACTGCAGCCTTAGCAATTGTTAATTTCTGCAATATCATTGTAATATCTTGCTCAAGGACTGCAAGGGCTGCAAGGCTGATTCCGGCGCCAGGGGTAAGTCAGAAACAGCGTGTGTGGTCAGAAGGGCTACAAGAGAGACTTTTGTTTTAACAACTTCAACAGGCAAGAATGTGGGAGCAAGGGACAATACACCAAGGTGGACCCTGACCCTAAGTCTGAGTTGGGACTTGACTAACGCTGAACGGATAAGAGTTTTCCGGCGACATCACAACTCAAGGGCAAAAGCGGAGGATAGAAAAGTGGCTGAAGCTGCAGAGAACTCCGTGGGGGTTAAGATGGCACCGAAAACAACTCGAGGGGGAAATCCTAAAGCTCCTGAGTCAGGCAAAAATCTTGGCAAACAAATCTCTGGGCAGGTCACGAGAAAACAAGGGGGTGATAAGGCTAAGGATACTCACCCCCAATCTCATAGCGCTTTGAATGAGGAGGGGGCATCTGCCTGGAGCAAAACAAGAGCCAGAAAACAGGCTGCAATAAACGCGGCACAGCTAACAGGACAACTGAAGGGCATCGCCGGGTATTTTTCTCCCTCTAACACAATAAACGCAGCTAAGCCGGATACTGACAACACGCTTGAACTACCCAGTACCCCAACGGCAGAGGCTCAGTGGGGCAATATCATGGGCCTCAATGATATTGTGGATAGCATAGGGGAAGATATACGCCCCACTGAAGAAACAGCAACAGCAACGGCAACGTCAATGGGGGTAAGCATGGATACCACCATTAGAGGGACTCCAGATACAACAACCATTATAGCGCAACAAACTGGGCTATTGGTACAAGAAATAACTGCAGATAGCGGCCCTAGCGGACAAGAGAACAATGTAGACCTAGCAGATAACTTTTACTCGGTTACAGACGGGTCTGATACATCTAAGGACACACAGTCTGACCTGGAAGAGAATGATGAGACAAATACAGATTCAAGTCTGGCCATAAGTCTGGAAGGGAGAAGCGGATCGCCAAAGGGGAAAGACCATGAACCAAGGAAAAAAAGATTGTCTAGGCGTCAGAGAAACACGCAATCACAAGAGAAAGCTGGTAGCAGCCGTAGACGAGTCAGCGTGGCGAGCACTGAGACAGAACCTGGTCTAAACTGGGATTACTCAGCCACTCAGCATATCTACAACGAGATAGAGAACGAGAAGGAGGAGGATCCTAGTGCTGGGGGGGCTCATGGACAAACACCTTCAGCGGAACCCACGCTTCAATTAATTCTAAATTCAATCAAACAATTGCAGGATGCAACAAAGGCAGAAGGGAAGAAAAACCGCTTAGCGACCAAGCAACTACAAGGAGCTATTAAGAAGGTAGCCAAGATATGCACAGCCACCAATACAAGGATCTGAGTTGTGTATACAGAAAGCCTTCTGATACATCCCCTATTAAGGCACACCAGTGGTGTTCACATTAAGTAATTCACGGGATAGCTGGTTGGTAAGTTCAAAGTTTTCAAGTTTTTAATAACAATTCTTCATACTGATATTCACAACATATCAGTGGTTATACATCTTCATTAGGTTAATGCATAAGTTGGTCCCCAATGCATTTCGGGCATGAGTGCCCTTGATCACGGAGTTCTGAAGAGGAAGAAAATTGAGGTGTGATAAGTGACCGTGTTAAATAAAAAAAGAGTGGGGGTTGGGTTTTAAACGTGAACTAAGTGGGGGGTTGTGCTTAATAAAATAACACGATTCGAGTGCACTGGTGCTATAGGCTTAATACGTGAAGGGAAAGGTAGTGTGGGAGTCTAATCGTGTGTGTGTGACACAATGCGGAATGCCTGTGTCTGGTTAAAGCTATATCAGCAGAAGGCGAAGTGGACGAGAAACTTACTTTATGCTACGGTGTAGCGTGCGTGGTGGTTCATTCCATTCGCGGGTCGTAGACGTGAGTGAGAGTGAATCCATTGTATTCATGCAGGGGCTGGATGCACGTTAGCGTGATGATGGAAATCGATGAGGGACAAGGTGCGGATGGTGCTGTGAGGGAGGTTAGAGTGGCGGCCATTTGTAAAAGGCAGTAAGATGAAAGTGAAGTGATAGGAATAGGTGATTGGAGAAGAGTCATGGCGGAGCAATGTAAACAATGACATGAAATAAATCTAAAGTTACAGGTAACAACTAAATTCACTACGGTCATTTAAGCCGAAAGGCTTAAGCGTCTGCAAGCGGTAAATCCACTCAAGTTCACGTTTGAGTAACAGTTTATGAAGATCAATTCCTTCTTTCTTGGTGACAGTCTCCAGTATTATGAATTTCAACTGGGCGATGGTATGCCGAGATTCATGAAAATGCATGGCTACGCTGGATTTTTCAAGTTTGAGTCTTATGTTAGATTTGTGCTCATTTAGGCAGGTCTTGATTTTGCGTTCGGTTTTTCCAACATATAGTTTCCCACAGGGACATTTTAGGGCGTAAATGAGATTCATCGAGTCACATGTTGCATCCACTTGCAGTTGGATCTTGTTGCTTTTCATCGGATGTTGGATGATGTTTCCCTTGATAATGCTGTTGCAATGATTGCAATTTAAGCACGGTTGAGTACCTCGATGTTGTAGGGTGGTGTCACTAGGTTTGGCTAGAATCTCCTGGAGGTTTTTGCTTCTTGTGTGAGCAAAAATGGGGGGATTTTGGAAAATGCCCTGAAAATCAGGCTCCATTTGCAGTATAGGCCAATGTCTATGTATGATCTTTTTGTAGATGTGGCTAACGGTGGAGTATTTGGAGACTAAAACCATGCGATCTTCTTTCTCCTTGTGACTTTTTAGTGAGCTGGCTTCTCTTGGTGTTTGTTGGACTCTGGTACGTGCGTCTTGAAGTATGTTCTCCGGGTATCCTCGGTTTCGAAATCTTTCATGCATTTCATTGATGCGTGTTTCGAATGTAGACTCATCTGACACGATGCGTTTAACTCGCAACATCTGTGAGTAGGGCAGATGTTTCTTCAGGGAACCCTGATGAAAACTTGAAAAATGTAACGTATTGTTACGATCTGTGCTTTTTCTGTGTAAATCTGTCACTAATCCTTGAGGTGAAGTTTTGATGTGGACATCCAAGAAGGAAATGTTTGTGTCACTGATTTGCCAGGTGAGCTTGATCCGTGAGTCTTTAGTATTGATTTCTGCTAGAAAGTTGTCAAGTGTGTCTTTAGTGTCTGACCATAGGAAGAACAAGTCGTCGATGTACCGGACGTACATCTTAATTTTCTCTTGGAAACGCCGGTTGGTGTATATGTGCTGTTTCTCGAAATTCCCCATATATACGTTGGCATACGTGGGGGCTGCGCAGTTTCCCATCGCCATTCCCGAGAGTTGTAAAAACCATTGATCATCTAGTCTGAAATAGCTGTGGTACAAAATAAAAATCATGAGTTCCATGATGAATGCCTGTTTGGTTGCGTCAATTTCACTATGCAGTAGTATTTGTTCGACTGCTTCAATACCTCCTAAATGGGGTATTGAGGTATACAGGGAGCTTACGTCTGCGGTGCAGAGGACGAGAGGTTCATTGGGTGCCAATTTTAATTCGGAAAGTCTCAATAGAAAATTGGTTGTATCCTTAATGTAGCTAGCTGATTTGATGACAAGCGGCTGTAGATACTTGTCAATAAACTTGCCCGGTGTCTCATGTATCGAGCCTCGCGTTGACACTATAGGTCTGAAGGGTGGGTCCAACAGGTTTTTATGTATCTTGGGACACATATGGATTGTGGGACTTTTAGGATGTTCAATCAATAAGTAGTTTTTAGTACGTTCCTGAATGGTGCCAGCTTGGTAAGCTTTGTTGACAATAGTTTTTAAGATGTTTTGAAATTCCCTGGTTGGGTTGTTGTTAAGGGCCATATAGGTCGTAGTATCTTCAATGTGTTCATGCAGTTTTTGCGAATACATGCTTGTATTGAGGATTACCAGGGCTCCTCCCTTGTCCGCTTTGACACATTTGATGAGCGGATTGCTGGCTAGTACTTTCAAGTTGTCTCGATCTTTTTTAGTGAGATTTTGTTGCTTTCTAGAAGCCTTAAAGTTGATTTTTTGAATGTCATTACGTACAAGAGTTTCGAATAGGTCGATACATTTATGGCTACTAGGTGCCTGAAAAGAGCTGGGGGGTCTTAATCCAAAAAGCTCGTCCTCTTTATCCGTGGTGGTAGGCGGAAGAATGTTGTCAAAAAAATTGCGTAACCTTAATTTTCTTGTGAACTTGAAGGTGCTAACCTCAAGTTCAAGAAGGTTTGTAGGGGTAGTTGGAATGAAGGATGTTCCTTTCTCTAGTAGGTCCATCTGGTAGTCGGACACCTTGGTGTCAGATATGTTGATGACTAGACGGTCTTTTTCGGTTTTTGATCTTTCTTTGCCACCATACTCCGTGTGGCGGGAGGGCTTTTTTCTTTGTCCTTTGGTCTGGCTCCGCCTGAGTCGTCGAGTTGGTCCGGGCCCACCTCTAAAAAATGACTTGTAGAGGTTTGTTCTTGGCTGGTTGTTGATGTGCTGGCTTGTTCGGAACTTGGGGGTGATCTGGATGCTGGTGTTCGTCTGGAGGTTCTACTGGATGAGTCTGTGTCAGAGGATGATGTGTCAGTCTGTGCTTTTGGTGGACGGTTACGTCGTCGTTGGGCATATATGTCAGCCCACGAGTATACCTCAATGGATTCACTCTCACTCACGTCTACGACCCGCGAATGGAATGAACCACCACGCACGCTACACCGTAGCATAAAGTAAGTTTCTCGTCCACTTCGCCTTCTGCTGATATAGCTTTAACCAGACACAGGCATTCCGCATTGTGTCACACACACGCGATTAGACTCCCACACTACCTTTCCCTTCACGTATTAAGCCTATAGCACCAGTGCACTCGAATCGTGTTATTTTATTAAGCACAACCCCCCACTTAGTTCACGTTTAAAACCCAACCCCCACTCTTTTTTTATTTAACACGGTCACTTATCACACCTCAATTTTCTTCCTCTTCAGAACTCCGTGATCAAGGGCACTCATGCCCGAAATGCATTGGGGACCAACTTATGCATTAACCTAATGAAGATGTATAACCACTGATATGTTGTGAATATCAGTATGAAGAATTGTTATTAAAAACTTGAAAACTTTGAACTTACCAACCAGCTATCCCGTGAATTACTTAATGTGAACACCACTGGTGTGCCTTAATAGGGGATGTATCAGAAGGCTTTCTGTATACACAACTCAGTTTCTTAAATATCCGGTGCATGGACGGTTTGCACCACCCTCAAGAGCACCCGAAACTTGCTTAAAATTTTCACCGTGAAAACAGCAACAACCTAGCAGTGCACCTCCTACCTCCTACACTTTTACCAATACAAGGATGACACACTTGGAGGACAGAACGGGCATGGTGGAAGACCAGCAAGCCAAAGACTCAGCAAGATTGATGGGGTACGAAAAGCGAATGGTGGATGCCCAGTGGAAGTTAGAAGATTTAGAGAATCGCCAGGGACTGAATAATCTCCGAATCCTGGGCATAGAGGAAGAGGCAGAAGGCGGAGATATCAGGGCATATATCCTGAGAATGTTTGAAGGAGCTTTCCCAGAATTAAACCATTGGGACTGGGATAGGGAGGTACAAAGAGTACATCGATTCCCAATGACCTTAAAAAAGAAAGGGACCACCGCTGCGGCAGCTGAGGGGGTACCAAGATCAAGAGCTATATTAGTGTATTTTGGCAACTTCTTACTGAGGGAGGAAGTATATGCAAAAGCTCGCCCCAATGCCAAACGACTGTTTGAAAGCCAGTCCTTTTTTTCAACCACAGATTATTGTCATAGCACAGTCGAAAGAAGATGGAGACTCAGGGAACTACTGGACCCATGTCACAAGATGGGTCTGCAAGCATATCTAATGAACCCGGCAAAACTTAAAATAGTATATAGGAACTCCACCAGGGTTTTCTTTTCCGAAATCCAAGCAAAGGAATATATGGACACAATACGTGTTAGTGGAGAGAACAGCAATGAGGCGAGGGATAAACCTTGAAGACTTCTCTGAAGATGTTTTTTCTAATGAACTCGCGCATTCAGACAAAGAACATGTTGGTCTAAGATTGATTTAACTTGTCCAAAATATATAAAGAGATAATATATGGCTGAAAGAGGACTAGGGGCAAAGGGGTTGGGAATATTGGCTGGGGACAAAACAAGGACAATGGTATATAATGATGAAGATAACGGTAAAGCTATGGTGATTTGGGTAAAGGGGATGTGAAGATATCAAACTGAAGTACTTTATTCAGGAGATCTAATGCAATTTTAAAGGTCGGCAAAGGGGAGTCGATAGCCAGACTTCATCACAGAGGCCAGCGGCCTGCTTGCTCTAACAGGTGGGGGGGAGAGGGGGAGGGGGAGGGAGGGGGGAAAAAAACTAAAAATTCATCACATCAAGATAAGATAAAACAAGAGGAGGATCAGAGAAATCAGATTATAAAAGATGAGAGAATGGAAGGAAGGCTGAATGTTGATATGAGGATAAACAAGAATATCAATGCGGATAGGCACATTGAATGTTTGTGGATTAAATGATGGAAGGAAGCGCAGGGAGGTGAAGGAGTACTTAAAAACCATGCATGTTGATTTGCTCTGTCTACAAGAGACGCATATAGAGGTGGCCCAAAAGGGATTACTGGGGCAGCTAGGGTTCCAACTGCTTTCTTACACGACAAGGGACAAAGACTCGAGGGGTGGCTGTATTAGCACGACATGGCGGTGTGGTTATTAAAAGACAAAAAGCAGATCCTTATGGGCGTTGGGTGTTGATGGAATGCCAGATGAAGGGGTTTAATTTTACTTTATGCTCCCTGTACGCTCCGACAGTTGATGATGCTGAAATGATCAATGGGATGAATTCACAATTGTCTAACTGGCCTCAGCCTTTGGTGATATGTGGGGATCTAAACATTAACGGCCTGAATGGGCTATGGAAGAATGATCCCAAAAAATTTGGGGGGAGGAAAAAGAGAAGTCATGCGGCTTTGATAAGGCTTATGGAAGACAATGGCTTAATAGATTTGTGGGAACAGCAACATAATGTTGGTGGGAGAAGTACGTATTTTTCGGCACCCCACAAAACATTAGCAAGGCTAGACTACTTTTTAGTCTCCCTACAATAGCAGCTATAGGTAAAGTGTATAGGCTCCCAAGGGTCATCTCAGACCACAATCCTCTGATTTTAGATATTTCAATCCCAACGCAACATAAACAAACCTCAAACTGGTCTTTTGAGAGGGCCTTACTACAAGATGCTAAGTATATAGAGTATATGAGAGAATGGTTGAAAGAGTTTTTAGAGGTAAACAGAGGAACAGCATCACTTGCTACAGTTTGGGACACAATGAAAGCAGGTATAAGGGGAGAGACACTTAGCTATTCAATAAGACGAAATAAGACAGAAAGGGAGGAGATGGCAGAGAAAATAAGAACGGTGGCTAATATTGAGGAAGAACTTGTTGCTGCCATCAGGTCTAAGCAAAAAAACAACTAACCTTTTCAAACAATGACAAATGTTGAAAATGTACTCCTCACAATGGCAGATGTGAACCTTCTTCTAAAGTTTGGGAAAAAAGTGGTTGGAGAGAAAGTGAACTTGTCTTTCTTCTGCAAATTCTTGTGAATTCACAAAAGCTGTATAGCTGCACTTAATGGAATGACATATACCATGGGCGCACTTTTAAGACTTTCTTTAATAATTGGGCCCTTATTTTGGTCCAGCGTGGACCATGACCTTTTGCGTTTAATGCAATTCTGTCTCTATCTCTCAGTATCGGCTGGCTTCACTATGAGTGACTGCATTCTGCTTTTTCACAAGAAGCATATCGGCACCCAAAGTAGGTTTGTTCAGTGCCAGTAACTACTGTGACAATGTGCGCTTTTTTTTGTTGCTTTTGGCCATGTTTGTTGTAATGGTGAGGGTCCGGCAGCTCCTCACCAATATGGTTTTACAAAAACCATGGCAAAACAATTCACACATTGACAAAAATATCTGACCACCAAGGTCAGGCCTACTGGCTTTGCCAATGCTTGTTAATTTTTGTTTCCCATAATCTTATTGAAACTTGTTACACTGATTTTCCATTATGAATTTTTTGGGAGAATACAAGCATGCATCAACACGTTACTAAATGATGCTTCAAAGATATGGTATCTGAAATTTACAGTAGTCCGCTGAATTATTTTTTTCCTGCTTTCATTTTTTTTTATAAACATTTTATTTTGAAAGCAAAGAAACATCAATCATGCTTTCAAGCTTCTGCAAATATTTACATCAAATCAGAGAGCATTCTGGGAGCATTATACATAGCCTTATAGTGCTAAACTTTGAAAACTTGTATACATTTTTATACTGGAACCACTCTCAGTAGTGCAGTCAGATCTTACAACATTTCCTTAGAGCGCTCACCCTAATAATAAAGACTTTCAATTAATGAACCATGAATACAAGTTTGAACTGCTTTAACATATGGACCAAAATATTACCTTAACTGCAGATAGTGTCCTTCTCTGATCCATAATGTGGTACTGCAAACTGGCAGCCAAAATGTTTTTGCTGGAGGGGGTTGGGCCTATTTGTCCGAAGGACAAAATACACATGAAAACGTGTTACCCTTGACAGCAAACAATATGTCCTGGGCATCGGGCTATAGGAATTCTCCATCCTTGCAGGCTGGGTTCTTCTCTAGCTGTCTGCTCGTTTTTGTTTTCAAAGCACGGGAGACCCTCTAAATGACATTTAAACATTTAAACCGGAATAAACCGTCCCGGGGTGGTTGTTTTTTCACAAAAAGTAGGGGAATATTTTTTCATACATTAAAGAAGTATAGGCACGTTGTGCCCCTCAGATACTGCACACTTTGACCTCTGCTCTCTCCAATTGTGGAATGAGAAGTTGATCAATAGGCACGACAAGCTTGACACATTGCTAGGTTGAGATTCCCTCTATTAAAGTCTGTTGAATTACCTTCTTGAGGGTTCCCATGAATCGTTAAACAACAGGGGCCAGAGAGGTCCACTCTCCTGAAGCTTGAAACGGAGGTGAACAAGAAACCTCTTGCAGTCTTTCCTAGTAAAAGGTTGGACGTTGTAAGATTTGAGAATAGCAGGGATGCACCACGCTGCAAATATCTTATCAAGCCGCTCGTTGACTGTCATGAAATGTCGACCAAAAGAAAACATGAATATTCATCAATGACTACCATGAGATGATGTCCATTTCCTAGGGGCCCAAAAAAGTCAACTGTAACTCTCCCAGCATGAGCAGGAAGGTCAGACAATGTAGCGGTCTATCCCCCAAGATGACACTTTAAGCTTTCTCAACTCTTTAGGCAAGGGAACCACACTTGGTCTCATAGGGCTCTTTTGATGGCTACAATGCCACAATGTCCTTCATTGGCCAGCTCAATGATTTGCTGACTTAGTCTCCCAGGTATGCCTATCCTTGAGCCTCGCCGTATGATACCTTCTCGGGTGACTGATAGCTCATCTTGTACATTTTGACATTTTTGAGATTCGTCATCATCAGTAAGGGATCACAAACCTTTCTTCCGAGGGGGCATGGCCTGGCGCCGTCTGCAATGGCGGCGTAGCTCTTGAGTTCCGTCAGGGCCTGCGACATAGCACATAAAATCCAACATGACTCCGTCAGTCTAAGGGAAAAAGAAAACAGAAAAAAGTCCCAGAGATCAAGGTGCGGTGGAGGGAACGTGTTTGGAGCCTCAGCGATGCAAAATAGCCATGACATTGAATCGGCACTCCACCCGACAGCGATGCAGCAGCCCCAGAGAGAAGGAGGTGGCAACGATGCACTGCGGGGGCAATCGAGACGGAGCCGGCGGGGCACCCATGGGAACGTCCTAAATTGCAGTAACCATATGCGAGAACCTGGCCTGCAGCCAGATATCCTGGCATACGAGCAGCAGCTTCAGACCACCGGAGCGGCTATTACTGTGAATGACGGTCTACACAGTGTTAGACTCAGCGATCGCAACAGGGGAGGTGAGTCCTAGTGAGACTTTCCCCCCACCCGACACGTTAAAAACGCCTGATCCCGCATGGCGCAGTGATGCTAAATAGTAAGAACACCGGAGCTTGAATGGGGGGGGGGCGCTAAAGGAGGACGAACGCTGTCAAGAGCCTGGCCTGCAGGCGGACATCACCGCCTATGAACGGCAGCCTTAGGCCACTGAACTTTATCAGATTGTGCAGTGCAGACACAAGATGGTGGCTTGGGACGATTCAGAAGGGGAAGGAGTGACGCATGTTGCAAACCGCTGGACCCAAGCGGAGAGAGTGTATAGGTGTGCTCTGAGAGCCCCCCCACCTTGCTTGTCCGCGAGTGGCCAAATACAATATCAGATCAATGTTCCTTGAAGGCCGTTGCACTCCTGCCCTGAGGAAGGCCGGAACCATTCTCGAAAACAGACTCCTTGGACGGCAACAGATACGGGCTTGGGGTGGCACGACAATTCTTGCCCATTACGCAACGCCTGGCCTAGGTATCACACTGCACTATGACGAAGCCTAAGGGAGGTACGGCCTCCGTCCAAGTCAACAAGATGGACAAATACGCAGTACCACGGCAGCTCGCAACGGAAGATGGGGAGCGTGACAAAGCCATAACTGCGGAAGAACAATCCCTCAGTTAAATAATGGTGGCGATACAAACAGTTGGAACTAATCTGGAAACGAAAATTGCCAAGGTGACGATCAAGATGAACCTTATGCAAGCTGATATGCGGAAAACGTCTGAAAGGGTCACTGCCACGGAAGAAAATATACGGGAGTTACAGGCTGCGACACGTAAGCTGGAAGAAAAGGTTCAAAAATTGGTCCACCAACATTAAGAAATGGCACTACACCTGGATGATCAGGAAGGGCGTGCCCGTCGCAACAACATACGGGTGGTAGGGGTACCTGAAGGGGCGGAGGGTCCCAAAATGGATCTCTTCCTTGAAGACCTCATCCTGCATCACCTCAAAAGGGCACAGAGCCCCAATCTCGAAACCAAAACATGGTGCGCCGCCTCCAACTATCATAGCGCGCATTCTAAATGTTTGCGACCGGGATGCAATCCTGCAAGCAGCTAGAGTCAAAGGAGACCTCCCCTACGATAACGCGACAATCCATTTCTTCCTGGACTTCACTCTGAAAGTACAGCGAGAAAGACGCTCCTTTGAAGGGATCAAACGGGCTCTTGGGGACAAAGGACTCAAGTACATGATGTTTTTAACAGCTAAGTTGAAAGTAATTGACGGGGGCAAATCTTGGTTCTTCCTAAAGCCGGAGGAGGCACAGTGCTGGCTCGACGAAGGCCCATCCCAGACGCATTGCAGCAGAGAAGGAAAAGACCATGGGATCACTGGCCAACGCCCTAAAGACTCTACAACCTGATCAACCTGACTGGAAACATGCAATGGTGACACCTCTTTAAAAAAAAAACAATGCAGACCCAGACTTACCCTCCAACTATCGGCCCATCTCTCTGCTGCTGGTTTTTTCAAAAATGTGGAGAAACATATCCACTCCCAGCTCTCTAAATGTGTTGAAACCAACAAAATTATCCTGAAGAGAAGTGTGGCTCACTGGTTAGAGGAGGCAGACCCTGATGCAGAGGTCAGACCCGGGACCAGGGTTCAATTCCCGACGCGGCAGGGTCTTGAGCTCAAAAATGTCCACGGACTCGATAATTCTCGCCTCGGTGCCTACTCAAATCATGGGTTCACACTCTGCAACTCTGGGCAATAGCTTGCTTAATCTCCACTACGGCCCCACCGCGATGGGATGCCTGGTCTTCACCTTGGGGATGCCCAGTAGGGGTTATCTCGCAGGGAAAGCCAGGACGGGTTCCCAAAGCAAGCGCTAAGAGACCTGTCAGTGATTTGGCGCTATATAAATCGAAATTAACATAACATAACATCCATCACAATCTGGCTTCAGAGCGGGTTTCTCCACAGAAACAACATTACTGGGAGCAACGGAAAGGCTACACCGCCATTTGGATGCTGGAGACACTGTTTCCCTCATTTTATTAGACTTAAGAGCAGCATTCGATACGGTATCTAACAAAACTGATGAACAAGTTGAGAACACTAGGCATCTGTGGTTCAGCCTTAAAGTGGCTCGCCTCTTTCCTGGCAAACCGCACTTTCCAAATCTATTCCCCAATAGCCAGCTCTGACATCCATCCCTCTCCTTATGGGGTGCCTCAGGGATCCATCCTTAGCCCTCTACTTTTCAACCTATTTGTAAAACTCTTAGCCGACACTGCGGAAGATGTTGGGCTGACTCTGTTCTCCTACCCAGACTACTCCCAAATTATTTCTCTCTCGCCATGGAAAGTACGGACGGATCATCCCGCCCTTCAGCTAGGCCGTAGGAAAATTGCAGCATGGATGAATACTAATCATCTAAAACTTAACAGGGAGAAAACAGAGGTTGTGTTCCTTGGCACAAACAAAGATCTGTGGGGTCCACAACATTGGTCCTGTGAGATGGGCGCACTTCCTCGTACCTCCAGTCAAGTCCACAATCTAGGTGTAACCATTGACGAATCGCTTACTATGCACCATCAAACAGTTAAGGTAACTGCCACCTGTTTCACCATCTTGAAGTGGCTTAAAAAGATCTTATGGATGCTACCCGTTTACACCCAGAGAATAGTAGTCCAAGTCCTTATCACTTCAAGACTGTACTACGGAAACGTCCTGTATCTTAGTTCCAACGAGGCGGTGACTGGCAGGCTACAGATGGTACAAAAATCTGCTGCAAGACTACTTTGCAGAGTTCCCAGAGCTACCTCCATCTATGGAACTTGCATTGGCTCAGGGTTGAGAACCAAATCAAGTTCAAAGCCCTGAGCTACATGTTGAAAATCAAAACAGGCACAGCTCCTCAGTACCTACAATCTCTAGTCAGCCCTTAAGTACCTACCCGCTGCCTTCGATCCTCCACTCAAGGGAACTTCTATGAACCCAGAATCAAATTATATCGGATGAGAGGCAGATCGTTCGTCTACCTAGGTCCCTCACTATGGAACTCACTCCCTTTAACCATCCGAAACAAAACGGTTTACGCCCTGTTCCGTAAATATTTGAAGACCTGGCTTTTTAACCAGTAATCCAATAAAGCTGCGACACACTCTTTTAAACCGATCCGGCGCCGGAAAACCCTTTTTGGGTAGCTGTCGCGCCTTACAAATGTAATAAATAAATAAATGATGCACTGGACCGTACGACTGCTCACCCCCAACATCGTATAAGTTCACCGCTGGCCGACCTTTTGGAAGCCCACAGTCCATTGGCCATATGGAGGTCCCAAAACCCACATCAGAGACAATACACTTATCACTCTGGAGCTCATAATAGCCTCTCCCGCATAGAGTACATATTCACAGCACTAGACAACATGGGGAGGATGGGGAAGACCACACACTTACCCAGAGGGATCTCTGATCACTCCCTGGTACCGGCAGAGATTCGAGCGCACTGCACTATTCAAAGTCATATGTACCCCATATATATAGGATTCCTCCTAAACTCAAAAATCAAGAAATGTTAAGTCACTGCAACCACGCAATACTTCCAAGAAAATGAGACATCAGTCTCCTCCCCGTTAACGATGTGGGAGGCTTACAAACCAGTGATACATGGACAGGCCATCTTCCTCATCGAGGGACATAAAAAAGAAAAGAAAAACGCAATAGAGGCCTTGGAGCATGAGGTACAGCAGTCAGAATCCCAACATGCCGTGGGTTCCACTGATGCTACGGCGCATACACTGCGCATGAAAAGACAGGAATACAAAGAATACCTTTGGGAGGATGCCAAGTCCCATCTGCAAGTAGTCCAACACCGGATCTATGAATCTGGAGACCAAGTGGGCAAACTTCTTGCCTGGTTAGACAAGAGAGAACGAGCGAATAGATGGATAGCACAGATTAGAATGGGAGCTGGAGGAGTCACATCAGACCCAGAAGAAATAGTGACTGCTCTAGCGCAACACTCCGAACGAGTCTACACACTACTGTCCAGAAAGCACTCGCATTTCTTAAAGACATCCGCATGCACGGAGGAGGGAGGGTGGGCAGGCGGGGGGGGTCAAGCAGCACGGAGGAAAGAGGGCGGGCGGGGGTCAAGCAGCACGGAGGAGGGAGGGCGGAGGGAGGGCGGGCGGGGGTCAAGCAGCACGGAGGAGGGAGGGCGGGCGGGGGTCAAGCAGCACGGAGGAGGGAGGGCGGGCGGGGGTCAAGCAGCACGGAGGAGGGAGGGCGGGCGGGGGTCAAGCAGCACGGAGGAGGGAGGGCGGGCGGGGGTCAAGCAGCACGGAGGAGGGAGGGCGGGCGAGGGTCAAGCAGCACGGAGGAGGGAGGGCGGGCGAGGGTCAAGCAGCACGGAGGAGGGAGGGCGGGGGGGGTCAAGCAGCACGGAGGAGGGAGGGCGGGGGGGGTCAAGCAGCACGGAGGAGGGAGGGCGGGGGGGTCAAGCAGCACGGAGGAGGGAGGGCGGGGGGGTCAAGCAGCACGGAGGAGGGAGGGCGGAGGGGTCAAGCAGCACGGAGGAGGGAGGGGGGGGGTCAAGCAGCACGGAGGAGGGAGGGTGGGGGGGCGGTCAAGCAGCACGGAGGAGGGTGGGTGGGGGGGTCAAGCAGCACGGAGGAGGGTGGGTGGGGGGGGTCAAGCAGCACGGAGGAGGGTGGGTGGGGGGGGTCAAGCAGCACGGAGGAGGGTGGGTGGGGGGGGTCAAGCAGCACGGAGGAGGGTGGGTGGGGGGGTCAAGCAGCACGGAGGAGGGTGGGTGGGGGGGTCAAGCAGCACGGAGGAGGGTGGGTGGGGGGGGTCAAGCAGCACGGAGGAGGGTGGGTGGGGGGGGTCAAGCAGCACGGAGGAGGGTGGGTGGGGGGGGTCAAGCAGCACGGAGGAGGGTGGGTGGGGGGGTCAAGCAGCACGGAGGAGGGTGGGTGGGGGGGTCAAGCAGCACGGAGGAGGGTGGGTGGGGGGTCAAGCAGCACGGAGGAGGGTGGGTGGGGGGGGTCAAGCAGCACGGAGGAGGGTGGGTGGGGGGGGTCAAGCAGCACGGAGGAGGGTGGGTGGGGGGGGTCAAGCAGCACGGAGGAGGGTGGGTGGGGGGGGTCAAGCAGCACGGAGGAGGGTGGGTGGGGGGGGTCAAGCAGCACGGAGGAGGGTGGGTGGGGGGGGTCAAGCAGCACGGAGGAGGGTGGGTGGGGGGGGTCAAGCAGCACGGAGGAGGGTGGGTGGGGGGGGTCAAGCAGCACGGAGGAGGGTGGGTGGGGGGGGTCAAGCAGCACGGAGGAGGGTGGGTGGGGGGGGTCAAGCAGCACGGAGGAGGGTGGGTGGGGGGGTTCAAGCAGCACGGAGGAGGGTGGGTGGGGGGTTCAAGCAGCACGGAGGAGGGTGGGTGGGGGGGGGTCAAGCAGCACGGAGGAGGGTGGGTGGGGGGGGGTCAAGCAGCACGGAGGAGGGTGGGTGGGGGGGTCAAGCAGCACGGAGGAGGGTGGGTGGGGGGGGTCAAGCAGCACGGAGGAGGGTGGGTGGGGGGGTCAAGCAGCACGGAGGAGGGTGGGTGGGGGGGTCAAGCAGCACGGAGGAGGGTGGGTGGGGGGGTCAAGCAGCACGGAGGAGGGTGGGTGGGGGGGTCAAGCAGCACGGAGGAGGGTGGGTGGGGGGGTCAAGCAGCACGGAGGAGGGTGGGTGGGGGGGGTCAAGCAGCACGGAGGAGGGTGGGTGGGGGGGGTCAAGCAGCACGGAGGAGGGTGGGTGGGGGGGGTCAAGCAGCACGGAGGAGGGTGGGTGGGGGGGGTCAAGCAGCACGGAGGAGGGTGGGTGGGGGGGGTCAAGCAGCACGGAGGAGGGAGGGTGGGGGGGTCAAGCAGCACGGAGGAGGGAGGGTGGGGGGTCAAGCAGCACGGAGGAGGGTGGGTGGGGGGGGTCAAGCAGCACGGAGGAGGGTGGGTGGGGGGGTCAAGCAGCACGGAGGAGGGTGGGTGGGGGGGTCAAGCAGCACGGAGGAGGGTGGGTGGGGGGTCAAGCAGCACGGAGGAGGGTGGGTGGGGGGGGTCAAGCAGCACGGAGGAGGGTGGGTGGGGGGGGTCAAGCAGCACGGAGGAGGGTGGGTGGGGGGGGTCAAGCAGCACGGAGGAGGGTGGGTGGGGGGGGTCAAGCAGCACGGAGGAGGGTGGGTGGGGGGGGTCAAGCAGCACGGAGGAGGGTGGGTGGGGGGGGTCAAGCAGCACGGAGGAGGGTGGGTGGGGGGGGTCAAGCAGCACGGAGGAGGGTGGGTGGGGGGGGTCAAGCAGCACGGAGGAGGGTGGGTGGGGGGGGTCAAGCAGCACGGAGGAGGGTGGGTGGGGGGGGTCAAGCAGCACGGAGGAGGGTGGGTGGGGGGGTCAAGCAGCACGGAGGAGGGTGGGTGGGGGGGTCAAGCAGCACGGAGGAGGGTGGGTGGGGGGGGTCAAGCAGCACGGAGGAGGGTGGGTGGGGGGGTCAAGCAGCACGGAGGAGGGTGGGTGGGGGGGGTCAAGCAGCACGGAGGAGGGTGGGTGGGGGGGGTCAAGCAGCACGGAGGAGGGTGGGTGGGGGGGTTCAAGCAGCACGGAGGAGGGTGGGTGGGGGGTTCAAGCAGCACGGAGGAGGGTGGGTGGGGGGGTCAAGCAGCACGGAGGAGGGTGGGTGGGGGGGGGTCAAGCAGCACGGAGGAGGGTGGGTGGGGGGGGGGTCAAGCAGCACGGAGGAGGGTGGGTGGGGGGGGGTCAAGCAGCACGGAGGAGGGTGGGTGGGGGGGTCAAGCAGCACGGAGGAGGGTGGGTGGGGGGGGTCAAGCAGCACGGAGGAGGGTGGGTGGGGGGGTCAAGCAGCACGGAGGAGGGTGGGTGGGGGGGTCAAGCAGCACGGAGGAGGGTGGGTGGGGGGTCAAGCAGCACGGAGGAGGGTGGGTGGGGGGGTCAAGCAGCACGGAGGAGGGTGGGTGGGGGGGTCAAGCAGCACGGAGGAGGGTGGGTGGGGGGGGTCAAGCAGCACGGAGGAGGGTGGGTGGGGGGGGTCAAGCAGCACGGAGGAGGGTGGGTGGGGGGGGTCAAGCAGCACGGAGGAGGGTGGGTGGGGGGGGTCAAGCAGCACGGAGGAGGGAGGGTGGGGGGGGTCAAGCAGCACGGAGGAGGGAGGGTGGGGGGGGTCAAGCAGCACGGAGGAGGGAGGGTGGGGGGGGTCAAGCAGCACGGAGGAGGGAGGGTGGGGGGGGTCAAGCAGCACGGAGGAGGGAGGGTGGGGGGGGTCAAGCAGCACGGAGGAGGGTGGGTGGGGGGGGTCAAGCAGCACGGAGGAGGGTGGGTGGGGGGGGTCAAGCAGCACGGAGGAGGGTGGGTGGGGGGGGTCAAGCAGCACGGAGGAGGGTGGGTGGGGGGGGTCAAGCAGCACGGAGGAGGGTGGGTGGGGGGGGTCAAGCAGCACGGAGGAGGGTGGGTGGGGGGGGTCAAGCAGCACGGAGGAGGGTGGGTGGGGGGGGTCAAGCAGCACGGAGGAGGGTGGGTGGGGGGGGTCAAGCAGCACGGAGGAGGGTGGGTGGGGGGGTCAAGCAGCACGGAGGAGGGAGGGTGGGGGGGGTCAAGCAGCACGGAGGAGGGAGGGTGGGGGGGGTCAAGCAGCACGGAGGAGGGAGGGTGGGGGGGGTCAAGCAGCACGGAGGAGGGAGGGTGGGGGGGGTCAAACAGCACGGAGGAGGGAGGGTGGGGGGGGTCAAGCAGCACGGAGGAGGGAGGGTGGGGGGGGTCAAGCAGCACGGAGGAGGGAGGGTGGGGGGGGTCAAGCAGCACGGAGGAGGGAGGGTGGGGGGGGTCAAGCAGCACGGAGGAGGGAGGGTGGGGGGGGTCAAGCAGCACGGAGGAGGGAGGGTGGGGGGGGTCAAGCAGCACGGAGGAGGGAGGGTGGGGGGGGTCAAGCAGCACGGAGGAGGGAGGGTGGGGGGGGTCAAGCAGCACGGAGGAGGGAGGGTGGGGGGGGTCAAGCAGCACGGAGGAGGGAGGGTGGGGGGGTCAAGCAGCACGGAGGAGGGAGGGTGGGGGGGTCAAGCAGCACGGAGGAGGGAGGGTGGGGGGGGTCAAGCAGCACGGAGGAGGGAGGGTGGGGGGGGGTCAAGCAGCACGGAGGAGGGAGGGTGGGCGGGGGGTCAAGCAGCACGGAGGAGGGAGGGTGGGCGGGGGGTCAAGCAGCACGGAGGAGGGAGGGTGGGCGGGGGGTCAAGCAGCACGGAGGAGGGAGGGTGGGCGGGGGGTCAAGCAGCACGGAGGAGAGAGGGTGGGCGGGGGGTCAAGCAGCACGGAGGAGGGAGGGTGGGCGGGGGGTCAAGCAGCACGGAGGAGGGAGGGTGGGCGGGGGGTCAAGCAGCACGGAGGAGGGAGGGTGGGCGGGGGGTCAAGCAGCACGGAGGAGGGAGGGTGGGCGGGGGGTCAAGCAGCACGGAGGAGGGAGGGTGGGTGGGGGGGGGTCAAGCAGCACAGAGGAGGGAGGGTGGGTGGGGGCAGCACGGAGGAGGGAGGGTGGGTGGGGGGGGGTCAAGCAGCACAGAGGAGGGAGGGTGGGTGGGGGGGTTCAAGCAGCACAGAGGAGGGAGGGTGGGTGGTGGGGTCAAGCAGCACGGAGGAGGGAGGTTGGGTGGTGGGGGGTCTAGCAGCACGGAGGAGGGAGGGTGGGTGGGGGGGGTCAAGCAGCACGGAGGAGGGAGGGTGGGCGGGGGGTTCAAGCAGCACGGAGGAGGGACGGTGGGCGGGGGGGTCAAGCAGCACGGAGGAGGGAGGGTGGTCGGGAGGGTCAAGCAGCACGGAGGAGGGAGGGTGGGCCGGAGGGTCAAGCAGCACGGAGGAGGAAGGGTGGGCGGGAGGGTCAAGCAGCACGGAGGAGGGAGGGTGGGCGGGAGGGTCAAGCAGCACGGAGGAGGGAGGGTGGGCGGGGGGGTCAAGCAGCACGGAGGAGGGAGGGTGGGCGGGGGGGTCAAGCAGCACGGAGGAGGGAGGGTGGGCGGGGGGGTCAAGCAGCACGGAGGAGGGAGGGTGGGCGGGGGTCAAGCAGCACGGAGGAGGGAGGGTGGGCGGGGGGTCAAGCAGCACGGAGGAGGGAGGGTGGGCGGGGGGTCAAGCAGCACGGAGGAGGGAGGGTGGGCGGGGGGTCAAGCAGCACGGAGGAGGAAGGGTGGGTGGTGGGGTCAAGCAGCACGGAGGAGGGAGGTTGGGTGGTGGGGGGTCTAGCAGCACGGAGGAGGGAGGGTGGGTGGGGGGGGTCTAGCAGCACGGAGGAGGGAGGGTGGGTGGGGGGGGTCAAGCAGCACGGAGGAGGGAGGGTGGGCGGGGGGGTTCAAGCAGCACGGAGGAGGGACGGTGGGCAGGGGGGGTCAAGCAGCACGGAGGAGGGAGGGTGGTCGGGAGGGTCAAGCAGCACGGAGGAGGGAGGGTGGGCCGGAGGGTCAAGCAGCACGGAGGAGGAAGGGTGGGCGGGAGGTTCAAGCAGCACGGAGGAGGGAGGGTGGGCGGGAGGGTCAAGCAGCACGGAGGAGGGAGGGTGGGCGGGGGGGTCAAGCAGCACGGAGGAGGGAGGGTGGGCGGGGGGGTCAAGCAGCACGGAGGAGGGAGGGTGGGCGGGGGGTCAAGCAGCACGGAGGAGGGAGGGTGGGCGGGGGGGTCAAGCAGCACGGAGGAGGGAGGGTGGGCGGGGGGGGTCAAGCAGCACGGAGTAGGGAGGGTGGGCGGGGGGGTCAAGCAGCACGGAGTAGGGAGGGTGGGCGGGGGGGTCAAGCAGCACGGAGGAGGGATGGTGGGCGGGGTGGTCAAGCGGCACGGAGGAGGGAGGGTGGGCGGGGGGGTCATGCAGCACGGAGGAGGGAGGGTGGGCGGGGGGTCAAGCAGCACGGAGGAGGGAGGGTGGGCGGGGGGTCAAGCAGCACGGAGGAGGGAGGGTGGGCGGGGGGTCAAGCAGCACGGAGGAGGGAGGGTGGGCGGGGGTCAAGCAGCACGGAGGAGGGAGGGTGGGCGGGGGTCAAGCAGCACGGAGGAGGGAGGGTGGGCGGGGGTCAAGCAGCACGGAGGAGGGAGGGTGGGCGGGGGTCAAGCAGCACGGAGGAGGGAGGGTGGGCGGGGGTCAAGCAGCACGGAGGAGGGAGGGTGGGCGGGGGGTCAAGCAGCACGGAGGAGGGAGGGTGGGCGGGGGGTCAAGCAGCACGGAGGAGGGAGGGTGGGCGGGGGGTCAAGCAGCACGGAGGAGAGAGGGTGGGCGGGGGGTCAAGCAGCACGGAGGAGGGAGGGTGGGCGGGGGGGTCAAGCAGCACGGAGGAGGGAGGGTGGGCGGGGGGTCAAGCAGCACGGAGGAGGGAGGGTGGGCGGGGGGTCAAGCAGCACAGAGGAGGGAGGGTGGGTGGGGGGGGTCAAGCAGCACAGAGGAGGGAGGGTGGGTGGGGGGGGTCAAGCAGCACAGAGGAGGGAGGGTGGGTGGTGGGGTCAAGCAGCACGGAGGAGGGAGGTTGGGTGGTGGGGGGTCTAGCAGCACGGAGGAGGGAGGGTGGGTGGGGGGCACGGAGGAGGGAGGGTGGGCGGGGGGTTCAAGCAGCACGGAGGAGGGACGGTGGGCGGGGGGGTCAAGCAGCACGGAAGAGGGAGGGTGGGCGGGGGGGTCAAGCAGCACGGAGGAGGGAGGGTGGTCGGGAGGGTCAAGCAGCACGGAGGAGGGAGGGTGGGCCGGAGGGTCAAGCAGCACGGAGGAGGAAGGGTGGGCGGGAGGGTCAAGCAGCACGGAGGAGGGAGGGTGGGCGGGAGGGTCAAGCAGCACGGAGGAGGGAGGGTGGGCGGGGGGGTCAAGCAGCACGGAGGAGGGAGGGTGGGCGGGGGGGTCAAGCAGCACGGAGGAGGGAGGGTGGGCGGGGGGGTCAAGCAGCACGGAGGAGGGAGGGTGGGCGGGGGTCAAGCAGCACGGAGGAGGGAGGGTGGGCGGGGGTCAAGCAGCACGGAGGAGGGAGGGTGGGCGGGGGGTCAAGCAGCACGGAGGAGGGAGGGTGGGCGGGGGGTCAAGCAGCACGGAGGAGGGAGGGTGGGCGGGGGGTCAAGCAGCACGGAGGAGGGAGGGTGGGCGGGGGGTCAAGCAGCACGGAGGAGGAAGGGTGGGTGGTGGGGTCAAGCAGCACGGAGGAGGGAGGTTGGGTGGTGGGGGGTCTAGCAGCACGGAGGAGGGAGGGTGGGTGGGGGGGGTCTAGCAGCACGGAGGAGGGAGGGTGGGTGGGGGGGGTCAAGCAGCACGGAGGAGGGAGGGTGGGCGGGGGGTTCAAGCAGCACGGAGGAGGGACGGTGGGCGGGGGGGGTCAAGCAGCACGGAGGAGGGAGGGTGGTCGGGAGGGTCAAGCAGCACGGAGGAGGGAGGGTGGGCCGGAGGGTCAAGCAGCACGGAGGAGGAAGGGTGGGCGGGAGGTTCAAGCAGCACGGAGGAGGGAGGGTGGGCGGGAGGGTCAAGCAGCACGGAGGAGGGAGGGTGGGCGGGGGGGTCAAGCAGCACGGAGGAGGGAGGGTGGGCGGGGGGGTCAAGCAGCACGGAGGAGGGAGGGTGGGCGGGGGGGTCAAGCAGCACGGAGGAGGGAGGGTGGGCGGGGGGTCAAGCAGCACGGAGTAGGGAGGGTGGGCGGGGGGGTCAAGCGGCACGGAGGAGGGATGGTGGGCGGGGTGGTCAAGCGGCACGGAGGAGGGAGGGTGGGCGGGGTGGTCAAGCGGCACGGAGGAGGGAGGGTGGGCAGGGGGGTCATGCAGCACGGAGGAGGGAGGGTGGGCGGGGGGTCAAGCAGCACGGAGGAGGGAGGGTGGGCGGGGGGTCAAGCAGCACGGAGGAGGGAGGGTGGGCGGGGGGTCAAGCAGCACGGAGGAGGGAGGGTGGGCGGGGGTCAAGCAGCACGGAGGAGGGAGGGTGGGCGGGGGTCAAGCAGCACGGAGGAGGGAGGGTGGGCGGGGGTCAAGCAGCACGGAGGAGGGAGGGTGGGCGGGGGTCAAGCAGCACGGAGGAGGGAGGGTGGGCGAGGGTCAAGCAGCACGGAGGAGGGAGGGTGGGCGGGGGTCAAGCAGCACGGAGGAGGGAGGGTGGGCGGGGGTCAAGCAGCACGGAGGAGGGAGGGTGGGCGGGGGGTCAAGCAGCACGGAGGAGGGAGGGTGGGCGGGGGGTCAAGCAGCACGGAGGAGGGAGGGTGGGCGGGGGGGTCAAGCAGCACGGAGGAGGGAGGGTGGGCGGGGGGTCAAGCAGCACGGAGGAGGGAGGGTGGGCGGGGGTCAAGCAGCACGTAGGAGGGAGGGTGGGCGGGGGGTCAAGCAGCACGGAGGAGGGAGGGTGGGCGGGGGGGTCAAGCAGCACGGAGGAGGGAGGGTGGGCGGGGGGTCAAGCAGCACGGAGGAGGGAGGGTGGGCGGGGGCGTCAAGCAGCACGGAGGAGGGAGGGTGGGCGGGGGGGTCAAGCAGCACGGAGGATGGAGGGTGGGCGGTCAAGCAGCACGGAGGAGGGAGGGTGGGCGGTCAAGCAGCACGGAGGAGGGAGGGTGGGCGGGGGGTCAAGCAGCACGGAGGAGGGAGGGTGGGCGGGGGGTCAAGCAGCACGGAGGAGGGAGGGTGGGCGGGGGGTCAAGCAGCACGGAGGAGGGAGGGTGGGCGGGGGGTCAAGCAGCACGGAGGAGGGAGGGTGGGCGGGGGGTCAAGCAGCACGGAGGAGGGTGGGTGGGGGGGGTCAAGCAGCACGGAGGAGGGTGGGTGGGGGGGGTCAAGCAGCACGGAGGAGGGTGGGTGGGGGGGGTCAAGCAGCACGGAGGAGGGTGGGTGGGGGGGGTCAAGCAGCACGGAGGAGGGAGGGTGGGCGGGGGGTCAAGCAGCACGGAGGAGGGAGGGTGGGCGGGGGGGTCAAGCAGCACGGAGGAGGGAGGGTGGGCGGGGGGGGTCAAGCAGCACGGAGGAGGGAGGGTGGGCGGGGGGGTCAAGCAGCACGGAGGAGGGAGGGTGGGCGGGGGGGTCAAGCAGCACGGAGGAGGGAGGGTGGGCGGGGGTCAAGCAGCACGGAAGAGGGAGGGTGGGCGGGGGGGGGGTCAAGCAGCACGGAGGAGGGAGGGTGGGCGGGGGGTCAAGCGGCACGGAGGAGGGAGGATGGGCGGGGGGGTCAAGCAGCACGGAGGAGGGAGGGTGGGCAGGGGGGTCAAGCGGCACGGAGGAGGGAGGGTGGGCGGGGGGGTCAAGCGGCACGGAGGAGGGAGGGTGGGCGGGGGGGTCAAGCAGCACGGAGGAGGGAGGGTGGGCGGGGGGGTCAAGCAGCACGGAGGAGGGAGGGTGGGCGGGGGGGTCAAGCAGCACGGAGGAGGGAGGGTGGGCGGGGGGGTCAAGCAGCACGGAGGAGGGAGGGTGGGCGGGGGGGTCAAGCGGCACGGAGGAGGGAGGGTGGGTGGGGGGGTCAAGCAGCACGGAGGAGGGAGGGGGGGTGGGGGGGTCAAGCAGCACGGAGGAGGGAGGGTGGGTGGGGGGGTCAAGCAGCACGGAGGAGGGAGGGTGGGTGGGGGGGTCAAGCAGCACGGAGGAGGGAGGGTGGGTGGGGGGGTCAAGCAGCACGGAGGAGGGAGGGTGGGTGGGGGGGTCAAGCAGCACGGAGGAGGGAGGGTGGGTGGGGGGGTCAAGCAGCACGGAGGAGGGAGGGTGGGTGGGGGGGTCAAGCAGCACGGAGTAGGGAGGGTGGGTGGGGGGGTCAAGCAGCACGGAGGAGGGAGGGTGGGTGGGGGGGTCAAGCAGCACGGCGGAGGGAGGTGGGTGGGGGGGTCAAGCAGCACGGAGGAGGGAGGGTGGGTGGGGGGGGTCAAGCAGCACGGAGGAGGGAGGGTGGGTGGGGGGGGTCAAGCAGCACGGAGGAGGGAGGGTGGGTGGGGGGGGGGGGTCAAGCAGCACGGAGGAGGGAGGGTGGGTGGGGGGGGTCAAGCAGCACGGAGGAGGGAGGGTGGGTGGGGGGGGTCAAGCAGCACGGAGGAGGGAGGGTGGGCGGGGGGGTCAAGCAGCACAGAGGAGGGAGGGTGGGCGGGGGGGGGGTCAAGCAGCACAGAGGAGGGAGGGTGGGCGGGGGGTTCAAGCAGCACGGAGGAGGGAGGGTGGGCGGGGGGGTCAAGCAGCACGGAGGAGGGAGGGTGGGCGGGGGGGTCAAGCAGCACGGAGGAGGGAGGGTGGGCGGGGGGGTCAAGCAGCACGGAGGAGGGAGGGTGGGCGGGGGGGGTCAAGCAGCACGGAGGACGGAGGGTGGGCGGGGGGGGTCAAGCAGCACGGAGGAGGGAGGGTGGGCGGGGGGTCAAGCAGCACGGAGGAGGGAGGGGTGGGCGGGGGGGTCAAGCAGCACGGAGGAGGGAGGGTGGGCGGGGGGTCAAGCAGCACGGAGGAGGGAGGGTGGGCGGGGGGGGGTCAAGCAGCACGGAGGAGGGAGGGTGGGCGGGGGGGGTCAAGCAGCACGGAGGGTGGGCGGGGGGTCAAGCAGCACAGAGGAGGGAGGGTGGGCGGGGGGGTCAAGCAGCACAGAGGAGGGAGGGTGGGCGGGGGGGTCAAGCAGCACAGAGGAGGGAGGGTGGGCGGGGGGGTCAAGCAGCACGGAGGAGGGAGGGTGGGCGGGGGGGTCAAGCAGCACGGAGGAGGGAGGGTGGGCGGGGGGTCAAGCAGCACGGAGGAGGGAGGGTGGGCAGGGGGGGTCAAGCAGCACGGAGGAGGGAGGGTGGGCGGGGGGGGTCAAGCAGCACGGAGGAGGGAGGGTGGGCGGGGGGGGTCAAGCAGCACGGAGGAGGGAGGGTGGGCGGGGGGGTCAAGCAGCACGGAGGAGGGAGGGTGGGCGGGGGGGGGTCAAGCAGCACGGAGGAGGGAGGGTGGGCGGGGGGGGTCAAGCAGCACGGAGGAGGGAGGGTGGGCGGGGGGGTCAAGCAGCACGGAGGAGGGAGGGTGGGCGGGGGGGGTCAAGCAGCACGGAGGAGGGAGGGTGGGCGGGGGGGGTCAAGCAGCACGGAGGAGGGAGGGTGGGCGGGGGGGGTCAAGCAGCACGGAGGAGGGAGGGTGGGCGGGGGGGGGTCAAGCAGCACGGAGGAGGGAGGGTGGGCGGGGGGGGGTCAAGCAGCACGGAGGAGGGAGGGTGGGCGGGGGGGTCAAGCAGCACGGAGGAGGGAGGGTGGGCGGGGGGGGGGTCAAGCAGCACGGAGGAGGGAGGGTGGGCGGGGGGGGTCAAGCAGCACGGAGGAGGGAGGGTGGGCGGGGGGGGTCAAGCAGCACGGAGGAGGGAGGGTGGGCGGGGGGGGTCAAGCAGCACGGAGGAGGGAGGGTGGGCGGGGGGGGTCAAGCAGCACGGAGGAGGGAGGGTGGGCGGGGGGGTCAAGCAGCAATGGAGGAGGGAGGATGGGCGGGGGGGGGGTCAAGCAGCACGGAGGAGGGAGGGTGGGCGGGGGGGTCAAGCAGCACGGAGGAGGGAGGGTGGGCGGGGGGGTCAAGCAGCACGGAGGAGGGAGGGTGGGCGGGGGGGGTCGAGCAGCACGGTGGAGGGAGGGTCAAGGAGAGTTGTGTGCTCAATCACGAGTAGCAGGCAACAGAGAGTTGTAGGAATATAAAAAGGACCGACCTCTACTCCATCCCACAACCAGAAGCATGGCTGTTTGCGAGCTGCATCCTCAGTAAAGGCAGACTGGTTAACTCCTAATGGAATGTTTGGAAATGGTTGGTGGAGTAAAAGATAATTTTCAATTTGGTGATCAATCAGTGATGTCGTAATAGCTATTGAAGTCCTATGGGAGAATGGTAGGAAGGAGAAGGTGTGCAAAGAAGCCCGATTTCACGCTAATAAGAAATTCTGCTTGTTGCAAACAGATGCTGGTTATCTTAAGGCCATGCTGTGTATCGAAAGGCGTTTCAATTACGCTGCCTGACACATGGCTCCATTTCAGGGAAGCACTCCGTTTTGTGCGGATTTACAGCATTGCTTTGAGAAAACTGCACTGCTGTGGTGTTATGCTAAATTGCATCTTGGAAGCACTGCTAAGGTATAGATCTCTGCTCAGATTTTTACACAGTGTGATGCAATGCTGCAGAATTCTGTTAAATAACTATTTTGTGCATTACCCACTACATAGATTTTACTGAAACATTTGCTATAATCACCTCTATTCTTGATGTCTTGGACAGGCAGGTGCTTTCTAGATTAGCAAGCACTTCACCTGCATACTGACTTCTCTATGGATTCATCCCATAAATATGTGTTTGCCATTAGAAAGCTTACAAAGCGGATCAGGTCTGCAGATATGTAGCGCTTTGCATCTTACAATACTAACCGTAGAACAATTAATTGTCAACAAAATGACAATATTTTGCCAGATGAATTAAGCTTAATATTTGCTTTAAAATTATACACCTTTTCGCATTCGTTATCACTTACTCCAGGGTCCTCAAAGCTCATTCAGCCACAGACGTTGTGGTTAAAGCGAGCTTGCAAGTGTCACGCTGCAACCACCAACCCTTAAACGTTGTGTGCGCTGCAACTGTTTTGTCTGCTGGTATCATACTGGAATAACCTTTTCTATAGCAGTACGTATACCTAGTGCCTTCGTTGGACCACATCCTTCCACACCAGGGATATTGTGACTCACAGTGCCATGCCTCCTCTATAAACAACCACCTGCGCATCTACGTGATTCTAGAAGTCTATGTCTCCTGGTGGCCGCTTTCACTGTTCTCTATTAACCATTCATGACAGGTTCTATTGCCAGGATCATGCTCCGTCGCCCCACACCCCTCATCTCATGCAGTCAAAGGCAAATCGCATCAGGCATCTATTCTTTTGTCCTGAATATGATCCCAACATTTGTGTAGAGTGATCAAAACGTCGTCCACTTCTCGCACCCGGACAGAAGTGTATAATTCTTATTAATATGTGCTAGGGTGCGCTAATGTATTTATTGGTGGCCTGATTGTTGTAAATTGTTCGGCCACAGTTCTTTGTTTGCCTGAATTTCTTTGACATAATTATGTTCCCACTTGCATGATTTCTTTTACCCTAAATGATCATGTCCATTAGAACAGAAGAAATAGATATCATTGTATCTCTATCTTCATATGCTTTGTGTTAAAATTTTTCTCCTTGGGGACCATTGTTCCTTGAAACAGTCTTTTTTAATGGGCAAACAAATCTTGCAAAACAGCTATTTTAACACTAATGAAGCCAACATCAGAAGGGCTTTTGGGGCTCCGAAACAGCAAAAAATATATTAAAGAGATACAAATAAAACCAGTATAGAATAGACAAAAGGTCCCTACATGAAACCATGGATCTAATCGAACACCATTCACTAAGTACCAGAAGCCTTTACCACACCTACACCCTCCTAGGCCATTGGGACAACATTTCAAGCAAGGGTTTGTCTAATCCGTTCTCTTCCACCATAAGAAGTTATAGTTTTGAAATCAGATTTTTGAACCTGCCTGACGGATCCCGGATTCAGGTCTTGAATGACGATTTGCTGCGTAGATTGAAAGATCTCATTAATAATGGTGTAATCCTGAACAGTGAGGCTTGTGTTCAGGAATTCAACTTGGAACCATTGAAAACTTTTAGATTAATTTAGCTTCTGAAATAGGCCCAATCAGGGACTCGCAGAAAAGGGGGGGGGGGGGGGGGGGGAGTACAGACCTAACATTCCAAGAACTTGTTCTCTTATAAGGCCAAAACATACAATTATCACTAACCTCCATTCTAAGTGAAGTAACTTGTCCTCCAGGTACATGGTAAAAAGGGAGCGAGATAGACAAGGTCATTTCCTTGTAGCAACGAGACACTAAACGAGACACAGCTACCAAATCTTCTACTTGTATACAGATAAATGAAAAATCATATAAAGTGATAAATTAGATGGTTTTCGAGGCCATGTTTGTTTTCTCTAATAGATGTTGTAAGGGATGTAGGGAGGAGGGTACTATGTTTCATATGTGGTGGTCATGTCTGAACGTACAGGAATTTTGGACACATGCTAGCTACAAACACTTCTAGAATTAGATCCGATGGCAATGCTCTTGGACAGAAGGGGTGATCAATTCAAAATTCCCACAACAATCCCAGAATTTGAGACATAAATAGCAACCAAATTATCAATATCACAATTTTGGAAACTCCTAAAATCTACCTTCTATAAGTCTTTAGTAGTCTAAACTATGAACGATCCACACTGTGGAAAAATTGACAGCTATACTGCATGACAAAGTTCCAAACTATATGGCTGCCCCTTCTGGGCTATGTCAATGGGAGAATGAGGGCTAGCATCAATTGCCTCTATATGCCCAACGTAATTAGCAAATAACAATAATGTAACACTCCAACAGAAAACAAATCAATCTGGTCTGTACCAGTCTGTCAACAAGCATATGTGTAAAATGTATAGTGTGAGACACAGTATTGGAGCTATTTGCTGTATTGATTATAGTTGCAAAGGATTACTGCTGCTAAATCCAGAAGTGTTTTCGGCTACCTTGGATGTTGCCTCAAATGTACATCAAAGCTTTAAAGCTGCTCTAGCCACTTGTATATATGGACATGTTCAGGATTCTTATCAGTCATCAGAAAGTAACAAGTCGGTTTAAGGGAGCTTGAAATGCTTCTTAATGCTTATCAGGTTAAGTATCACTTCAATGCATAAGTGCATCGCATAGGCTCGTGAGCCCAATTATTTAAACTGCATCTACCATAATTCATCTGGGGTGCGGTTACACCAAGCTGTGTGCTCCCCTCCCCTTTTATTGTTTGGCTCCTACTGGCATCATTGGGCTGAAAAGCCTGTGGGATGCACTGCTGCTCTGTAATGATACTCAACCACAGAGGTTCTTTGGGTTTGTGAGGAGGGCATATTTGTTTCTATGTTTATACTTAGCAACAACTTACCAAGAAGCCTAGAGTAAGGGTACCTCAGCATTGGGGGGTTGGGGGAGTGCTAAACTTGTGGATGCAGTATTGAAAAGCAGTTGTTGCACCTTTTGACCACAGTTGAGGTTGTGAGGTAATGTGGCTCATAAGCGGGTGCCAGAGAGCCGGAGCACAAGATGGCCACACCACTGAGAGGCTTGTGCAACCATAGTCAGCAATCCTGCAAATATCCACCCTCATTCACTTCCCATCTGCCACATTCACGGACCCGAGTGCCGCAGAATGCTTGGGGAGCCTGGCCCAACCTTTCACTCATGGTGGGGAGGTCCTCGGGGAGACTTTGCCCTTGGGCCTAATGGGTCCTGTGATCTGTGCGGCTGAGTCTCTGCCACCAGACTGGTGGTGCGGGAGTGGTCATGCTGTGAAGAGCAGCAACTGAGGCGGTGGAAATGCAGTGAGGACCGCCTGACACTAGTACGAAGATCCTTGGCTGCTCTGGGCCCGAGTATAGGTGTAAGCTGACATTTTGAGACTTGCCTCCCTGGCCGCCACATTACTGGAGCAGCGGGTCTGGGAGGCTGGATAGCGCCTTCAGCGCTGGGGGACCGAGAGGCGCATTATGCAGGAGGGGGCACAGGGAGGGGATAGGCAGCCTTCCCATGGGCCCTTAATCACAGCTGGAATACGCCAGACACTGGTGAGTACCGCAGGCCCCTCCTGACCCAATATGAAATGGTGTGAAGGGAGTGACTGCTTGTAGCCCGCAGGTGAATTGGTCCCGAGGACAAGGCAGTGGGCCCATGGCGGTGGAGGCAGACATTGTCCTCTTTGCACAATGCGTTGCCCCAGCTGTACAGGAGGGCAACCGGTCTACTCGTGCCCCTCCACAGGACCATTTGGTGAAGGCAAGGAGCAACCCCTGTATCGCACAGCACATCTACTGTCTATTGTTTCACAGTTTGAGTTTGTTAGGCCTCTGCCCTAAGTATACCCCTTTTGGGGGTGCCTAATGGTACTATTTGGGGAGGTTAAAGAGTGAGTGGAAAGCCCCGGATACGGCCCGTCTGCGTCTTCATTGACCGCTGTTGATATTAGCTAACCATGGGCATGTTGGATGGCAGACAATCTATACTTCATTTGGACCCCTAAAGGAATGCACTAGAGTCTGCCATAGAGAGTGCATGGACAGCCTGCCATGACCCAGCTACGCAGGGGTCCCATAGAGCCTGATGATATGAAGTCCTTACTACTCAATATGCAGAGCACTTTAGCCTCCATTGATGGACTCCCTTCACACTAAAATGGACATCACCCATAAATTGGAAAGCATAACAACAGACCACATTTCTAAGGTGGAGGATGCTGAAACATCCCACAGTGAAGCTCTCGGAAATATGTTTAAAGTAATTGCGGGGGGCGTGGCCAAGATGGCGGAGTAGAAGGACGCGACCTCGGCGAGCTCCTCCGGCCCAGGCCCCTGAGCACCTTATTTATCGCTGATCTCCCCCAACCGTCGCTAGCTGGCGACGGCGGGTGCAGTGGAGAACTGGTGGACCCTGCTGGGAGAGAAATCTGCGCGCCAGAAGGCATTTTTGGCGGACTGTGGAAGCCGAGCCGCGACCTTCGAAAGCTGCGGCCCGACTGGAAGTGCCGTTGGGTCCGCCCTGTGAGCGAACTCGAGCCTGGGGCGCTGTGCGGAGGCCGCTGGCGCGGACTAGAGGGGAACGGGGACCAGCTCGGATCCGCCCCCTACTGCAGTGCGGAGCCGCTGACTGTGGCGCTGAGCGAAAGCGACCGGAGCGGTGAGAAGTTGGGGCCCCGCCGAGACGACCAACCGATTTCCGGTCGTGGATGGGACCGGGGCCGAGGATTTCGGAGGCCTTGCCGGCCTGGCTCGGGGCACGAGATCGTCCCACCCGCTGCCACCGGACAGAAAGTGGTGGATGCCTGGTGGTGCAGCTCGGGCCCAGAGGAATCTCAGGAGCCTTTTGAAGCGACTGCCGCGGGGACCTGGTGGCTCCCTTGTCACGTACGGCCTGGGGCTTGAGAGGCAGCGTGATACGGAGCGTGGAAGCCATTTTGACCTGGAAGCCATACCTCGTCGGCCTAGCACTGAGGTGGAGTAAACAAGGAGCGGTGGAGAACGGGTGCTGGACAGCACTACAGGAGCGACGTGCGGCCCCTTCGGTCTGAGCGGACACACAGCGGGTAGCTAAGTGGTGTTGTGAACGCTGCTATCGCTGGTGAACTTGAACACTCTTATTCGGCGCCCAAAATGGCCGGCAACAGGGGGAACAGGAAGGGTGACCGCACCCTGCCGGAGATGCTGAACAGGAGCAATGCTCGACAGGATCGTGGGCAGCCCTCCACCAGTCAGTCTAGCAGTTCACAGGGGGCGAATGGAGGAGAGCCACCAGTGACTAGGTCGTTCCTCGAGTCAAGGGTCTCATCAGTCGAGGAAGCGGGACATGCCCGGGACGAGGAACTCACACAGCTTCAGCAAGAAGTGATTAGGCTCCGAGACCAGCAGATTGATCTACAGTCCCATGTGGAGGACCTCATGAACCGTTCCCGGAGGAACAACATCAGGGTCTGGGGCGTTCCGCTCGGAGAAGAAGGGGAAGAGGCGACCGCCCACTTGCCAGATCTGTTTCGGGAAGTCCTGGGTGAGCTGTGAGACCCTTGCTCATTGCACCATCAGGATTCAAGCAAACCGGGCCGAAGACGGCTGTAATGCCAGAAACCGGTCCCCGGGAGCTTGTTTCCTTCCCAGTGTAAGAATTGGCTTTTGTAGTTTGGTTTGCCCTGTTCCCATCATGCACTGGGACAGGAACAGACTAATTTGCATACAGCCGGGTTCTGAAACTGGGATGGTGCAGTGAGCTAAAAAACGGTGTTGGATCTAGCCCTGATCTCTTGACTGGGTGAGAGCTTTCTGCTTAATTCAGAGACTCTGTCCCTCACCACCCCTTGTTGTAAATATTTTTGTCCACCCTAAGCGTGGAAGGGTATTCTCAGATGTGAGACCCTTGCTCATTGCACCATCAGGATTCAAGCAAACCGGGCCGAAGACGGCTGTAATGCCAGAAACCGGTCCCCGGGAGCTTGTTTCCTTCCCAGTGTAAGAATTGGCTTTTGTAGTTTGGTTTGCCCTGTTCCCATCATGCACTGGGACAGGAACAGACTAATTTGCATACAGCCGGGTTCTGAAACTGGGATGGTGCAGTGAGCTAAAAAACGGTGTTGGATCTAGCCCTGATCTCTTGACTGGGTGAGAGCTTTCTGCTTAATTCAGAGACTCTGTCCCTCACCACCCCTTGTTGTAAATATTTTTGTCCACCCTAAGCGTGGAAGGGTATTCTCAGATGTGAGACCCTTGCTCATTGCACCATCAGGATTCAAGCAAACCGGGCCGAAGACGGCTGTAATGCCAGAAACCGGTCCCCGGGAGCTTGTTTCCTTCCCAGTGTAAGAATTGGCTTTTGTAGTTTGGTTTGCCCTGTTCCCATCATGCACTGGGACAGGAACAGACTAATTTGCATACAGCCGGGTTCTGAAACTGGGATGGTGCAGTGAGCTAAAAAACGGTGTTGGATCTAGCCCTGATCTCTTGACTGGGTGAGAGCTTTCTGCTTAATTCAGAGACTCTGTCCCTCACCACCCCTTGTTGTAAATATATATACTGGGTGAGCCGGCAGACTTTACTCTCAGGATCGATAGGGCTCATAGAGTGGGCCCACGACGTAGAGCCCCGGCACCTCCCCCCGATCTTCTGGCTTTCCTGCCGGACTATCCCCTGAAGGAAAGGATTCTAAGGGTAGCTCGCACTAAGCTCTCCTTGGAGTTCAGAGGCCATAAGGTGGCCCTCTTTCAAGATCTTTCAGTGGTCACCCTGCAGAAACGCAAGTCTTTTAAGATTGTGACTGATTCCTTGCGGGAACATGACATTCAATATTCTTGGGGCCACCCTTTCCGTATTATCTTCCGCTGGAACGGAATATTGCATCAGCTGCGCTCCCTTCAGGACACCTGTACTGTGTTGGGCATCACGGCGACTGACGAAGATGGGCCCACTCCACGCCGTCGCCGGATCACCAGGGATGGCTGGCAATCGATCACTGGCCGCAGGTCTTCGACCTCTTCGGCGAGACCAGACTCGCCTACCATCCGGGCTGAGATGGATAATGCTGTGCGGGAGGTCGCTAGAGAAACGGCGACAGAGGAGGTTGCTTTGACCGCCTAAGAATTCTCCAGGGGGAGATCGACATCGCTTCTTCTTTTTTGAGCTGCAGGTTTGGGGGCCTGGGGGAGTGGGGGGTTGAGCGGGGGTGGTGTTGTGGCTGGACGTCAACTTTCGAGACTTTCCCATAGGCTTGCCTTTTTGGGCCGGTCTGGACAATGGTTTCCTTGACTCTATTTTTGGAGGGACGGGGACAGTGTTTGGGGTTTGGAAGGGGTTGTTTTGGGGTGTTGGGGTACCAGGAGGGTTCATGGGAGTTGGGTGTGGGAAAAGAAGTTGTCCAGTGCGCTGTACTAGGTAATGTTGCTTTGCCTGAGTTTCTCCATTTTGCTTTGCTTTGTGGCGATGGGTTGGTGCATGGGGAGGGGGTCTGTGAGGTGGGCGCGTCTATGGAGGGTGAATTTGTCGCACTGGGGCTGGTGGTTGGTAATAGGCCGCGCTGCGCAAGGGGGAAGAGGCGTTGCATACTGTTGGTGGGTACAGGACTTGCTGTTTGCGTTTGAGGGAGTATGCTCACCCGCGGTATTCACCATGCAGGACACTTGCGCCTTTACGCACATTTCTTCCTATGCCTCCTCATTCCTTTAAAATTGTGACCCTGAATGTCAGGGGTCTGAACAATCCAGTTAAGCGGCGAGCGGTGCTTTCCCTGTTGGAGAACACCCAAGAAGACATCTGTCTCCTTCAGGAAACACACCTATTGCCACAGGACACACATAGGCTACGCTCTTGTAAATTTCCGACGCAGTTCTTTTCTTCAGGTCCTACCAAGACAGCCGGGGTAGCGATTCTAGTGGCTCGACACTTCAGGGGGGAGCACATCCATAAATTCGCAGAAATTAAAGGGAGGATGTTGGCACATAGGTTTCGAGTGGGGGGCATGATATTCACGGTAGGCTCTCTTCATAGCCCTAATGACAAACAGGAACGGTTCTTGCAGTCTGTGGTGGAAGAGATTTCGGCCTCGCCGGACAGGCATGTTATCCTCGGGAGCGACCTTAACATGGCCTTTGATTCGGTGGTCGATAGATCGGCTCAGCGCTCCCCGCTGGCTGCAAGGCGAGTCTTGCGGAGGTGGACCTCCGGCGTTATAAGCACCCCGCGGACAGGGATTACTCATACTACTCCCACGCGCACAAGACTTATGCGAGGCTTGATCACCTTCTGGTCACCTCCCCGGTGCAGGCCCTGGCGACTACCGTAGACATGGGGGTTATTTCCCTGTTGGATCACGCCCCTGTTGAGGCATCCTTTTGCTTGCCACCGTCTGCCGCCCCGGCGAGGGTCTGGCGCCTCCGGGACACTCTGCTCCACAGGAAAACGGTGACGGACCGTATTGAGCAGGTACTTCGTGAATATTTAGCGCACAACGACAACACAGATACTACCAGAGCCACCCAGTGGGCAGCCTTGAAGGCGGTCCTCCGAGGAGAGTTCATATCGATCTCTGCGGCCGATAATAGGGAGCGCAGGATAAAGAGGGATGAGCTTACTGACAGGGTCCGGGAATTGGAGCTGATTCACTGCAGAACTGGGGCCCGAGGATTTGGAGGCAGCTTCTTGCCGCCTTAGATATGGACAGGGCGGAATATGCGGCCCTTCGACTACGCCATGCGTTTTACACTGGGGGGGATCGCTGCGGCAAACTATTGGCCAATAGACTCCGGCCCACTAGGCAGAGCCAGCTGGTGAAAGAACTCTCTGATCCCATGGGCGTAATAGTGACGGATGACGCCTGTATCTCGGCCGCGTTCCGGGAGTTCTACGGCAACCTCTATGCGGGTGACCCGCCGGACGTGCCGGCTATGACCTCCTACCTAGACTCGATCACTTTGCCCTCCTTGGACCCGCTACAGGCGGACCACCTAAACAGGGACATTAGCATAGAGGAAGTAGTAACGGCCATTGCCAGGCTCAAGCATGGCAAAGCACCGGGCCCAGATGGCTACTCGGCCCTCTTCTATAAGACGTTCTGCGGATCGTTAGCCCCAATCCTCGACGGCCTTTTCAATTCCTTCGCGGAACCTGGAGCCATCCCGCCTGATCTCTTGAGGGCTTCCGTAACGGTAATCCCCAAACCAGGGAAAGACCCCAAACACTGTGGATCTTTTAGGCCGATATCTCTTTTAAATGTCGACCTGAAACTTTATACGGGGATCTTGGCAAGCCGCTTGGCGCTTCATCTGCCCGGCCTTGTTGATCCGGATCAGGCGGGCTTTGTTCCGGGACGGCAGACGGTGGATAATACAAAACGGGTGGTCCACCTGCTGGAGAAGGAGTCCCGGATACCGGGAGAGAGGATGATGCTTACGGTCGACGCCGAAAAAGCGTTCGACCGCGTGCACTGGCCCTTCTTGGAACAAGTGCTGGTGAAGGCGAGTATTGGAGAACGGTTTCGCTCTATGATCCTCAACTGCTATAAGGGACCATCAGCGGTGGTCCGAGTTAATGGCCATACTTCCGCAGCCTTCCCCATTGAGAGAGGCACAAGGCAGGGCTGCCCACTCTCACCCTTGCTCTTCGCTCTCTACATGGAGCCGCTCGCTCAGCGGGTGCGGACTAGACCGGCGGTGGAGGGGATACGGATGGGTGGCTTTACCCATGCGGTTAGTCTCTACGCTGATGATGTCATCTTCACATTGGCTACACCCCGGACATCACTTCCGGCCTGTATGGAAGAACTGGCGGAATTCGGCACGGTCTCGGGCTTTAAAGTAAATATGGGGAAGTTGGTGGCCTTGGATACATCCCTGACGCCTGACACCAAGGCGTACTTGCAGAACAGGTTCCCGCTACTTTGGTCCTCGGAGGCGATAGCGTATTTAGGGATTCAGATTGCCCCTACGTTGCCAGCCATGGTCTCGGCCAACTACTTGGCCTTGGGTGCCAAGATCAAGGCCGAGCAAGGTCGCTGGAATCGCGGCATCCTTTCCTGGTTGGGTAGGATTGCTGCCGTCAAGATGACGATCTTGCCACAAGTGCTCTACTTATTCAGGGCTCTGCCGCTGCTGCCGCCGAAGGGGTGGATACAGCAATTGCAGTCGGATGTGGCCCGTTTCATTTGGCAGGGGAAAAAGCCTAGGCTACGCAGGTCCCTTTCTCTTCTGTCTCCTGACGCTGGAGGCTTGGGCATTCCAGACTTCCGGAAATACTTTCAGGCGACACAATTGAGGTACTTGGTCGAATGGTGCAGGTGGGAGTCGGATAAGCTTTGGCTTTTCCAAGACCAAGCGGTGGCGGGGCGGCCTCTGCAGGAGATACCGTTCCTGCACCGGACTCATCGGCCTAAGAATCTTTACGTGTCCTTCATTACTAGGGTACCTTTACGGGTTTGAGATGCGACCTACCTTAGGTACGACCTCACCACGTTTCCTTCGCCCCTTTCGCCGCTAGTGGATAACCCTGCCTTCACCCCCGGGATGGAGAAAGGAGCTTTCACACATTGGCGGCAGGCAGGATGCAGAGCTTTATGTCACCTGTATGGCCCCGAGGGTATCATCCCGTTTACACAATTTCGACAGGAATTCTCATTCCCTGAAACGGAGAACACCGTTACATGCAGGTTCGGCATTGGGCCCTTCAGCCACAGGTGCGGGAGGTGGCGGATAGGATGCTCTCACCGTGTGAGAGATGGCTGTTGTCCCGTACATCGGACTCGAAACTAATCTCAGACCTGTATAAGTTTTTACAATTACCCTCCACACACTTCCACAATCCAGGGAGGGTTAGATGGGAACGGGAGCTTGGGAGGACACTGAGCCCCAAGGAATGGGACCACATCTCTTATAGGGCGCGCCACTCAGCCTATCATATGGGCCTCACAGATACCTTTACTAAAGTGTCCACTTACTGGTATTATACCCCTGAGCGGATTCATGAGTTAGACCATAGTAAGACGGACACGTGCTGGCGGGGGTGCGGACATCGGGGTACACTCACGCACATTCTCTGGGACTGTCCTCTCTTAACTGACTACTGGAAGGAGGTGCTGGATGAAATTGACTCATTTTGGCATAGAGCTCCGGCGCTTCCCGGCATATACCCTGTTAGGACTCCCAAATGCCCTAATGTATCCCCTCAAGTCCAGAAGAGGTAGACAGATCGCCATTGCACTCGGCTCTGCTGTTCAGAATATGTTGATACATTGGCGTACAGACACAGTACCCACGATAACAGGCTGGCTCCACAGACTTTGGCACGTGCTGGGGATGGAGAAGTTGTCTTTGGTTGTGGCTGGGGATATAACGCAATATAATGAACTGTGGCAACCATTTCACTCTTTGCTGATCACAGAGTTCAGGGAGCTCACTTGCCCGAGGTACCTCCGTCTCCAACGGCTTACGAGCCCGCCAGCGCCAGATCAGTGAGAGGGATGAGATCCTCCTCCCCAATTACCTATAGCCTCCGGAGATCTGCTGCATGTTAAGTAGCGCACTGGACAGTGGGGGGGGGGGGCGGGTGGGGGGAGTTGGGGGGGCATCGGGACGTTGGGGTGGTGGGGAATGTTTGGGCTCAAATGTTGTGACATGCCGGACTTTTGCTCCTTTTCATTTGCTGATCCTATATTGCTGTATATAAGTTTGGATGTGTCACGCTGAATGAATAAAATACTTTAAACATAAAGTAATTGCGGCAAAGAATGAGGACTTGTAGGCGCCCTCTACATAACAATATTTGTATCTTTGGGTTCCTGAGTCCACAAATACAGGCAGACTAGAGGAATAGGTGGAGCCAATGCCGAGATCATTTGTTGGCTCCGATTCATTCAACCCGTATGCTGGTAATAGAGCGGGCCATCGCTAGGCCGGACATCTGCTGACAGGGCTATGAATAGCGAGGCATTTAAACTTTTGAGATCAGGATACCACACTCTGCCTGGCTAGAAAATGTCAGGATTTCACTTTTTAAAGGTAATGCAATCGCTGTATTCTCAGATATCACAGCGACATTGCAGGAAGCCAGACGTATGTTTTCTACCAATTAAACCAAAAATCCAACAGGAAAATATCTTCAACATCATGCACTATTTGGCGCAACTCCGGATTACAGTCAACAGCAAGTAGAGCATCTTCACCTTATTGAAGCCATCTTTCTTATATGATACCAAATACTTGAAGCTTTAGGCCCTGTTAAGTTGACATAAGAATCACTGCACAAGATGCTTGTACTTTTCCAAATATCCCTCAGTGAAACTGCTTCTATAACGCAAGGCTTGCGCAACAAACATACAAGAACAGAGGAAGACGCTAGCTTCCCCACAAAGAATTTCAGCATATCACATTTAGAAATATTTCTGGTGCGTTCTATGATGTTGCAAATTGTTACAAGGAAAAGTACCAGAATTAATACATTGCATTACAGTTGAATGCCCCAGAAACTGCCTACTTGAGGCACGCAGTCAGCAACAGTATATTTCGGACCATAAATGGTATAGCGCAGCCTATGCCTTTGCTAATTGGTCAAGTAGGCCATGCTTAATTTGTGCCACGTGTATTATGATGCTGCATCCTCTTGTGGTCTGTGTCTATAAATGATTGTGTTTTACTTCTGCTATTCGAGCACTTCGCGCCCGTCTGAGGCTCCCATGCATGTTAATAAATGATCTTTATTTTAGAATTGTTGTAACGGAGTTATGATGTTGGGTTCTACAGATCTTTTCAGTTTCCATATTTGGTGAGCGAATGAGACTCCAGAATGCATGTATTCTGCTATGGCGGGCTGCTGCCTTCCCCTTTGAGCAGAAGTCTGAGGTCCAACCACGACGCTTCACTGCCTTCGAGGTCTCTCTCCCTTCCTCCGCTCTGGGCTGGATGCTGCCGCTAGCCGTGAGTAGTTTTGACATCTCTGGACTGCTCTTGCTCCCAGTTTCCCCAGGTTCTCTCAGCACATAATGATGGCTTTGTGGGCCAGCTATGATGGCTGTTGTGTCTAATGTTGTGCGCTTTTTCTCCTTTTCCCTCACCTTACTCCTTGTGGTTGTTTTTTTTTGGCATTGTGTGATCTTTGTATTTTTCGGGTTTGTCGCGACTCTGTCAATGGCGGTTCTGTTGGTGACTGTGTCCCTCTCTGGTGTGCACTTGTCGCGCTGGGGCGATGCTGCACAGTCTTGTTGCCTCTAGCCTCGGAGGGACATAGTTGCCGTCTCACTGCATATTTCCCTTCGGTTGTCCCTGGCAGTGGGCCAGTTACAAAGGGGTGGAGTATTTGTTTTGGTCTCTGTTTTGGGTTTCCTCTCATGTATATCCTCGGATTGGGCTATACTCTGTTTTATTCCCTCTCTTTTACCATCTGCTGTCGTTTGCCCTGGGTGACCGTTGGGTCACATGCCCCATTTACTTTGCACTACTGTTCTCTCCGTCTATGCTGCCTGACCATGTGTTTCCATATTTACTCAGGTGCGTTTCAATTTGGATTTTACTTACTGAGTGGTTGCCTTCACCCCTGGGCAGAGAGGGCAAATATTCTGCATTTCCAATACCAGCAGTGACTCTCCGATTCTAAGCAGCCCTTTGACTGATGGTGGGTCAGAGAGGGTGAAGTACTGCAGTTCCCTGTCTTGTCAGCAGAGACTCCCCAGCCAGGGGCCGAAGGCTTTAGCCGGGAATAACAAGAGGTTTGTGGGCATTTCTGGACAGGACATCACTAGGCGAGTGCTGGAGGAGGTTTCTCCTCCTCAGATTTTGGGTGGTAGCAGGTATAGCTTCGCATTGTAGCAGTAGCAGGTAATGATCCCCAGGTTTAGGGTTTAAGCAGTAATTGCTTCCTGGCTTGGCACACGAGTGCATGACAAGATCATAGGGGGCTAGCAGGTGGTGCTTCCCCCTGGTTGTAGCAACAGGTATTTTTGCGGCAGCTTTTGTGACATCCCTGGTGTTGGTGCTGGCAGCCACACAATATGTAGCCATAGAGCGGTCGGCTCCGGTGCACTGCCTCCTGCTGGACACCAAGGGTGGTCTCCAGATGTGAATAGATGTCCACCTACTCACAACACGGAGAGGGTTGGTATTGCATTATATGCATTCATTTGAAGTGCTGTTATTGTATTTAACTACAGAAGTATGACCCTTAAACCACGTTGAGATTAGGGTAGGTACATGCGAATAAACAAGCAATATCTCTGCTGGTATTATTCTGAATGGCAATAAGACATGTATGCATCCAGCATTACGTGAACAGAGACAAGGAGACTCAAGCAATGATTTTAGAAATGTGCTCATAGCATCATATAATTGAGAACAAAATAATGTATACAGTTGTAGCAGCACTATAATAAGACCCCGGGCCTGGACGGCCTTCCTGTGGAATTTTATGCAGCTTATGCTGATCTCCTAGCCCCGAGGTTATTGATAGTATATAGGGAGGCGAAGAGGCTTGGTCGGCTCCCAGGCTCGATGTGCGAGGCCTTAGTGGTTCCCCTCCTCAAGCCGGGAAGGGACTCGTCCGATCCGGGGTCTTACCGTCCTTTATCAATGCTGACGGTTGACTATAAAATACTGAGCAGCATCTTGGCTTCGAGGCTGCTGGGTCACATGAGCTCCCTGGTACATGAAGACCAGGCTGGATTCATCCCCAGGCGAAACACGACCATGAACATTCGCAGGTTGCTCCGCTTGCTGGGAGAACCGCTCGTGGATGCCCCGTGCCCGGTAGTCCTATCGGTAGACTTAGAGAAGGCTTTTGACAGCCTAGAAAGGGACTACCTGAGCACTGTGTTACGGAGGTTCGGCCTTGGCGAGGGTTTCATCAGATGGACCACGGTCCAGTATACCTCTGCATCGGCCAGGGTTCGGGCGGGCCCGCTGATTTCCTCGCGATACCCGGTGGAGAGAGGCACGAGACAGGGTTGTTCGTTATCCCCGCTTCTCTTTGCGCTGGCGGTGGAGCCACTCGCGCTGCACCTCCGATCGGGAGCCCATTATAATGGCTTGTGGACACCTTCGGGCCCACACTACGTTTCGCTGTATGCCGATGACCTGCTGCTCTTCCTTGAGGACCCGGTTGCTGCCCTGCATGGGGCTGCGGCGGCGCTCACGACGTTTGGGGAGGTCTCGGGCCTTCGGGTGAACTGGGCTAAGACCTGTCTTTTCCCGGTTCGCAAAGGCACCCCTAGCCCTGTTCTCAGTAGAGAGATTAGATGGGAACCTGACTGCTTTAAGTACCTGGGGGTGTACGTCTACCATGAACCATCTGACCTCCTGGATGGGAACATTGCCCGCAGCACTCGAGCGCTACGGGGCAGTATGGACTTCTGGGCTACACTACCGCTCTCGGTGGCAGGGCGGATCGCTTTACTCAAAATGGTGGCGCTTCCCCGGTTGCTGTATTATTTCCGGGCGCTACCGATCTGGGTCCCACCGGCCACGTTTCGACTATTACGATCAATGATAGTCGGATTCCTCTGGGGCTCTGGCCGCCGAAGGGTGGCCCTCAGGACCCTGATGAGGCCGAAAGCCGAGGGTGGGCTTGCGGTGCCGGACTTTGAAAAGTACTACTTAGCGGCGCAGCTCCAGACCCTCACCCAGGAGATCGCCAGGGAATTCCGGGGCCCAGAGGACAGGAGAGGTACGGGGATGGCCAGGCATGTTCTCTCCTTCATAGCGCTGCGACAACGTTTGGCCTTACAGGACTTGTCGCTGGAGGAGAAGACCATTCGCCTGTGTTGGAACCGAGCCCACGCCCGGGGCCAACTGCGTATACCGTATGCGCCCGAAATACCTTTGGGGATGTTGACGGCCTTGCCCCATGGCGGGGATTGGTCACGGTTGGCAAACTGGGAGGACGCAGGCTTACAATTGGTAGGTGACCTCTACGAGGACGGGGCGCTCTTGCCCTTTCAGGGGCTCATTGATCGCTTCGAGGTTCCTCGCGGCGACTTTCTATTGCACTCGGCCCTGGTCCGAGCGATCCAGGTGCACTGGAAATGCGGGCAAGAGGAACCCCCTATATCTCCGGTGTGCCAATACGTCATGATGTCTGCGGGTACGGTGAAGGCGGTCACTTGCCTCTACGATAGACTGATCAATGAGGGGCTGGCCCCCCTCACTACTTTGAGAACCCGTTGGGAGGAGGACATAGGTAAGGAGATCCCGGAGACGACCTGGTCCCAACTCGTGCGGCGAGCCTGGAAGGGCACACGCCACGCCCGTTTTCAATTGGTCCACTACTACGTACTCCACAGGGCATATCTGACCCCGGCGAAAATCCAACAGTATTTTGCTACGGGCTCGGCGGTCTGCCCCAGATGCCCGGCGCCGGAGGCAGACCTTCTCCACATGTTGTGGTCCTGCCCAGGATTGTCCTCCTATTGGATAGAAGTGGGGAAGACCCTGGCGGAGGTGACAGGGAGATCCTTATCGGTTGATGCGGCAGTGGGACTCCTACACTGGTTTCCACATACCCCCAAAAACAAAATTACCAGTAAATTCATCGATTTGGGGCTTCTCCTTGCTAAACGAGAGGTGACCAGGAACTGGAAGGCACGGGCTGGTCCGACGGGGGGCCGGTGGCACAGCGAACTCTTGAAGTGGGCAGCGGGGGAAAGCACGCTGAGATACCAGCTAGCTAGGAGACAGCATAATGAGAAGGCACAGGAGGCAGCGCTAGAATGGGAGACATTGGTGCAGGCCCTCAGGGATTATTGCGCCCCCAGCGACTCCGAAAGTGAAGATGCAGCTCGCCCCGAGTCCCGATAGACAATTGCACTTTACAGCTCTGTTACTTTCCTCATGGGTCCTCTCACAGATCCTAACGCGGTTGTTGCCGGGCACTGATGGCGGGGTTGGGTAGGGATTAATTTGGTTCATAGTGTTTTGAGGGAGGGGTTTCTTTTGGGTTTTGTAGGCTTGTTTAGAAAAGCAGATGACGGACAGTGGATCATCCGGACCAGCTTCGCCTTCCTGCTGAGCCCCCATTGGATTTCGCCGCCCGACCATTGGGTTGTGGGCTGAATGGCTGTGTAAGGGTACATACTGCTGGGGGACGGAGGGTTGCATTTCACTGATTTTGTTTGATCTATAATGCTGGTCGAATATGTAACGATTTACCAATTCCTGCAATAAAAATATATTTAAAAAAAAAAAAAAAAAAACAGTTGTAGCAGCACTATAGGAAAACAAATATTAAACAACCCAAATTGGAGTTGGTGCTCTAAATGTGTACGTGACACAGAAAGTGGCGACGCAAGTGACAATTGTGTAATCAGCGGAAACAGCGCATGGTGCAAAGGTGCTTGAATATATACAGTGTATCCAGTGAACAATGTGGCTCAAAGCAATGATTTATAATTAGGGCTCCCGGTTTTATGGTATTTATTTTTGCCCATCGCCGTCTATTTATCCATATTTATTTTTTGGCCATTTTATCTGTATTAATCCATATTTATTTTGTGTTTGCATATAAATAAAGTTGTAAAATTGTACATTTCCATATTTATTTAACTGACAGACGCTGATTTATTCTTTGATGTCTGTCGTGTTTTAGCTATTTAAGCTGCCAAAAATTACACAATACATACACTGGTAGATATTAACACAATCCCATGAATATATGTTAACATATTCCGTTAAAGACATTTCATCCTGTTTTTTAATTTATCATGCTGTCCATCTGCTCAGCTGTTGGCCCATAATTTATGAAAGAAAGCTCAGAGAGTCCCTTAAAAGAAGCACAATTTTCTGTATTATCCACTTTTAAAGATAAATGCAGACAGAAATCACCCTGTTTTCTGTCTGTATTTATCTGTAAAAATCCCTAAAACGGAAAACCGGGAGCCTTATTTATAATACGAAATTTTTGAAAGGTTTAGCACGTTATTTATCAGAGCCACAATGGAAAACGCCCCATCAGTTGCGCTAAACGGTCAACGACGTTTCGATCCTATCAATCAGGATCATCTTCAGGACCGGGTTGTCATTGAAAACAGTGCTGAAAGGGTGACAGAGCGTCCATGGGGGCACAGCCTGTGAGTAGGCGGCGGACGTCTCAGCCGGAGGAAGGAAAACCTGAATTAGATTGCAAAGGAACAGTGGTGTATAGGAAGGTGCCGTGTAGCTGTAGATATCGGTGGGAAACAGTGTTCCGTTATTAAGGTTTCACGAGGGCGGTACCCTTGATGAAGGAAACCTTATGCGGAATGAATCCAGCGGCGGTGAAGGCACGGACTTGCCTCGAAGGGGAGGGAGTAGCCCCTTCGGACTATTTGCAAAACCCACCTGTCCAAAGTGATGGTGCGATAATGGGGAAGGTGATGGCGAATCCTTCCACCCACTGGCGTTTGATGGGCCTGAAAGGTCGGACTAGGACGGTTCGGAGGCTGCTGCAGACTGGCCCGCTGGCCCACAGAACCACGACGTTGGTTTCCACGTCCCAGGCCATGCGAAAGTTGGGTAACTTACTGCTGCCTGTGGCCCTGGGAGGAATGTAGCGGGGCTCCGCTTCCATAGCAATGAAAGAGGCACAAAGCAGACTGAGCCGGACAGGAGCAGAGACGCAAGGACTTGGCCGTAGCCCGCGAGTCCTTGAGGCACTTTAGGGTGTTGTCTGCCTTGTCGCCATAAAGGTGATGGCCATCAAAGGGCATGTCAATCAAGGTGTTTTGGACATTCCCTGAAAAGCCAGTGGACCTCATCCAAGCGAAGCGCCACCGACGTTGAAATGGTGCTGCCCAGAGAGTCTGAGGTGTCCAACCCACAACGAATCGTTAACTTGGCTGCATCTCTCCCGGCGACGACAGCCTGGGAGAGCATTGTCCAGGCCTCCTCTGGACATTTAGGCAGCACTTACGCCTCCGTTTGGCACACTGAGTGCGAATAACGGCCTAAGAGACATACAGTGTTTACGGACCGCAGCACTAAGCAGGCGGAAGAGAACATTTTCTTCCCAAGATGGTCCAGCTTCTTGCATTCCCTTTCCGGTGGAGCGGTAGGGAAGGCGCTTTTGGAGGTGGAGGCTTGGATCATCAAAGCTCTCCGGGGGGGGGGGGGGGGGGGGGGGGTGTTTGGAGAGGAAAGTGGGGTCGCCTGGAGCCGGGCAGTGGCGTTGGGCGAACATCCTGTCCACAGGATCCCCCGTGTTGGGCCTGGACCAGGTGTCAAAAAGGACCTCAGTGAGGGCCTCATTAAACGGAAGTAGGAGCTCCGAATAGCTCGCCCGCAGTTAAAGCACCTCAGTCAGGAGGTTAATCCTGACTGCCACCGTAGGAAGCTTGAGGTTGAGAGCCTTGGCCTCCCTATGCAACACCACAGCGTAGGACACTCCCTCCTCCATAGCCACGGTAGGAGGAGACAACATGCCAAGGTCTGGTAAAGTGTCAAGACCACTGGCATCCACCAGTTCCTCTCTCCAGTCCTGTTCAGGCTCAAGCTGGTCAGTTAAAGGGTTACTGACCCCTCCCAGTCCTCCTTATCTTCTGGTTGGAAAGGGGTTCCAGGAGTGAACAAGGGCAAAAAAACCCTACCAGGCGCCTGGTCTGGTGGCGGTCAACGCCTGTCTGGCTCCGTGTCCACGTCGGGAAGGAGGCTGGGATCGACGTTGGCCGGGGGGCCGACCGGCGTTGGGGACGGTAGTGGTGCCGTCGGAAGCAGAGCCGGTCGAGGTATAATAAGGTCCAGGCCTGGATCCACGGGGGGCCTTTGGCGCCAGAGCCACCGGCAGCAAAGACCTAGGCCCCCCCAACCGAGTCCGCAGGGCCTGAAGGCGCGTCCGTGTGGTCGGTCTGCCCAAACATGGCATGTATCGCCTTATAGAACGTACAAAGCTGGGCGGGGTCGCTCCGGGTCCCGGAAAGGGAGGGAAGCTCCGAGTCGACCCTTCGTCCTGTGCAAGCGGAGCCGCCGGGGTGGTACCACCCGCGCACCTCGTCGGATCTGCCGACCGACGAAGAGAAGTCAAAGTGCCTTCTTCTTATGCTTCGATTTACCAGACCTATAATGCGAAAACTTCGATGATTTCGAGCCGGAATAACGATGGCTCCGCAACTGGTTCCTCAACCTCCCTCTCGACCAGGACTTCGAACAGCATGGAGCCGATTGCCAGTGTTCAAGCAGCTTTCTGGACCACTCCTACAAGGCCTTCGGCGTCAACAACTGGTAGTCAGAGCAAGACATGGGGTTGTGGTCGAGCTCCAGGCAAAAAAGAGACACGCGTTGCAGATCAGTCACCGACATCATACGATGGCAGGAACTGCAGGCCTTGAAACCGGGCATCCCTCGTACACCTTACGGAGTCAAAGACTCAACAAAAGACATTGAGAAAAAGTTAGTCAAATAATGACTGAGGTACCACTCTTCCAGAATCTGCGCTGGCTGGCGCGGAAAAATAAAGACTGATGTCAGCGTATGAGGGTGGCGTCTAACTAGCTGCTGCGACGTTATCCCGGTGACCACAACGCCGATGACAGACACGGAGCTAACCGACGCCACCTTCCGACGTGCAGAGCTACTGCTGATGAAAAATCTTTCCGGATCCAGTCTGACGACTGGGGGTAATCCTAAGGTAAGGAATCTATAAGTAACGTGTTTTTCAGATCCAGTTTAAATCAATGGGCCTAACACACTAGGGAGATCTCTACAGAGATGGCAGATTTCTCATGCTAACTGAGTACATGAGAGGGGCCACAGGGACGCCCCTTGAGGTATTTACATACTACTGATTGAAAAGCAACTGCAGGGCTTCTCCCCCTGATTTTCGGAATCTGTTACCAAGTGAAATGTACAATATGTTTATTTGAGGTATCCTGGTAAATATTGCTGGAGCGGAGGGGGAAAACAAGACCACTTTAGCGTTGCTGATTCTCTGTGGTCATGAGCAGATGTATACATTCTTGTAAAAGATTTTTTTTATGTTGTTCATAAAGTATAATGCAGTTCATACTCTCCATTTTAAGCATCATACAATGTAACATCTATAATCTGCCACAACACTAGAAACACAAATATACTTACCCTTGGATGCACCTCTTCTATGGAAGAAAATGAGGAGACATAAGAATGACCCACGGTCCCAGTCACTGGAATGTCATAAAGCTTTCCAGCGAGTACATTGCTTGTATAATCAAAACCTAAAAAAATGTGAAGCAAGAATCAGAACAAAATGGATTGCCACATTCTTAATCAAGCTTTTCTCACTTGTTATACCTTTACGAAGCAAAACTTAAGTTCTGACTAACAATGATCGGCAAAATGCACATATAGTAGCCAATACAACAAGCATTTACAATGCAATGGTTTCGCCTTTTGAAAAGTTTGAGCTATTGGCATTGTAAATGACAAAAATTGTATTTCTGTGTTGGTTTTGAAAATAAATAAATGGCATTGTCATTTACAATGCCAATAGCGTAATCTCTCGCAAATGAAAGACCTATAGCCTTTGCAATGCAATAGGTCGCAAGTTTGAGCTAATGATATTGCAGATAACAATGCGTTTATGTTTCAAAAACCAAAACATAAATAAAAGGTCTCTCACACTGCTGTCTCTCACACACTGCTGCCTCTCACACACCATGCTCTCCCACACACCATGCTCTCCCTAGAAGACTCACACTGCTGTCTCTCACACTGCTGTCGCTCTCACACTGCTGTCGCTCCCACACTGCTGTCGCTCCCACACACACACATACAGAGAGCCACACACACAGCAATACAAATACAGAGAGCCACACACACAGCCACACACATACATACAGAGAGCCACACACACACAGCCACACACACACACATACATACAGAGAGCCACACACACAGAGCCACACATACCCACACACACACACACACAGACACACCCACACATACACACAGCCGCATTACAAAGATGAATTTGGTGGCAGGAACACGAGGTCCAGGACAACGAGCCCTCTCTGCCCCGCAAACCCCCCCTACCCCCCTCCCGTGACGCGCCTGATAATAAATAGTATTGAGAAGACGAGCACTGAATGGCAACTGATCTTTTAATCTTTTTATTAAAGAACAGGTATGGAGCACGAGCCTCTACCTCCAGGGAGACGGATGGTGTGCACCTTCAAAAGGCCAAATGAACACCAGAGCGCAAACAAACAAGATTAACTTCTCAAGCACCAGCATCGCATTCTTTTCTGCACAGAGGGACACAAGGTTGACTCAGCTAATTAGGAACCTGATAGCGCTTGACACACAGAGGGACATTAAATACTTCTCCCAGGGAGGGGGGACGGGCACACGGACCGGACAGAGGGAGGGGGGACGAGAACGGGTTCAGGGACAGCGGGAGGGGCGGGAACGGGCACAAGGACAGCGGGAGGAGAGGGGAGCACAGCGCATGTTCACACCCTGCCGTTGATTGCTCTTCCTGCTGCAGTACACGGTGGGGAGCAGGTCGGGTTTGCGTCCTCACAGGGAGAGCGAGCAGTCTGGTGTGACGAAGGATGCCGAGACAAAAAAAAAAAGCACCGCCCACCGCCGCATGACGTGGGCAAAAGCCTAAAATTCTCGGGAACGCCCACAAATCTGTTCCAATGGCTAGCCTCCATTTTTGGAGTTAGCCAATGGAACAGAGGCGGTGACCAAGCCACATACTGTTCTCACTAGATTTCGCCTGCGCGAAAGGCTGCTTGCGCAGCTTTCGACAGGCGAAACCTAAAAAATATGCTTCTAAGATGGGAACTTGTTACTGGAGAACAAGAACATGTCTAAAGAAAAAGTGACTTCGCTATGGTAACAATGTTTCTGGTGGACGAAAAAGCCTTTTGTAGATTCTTCACTTTATGAATACTGCTTTCAGGCTTCAGACAGGTCAGGAAAACTTCTCCCCCCACTACTAGCAATGACACTCCAACATCACAAGGTGGGTGGCATGCAGCTTGAGCTGTGACCCAGGCTCCAAATGTGATATCTCTAGTGTATATTATGTACCAACTGGCACGCTGGTGTCAGTTCTTGATATTCAATCTAAACCCTATTGAGGCATGTGGAGAGGAACCAAGATAGCCATAAATATAGCACAACATGTTTTGACACTTTTTTGTGGAAAGATTATGGTTTATTTTCCATTCAAAGCAGATGCGGCTTCAAACAGGTGATGAGCATCAGTCAATAAACTACAGTTTGTGAAAATAATGCACCCACGTATCCCAGGGGGAGTCCCCAGCAATGGCGAAGAAACTGCAGTATTTGAATGGGTTTCAGGTGTTTTAACATTACCTTGCGTCTCATTCCAAAACCGAACTAGAACATCACTTTTTGGGGGGATTTCATTGAAAATACAAAATCGGAAACATACAACCAAGAAACGGAAAGCATCGAGGGCACAGAATAGAATACAGCACATTAAGAAGACCATTAAACATATTCATCAATTATCAGCAGCTGATGCACCCCTTCACTCCATCAAAGGATCAACAAGAAAATTTGGTGGGAGCCCCAAATGTGCCCGGGCCGAGAATGTTTAGACACCTTCTGAACTGTGGCACTAGCTTAGTGGGAAGGAGAGAGGTGAGTGAGCGATATGCAGGAAGATTATGTATCCTGCAAAAATATTGCTACTGAAGCGAAGTCATTTTTTTCACATGGTTACATCTTTCCACAGATTCCTCACCTTATGAATAGGTCCCAAAGGAATACCCACCTAATAGAAGGAACTCGCTAGTGCTGGTTTACCTTGGTAATAATGTAACTCTGTTTGGGTTGCGAGGTACCGGTCACTGCATGCCAGAGATGTGAGGCAGTAGTACTTGTCAAAAAAAGAAAAATAGAAGTTTGATAAACTGGGCCGGAGACTACCTTGGGTAAAAGAAAAGATGGACATGTGCGAAGGACCAGCTCATCCGGGTAAAAGCCTGTGAAACACATGAACAAAAGAGGCCTGAATTTCTCTGAGCCTGCAAGCCGAACTAATTAAGAAAGGAACACATCGGGCAACTGTGTATCTGCTGAAATGGACAAATCATCAAGAAAGTTAAAAAAAAAAAAGGCTCAAGTCCCACTGGGAAATAATAAATGGAGTGGGAGGGAATAAAGCAAACTTTCTGGAAACGTGCCACAGTGGGACGTAAACAGAGACAGTTAATTAGGCAGACACATGAAAGCAGGCAGGGCCGCTCAACAGCCCTTGATTGCAGCCACTGGGAGGTCTTGTTGAGCTAGAGACAACAAATCGCAAGATGTAGTAAAGGCAAGATTTAAATGGGGCTTATTGCCTTTCTACTTGCCCTAATGGACAAACCTAGCCCAGCAAGCTGTGTAGATTAACTTAGTAGCATGCTTCCTGGCAGCCAAAATGACACCATAAGAAACCCAAAGACAAATCCAAAATGACTTTTAGAGCTCCAACTCTGTGTGAGCAGTCCCAGGTTTTAGGGTGAGGAATTGGACCCTCCAGTTGTGTGAGCAGGTTTACTCTCCACAGGATTGGCAGGGGTGGCCAAATGCAGAGTGGCAACAGATTGTGATATAGAAACTCCTCGCCATGTCTGCGGTGTTCAGAATCAGGAGTGATTGATCATCACACCTTCAGTAGTAGTCTTGATAGAACCAAGATTGGTAGAAATGCTTAAGGCAGGATAGCATGACCTGAGACCAAATGAAACTGAAGGCACCCTCCTAGAACCATTTAGATAGATGTGAACGGCACAAAACTAAGGACGCTTACTGTTCTGGGTCGTGGCAAAAAGATCCACTAAGGGAAACTCCAATCTGGAGAAGACTATTTCTAGCCGCTCAGGGTGTAGCTCCCACTCATGGTCCTCCAGTAAGAGTTGCGAAGTGCATCAGACCTCACATTGAGGGTGTCATAGGTAAGCAGATACTATGAAGATTCCCAGTCACTGCGCCCAACAGGGGTTTCACAATCTCAAACCTACCTATCCTGTGATATAATGGGCAGTGGGATTTGGGTATTGTTCCCCAGGCTGGAAGAGAGAAAGGCCGTTTAGAGAAAGATATCCTACCAATAGCTGGAGCATATCTATGTGTAGGCCCAGGTAGGATATGAACCAAAGGACTCAAATTGTCAAGTCTCCCAGGTGTGCATCCACCCAGAAAGGAGGCATTGATAACCAAGGTAGCTATGAGCCTGTGGGAGAATGAAAGACAATTTTCAGAAGGTTGGAGTGCTGCTGCTGCTGATCTCGTGATGCACCAAATGGAAAGTCTGCACCTGGGTAATGAGACTTCCTTGGTGTTGCAGCACTACTCTGCAAACATCAACAGAGAGATTCCATCTCCCATCTGGTGTGGCATCAACAGGATGCAAGAGGTCATGAAGCATAAGAGGTTCAATACTGCAAGGCATAGGCTCTGAGCTCGAGTCAGACTCAATAGAATTATCGCCCGAATATCTACAATCCTCTAATGAAAAGTCAGGCCTCGATTGGGGTGGTGCCCCGCGTCCACCATTTATTGTTTGGGAACAAGGACAAGTTTTGGTGTCTATTTTCTTAACTGGGTAAGTAGGAAAAATTCACTGCAGCGCAAGTTCCTCCAGTGCAGCACAACCCTTTTTGTATAGTTTTACAGTATCACAGTATGGATCTGTAAAAAGTATGTCTGCTACACAAGGCAATATTCGTATCCATACACTCGAGTTGTTCAAACGCGTATATATGATACATTAATGCAAAGCCTTTACTATTAGGAGGAGCACTCTAAGGAAATACAGTGAGCTGTGAGCTCAGATTGCATTACTGGTCCCAGTGTAAAAATATATACACTTTTACTAAACTGAATAATGTGAGGATATTATGCTTTAAGGAAACCCTTCTTGGTGCCCGCTGTGGGGGCTAAAACCCCCAGAACACACTGGTAAGCCCAGGAGGAGGGGCTTGGAGGCCGACACAGTGCTCTTTGGTGCTTGGAGACTCGTGGGACACCTTTCTTGCTACCTGCTATGGGGGACCACAACCCCCAGAACACACCTGTGAGCCAGGAGGGGCTTGGACGCTGTCAGTGCACTCTTTAGCACATGAAGACCCGCGGGTGAGAGGCGCCATATCTTGCTGCCTGCTGTGGGGGACCATAACACCCAGAACACACCTGGGAATCCAGGAGGAAGGGCTCAGACACTGCCACGCCACTCTTTAGTACTTGAGACCTGTGGGCGTAGGGTGCCTTTCTTGCTGCCTGCTGGGGAGGGAGCCCAACCTCCGGAACACACGTGAGCCCACAAAGATGGGTTCCAACTCTTACAATTCGCTTTTTAGTGCTTGGAGACCCACAGGACGTGCCCGGGCGAGGAGTGGGCCCGTCTGCTGACCAAGGCTGGGCCTACCCTCTTGATTTTCTAATTGGGGGGGTCTACAAGGAAACATTTTAGTTTCTGTTAGCAAGTGAGCAGGTTCTCTTTTTTTATATATGGTACAACACTCCCTCGTCTAACTTAGTTTTGCAACTTACCCTTTGCTTAGCCCCTTTCTGGAGCGTTGTTTTACACCTTAAGCAATGGGGAAAAGAAAGGCTCCGAAGCGTAAAACCACATTGGGCCCCAACAATACAACCATAAATACTTGTCTGGCCTATTTGTTCGGCCTCAATCATGCCTTTAGAGGCAGCATGTAATGCCTTAGCCCAGTTCATTTTCGAAAAAGTGAATAAATTATATGACATTTTCTAAGCGAAAGCCAGAGACACCGAATATGAGGGCCTGGTTTGACTATTCAGAGAAGAGTGTGGGGCTGATGAATTTTAGACCCATTGAGTCGTAGAAGATCTCCAAGTTAGTCTCTTCAGTGAAGTCAGGCTCACCACAGGATCCAGCTTCGCTATCTATTGTGGAAAGAGGCGGGGAAGTGGTTAATTCAGTCTTGGGTGTACTCTTGAATTGCTCCCTGTGGTCAGGTCAGGTTCCTGGGTGCTTGAAGCATGCAGTAGCAGTGTCATTGTTGAAAAAAACAATGTTGGACCCCACCAAACCTGAAAAACTACAGTTGGTTTTGCTATTTCTGGCATTATCCAAGATAACAGAGAGATTTGTCAACAATCAGCTCTCGAGTTTCTTAGCAAGCCATAACCTGCTGCGTAGGACTCAATCTGGCTTTCGGCCCTCATACACCACCGAATCTGCCTTGATATTGGTGACCGAGGCTGTCCATCATATTTTGGACACAAGCAATTCTGTGGGGCTGCTGTTACTGGATCTTAGCGTTGTGTTTAATACTGCGTCCCATAACATCTTAATTGAGAGGTGCTGGAACTGTGGTGTGGTGCGGTGCAATCCCCGACGGGCTCACCTCAAAGAGGGGCTCTTTAGCGGAGATCTTTTTGTCCACTTGCCTGTTGATGAAGTGTGGGAACATGTTTCTCGCTTGGGTTCTTCCCGCGATTCTTCAGGACCTAGTGAACGTGTGAGTGAGAGTTTTAAAACAAGGACATGCTAGTGTCATGAACCTAGTGTGTTACCTCAGGGGAATCCTGTGCCTGAAGTATGGAGATAAAAAGAGACATTAGTGCAGGTATCGTTACAAATGTCAACAACTTTTATAAATGGTAACAGCCAATCTAAGCATCTCAGTGCAGTGAAGTGAAGGTGGTGTGTGTGAAGTTACACATACGAACATGCCTGTGGTGTAGTGAGAGTGCGTAGTGTAGTGAACACTCTCTTACCTATGTCCGTGGTGTTTAAAACAATGGTAAGAACCAGTGGTTAAAAACACAACTGCTATCTCTAAGGGAGAACTCTAATCAGGGAAGGCAATTACTGACGTGATGAATATCAGACTCACCTAAAGGTCTTGGATTACTAACCACCTGAGTACTCGGCACTTCATCAACAGGCAAGTGGACAAAAAGATCTCCGCTAAAGAGCCCCTCTTTGAGGTGAGCCCGTCGGGGATTGCACCGCCTCCCCGACGAGGAGCAACCGCCGATGATGAAGCATGACATCCTTCGGGGTGTGTGAGGCAAACATGTCCAACCTAATGGATGCCCAAGGGTGATATTATACCCCTATGGTACAGCCCATTCTCCTTCCCTCTCCCCTTTTTTAGGAACGGTTCAGCAACCCCGCTTGTTGTTTGAGTACGCTACAGATGGACGGTCATTCCATATGCAGATGATACGCAGCTCATCATGCTGTCACAGAATTCGGCACACATGGCCTCCACCTAGTGCCTATACCTGGCAGGAGTTGCTAGGTGGATGGACCTATATCTGATCAACGGCATTGTGGCCTCAGGAGTTGGATCAGCGCCTGTTCCTAAACCGGAGGTTAAAAAACCTGGCGTTTGGCTTGGTAAGCTTTGGATAGTCAAATCACTGCAGTGGCCCGAAAATGCTTTGGGATGCTCAAGATGCAGAGTAAAAAGGAGAGTAAAATCTTGTGCCTGTTGGGAGTCAGCAAAAAAAAAAAAAAAAAAAGATTTTCCAGGCCTTGAATGTATAAAGATTAGATCATTGCAATGTTCTGTATCTTGGAGTTACTCAGGGACGGATCAAAGGATTCCAGAGACTGCTAAACTCTGCAGTACGCCTTCTACTGAATCTGCGGAGGCGTACGTCTATTGGGGCCACACTTAGGAAATGACACTGGCTACCGGTTAACCAGAGATCTTCTATTGAAGCTTTGTGCTATTGTCACAAAGCTTTTGCTAACAAAGCGCGGGGATATCCTCAGTCGCTCATAAAAACATATGTACCTTCCAGGAATCTAAGATAAGCAAGTGCACCCGGGCGGGCGCGCCATCAGCTACTTGGCACCAAAGCATAGGAACGACGTGCCCTTATCAGCTCGTCAGGTGCAATCGGGAGATCGTTTGAGGAAGAAACTCAAAACTAGTTTTTTTAATGGTTCAACACTTTTATTGCATTTTTATGGAAATAAACAAACTGTGCCTATGTAGGCCATGCAGTCTCATGGGTGAACAAACCCTGTGTATTCTGGCAGTATACATCGGCCATTAGGCAAACTAAACCCCAGCCCCCTCCCACCACCCTCACTTCATTCACCTCTGTGTTATCGCGTGAGTCCGTGTTGCTGGTGTGGTCAGTTACTTTTGCTCTGGAGTTGGAGAAGCGGCCGCCTCTTGTAAACGTAATAAGCGTTAGTATTTGGGGCAGGAGAGCTCTCGAAATTCATGTGATAGCAAAGTTAAGAACGGTTGGCGCATGTATCTGAAGGCCGAGCCTCTCCCGGCCATCAGCTTTAGGGTTATCTTCTTCATACCCAAAATGCGCCACAACCGTTGGAACCAGCCCATGTGTTTAGGAATCTGTGCAGTCCCACAGTAGGCGAGGATGTTTTGCAAAGCCGCTCCTAGGGCAAGGCCTATCTGCCGCCCTCTCCTGATTTCAGGGGTTACATAAGGGGATTAGGCACCCCTAAAAGTGTATATGCAGGGAACATGGGTATTGAGTATCTAGGCGTGTGTATATTTCGTTCAGCACTTGAGTCCAGTAGGGCTGCAGTAGCTGGCATCCCCATACTACGTGCACCAGAGTTCCCTGTTCTCCGCATCGCCACAAACAATCCGTGCAGGGTTTACCCTACGTATAACCCTCACTGGGGTGTAGTACCAGTTAAGTGGTTACTTTTGTAGCATTTCCATCAGGGCAGTGTTTGTGGCTGAGTGCTTGGCTCTGTGATAGATCCCTTCCCACTTTTTGTTGCTCAACATCCTCCTCAAGTCTTTCTTCCATCTAACCCGACCCACGATATAGAGACGTTTATTTTGCGTGTTCAGTAGGGAGTACAGGTCGGAAATAAGTTTTTTGTCTGATGACTTGGATAAAAGCCATCTCTCATTTTGAGTCAGTAATCTGTCTGCAATGGGTCTGTTTTGTGGTTGCAACACCCACAGTCGGAGCTGCAAGTAGCGCAGTCTCTCCGTTGTGGTGATCCCATAGTCCGCGTTGATCTTCTCGAATGGTAGCACTCATTCGCCATCAAAGAGATGGCCCAGAGCGCACTGTGCCACCGTGTTAATCTGGCCTCCCCAACCCCGGCTCAAACTCTGTGTTCTCGAACAGTGGAATCAGGGGAGAAGGGAAAGTAGTGAGGGTGTGACTTGTGTTCATTTGGTTTCACACCACCAACATTGTAGTTTGTGTGATAGGAGACAGGTAGCTATTTCGGAGCCTATGTCCCTTCTTGAGCAAGGGGACCTTTTGAAGTGAAGTTCCAGCCACTGCCCTGTCCTGGAACAGCCAGTGTTTCTCTAGGATTCGGTCTGGTTCCATTCCACCGAGTATCTGATCTGTGCTGCATAAAATTACAACTGGAAGTCCAGGATCCCCAGACCCCCTCGCTAGGTGGAAGAAAGCCAATGGTTTTCCTCATCCAGGGTCTCCAGCCCTGCCAGATAAAATGCTGGACCTCTGCCTGCAGTGTACTGAGTACAAGTGTACAGACCCATTTTGGCTTGCCTTTTGGCCAATTCTGTGTTCGTTGTTCTGTCTTGTGTTCTGTGGGGCACGGCTGTGCCCACTTGTCATCTGAATGTTTTCTTTGATACTACTTTTGAAAAATATTATGAAAAGAAATTCTTTTCCGGCTGGACAAAAGACATACATTCTATTCCAGTGTATGGTTATCTATCACACTGTATTCTCCCTGAATAGGGACCACTGTTCTCTATAACATGAAATTGCCCAAGGTCCCTGTCTAAATTTCCTTTGGGTTCCCTTGTTCTGTATAATAGGACCTCTGCCTGCATCTTGTGGATCAAGCCCGGGGCTGCTGCAGGGGAGGAGTTATGAATAAGTATAGGATCGTGGGAAGAATCATCATCTTAATCACGGCCACCCTGCCTAGACACGAGATCGAGTGAACACTATCAAAGTCCTTTTCGGCATCTATACTCACCAGCATGTACTTGCCTGCTGCTCTGGATGCCTTTTCTATTATATGGTGTACCCATTTGGTGTTAACGCTTGTCTGCCTTTGAGGGCTGAATCCCGCTTGCTTGGAGTCAACTAGGGCGGCCATGTGTGTGCTCAACCTGTGCGCCAGTATTAATGTGAATAATTTCAAGTCCACATTTGAAAGTAAGATGGGTCGGAACGAGCTGCAGTGTGTTTTGTCCTTCCCTTACTTAGGGATAACAATAATTGCGGCCTCTAACATAAAAGGTGGGATCATAATTGGCTCTGTAAATGTGTTAAAAAGCTGCATCAGGAGCGGAGCCACCGCCGGACAAAATGTTTTATAAAAAGCTGAGGTAAGCCGTCTGGGCCTGGGGATTTGGCTAAGTTACTCAGGAAATCCCCGCTATTACCTCCTCGGCTCGAATTTTACCATCAAGGTTCTCGGCTTCCTCTGGAGACAAAGCCTCAGACTGCGCATTTAGCAAGTACCGGTCGCTTTCTGTACAATCTAGAGTATGACCCTGATATAGGTGTGTATAATAGTCCTGAAAGATTTTAGATATTTCAGAGTCCTCCAACACTGTACTCCCGCCGTGGTCGTGTATCTTTTGTACTCCCGGTCTCTGCCTGGACTCTTGCAGTTTATCCGCAAGCAGTCAGTCACATCTATCACCCCCCCTCCCCCACATAAAAAGAGTGCTGGAGGGTTGCATACTCAGCTTGATCCAGATCGATCGATGCTAGCTGTGATCTCAGCCCCAAAAGTTGGCGCCATACCCTGGGCGCTCCCGTCCTCTGATGGATATGTTGCAGTTCTTGTATCTCCTGAGAAAGGCTCTCTTTTCTCCTTATGGAGAGCATTATCCGCCGCGGAAATCAAGATGAATTCACCTTGGATAACCGATTCAAACGCGTCCCACATCGTGGTCTTGAAGATTTCTGGGATGTCGTTATGTAGGAGGTAATTCCCCAAGGCCTTACGAATTTGTGTCACCAGCTCCGGGCGCTGTAGGAGTGTGTCCCTTAGACGCCACGGCCTGGTGGGGCGTTGCATTGGGGGCAAGGACAGTGTGGCCACTACTGGGGAGTGGTCAGAGAGCGTGGCTGTGAGTATTTATGTGTCTGTGGCTAGTATGTGGAGGTCATTAGTACCTATGAGACAATCTAGCCTGGCGTATGTTTCGTGCGGAAAAGAACAAAGAGCATTCCCTGGCCTGGGGATGAGCAGTCCTCCAGAAATCGATCAGTCCTATCCTGACCTTGCACGGACAGGGCACCAGCTAGTCTGAATCTTTGCGCTGACATATCAAGGGTGTTGTCAAAAACCAAGTTGAGATCTCCTCCCAACGAAATTTTACGTTCATCTGTGGCCATTATCTCTGTAATCCCGAGTGGAGGAATTTCTCTTGGCCTTCGTTTGGTCCATATATTGACCCTATAAGCAGCGTGTGACTCCCCAGTGTGAATCTATGTGCCAAGAGCCTTCCTTTGATTTCAGCTTCTTTCTGTACCATTTTACCGCTGAAGGTTTGGGATAACCAAGATGGCCACCCCGCTTACTTGATAGGGCAGGAGGAAAACATTTGAGTGGGGAACGCACAAGCCCTGAGTCAATGACAATCTTTGGCTAGTAGGTGCGTTTCCTGAAGAAGGCATATATCTGCCTCCGTGCTTTCCAGGTATGATAGTTTTGCTCTGCGTTTCAACTGGTTATTCAGTGCCCTCACGTTGAGGATGAGAATTAGGAGTAGTAGGGTGAGTTACTTAGAATGGACGGTAACGCTGTTGGATTAGTCCCAGGATATGAATTTATGTGCAAGACTCTAGCACTGTGTGCGGGAGCGCACTGGAGTCCAAGATCTAACCCTGCAATGGGAATGATAGGTGCATGGAGGACCCCCCAAATAATCTTTAAAAACCCCATAACAAAAACAACTGGTTGTATAACAAAAAGGATAGACAAAGTCAGTCCTTCAGCCAGTCTTGGCTGCCAGGAAGGCAGTTGGAATCCATATTGGTGCCAATCTGTTGGCACCTCCCCCCACCGCCCACTCTCAGGTTCTCCAAGAGAAATTAGACAACGCCGCCGGTACTGATTCCAGTGCCTCTTGTTGGCCCTTTGTAATCTCCGCCCGGTAAGGTCTTCTTGATAACAGTCTGGAGCCCTGCCGTCCCCATCTAGGTTGCTGTTCCCTCAGGTTTGGGGGCGCTGTCCCCCATCTATGCAGCTCGAGGGCGGCTCCAGGCCCAACACCCGACAGACCTCGGATAGGGAGCTGATCTGTTGGAGCTTGCCATCCCAAAGTAAAATGAGCCTGACATGGTGGCCCCAGGAAACCGCCACGTTTTGGTTGCAGGGATGCATGGTAACCAGTCTGAACGCTCGTCTTTTTTGTAGAGTGAGCGAAGCAAGGTTCTGATACAATGTCGGGGTTTGGTCTCTGAATGTGAGAGGAAGCAGTACCTGTGCTTTGCACAGTATCTCCTATTTAGCCTGGAAACCGTGCACAGACTAAAATGTCTGCCGGGGGGCCTTGTCGGGATGAGGAGGGCCCACTCTGTGTGCTCGGTCTAGTTTAAGTTCTATGACAGGAGGGTTGGCCTCACAAAGCCGAAGAGGTCTTTTTCCCTCTGCCTTGGACGCAATTCCCTGTATCCAGGTGGGACTGCAGGTCTATGTGCTGGTCTTGGAATCGGAGGATCTCTTGATGCAGTGCCTCTACTTCTGTGTCCTGGCTGTCTCCTTTATTCTCCAGGGCTGCAACTCTTTCCCCAAGGGCGTCAACATCTCTCCTAGTTTCTTTTATATTTTGCGTAAGGTCTTTCTTGACTGTCTGTAGGTCCTCTCGAAGCGTCATGAAAAGCGACTCAAGAAATGCCAGTGTCACTGGCTCCTCCGTGGGACCCCCAGACTGCGTAGGGGCTGTCTCCCCAGGTGCGGGGCCCTCCGCCGATCCACCGCATGAGCATTTCTTTGAGAGACCGGTCCTTCTTAACTCAGCCGGTGGACATGTCTCTATCTCCAGGAGGTGCTATATTGACTGTTCCTGGGGTCTAGGTACCAAATCGCCAGGTTTGTCCCTTGGAGCCAGCTAGTTTCTGTCCATTACCTCAAGGCATTAAATTCCTTTGTCTCCGTGCAGGGGTGCTAGGCCTCTCAGGGTCCTCCATTCTCTTCTTCGGGCATGCCCTCGGCCAGGCTGCAGAGTTGTAGTATGGGCCCTGCCCTTGGGGGCACCGCCCTTGGACTCCAGCCAGGTCTGTCTCCCTTCGACCACGTGAGGTCTCTAGCTGGATGGTGAATGCAGTATCCTTCAACATCATTTTGAAAAGGAAATTACGGGCCAGATGTATCAAGCTAAATTGCGATAACAAACACTGCAATTCACAGAATTTCAGCGTTTGCGATCGAAAAATCGTAGTGTGCAATGTAGGAAAGAGAAAGCCCATTCGCAAAATAAGAAATCGCAAAAATAGAGTCCACTTTTTTTACAATTTCTTATTTTGCAAATATGAACTTACTGAGTTCCAAATTGCGACTCGCAATTTGAGATTTCACAAATGAGTCACAAAGAAATGTATGAAAAATCGCAATTAGCTAATACCTAGAAAATCGCTATTGGCGACTCACAAATTACCACCAACTCAAAGCAGGTGGTAACCTGGTGCACATCCTTTAAATAGGCCCAGAATGCCTCACTATATTTCACAATGGCAGCGCTGTATGTCATAGCGAGGAGGATGCGGATACAAGCAGCAGCGCAGAGATGGAAGTGGAGACAGGAACGCATATACACAGAGTGCGCATTACCCTGTTCCAGCAGACAGAAGAAAAAATATATAAGTACAGGCTACTCAGCAACAATCCTAGACCGGATAGATGACCTGCATTCAATCCTAGAGCATCAGACCCGCAGGACCCAAGCCATTCCAACACATGTGCAGGTCTTGTGTTCACTGCACCTACTTGCATCAGGGAGTTACCAGGGGGTGATAGCTGTAGATGGAGGGGTCTCCCAAAGTTGCCTGTTACGCTTTTTACATTTTTTCCTGGATGCCATGCTTCAAAGAATGCACCATTACATCAGGTTCCCCATTACACAACAGGAACTGCAGAAGACTAAAATGGATTTTGAACAGATGGCACAACTCCCACATGTCATGTGGTGCATTGATAGGACACATGTCGCATTCTCTCCCCCCTCAGCTACTGAGTTGGTGTATCGAAACCGGATATCATTTAATTCCATCAACGTCCAGGTCATTTGTAATGCCTCACACATCATTACTGAGATCGTAGCCAAATTTCAGGGAAGTACGCATGACTCTTGCATCTTCAGGCATAGTGGAATCTATACACGTCTCACTGGTGGAGAATTTGGAGAAGGATGCCTGCTAGGTAAAAGCATGGCACCCACTCTGATAGACACCTTGGATGTATTGAAATTGGCCTGTGATTAATGTATTTTTCCTTTCTCATGTAGGTGACAGCGCATATGCAGTGCGCTCATTTATACTCACCCATAACCTCACCCCAGCTACCCCAAATGAGTGGAGATACAATGTTGCCCATAAGTCGACGCGCAATGTGATGGAGCTAAAATTTGGACTGCTGAAGAGTAGGTTCCGCTGCCTCTACAAAAGTGGAGGTGCACTGCAGTACCACCTAGAGACATACTCTAAAATCATTGCTACATGTGCCATGCTACACAACCTGGCTACCAAATACGGAATCTCGTTGGACATCACAGATATGGACGGACTCGGAGGATGATGTAGACCCACGGCCACCTCGCAGAGCAGCAGGTGGTGTAGGTGCCGCAGATGGGAGACACAGAAGTCATGAGATCACAGGCAACTATTTCTAAATGAGTAATGGACAAAGCTAATAATGACTTTAGCAGAACTGTTTTTTATTGACCTTGACATCAGGCAATATGTGTGCACACAGCCTCACAATCCTGACCACTGTGTGCCTTGAGTTGTACATCATGGTATATTCACACTCCATGCACATTTACAACCCTTTCAATGGTCTCTTATTGTTTACCTCAGCCATTTGCAAGTCTCTGCCACAGTATTAAATATTTATTGTGCCCACGTGCAGCACTACTACGGTCAGTCTTCACACTGCCCTCCCTTGATGAGGGTTCTGCTGCTGTCCCTTGCCTTGCACTCTGCCGTCTGGGCTCGGTGACAGGTGGAGTGATGCTGCTGCGGCTTCAGACCTCACTGTCCCCAGCCACCTAGTGCACCCGTGGCAGCTATATTTACTATCAGGAGCTGGTCGACAGCATTGGTGACCTGCAACAACCCCATTGCAACATCCTGGCTGCAGTGGGCCATTTCCACCTGCATGGAAACGGTGCGTCAGCTTAGGACAGCTGTGGCATTGCAGAGGCGGTTGACTGCCTTTGTGTACCCATCCATGCAGCTGTATAGGGGTTGCTTTTTATGGCTCCTTGAGTCATGGTCTCTCTACATGGTGGTGCATAGTTGTATTGCTACAGCCATGTCCTTCATGCTTTCTGTATTTGCCCTCTGACACACTGCAACTGTGATGTTAAGGTCACCTATGCCCTCCTTGATATCCCTCATGTTGTGATTCAGGGGCACCAGCTGCCGTTGCATGGATTTCATGCTTCTAAATTGCAGCAGCTGCAACTTGATCATGGTTCCCTGAAGGCCAGAGAAGACAGTGGATTCCTCCCCCTGCTCAGCAACACGTTGTGGCCTTGCTCTGCATCTGAGGCTACTGTGCTACTACGCTGCACCGGAGACTGACAAATAGGATGCAGTGCTGTCTCTTCGGGCATGGACTGGGGATCTTGCGGTGTCTCTTCCACTCCTCCCTCAATCTCCTGTAGTGGTGCCACAGTGTACCTGCTTGGTCTTGGTGCAGGTGTTGTTTCTGTGCCTGTGTGAGACTCTTCCTCCCCTGCATGTTGTTGTTGCTCAGGTGCCTGATCGATCTGGCTGTCTTCTGCCTGTGGCACAGGTTCGCCTGTGAATACAAGAGAACCATTTACTGTTTGTCCTCATTTCATTTCCTTTTCATTAAATATACATGAATTAGTATTCCCACTAGATGTGCTTAGCTTGCTTATTGACTTGTGTGAGTACACTGCAGATAGGTTTCCCTGTGTCACTGCTTTGCCATCTAATGTTTGAGACTGCATCTCCCATGATGCATTGCTTGGGTGGGTAATTTTGGATTGTGGAGTTAGGAGGGTGATGGCTCAGGACAAAGTTTGCATGCATCTGGTGTTGTCTGTGGCTGAGCTGTCCACATCTCCTATGACAATTATGCTCTTAGGCTGGTGGATGGGCTCCACCATGTCCTCCAGGGGTGTTGTTGCTGGCTCTGTGGAAGGTCCCCCTTCCTGTTTTTTTGGTGTCCTGATGCCTTTTTGCAACCTTTTCTTTCACCCTCGAGCGCAAGTCGTACCAGCACTTCCTTAGGTCCTCAATGGAGTGCTGTGTGACCCCATTGTATTCACTTTTGCTTGTATTTCCAGCCAGATCTTCCTCTTCTCAGATTTTGGGACGTACTGAGACTTTTTCGTGAAGAATTGCTCATGGCTCCTCACCATTTCCTCTATGAGGACCTCCAACTCCTTTTCGCTAAATTTGTGTTTTCTTTTCCCTACTGCAGGCTCCTTTCCTTGCTCTTGTGTGTCCATTCTGTCAGTTTGTGCCTGTCTAAGCACTCCTGTTCTGCTCCTGAAGGTGTGCGCTCCTGCTCTTAGCCTCTCCCACAGCCTCAGGCACTCGGAAACAGCATGGGCGGGGCCACTTTCTTCTCGTGATGTCATCAGACTGCACCCGAATCGCAGATTCGCTAAATTGTGATTTTTATAAATTAGCAAACTCGCATATACCGATTCTGTAATTGCAATCCAGTATTTAGATTTGCGAATATTAAGGAATCATAACAAAATAGTGATTTTTTTTTATTACTTTGCAATTTGCAATTCTCAAATAGCGATTCGGTAAAAATCGCAATTTGGGAAACACAAATTTGATTTTTCATACATCTGGTCCGTGTCGAGTCCAAGTCAGTTTTGTAGAGTATCTGAGGCGTTCCCCATTTAATTGATTCCCATGCCCGCTCTCCCAATTTCCATTAACATTAGGTAACCCTTTTTCCATTACCATCAATGCCATAAAAGTCATTAGTCTATGTGAGGCAGAGTTCTCTCAATTCAGTTCCATCTTCAATTTCTTCCATTCTTTTGTGTCATAATTTTTTATTGGAGTTCAAAGATAGGCAACAACCACTCCCTTTTATTATGCACCATGTTCCTGTTTTAAATAACTAGATGTTGCACTTTTCTAGTCATTGGGAATCAGAACGTTTCTAGTTATCTAATTTATCTGAAGATTACACATCAATTCGTTCAATTTTCTAAATAAGATTTATTCTAACCTTGGAACGAGTTTGGCTGTATTTTAAGCAATGTTAATAATCCGAATTAAAAAATTCAACACATTTAAAAAAAAAAAGAAAACTCTGGCAAGAACTTCAGATACAAAGCTAATGTTTCAAGAAATGGATTCTACTTTAACAGCCACTGAATTATTTAATATTAGGTGCTGAACCCTTTGGGGTAAGACAAGAGCTCCCACTATTCATGAAGGAATACACAGGCTAAGGGACACAACAGGCTAAGGTACACATTGGAATGGAAAAGCTGACACTAACATTAATGCAGGACTGAGGTTTGATATGCTGTGAGTCCCATTTGTGGGCTATCTAGGTCAGGATGCTCATCTGCCCTAGATACTTTAGAGTCCCGAGAACTGTCCAATCACAACTTGATCGGGCACAACAGCAGCGAGGCATGGACTGCTCCTGAACAAGTGATTTGCCACAAAATAGGAGCATGGAACTGAAATGCGATACAGCTGCGGGAACACTCTTCTCCAGAGGAAAGATTGGGGGCTGAGGGGAACTAAGGAAGTTATTCTTATTGGACATATCGGGGGGAAGGGATCTATATATTTTGTTTTTATTTATACCTATTTCACTCTAGCCTCTGTGTTGTAGGCATGGAAAAATGTAATACAAAATTTCAATTTACAGATTTCATCCATAATATTAGACTTTATACTGTGGTGGGGCCGAAGCTATTATATACGGACTAATGAGCACAGACCACTACACAGTAAATTAGACAGCATAAGTTGTTTCTGAGTTATATAACCTTATGAAAAACACAGCGATCAACCTCAGCTTTGTATCGCTTTAAGATCCGGAATCATTTGGGTGCCCCAATGAGGGGGACACCCATGAGAAATGGCTGATTAGTAACTGCTTAACACATGCAGTTATCTCGGACTTCGTTTTTCTGTGATCTTAGAGTTTTCTGTCCAGAATTGATGGGCAATAGCTCAAAAAATTGCGGAAGAACCTTGGTTCACAAAGAAGAACGTTTTGTGTGATATACACTGCTTGGTCAGCTCCTATATATTCAAATATAGCCCAAGCCTTGCCTGTGGTACCTGAAAGGAACCACAAAAGCTTTAACACCATATCGTCCTACTCAAGTCTATTATACATGAAGGCATAATTTTGGAGTTGTAAGAGATATGAACATCGTATGGCTCAATGATTAGAGCAAAGGAAAACTAGGAAAGGCTTGGGTCCTGTCACTGGCCGGCGTGGACCACTATTGTATAAGAAACAAAACAAGAGCCGGGCAGTTTCGAGTTTGTATCACGGTGCACAGCCTAGTCTAACAAATCACTAGGTTGGACAACCATTTGTATTGATTTACTTATCGTTTTTTATAAAATGTTTTCAAACAAGTTTTTGGCGTCAAGAGATACAACACAACATTTATCACAAAATACAAATATACATTCAGTGAAATGAGAAGGAAATATCAAAACATAGATGTGTAAACAAAGGAATTGTCATAAATAGATAACATAGACAACTATCAAACAGGCCTCAAATTAATCAATCATAGAGGCTCCAATCCTGATTATGCAAACAACAAGGGGACTGTTATGATAAGAAAAAAACCTCCTTGTTACAACCCTCACAAGATACACAATAGATCAACAGTTAGGTGCCAAAGCTAGGAATAACATAGGAACATATCAGCAATTACAAAGTGTGTTTGAGTTAATTCCTAGCGTGCCCTAGAAATTCGGTATCTTGGAGGTGAAAACGTCGACGCGTTTCGAACCCAATACTATTGCACGGGTTCTCCTCAGGACATGGATTGGGGGGTCGTTGTCACTGTGAAACAATTGAAACACGGTGTAAGTGAGGGTACCTATTTACATCAACTCATCGCATGATGGACACCCCGGGAACACCTGTTACAGAAAAAGGTTAAACCACAAACTGATCGGATGGTATGCGTGTCTACATTTGGACCCCACACAACTCCGGTACAAAAAATCATCCGGAACAATTGGCACCTAGTAGTAGTGGGCACTTCACAGGGAAAAGCCAGGAAGGGTTCCTCAGCGGTATTCATACAAGCGCCTAGATGCCCATGGGTGATTCGTGCGCTGTACAAGTACCACACATTTACATTTACATATAGAAAATACTATATGCGACTTTCCAATGTATGAACTACATGTTTCAAAACGGTTTAGAAAGAGGGGAAACATGTTGACAGCCACTTAAGAAAAAGACAAATGTGAGCTTTCACAGGTCAGTTACACATGAATGGTACCCATGAGATGATCACCACAACAATTAGAAGAGCGATATAGCAGAAAGCCCCACTGAAGAGTGCATGCTGTTTGTTAGAAGTAAAGACCTGGCTCTTACGGTTTGGACAATACAATCTGGAGCACTCATGAATGACTTTCATGAATTTGCACTCGCATGAATGCACGGCCTGTTGGTTGCTGCACTGTGTGCGTCACTCAATAGCACAGTATCTTTCACTTACAATCAACCTGTGCCAAGTTTCTAAGTCCACTGGGGCTCTATAACGGCCATGCCTATGATGCTCTTGTCTGGACTTGTGGGAGGGGTAGGATTAGGACTGGAACAGGGTGAAGCACATGAGTCAAGACTTACCTCCTATGTAGGAATATCTTGATGCAGAGATGCCACCGTTGGGTCCTTGTGCACGTCTCAGCCCCAATTCCAGCAGTTTTTTATCAGGGCCGGCCGCAGTGCGCATCCTAGCAGCATTCGTAGCAACAAGACTGGAGAGAAAGAAAACAGAAAATAGTGTCCCTAAATTGCAGACTCAGCCATATTTGGAAGAAACCATAAATCAATAGAATGTACGTGCTTATAAGAATATCACATTTTCTGCATGTCGGGGAGGCAGTTACACACACCTGCTAGTGCTAAGTTTTTTTCAGATGTTTACATATATGCATGATCAAACCTGGATTACTATTTTTATGCAAAAAAAATCCAGATAGAATGTATTTTGTTCTTACAGAGGGGAGCTATGGCTGATGTCACCATCAGAAATGCAGACTTGCAAGCCATAGGATGTACCACAAATTTGAAATTAATAACCCAAGGCAGGAAGAACATTGAATACCAGGAGACTATGTACAGTGTGGCAAAAGAAACGGAATCAAGTAAAAGAAACTCCTCTATTTGCATCAGTTCCTATATTGGCATTATCAATACTCCATTCACCTAAGCTGCAAATTCTACTCTTTGTGAAATGATTGTGCCTAGTTTGCCTGGTTGGTTCCTTCAGGCCAAATCGAAGTCATTTTAGGTTGCTTTCACTCTAGAAGGGTAGGAATACCGATAGCAATTTAATTTTTCGAAACCAGTATTCTTTTTTAATGATGTTATGAACAAATAGTCTCCCGCCCTGCAGCTCGCCATACGGCTACACCCTTCACTCTCCCAACTCGAGTTAAATTTCACAGACCAGTTATACTTTGTATTAAAAACATCTATGCTGGGGGCGTGGCTTGGCGGGCGAAGATGGCGGTCGCAGCCTTGTAGAGCTCCCGCCGGCCCGGACTTAATTCGATCATTTATCCTGACCCCCGAGCCCACTGTTGGTACCCAGTGATTGCTTTCGATCTAGTGAAGTCTCCTGTCTACTTTGGTGTGTCGATCCTGCATTTCTTCCCTTCCTGCGATCGGAGGGAGGCGGCGGCGGAGTGCGGCCTGGTGGCCGGCCGGAGACCGGGGTCCTCGAGTTTCGCGACGCCTGGTGGCAGTTGCGATCTGGCGGGTGCGGGTGGCATCCGCTACGCCGCCCTTGGCTCATTTCTTTGGCCGCGATCGTCTGGAGATCGGGACGTGCCAACAGCTCCTACCCATCGGCTCACCCCCTGTGTGCCCAACGAGCGGTGGCGGTGAGGCGTGGCCCCGCGACAGTCTGGAGACGGGGTTCCTTGAGCCCCGAGGCGGCCGGTGACGGACTGGCGGACGGTAGTGGCATCCGATCTGCCTCTCCTGGCCCGGCCCGCTGGATACGGCTGCCCACAGACCACGGACCCACAGATTCTTCCTTTTGTACCTTGGACGGCTGCTTGTGGGGACGAGTGCGGGTGCGGCCTGTCCCGCCTGGGTGACGCCGGGACCTCGATTTTCGCGACACCCGATCACGGCGGCCGGCCCGCATTCCTCTCTGGGACCTCATCTGGGCCGTCCCGCTCAGGACTTGTGACAGTGCCCGAAGGTTCGGGGGTGGTGTCCGCCCTGCCCAGCGCTTGCCATGACCAGGGACAGAGGAGGTGGCCCGCCTAAACATGGCCCCATCGATAAATTCACCGAGCCGAGTGGTGGCGCCGGGGCGGCCGGTGGCAGCGGCGGCCCCGGGCCGGACAATGCAGCTATACTGGCGGCCATCACCCAATCCCGAGACATGCTCGATGCCAAGATTGGAGCGGATGTCACGCTCCTGCGCCAGGACCTCCGCAACGCGGTGGAGCGGATCGCCGGGGCTGAGACCCGTATCACGGAGACTGAGGCGGACATTGGTGGCCTAAAGAAGCGACTGGCGGAGGTGGAGAGCGTCCAAAAGACACTGGCGGCCCGCGTGGAAGATGCAGAAGGGCGCGCGCGGCGCAACAACCTCCGCTTCATTGGCTTTCCAGAGCGGTGCGAGAAGGACAACATGGAGCGGTTCCTAACCGGGTGGCTGGAAAGCTGGCTCCCCGAAGGGGCACTGTCTACGTGCTTCGTGATTGAGAGGGCCCACAGGGCTCTGACCCAGCGGCCGCCGGAGGGTGAGCGCCCACGGCCAGTTATCGCTCGCCTGCTGAACTATCATGACCGGGATGTTATCCTGCGGGAGGCGAGGAACAAGGGCTCACTCGCCTTCGAGAATCATACTATCATGATTTTCCCGGACTACACGAAGATGGTGCAGCAACAGAGGCAATCCTTCATGGACGCTAAGGCTAAGCTTAGGGGCCTCAAGCTCCAATACTCGCTCCTGTATCCGGCTCGCCTGCGAGTAATATATCAGTCTCGGACCCATTTCTTCGATTCGCCGGAGGAGGTGTTCCGCTGGACCGATGAGGCGGTGCGACTCAGGCCCCATGCCCAGCCGGGGCTGGACCCGGGCAGGTCCCAGGGATCGTCGCCGGAGCGGACGGATCGCCCGAACAGGAAGGGCCGCCATCGGAGGTCTCGCTCCAAGAAAAGATCGGCTTCCGCCAGTGCATCGCAATCGGGTGGTGCCAGGGACTCGGAACACTCCGATGCGGGCAGCTGAACATTGCTGGGCCTACACGTACTTTGTATGCTGCATACTGAACTGCTCTGCTTTGGCTGGTGAGACTGTTTCATTCTGTCCTTGATGTGCCAGTCGGTTCCCATGTGAAGACTCCAGTTATTGCCATGGGGACGCAGTGGGGCTCGGAGGGTACCATTTGTGGGCCTCAGACCCTCACGGATGTGAGTGTTGTTTGGGGGGTGGTGTGTGTGTGTCATTGTGGGGTTGTTGGGATCCATTGGTATGGCGGGCCCTGGGTCCTCTGTTTTGGACCCGGGTCTCTCCATGCCGCGACAGATACTTCAATGTTTTCTGAGGTATTGGGGTGGTGGGTGTGGGGCGGAGTTCTGGTGTTGCGCTTGTTGGGGGGGTTCTGGGTTGCGAAGGGGGCGCTAAGTTTGCGGGCTGGGGGGGTGGGTCCACACATGTCTGAGGCTTTGATTCTTGTCGATTTGCGGGTTGCACCAGGGTGGGAGGGAGGGCCGGATTCTGGACTGTGTATTGACAATGGCTGATACTGCGCTTATGTCTCCTTCAAAGACCCTGCGGGTGGTGACGTGGAATGTGCGGGGTATCCTGGATAAGATCAAGCGTGGGGCTGTGCTGCGGTGGGGGAAGAGGGAGATGGTGGATGTACTCCTGCTCCAGGAAACTCACATGCTGGGCTCCAAGGCCCTTAGCCTTCAGAGGTTCGGTTATCAACAGGTCTATCATGCTGGCTTTACGAGGGGATCACGGGGGGTGGCCATATTGATACATCGTAGGGTGGCCTATGTCCATGAGAAGCAATGGATTGATCCTCAGGGCAGGTTTGTCTTTGTTAAAGGCCTACTGGGTTCCGAGCCGGTGGTCTTTGGAAGTGTTTACGCCCCTCCCCCCCTGCAATGGGCATTGTCTGAGCGGCTGTTTGCGCTGTGGGACGAAATCCCTGAGGTCCTGACCGTGGTGGGGGGTGATTGGAATGAGGTCATGGATGTGGGCCTGGACCGCCTGAGGCGAGCACATGTAGTGTCTGACCCCCCCCCCCGCGGCTGCTCCCACCCGATTGTGTGCGACTGTGCGTAGTCTGGGCTGGATTGATGTGTGGCGGCATTTTCATCCCGCAGTGCAGGCCTTCACGTATGTATCGGCGGTGCATGGGTCCTTCTCGAGACTCGACTATCTGTTTGTACCGGGTGCCTGTCTGAGCCGTGTCAGGGATGCCACGATACTCCCCAGGGGCCTCTCGGATCATTCCCCTGTCCTGGCCACCGTGACCCTCCCCTCTAAACGGCAACCCTTTCGCTGGCGTATGTCCGTCTGGCAGCTGCAGCGGCCGGAGTACGTCACGCATTTACGCGAAGAGATCGATCACTTCTGGCGCGAGAACTTGGTGGGGGGTGTCGATGCCATTGTTGTGTGGGAGGCGCTGAAGCCTACGATCCGGGGCATTGATATAACTTGGTGTGCGGCCGCTCGGCGGGAGCGTCGGGAGGCCATTGTGACTGCCGCGGCCCGCGTGGAGGAGCTGGAGCAGCGTGGTCGACTCGGGGGTGACGAGGGCGTCGTGCGACAGCTCCTGCAGGCCCAGCAGACGTATGCCTCGGTCCTGTACGAGGAGGCCCGACAGGCGTGGCTCGCCACGCGCAGCAGGGTGTACCAGTGGGGCGATAAGTCCTGCACCATGTTGCATAGGCTTTGCCAGGCGACTTTCCAGCCCCTAGAGCTGCCCGGCCTTACGGCGGAGGACGGCTCGGTCATGACCGACCCGGGTCTGTTGGCGGCTAGCTTTGCCCGCTACTACGAGGCACAATACGCTCCTCGTGACCCCTTGGTGGAGGGCGAGATTGCCTCATACTTGGACGACCTACTCCCGCAGGCAGTCCCGGAGGAGACTAGAACGGCCTTGGAGGCCCCGCTTACGTCCGAGGAACTTGGGGAGGCCCTTGGCCAGTTGAATACTGGGAAGGCGCCCGGCCCGAGCGGTTATCCTGCCGAATTTTATAAAAAGTTCCATGTCCAGCTGGGACCCCACTTCCGCAACGCCCTGGAGGCAGCGCGGACTAGAGGCGAGCTGCCACCTGACTGGCGTCATGCTGAGATTGTGGTCTTTTTGAAGCCAGGCAGGGCGCCGGACCGGCACGACTCTTACAGGCCTATCTCCCTTCTCAACATCGAGGCCAAGATTTTGGCGAAAGCCCTGGCGAACCGCCTTCTGCCCCACATCGCCGACCTAGTCCACCCTGACCAGGCCGGGTTCCTGCCGCGCAGGGCCACCCGGCATAATATCCGGCGGGCGCAGGCAGCGATCGACGCCATGGGTGCTAGGGATGAACAGGCCGCACTCCTCCTTGCGGACATGGATCTGGCCTTTGATTCGGTGAGTTGGGCGTATTTGTTCACCTTGTTGGCCCGCCTCAATCTAGGGCCTGTCTTCTTGTCCTATATCCGTCTCCTATACACCAATGTTACGGCGTCGGTCCGTGTAGCCGGTGCGGTCTCTGGGCGCTTCCAAATCGGACGTGGTACTCGGCAGGGTTGCCCGCTGTCCCCCTATCTGTTCGCCCTGGCCATGGAGCCCCTGGCGTCGCGGATACGAATGGATGCCCATCTAGGTGGCTTTGTCTGGAACGATACCCTAACAGATAGGATTGCACTCTATGCAGACGACGTCCTCCTGTTCCTTACCGATCTGCGGCGCTCGGGCCCTCGAGTTTTGGAGATCATGCGGGGGTTTGGCGAAGTCTCGGGGCTTCACCTCAATCTGTCTAAATCGACCCTGTGGATTTTACATGGCGGAGTGGTTGCCGACCCTTGGGCCGCCGACCTGCGCGTGGCGACGGACGGCCTGAAGTATCTGGGTGTCTTCCTCTCGGCCTCGCGAGCCGTGGCCTGGACACGCAGTGTCTTGCCGGTGTGGGAACGGGTCCAGACAGATGTCAAAACATGGTCCAGGATGCCCCTTACAATCTTTGGGAGGTCGGCCATCTTTAAGATGGTGGCGCTGCCGAGGCTGTTGTACCAACTCCAACACTTCCCGCACCCTATTGGCATGGAGTGGTTCCGCCAGGTGAACTCTGTGCTGAGCCGCTTCCTGTGGGATGGCGGTGCAGCCAGGGTGGCCCTGAGGACGTGCTTTCTGTCCACATACTGTGGTGGTTTGGCCACATCCGACCTCCTCTCCTACTACCAGGCGTCACACCTACTTGTCCTCAATGACTGGTGGTACGGGGATAGGAGTGACCCGGCCTATGCCCTGGAGAGACATCTCATGGGAGATCGTACGCTCCACACCATTCTTTATTCGGCCCGTATACGCCGTGGGTTGCCGTCGGTAACTAAAGTGGTCTTTGCAGTGTGGCGGCAGTCTCTGCGCCGCATGGGTTGGTGGGGCAAATTAACGGCTGAAACGCCGCTGTGGCACAATGGCATGCTCCCGGAACTGGCGGCCCTGGCCGGGTTCGAGGGTTGGGAGGCCATTGGAATTACACAACTGGGCCAGGTCGTATCAGGCGCCACCCTCAAGTCCTTTGAGGAACTCCGTGTGGAGTTCCAGATGCCTCAGTCCCAGTTCTTCCGTTACCTTCAGCTGAGGCATGCCCTTGCCCTGAGCATTGCCGGCCTCGACTCCCTGCCGGAGTTCAGCCCGATTGAGGCGAAAGTGTTTATGGGAGACTTGGGAGACAAGAAGGTCTCTAGGATCTATCAGTCACTTGTTACTCACTGCTCATCCACTCTCAGCTCCCTTCGGGAGGCGTGGGAGGTAGACGTGGGCGCCCTGGATGAGGACGATTGGAGGGAGGCGCTGGAGTCCCCGCGCGGCACCGCTATTGCGGTTCGGCTCCGCCTGATACAATTCAAATACCTGCATCGTGCCTATTATACACGTGAACGTCTGTGGAAGGCTGGTTTGATTGCGTCATCGGAGTGCCTGCGCTGTGGGGAAGTGCCTGGCTCCCTGCTGCATACGGTGTGGTCGTGTGGCCGCCTGGCTGGATTCTGGAGGGGCGTATGGAGTTGCCTGGCCGAGGTCCTGGGCTGGGATCTTCCTCGAACCCACCGGCTAGGCCTGCTGCACATTATGGAAGGGGTTGGGGGCAACATGTATAAGCGCCATCTGTTGCTCCTGGGCCTGGTGGTTGCTAAGCGTGACCTGGCTCGGGCCTGGAAATCTGTGAGGGCCCCCCCCCTGTCTGCATGGAAGGCTGGGCTGGACTACTTTATGGGTCTTGAAAAAACGGTCTTTGAGGCGCGGGGCTGCCCACGCAAACATTTCAAGATCTGGAAGCGGTGGGCCGACTACCGTGGCCTGTCCTTGGAACCCCCGGCGGAGCAGGAGGAGGACATTTGATCGCAGTGACTCTTCTGGCCCGAATGGCAAAACCCTGGTTGCATTATACCTGCGTCTTCTATGTGTATCGTCTTTGTGTTGCTTCTGTACATGTGTGGCGGGGGGGGGGGTGTTGGGTACGGGTGGGGGTGTAGTTGGGGTTGGGGTGGGCTGTTAGGGCATTTTTAAAGCTGAGCTTCATTGACACTTGCTTCGTGGATTACTATGTATGTCACCATTACATTGATACTGTTGTGGGGATCTTGGTGTGTGAAGATACCACATTCTTGATACTCCTTTGCTCAATAAAATTGGTTGTGAAAAAAAACATCTATGCTTCATTACTGGCAGCCCTGGCGTAGTGCTCGGTCATTCTCCTACCCGTCAGGTGGGATAATCAGAATCTCTGATCTTCCGCCCTTCGCTATTCTGACGTTTCTGTGCCCATCATTTGCTCTGACTCACCACCACCACAATCGGGGACTCTGGACATTTCCTATACCCACTACAATCCTGATCAACTCATCTACCTTCCTTTAGCCTCTCTCTTTATTACATGTGCTATTATCCGGTTTGACAAATTTGATGATAAATGCTTTCATTATCCTATGGCCTTTTCTTTTTTTATTCTTTTCTCCAAGGTACTGTTTTGTTCTATGTAAAACAAAAAAATAAATGTTAAAAAAAAAAACACATTAACGAAACTGCCTTACAAACCTGACAAACTACATAGTGGTGCAAAAGGAATGTATTTGCACAAAGGGATATGAAGCCATTTGTAAATGATATTCAGTGGGGCTACTTAATCGATACCCTAGAAAGCAAGCAAGCAAGGGTTAGCAAAGCACTATAAATGGAAATGGGAGAATTATCTCTTAAATGACAACATGAGGATCTGAAACTTGCCTCGTGGGTCAACTGCTTTGCTCAGTGTAACACAAGGCATTTCTCGGTCTCCAACTTCACCCTAGAACCTGCCCCACAATCACAATATTCAATGTTCCCAGTCTGTTAGTGCCACAGCCTCCACTATCATGGCCACACAAAGCAGCCACAAGGACGAAATAAGGAGCACAATTCAACATTTATAGGGCCTAATGTAAAGTATGACGGATGGGATACTCGGTTACAAACGCGACGGATATCCTGCCCGTTGCATTACAGGTGCCACTGGATATAATGCTATGTAATGTGGCAGACGGGATATCCGTTACATTGTGACAGAGTAAATCATCCACCAAACCCTAAATCAGGTTCACAGTTACAACAGGATGAGAAATCTAATGGTTTATTTAGGGCTGGCAGTCAACATAGGGGTTAAGGTTCAGAGCACTGTTGATGATTAACCATAAAAATAAGCAGCAGTTTGGCATTTGGCACTTGATAACCTAAAATGCATTGCGTAACTACTTGACAGCGGACAATCAACTAAAATGTTACGCCAAATTGGACAACACTAATGCCTATCTGTATAGGAATTTGGCCATCGTCCATGTTGCATAGGCCCAGCTGATCTCAGGACTGGTTTCCTTTTCCACAAGATAATGATTACTCACAAGAGCTGTGATTAACGCAAAATCCCAAGCTTACCCCACACTAGACAGAAGAGGCAGCATTCTTGGAGGATTGTGAGATGAGTAAACAAATACTAGGCACTCCTAACACCAGAGCTCTGTAAACCCTGGACACAGCCCTCTTCTCAGTCAAGATACCCTTACGACGTATTTGGACACATTCTCTCTAGTCTTTCTCCGTTTTGCTTTACTTTTCAGCTTGGTCACAACAGTTGTGTGCTGTTTAAAGGATGGTCTTTGTTTTCAGGACTGGAACAGCAACGTGTTTCGAAGACAGCACTCAGGCCAGTAATTATGTTCAAGTTTCGATTTTTAGTGTGCTTGCTAGGACTCTAAATCCAGTTGGCATCACTTTAGTAGAAAGCTTTATCTTTGAATTATGTATATTATATACGCCCCTGCGAAACAATGTAGGGCAAAACAAATTGCTTTAAGCAAAAAACCTGCATGCATATCTGCAATATTACCAGGAGAGCTTTCCATTAATATCTGTCACTAAGTATGCATTTGCTCCTAAAGTCAATTGAATCTGTAATGTTGGAAGCTATGTCCTTCATGTTTCTTAATAATGGCGGAGCTTTTTTTTTACCATCACGTACTTTACTCACCAACCTTTTGAGTATTTTTATAGTGGAAATGTAGCGGCAGAGAAATAAAGCACAGTACAAAATAGGTGAGGGGATTATAAAATGAACCAGCTGATACAGATAGCTTACAGGGAAAAACCAACTGAATAATATGCGCTTACTGTACTCTATAGTCCACGCATTCTCCTAAGGTTTTTAACAGTATTTATCGCTTTTTATGGTGGATCGCAAGAACACTCGAGAGATCACACTGAAAAAAGGGTTTATTTGTATTTATTTAATAAAAAGTCGTGCAAGGGTTAGCTATCACTAACAAAAAGGCTTCAAAGAGTGGTAGTGAGGAACAAAAAGCTTAAGGATTAAAACTAGTGCAGCCCAGCAAATCCATATGCCAAGTTCCACCACCGACCAACTGAAATCAACCACATGTACATAGAACTACATGCCCATTCAAACCGTAACATAAGGTTGGTTGGTTGCTGCACAGAGGAGCCACAACAAAGTGTAACTAAATTCCATAGTAAAGTCTGAAAGAAAGAGGTGGGTCTTAATTCTCAACAATGTTGGTCTGTCTCTCCAACCTGAGGAGTTCGGGAAGGAGCAGAGGAGCACTGAGCATGAAGAAATCTCACACCAAACATTTTGAAGCTTACTCATAAAGGTGTTTTGAAGTAAGTAAAGCAGTGCTCTTGGTGCACTTTTTTTTTTACATACTCTTGGATTAATATGTGAATTGAGCCCAAAACACCTAAAAAGAGAATACAATGGAAGTATATAGAAAATACTCTTGTACAATTAGTACACAAAGATATACATAGGTATGTACTCTACTACTACTTCTCATAAACGCTTTTGTGAATCTGTCCTATGGTATCTGGTTGAGCACATGAACACAAAGTTCAAGGTGGTCTACCTCGATGGATGGTATGGCAGTCAATTACAGCCTTCTAATGTAAAATGAGCAAACTGCCTCAGCTGAAATATGAGCTATGGAGGTTTTTGAACTTTTCACTGCTGTAGTGCACAAAGCCACACAACACAACAGGTGTCCTTTCTGTTATGTTATTTTAGGATGACTTGTAAAGCGCGCAGCTGCCCCAGCAAAGGATAGTCCAGGCGCTAATAGCAACAAAGGCAGATGACAGCAAGGGAGACCTATCATAACTAAAGAGAAGAAACCAATAGGCTGTTACAAGCATCAGAGGCAAACAGAAAGGGAGTAAACTGCAAGAAGGGCCTAAAGTGAAGGGAAAAGATGGGTCTTCAGTGCCTTACGGAATGCCAGATATCTACTAGCAAATTGTTCTCTTATAAGAAAGGATCACTGCTACTGCACCCCCACCTACTTTTCTTCTGGTGCCAGAGTTCCCCAGACATTGGGCCAGATGTACAATGGATTTTTGCATGCGCAAATGGGTTTTAGACCCCTTTGCCAATGTAAAAAACCTATGGGCGATGTACTAACCCTATTTTGTGAGTTGCTAATTAAATTGCAACTCGCAAAATAGGATTAGCGACGCTCTATTAGGAAGGGGCGTTCCAAGGACGTCCCTTCCTAATAGCGACTCTGAACCCTATGTAAGAATGTTTTGCAACAGCAATTGTGGTCGCAAAACACTCGCAGTTCACTACCCTCTTCAAGAGGATGGTAAACCATTCGCAAACGGAAAGGGGTCCCGTGGGGACCCCTTACCGTTTGCGAATAGGTGCACAAAAATATGTGCAGAGCAGGCAGTGGTCCCAGGGACCACAACCTGCCCTTTAAAAAAATGAAACAAAAACGTTTCCATTTTTTAAAATAAAATGCAGCCCGTATTCCTTTAAGGAAAACGGGCTGCATTGAAAACAAGAATTGGTATAGCCAATAGGTCTCGCCTTTGAGACCGTATAAGTGTTTAGCCATGCAACAGTTGATGTTATAGCATCAAGGATATTGTGCTGCATAACTTAATACTTATAAGGTCCCAAAGGCGAGACCTATTGGCTATGCCAATGCTTGTTTATGTGGGTGGCTATTATGCCCTTGAAAAGAACATGATCATACTAACCGTTGATGGTTGTGAATTATAGTAGTAGGGAACATGCTTTTTACCTGAACCACAGTGGAACGATTGCCTCTTGGAGAGCCATGGTAAAATCCAAGCAGTATTTTAAGGCCGGACTCCTCAATTTTCCTCTGTGTCTCCGGCCTGTGCTTGTGTATGCTGGGTACATGTGAGGTGATGTTCCGTGGTGGCGATCAAGCCTGCGTGTATCTAGCACCAAAAGTTCTACCATGCTTTTTATGGTCTATTACAACCAGAGTTACCCATCTCTTCAAGTCCCCCTGCATTAGTATTGCAGTTCCCACATCCATTGGATATCTAGAAGAAGCACAGTGCGGTGTCAGGCTTTGAATCATCATCCAGAGGAAAGACTTTATGTTGTCAAGTGAACAGAAACTCATCTTCTCAAGCTGCGACTTGGCCAGAGTGTAACACTTAGATAAAGACTTTGGCTTGGAAACTCAGCTGGGTCATATGCCCCACAGAAAGGATGGGGCCACATCCCCTTTCCTGACTCCTGTGCTTTTAGGAGAGAACCAGAACTGTCTACCTGCAATCCCTTTAAAGTTGCAATGTTACCTCCAAATGGTGCCATGGAGCGAAACCTAACTAAAAGGAATACAAGCTTAGTTGCAATTTACCCCCACCAAATACTCGGGACTTGACTGGGCACTTGGAAGGGTATTGCAATCAACATAAGAGTGTCAAACAAATCGAAACAGACAGCAGAGGATGAAACACAAAACCAGTTTGCGCAAGTAGACTGAGTAGAAATTTATACCGACTAAGAGTTCTGAAATTTGGGGGCGGAGCTAGCCAGCGTCGATGGCGGACGTGTGAACTTTCGGCTCCTCGCCTAAGCCCCTACAATATCCTGATAAACTATCCTACCGCATGCCAGCGTAGCTGAGTTCGGTACCTGGTGACCCCTGGTACCCCCAGACCCGATTGAGTGAACCGGAGCGGCCGTTAGTAGCGGAGAAAACCCGGAGAAGATCCGCGAAGGAGAGAGGTGGCGGACCAGGCCTGAAGCCGCGACCTGCCCTGCGGAGTAGACCGCACGACGTCACCCGGCGTGCGGCCCCGAACACTGGAGGAGACAGGGCGAGCGGTGCTGGAATCGGCGCGCTGACACCAGGACACACGGGAGGCCCCCCCCTCAGCCACACTGCACCACCCAAGGGCTAACGCCACGACACCCCCTCTCAGCCACACCTCAACGGAGCGGGCGAGCACGGTGACGAACGAACACGAGCTGCGGGGGCTTGGGAGACACGCCGGCCGCGTGTACGCCTTAGTTCACCTGGGAGCCCACGCACCGCGACATTACATCTGAAAGGACACTGTCGTTGGCAAACCCGGAGGGGTTAGCATAAAATCCGCAGACCGCGGTGGCCTACACAAGAAGCTCACCAGAGGTGACGCTCTCGACATAGCCGCCATTTTGGCCCACCCGCTCCACCAACGCTGGTGCGGCAGCCGGGAGTGGTGAAGGAGTGAGCGGAGCACTGCTCTCGCGGCCCTGCCTAGACTGCGACGAGGAGGTTTCTCAGAGGCAGAGCCCCCCCTTGCACTGGGAGGACATCATGGGGAAAAACGATGCGGCGCAGGCCAAACTCTCGTTTGAACGCCGGAGGCCGAAGGGGACTGAGCCACCGGCACCGGAGGCCTCCCCTAAAGGGGCTGCGGCGACAGCGGCACCTGCAGAACTTCGGGACCTGCTGGCGGCGATGGAGAAGGGCATCCAGAACAGCATCGAGGCGGTGGGCTCCAAGATAGACGCTTTGTCGTACCGCATGGACCGCATGGCGGAGCGAGTAGACAAACATGCGGAGCGCCTAGATATGGCGGAACGACGCCTCACGGAGGCCGAGGAGGCGCAGACCGAGTGGGACAAGGACCGTCGGCAATTCGGCAGGCTGCTCCAAGTGATCCATGACAAGGCCGAGGACTTAGAAGCGCGCTCCCGCAGATCGAACATTCGTATAACGGGAAGTAGCGGAATCGACGCAGACTGGTAAGATGGAGCTCTACGTAGAGAACATGCTGAAAGTGCTGCTTGGGGAGGAGGCCTTCTCCCCAATGTTCATCGTGGAGAGGGCGCATCGCACTTTGGGCCCTCAACCTCAACCTGGCGCGCCTCCCCGACCCATCATAGCAAAGCTCCTGAACTACAGGGACTTGCGGCTGGCTAGGGAAAAAGGACAGCTCCAGATGGAAGGCATGAACATATCGCTGTACCCCGACTTCATGGCCAAAGTGCAAGAGGAGCGCCGTCAATTCATACCGCATAAGAAACAGCTCCGCGAGTTCGGACTTGACTACGCGATGCTTTACCCGGCCAAACTGAGGATTAACACTGGCGGGAAATCGTACTTCTTCACAGACCCTAAGGAGCTGCAGAAGTCGCTGAAAACGTGGGCCAGAGAACGTAAGGAACACCGAAAGCAGCACGGAGAGGACTCGGGGGCAGCATCGAACTTGGAGGAACAGGACTGAGGCGGTGCACCCAGTATGTATTGCTCCCCTCTGCGGGTAGTGCCGTCAGACATGCTGCCACAAGGACAATGTGCGACCCCATAAGGTGAGCTGTACATCGGATTCATTTTGGGACACTTGATGTGAGGTGGGAGGAGTATCCACACCGCGAAGCACGCTGCCCGGTTTTGCAGGGACAGACTACAAGTGCCGGAGAGGCGTTCAAAGTATTGACATCGAGGACGGGTTTGGGGGGGAACGGGGGAAATGGGTGAACTCAGTGTAAGGCACTGGAACGCTTTGGGGCTAGGCAGAGGTGCAGAACTGGAGATAAACTTTGAAACCGTTGGTGGTTCTATGCAGTCTTGGCACGCTTTGCCCCTGTGCTTTTGGTCGAGACACTCCCCAGGGAGTTGGGACTTGTATTGCCTAACACTTTGAGGTTCTTGAGTTGATGGGGATTTGTGGGGGGCTCTGTCTGGCCGGGTTGGGGGTGGTCAGCTGTGGGTGGGGAGGGGACAGGGGGGCGGGTTCTGGAACCGGGTTTGGGGGGTTCGTTATTGTTCGGAAGTTGAGGGGTCCGTGGTTTGCTATGAGAATCTGGCTTGGAGTGAGTGCATGTGAATGGAGTGACTGTCTGGCCGCCTTGGGTACTGGTGCCCTGGGCTGTGGCACGCCACCTGCCTATGGCGTCACTATGACACGTTGCGATCTGCGATGTCGGCTGCTGTAATGTCTGAGCACCCACAGGCCCGACGCACACTAACCCTGCTGACCTGGAATGTGCGAGGGCTAAACGACCACCGCAAGCTGAGGAAGGTTAGGAGCTTTCTCCACAGACATCATGTGGATGTAGCCCTGCTGCAAGAAACACACCTACCTGTTCATAGTAAGATGTTGCAGACTAGAGGGTTGGCGGGACATATAGTGGCAGCGGGCTTCACCACTCACGCACGTGGCGTGATTACCTGGGCTAACCCCTCCTCGAGATTGAAACTGACCCCGATACATGTGGACACAGAGGGTAGATATGTGGTTGCTAGGTGCGCGGGGAGGGGGCTAGATCTGCTATTAGTGAACGTTTATGGTCCCAATCATGATAATCCGGAGTTTTATGCAGCCCTGTCGGCCACATGTAGGGCACACACACACTCCAAAATGCTATGGGGGGGGGGGGGGACTTCAACTTTGTATTTGACCCTGACAGGGATCGTTCCGCAGGCCCTGCTCGAAGGCCAGTGGCATCTGCTGTCTATATGAGAGCGGAGATGACAAAGCTGGACCTAGTGGATGTGTGGCGGGACAAACACCCTATGCAGGGCGGATTCACGCATTACTCGGCCTATCACAACATACACACTAGAATAGACTACTGGCTAGCCTCCTCTTCAGTGCTTGGCGGCATCAGCTCGTGTACAGTTCTCCCGCGCACACTATCGGACCATTCCCCAGTCCTGATCAGTCTTTCCACCGCCAGGAAGGGGATCCCGCCTTACACTTGGCGTTTCCCGCCCTATGCTCTGCTAGACGACGCCTTCCGCGGGGAGATGGCGGAAGACATAGAACGCTACTTCGCCACCAATATTAATTCGGTTGATAGCTTCTTCACTATATGGGAAGCCTTCAAAGTGTATATTAGAGGAATGGCCATGTCCAAACACTCCAGCGTCCTGCGCTCCATTAGGAGGGACCTCTCCGACTTAGAAAACAAGCTGGCGGCATTAGAGAAACGACAACTGGCGGATTCTGGAGGCGACGCAGGACAGGCTCTCCTCGTTCCAAGGCGGGGGGTGCGGAAACGGAAATTGACGATTACCTGGACTATATCTCAATGCCGTTCCTCAAGAACTCAGACAGGGAATTTCTTATGGCCCCATTCCACGAAGACGAGATTTTAGATGCACTGGGAAGAATGCGGTCGGGGAGCGCCCCAGGCTCTGACGGTCTCACGGTAGGCTTTTACAAAGCATTTAAAGACCTCCTGCTCCCGCACCTGATCGCCCTCTTTGACACCATCTGCGAAGATGGAGAGATGCCACCCTCCATGCGGGAAGCCTTGCTGGTTACGATCCCGAAACCGGGGAAATCTCCGGATCTCTGTGGATCGTACAGGCCGCTCAGCTTGCTGAACGTAGACGCGAAATTGTATGCAAAGGTGCTAGCCAACAGGCTGGCTCTACTGGTCCCGGACCTGGTGGCACCGGAGCAATCTGGTTTCGTGCTTAGCCGGAACCTGACTGATAACATCCGCACGGTACTGGGTACGATACAGCATGTTAAACAGGAGAATCCCGCGTTGGCGATTTTCCTGGATATGGAAAAGGCGTTCGACTCCGTCGAATGGCCGTTCATGATCAGAGTGTTGCGAAAATTGGGACTGGGAGAACCGTTCTTGCAGAGGATAGGGGCACTTTATCACCACCCCTCGGCCCGTCTGCGCCTGGGTGACAGGGTTTCAGACCCGATACACATCAGTAGGGGAACCAGACAGGGATGCCCCTTGTCACCACTGCTGTATGCGCTGGTGGCGGAACCACTAGCATGTGCCATGCGGGAATACCATAGCCTGGAAGGTGTCAGTTTCCCCACCTACAAGATTGGCATCTCGACATATGCAAATGACACCTTACTGTATATCCGGGACCCAGAAACCAATTTGACCTCGATTCTCAGGGAAGTGGTCCGATTTGGAGCGCTTTCTGGACTCAAAGTGAACTGGGACAAGTCCATTGCTTTCCCCCTGACCCCAGTCACGAGGCCTTTCGAGATGGAATATCCCCTACAGTGGACTGACGACTCGGTACGATACCTAGGCATCCGCCTACACACGGATCCTGAGATCCTGATCCGAGACAACTACGGGGTCGCGTTCAACAAACTGGTGGATGATGTGGATGTCTGGATCAGACTCCCCCTCTCCTTGTTGGGCAGGATTGCCCTCATGAAGATGATAGTGCTTCCCCGGTTCCTCTTCCTCTTTGTTAACATTCCGGTTGTACTGTCGAGGGTCTTCTTTAAGCGATTAACACATGTCTTAGTCAGGCTCGCCTGGGGCGGGAAACAACCTCGAGTCAAATGGGCGACACTGACACTCCCTTGCGAAATGGGGGGACTGGGGGCGCCAGACTTGGAGCGCTACTATCGAGTGGCACAGGCGATACACTTACACTCATGGATCCATGGAGATGCACGTACACCACATCTCATCCTAGAGCGGTTGTTCGCTGACCCACTCCCCCTGCCGGCCACGATCTGTCTCCCATCGGACCGAGCGGTCGGACGGATGGACTCGCTCAAGGCGACCAACCATGCATGGCACGCGCTGATGAGAGAGCGGGGATGTGACTTGATGTACTCCCCACAGATGCCGGTGGCCTGGGCCCTCTGGCTTGACCCGCTCAATGAGAAGGGGGTAACAGAGGCCCTAAAAGCCCTTGCGTACAGAATATGGAGGACTTGTTCTTGGACGGTACCCTGAAAACCTGGGAACAACTCCCCCCTATCACCCCGGCTCCCTCGCTGCTACAAAGGTTCCAGTATCACAGGATCCGATCAGCCTGCCGAGAAATACTGGGCCCCTCGCTACAGGAGCCTGAAGAGGTCCCTGAATTGACGTATATTATTAAGACTAAAACTCCTACAAAACTGGTCTCTATGGTCAACAAGCTAGGAACCTCGCACCAAACATTACCTGACTCTGCTCCTAGAGCGGCGTGGGAAACGGATCTTCAAGCCCCCATTGATGACGCTATGTGGCGCTACTGCTGCGCCAACACCCATAAAGTTTCTCTTAATGGCAGGCACCGTTTAGTGCACTTTAAATTTCTGCAGAGGGTATATTATACCCCTGAGCGACTACACCGCTATGGCTTACGTGGCTCCTCGGAGTGTGAGCGCTGTCGGGCCCGGATCGCTGAATTCTTTCATTTGGCCTGGCTATGCCCGGGGGTGAGCTCCTTTTGGGAGGAGGTCTTTGCGGAGCTGGGCAGGATTTTGGGGGAGCCACTGCAGAGATCCCCAGCGCTCGCACTGCTGGGCTTCTCCAAACCGCTGGCCTCTTCGTTGCGCAGGATAGTGGATGTAGCGTTGCTGTTGGCCAGAAGGGTCGTGGCAACGTGCTGGATGCGCGGGCCACTCCCCACCAAAACGAGATGGCTTAGGGACCTCCAATACTGCTGCACCCAAACGGAATTGTACAGTGAGCTGCTGCCGCCCAAGAGCAGGCCGAAATCCTTCTGGGACCTCTACAAGGAACACCTACTAAAGGGGGAGGGGGACGACACTGACTCGTCGGAGGTAGACGAACTTCAGGCTGAGGAGTTGGAGAATGATTTAGAACTGGGACAACCGCCGCAGGGGGAGCACTGAAGCTTTTTTTGTAGGAAGTGGGACAAGGGAGGGCGCAGATGGTACACGGGGAGGGTGGGTTGGGTGCGATAAGAACTAGAAGACGGCTCGGGTGGGGGGTGGGTGCAACACACACTTAGGACACAGACGACATCATTCACATAGGATGAATAACAGAGACTCCATCAATGTACTCGATAGCAAACGGGGAGGGCCTTGGGGTTGTTTAGGGGTAGTTTCTTTCTGGTTTTTCCCTTTCTTTCCTTCCCCTTTCTTGTTGTTGCAAGACCGCACTACTACACTTGAATTGTATGATTGCCGACTGTCTCATTGCTCAGCTGAAGCCTTTCAGGGTACGATAAGACTGGCGTATATTGATTTGTTCCATCACCTTGCGCCGCCGGGCCTCCGGGATGCCGGCACTCAGGCTGTGTATAATGCTCTACAGAATTGCCCACCGGGCCTTCACGAAGTGTTGTGAACTGTGCAGTTGAAATGCAATGTCACTTTATGCTGACGGTTGGCGATATCAAAAATAAAGGTCTTTTAAAAAAAAAAAAAGAGTTCTGAAATTTAGTACAGAGGTAGGGTGCACGTGCTTAGTGTAGAAAAAGGACCCTCAGGCACCAACTGCAAAAGTCGGTAGCCATTGTCTTCATTGGGTCCCCAAGAGTAGAAAAAGAAACTGAAATGGTGATTAGGAAAGTGATTTAAAAAGAGTGTGGGCTACTCATCAAACAATAATTTTATTGAGAAGGTAGCTCTAACTCTAATAAAAACAGTGAAAAAACAATGGACTGGTGATTGGTTGAGTTAGCTTGAACCAATAAGTCCTCACAAAAGTGACAAATAAACAAAGATGGTCAACATGTTTCTGCTAAGGAGCCCAAAGTCAGCTCAGCATTCGTCAGGACCAAAACACTCATTCATACTCCTTGGTGGGCACTCACTAAGGTGTCCTAACCTAAGGTGTAGAAAAAGAAAAAACTAATACAACCTGATAACTGTAAAGGTTCCTAAGATGGATGAATCTCCAAGGAGTCTCGCCTCATTAAGGGAGACTAAAAATCTGAAAAATAAGAGAAACAAACAAATCTGTTTTGAATGTAACTATTCTATAATTATCAAAGTTCAGTCTATCTAAGCAAACGTGCACATGTGTTCCCAGTTAGTGAAATTACTACAGAGAATTATACTGTTGGAAATACAGGGTACAGTGCCCAGGAGAAGGTTATCTCATTATATGAGTTCCCAAACAAGTGTTCACTCGTTATTTAGCCGATATCAGAAAACACGCAAATAATATTATATCTGCATGTTTAGAGGGTAGATACTTTATTAGTGAAAGTGCTCGTCAAAACAACCAAAGGTCGGGATTATGGAATTGCAAAAACGTCCTTTGAATAGAGCGCAATTTATTTTAATTTCTTCTATAGCGCAGGAATCAATCCCGTAAGGGTATCTCCGCGCTTTGCCAGCTGAGGAATTGTCAGGTAGAGCAGCCTGGGAAGTTATATGGATAGAAATGCTTCTTGATAGAGAAGGGTTTTTAATGCCTTTCTGAAGGACAGGTGATTTATGGTAGTTCTTAGGTCAATGGGAAGATTGTTCCAGAGGGCAGGACCAATAGAGGAGAAAGCACGGTCTCCTTGTCTAGTTTTCTTTGTGATGGGAGGTTTTAACAGGGCTTGGTTGCAAGAGCGGAGGGACCTGCTGGGCTGGTACAGTTCCAGCAATCAGGTGTCATATCGAGTTCCAGCAATCAGGTGTCATATCGAGTCAGAGAGGGTAAACTCACTTTAAAAAGTCCGTTGTCGAACATCATGGGCTGGCGGAGGGGGGAAACCTTCACGCTCGGTCAATCTGTCAGCATAACACAGTGGTATTATAAAACTCCTCTACTGGCGTGTATTTAGAGTCACAAAGGTTACGAGCGGTAAATGGAGTAAAATTCATAGACCTACTTGCTCCGATGCGACTCCCCGCCGGTAAACCTGCTTGGACCACAACCGCCGCCCGCAACAACCAAGGGGCAATGCGGTCGCGGGTTTGTTTTGTAAGAGAACGCGGAAGTTCAGGAAGGGCGCGGCTCGCGTTGGTAGCGGTCACGTGCTCCTGTAACTTCTCACTTTGCTTAAAGGGGCCTCACTGTTTCCTTGTTTGCTGTGCCGCGTTCACAAACTCTCGGCATAATGGACCGAAAGGATCCCATTATTTTAGAAAAATAAATTGTGTTGTTGATATTACATTAGTAAAAGAGGCATATTTCACCAGTGTAACCACGGGATACAAGGATGTCAAGACGCATCCTGGGAATAGTAATTTAAGATGTCAGACGATTAAGCGCTCTATCAACCTAACCCCAACAATATTGTCCAATTACATACTTCTGTATTTTAGTTTAGTTGGAAACAATAAAAAACATAAAGCAGATGGTGGTTTGTAGAGGAAAAAAGTATAAGTGACTCTTATAGCAATTACACCAGACAAAGAGCCACTGACAGAGAAACCCACAATGTCTAAGGAGAATAGTGGTGCAGTTATCTCCGCATTATCGTGCCCCACGGAATATCATTGTTGAGGCCATGGAGGTGTGTGGAAAGGCGATATATCCACCGTTGCTCCTTTTCAAAAAGCGTGCCTTCATTGTCTGAATTGATTTGCTCTATTACCACCCATTTCACATCATTGGGGCCATGACCGTTTTCCAAGAAATGGGTAGTTAGTTTGGTAGTGTTCCTGCCACATCTAACATTACTGCGGTGTTCACCAATACGTGTCTTTATCCTCCTGGTGGTCATGCCCACGTACCTCAAATCGCAGGGGCAAGTAATCAAGTAGATGACATTACTTGAATTACAATTGGTATGGCTTCTCAATTGCCATTCTTTTCCTTCTTCCAAATGTAAGACCTTGGTAGTGGTGGTAAGATGGCACACACTGCATCCCCCGCAAGGGAAATGGCCCATGACAGGTGGTAAGCCCCAAGCATTGAGGACAGTTTGACGGTAGAGGGTCTGATTGATTCTAGGGCGAGTATGTACAAGGGCGTCATGTAAGCTTCTTTCTCTTTTATAGGAGAATAAAGGTTTTTGCCAATTGCGACCATTACTCGTCAGTATTCTCCAATGTTTGCCGATACAGCGACTGACGGCATTGGAGATATTACTGTAGGTAGTCACGCACGTTAGGGGGACATTAGGTTCTATCTCCTTGTCTTGGTCTTCCAAAAGGGCCTCCCTATTATTATTCCTCGCCCTCTTACGGCTTTTCTGTAGTATTTTCTTGGGATAACCCCTCTGTGATAATTTCACAGTAAGGTCATCAGCCTGGATGTTAAAATCCTTGAGGCTACTACAATTTCTACGTATACGTAGATATTGGCCGAAAGGGAGGTTTTCCCTTAAGGGGCGCGGGTGAAAACTTGTGAAATGAAGGAGATTGTTGGTGCTGGTAGGTTTGTAATAGGTTTTACTTACAAGTCGGTTACCTGCTCTGGTGAGGGTCACATCTAAGAAGACAATAGATTCAGAATTGTATTGGTGAGTGAATCTAAGGTGGGGGTCGCAAGTGTTCACCCAGTCAAAGAACGCTAGAAGACTTTCTTACGACCCTTTCCAAATTAAAAGCACATCATCAATGTACCTCTGCCACAGGATAACATTGAGAGTGTAAGGGTTGTTTGCGTTCAGAATATGTGTCTTCTCGAAGTTATATACGTACAGCCCCGCAATGCTGGGGGCAAAAGTACTGCCCATTGAAGTGCCAGTCTTCTGTAAATAGATAGTGTCTTGGTACTGGAAGAAATTGCGTTTAAGTGCTAGGGTAGCACAATCAATGATGAAAGTCTTGGAGGTGTTATATGTCCAAGTTGTCTGTTCCAGTACATCTGCAAGGACCTTCAGGGTTGCATCCTGCGGGATGCAGGTATATAGACTTTCGATGTCTAGGGAAACCAGATAGCATGGTTCTTCTGGTAGTTCTACAGTTAGCAGCATTGAAAGGAGACTTTTAGTGTCCTTAATATAGGTACTGGTGGATTGTACCAAGGGTTTGAAGAAGAAATCGCAATATTTGGAGAGTGGCTCCAATTGGGAGCCAATCCCAGACACAATGGGTCTTCCCGGAGGTGGAACCCGATTTTTATGGGTTTTTGGGAGGGTGTAAAAGTAAGGTATTTTCTCTTCAGAACGGGTCAAAAAGTCACTTGGAAGGGTAAACTGTTCTTCGGACTGGACAGGAGACTGCTCTGCCCTCAAAGCCAGATTTCACCTTTTCATTAATTCATGTACCCCAGTGTAAAAGAAGGCAAGGGCCTGAAACATTCTCAGTGATTGTCTCCCTTTCAAGAGGTAAGGGACCCTGATGTCCCTTTCAGGATTTAAGAGCTGGGACTTGATAGGAATTTCTACTCTGGGCCAGGTCCTCAGAGGCACCATGCTTAAGACCTTTCAGGATCTCAGTGCAGAGTTCAATATGCCCCGCACCCAGTTTTTTCGCTACTTACAGCTTAGACATGCTTTAGCGCCTGCGCTGGAGGGCTTGGCCACACTACCCGAATTTAGCCCGATAGAAGCTAAAGTCTTTATGGGGGACTTGGAGGACCGTAAAATATCCAAAATATACCAAACATTAGTGATGCACTGTTCCTCAGACCTACAGCCCTTAAGAGATCGATGGGAGCGGGATGTGGGAGAACTGGAGGAGGAGGACTGGCGGGAGGCTCTTGAGTCCCCCAGGGGAGCGGAAATAGCAGTCCGTTTCCGGCTAATACAGTTCAAATACTTGCACCCTGCGTATTATACCAGAGAAAGATTGTGGAAGGCAAGGTTGATTGAGTCCCCTGAGTGCTTGCGATGTGGTCATGAGCTCGGTACCCTGTTGCATACAGTGTGGGAACGTGGTGGCCTGGCGCGGTTCTGGAAGGGTGTGTGGGACTGTTTGTCGGAGGTGCTGGGGTGGGAGCTCCCTCGTACGGCAAAATTTGGCCTGCTCCATGTGCTTGAAGGGGTAGGTGGGAATGTGTACAAGCGGCACTTGTTATTATTGGGACTCACACTGGCCAAACGTGATGTGGCTCAGGCCTGGAAGGAACCTGGGGCTCCTAAAGTGGTCGAGTGGAAGAAAGGCCTGGACTTTTACATGGGACTGGAGAGGCCGGTGTTCGAGGCCAGGGGCTGTCCCACAAAACACTATAAGATATGGAAGAGGTGGGCGGACTATAGGGGATTGTGGCTGGAGCCTCCACCGCCGCCATGGAGCGAGGAGGGGCAGATGTAGAGGGCATATTGGGGCTCGATTCTTTTCATGTTGGATTGTATGCTTTTCATAGCAGTGTTGGGGAGACGGAGTGTTGCAGGACGGGGGCGGGGGTGGTTGGGTAGTTAGGGGGGGGTGGAGGGGAGGGAGTATTTTTCATTAAAATGTATCGCACAACATGACCCATGATTGTAGTCACAGTCCCTCCGGGGCTCGGAGCACTGTGGATGTTTATTTCTGCGATTCAATAAAACCAGTTTTGGGAAAAAAAAAAAAAGAGGTAAGGGACAGAGTCATCCTGCTGATATTAAACTCTGCTTCTAAAGGAACCAAGAGTGATGAGGGAATGCTAAAGAAAAATGTGGATGGGGTAGGAGGGGCTTGATGGGAAGGTAACAAAACTGAGAATTGTTATATTTCATGCCAGAGAAGTGTAGTCAGGGAGGCTGTAGCGCACCTACAGTAAATATCCTGGCTGTATGCATTTTGAAAAGAGTGAAAACGAGGCAAGGTAATCAAGAAAAAATGAAACCAAGAGGGTGATGAACACGAGAGTAGATGACTTGGGGAGGGAATGACGAAGGGGGAACAGAGAAGGAATGGAGTTGTGAGAAGTGTACAAAAGAAAAAAATGATTAGGCCATAAAAGAGGTAATTTTAAAGAACTGAACATGAGGGTGCATGCAGGTAGGAGAGGAAAGGGAAGAAGAGTGCAGAGAGGAAAGAGATGGAAAAGTGCAGAAGGGAAGAGAACAGAAATTAAAAGATGAAGAGGAGTGTAAACTACAGGCAAAAGGGAGAACCATATCAAAGACTAGTTCAATAAACAAACGGATTAAAGGTAATGAAGGGCAGGCCAAAGAAGAGATGGTTCACATACACCCCCAACGGTGTTGGGCGAAAGAAATTAAATAACTAAACATGCATGTTAGAGGCAGATTGCGCAGAAAATGAAAGCACACTGCTATAGTGCTGCGAAACGCTACGTTTTGCCCCGCGTGGCAAATTAAATAAATAAATAGGTGTGTCCGAGGTGGACCGCGTAGTTAACCAGCTGCAGCACATATGGAGAGGAGAGCGGGCAAGGAGAATGAGAAAGAAAGGCAGTCGGAGAATCTGAGGAGAGCCCGGGAGTGGTACGTTTGCACGCGCGCAGTTTTCACTTTTTAAGCACTGCGCTTGTGGTGCGCCGCAGTTCGCTCCCGCAAGGTGGATGCCGACACAAGCATGAGTGCAGTGCTTGAAAAGTGAAGACCGATGGATAAATGCCCGCCTGGCCCTAGGTGAGATCTAAAAACTGCTTTATTTAAAAGCAGTCCCAGACATGGAGGTCTGCTGACCCCAGCAGGCCACCATCCCTGGAAGTGCCAGCCAATCCCAATGGGTTCGCAAATTGCGACAGCCTCATTAATATGCATGAGGCATGCAATTTGCGACCCCCCTTTGGGAATCGCAAACAGTGTCTCAGACACTGTTGTACACTGGCAATTGCGACTCGCAATTTGGCGCTATTTGCGAGTCGCAATTGCCAATGGTTGTACATCTGGCCCATAGTCTTAACCAGGAAGAGCAGCTTTCTGTGAGGGCTGAATAAATAAACCAGTAATGAATTTATGTAACACACCTTCATGTTATGGTCAACCTCTTCTTTCTTGTTGTATATGATGGCTCCTATGTTTCTCTGTTGATTTTCTTTTATTTTCTTGTCCAGTGCAGTGTGTAATCATAGAGCATGTTGCAGGGAGGAAAAAGTCTATTGCATGGTTGCGGCACCAGGAACACTGCTTGCCTGCCATACAGCAGCAAAGCTTTGGATTCTTTGAAGCCTTGCAGTGTTCTTTATAGGGCATTATAGCATATAGTTTGTTAACAGCCCATCATAGCATTTAATTCGCCTACCTCCTGATACTCTAATTCAGTGACGGACACACCTGACACTTCTAACTTAGATTCTGCTTCATACCGTACATATCAGTGTACTTCCGGCAGCCATTACTCATCTGTTGGCCAGTGAATATTATGAAGCCGTTTTTGAAAAGTGTCACAAAAAACAGGCACTTCTTGAAATTAGAATGCTTAGGTTTTGTTTACTTTTCTTGAATAGATGCTAGTTTCAGACTTTACCAAAATGTTTTTTAGCGCAAACAGATGTAAGCAGTATTGACAAAGAATATGCTGCATAATGTGCATTTTTGCTGCATAATTAAGATAACTTTGCTGCACATTTTAGTCCTCTATGCCACATAATCCTAGTAAGTCTGACAAAGCTAAAGCACTGCTTAAGTCGGGTAAGTCACCTAACAGGTGTGAATCTTATGGGCTTCTTTCTCTCATTATTAGAGATATTAAAACTTTAGCTAAAATACTTGCTAACCGACTCGCTCTTCTCATGCCATTGTTAGTTAGACCGGACCAAGCAGGCTTTATAACCGAACAGCCCATGTCCCATAATCTACTGCCATTTTTTGCTCTGATGCAAGATTTCGATCCAGACATAGGTGCAGTAGCGGCCTTTCTGGATGCCCCCAAAGCCTCTGACTCCATTGATTGGGATTTCTTAATAACCGTACTTCGCTGGATGGGACACCCCCATTCAGTTTTGGCATGGATTGCTCTACTATACTCACAACCAGTAGCAAGAGAGGTAGGATTAATGGCTCGATCTCCTCTGCCCAAAGTTTTACCAGGGGCACATGGGAGGTATGCTCGCTCTCGCAGCTACTTTTTTTGCTCTTTCAATAGAGCACGTGGCAATCCAACTACGGCCATGCCATTGGGATTATGCACTCTGCTACCCGTCCAGGCCTATTTTACTCCTTATACGCAGACGACATTACCCTCTATTTGAGAGACCTGCAGATCAGGCCTAATGGGATCCTCCACAAATGTGTCCCTTTAGGGGCTATCCAGTGCACAGATCAACTGGCAAAAGTGGCACCTCTTTCCTCTCACACAAGCTACATAACCGCTTACCCCAGTCTTCCCCTTGCAGTGGTGTCACTCTGAACTTAGATATCTGGGGGTGGTAATATCGAGACAATGAGGAAGTTATCAGAACGAATTATGGCATGGCGCTATCCACAATCACTGATGGATTTACCCTCTGGATTTCGCTACCCTGATCACTAGCAGGTCACATTGCGCTAATGAAAATGGTTATACTACCCACATTTTTATAGCTATTCCTAATGGCGTAGGCTGGCTGGAAAGCTGGGCAAACCACTGCTGTACTCGCAGCTTGTTACGCTTCCTTATCATCCACTGCTACGGGTCACACCCGGTCGAAAGATAATTACTCCAAGTAAATGGATTTACACATTGGGATGATCTCCATCAAGGGGGCTCCTTTATGTCCTGAGCGGAGTTCTTAAATGGAGGGCTGCGATCCCCACTGGACATCTTGTATATTCAGCTACAACATATTGTAAAAGCTGCCACTCAAGACTTTCCTCATGAACCTCCTGGTCTAGATACCCTTCGTGCCTTCAGGCTGAAAATCCAAGACACCTAATTTCCCTCTTATATCAAACAGCGCAATTGGAGAACCCTTCACCTGGGGACAAATGCATGCCCAGTGGGAAGCGCATATAGGGACTACACCTACAGAAAACCAATGGCACTTTCTTCCGAGTCCAGATAGGAAGATTGCCTCTAGTAGAAGACTCTGCATTATAAACTATAAATTTCTTCATAGAGTATACTAGACTCCTGCCAGACTGCTCCGCTACAGACTCTGCTTCGATGACCACTTTGCCCGGTGTGGTATGGCTGGGGCATATTTTCTTCACCTTACATGGACATTTGGTCCCATACAGGCTTACTGGGGGGCGATCTCCACAGCGCTAACTGCAATGATAGATAACGATCTGACACACTCTCCTCTCAAGGGCCTTTTGGGACATACAGTGGTAGGGGGAGGGGGGGTCGAATCAGATTTCAGGAAATACATGGCACTGGCCCTTCTCTTGGCAAAGCATAGAATCACCAGTAGATGGGGACAGGGACAGCGCCGAAATTCAAAGCATGGTTATCTGACCTAATTTATTGTAATTACCAAGTGTCCTTATATGCTGAACTATTATCTCCTCAATCTCAACCTAGAGACATTTGGGACCCATAGCATAACTATCTGTTAACCGATTCGCAAGATGTTGGCGATGAGGGGGAACTGAATTGATGCCCTTGAACAACTCACATTTCTTTTCCCTCAGTGTGTATATATATATGTATGTATGTATGTATGTATGTATGTATGTATGTATGTATGTACCCTTGGTTTGTGGAATGCCAACCTCAGTGAAAAAGTCGATTTAGGATGTACCCACCAATTTGCAAGATATGATCCACTCCGTACTTCTCACATGATGCCAAAAAGTCTGGAAGGTATAGATCACAGATATGTGATGTGTTGGTTTTAAACTTATGGCTGTGTACCCACAAAAGGCATGCAGGTAAAGCGGGGTAAGATGAGAAGTATTCACTTTGCTTACAATGAGCGCCTGGTGATGCACTTTGACTTTCATTGTTACTGTTGATTAATAAAATAAAATCAATAAATAAATGTAGAAAAAAAAATCTAGAGCACCAGTCTTCTAGTCTCCAGTCTGTGGGCTGGAAGAGTAGTTTGTTGTTGCTCTCACCCGTTGTCAGTACAGGCAGGAGCAAGAAGGATGCCTGCGCGCGCACAGCATGAGGAGGGCCGGCAGGGGCCGTAGGGGCTTTAGGTCTCCACCAGATCCCTGAATTGAACTTAATGCTCTGGGTGATTCAGGTGGGAACTGGGCACCAAGTACAAATAAAAAGTGAAGAAGAGTCAATTATACCCGGTGGCCACCGCATCAAAGGGATGCTGCAGAGCATCAATCAGCTGGGGCCTGGAGCACCCCATAAGCAGCTGTGAGGGCTATTTCGAATTTGCATATTCCACTTGTTGAGCCCCAGAGAAGGGGCCACAAGCACATTCCCTGTTGAGAGGTCCCAAGGGCGTCTCTTACAGCCTGTTGAAAGTAAAAGAAAGATTTATGTTCATTTTTCTTTTTATATTTTAACGCTCTTTTGACAGTGACCTCATGTATGATGATTTTTTTTGTGCCTAAACAAAGGTCATAGGATTGTTAATCAAATATCATCAGGTTAACACACAGCTGTCAGATATGATCAAGCACTCTTACCTGAGCTGAACACCAACCTTACCTGTAAGGTGCTTGATCGGTTTTGCAGAGACGCTATGGACCAATCCCCCAAAACCCTACCTTTTCAGCCAGTGATTCTTATTAACACACTAGGATGATGGGTAGCAGTCAGGGAGAGAGGCCGGATCTGACGCTACTTGTTGTCTAGTAGTCGACCTGAAAATATATACAAGAACATATATTTTAGCAAGAATCCTAAGCACTTTAATCTCCTATTCTACTCCTCTAACTCTTCCTTGACTTTTGAGGAAGCAGTCTCCTACCTGCGAACTACTCGATAAGTCTTCGCGTCCAGGATGTCGTCGTCGTGGTGTGCGCAAGGGTTGAGGTTTTCAGTAGAAGGTGGTTGACTTGTCCGCCCCCAGATTAGGTTTTGAAAATGCTATGGAGAGAAACAACACTTATTTGCACTTTCCTTAAACCTTTTCTTTTATCTGTAAAATGCCTTAGAATAAATTCTACTCACTTCCTTTCCCTGCTTGGTAGGTTTAAACACGACTTTTTCCGTAAAGATTAATAGTTTAGTTCACTATTAAAACCATTGAGATTCCGGCTGAAACTTCAGAAAATTCTGTGAGGATAAATATTATCTATACATTTGTTTTAACATGTACCACCTAGGTTTTCAAACATTATAAACATTAATGTTCGAGTTAGTCTTTGACTTGCTTCACAAAAGAATACCTTGAAAATAACCATATACATTCAAGTTCTAATTAGTCTTTGACTTGTGGTTCACAAAAGAATATGCTGGAAAACACCATTAAATATTATTTGCCAATGTCCAAAACAAAGTCTCTTGAATCCTAAAACAAGTCTCTTGAATCCTAGCGTTGGGCGCCTTGATGAGAAAAATGTACTTAGCTTTTTATTCTGAGGTATCCGATAATTCCTGGAGGTTGGCTGACTCTGACTCGGGCCTTCGACGATGTACGCGAGCTCTCGAACGCAGGTGTTGCTTCCACGATGCTCCGAAGACCAAGCGTCTTCTGGAACCCTGGGTGTGGCTTTTATAGTCTAGCCACACCCTGGGACGTCGGGGAATGGCAGCGTGCCACGCCCAAACCTGCCGAGCACTCCGAGAACGGAGCACCGAATCATTTTGCATCGCGCACCAAAAAGATGCGTGTCATTTTTAAAGCGCGTCTTTTTTTCCTTTTCTTTGCTGCAATACAAGCGCGTCTTTTTCCCTGGGATTTGACAACATGGAATACCACATGAAAAACGTATAAGAGCTTGAAACATGCATAAAAACGTGAACAGTGAACCTTTACCAATGACATATTGATAACCATAATGACATAGTTCACAGTAACCGGTTTTCCTTACATACTAACCCCCTTTCTTCCTTTTAGGTACAGGAGTGCAGGTTGCACGGGATAGGGGTGGGTTTTCTCGAAGGGTGTTCTAGGCTCGTCATGGGCTTGGAAAGACAGTGTCATGACAGTACCCTCCCCGTAGAATCCCCCCTAATACCATTGGGATTGGCTTTGGTTTGTCTGGGAAACGATTATGGAAAGTCTTTAAGACTTTGGGAGAGTTTTTTAAGTTTTCTAGGGGCTCCCAAGAGCGATCCTCTGGACCATAGCCCTTCCAGTCCACCAAGTAAAACAATTTACCTTTCCTTCTCTTGGAATCTAAGACTGCCTTTACCTCATATTCTAAATCACCCTCTACATCGATTGCAGGTGGCTGAATAAGCTTCCGAGTGTCAGGATCATAAGGTTTCAGTAGTGAGACGTGAAACACTGGGTGGATACGATAAGAATCAGGTAGTTTCAATTTCATGCTGACAGGATTAACAATCTTTTCTATTGGAAAAGGTCCTATGAATCGAGGACGAAATGTTTTATGATTTTTTAATCTTAGATTTTTTGTGGCCAGCCACACTTCGTCACCCACTGAATATTCAGGCTGTTTTGACCGATGTTTATCAGCAAATTTCTTTTGTACTTCTTTTGCATGCACTAGCTGCTGCTGAGCTTCTTGTTGAATCGAGACCAGATTATTTACAAAATCAGTGACTGCTGGCATATCATCAGAAACCTTTTTATCTATACCTAGCATATCCTTAGGATGAAAACCATGGACACAGAAAAAGGGTGACATACCAGTTGAAGAATTGTTTGAATTATTATAAGCGAATTCAGCGGCCCAAATAATATCTGACCATTCCTGATCATGGGTGGTTAGTAAACAGCGTAGAAACTGTTCCACTGTCTGATTTGTGCGTTCAGTTAGTCCATCAGTTTGCGGATGATAACTGGATGACATGCGCATTTCCATCTTTAGTGATTTCCCTAGACCTTGCCAAAAATGTGACACAAACTGTGAACCCCTATCTGATAATACCACAGATGGGATTCCGTGTAACCTAACAATCTGTGTGACAAAAATGTGTGCTAACTCCAAGGCAGATGGAAGCTTTTTTAAAGGGATGAAATGAGCATATCTAGAAAAGTGGTCCACTATTGTAAGAATGGTGGTAAACCCTGAAGTGGTGCGAGGCAATTCTACAATGAAATCTAAAGATACCGTATGCCAAGGCTGAGGAGGAACTGGCAAAGGCATAAGAAGACCAGATGGAGATTTATGAACCGCCTTATTCCTGCTACAGACAGTGCATGTTTGTACATATTTCTGAATGTCCTTTAACATGCTCTGCCACCAAAAGTGTCTTTTTATGAGTTGATACATCTTGGTAACCCCTGGATGAATTGACAGCATAGAATCATGGTAATTTTGCATTACTTTTTCTTGTAAATTTGCATTGGGAACAAAAACTTGGTCATTCATAAACAACAAATTATCTTTCCATTGCAACAAAGGAAAACGCTTATTCCATTCAGCAGTTGTATGATCTTGTAAGGCTTTCTCAATATCAGGTAAAACGTCTGAGTTAACAAGACCAATCTGAAACCTATCCTCTGAAATTATAGGGTGTAACTTTTCCTTTTGTAGATTCAGGTCATCACTTAAACCGATTCTAGATAAAGCATCAGCTTTGTTGTTTTCTTTTCCTGGTCGATAGGTTATGATGAAATCATAATCATTAAAAAACAAAGTCCAACGCAGTTGGCGAGGAGTCAAAGCTTTAGCGGATCTGAGGGTTTGTAGATTCCTGTGATCTGTATATATGGTTATTGGATGTCGAGCCCCTAGCAAGTAGTGTCGCCATTCTTTGAACACAGCTTTTATAGCCAATAACTCTCGATCTGCAATTGCGTAATTCTGTTCAGGAGGGGTTAACTTTCTAGAATAGTATGCAATGGGGTGTAGTTGTCCAGTTTTAATACTTCTCTGAGATAAAATCCCTCCTATGGCAAATTGTGAAGCATCAGCTTCTACTATGAACGGCTGGGAGGGGTCAGGGTGCTTTAACACTGGGGCTGTCACAAATAGATCTTTAAGATCTTGAAAAGCCTGTTCACTTTCTGAAGTCCAATCAAATTTTGTGTTCTTGCGTAACAATTTTGTGATAGGCGTAACTTTTTGAGAAAAATCCTTAATAAATCGCCTATAGAAATTCGCAAAACCCAGAAAACTCTGTATCTGCTTTACTGAAGAGGGACTGGGCCATTCAATTATTGCCTTGACTTTCTTTGGGTCCATTTCAATTCCAGCTGGACTAAGGATATACCCCAGGAAGTCCACTGTGGTCACGTGGAACAAACTTTTTTCAAGTTTGACAAACAAAGAATTTTGTAAAAGCTGTTGAAGAATGGCTCGTACTTGCTTTACATGCTCAGTTTTGTTTTTTGAATAAATTAGGATATCATCAATGTAGACAATACAGCAAATATCCAAAAAATCTCTCAGCACCTCATTTATAAAAAACTGGAACGCCGCTGGTGCATTGCAAAGTCCGAAGGGCATCACCTGGTATTCATATAAACCAAATTTAGTTCTGAAGGCTGTTTTCCATTCATCGCCCTCTCGAACTCGCACCAAATGATATGCGCCTCGCAGATCCAGTTTCGTATAAATGGTGGCATCTTTGATCTGATCAAGTAAGGTCGGAATCAAAGGTAAGGGATATCGATTCTTTACCGTCACATTGTTGATGGCTCGATAGTCGATGCAGGTGCGCAATTCTCCTCCCTTTTTTGGGATAAAGAAGAGAGGAGAAGAGACCGGAGACTTAGAATGTCGGATGAACCCATTGGCCAAGTACTCATCCAAATAATTACGTAGATGTTCATTTTCTTTCTCTGTTAAAGCGTAAATACGACTACAGGGCAAGGATGCCCCTGGGACCAGATCTATTTGACAGTCAAAGTCTCTATGAGGAGGCAATGTCTCTGCCTTTTTCTTGTCAAATACATCCAACAAGTCTTGATATTCTTCAGGTACCCCAGCAACCACTAGAACACTCTTGGATCTTTTTGGAAAGTCATATCCTTGGATTAACAATTCCGAACCTGGGAATTGTTTGAAACACTTAGCATGACAGTAATCGGACTTGAATAAAATACTCCTGTTAGTCCAATCTATATAAGGATTATGTAAAACTAGCCATGGAATCCCCAGAATCAAACCGAATTGAGGTGCATCAATTATGTCAAAAGTTATTTCCTCTGTGTGTTTTTCTGCACAAGTCATGTTTAAAATTTCAGTATGGTATTGTATGAGTCCTGACGTGAGTTCCTTTCCGTCCACAGCCCTAACTACTTCTGGTGAATCCTTAACTATTTGTTCTAGACCTAACTTCTGAAATAATTTAGTGTCAATGAAATTTCCAGTTGCTCCGGAATCAATTAAGGCATCTATGGACCAGGACCGTTCCTTATTCAGTTGAGACTGAAGAAGAATACGCATACTCAGGTGACAATGAGAGGCAGTTGGAGTTAAGGAGGCCAAAGTGATAGACGGACTCGGTAGATTGACCTCTGTATCTACCGAGAGAGCTAGTTTTCCGACTGTTGTATTGTTGCAACTTCAGGCATTTTGGTCTTAGGCCTTACAGGACGTGTGGGACAATCTTTTATAAAATGCCCGGTTTTCCCACAGTACATACATTGGTTCAGTTTTCGGCGCTTCTCTCTCTCATCCTTAGTGAGGGGTCCTCTAACTGTGCCTATTTGCATTGGCTCAACTGGATCAAGTTTAGAAGGGGAAGACTCTGCTCTTACATTCCCTTTTTCTTTAAAGATCATCATTCTAAAGTCTGTTTTCCCCCTCTCGCCTTTCCTTTCAGAAATTCTGTGATTTAATTTAACAACCAGATCTATGAATTCCTCGCAATCTGTAGGTGGATCTAAAATTTGTGTTATCATATCCTTTAAATCATCACGTAACCCACGATAAAACAATGAAACTCTTTTCTCCTCAGGCCACTCTGCTTCAATAACCAGCCTGTTAAAGATTGAAATATAATGTAGAAGATCTGAAGACCCCTGCTTTAAATTCAGCAGTTCATGATCTGCAGATTGCACAAATACATGTTTTGCAAACAATTTCTTCATTGCTCTTTTAAATCTTCTAAAATCAGTTAACATGGGATCATTCCTTTCTACATAAGGTACGGACCATAATGCAGCATCTCCGCCCAAATAGGACAAGATGAATGCCACCTTAGAAGAGTCATCGGGAAATGCTGTAGGTTTCGCCACAAAATGTAACTGACACTGATTTAAGAAAATGGTGAACTTGTTACAATCCCCATAGAACCTCTCAGGTGGTGCTAATGGTATAGAAACTGGAGTAACCACCTGAATTTGAGGATTACCTGACGTATTAGAATTAGCTTCCCCACTATACAGAGTATGCATGGTTGGCTGAAAGATTGGTGGTTTCATATAAGATTTTTTATCTGAAGTAAAGGTCCAGGTCTGAGGACTTGGTGTAATTTTATTCTGAATAGCCGTTAAATCCTTCCTTAATTCTACATTTTCTGCCCTGATTTCTAATAGTACTGTAGCTAAATCCTGCAACGTGATTTGAGGAGATTCATCCATAGCGTCTGGGCAAAACTTTGCCGTGGGCTTGGTCTTCTGTCAGATATGATCAAGCACTCTTACCTGAGCTGAACACCAACCTTACCTGTAAGGTGCTTGATCGGTTTTGCAGAGACGCTATGGACCAATCCCCCAAAACCCTACCTTTTCAGCCAGTGATTCTTATTAACACACTAGGATGATGGGTAGCAGTCAGGGAGAGAGGCCGGATCTGACGCTACTTGTTGTCTAGTAGTCGACCTGAAAATATATACAAGAACATATATTTTAGCAAGAATCCTAAGCACTTTAATCTCCTATTCTACTCCTCTAACTCTTCCTTGACTTTTGAGGAAGCAGTCTCCTACCTGCGAACTACTCGATAAGTCTTCGCGTCCAGGATGTCGTCGTCGTGGTGTGCGCAAGGGTTGAGGTTTTCAGTAGAAGGTGGTTGACTTGTCCGCCCCCAGATTAGGTTTTGAAAATGCTATGGAGAGAAACAACACTTATTTGCACTTTCCTTAAACCTTTTCTTTTATCTGTAAAATGCCTTAGAATAAATTCTACTCACTTCCTTTCCCTGCTTGGTAGGTTTAAACACGACTTTTTCCGTAAAGATTAATAGTTTAGTTCACTATTAAAACCATTGAGATTCCGGCTGAAACTTCAGAAAATTCTGTGAGGATAAATATTATCTATACATTTGTTTTAACATGTACCACCTAGGTTTTCAAACATTATAAACATTAATGTTCGAGTTAGTCTTTGACTTGCTTCACAAAAGAATACCTTGAAAATAACCATATACATTCAAGTTCTAATTAGTCTTTGACTTGTGGTTCACAAAAGAATATGCTGGAAAACACCATTAAATATTATTTGCCAATGTCCAAAACAAAGTCTCTTGAATCCTAAAACAAAGTCTCTTGAATCCTAGCGTTGGGCGCCTTGATGAGAAAAATGTACTTAGCTTTTTATTCTGAGGTATCCGATAATTCCTGGAGGTTGGCTGACTCTGACTCGGGCCTTCGACGATGTACGCGAGCTCTCGAACGCAGGTGTTGCTTCCACGATGCTCCGAAGACCAAGCGTCTTCTGGAACCCTGGGTGTGGCTTTTATAGTCTAGCCACACCCTGGGACGTCGGGGAATGGCAGCGTGCCACGCCCAAACCTGCCGAGCACTCCGAGAACGGAGCACCGAATCATTTTGCATCGCGCACCAAAAAGATGCGTGTCATTTTTAAAGCGCGTCTTTTTTTCCTTTTCTTTGCTGCAATACAAGCGCGTCTTTTTCCCTGGGATTTGACAACATGGAATACCACATGAAAAACGTATAAGAGCTTGAAACATGCATAAAAACGTGAACAGTGAACCTTTACCAATGACATATTGATAACCATAATGACATAGTTCACAGTAACCGGTTTTCCTTACATACTAACCCCCTTTCTTCCTTTTAGGTACAGGAGTGCAGGTTGCACGGGATAGGGGTGGGTTTTCTCGAAGGGTGTTCTAGGCTCGTCATGGGCTTGGAAAGACAGTGTCATGACAGTGACAACAGCCACTGTCCGATGACATCACCCCCTAGCACTTTTAATGGTGTTGCATTGGTCGAATATGGTAAATATTTGATTTTATCAATGTGGTGACACCCTTGCAAAGCCAGGATGATTGCCTCTTGATAACTATACCCCCTTATAATGTGCCTAGTACATGTGGTTGGTATCATTGTTTTAGGATTCAGAGCCAGAGGTATTTTCGACTGCTTGCTTGTACAGATTTGTACATTCATTTGCATGATTAAGTAGTATTTCCCATAATCCCTTTGGAGGGTGTTTAAAAATCTGCATATTCCTCTTGTGGTGCGTCGGAGAAGGTAGAGGTACCACAAACCTAATATTTGTGGGGTTTGCCAGGAGTGCAGAAGTCCCCACTGGAACTCCACTAAAGGTTTTTTGTAAGTCTCCTAGAGGGTTCAGTTAGTGACCACAAGAGAGTTACACACAATTTCAAGCACACCTAGAGTTTGGACATTTGCTCAGAGGCTCAGGAGCCTGGGACCGTCTGTTCAGAGGACATTTAGCGGTGTTTGCAGCCTCCTGAAAGTAAAAGAAAGACTATTACTCAACATTTTATTGAAATTATGATGCTCAATATGTCTTAATGAAGATCAAGGGAATAGATTATTCAAAATTACCAGGTTAACAATGAATTCTAATGAATTTGATTATAAGGGGGCCCCATTTGGAATAGTTTTAATGGCATTGAATTGGTCGGTTATGTTTCTGGATTTATGAATGAGGTGACACATGACAAAGCCAGTACGCCTGCCGCATGATAACTACACCAATTTTATATTGTCCAGTATATGGGGGGACGGAGGGGGGTGTGAGGGGGAGGGGGAGGGGGTATTATGTCATAGCTCAGTAGGGGTTTGGACTGTAAGGAGAGTGTCACTATAAGATTTTAACCTGCTGACTAGTAAGCATTTGTAAATGAATGTGTAGTATTAAGTAGGGTGTGCACAGTTAAGGACTGTTTCTTTTTCACAAGTAAAAACATTTGCTTAACAATGATTTATTCTGTGTGGTTCGTCGAGTACCTGTGGACTGGGTACTAGTCCATACCACCTAACCTAAGTAGGCCTTGAACGGCTCAGACTTGCTACCCTGAGAGAATCGAGTGCTTGGTTCCCATCTAATAACTCACTTTCTTACATTAATGGAAGTTGGGTGCAGCGGAGGGAGGGCCCTGGAGGCAATTGGGTACCAGTGAGGGCTTGAGTGCCTGCAGAAAGTTGGGCACAAGGCCTAGCTGCTGGTTGGGCACCAGCAGGCGGTTGAGAACTGGGCCTTGCCAGAGGCCAGGCCCCGTGGCCAACTATCCACTGCACACAAGCTCAACTTTGAATATAATGAAAACCACAGAAAAAGAAAACAAACAAAGTCTAAAGTGACATTCCATTTCAGCGGTGGCACCATCCAGCTAAATCCTTTCATCCCAGTGATTGCAGCCGGCGGGCATCCTTCATATGAATCCACATGAACTTTGTCGAAGTGGATGCCCTTCCTGACGGGTCGGGGCTTGGCAGCCAGGATATGCAGTGGTCATACCCTGCACTTCGAGAAGAGAAAAAGAAACGAAAGCTGGCAGCCACAAAAAGGAGTGGAACCAACAACGGTAATTGTGAGGACAAAGGTTTGTGAAATCAATGGAAGAAAAAAACGTAACTGCCCTCTGCACAACATGGAATGGATTACTCTGAGCGATAAGCTGGGCATGCTACAATTTTCTATACATTTTGAACATGGCAGAAATCAGGGATAGTACAAACAAAAAGGACGCTATGCTGTATTCTGGAGCACAGTTGAGGTGCATTACACATGAGGGTTACTGGGACTGAAATTGCATAAACTCGAATATTGCTTTTAAATAATGCACTACTAATGACGTTGATAAGAGTACTGTTGATAAAAAAGGCATTCTGTCCCAAATTACAATTACAAAAAAGCAAATACAAGTGACTGACGCTTTTAAAACAAGGCATTGGGATACAGAATCCTTTTTCACTGTTTACTACTGAAGTGTATTTAAATCTGATGACAACTGATCCTCACGGCTGCATAGGATTAAGACCCTGTGTGGGTTGAAAAGCGTAATGCTATTATTTTCTTGGGCTGCCTACTTAAAATAAAACAGAGTTTACTTCCCTCTCGACTGGATGGGCTTGTTAATCGTGCTGCATACAGAGCGTGATTTTCCCGTTTATGGGAGGTGACGCCGCCAAACAAGCACCGACCCGCCAGAAAGGGCATCCACTCCGTCAAAGTTCATGTCGATATATATTTAATCAATCTAGTCTGTCAATAGTGCGCTCTTGTCAGAGCTGGTGCTGGTGTCGAGGGTGGACTGTCCCTCGCATCAATTTTAAAACAAACATACAGCACACCAGGAAGGCAAATCTCGTAAATCCAATTCATCTCATAAGTACAATTACCAATATATGTATATATATATATATATATATTCACAGAAAAAACTGGTTTCAGGGGTGTTATAGTTAGCTGGACATTTCACTTATACAAAACCATAGAAATTCCTCATTTGTAGTTAGTTCTGCTAACTATAACTCGCTCGCACTTCTGATGATGTCACATATTACATCATTCATTACATGGTCAGTGACATCACTGATGACATCATCCAGTGAATGTGGTTTAGTTTGAAATTTAAATAGGATATATATATATATACACCAATCTGTATTGAAGATTGAGGGGATATAGAACTCTCTGGATGGAGGATTTAGTAGCTGTCTGACTGTCTGTTTAAGTGAGTAATTAAAAGTGTCACACTTCATAAATGTATTAGTAACTAAACTATGTGAATGTGTGCATCACTGTCCTCTCTGTTGTATAACATGCTGCATCAGTTGGTCACTAACTACATGAGTGTGTATGTTAGCTATTGATTAGTTGGGTGAGTATTTGTATGGGACACTGAGTTTGTGTGTGGTTGGATGGGGTGTGTAACTATGCATAGATGTATGTATGGTTGATTGACTAGGTGTATAGGTTTACGAGTGCTTGTGGAAACAGTCGTTTGGGGGACTGAGTATTTATTTGTGTGTTGGTGAGCGAATATATGTTTTAGTTGTACATCTTCAACAAAGTAAAAAAATAAAAGGCATTGTATGTAGAGTCTGTGATTGTGGGAGTAACTATATGAATGAGTGTATACTTGTAATGGTGATTTTAACATATTAACTAGGTGTTACTATGTGTTCGTATAAATGAGGTGGGTGTATAATTGTGTAAATGTGATTACTTTTTTTCATGAGTGAGTAGGATGACTGCATAACCGACTAAAATGACAGCTGATGTGTCAATGTCTATATATGTGTATAAGTGCATTTGATAGTGTTCTGTTAATTAGTGACTGCATGTATAAGTGATTCTGTTGTTGAATGGGTAGTTGTGTGTGTAGACTTAGAAATCAGTGAGTGGGTATGTAGTAACCGGTATTGGGGTGTCAATGGTTTCAAAGATGGTACTCTGTATTTTACAGTGAGTGATGAAAGGTTATACTAGTGTATGATGAGGTGTATCAGATTGTCACGTGGATGATGTCATCAGTGATGTCACTGACCATGTCATGAATGATGTAATATGTGACATCATCAGCAGTGCATTGAGGGTGCACGAGTTATAGTTAGCAGAACTAACTATAACAGAGGAATATCTATGGTTTTGTACGAGTGAAATGTCCAGCTAACTATAATACCCCTGAAATCTAATTTTTTTTCTGTTAATTTCTAAGGTTTTTTAAATACTAATTTCGAACTAGAACGTCTCTGAAACCTATGTTTTTTTCAGTGAATTTCAAAGGTTTTTTAAATGCTAATTTTGAAGTGTAATAGTAGTTAAGCCAATTTTTTGTACTGATTTTCTACAGTTTAACTGTTTATTTATAAATATTTTATTCATTAAATAAAAAATTCTGAAAATTGCAAAAAAAATTTTTTTTTAATTCAAACAGAAATATTGCTTAATTTTAATTTTTTGATTTTAATACATTTATATTTTCTTTTTTTCCCAATTTTTTTCCAGAGTTGCGCACCCAAAGCGTACACAATACGGTGGGTGCGCGGATTCTAGCTGCCATTTTAGAAAAGTCGTGAAGGATCCGCGTACGGTGTGCGACGGCTCCGTGTTTTTCAGTTACATCATATACATTTAATATTACGTGATGTGCGCGATTGGTATGAGACGAGTCGTGACACCTGCTCCCGCGCATTCGCGACACATGCGCATTACGGTACGCGACGCTTGCGCGGTGGCGGGTCCCGCGTGACGTCATATACGTGCTGGGGCTTGTGACTCCCTGAAAAAAAAATGTATGTTCTAAAATGTATGCATCTGTCTTTAATATACGTATTAGGGCAAGAGATTATCTAAGATGTTCATAAAAATAATATATTTGCACTTATAATAAACGTATATTATTTTTAAATATATTTTCGCGAAGTCGCGTCAGGTGCGTGCTTCGTGAGCGCAGAGTATGTGGATCCCATGTGACCTCAAAAAAAGATTTCATTGGTTCATAACATTTCCCACTGTAACTATTGAAGGACCCCACCCATTGTAATCATTCTTGTTGGAGTATCTTTAGAGAGACATCTCTTTTCCTACAAGAACCCTTTTTGCTTGTTTTTTTTTGTGGTTTTCAAAAAATATCAAACAAAATGGCATCTGGACAGCAGCAGGAGGAAGTATCATCTGAATAAGAATTCTTGCAGGAGGCACCACGTCCACAGAGGCCGGAATCTGTCGTGTGGAAATTCTTCACTTTTCCACCTGGAGAGAGGAAAGTAAATGCGAGAAAGGTGACTTGCAAAATTTGTGACCGAGTCCTGTCAAGAGGCAGTGAAAAAAAATACTCGTGGCACTGCTATGTACAAGCATCTCCGGACCACGCACCCTCTCAATCTTGCTCGGGAGGAAATGAGGCGAGCTGCTTTGAACCCCTCACCTGCTGTAGTAAGTACGTCTGGAGCGTCCTCAGGAACACCTGCAAGGGACATTAGGCCAGAATTCACCTTTCTCGAGCAACACTACGTGAAGTGTAAGAAACTTATATGCTTCGGTGAGCAGTCGGTGGATGCAGTTTGCAGCGCAACGCAAGCATCGTTGTTAATTTTTTTGTTGTTGTTGTTTTTGGAATGATAAGTAATTCCAAAAGTTTCCTGTTTTATTTGTTCTTTTTTTTGGTTATTTTTTGAAAAAAACACCCAAAAAAATACAAAGAAAAGAAAAAAGAAGAACAAAGTTCTTATCAGAACTACCTTATTTGGTTACAGAAAGAACTATAACTGCAAGGTAATGTGTGAAAGTTTGGTTGAATATATGTATACAGCATGATTGACTGAAAGAATGCATTTAGTAGTGTATGGTGAATTTATAGGTGAAGATTTATGAGGAAATACAGCAGCGTGACACTGCAAGCTCTTTAACTGCACTGCACTGTGGCACGTCCGAAGCACAGGGATGTGACATATGGGCATGTTGCAACTTTGTGCTTCCCTCTGCACTGCTGCACAAACTGCAGCCATGCAGTGACACAGGCACCCTTGCACCATGGTGCAACAATGTCTGTGTCGTGCGGAGATTGTTTTTGTGCAGGAAGGTGTCAGATCAGTAAAGGCATTTTCCTCTTTCAATGTATGCTGTAGAATGCATTGAAAGAGGAAAAAACGAGGAGAAATGAAAACAATTCTCCTCGTTGCGCCTTGCTACACCAACTCTAGTATGGCGCAGCATTCACACACATCTCCAGATTTACGATTTCTCATACATCTGGAGATGTGTCTTGTTCTATGGGTGTTGCGTGGGAACACCCACAGCAACACCTATGGAACGCCCATTCAACGCAAAGTTCTGTGTATGAAGGGGCCGTATTTACAAGGAGAGGAAAAACCATGCAAGGTGGTTTTTCCTCTCCTTGTAAATATGAAGGAGTGCCTGGCACCATAATTACGTTACAAAAAGTGACGTACTGGTGGCGCAGGGTGCTTGTAAATCTGCCCCATAAGTGCTTAGGTATTGGCAGACTGATACAATAAGAACATAGTGCTGGATGGTTGATTGAAGAATTGCATGAGACTGACAGGAGGTACTACTTCATTATTTAATGGAGTGGACCAATAGTATGTATCTGCTTAGAGATTTGTAGGGATTATACACAGAATATTGTATGTGTACTTGTGTTGGTGCCTAGGTCATTTTATAAGAATACCACTAGTAACTGGAATGATGACAGTGCTGCAAACAGAGTGAACACTTAATTTATAAGTGCTTACGTATTGGTGGAGTGATAAGTTAAGTGATTAAAGAAGTGCATGGGACAGACTGGACAATTTCTACACTGCATCACTACTAACTGGGTATATAGAAGAGTGTATCAATAGTATGCAGCTAGTTAGAGGTCTGCTTGGATAGTGCACAAAATATTAACGCTGTACTTGTGTTAGTAGCTACCATTCCATAAGTTCATGACTAGTAACTAGAATAATTACAGTATTACAAACAGAGTGCATAGTGAATTTTTAAGTGCTGAGGTATTGGTGGAGTAATAGGATAAGTAGATAGTGCTGGATGGGTGATTGGAGAAATGCATGGGACAGAAAGGAGGATTCCTACACTGCATAGGTACGAACTCGGTATTTAGAAGAGCGTATCAATAGTTTGTAGCTGGTTAGAGGTGTGCATGAATAGTGTACAAAATATTGTACCTGCACTTGTGTTAGTGACTACGCCATTCCTTAAGTATATGACTAATAACAGAAGTAATTTCAGTGTTGCAAAGAAAGTGTGTGCTGAATTTATAGGTGCTTAGGTATTGGTGGAGTGATAGGATACGTAGATAGTGCTGGATGGGTGAATGGAGAAGTGCATGGGACAGACAGAAGGATTCCTAGACTGCATAGGTACTAACTGGGTATTTAGATGAGCATATCAATAGTATGTAGATGGTTAGAGGTCTGCATGCCCAGTGCACAGAATATTGTAGCTGTACTAGTATTGGTGTGTCTATGGTTTCGAGAATGGTAGTCTGTATTGTAGGGTGTGAGGAGGTGCATCAGATGATCACGTGGATGATGTCATCAGTGATGTCATTTGAGATGTCATTTGAGATATCAGTGATGTCACTGACCACGTCATGAGTGATATAATATGGGACGTCATCAGCAGTGCATTGCGGGGTGCGAGTTATAGTTAGCACAACTAACTATAACGGCCGAATTTCTCTTGTTTTGTACGAGTGAAATGTCCAACTAACTAGGACGTCCATGAAACCTGCGGTTTTTTTTCCAGTAAATTTCTGAGGTTTTTTAAATGCTAATTTTTAACTATAATGTCCCTCCCTGAAACTTGTGTTTTTTTCAGTGAGTTATATATATGTATTTAATCTCATCTCACTCTTACAAGGAAGAAATCAGCACTCAGATTGTAGTTTGGAAGTATTTAATCTGCAAAGGACGTGAGCCACGCGTTTCGGTTCGTCCGAACATTGCTAACGATACAAATGCCTATAGTTGGCAACATTAACAAAGGACTACATATTACTTTAATCCTAAAAGCTGGAGGCCATATTGGCCTGGTCACGATGTGTTAATATGCACACAATATCATTTCAGCATATCTTGCTCCGTGACCGCCATACCTCTATGTTCGTCAACGTGACATTCATAATAAACATACTTAGGATTGCAAACATCAACATAAACAATGGACTACACATTACTTAAAGTGAAAGGCTATTGGCCATTTTAATCTGGGCATGTTGCGTATTATAATGGTTCTTACACGAAAGAGAAAAAAAAGGGGTGTTAATATACACACACTATCCCTAAATAAAGTTCTAGCGATTATAGTTCCATTCCATTCACAGTCATTTGAGAGGTCATGAGTGATGTAACTGACCATGTTATGAATGATGTAATGATTGAGGTCATTAGCAGTACATTGCGGGGGCGTAAGATATAGTTAGCTCAGGTAACTATAACTGCCGAATTTCACTGGTTGTGTATGAGTGAAATCCGAGTCTAACAATACCGTCCCTGTAATCTTTTTTTTTTTCAGCAAATTTCTAGGTTTTTTCTAAACCTTAAGTAAGATGCATATCACAATGGATGGTGGGGGGTTGGAAGTAGGGCCTGGCATTGTGCTGCCCCCACCCAAGTTTGCTGCTCCTGCCTTTCCTCCTCCTAGCCATCCATTGTCCAAGTCCATGTCCCTGCTCCCTTATTACAGCCCTGTGTGGCCTTTGTTCTGTCACTGGCCTTCCTGCCTTCTATGAACAGTTAGCTTGCTGCCCGATCCACCTCCTCCCTATCCTCTGTTGTCTGAACCCATGGACTAGCCTCCACCCTCCTGCCATGCATGGTCTGATGTGCTGCCACTGCCCTTCATTTAGCATGATGTACCAGTCCACTCCTCCTGCCCTCCATTGCCCAATTCTATGCCCCATCATTGACCTCCTGCTTAGCCTCTGTGCTTAGCTTGCTGCCCCTATTCTCCTTCCCTCTGCCCTCCGATGTCTGTGTGCATGCCCCTGCTCCATCCTTTTTGCCTACCATGTTCCATGGACCTGCCACTCCTATCTACTCTGAGTGTTCTGTTGAGCTACCGCTCCCCTCCCACCTGCCTAGAATTGTCAGATTACTGCAACCTGGCCCTGCCACCTCCACCCTGCCTGCCCACATTCCATGCCCCTATCCCCTTCCTCCTGTCCTCCATGGTCCATTTTACTGCCACACCCTTCTGCCCCGCGTTGTCTATTGTGCTGCAACGGCTCCTCCTGCCTGCCCTCGTGGTCTGTTGTGAGGCCCCTTCCCCTGAACTCTCTTGTCTGTGCCCAGGTCCTGACCCTCCCTTCGACCCTCCATGGTTCTTAGTGCAAGCCCCTGCACCCTCCTTCTTGCCCATCATAGCCATTGTGCTGCCACTAACCCTCCTGTTAGCCATGCATGGTCTTCTGTGCTGCCATGGCCCCTCCCACCTTCCCTGTGTGGTAAGCTAGCTGCCCCGGACCCCCTCCCACCTTCCCTCCATGGTCTGTGTGTATGCCATTATAGTCTCACTGTTGCTCTCCAAGGTGGGTCTGGCTTCTAGTGCCCATCCTGCCTGACCTCCGTGGTCATCTTGCTGCTCCTGCCCTGCCTCCTTGCCCCCAGCCCTCTATTTCCATGTGCAGACCCCTATTCCCTCCCTCCAGACTGGTCTGTTCCATTGTAATGCCCCTGATCCGTCCCTCCTGCCCTTCTTGGTCCGTTATGCTGCAACTTTCTCTCCGGTCTGTCCATTACGGTCAGCTAGCTCCCATTGCCTCTTACCCCTCTGTTCTCTGTTGTCCATGTGCTTTGTGCTGTCCCCTCCCTAATGCTTTCTATGGATTGTTGTGCTGCACTCACGTCCCGCATGCCCTGTGTGGTGTATTGTGCTGCTGCAAACCCTGATGCCTGCCCTGTAGGGTCAGTTTGGTGCACCTCTCCATGTCCCTCCTGTCCTCTGTTAATCGAGTCCATGTCCCTACCGCAATTCCTCCTGTCTTCCATGATCCAATGTACCATACTTGCTAACATTTTGAACTTGGTAAGAGGGAGATTTTGAAAAAAAACTGGGGTATTGATTTTCCCCTTTGACTTACATTGAAAAAGAGGAGATTGTAGGCATGAGACAGATCAAATAAAGCCCATTTGGGCTTAAAAACATTGGGCGTTTCCTGGCTGAATTGGGAATGTTGGCATGTATGGTTGTACTACCACTGCCTCTTCCTTCTGCCCACAATGGTCTATTATATTGCCACAGACTCTCTTGCCAGTCCTGTATTGTTGATTTGTTGCCCCTGCCCCCTTTCCACTGCCCTCCATAGTCTGTTGTGCTGCCACTGCCCTTCCTGCCTGCCTGGCCAGTGTGGTCAAATTGTTGCCTCTGCACCCTCTTACCTGCCTTCAATTTTCAGAGTCCGTGCCCCTGGCCTATGCCTCTCAACAGTATCCTAATGAACAACAAGATTGCTAACATTATATATTTATTACAGAAGTGTGGAACGCCTGACTTCATCTTGATGTAATCAAAACTGTAATACCAAGAGAGGGTCTTATTTGCATCAAAATGATGGTTAGTGCTCGCAAAAACTAAAATGAGGACATATTTTCTGAGTTTTCAAATAGCTACAAATCACTTTTAAATTATTTGTTATCTTTATGTTTTTTTATCCAGTTGACCACTTAATTAAATGTTGCACTTAGGGGAGAGGATGTGGTGTTACTTCCAGAGCTGCAGACTTTGAAACTGGGGAACCAGGTTGGAGTATCGCTTCAGCTCGACATTCTGTGATTCTGGTCAAATCACTTAATCTCCCCATGTCTACAACCATAATGAATTTGTTCTTGTGTGATGTAACCAATGCTCATGTAAAGCACTCCAATACCTGACAAGTCTGCACTATATAAAACTGCAAAAACACAAACAAGAAGTGTTTTGCACACTGTCATTCGGCTACATCTGGGTGATATTTGTGCTACATTTGGGCTCTTTTGTCTCTGGTGGCCATCTTGGGAGATTTATTTGTTATGAAGTTTCCCAATTAAATCATTGACTGCAGTCTCCTCAGTAGGAAATGCTTTCAGTTTTTTACTTTGATTCCATCAAGAAGGTATTCAGATATGTCACACATTTACCATAAAATCTGAATGTTAGCACTCTAGTTGCTCATTAGATCACTGTAGTAAAGCTACTGCTCACAACGGAAGTCTGCTGCTGGTATTAAAAGTGCATGTTTCAGTCTGCATGTCAGAATTTTTTAAGGAAATAGAAGAGGATTTGAGAAGTCACTCAAAATATGCCCACATTTTTCTTTCTACAGCACTAATCATACTTTCTATGGCAAAATGAACCTCCTCATTTTGTTCCTTTTTAAATTAAATGTTTTAAGAGTTACCACTTTATTCCAATCAAGATGGCTTCAGGTGTGCAATACGTTTGTCATAAGTAGGACTTTGAGCTCTTGTTGTTCTTTAGTACACTCTGGGAAACTGCAGTAGAACACAAAGGAATCAACTGATAGTCTCTGCCCTTGTTGGATGTACATGTTTTACTGAGAATGTCAGACTTCATTCACACATGACCGAGAAAGATAATGTGAATTTACAGAAAATATGCTCTCAGTTTAGCTTATAGATCACCTTCCCAACCTCTGTGGGAAAAGCATGAGAAAATAGTTTTCTCTCAAACATAATTCATGATATCCCAGCAGAAGGCTTTTTCACATGGTAAAATCACCTTAGAACACACCACAATTCCTAAAACGAGTATGGCACCATCAACAAATGATGTATATTGTAACTAAAGTCTTAAAACCTTCTATTGACTGCAATGCTTTTTAATGAGGTGCTATCATGTATATTGGTCCCAAGATGGCTGCCAACACTTCTTGGATGAAGTGCTGACAGCCAATCAGATCTCACAATGAGATGTGTGTTTAGGCTTCGACCAGATACAGATATAGATATAGATATATTATATATATATATATATATATTTATATTTATATATTTCTTTTTCCATTAATATTTAAATAACTACTGAACATATTTACACCATTTAACAAAAAGGGCTCTTTCTGAACCAAGCGCTACTTTTTTGCCAAATTTGGTGTAATTCTGTTCAGCAGTTCTGGCTGTAGCCGTGTCTAAAGTTTCCTATAGAAAATTGCATGAAGAAAACACGTTTTGGGACCCCCCTTTTTTCTCGGTCACCGCTTGCCGAATCACCCCAAAACTTACAAGATAGGGGTGAACCGAAGGGAGCCATAAGTTTTAAAAATTTCGCAAAGATTAGTCAATCGGCGCCAAAGTTATTGGGAATAGAAAGTTGCGATTTTCCTATGGTTACTTGGTCCTAACTATAACTACCTACTGATATATATATATATATATATCTCCAGCAAAAGCAAGAGTTGCCCCTTGGTTGTCCACTTGAAAGAAACCACACAGCAGGTAAGTATGGTTTTTGCATTTATTGTGAAAGGTCAACATCTTCAAACCGGCATTCAATATTTCATGAAGTCCAAATGCCGACGCATTTCGTGCGCGAGGCGCACTTCTTCATGGTTGGACTTTAGAAGTAGCGTTGAGCAGTCCACGGCAACTTGAAATACTTGTGACCCTGATTAGAAAGGGCGGGAACTACCTCATCACCTTCTGGTCATCTGAGTGCAGTGGAATCATATTCAAGTGAATTGCTGTTACGCTTCTCATAAAAACAATTAAAAATCCACAGTGGGTCGATGCACGCTTCTCAGATGGGGGGCTGCACCATTCGACTTTCACTCTGCTCTCATCGGCCCCAAAACAGTTGCCGTCAATTGGCGCCCTCCAGGACCGTGCATCGCACAGCGGGGCTCCTTCCGCGGCAGGACAGGCCGCTAAACATCCAGCAAAAGCAAGAGTTGCCCCTTGGTTGCATCGACCCATTGTGGATTTTTAATTGTTAAAGAATTTGCGGACCAATGGGTGTTTACCCTCTTCCGGTAAGTACACTGGTGGCATGGCGGCTCACATCTCCAGCAACATACTCCTATTTTTTCACCACCCATTTCAAAAATGCACAGGTCTATCATATTGATGGCCAGCACCGACATACACTTTTAGATACACCTCTAAAAGAATTGCGAACTTTAGAGCTGGGGAGCTACGTTCGAATCTCGGCATTAGCTCAACATCCTGTGATTCCAGGCAAATCGCTTTGTCTCCCCGTGCCTACCACAAATTAATGTGTTCTTCTGTAATGTAAATTGTGCTCATGCCCTGTTGTCGAGTGCACGCTATATAATATTGCAAGGAAAAATAAAGCAGGGAAACTAGAGTTCACACACTACTGAACGCGCACTCTTAAGTGCATCAGCAGTGCACTGTGAATCGGAGCGTTTCACAGGCCTGTCACAGATAAGAAATGCTATCAAACGAAATCCTACAAAACAATATACTACTGGCCGGCAGCAATTCATACGCGGACAACGTCGGTATGGGATATGGATATATATTATTCAATTAGTTTCCCAATCAAATGGAAGGAATTATGATTAACCCCTTAAGTGCTGCTGACGGCCAACGGTCGTCAGCAGCGCTACCTCCCCAGTGCTGCGCACGACCATTGGACGTCCATTCAGCACTGGTTCCAATGGACAGCGCAGCACTGGGGAGGGATGTTTACACGCAGCTAAGGTGCTAAGCCAGTTCCAATGAAACTGGCTTAGTAGTATTTTTTAGTACACTTCTAGCCATTTTTACAACATATTCTTATGGATGACTTTTTGGTTTTCAGCAATGAATTGGAGCATTTAGACTTTTAAATATATTTATATATTTATGTGTTTTATAATTAGTCTCAATTGCTGATACCATTGTATCTGAATTAATGTGCAAAATTAAGAGTGTGAACTGCCCCATAGTTTGGCATTGTTAAATCTTTATCTGCCTTCAGTCCACAGTATAGGACGAGAGTGCGAGTATATTTTCTATGTTTAGTAAATAATTGGCACGTTGCACTTTAAAATGGGTAACCTGCCCCTATGACGTCGTCATGTGATCAAGGCCTTGTGAGGCTGAAACGCGTCATGGCGGATTGGTGTTCAGCACAATAAACTACCACGCACCATTACCGGGTTTTGCCTCTTTATTTCCTGGCTGGATTTGCTGTTGAAAGACGACAACTTTATATATATATATATATATATATATATATATATATATATCTGGATTTGCTGTTGAAAGACGACAACTTTATTTTTTTTATATATATATATATATATATATATATATATATATATATATATATATATATATATATATATATATATATATATATATATATATATATATATATATCCACTCGATCCTCTCGCTCGACGAAGGGACGACAAGCCACACCAGCCAGGTATGATCAAAATTTCTTTATTAGATATATATATATATATATATATATATACTGCTCATCAATTCTGCCTTCGCAAAAATCACAGCACTCCAGAGGGATAAATCAGATCCACAGGTTTATTTCATTCGGGGACCACACAAACGCGTTTCGGCGTTCTGCCTTCGTCAGTGTCATTGACTCTCTATTTTCGACATGTTAATAAAGTTTCTTAACATCCAAGGACATAGGCAAAGGACTCAACACAACATAGGCACCATCTTTGAATGTATATTCTTTCTTTACATTGCCTACTTGTTGTTATCTTACACCTCACACATAAGTTACTTTTTGTAAATAAGAGGCTATATAATGTCATAATTTCAAAGTTGTCACTCATAGAGCCGTGGATCGGCTAATGTCCTTAGTTACTCTGCCCAAGTTGTTAACAGCCTATTCAGTCAAAAGGAGCCAAAAAAGATTTAAACTAGCCAAAAGTTCAAAAAAGGATCACATAAAAATACAACGGAACACCCAAGTTATATTCACACACAGTGTTCTGTTCATGTTGCTTTCAATAAACTTCATCAAACGGCACTCAAATGATCATCACTCTGGGAATTCATTCCCTGATCTATAAATTCATCACATCCTGATCTCTTATTGCTCCTTCACATTTAGATCAGATTCTCAATATTCATTAAATACATTTCAGTCGCAGCAAATGAATCAGCATATCCAAATGTTGTCATGTTCCTATATCATTTCCCCAGATGAACCGCCATCTCCTCCCCGCTATTCAAGCCCCTAGGATGTTTGGTAGACAGGTCAATGATGTATCTTGACTAGTCTACGGAGCAGTCTCTGCCGGTCCCCACCTCTGACACTCAGTGGAACAGAATCCAAACCAAAATATTGTAACTTGCTTCTGTCCTTGTTATGCAGTTCTGAAAAATAGCGAGCCACAGGATAGGCTGGATCTGCTTTCTCAATGGCTCTAAGATGTTCTAATACCCTCATTTTTAACTGGTTGATCGTGCTACCAATGTAGCGTAAGCCACACGGACAGATCAAACAACAGACTGCATATGGGGTACTGCAGGTGATTAATTTCTTTATCTGCATTGTTCTCCCTGTGTCAGGTACATCATATGTAAGGACTCTCTTGCTGCCTGCACAGGCCTTGCAGCGGCCGCAGGGATAAAAGCCCTTCATTTCCCGTAAGGTATTAGTTCTCAGGATCAGTCTCTCCAAATGGCTTGTTACAAGCATATCCCTGAGCGACCTAGCTCTGCTAAAGGTCACCAAAGGGTACGCTGGTAAATCATCCTTAAGCACACTATCCGTCTGGAGAATGTGCCAATTTTTTCTCAACATGGCTCTTAGGTCGTTAGCCCCCGAAGAAAATGGAGTTATCATTCTAAATTTCCCTTCGTTATTTCCATCATTACTCTCACAGGATTCTTTCGAAGGTTTTTTACTCAAAAGTTCCTTCCTAGGGATTCTTCTCACCTTTTTCAAAGCGTCTTGCAATAGCCTCTCACCATACCCTCTCAGTGTGAAGCGCGCCAGGCATTCCGTGGCAGCCGCCTCGAAATACTGGTCCCTCGAGCTGTTCCTCCGGAGTCTCAATAATTCCGCGTAAGGAATGCTCTTTACTAACTGGGGTGGGTGACTGCTGCTGGCAAAGAGTATTGAATTGCCAGCAGTGTGTATATGGCCCTCATCTATAAACACCTTCAGATCCAAATACTCCGCCGCCACCGGACTAATCGAACCTGAGAAGTGCAGATTATACTCGTTGTTATTCAGTACCTCAATATACTTTTCGGCCGTATTCATTGCCCCATGCCACACAATGAATAGGTCGTCTGTATACCTGTGCCAACACACAACTTCACCCCTATCCTGCCCCACTGTACAGCTCCTGGGCACCTGCTCCTCCCACCAGCCAACGAACAAGTTTGCATAGCTGGGGGCAAAGCAGGTGCCCATCGCCGTTCCAGACATCTGTCTGTACAGTTGATCTTCAAACACAAAGATGTTATTCTTAAGGCAGAATTCTGTTAATTCCAGAATCATTGTATTGTGTTTAGCAAAACGCATTTGTCGTTGGTCCAGAAAATGTCGGACCGCCTCCAGACCATGCCCATGTTCTATACATGTATATAGGCTGGTGTTGTCCAACACCATCAACAAGGTAATCAGAGTCCCATACCATGTCCTGGATCTTGTTCAGGAAGTCCTTAGTGTCTTGTACATAGGACTGTAAGGAAACCACGAAAGGAAACAAAAAGTTATCCACAAACCTGAACATGTTTTCTGTGAGACTGTTTATTGAAGAAACAATTGGACGGCCTGGAGGACATGTGCTGTTCTTGTGGAGTTTGGGAAGGTGGTAAAAAGTAGGAGTCATCGGATGGTTACTACGTAGAAAAAGATGTTCATCTCTGCCCAGCATGGATTCGTCATACCATTTACGAATCAGGACATCATAATCCTTAATGTTTTGTTGATATACTTCGTTGTTGCACATAGTGTAGTACTATTCATCCGATAGTTGCCTCATTGCTTCACTCCTATGATATTCCCTACTAAGAACAACAACATTCCCTACTTTGTCCGAGGGTTTCACTACCACTGTTATCTCTCATCAAATTCTGTAGTGCTGTCTTCTGTGGGTCTGTGATGTTCTTATTGCTTGGGTGTGTAACCTTTCTATACCTCAGCAGATCATTGTTCATCGCCTCCGTAATATATATATTAGCTAACTGCTGGTACGTGAGGCTGCTGAGGCTTCGTGCATTACCTGAAATTTTAATCCTTTAAAAGCACTATTTTATGTTGGAGTGAGCGCTTTTCAGCGCTTCGCTCTACTTTGCATTTTGTTCATTTTAAAAGTGTATTTGCACCTTCTCTGATCGCCGCTTCTGGCGCAACGTGTGTTACTGATTGACACCTCCTTACCTTCGCTCCTGGCACCGATCCGCCACGGCTTGTGCCGTTTGCAGCGGCGGTGGCCACACGAGCGCACTCTAACTTCCGCCCTTCATCCTCACTTCCGCCCTGCTCCCCAATTGGCAGGTTAGCGGTGTAGTGGTTCTCTCCCGGTGTATTTAATGCCACAATGGCGGAAGCGCAGCGGACGAGCGCAGCGGGAGCGCCGACTTCGCGCCGAAGTCGTGCCAAAGTCCTGCCCTTCTGCGCCCGTCCGCGCCAGCACGGCCCCAGGCCCCAGTCACTCTGTTCTTATCCCTACCTCCTAGTCTCGTTCCGCCCTACTGCTGCTGCGGGGACCATCGTGCCCCTCGCATATCGCTCTGACCTGTCAAGATGCTCCTATTTCCTGTCCCTATTGCTCCCTTGCCTTGGACTCCCTCGATTCATGTACTGACAGTTTGTCATCCACGTTCTGGAACTTCCCCCTCCCCTAGGCGCACCTTCCCTCCCACTCCGCACGATTCCGTACCTGCTTTGAGCTTCATCAGCATTAACGGTCTGTCGCTCTCTAAACACAAGAGAGATATTTTCGACCTGTTGGTGACAGCTAATCCTGCTGCCATGTTTGTCACCGAAACTTGGCTAAATGATAGCTCTGGCCCCGATATCGCCATGGCTCTTCCCAATGATTACACCTATGTGGGACGAAATCGAGCACTTAAAGATGGCGGGGGAATTGCTATCATCTTCAAGAGAGAATTCTCTTGTAAATGGGAAGACCTTGACTTTCCAAACTGTGAAGCAGGTTTATTTAAGTTAACTCTCTCTCCTCAGTTTACCTTATCCGGCACCCTGATTTACCGCCCGCCAGGCTCAGCTAGTTGCTGGGCTGCGTCATTTCCTGAACTTATTGCCCCTTTTTTAGCACAATCTACCAACTTCACTATTGTTGGGGATTTAAATATCCATTTTAATTCTGTCTCTTGTGCCACTGCTAAAGGCCTTATACAGGATCTTGAAGCCTTAGACTTACACCTTCTTAATTCCGACCCTACTCATAAGGCCGGTAATCTTCTAGATCCCATTATTTCCAACTTAACTGGCATCTCATATCAATCCTCTACCCCCGTCTCTGGTCAGATCATTTTGTTGTTAATTTTTCGATTAAAACGTATGAAGCTGCTTCCTTCAGGCCAGTCCCTCCTCACAAAGCTAGCAGGAACTGGAAACGTCTGGATCTAAATAAATTTAATTCTCTCCTTGCCAATTCCAAACCTTTGGTTTCTAATACGACTATCAAAGAGCTACCTGCTGTTAAATCATGGTTAACCACTGCTTTGGATTCCTGCCTCCCTATCCAAAAAAACAAATCTCAAGTTCATCATCCCCCGGCACCCTGGTTTAACGACTCCCTTCGCCTTGAAAAATCCAACTGCAAAAAATTGGAACGGATTTGGCGCTCAAATTATAACCCTGAGCACAAAGCAAAATACAAGTCCGCTCTCAAAACCTACCATGCGGCATGTGACACCGCTAAATAGACCCAAAGCCCTCTTCAAAATAGTCAAGGAGCTCTCAGGTGCTTCCTCTGTCCCTAAGGATCCCTGTCTAGACACAGCCCAGTGTAACGCTCTGGCTAATTTTTTTCGTGATAAAATTGATAAAATCTATGCCATCTTTAATTCTACTTCTGCCCCCTCAACTCACGCTGCCCAAGACCCTTGTAACTCTCCCTCGGTTATTACTCCTTGCTCTTTGCTCACCACCACTGCACTTCACGCTTGGGATCCTATCTCCCCCGCGCTTCTAAAAAAGTATCTCCAGGACATCAAATCTGGCTCCCCCCTTGACCCTTTGCCCCCTCAAGTTCTGAGCTCCCTTGACCCAGCCCTACTCCACATTATTTTGGATGTCCTGAACGCTTCCCTAACAGAAGCGATTGTTCCAAATGAATGGAAGCACGCAATGGTGGTACCTCTACTAAAAAAGGCCAATGCAGACCCCAATAATCCTTCCAATTTTCGCCCTATTTCTTTGCTTTCTTGCTTTTCCAAGATTCTGGAGAAACATGTTAATTCTTTGCTTAACTCTTTTGTTGAATCCACCAATTTTCTTCATGGTTCTCAATCCGGGTTCAGGGCTGGCTTCTCCACGGAAACAACTCTCCTTGGCGTATCAGAAACCATCAGGCGCCAAGTGGATAATGGTGAGACGGTGGCACTCATCCTGCTTGACTTGAGTGCCGCTTTTGACACAGTCTCCCACTCCATCTTATTGTCCACCCTGGAGGCAGTCGGTGTCGGTGGTACCGCCCTGGCCTGGATCGCTAATTTTCTTTCTGACTGCACGTTTCAAGTTTTTTCTTCCACATCTGTTTCATCTATTCTTCCCTCCTCTCACGGTGTTCCCCAGGGGTCTATCCTTAGTCCCCTTTTCTTTAACCTGTACGTGAGGCCTCTTGCTTTCCTGGCGGAGCAGGCTGGCCTCACAATTTATTCCTACGCTGATGACACTCAAGTCATCTACTCCCTTTCCACCAATAAAAACCTCCCCTCTTCCTCTCTCCAAGTTGGGCTGAAACATATATCGGACTGGATGTTGAAGCACAAACTAAAAGTAAACGGGGACAAAACTGAGCTGCTCCTGTTTGGCCCAGACACCTCTCTCTGGGGCCCACACCATTGGCCTCCGGAGATGGGTCCTCTACCCATTCCATCTGTGTCGGCCCGAAATCTTGGTGTGATCTTCGACAACCAACTTACTTTCAAACAACACGCTGTGAAAGTCTCAGCCACCTGTACTACCATCATCAGGTGGCTGAGAAAGATCACCTGGATGCTGCCTGCGGACACCTTGAGGACCGTAGTCCAGGCTCTTGTCATCTCACGCCTGGACTATGGAAACATCTTGCTCCTAGGTGCCGCTAAAGAGGTAATCAAGAAGTACCAGGTGGTACAGAATATGGCTGTCCGCCTGATCTGTCACCTTCCGGCCAGATCCTCGGTTGCTCACCATATGCGGAATCTGCATTGGTTGCGGATTGAAAGCAGAGTCAACTTCAAAGCACTCTGCTACATGCATAAAATCATGACTGGTAGAGCCCCTCGTTATCTCTCTGCTCTGGTGCAGCAATATATCCCCCCCCGCACGCTCAGGTCCTCGACGCAGAATAAATTTAAGATTCCACGCACCAACAAAGCCAAGATGGGAGGACGTTCGTTTTCCCTGCTGGCCCCATCCTTATGGAACTCTCTCCCTCAATCTCTGCGCACTGAATTGTGCTTTCTGAAATTCCGTAAGGGAATAAAAACTTGGCTCTTTAACAACTAATATTATGATCTTATCTTCCTCCCTCCTCTCACCGTTCAGTTTGCCCTAGCGCCGGGAAACCTTCGGGTAGCTGCGCGCTTAATAAATGTAATTATAAATAAAATATATATATATATATATATTAACTAGTGAAGTTCAGTGGTTTTTCAATTTTTGAATGTTTTAGATCTTCTCATTTCAACACCTGACTAGAACATCATTTTAACCATTGATGGTTTTTCGGTGAATTAATTAAATTTTATATATATATATATATATATATATATATATATATATATATATATATATATATAAATAAAAAAAATTAAATTAAGATAAATATTCCAACGTTAAACAGTATTCCTTTGTGTCCAACAATAATGTGGGGCAATGGCGAGACTTTATTAAATCCTGTTCCTATCACACAGGGGACAGATACTTCAATAAACATTTTCTAAAGAAGGGAATCTCCGATTACTCTCTGTTGTGTATGAGATTGGGCACTGTGACTATGTTGCAGAGAAGAGATTGGAGGTTGGACCCACTGAGACACTAAGAAGTACCTGCAAGAGATGACAGACTTATCTGACTGAAAATGTAGGGTCAGTATCCCAAGGTATAACTATGTGGCAAACGTATGAAGCAATCCTATGGGACCAATTGATTTCCAGAATAGTGGTAAACTGCTGAGAAAGAATAGAGGATGTTAGGGAGCTGGAATCTCGCCTTGCCAATGGGAGTGGGAGTACTTGGATAAACTTGATGCACAGCTGGCTCCTCAGATATCAATAGCTGGAGAACGATATCAACAGATGCTTTAAGATGATGCCAGCAGGCTCAGGAACATAATTTGGCCCACAGAGAGGAAAGACAAAGACGGGTTAAAACCTATACTGGGGCCATGGCAGACTCAGAATATGATATCACACAGGCCTTTGTGGCACACCTATAGCAATTATACCAACCTAGGAGCAGAAGCGAGAGGGGACATTCAGAAGTTTGTAGGCGATAGCTCCAACACCAGGCTGACATCAGAGGATAGCAGTGAGTTGGACCAATTGTTGGATGTAAAGAAATGAAAGAGGCCATAAAACAACTCAAACTAGGAAGTGCATTAGGGCGCAACAGATTTCCCTCTGAATTTTTCAAATGCTTGAGTGGGAAATTTTGTAAACCTCTTATGCAACTGTTCATGTACGCCGGTGTGAGGTTTGGTACAGCTGGGAAAGCTAATAACCAGAGAGGAACGTATAGTGGTACTGAAGATTTATTCAAGCTTGGTGCGTTACAGAACTTTCAAATAACAAGCAAAGTAGGTTCCTCCGTCAGGCCAGGGATTCCGGTTGGTACGTCTGCTTCTTACTCCCCGATGGCGTGGCGTGGAAGGGAAAAGAAAGAAAGCCACATTACTGGACTGTTTCCCCTATCTGATACGTGGAGGGGTAGGACAAGGGCGTGAGGGAACACCAGGGACCACCACCGTCTGAAGTGCTTCTACCCCGAGACGATACCGTCCCGACCCCGTAACCTCAGCCGCCCCTTTAAGCCGTTCCTCCCTCTTGGTGAAACAGACCCCGTATACGAGCTCGTACCTTGCGGTGCCACACTTCTCCAGGTGAAGTGTGGCTGGGCGAAGCGTGGTATCGTTGGCCTCCTGGCTTTCCTCTCGTCGGTTTCTCCCCGTCTCCTGCTGAAGTTTCCTCGAGCACTTCGGTTCCGGGTTCCTTCCGACCAGCGGCGAAGACGTCCGATGCTTCCGGTGCTGCTCCGGCGTTCGCGCCCTTCTCTTCGAACCCTCGCGTTATCAGCGCCGTCGTGGAAGATGATTGGTCAACTGGCGATGACGTCGCTGTCGGAGGCGCCGCCTCGGTGTAATCCCAGGCGGCTGTGGAAGGCGCACGAACATCCTGTGTCCGCCGAGGCGGAAACGAAGAAGGACAAACATCAGTAGCAGAGTCGAGGCAGGTAGGAAGCCCCTGAACATCAGTATCAGAGTCGTGGCAGGCAGTAGCCCCCTGACACATCCTCCCCCCAGGATTTCCCCGATCGGGGGAAAGAGGAAAGCGGGACAGAAAGTCAGCGTTGCCCTGATCACGACCCTTGCGATGACGGACCTCTATCTGAAAGGGCTGGAGTGCAAGGAACCACCGCAGGATGCGGTCATTGTGGCCACGATTACGCTGCAACCAAGTCAAAGGGGCATGATCCGTATACAGAACAAAAGGACGACCCTCAAGATAGTAGCGAAGTTTCTCCACACTCCAGCGGACAGCCAAACACTCCTTTTCAATGGTGGAATAAGCCTGTTCCCTTGGGAAAAGTTTACGGCTGATAAATAGTACCGGCCTCTCAAGTCCGTCTGAATCTTCCTGCGAAAGGACAGCCCCAATACCCACCCCAGAGGCATCCGTTTGAAGAATGAAGGGTCTCCTATAGTCAGGCGAAACCAACACAGGAGACGTTGTGAGGACATTCTGCAAGGCCTGAAAGGCGTTCGACTCTTTAGGACCAGGGGCAGGTAGCCTTGGAGACGACTGCGTCTTCCGTAACAAGTCCGTGAGGGGTCCTGCCAATTCAGCAAATTGCGGAATAAACCGCCTGTAGTATCCCACTAGACCCAAGAAAGCCCTCAAGTCCCTCTTGGTCTTGGGATAGGAAAGGTCGTGAATGGCTTTGACTTTCTCAGTCTGAGGCTCAATTAGTCCATTACCAAGTACATACCCCAAGTATTTCACTTTCTTGAAGGCGACTCTGGTTTTTTTGGCATTGATGTGAAACCCTGAATCGCGGAGACTGGAGAGTATATTCTCCAGATGCACTTTATGGTCCTCCCACGTTTTGCTAAAGACCACAATGTCGTCCAAATAAGCGGATGAATACTGCTGATGTGAAGACAGGACAGTGTCCATAGCTCTTTGGAATGTGGCCGGGGCTCCATGAAGGCCAAAAGGAAGAACAGTGAAGTGAAAATGACCTGAGGGGGTAGAAAAAGCAGTTTTCTCCTGATCTGCAGGATGTAGTGGAATCTGCCAATAGCCCTTGGTGAGATCAATGGTTGTAATGTATTGGGCCTCACCAAGACGCTCCAACAGTTCATCCACACGAGGGAGCGGATAGGCATCCTGCTTGGACACCCTGTTCACAGCTCGAAAGTCAATGCAAAAACGGATGCTTCCATCCGGTTTTGGAACTAAAACCACTGGAGAACACCAGTTGCTTTTCGAGGGAACAATGACGCCAGAACGTAGCATTTGGTTTATTTCATCCTGAAAGGCCTGTCTACGGGCCTCCGGTATTCTGTAGGGCTTTTGTTTCACTACCGTACCCTGGGGAGTGGGAATCGTGTGAACAGCAATGTTGGTCTTCCCGGGTTCGTTAGAAAATACATCCTTGTATTGCAGCAATAAAGCCATAATCTCTTCCTTTTGAGTTTCCGTTATTTCAGGATTAACAGGGGTGCTATGCACTGTATGAGGGACATTTTCCACAGTGTGTATTGACTGGGGAGGTTTACCCAACCATTTTTTAAGGAGATTGATGTGGTACATCTGTGTCTTATTCCTATTCAGTCTTAACACATAGGTGGTCTTCCCTATTTTTCTGACAATTTCAAAAGGACCTTGCCACTCTTTTTTAAGTTTGTGAGTGGAGGAGGGTAACAATACCAAAGCCCAGTCACCTATATCTAATTCCCTCCATTTCTTTCCCCTATCGTAGAAGGTTTTTTGTTTCTTTTGGGCTATCGACAACTGTTCATGGGCCAGTGTTCTGAGTTTGTGGAGTCTCGACTGTAGTTGCCGTGTATAGTCCAAGAGAGCCTCGGCTTCCTGAACCCCTTCCTTTTCCCAGCTATCCTTCGTAATTTCGAGCAAGGTTCTGGGAGCCCGACCAAACAATAATTCAAACGGGGATGTACCCAGACTAGCTTGTTTCTGACTTCGAAGGACAAAAAGGGCTAACGGCAACAACTGGTCCCAATTCTTACCATCCCCGGACAGAAGTTTCTTTAAGGTTAGTTTTAAACTGCCATTATATCGCTCGACCAAGCCATCTGTCTGGGGATGATATACGGAGGTTTTGATATGTTTGACTCCTAGTTGCTTACAAACTTGGGCCATGAGTTTTGAAACAAATGGGGTTCCCTGGTCAGTAATGATTTCCCGAGGAAAACCCATCCTGGAAAACACTTCTATCAACTTCTGGGCAATGGCCGCCGAAGTTGCTGCTCTAAGAGGGAAGGCCTCAGGATATCGAGTGGCATAATCAACCAAGACTAGGGCATATAAATGTCCTTTAGTTGATTTTGGTAAAGGTCCAATAAGGTCCATCCCAATCCTGTCAAAGGGCTTTCCAATGATGGGAAGGGGGTTCAACGGAACCGCTGGAGGGACATATGGATTCCTGCGCTGACATATTTGACATTCTTGGCAGTAACGTTGTATTTGAGCATATACCCCTGGCCAGAAGAAATGCTTCAAAATAGCCTGTCCTGTCTTTTCGGCTCCTGAGTGTCCTGCCAACAAATGCGCATGTGCAAAAAACAGGATTTGGTCTCTAAAGTCTACAGGAACCAAGAGTTGGGGCGTATCATCAGGTTTGGCTACTCTATACAACAACCCGTTTTTTTCAATAAACGTGGGAAATGTTCTCTGAGAAGGATCTTGACCAGAACGGGCGATCTGCCAAGCGTTAGAGAGAGTAGCGTCATTTAACTGTGCTGCTCTAAAATGAGTGTCTCTCGCCCAGGGTTCAGGTACCAGGAGTGCATTCCGGGGATCGCTTTGCAAAGCGTCTTTCAACAAGATAGAAAATCCCGGATTGTCAGTGCCTATAATGACTGGTTCTGGAAGAGAAGGCATTACCCCCACCACTACCTCAGTTACGGACCCTGCTGCCGTGCACAAATTAACAGTGGCTAGGGGATATTCCTTAACATCTCCATGAACACAACGTATATGCACAGTTTTCCCTGCCATGAAACACGAAGGAGGAACTAACTCTTGGCGGACCACCGAGTGTTTACACCCTGAATCTAATAGGGCCCTTACTACTTTCCCATGTATGGTGACACTTACGTAAAACACTGGTCCGGTCTCTTCTGCAAAGAGAAGAGAATATGGTGCATAACTGACATCCATGGGTTCTTCCTCCCTCTCTTTCGGCTTCTTTCTACAAAATCTCGCTATGTGTCCCCACTCTCCGCAATCATAGCACTGAGGTCCCTGAGTGGGTTGTACTTCCGGTTTGGGAAAACGTGGCCGTTGTGGTTCAAACAGGGGTTTTACAAACTTTCTCTCATTTCTCACTGGTATAGGTTTCAAGGTTTTTTCCGGTTCTTTCACCGGGGGTCGACCTTGAGCACGGGAGTAGGAAGTGGCCATTTCAATGGCATGCTCAAGAGTCAATCCCGCGTGTTGTTTCAGCCAGCGTTGTGTACCATACGGAAGGGCCTCTAAAAATTGTTCGAGGTAGATTTTATTCATCACTTCCTCTATATTACCCTCATGTGGTTTCAACCATAGGTCGGCAGCCGCTTTGAGTTTGTAAAATAAAGTTTTCGGGAGATCCCCTGGGGTACCTCGTTCCTGTCGGAATTTGAGTCTGTGCGTTTCTTCATCAACGCCGAGTCGATCCAATATATACTTTTTTACGACAGCATACCCTACAGTCCCATCTCTGTTAACTGTTTGATAAGCGGACTGGGCGTCACCGGTTAATAACGGTGCAAGATAGAACGGCCACCTATCCCCCGGCCAGGCACTGGCTCTGGCAGCCCTTTCAAAGTTCAGGAAGAAAGCCAAAGGATCGTCGCCCGGCGTGAATGTTTGCAACGGAACAACGGGGCCAGGTGCGTGGCTTCTACCTTGTCCTAATACTGCCAAAAGTTGATTCTGTCCCTCGGCCAATTTCACGAGATTATCAACTTGAGCCTGCATGGCATTGGAGAAAGTGGTACGGTCGGTGTCAGCCTGAGTAGCGGTCTGACCTATGGCCCACTCGAGTTTTGTCTGAGCTTCCTTCATTTGTTGAATTAAAGCTTCCATCTTGTATCAGAGGACGGTTCAAATGAGGATCCGAGTCACGGCACCACTTGTGAGGTTTGGTACAGCTGGGAAAGCTAATAACCAGAGAGGAACGTATAGTGGTACTGAAGATTTATTCAAGCTTGGTGCGTTACAGAACTTTCAAATAACAAGCAAAGTAGGTTCCTCCGTCAGGCCAGGGATTCCGGTTGGTACGTCTGCTTCTTACTCCCCGATGGCGTGGCGTGGAAGGGAAAAGAAAGAAAGCCACATTACTGGACTGTTTCCCCTATCTGATACGTGGAGGGGTAGGACAAGGGCGTGAGGGAACACCAGGGACCACCACCGTCTGAAGTGCTTCTACCCCGAGACGATACCGTCCCGACCCCGTAACCTCAGCCGCCCCTTTAAGCCGTTCCTCCCTCTTGGTGAAACAGACCCCGTATACGAGCTCGTACCTTGCGGTGCCACACTTCTCCAGGTGAAGTGTGGCTGGGCGAAGCGTGGTATCGTTGGCCTCCTGGCTTTCCTCTCGTCGGTTTCTCCCCGTCTCCTGCTGAAGTTTCCTCGAGCACTTCGGTTCCGGGTTCCTTCCGACCAGCGGCGAAGACGTCCGATGCTTCCGGTGCTGCTCCGGCGTTCGCACCCTTCTCTTCGAACCCTCGCGTTATCAGCGCCGTCGTGGAAGATGATTGGTCAACTGGCGATGACGTCGCTGTCGGAGGCGCCGCCTCGGTGTAATCCCAGGCGGCTGTGGAAGGCGCACGAACATCCTGTGTCCGCCGAGGCGGAAACGAAGAAGGACAAACATCAGTAGCAGAGTCGAGGCAGGTAGGAAGCCCCTGAACATCAGTATCAGAGTCGTGGCAGGCAGTAGCCCCCTGACAGCCGGGAAGGAGGGATTTCTACTTGGGTCCTGAACCCAAAAATGTCCACGGACTCGATAATTCTCGCCTCGGTGCCTATTCTAATCATGGGGTCCCACGCTGCAACTCTGGGCAATAGCTGCTTAATCTCCACTGCGGCTGCCCAGCCGCTGCAGGATGCCTGGCTTTCATGTTGGGGATGCCCAGTAGGGGTTATCTCACAGGGAAAAGCCAGGACGGTTTCCCAAGGCAAGCGCCTTGATGCCTTCGGGTGATACGTGCGCTATATAAGTCGCAATACATTTAAATTTACATTTGTCCTCGTACATAAAATGGGGAAGCCTACAGAACGATTTCCTTATTTCTTATTGAGGCCAAAATACTAGCAAAGATTTTGGCTATTGGGTTACTCCAGATCATTGAAAAACTGGTGGCTGAAGACCAGTCAGAATACATGCCACACAAGTCCACGCATCATAAACTACAACCTCAATATAGGGTGCTGCACAAGGAGGGGTTGATGCAAGAACCTACAGTCCCATTATCTCTCTATGCCAAGAAGGCATTCAATTAACTTGAGTGGCCCTACCTCATGGAGGGGTTACTGAAAATGGGCTTGGACCCTGAATTTAGAGGATAGATCATCCTGCTCTACACCGAACCGCTGGCTTGAATGTGGGTAAAGGCAGGGTGTGCCGAGAATTTAGGCTGGGAAGGGGCACCCGTCAGGATGGCCACTGTATCCCATTCTTTCTGCACTCACAGTTGAGCCTCTCATGCCTTGGATGAGGACAGACAGTCATACAAGGTACATGATGGGGTCCTGAGTGGGAGAATGTTATAGCCCTATATGCAGATGGTGTCCTTCTGTATTTAGCAGATCACCTGCACTCTAAATCTAGGGCCTTGGAAGTTTTGCAGATCTTCGAAAAATATTCAGGTGTAAATATCAACCGAGGACTGTCCTTACCCATTGCATTAGATCCATGAGGGATTAAAATATCGGGAGATGTTTATAACTGGGGATCTAACAGAATTCATGCACCAAAATCTCAATTGGATTCTTGGTGAATACAAGGTTGATGTGACATGGAGGCTTCCATTGTCTATGATAGGTAGGGCCGCATTATACAGAACTATTACGCTGCCAATGTATGTTTTTATACACATTGCAAAACACACCACATGCAATTTGAGGCAGATTTTTTCAATCCATGAATGGTCGAACAACCTTGTTACTATGGAACGCTGGACCCACACGGATTGCCCTGTTAGTCCAATAAGGGGTCTCTACGACAGAAGGGTAATCCTGCCAGTCTTGCAGATACTGCACTGAGCCCATTACACCCATACAGGTCTCTTTAAAGTCGTAAAAATGGAATCAGGCAGATGTCTAAGAGGATGTAAACAACAAGGCACACCACTATTTACTTACTGTAGGAATGACTAAAGGTGCAACATTTCTAATCAGAGGTAAAGCAGATGCTAAAAGAGGTCATTGTCCAGAATGGGAACTGACCAAAGTTGTGGCTCGAGATTTAGAAGGTGGGAAGGGGGTGGGGGAGAGGGGGGGGGGGGAGGGGAGGAGTAGGACGTTACTACGATATACCCATCTATCCTGTAACACTGCCCTTACTGTGGCCAAGAGGGATGTTCTTGATGGGGGGGGGGGATGTGTTAAGATACACAGAGCACCCCCAATGGGCCAGGAATGTGGACTGGTGCATGCAAGCTGAGGAAATGGTGTACATGTTGAGAAGGTGTCTGAACAAATTTAAAAAGATGACGGGAGTTCCGGGAACATGATTGTACAGGAGGCCTGTGATTGTGAGCAGCAGGACTGCCAGGCTGGAGAGACTACCCGATACAGCGGTATTCCTTGTTTCAAGTTTCTATTATGCTGGTTCACCTTTCCACTGACATGGTATTACTCTGGCCCTGCAAGACCAGAAATTTCAAAATAAGGACCGCAATTTTGTAAAAAGTGGTTACTCTGATTTTACAGTCACCATTAGGTTGCACATGTTAGTTTTTTAATTGATATTTTTTATTGATAAAATTAATAAAATTGTGTAAACAAAAAAAAAAAAGAAGAAAGATGACATTTTGGCCGTGGCCCACATCACCGGTGACAACTTTTGAGACTGTCTGAGAGAGAAAAAATCAAACTGAGGTGCGGCAAATGTTCAGGTCAGACTTCTTTTGGAATATTGAAACACTGTGTACTATACTGAGTCGCACACTATTCTTGGAATCGCTGATTCTCCAGAGGGTACCAAATCAGCCACATCCACTTGAGATGAACGAGAACCCATAAGTCAAAAGCAAAAGAGATGGTCCAAGATACCTTCAAAAAGAAACTCACAGATCCTCCTCCGAAAAAATCCTCCATAAAAAGGAAGCTGTAACTAAAAGTACCAACAGGAAGATGGAACTGCAGGTGCAGAAAGAATCCTTTAATTGGAGCGGACTGAGACCTTCCCTAGGAACTGTATTCTGAAGTAGACTAAAAAAATAACTAAGCTCTTCAGCATGCGGAGGGGGACACGGTAAACAACTTGAGGAACGGTGGGGCGGGTCAGGCCACGCCAGCATCTGAGGATAGGGATTTAAGAAAGGTCCTCAAAACAAGTTTAAACATGAAAAGAATTCTTAACGTACCAGTAAACTATGTATGTATATGAACATTTTAAAGGTTCATTTCCAGTTGAGGGGTGGGGGGAAAGGTTTACAATTTGTTTTTGAGTGTGGCATCAATGTTGGGAGTCCCAGAGGGTACATCCTCGATTTTATCACTTGATACCACTTCCTTGGGAGTCCTTGCTGACTCCCCAGGAGATTCACCACATCAAAAGCAACAGAGGCTACTTGAGATCTAGATGGATCCATAGGCATTATTTCTCCTCTGGTCCCAATAAGAAGGGTGGTGTGGATATCCCGTGGCCTACATGTGCAAGGGGGTAGCTAAAAATACATTTGCTGAAATAGCCAGGAGGTTCCCAACTCTACAGCTGTCCCCAAGGATCACATATTTACCATAGCAATGGCATGTGTTCCAATGAAAACCGAGATAAGTTCATTAGAGAGGTCCTATAAAAGGTCGTCACCTCACCCGATAGCAAGTCCTGATCAGGGAGACCTTATTATTATTCTGGACATAACGCCAGACAGATTGGTGAAGCGCACTGGCTAGAAAGGACTGCTATCTTGCAGTGAATTGGAATGGTTAAACAACCTGGGATTGATCGAGATCTGGCGCTCTCTAAGTCCAAGTTCTAGGGAATACACTTTTTCCTCAGTGTTCCAACTAGCGGCCGTTCCTCCGTTTGGGCGGAGGTACGTCAGCCCCCTGCTGCAAAAGCAGAAGTGGTGAAAAATAAAATGGTAATACAATTAATTTACTACCATTTTATTTTCTACTGCTGCTCCCAACCAGAGCCAAGAGTCAGGGCAGGCAGGGCCATCAGTGCTAAATTGCAGCAGGGATAGAATGGTGCCCACTCCTGGTTAAAGTGAGCATGTCACTTTGGCCAGCTGTCTTGTGACAGTCAGCCTGCATGCGCACCTCAAACCTCTCCAATCCGAGCTGTCACAGACATCATGGTGGAGAGAAAGCAGAGGTCCCCAGTGCCTAAAGACTCTTTGAGTCAGCCCGCTCCAACTAATCCTGGCTCTTCCCTCATGCTGGTTAACATTATCATCAGCATGAGATCAGTGTCTGGAGTGATAGAGGTGAATTGCTGGGATTGCCAAAGAGAACACCCAAGACACATGGGGACATCATTACCTTTATCTTATTGTTTACTTTTCTGACTCACTGACAGGCACTATGAGAAACTCACACTGCCTTCAGCCTCAAATTCAGAGCTCTCAATAATGACCAATTACAAATAAAACACTGATAACGGGCCATGATTGAGAGCTTTGGCATTGAGAATAAAGGAATCTATCATAGAGCCAGTCACTAGGTTAAAACATCCCTTTTGCTCCGGCGCACCTCCACTTCTAAATATTACTGCTTGCCACTGGTCCAGACAGTTAGATGTCAGTTTAGAATATTTCTTAGGGACACCACACATTCTAGCAGAAACAGAGTAGGCTAAGATCAGAATGACAGTCTTGTTGGACCACTCCCCAATATGCGACTCCGAGGAATCCCCAAGGGCACAGCACTCCAGCAAGAGCTGTGGATTAAATGTCAACCGAACCAAGAATGAAAACATCCAAACCGAAATACAAGGGGGTGATCCAGCGCTTTCCACAAGTAAATGATAAACGAGGCACATAGCTACTTTATAAGATATTCTTAAGGGTGTGATATGGGGCAAATTTATTCCCATTGCCATAAAACTTAAAAGAAGGGTGCAAAGGATAGCAAGACTTGATGGAAAGGTAAGGGACTTGGAAACCAACCACAAATGAACAGAGGCTAAGACAGAAGCTGTTGCTGGCCTGGCAGCAACCCAGAGCAATAGAAATTAAGTAGAATACATTTTTCTTCGTACACGTTACCATTACTACAAGAGGGGAAACACTGCAGGTAAATTGCTCGGCAGCAAATTAAGGAATAAAACATCTAAGGATAGGCTTACAGAAATTACCAACCCCAGAGAGGAGGCACCAAAACAGACAACGATATCACCCTGGCTTAAAAACACTTAGGAGGAACCGTACAATACATCTCAGAGATGGAAATAAAGTCGAACATATCCACGGCCACACCAGTAGGCCGAATCATTAGAAACAGATATCTCAAAATAAGAAGGGATCTCCGGACTTTATAAACTACAAGTTAGTAACAGCCCTGGCCCAGACACCAACATTCTGTAAAACCTTTTGCTCTTTACTAGCCCTGATAATAACGAACCTCTACAACCCTTCTGCGAAACCTATACAAGGAAAGAGGCTGTTCTAACTGTTATCCTTAACATTGGAAACGACCCCACCATTTGCAGTTCGTACAGACACATATCCTACTAAAATTTCGACACAACGTTTCACTGATATTCTAGTGCAACAATTTAATCCATTGATGGAGGGGTTGAGAGACCCTGACCAGAGAGGGTGCAGAAATAAAACTAGATGAATCCTTCACATACTCAACTCCCAACACTTACAATTAAAACAGCATTACAGTTATCGAGTGACAATGAGAAAGAGATCGATCACATACAATCGCCCTTCCTGAAGAGAAATCCTTGGTAAATTGGGCCCAAATTCAGCTCATGAGTACTAAGCTGGTATTCACACTTCTAAGGCAAGGGGAATGGGCAAGTTACTTTGCTATTTACCCATTTCGCTTGATGAAGCGAGATTAAGAAATAAAATGCGTTTTGACTCGCTAAGTTATAGTTCCATAATGAATTAATAATATTAATGGGTTTATGCATGATTTGTACTAATTCAACCTAGTTTAAAAATGCGTACGTTGAATTAATAAACTAACTTTGTCTATTTGTTTTGTCAACATTAATTGCGGCCGTTTAAATATTGGCATGTGCTTATTTTAAATGTGCTTTCGTCTATGTCGTGTCTTTTTTGTGGCAGAGAATCCTGAGGCCCATGTGAAGGTCTTTATAATTGCTGCTTAATCGTGCTTAAAGCTAGATAACAAACGAATGGGTTAACTTTAGTAAAGGGGGTGGGTAACAGAATGACTTTCATTACTCAAATTAATTAATGTTTTGTGTTTCTTTGCATACTGGAGTGGAGAAGTGTGGCTCACTGGTTAGAGCAGGCAGACCCTGAAGCAGAGGTTAGACCCGGGACCAGGGTTCAATTCCCGACGCGGCAGGGTCTTGAGCTCAAATGTCCATGGACTCGATAATTCTCGCTTCGGTGCCTGACCTAATCATGGGTTCACACTCTGCAACTCTGGGCATTAAGCTTGCTTAATCTCCACAACGGCCCCCCGCGGCGGGATGCCTCGCTTTCACCTTGGGGATGCCCTGTAGGGGCTATCTCACAGGGAAAAGCCAGGGCGGGTTCCCAAGGCAAGCGCGGAGATACCCCTTCGGGGGTCGATTATGGCGCTATATAAGAAACATAATAATAATAATAATAATAATAATACTAGTTCTTCGAGAAAGAGGCTTGAGGCCTAGCTTATAAATGGGTGTTTGGAATCCTGTCATGATGAGCCGAGCACAGCAAAAGAATGAAAAAAGAGTTTGTCACATTCATAATCGTCAGTAAACATAGTATGTGGAACTGTGCAGGATGTGCTCCGTGTTGTATAAATTCCAAGGACAGGATGCGCCAGAAAAGCCAAGCTGAGGAAGCAGCGAACTGTTATTTAATAAGTTGTTGCAAATACCTCGGAAGCCAATGTCGCTTGTGGACAATCGACAAAGACGTTTAAGAAAGGCACGATTTTGGAATGAGAAAAGGATGATCTAATGTGGACTGACGGCTGTCAGCCAATGAAAGCGCTGGATGTCTTTTAAAAGGTATTCTTTTAGTTAGTTTTAGATAGAGAAAAGGTATAAAACTTGGCCCCTTGGGAGGAGCTTTGCTGGCTCGTTCCTGAAACCTGAAGGGCGTGAGATGCTGACGGACTTTTGACTCACGTAAGGGAGAATAAACTAATGTCTTTCCTTTTTAGGTTTTATTAAGTTTAGTTAGGGAAATAGGGTTTAGGGAATGAGTTTCTTACTGCCTATATACTTGCCGCGCTGATTTTGTTTTGAAACTGACTGTCTAACGTGACTTTACTTAATAAAATGATGCTTATTAAATGCTAATAAAAGATTTATTAATTAAAATGCTCTTTATTTGAAAATAAAGTTAATAAAATAGATTTGAAATGACAAGCTGGTCTTGATTATTTTGAGTCTAGTTACCATCAGTTAATCCATTGCCTAGGTGGCTTAATTAAATGACTTTATTTAATAAACATGATAATGATAAACTGCAGTAGTATATAATTGTAAATAGTTTGTGAATAGTTCTGATTAATTAGGTCACATGACTGAGTTGGCTAATTCTTGTCTCAGTCATTTATGGGCCGTGTGAAGAGTTTATGATTAATGGTGAGTATCATGGTGTAGGATGGTGCTTTTGAGACAGAATTTCTTTAGGCCTGCTGGATCACGCTCCTCTTTAGCCTTTCCCCATCATGCCCCCACTAGTCATTGGCTGCAGGTAGGTGTATGTGTTTACAATACCAATAAAGAGAGTCAAACTATAAACTGCTCCTGTCAAAGTAAAGAACACAGAAGGACAGTAAGAATATAAAAAAATCAATTACAAATACTTGCAAAATGCTTTGGTACAGGAGGACCACTTTTTTGTATATTAACCAAATCTGCCCATTCCACTTTTAATATAGGACTCCACATAGCCAGTGGTACAGTACACAGCCACACCTTGCAAGTGCTTAAGGGCTTTATGAATGTAATTTCTTTGTTTGTTTGTTGGTATGCTTCAGTTCTCATGCCGATTAGGATTTGCTACTGTTTCTCTGGGGTCACATTATACCCTAGGTCCTAATGGCTAAGAAGAGTGCACACTTAGGACATAGTTTACCTGTGTGTTCCACCGTGTGAGATATTCTTGGCACTCACCTAGCAAAGTTCACCAGACACAGCAGAGTAGTCTCCAGCAGCTGCACCACCAGCAGAGGTCCCCGTACTTGCATTAACGGCTCCTGAAAGAGATGCTTACACTGTGAAGTTAAGACCCTATTTGCTATACAGCCATTATGCAAAACACACTCAAGTCTCCATCTATGCATCGTAATTCAAAGATAAAGTGATAGCAAGCAGAGTGGGTAGTATGTGAGCAATTATAGGAAATGTTTCATTAATGCAATATAAAGCTATTTGCAATAACTTGACTAACTGAATAAGGACAAAGATTCTATAGTACATTAGCTCGAGACCAGCGTCTTCAGATGCAAGAGGTTGCAGTAGAGGAGAAAAGTAGAGCCAATTTTGCAACTATGACTTCAAATCCATGCACTGAAATTTTAGATGTTCTCACCTGACATTGCAGTAATGTCTGCATGGTTCGCCCCTTGGAGTCAATACCGACATCAAAATGCTGCTATCGAACTTCGGTACCTGTACAGCAACCTTTTCTTATTACAACCTAAGAATTATTTGCAAGCCTCGTCATACACTTACTCAAAATATTCTTATCTAGAACATAGATCACTTATTTAGCCTCATCTCGGGCTTCGCCTATAGCATTTCAATTTCTTTCGATAAAATGCTGAACTTTGACATCTGTATAATATTTCAATTAGCAAGTACCTACCTGAACTCACTCTTCAGACTGTGCATACGCACAGTTTGCATAGCACAGGTTTCAATAAAAATCCAAAACCCAGGTCTATAAAAATCAATCCATGGTCTAGCACCCAAAGGCTCTAGCTACACTACCAACATCCCCACCCAGACATTGAACCTTCCACCAACTCCCCATGAATAAATGACCCTACATCATCTTACGATGCAGGTCATTAATTTTGATATCTTCAAGTCAGCATTCTGATATCTAAGGCGGCATCCCGAAATCCGTCAAAAGCAAATAAGAAAGCAACACCACCTCCTTTGACTTGAAAGATGCTGTGAACCCTATCTGTCCCTCATTACCTTCCAGCCTTCATCCCCTAAACACCCCCGTCCACAGAGCCCAGTTACAGCTAGGGTCACTCCATATCGACCACCAAAGCATTAGAGCAACGGTGCCATCTTAATCACAAACAAGCTTTGTCCCTCAACTCTCGTATGCTTGTGGACAATGTTACCAAAGAATAAATATTGCCTCTGGTTCGGTCTGGTGTTACGCTGCATCAAAAGGAAAGTACAGTCGATGTGAAAAAATCAGGCCTTCAGCAACTAGTTGCAGACTTGGATCATGCCTGATATTAGGCAAGAGAGAGGTCTGGTCAATTTTACTACAACGAAAGTTCAGCTAGGTATGATAGGTAGGCAGATATGCAAACAACCTACACCCAATGTGGCCCTTTAATTCAGGCCTCTGGATCAAACTCACCATTATGAGCAGGTCACTCAGACGACAGCCTCTTCTGCATGCTTCATAAGGAAAGGTCTTACCATGCATAGTAACATCCCCAGCCCTAGATAACTTTCGGTAGGCAGATTTACTTATTTCACTTTGCCTCATCTTACATATATCACAGATATTTAAAGAGGTCCTCTCCCCAAAATGTCTTTTGTAAAAACGTTCTACTGGTATATCCCTGAGTTCACACTACAGCCACTGATATTTAGCTATTTCAATGAACGGCACAACCATCAGAATCAAAGCACCTCCAGCAAATAGGACACGGTAGAGACTAGCATCTGAGGAAGTAATGGTTCTGCCATAGCATGCATAGCACACGAAAGAATGAGGCACAAGTGCTCAGATAATTGCGTTTTTGACTTTTACAACTATACAGTGCTTATTTTTGATTTATAAAACATACCTACTCTCGCAAATACGACAGAACCCTCCGCGATGGACTTCACAGTCACTTCAGAGGCATCCACCGTCTTCAGGTACTCAAAGAAGGCCTTGTCCACAGTGCTCGGGAGGGCAGACTCCAAGTATGCAATTTCTTAAACAAAACAAAAAACAAGCAACAGAGGAGTGAGCCCAAGGTTCCACAAAACAAAAACCACACAGTGAAGTTTGCATATTACGTTCAGACTGAGCCACATCCCGCAAGGAATGAATGGATACATGCAATGGCAATACAACTGCATGAATCAAATGTCTCCATTACAGACAGTGAAAACCTACAATAAATGTAAAATCACTAGACTGAGAGCCCTGAGGAACCCTAGAGGCCACAACTCTCACACCTATTACACTGACAGAAAGGAATGGCGATCAAAGCCCCTACTTTAGCAAGCATCTAGGGGCTTCTCAAGACGCACAAAAATCTGAATGTACTCCCTATGCCCTATTATGGCACATCACACGAATACAGCCATAGGTGCAACTTGCAGGCTACAAGATATTGCTTCTGCAGTTACAAAGACATACAATGGGAACAGTCCAGCCCGAACTGCATTTGTCATCCCGATTGGGACGGGTATCTCAGACGTAGGTCTCGTGCTCTCTATGCCACTGGAGTCAAGCTGTCCTGGCTGAAGAGGGGTGAAACCCCGAAAGTGGTCCTAGGATGCCTGTTTCCAGTCCAGTTCGGGCTGGACTGTTTCCATTGGGCACAGGGTCAAGACTGATTTGCATATGGCTGGGTTCAAACTGAAATGGCATGGTGAGCAAAAAAACTATGGATTTAGGCCCAGAGCTCTGTACTGGGGTGAATGTATGACATTGTCCTGCATTCTGTCCATCAACTGCTGTTTTGGCAATATATAGTGATAGCAGCTGGAACATTTAAGCCATTACTTGCCTTTATATGCTGCTAACACAGGAAATACTGCAGCCTTTGACTGCATTACGCCTCAAATCAGAGGAAGATTTGGGGGAGGCTATAGACGAGAAGCAATGGCGAGAGCTGGTGGAGAGAGCCTGTAAGAGCTCCAGAAATGCCCGATTACAGTAGGTCCACTTCTATGTCCTGCACAGAGCATACCTCACCCCGGGTAAAATTAATGAATACTTTGGTGTCCAATCGGCTGGTTGTCCACAATGTTCGGTGGAGGGAGCAGAGTTTCTGCATATGTTCTGGGATTGTCCTGCCTTGAGGGGCTACTGGGAGGGGGTCACCACAGTTTTAGCTAATACAATGGATAGAGAGGTTGTGCCGTCCCCAGGGTATTGCTTTCTGCACTGGTTCCCCCACACGGCCAGGAACAAGGTCACGAGCAAGTCTTTGGACTTGGGACTGGTTTTGGTTAAAAGGGAAATCACTAGTCATTGGAAGGCGAGAAGTGGCCCTAACATATCCAGATGGACGAGGGAATTTTTGCGATGGGCAGAATGAGAGGGGACAGTCAGAACGCAAATGGCTAAAAGGACAGGGAGTGAGAAAACGCAAGAGGCGGCTAGGGCATGGGAGGCACTAGTGGGGCTCCTGAGACACCCAGCTGAGCATAGGGAAGATAGCCTAGATGGAGAGGGCCTGGACCAGAATCTCTGATCAACCGGCAGTGCCACAGTTCCTGACTTTAGACCACTCAATCGACCTGACCCACCATACTGAGCGCACCCCACCAAGCTTCTAACGGCACAGGCTAGTTGGCACAGGAGATAGTTAACATTCTGATGTAGCCCTAGACTGTATTGATAGTTAGCGACATGCCTGGGGGCGGGGAGGAATGGGCGGCAGTTTGGGTAGGGATGGACTGGAGTTGTGAAGGGAGCACACCGACTGTGTGAAGAGATCCTAGCGGTTTGATAAATATTGTATTATGTCATCACTAAGTACAGGATTGTGGGTGGTTTGGGAGGATGACGAACACTATTCTCCAGTTCCACAAGCGGAAGTACTGGACAATTTTCAGTGAAGGTATTGTTTTTCTGTGACTACTTGCTTGCTTACGCCGGCGGGCGTTTTTTTATATAGTGCTGATATTTCCTGAGATCCATTTGGATATGTATTTTGAAAACTCGATAGTTTTTTAAAAAAAAAGTGTGGCTCATATTCATATTTAAAACTTTTAGATCTGGTCACGCCAGAACAATATCACTGATGTGGATGTCATTACTGGGAGTGAGAATGCTCTACTGAATAATCCCACTTGTCCAGTTAAGATGCACTGCTAAGACGGCCCATATAGGACACATGTAATGGCAGTCTGGCCAGTAGCTAGTGGAGATAGCATCCTGGTGTAAGGATCTTCACGGCCTGGTCTGCAGGAGCTGCCTGAACGACACGAACAGTTGAGACACAGACCTAAATGACATGGCCATGTCAATGTAGTAGTTGAAAAACCCGAGCACCACCTTTGTTGCACTACAGCTGTCAAATTAAGATAATCAAGTCATAAAGCTGAGCACGGACTTCATTCCGTCAGTCACCTGAACTTTGTTCCGTCACTCCCATGTCACCTATGAACCCTGTGTGTCGAGTTTTTAGGTCTCGCCTAGGCAGCGCTTGTGCGGTCTCTTCGAGACCTGCTGTGTCACGATATGGGCTTTACACCTTACCCATCACCTGCCCAGGTTTTCAATTGGCTCTTGCGACTGTCTTTTGTAAGTGCTTTTTTTTACTTTGGTTAGTTTGCTTAGTAGTCCCTCCTTTTCTATCAATCAATCAATCAATCAATCATAGCATTTGTAAAGCGTGCTACTCACCCGTGAGGGTCTCAAGGCGAGGGGAGGGGTGTTGAGACTGCTCGAAAAGCCAGGTCTTGAGCCTCCTGAAGGGGAGTAGGTCCTGGGTCTTCCGTAGGAGGATGGGAGGGGGTTCCAGGTTGTGGCAGCAAGGTGGGAGAACGATCTGCTGCCGGTGTTCACTCTTCGGATGCGGGGTACGGCGGTTCGGGGTGTAGAAGGGGAGTCGGCTTTTGAGGTATGTCAGTCGTTATTGTGGAGTGCTTTGTGTGCGTGGGTGAGGAGCTTGAAGGTGATCCTCTTGTTGAAGGGAAGCCAGTGTAGGTCTCTCAGGTGGGGTGTGATATGGCTGCGTCGAGGGATGTCGAGGATCAAGCGTACAGAGGCGTTCTGTATGCGTTGTGGTCGTTTCAGGAGTTTTGCCAAGGCTGCTCCGTAGAGGGAGTTGCCGTAGTCTAGCCTGCTGCTGACTAAGGCCTGGGAGACCGTTGTTCTTGTTTTGGTGGGTATCCACCTGTAGATCTTGCAGAGCATGCAGAGGGCGTTGAAACAGGAGGATGAGATGGCGTTGACTTGCTTGGTCATGGAGAGTGTTGAATCGAGGATGAATCCCAGGTTGGATGCGTGGTCGGTGGGTGTCGGTGCTGCTCCCAGGGCTGTCGCCCACCAGGAGTCGTCCCAGGCAGATGGGGTGGAGCAGAGGATGAGGACCTCCATATTGTCTGAGTTCAGCTTCAGAGGGCTGTTCTTCATCCATTTGGCGATGGTTTTTATTCCTTTGTGGAGGTTGGTTTCATGCTTGTTCTTTCTTGGAGGTGTCTCACCCTAAGCCTGCACAGCAGTACAATGATGATGTATTGTAGAACAACATAAGGCACAACAGAGTAGTGGGCTTTCGTGTAGCCACTTCAGGAGACACCCGTACTGATGCAGACCACTCTAGCAAGGCCTTCTGCCTGTGTTCGATTGGCTATTTCCTGCAGCAGGTAGAGTCTAGGTATGCTTAGAGGAAGAGAAGGGATAGATAGAGACTTTGGGAAGTTGTCAAAAAAGCCTACAACAGTTCTGTGCATTTTACAGTTGGTCTCTTCAGCCTCTGAGAACAATTGTGACTTCACCAAACAGTTGTAAAGGCAGAGTACAAACATGTGCACCCACTAAACGAGAGGACGATCTGAAACTTTTATCAGATACTTTGTGAAAAGTATGGCAGCAGACAGCAGTCCACCAGCAACACCCTGAGCTACCAATGTCCTTGGTCCACTCTGAATCTAAGGAATCTCCAGTCTTTTCATTGGATAGAGGTATGAAAGCATGTGCCTTCTAGGCCCAATGCAATAATGCAGGAAGAGTATCACCTTTAAGATTGCCATCTTGAACAAATGCTTTCTGATCAACCCGTTCACAAAGCCCAAGTGTATGATGATTTATGGTACTTTGTCTTTCTTCTGTACCAGCAAGCAGATACGAGTGTCGGGATGTGGGTTTCTTGAAGGGGTGGTGGGGCTGGGGAGGTGGGGGGGGGGGGGGGGGGCGGCAGGGGACATGGGAGGAGTCAACTATTTGAACTCAAGTGTGTGACTAGATTGCACGATTTTCATCACCACCAGTCCAAGTTGATTGTGTCACATATTGAGGCCTTGTGATAAGTGCCCCTGCAGACCTGGGAAATGCTGCTGTACCCAGGGCAATCATGCCTTCATCTGCGTGGAAACCACCTTTTCTACAATGCCTCGTCACTTTGATGCCCCAACATCTTCTCCTAGGAGTTGATAGCCGAGAGTGGACCCATGTGGTCTACTGACAGTGTGCCTATACCCTGTGTTGGGTCTGCCTTGACGTGATGGAGTACCTCAATGACCTACTCAATGAAGAGTTCCTCATCATCGAATGGCAAGTCTAGCAAGCACCCCGGCTTGTATCTCCAGTCGTAATTAAGTATATTTTAGCCATGCCTGGCATCTGAGTACCTGTCCATGATACATGTGACAAAACCCTATGACCATCATTTCCATAAACGCATTTATAGTTTGTTACGAGGCTAGGCTATTTGTGGCTTCATCCGATTTATCATCTGGTATCCGATTTATCATCTGGTAGAGATGGGCGCACCCTCTTGATCATCTTATGGAAACGGATTATTGAAAACCCACTGGTGCAGGGTCACCCTTAGTCTACGAGTTCCTAACTTGTAAGGTGGAATCGACACTGCAGTGAAGTACAAACCAGGGATCATTTATTAGCATTCATGAATAGGGGCTCATCCCACAAGCACCATAGAGCTACTCTAGGAGGAAGCACACTGAATGATGGCTACAGGGGTTTTTGTAGCAAAAGATCACAAACAAGGGACGCCCAGAGGTAAATAGAGCTTTGGGAAGAACACACAAATTAGGTAATGGTAAGAATCAACAGCCTTGGTTTCTTGTGCAATTGTCACGTCCTAATGCTGCACAACAAGATATGCTATCTGAGTAAACTTTACTTGAGGCTTTACCATTGTCTGAAAAACCCCGGGCAGACGCCAGCTGTTCTTTTGCGCTGACTCTGCATGTATACACAGCCTTCAATGCCCCAATCTAGATTCTTTACTCATGTTTATACATGGATAGAGCCAGACTGGAATTAGGGCATGGGTGAAAAATGAACGAGGCACAGCTTAATCAAAAAACAAGAGAATCAGATTTTACCTTTTAACAGTCCTTTATTTCCAGCCTATGATGAATCCATTTTAAAAGTACACATATTAATCTCGTATATCGATGTTCGTAAATTTCAGTTTGCAACAATTTCTCGATTCAATTCATGAACATTAATCAGGGAGGTTTAATATTATTACAACTGGCTATACAAGCTATACATATCGTAGGGGCACATTGAATGCAGCAACAGCAAGTGAGAAAAATTATTCCTATAGTTGCTATTCCCATTAACAATTTCCAGCCCCAAGTAGAAATTATTCCCCATAACCACTCAGACCAAGTCCATGTTCCTTGGTCTTGATGTAATTCTGCAGCTATTTTATGCAATTTGGAAATGGAGTCATAAACATATAGGGTGTGGTCAGGGATAAACACACAACAGCTACTTCCGATAATGAGACATGCTCCACCACGATCAGCTAGTATTACGTCTAATACCATCCTATTTTGTAATGTTACAATTCTCGTAATTTGGAGCTCTTCCGTAATATTTCCAAGAGCCATTGCTGTTTGAGTACCACTCGGGTCCGGTGTCTAATCTTTCTACTTTTTAGGGCTGCACCAACAAAGAAAAAGAATGCCAAGTTAAAATCAGCATATTGCTGCAACGCTGATCTGTTTGATCTACATCATCATTATTTATAGTTCCTTTAAATCTATTCAAGGAGATGTCATTAAATAGGTTCTGGTCTTTGTGATAAGATGCAGGTGCTAAGAACACAAGAGTAAGCAAAAAGGACACAACATATTCCGGACCATCCGATTGGTAGATAATAACCTTTGTTTCCACAAATGAAGTGTTATGGGAGGATAAAAAACTACTATTGTTTGTTCCAGTGATATTCAATACTGTAGTACAGTCACTTTTTTCCCACAGGTATACTGTCAATGCTGCTTACACAGAGATTTGCTCGGGCTCTAGTCACATCGAGAACAGGAGGTCCATTACCAGTGGCTGTTAGAGCGTTAGAAAAAACGTATCTTGTGGAGGAATTTCCTCTGCGATACTCCTCCATTTCCCATCCAGTTCCTTTGGCCTGTGAGAGGCCTTAATCATCTGGGTAACCAACCTTATTTAGCTGTGTATTAAGTCTGCCTACATCCGGTGGAGCAATATTAACAGCGGCAGAGGTCAACAACAGTGCGAACCAGGCTCCACATAAGCCATTATGTGAAAATGGCAGGGGACTGAGAGGCATTCCTCTCTTCTTCTGATGGGCTGGCAACATTCCACATACCCAGCAGTTGGTAGTATTCGTGAAATTATGAGTATGATGTAACATTTGTATGAAAGTGTTATTGAGGTATGACATTCGATGTTTCTTTTCATGATAGGGAAGAGTGAAGTAATAATGTTCCGTTGGGTCAGGAGTAGTAGAGGGCAATAAGTTCCAAGCCGGAATCACTTTCTCCATTGTCCAAGAAACTGCTGCCAATATTATCAATAATATGATCAGAGTCACCATACACATCTTGTCATTGCTTCACAACCTAGATCCCAATTTCTCCTCCTTGGTATCAATACAACCACAGGTCGGAGAGAGACCCAGGCGCCACTGAGCACGTATCACAACCCACTCTGAACCTAGTTCAGCCGAATCTGGGATCCTACCGTGTCACAGCCAAACCGTTCAACTAATTGAAACAAGTCCTCCGGTATCTCCATCTACTCCATCCCTTCCTTGGTCGTAAATTGTACCTTGTTGCCGAAGGCACAGTTTGATCAGGAAACAAAGTGCCTTCATTCAGAGGAGCAACACTTTTCTGAGTTTGTAAGATGTCTTTCAGATCATTTCTGCCTTCTGGTTGGATAACAGTTGCTGGGATTCGTTTACAGGGTGCAGCGTTGATCCAATTGCGTCTGTTGGTGACACAGACAGCAGTTCGGGTTGCCAGCAAGACTTGCTCGGCGTTCTTCCAAGGGTCTAGATTCTTAGAGCATTGAAAATTCTTTATCAGGACAAATTCACTGGGTTGGAGACCATGAGCCGGATCCTCTGATGTGTCTGGTATAGCTTCATGCACCTACTGGTAAATCAGAGACAACTTTTCAGTAAAAATTTTCAGGTAATCACTCAAAATATGGTACTGTATTTCCTTTATCACATTTGGCCTTGGGGGTCACCGTACATTTATAGGCCTGCCAAAAACTATTTCATAGGGAGAAAGTCCAATCTTACTATGTGGGATGGATTTACAGCTAATGCTAGGGGCAAAGCATGTGGCCAATGAAGGCTTGTTGTTGCCTGTATCTTCACTAGTTTTAACTTCAATGTGGCTCTCTACTAGACCCGCTGCCAGCACGAATCTTTTGTTTTACCCCTAAACCCTTCATTAGGTTCTCTATTATCTGGCCAGTAAAGTGAGGGGCATTGTCACTCCATAGGACTCTACAAACCTCAAAACGGGGGAAGAACTCCTTTAACAGAATTTTAGCTGTTGTCAAGGCTGTGTTCTCTTTGGTTGGATAAGCTTCTACCCACTTACTAAAGAAACAAATCACTACTAATACATACTTCAAATTATTACAGCGCTCTAACTGAATATAATCCATTTGAAGTGCTTCCAAGGGAACCTGGGGTGGAGAAAATCCACCAGTAGGGGTTGCCCTTCCCAGGATTGTGCTGTAGACAGATCATGCAATGTTTAACCAAATGCTCAGCTGTTTTCCGAATGTGCTGATTATCCCAACCCTGTTCTAGTTGGGAGATGGTGTTTTGGCACTGACATGAGCAGGTCCATGAGCCATATTCACAAAAGGTAATAAGCAAGCATAGGGCAACTTCCATTTCAACATATATTTCTACCTCCAACATCCCTCATCATATAACTCTCCTTCCTTTTTAAATTCTACCTTTCCTTGTTCCGTAACTAACTGCTGCGTTTCTTTGATCTCTGTATACATATTTTTCCATCTTTCAGCTTGGGATCGTAATACATACATCCTACTAGTGTGTATACTCGCAGTATTTCTTGCAACTTCATCTGCAAAGGCATTTCCTTGTCCCACTTTGTCTGTGATTCTCTTGTGGGCACATTTGATAATGGCTACACTCTTTGGCAATGTCAAGGCAGTAAGAAGACTATTTACCAATTCACCATGCTGTATTTTAGAACCACAGAATCCCTGTTCCTTCCAAAGCTTGCCAGAATTGTGTGCCACGCCAAATGCATACTGACTGTGTAAATGTTCACTGATAACCCTTCACTAAGTTCAGAGGCCCTTAAAAGCGCAATAAGATCAGCTGCTTGGGCAGACTTTTGCGGAATAAGAGCTGTTTTTACCACAGTTTGTAATGTGGTTATGGCATAGGAATACCAACGGGGATGATGGAGTGCTTGAGCAAATCAAACACTCACCCCCAGTCAACTTATCTGGGTTTAATCCAGCATAATTCTTTAGCTCACTCCACCACCCCAGTTCAGACATGGCCAAATGCAAATCAGTCTGACCCTGTGCCTCATGGGAACTGTCCAGCCCGAACTGCCAAGCCAGGTCTTCCCTGGACTGGAAACAATGATCCTGGGACTGGTTTTGGATTCATAATTCTCATCATCCAGGCTATCTTGAATCCAGTGGTACAGTGAGCAAGGGATCTTGTGGTAGCAGTACCAAACAATCTTGGTCTGTCTCACTGTGCACTGGCTATAAGTGCTAAATAATCTGCCAAATTCAACCTAAAAGAGGTTTTGTGCTCTTCTTTATATTTCTTTTATTTCATGGTTTATCCACTGTGTTACTTTCATACGTGTATTATTATCCTTCTTCCGTTTTCAAAATTATTAATTTTCAAAACTTTGTTGCCCATAATGCATTGTAATCTATTTGTTAACGTGTATCTCAATTCTCCTCACATTTCTCCCAATGCATTTCGGCACAAACGTGCCTTCATCAGGGGATTACCTAGACAAAAATAGATAAATAAACTGGTGTCAACTCTATGGGGAACTTTGTGGGTTTAGTATGAGTGATCAAAGATATAGCATGCTGTACGTGATTGATATTAATCGCTAATAAAATGTCGTTCGTCAATACGCTATGATGTTGAAAGCTGCTTTTCCAGTGCTGGTGTAGACTAACATTATGCGCACGTGTTTCAGGGACAGTTAAACACACATCTATTGATTGCGCTGCTTTATTAGTGTTTCTGTGTTTTTTATTCTGTGGGCTTAGGTCTGTGAAGTTAATGCCCTTAAAGACTCTACACTGGTGTGGTGTACCCACTCTGTGTTAAAACTGCTTCTACAGTGCTGATATAAACCTGTGCTTATACGCGCACGCTAAAACGCATCAATGGTAACACTGTTTTGTGCTAAAAGCTAGTCTTACCGGGCTCTCTTCTCGTTACGCGTAAGCTGCTTTCCTCCGAACGCTGTAAGCGCGGCGTATTTCCTTACGGTTGCGTTACGCGTGTCATGCGGTCTGCTTTTAAAGGGACCGTGCTTTCGGGTTAGTAATAAAGTTATTTAAAACTGAAAAAAATGACACCACGTTCCTGTCTAATATTCCTATTGCATGTTGGTGTGTTTTGTGATATGAGAAAAGCGAGATTTGCCGTGCCGGAGACAATAATACGCGTTTCCATTACTTGAATCATAATTACAACAATGCGGAATAATGAGAACCATATTGTATACAAAAAAACTTAACGTTCTCACATGTCTACCACAATATAAGCTATGGTGAAAAATAACTCAGTCTTAATCATAAATAACATGTAAGTTCAAGAAGTAAATCCAGTGGTTTTCCCTTTTCAATAAAGTCTTTTTGTTGTCCTTTCCTTATGTTTTTGCTATTACCTCCAAAACACAAGCTTTTAGTTGGCTTATCTGATGTTCGCTTCTAAAAAATGCGTGGTGATGGTCGACTTCATCATTTTAGTCCAGATATTACTTTTATGTTCATTGAGTCTTATTTTCAATTTCCATTCTGTCTGACCAATGTACGCTTTCCCGCAGGGGCATTTGAACATATATATGATGTTCGTAGTGTCACATGTAGCATTAACTTTCAGGTGTATCTTCTGTCCTTTCATGGGGTGTGCAATTACACTTCCGCTAATGAGGCTATGGCAGTTGCTACAGTTCCAACATGGTTTTGTGCCCTGGTACTTTGTTTTATCTTCTTCTGTGGGTGTTTTCAACATTTCTCCAATGTTCTTCGATCTAGTATACACAAACAGCGGTTCTCGTAAAAAAATATTGTTGAAATCGGGTTCCAATCTTAATATTTCCCAATGTCTTTTGATGATCTTTTTATATTGCTGACTCATGTTTGAGTATTTACTCTAGCATGTTATTCGATTGTCTTTCTTCTCAATTTTTGTTTTGAACAGTTCTTCCCTGGTTACTCTAGTTGTTCTCGCAATGGGTTCTGTTATTACCTTTTCTGGGTACCCGCGCTGTCTAAAACGTGTTGTCATCAATGCGAATTGTTCAGAAAATTGCTTGGGTTCTGAGACAATCCTTTTTACCCTTAAAAGTTGGGAATAAGGGAGATGAAGTTTTAGAGAATGTGGTTGATAACTTTCGTACCTTAAGATGTTGTTTCTGTCTGTCTTTTTTTTGTAAAGGTTTGTTGAAAATCCTGTTGGATTTCAAAGCGAGTAAAGAATTCAGGGACGGCCTCCCCCTGTTTTTGATTACAAGCAGTAAGAAGTGCCCATTCTATTTTCCTTGCCGGAACCATCGTTTTAATATAAGTAAGTATGTTACCAGGAAGATTCAGTATGAGCGGACAAGGTTTATGACCAGGTGTCCTATCCCTGTCAGCTGCTATGATAGCAGTACAGTCTCCTCCTAAATCAGCAGCATGATCCAGTTTCCGAGTGAGTCGCCACAAATCCGGTGGCAGGATATACCAAAAAACATATCAATATCAGCTAAGGGGGGGGAACATCCTAATATTGTGCAAATTTCTACAAGATTGCATGCTGGAAGCTATTTTTTATTGTATTGTAATTGCATTTATATAGCGCATACTACCCCCGACGAGGCATCAAAGCGCTTTTTCGGCGAGTAGCACCCTACTCCGGGTCCCATAGAGGATTAGTGTTGAATTAGTATAGTGAAACATGCAAGTACATTTTAAGTGGTGGATAGGTTAGTCAGTTATTTGGATTTGGAATGATAGCAGAAGGATAGAGGAGGACAAAGGTTTGCATTTATATAGCGCTTGTTGACGCACGCTATTCAGGAAGCCTATAAAGGATTAGTGGTGAATAAATATGGTGAAATATGAAGTAATTTCAGTGGTGGATATTAGTTCGTTACTTGGAGTGAGAAGGATAGCAGAGGGATAAAAGGGGAAGAAAGATTTGCATTCATATAGCACTTGTTACCCCTGATGGGTGTTGAAGCGCTTTTCTGGCGAGTAGCACGCCACTCCGAAACCCATAAAGGATTAGTGTTGAAAATGAGTATTGTGTAAATATGAAGTAATTGGAGTAGTGGATATGTTATTCAGTTATTTGGGTAGTATATCAGTATAGTTGAATATGGAATTTGAGAAGTGAACATATCAATCTGTTAATTTTGATTGAAAAGGATAGTGGAGGGATAAAAGATTGAAGGATTTTTATGTATTTTTTATTTTCAGGTCTTAGCAGTAGGAGGAGGCTTTTGGATGAGTAAAAAGTAGTTTTGGAGGGGAGGAGTCAGAGGGAAGAGTTTAGAAAGGTTTGTTTTAGGGGATCTGTATAGTAAAAAGAGGTGTCAGATGATGCAAGGAGGGTTAGAGTAGGAGAGAATCTAGAAAGGGTTATTCTGGCGATCATAGTAGTGGTATGGGGTTTGGGATAAATGAGTGAGTGGATGTAGAGGATGTATAAGATGAGAGATAGGGTAGTGCATTGGAAGGAGTAGTAGAAAGAAGTTTGAGATGAGTCAGAAGGTTGGGCTAGAAGATATATTGAGCGAAGTATAGGCTGAGAAATTGGGTAGTGCATTGGAAATGCTAAATTAGAAGAAAGTGATAACTATATAGATCCTTAAGTAATTGAAGGTATATAAAGGAGGTAAGTATATGTATTCATTATTATTATTTTTTCTCTTAACATAAAATTATTTTACATGTTTATACAAAGTAACACACAAAGATAGGTAAATATCTATAATGAAAACAAAAGCTTATATACAGAGGGATATGCTGTAAATTTCTGTTTGCGTATGGGGCTTATATGGGGAAGAGCCAAAACTGGAGTAGTTTTCTGAAGTAAGGTGGTTGTCGGTGGACCTTATGTTGGGGGGTAAAGAGTTCCATAGTTTGGCTGCTTGAACAGAGAAGGATGTGCCACCCAGGGTATTTTTTCTTGTATGGTGGGATTTTGAGTCGAGATGCTCCTTTAGAGCAAAGGGTTCCTTTGTTGAATTTGTTTTGTGATTTTATTCCTGATGAAGAGTGGTCCTATTTCATGTATTGTTTTGTGGGTGATACAAAGCAGCTTGAACGTGGATCTTCTGGCAACCGGTACCAATGCTGGGCTTTCAAGGCAGGGGAGATGTGGTCTCGCGGTTTGTTATGCAAGAGTAGGCTGGCAGCCGAGTTCTGAATCCGTTGTAGTCTTTTCATGGTCGTTAAAGGTGATCCGTGGTAGAGGCTTTTGGCGTAATCAAGTTTGGATAGAACAAGGGAGATGGTAGCTTGGACCTTGTGTGGAAATCCCAAATGAGGGTATATTCGTCGCAGTGTTTTTATAGTAGCAAAGCTTGATCTTGCTAGTTTATCCACTTGGGCATTCATCAACAGCTTGGAGTCCATGGTCATTCCGAGGTTTCTTACTTCCTTCGATACTTTAGGCAGTGATCCCAGGTCATCAGGTCATGCGGCAAGCGGGGTGTAATGTTTCCAATCACTACACGTGTGTATTTCAGTTTTTGAAGCATTCAATTTGAGATGGCTCCAAGTCATCCACTGATCCACGGCTCTGAGACAGCTGAAAATTGGTGATTTTCCAATGTCTTTGGAGCATTCCAGTGGAAGGAGTATTTGCGTGTCATCTGCATAGTTATAGCACGTGAGGTGAAATGTATTGATCAGTACTGGTGATGACTTCATGTAGATGTTGAAAAGCATGGGCGAGATGATAGAACCTTGAGGGACCCCTGCTTTTGTGGAGTATGGTTTGGGCGTGAAAGGTGGGGTATGGATGGCATTAGTTCTGTTTCGAAGGTAGGACGTGATCAGTCTAGAGCAGTTCCCTCTATGACGGCTTCATAAAGTCTTTGCTCATATTTCACATACAAGTAAAAAACACTCCCTGTCCTCTAACCAACCCATCAATGTCTTCCACCTCATATCCATTCTGAGCACACTACCCTTTCAGCAGATCTGACCCAGTGTTAGACAGTACTATAACCTAACATTGCATTGCTTTTTAACTGCATCCTAGTTATGAGTGCAGGCCACAAGCTTCAAGAGAGTTTTTCAGAATGGTAAATTGAAGCAAATGGTATACACCTGTTACAACGCATTTGTTACAACGCACTACCATTACAACGCGACTTTTACAACGCATACCATTACAACGCATTGCGCTGGGGGGCGCTCTAGGATAGGGAATAAGTATAATTTACTATCCAACACCTTCCCTAGTGTCCACGGGGACTGGAGTTAGAATAGTAAATTATACTTACCACTATCCAGCACCTCAAAGCGCTATGCGTTGTAATGGTATGCGTTGTAATGGTCGCGTTGTAATAGTAGGTAGTTGTAACGGTATGCGTTGTAACATGGTACATCCAAGCAAATACGTGCAGTTCATCTTATAAAATGTTTCAGATTTCGTCATTACAAGCCCACACTCTTAGATTTAGTTACAATTTTTTGGTCCAGAATGCAGTAGTGTCAAGAGATTGATTTAGGAGGGCAGCTTTATGTATTACACCTCGCACTGTAATAGGGGCATTATAGTTATATGCTTGACCGGAGAGCAGGTTGATGTGGGAGGGGGGGTGGGGGAGAGAGTTCTATGTATTACATCTGTAACTGTACATCAGTAATGCATAAAGCTGCCCTCACAAATCAACCTACTGGAATTCTACTGCTCTCTGGTCAAAAATAGAACTGTAATTGAATGCCCTTAGCACAGAGTACTAGGTGGTCCCTGGCCTCTAAAAAGGTGAAGCCACAACTGCTGCACTCTCTGGTGGACTGAAGAGGAACAGCAACCCATTTGTTAACTTCCACCGTGAGAAACATAGGCCCAGTAACTACCATTGAGAGTGCTTACCCCTGCACCACAGCAATGGATTTTACACTGCTTCAAAGAAAGAACATCAACATATGTATTTATTACAGGGGTGTTTTTCACACAACAGCAGTTAAGGTTAGCGACAATGCATAGAAAAACAATTTTTGAATGGGTAATAAATGTGCCTCTTCCCTTTCAGCAAACCACTAAATGTTGGCAAAGATTAAATGCAGGAGACTCACTTTCATGCAGATTGGTCAAGGTGGTGTTCAGTTCTAAATGGGAGGTGTTCAAAATTGTATTTTCGGAGCATTACCATGGCGGTTCTCAAAGATAACCAACCAAAAACCGAAACATAGTTGCATAAAATCATCAGATTTACATGCTTGTCATAAGTGACATTTTATGCTTTTGTTGGTTTGGTGTATTTTTTTTCTGCCTATTGTAAAAATAAAAGGAACCCACCTTATATGAATGCTCAACTGTTGAAAAATATATAGCGATTAGAGTTTCTCGCTCAAGCTAATTCTGTTAACTGAAAATTTCAGCTTCGGAGTTGAGATGCGAAGAGTCGGGGAACACAATGCTAGGATTTTAGTTTAGTGCTTGCTAGGCTGAACTAGGTCAGTACGTTCTGAAGGCTGTCTGCACCCGCTCCCCTAGGCTCAACCCTACGCTTGTTTGGATCTCTGTGACAATCCAAGAGCATGTGATCAAGTCTTGAAAATGTTGTATTAGGATCCTACTATGCATTGCAAAGCTACATTCTACCACTTATGCTATGGAACCCCTTTGCCATTTTGCTCTATGACTCAGACTCTTGCATCTCCCCCTTCAGCAAACTTCAGTTTAGCAAAATTAAAACCAGGAGACTCCGTTTCACACTCAAAATCTGTAGTTTTACTTTTGTTCGCATTTTGATACCCTGCAGAGAATCACGATGACGAGACATGGCATACGCTGGACTGATCCTTGAGCTACAACACAAAGCATGGCGGAGATAAATCAGATTCTCCAGAAGAGTATCTGGGTATCTGACGAGACCGTTTTTTTTTTTTTCTTTTAACCACATTTTTATGGAGTTTAACAATATACAGTATTCTCCACTGAGATTGACAAAATAAATTACAAAAATATTCTGCACTAGAGCATCAGATAGTCACAATCACATATCACTCTTTATTTCGATCTGTTAGGATCATAAAAGACAGTTTACAGTAAAAAGGCACTCGTCCCAATCATTTAAAGATACAAGATCATTTTGTGATATATGGATATATAAAATTACTGTACAATCATAATGGAATTCCAAATATTAAACATTTCATGTAATTTGCTAAAAATATTAAAATTTATATTAGTATAAAAAGTTATTAAATGAGTCTGTGATACAATTTACATTTCTCAACAAGAAAGAAACCTAGAAATCCGCTACCGTGGGTAGCACAAAAGATCTGGAACAGTGATTGTCAACTGTACACCAATTTCATACAGAGTGTGTGTTTACAAATAATAAGGAGACTCCACCTTATGTTGGAATAATAGCCATGATCCGGTATGGCACCAGCCTACCCAATTCTACGTCATTCAGTTACCTTTACTACCTCTGGTTTGGATAAGCTTAGATGGACGTGACGGTCTTTGTCATAGGTCTTTCCCAGGTTGACCACGTCCAACTCAAAGAATTTGGCAATAGCTATTACACATAATGCACTAGTGTCCGTCAGCAGTATTCTCATTGCAATAGCACTGCTCCTAACGCCCATGTTCTTACATAATGGGCACAACCACTTTTTCCGTGAAGCCTGGTACGCCAGACAAACAAATAAAACATGCAAGTAAGTTTCCTTGTATTCCAAACACAACTTACATAAACTGTCATTTTCGCTATACCAATTACGTGTAAACACATTTAGAGGTAATGAGCCAACCCGAAATTGGAAATAAAAACGTCTATCCCTTGATTTAGTAATGACATCCCAGTAGTGCTCATATTGTGGGCAGGGCTTGAACTCAAAAAATGTGCCCATCAGGGATGTTGACTCGGAGTAATAATGTTGTTATTCACCACCATAGACCATATCACCACTACACATTTTACACTGACAATCAATAGTAAGCACATCACCTACCTCTTATTTTCTCATGTTTCCGGGGACATCCCGGGAATCTCATAAATCGGCTGTCCCTGGCAATCACAGCAGTCAACACCTCTTTGCCATGCCACTAGGGTTGGGGGTCTAGGATGTTTCCAAGTACCCGTGATATTGCGTTAATTAATGTGTGCAGAGTTATCTTAAAAGGCTATAATATTTTATTACTCACCACCCGTTGGCTAGACCATCTGCTACTTCAACTGACAACTGTGCAGTATTTACGTGACCAATTTGAAAAACTATAAGGCATCTGAAAAAACTTATTATTTATGATATTTTCTACCACTCAACAGGTCCCATGGACTTCTGACACGGATTTACTGTTACTGTTGCGGGACACGTCAGCACTGATCGTGCAAGCAGACGCTGAGGCAAAGGGAAGAACTGCACTTCACATGATCCCCGGTGCGCGCAGCACGCCACACAGGACTCCGCACTCACGTGATGCGGAAGTCCTGAAATGGCGAGATCGGGGAGAAGTCGCTGCCGATTATACCTTACGGAGGCCATCTCAGAGAGCGTATTTGGTGTGGTAAGGGTACCGAGTGCACCACTCTTCTACTTACCTGTATTTTGGGACTTTACAGCCTCAGCATTTTTGGAGTCTTGTGGATGCCGAGGCATCTTTCTAACAGTTACCGTATGGGTGATTTGGATGTTAGGTATCTCCTACTTGTTATCTCTGCACGCCTTGTTGATTCATAGTGTACTGGGGCTTCTTCTGGAGAGCTCTGGTTTGAGACATTCTCAATCCTTTCCATACGTTGGCGAACTCTTACCCTGATCCTATTGCACAAGTTACTTACCTTCGGTAACGATATATCTGTAAGAAACAGTAGTTCATATTAGATTCCTTACCTTAGAATACCCCCAGGCGTCAGACTGGATCCTGAAACTTTTGCGTAGCAGTACCCTTGCTCGTCGGTAGGCGTGGTCTGTGGCTCTGCATCCGTCGTCGTCGTCGTTGGCGCCAGGATGACGTCGCCGGAGTACTTAAGACGCCGCCCTCGCGCGCTGAAGTCAGTTCTTATACACCGCTTTTCTGTGCCAAAAAAAGCAGAACCATGATAAAAACCAACACTAATGCCATAAAAACTAGGGCCCTGAAAGCGGATGACTGTAACCCTAGATATCTGTTTGCAGAACAGGGAGGATGGGTGGGGCGGTAAGGTATCTAATACTAACTACTGTTTCTTACAGATATATTGTTACCGAAGGTAAGTAACTTGTGCATCTGAAAGAAACCGGTTAGTGTTAGATTCCTTACCTTAGAATAGATACCCCAGCAATACCAACCCCGGTGGTGGGTCTGCGAACCAAGATCACACCAGAAAGTCGTGGAGAACGGAACGGCCGAAAAAGCCATCCCCCCGGACTTGGCTATCCAGGCAGTAGTGTCTTGTGAACGTGTGCTGCGAGGCACACGTAGCTGCTTGACAGATGTCCTGCAAGGGGACTCCCCGGCCCAGGGCAGTAGTAGCCGCCGTGGCCAGTGTGGAATGGGCACGAAGCCCCACAGGAGGCTCCTTTCAAGCCAAAAAGTAACAAGTCTTGATGCACAAGACTACCCATCGAGAAATGGTTTGGTTGAGCACCGCCCGTCCCTTCTTAGCGCCCACGTAATCAACAAAGAGTTGGTCATCCACCCGGAACTGGCGAGTGTGATCCAGATAGAATGAGAGCGCACGTTTTGGGTCCAGACAGTGGAGCCTCTCTTCCTCTTTCGAGGGATGCGGAGGCGGAAAGAAGGTGGGCAAAGTGATGGACTGCCCGATGTGAAAGGGGGTGACTACCTTGGGCAGGAAAGAGGGTCGCGTCCGCAACACAACTTTGTCCGGATGGACTGAAAGGAAAGGAGGTTGAGAAGAAAGGGCCTGGAGCTCACTCACTCTCCTGGCAGAGGTTATGAAGTGGCATCAGAAAAGTTAGAACAAGGTTCAAGTCCCACTGAGGCATCACAAAAGGAACTGGAGGAAACATATGGGTGATGCCCTTCAAAAACCTATTTACAACTGGGGACTTGAACAAAGAGGGCTGATCAGGGAGCCTTCAGCAGGCGGAAATGGCCGAGAGGTAGCCCTTCAGAGTGCTCAGAGCAGAGCCCTGCTGGGCAAGAGAAAGAAGAAAGAGGAGAACCTCTGAAAGAGGGGCAGAAAGGGGATCCACAGCCTTTGCAGTGCACCACGCCTCAAATTTGTTCCACCTGCAGGTGTATACCGATTTTGTGGAGGGACGCCTGGCTGCCAGAATGACATTACAGACTTCAGGAGGCAAGTCAAATGTCCTCAACTGCCGCCGCTAAATCTCCACGCATGTAAGTGGAGACTGGACAGGTTCGGGTGGAGAACCGTCCCCTGCTGTTGCGACAGAAGGTCCTCCTGAAGGGGCAGACGAATCGGGGGATCAACAGACATGCTGAGGAGCTCGGGATACCAGAACCTCCGTGCCCAGTCCAAAGCCACAAGGATGACTTGGGCCCGGTCGCGCCGGATCTTCTTCAGCACTCTGGGCAGAAGTGGTATAGGCGGAAAGGCGTACCATAGACCGTAACTCCACTCACGACGAATAGAGTCTCCGAGCGAGTGCCGCCTTCGAAATTCCAACACGCAGAACTGATGACATTGCGCGTTCTCTTCTGTGGCAAATAGATCTAACCAAGGCTCTCCCCACTGCTGAAAGAGGCCTTGCGCCAAGTCAAGAGTTCAGACGCCATTCGTGATCCATCATGCACCGACGGCTGAGTTTGTCTGCCCTGGCGTTCAGGGAACCTGCCAGGGTTTGAACCACCAGGGTCATGCCCTGATGTTCCAGCCACTGCCAGAGGCACAGAGCCTCCTGGCATAGGGTCCACGACCCCACCCTGTTTGTTGCAGTAACACATGGCGGTGGTGTTGTCCGTGAACACCTGCACTACACTCCCCTGGACGGAGGGGAGGAATGCCTTCAGTGCAAGTCGGATCGCCCACAGCTCCAGAAGGTTGATATGGAGCTGGGGCTCCGCCGGAGACCAGAGGCCTCTGATCCCCGGCTCTCCCATGTGTCCTCCCCAGCCCTGGAGGGACGCGTCCGTCACAACTACGTGCTCCGGTTTGGGTAGGGAGAGGGATCTGCCGCTGACCCTATCGCGGTCTGTGAGCCACCACTGCAACTGTCTTGCAGTGCCCTCCGAGATCAAGACATGGTCGGACAAGTTGCCCTGATGCTGGGCCCACTGAAACATCAGGTCCCACTGCAGAGCCCGCATCCGCCACCGGGCGTGATGCACCAGAAGGATGCAGGAGGCCATCGACCCCAGAAGCCGCAGTGTCAACCTGACCGAGACTCAGGATAAAGGCTGAAAGATCGTAGTCAGAGCCTGAATATCCCAAACCCGCTGTTCGGGAGGATAACCCGAAACTGCGCTGAGTCTAGAACCGCTCCGTAAAAGAGGAGCTTCTGCGAGGGACACAGGTGCGACTTTGGCACATTGATGGAGAACCCCAGCAGGTGCTGGAGGTCGGCCGTAGTCTGGAGGTGGATGACGACTGTCTGGGGCGAGCCCGCCTGAACAACCAGTCGTCGAGGTAGGAGAAGACTGACACCCCTAACCTGCGCAGATGAGCTGGGACCACAGCCATCACTTTCGTGAACACCCGTGGGGCGCTGGTAAGGCCGAAGGGTAGCACAGTAAACTGAAAGTGCTCGTGGCCTACCGTGAACCGCAGGTACAGCCGGTGGGCCGGAAGGACAGGGATGTGGAAATAAGCGTCCTGCAAGTCCAACGCTACCATCCAGTCTCCTGGGTCTAGGGCAGCTAAGACCTGTACCAGTGTCAGCATCTTGAACCTCTCCTTCCGAAGGAAGCCGTTGACGTTCCGCAGGTCCAAGATAGGGCATAGGCCCCCTGTGCCCTTCTTGGGAACCAGAAAGTAGTGGGAGTAACAACCTCACCCTACTTCTGGCCCAGGAACTCGCTCGATGGCCCCCTTGGCCAAGAGGGCCGTAACTTCCTCTCGCAGAAGATTCAAGTGATCCCCTGACACGCGGTGGTACTCCGGTGGCATGGCTGGAGGGGTCACCTCGAAGGGGAGGGAGTAGCCCCTCCGGACGATTTGCAGCACCCACCTGTCCGATGTGATGTTGGGCCAGTTGAGGAGGTGATGGCAAACCCCGCCCCCCACTGGCGTTTCGTGGGCCTGAAAGCTCGGACTAGGAAGGCTTTGAGGCAGATGCTGCAGGGGTGGATGTGGACTGGCCGCGCTGTTGTCCCCGGGCACCGCCACAGCGGTTACCACGTCTGCCACCGCGCTGGATGTTAGTCTGCGGCCCGTGGCTGGCAGGACGTGTGGGGGCGCCTCTTCCTTGGCCACGAAAGGGGCGAAAGGCAGCAGATTGCTGGCACGGGGCCGACAGGTCCAAAGACTTGGCCGTGGCCCTGGAATCCTTATAGCGCTCAAGCGCACTGTCTGCCTTGTCGCCAAAGAGGCGACGGCCATCAAACGGCATGTCCATAAGGGTGTTTTGGACATCAGCCAAAAAGTTGTCGGACCTCAGCCAGGCATGGCGACGAATCGCCACAGTCGTTGCCATCGCTCTACCCAGCGAGTCTGTGGTATCCAGTCCACATCTGATGGAGTACCGTGCCGCATCTCGACCCTCCACAAGGGCTTGCGAGTTTAGTCCGGGCCTCCTCCGGACATTGTGGCAGCACGTCCGCGACCGTGTCGCACAGAGAGTGGGTATAACGGCCCAAGAGACAGGCGGTGTTGACTGACCGCAACCCCAAACTCAGGGAGAACATCTTTTTGGCATATTGTTCGTACCTCTTGGATTCCCGATCGGGGGGAGCCGTCGGGAATGCGGTCTGGGAGTTAGAGGCCTGTATGACCAGACTCTCGGGGTGGGGTGGGTGGACTGGAAGCAAGGGTCGCCCAGAGCCGGAGGGTGGCGTCTGGCCATGTTCCTATCTACAGGAGGACCTGTAGCGGGCCTAGACCAGGTGCCCAGAAGAACGTCAGACAAGCCCTCATTAAACGGTAACAAAGCTCTAAGAGCTTGCTTGCGGCTTAAGGACCTCAGTGAGGAGGTTAGTCCTCACGGCCGCGACAGGGAGCTCAAGGGATAAGGCCTTGGCCGCCCTCGTCAACACCACACTATAGGCTGTCCCCTCCTCCGTAGCCACGGTAGGAGGTGAGACAAAACCAGTGTTTGGCGAAGTGTCCAGACCACTGGTGTCCCCAAGCTCACCTGTCCAGTCCTGATAAGACTGGCACTACCGTGCCAGAGGGTCCTCAGACCCCTCCCAATCCTCCTCGCCACCCATCTCCTGGTATGCAGGGTCAAATAATGGGGCCGGATCATAGAAGTAAAAATCTTCCATCGGCGTCGAGAGCCGGCGCCAGAACCGGACCGAGGGGGGGACTGGGGACGGCGACGACCCGGATCCGGCAGGGTCCTGCGGCGTCGGGACTTATGTCGCCGACTGTGCAGGAGCACCCGGCCCGCTCAGGCTCCCAGTCGGGGCCACTGGGCCCGAAGGCGCCGCGGAACCCAACGGAGGAGTGAGCGACCTCACGGCTGTGAGGAAGGCCTTCAATCTCCTCCGGCGTCGCGTTCTGCCCAGGGACCGGCGGGTATGGAGCAGGCCGCGAGGCCCGCGGCTCCGGTGGAGCCGCGTGGGCGGTGTTACCCGAACCCCCCGGCCGCGTCGCGCGAGCGTCAGGGGGGGGGGGGGGGGGGAGGGGAAGTCGGAAGAGCGATGTCTTCTCTTCGCCTTCTTGTGCCTCTTACCTGAGGACATGGAGCTCGAGGAGTGGTGTCGATCCTCCGAGCCGTGATGATTCCGGCCTCGCGACCGGTCCCTCGACCTCCATCCAGACCGGGACCTCGAATGGCGCAGGGCCGCCTGCCAGAGCTCGAGGCGCCTTCGACGACAAGGCCCCGCAGTCGGGGCACGACTTGTCATCGTGGTCGGGCCCCAGGCAATGAAGACACCGGCGATGGGGGTCGGTAACCGACAGTTGGTTGCAGTCGACGCAGGGTTTAAACCCGGGCATTCCTACCGGCACCATCGGAGTCGTTCGACTTCGAAAAATAGGATCAAAAAGTTGTCAAAAAATGACTAAAGGGTACCACTGTTCCCAGATCGGCGCTTGCTGGCGCGGAAAAAGTAGGAACGGACGTCAGCGGGCGAGGGCGGCGTCATCCCGGCGCCAACGACGCCGACGACGGACACGGAGCCACAGACGACACCTACCGACGCCAAGGGTAATGCTACACAAAAGTTTCCGGATCCAGTCTGACGCCTGGGGGTATTCTAAGGTAAGGAATCTGATACTAACCGGTTTATTTCAGATGTAGAGTTCATATGAGGGAGAGGGAGAGGGGCCGTGGGTATACTATGCTATAACAATAACCTACATGTCCCGTTCAAACACTGAAGTGGTGTTTCTGATCTTTTGAGTGGCGTAACTCCATCATTGTACTTTTGGAATTCTATTTCGGATGACTTATAGATGTTTATACTGATATCCGCATTGAGCTGGTGACAATATTTGTAGCTCTACTCCTCATTGGATTGCTGTTTTCTTTTCCTCCACAGGGGTGATACAGGATTCGTATCTCTTTGAGCTATTGGTGTGTTAATTTCCTTTCACTACAGTTCTCCCTCCCTGCTGTCCCCATCCTTTCCTTCACCCGCTTAACCACTCTTTAGTCTGTGTTTGGTTTTAATCCGGACTTGGGGAGATTGAGAGGTGGACCCACTAGAGCATCGATTCGATCCTGGGGATACGTTCAGGCCTGGGACAGTTACGCCCTGAAGAAGGTGACACCCCGACATTGGAGGTGGTAACGCTGAAACGCATGTCGGCGTGTTGGATTGAAAAAAATCTCTTGTTCCTTACACTTGCATCTCATTGTTCAACTTGTGTAGAACTAATTTTGCTGATTTGATCAATTTCTTCCATTTATTCATTCAAAGTGACGTTGTGACCCTTGATGTAAAACTTTATAGGTTGTGGATCGCCTATCAGCAACTCAATTGCTTTATGAAAGTGCAAAAAAAGTTTGTTTCTATGTTGCATTTGTATAGAGACTTCGCATCATATCCTAGTATAATGTTTGATGAATGTTAAGGGTGTCTTCACAGTCTGAAAGGGTTTTGTGAGTGTATGAATGATTTGTATGAAAGGTAGTCCATGGGAATTTTCACCTTTGAGGGCCAGTGTTATTTTTTGATGTAAAGACATGATTTATTCACTACTGTGAGGTTTGTGAATAATAGCAAAACAAAAATAAAATGTTTGTTTAAATAATTGCCTCATTTTCCTTAGTTTGAGCACATGGTTTAGCTGGAGTGGTATATTTAATGTCTTAATCACATTCTTTGAAATAAATAGGTAGTGCAGACTGAGTTCTTGATACATCAAGAGCAAGAACCAGACAGGAGGATGATACCAGGACACCACAATTTTGACTTCTGTAACAATGCGAGGACTAGCTCTGCACACAGAGAGGTATGCTCAGATGGACGTTTAGGTACAATGCTTGAACATCACCCAGGAAAGTTTCAAAAGAGGAGCACCCTCTCCTAGTGCCAAAGACAAATCCGATGATCATCCAAATACTCTTCTACCCTTCGGACAATACCCACGCACAGGTTGGGGTATAGTTACCATTCCTGTACTTTCATCCCCATATCAGCTCTTCATCCTTGCCAGCCAGTTAGTTACCAAAAGTTCATGAAAACAGACAGACATTTAGGGAAAAAATGCAAACAATTTTTTTATGTTATAATCCCTAGTGGACTGATGTAAATGTGTTGCTGAAAGTTAATATGCAGGAGAAGACTTGGATAGGCTGACAACCACAGCTAACTGGCTGCAGCAATCCCTCAGACAGAATACCACTTAAGCCACTGCTAGAGATGCACTGTTGAATACCTTAATTGTGTTTTCCCCCATCAAAACTGACAAAATTAAATAACTGAAAACAGAACAAAGGTGAACCACATACAGATTATTTAAAAACACCTAAATCCAGGATGGCCTGGAAGAGATGTTAATCACCCTAGAAATACCTAACATTTCAACTGGAGCACTAGAAGAGAAACTGCCAAAATGAACGGCAAGGAACTCACGACATGAATCAACAGCCAAATTTAACCTTCTACTCTGCATCCCCGGCAGAGAAACTTATCATAGAAGGGTGGTCCAAGAGAAGCAAACTCCTTATATAGATTTTAATCCTGGTAGATTAAAAAATGCAATTTTTGGTCAATGTGCATCAACGGAAAGTCAGCCCATGCATTATTGAAACAAGTGTAAGGCAATCCTCACTGAAAATGTCGAATACACCTTACTTCCTCTCTCAGGCATACCACTGATGAAGCTAGAGTTATGTATAAGTGTGTATGTCACCTAATTACCCGTTCTGTATCAGTTGCCCTTGGTCCAACTAGTAATCAGCACACATTCCTCCTGAGCCTTATCTCTCCTGCCAACTTACTGAGAAAGGATCTTTTGTGTAAACTTAACTGTACTGTATATTGAACTAATGATAAGTTAAAATAATTTGTATTAGTTTCATTAAATATACCGTAGTGCAATAGTGAAAGTCATAATATAGATTATAAATGATGTGCACTACATGTAAAGTAATTTGCTTGAAAAGGGTACACAGATAATTATAAAATAGATTAAAATATAGATTAAAAAGTAAAAATACCCAGATAATTTACAGATGAAACGTGATTATTTATTTTCGGATTTGTAATGCGCATAGCTGCCTCAGCAACGAGGCGTCCCAGCGCAACCATAGGCCAAAAGCAAGAGCCGACACGGAGAGCAGTATAGAGATTAAACAGCTGGCGAAGGGAAAAGCCAGGTCTTTAAGGCTTTTTGAAAGGCCAGATGGTTCGGCATAACTCTCATAGAGGCAGGGAGTGAATTCCAAAGTTTTGCCGCCAGGTAACCGAAGAAGGAGTGACCTCAGGCCCTCGCTCTCCAGACACGGGGGATGCGGACCAGCTCAAGGTCAGCTGATCGCAGCGAACGGCCAGGCACGTAGGGCTCCAGCAGGTGGAGTAACCCTGCTGTGGCCAGATGTGTCAAGATCTTATGCGAATAACAGTGCCTTAAACTCAATGCGCCTGTCGACCGGCAGCCAGTGGAGTTTCGGGAGCACATGCGCCACCGAGCAGGATCTGGGCAGTGCAACCAGAAGCCGAGCCGCCGTGTTCTAGACCCTCTGCAGGCGCTTAATGCTTGCCTAATTTGCGCCCAAATACAGAGAGTGCTGTTGTCCAATCTGGACAAAATGAATGCCTAGGCAATGGTCTGGCGCACTTTGGGAGGGAAGAAGCCTAGCAGCGGTCTTAAGGCACGCAAGAGCCCAAAGCAGATCCCAGCGACGGCTTTCGTTTGTTTATCGAAGGTCAGGCCATTATCAAACCACACACCCAGGTTTTTCACAGCCTCCTTAGGGAGTGGGGCGGGTTTGAGGCAATCCAGCCAGCACTGCTCAGACCATAACTACCAGTCCTTGCCGAACAGAAAAATCTCCAACTTACTGGCGTTTAACTGTAAACAGTTTGCCGCCAACCAGTCAGAGACAGCCAAGAGATCGTCCTTGAACTTGCCCACATTGGTATTGCATTTCTTCGAGAAAGCAATTTACCAATTGGGTGTTGTTGGCATATGACACCAGGGACAGCCCCCTGCTCTTTGCCACCTCTGCCAGGGGTCTGACGTACAGGTTAAACAAGAGAGGACTTAGGACAGAGCCCTGCGGCACCCCCCGGTGCAGGGCGAACTCCTGAGAGTTACACGGGGTACAGAAACCTGGAAGGGCTTATCCTCAAGAAAGGACCAAACCCAGTCTAAGGTTACATCTCTAACCCCCACTTCCCTGAGGCGTTTCATAAGTATTTCATGGTAGACAGTATCAAATGCAGCACTTAAGTCCAAAAGGACCACTGCCGCCGAATCCCCTACATCCAGACTGCCCCGATGGCTTATGACACAACCAATAAGGCAGACTCGGTACTGTGCAGAGGTAGAAAACCATGCTGCGATAGAGCAAAAATGGCGTTCAGCTCAAAGAAATTGGCCAGAGTAGAGTTCACATGTGATTCCACCAACTTAGCCTGGAAGGGGAGCTGGGTCGATAATTCCCAGGTTCACCCGGGTCCAGAGAGGGGTTTTTTTTGCAATGTAACGACTTTAGCATGTTTTCATGCCCGAGGAACGGAAGCTGAGCTCAAGGACAAATTAGCCAGGTCAAGACTCACGAGAGAGATCAGGGAGTGGAACTGGCGGAAGAGGGCGGATGACATAGGATCAGCCGGGGAACCGGATTTGATTTTTAAAACACAAAGCCTCAAATTCCGAGGGAATCAACAGCGGGAATGATGACAGGCTGCTTCCCCCCTGATTAACTCCCGCTTCTGGTGCCACCCCCTCCAAAAAGGGGGGGCCGCCGTTGGTAAGCCCAGATAAATCTGGTCCACTTTGTTGACAATGTACTGCGCAAGCTCATCACACTGATGATTGGAGGTAATGGGGGAAGCCCTATTCAGTCCCACGCTCTTCAGGCCTTTGAGCAGGGAGAAAATAGTCTTTGCGGGGTTGGAGCTGGCTAAGATTTTATTAGCCACAAATTCAGCACGTGCTCTACGAATGCACTTGTGGTATTGCTTAATAGCCGCCCGATATTCTGCCTTTGCAGACGCCTCATATGAGCGCTCTAGCTGCTTACAGACCTTTTTTGCTAACTTAAGCGACTCATTAAACCATAGATTGGAAGGCCCTCGCCCCTTACCTCTTCGTTTGACCGGGATACAACTATCCAGGCCGGCCGTCAGCCATTCCTGAAAACACGAATTGGCCTCATCCACATCACGTGGAAGCTGAGACCTATGCTCAGCTAGTCAAGCAGAAAAAAGGTCCAGATCTAGTTTGTGCCAAGGACGTTTAGGCACTTGGGCAGGGCGGATCACATCAGTTTTGCCCTGCAACTGCAGAGCAAATGAAACCAAAAAGTGATCGTTTCAGGCCTGCGGGACCGGTGGGTGGACTATTAAAGGACTCACGTTGGAGAAAATAGGTTCCAGTAAGTGGCCAGCCACATGAGTACCCTCAAGAACGTGCTGCGTTAGCTGGTAGGCCTCTAAATCAGCCAGAAAACTAGCGAACTCGGCTTTCCCCCCGTTCTCTAGATAATGGTGGAGGTCCCCAAGGATGGTAAAATTCACCGTCTTGCTAGCCAATGGTCCTACTGTGCTCAGTAAGTTATCCCTGAACAGAGTAGACGGTCCGGGGGGCTTGTAGAATAAAAGGCCAGATATGGTGGAATTATGATTAAGCTGGATTTTAAATGAAGTGCTTTCACAGTCCGCTATATTTTCCTTACACTGGCTAAAAGAATAGGCTTCCATGGCAATCACTGCAATACCACCCCCTCTCTATTAATAGCCTCTAGCACATACCCTTGAGGTAGAGCTAATCAAGGCTCTACCACAGAGTCTTGAGTAAGCCAAGTCTCTGTGAGGAAAAGGGCATCAGGGGGACTCATCAGCTAGGAGATCAAACACCTCGGCATGATGTTTCGCCAACGAGCGACAGTTCAAACTTAAAGAACCTATATTCAGAGTGACCAGCAGGACAAAGGACCCGCTCGGCTGGAATCAGCTTAAATGCACAAATTTGACAGCGGAATAAGCACTCCTGGAAGGCCCAGGATGGCGAGGGGCACTTAAATCTCAGAGCAAAGAGCCCTTCACGTGAATACCTGATGAAATCTAAAGAGAAAGATGCAGGGGTCCCGGTGACTGGCGACGGCCCGGCGCGGACGGGCGCAGACGGGCTTGCCTTTGGCGCGCCTGCTGCGCGGGCGCAGCTGTGCCTGCATTTGAACGATCAGGGTCCCAACGACTAACCCGCTAACCTAGCGATCCCCCAAAGATGGCGGAAGCGCTCCAGCCGCCCCGGGAGAGCTGCGGTCTAATGCCTTGCACACCATCCGTAGCACAGAGTGCCTCCCGCAATTCACCCAATCCACAACAGGTAAATTTATAAAATTGTACATTTTTTAAAAACCGAGGAGAAGCAGTGATTAATTATAAAAACAAATTCAGCGCGGGAAATCGGCGTACGTACTCCCGGTTCAAGCCTCAGTCAATATATGACATGAATCCAGAAGCATTCAAGCATATTTCAACTACTGTAAATGTCATACATATCTAAGGTCTACTGAAATTAGTACAATAAAACTAGAACATCAATACCCCTTAACCCCCACCCCCACAGTTACCCCTAATTAAGTAAAGCAGTCATAAATAAAGTGTAAATATATTCCACGTGGTGAAGTATCACAGTAGTACCCATTATCACCCAATATATCAGTATTAAACTATATTTTCCTTCTTTCATCCGCACGGACTTGGGGAGCTATTCTACGAATCTGTCTCTCCTTCAGGGGCCAACAAACTATCCACCAGGTGTTCCCATGTTTTCACCCTGTCGACTTTCTCATCCTCTTTTTATCTCACGAAACACAGCACTCTCCAAATTTGCCCATTTACCCAATCCTCGTTTTGCCAAAATCAAACCTAAGTGAGTGAATCCAGTAGTAGTTTTTATTTTTATTTTATTTATTTTTTAAGGGCAAGGGTATACCCCATAGGAGGCAACCAAGGTCGTACAAGGGATATCCCACAAAGGTATTCCATTAATATATTCTATTACTTTCTTCCAGGACCCCGCTAACGAAGGGCGGGACCATACCATGTGGAACATTTCCGCCCCCAACTCCTCACATCAAGGGCATTTTGCAGCAGCAGTCATGTAGAATTTGTTAATCCTTCCAGGTGTAAAATAAGCTCTATGCAGGATATAGACGTTAATTAATTTGAGCCTAGCATTTCTAGAAACAGCTGGTACATGACCTACTATTATATCCCAGTCCAAATAATTAATTTGGCGCTCTCAGCCTCTCCCCTATTTTATTTCAAACTCTGCAAGAGGAGAAAGAATATGTGTGTGAATCGCACGATATAGATACGAGACCGCTCTTATACACCGTTGTTGTACATAGCTGTTAACACCTGACGTGTGGCAGGTTTAGCATCTCCATTAATAATGGTGTCATTTACGACGTTCCTAGTAAAAATGAAAATACGGCGATAGCTGTATTAAGCGGATATTTTCAGCTGACAGACTAGTCCCTTCTGAAATATGTTCACTGTAGAGCAGAGCCCTTGGGATTTCAGTAACCTCAAAATTGGTTTATTCAAAAGAGCATTATTCCTCTTTCTGCTCCGCTGTCCTTTGCTTGTTTCTCCTCACTGAAAGGACGCTCTTCATAGGTATAGCCATGCTCCAACAATTCATCAATAAATAACGCCCAGGGAAACAGAGCAGGAACTATGATTGTCAGTAGGGAGACCTGGGTGTAAGGGTATAGAACAAAAGGACAGAGAGATGCTAAAACAGTCAATGAAGAAATGAGCAAAACTAAAACTTTGCCACAGAAAATTCTGCCTGTAAAGCTGTAGACCTTCAGAGCACTACAGTGCGATTCAGGGGCGTCGTGAATCCCCAGTTTTAACAGCTACAGCGGGGGTCTTTATGGGCCTCTTCTGTTTGCTAAAGTGCAGACAAAAGCTCATAACTAACGCTATATGGCAATATCAGCTTCAGTGAAGGGGCGAGAAAAATATATTTAAGAAAAGGGGGAAGAGATACAGATGGTAAAATAGAGTAAAAAGATGAGAGGGAGAAAAACAAGCATTTGCAATGCAATAGGTCTCGCATTAGTAAAGTTTGAGCTATTGGTATTGTAAATGACAATTTTTTATTTTTGTGTTGGTTTTGAAAATAGCGAAATTAATAGATGTCATTTACAATGCCAATAGTTTTAACTTTCGTAAATGTGACACCTTTAGCATTTGTAATGCAATATGTGTTGTATTTACGTGACTTAGATGTATTGATATTACAGATAACAATGGCTTTTTAAATGTAATTAATACTTCAATAAAAGTTATTGTAATTTATAATGGCAATAGCTTAAACTTTTGTAAATTACTTTTGTGACGATTATGTTCAGTGTATTTTATTGTGACGAAAATCCAAGAACAGAAGTGAAATATTAACATCTTTTTGAGACATTTGTAATAAAGCTTGAAACATTGAGACAACATATTTGAACCAATTGTTGTTGAATGGTTGTACAGATTGATGCTGTGGTGGCGACGAGTGATGCTGTTGCGTTCAGTGATGCTGTGGCGTTCAGTGATGTTGTGGTGCCCCTGAGTGATGCTGTTGCGTTCAGTGATGCTGTTGCGTTCAGTGATGCTGTTGCGTTCAGTGATGCTGTTGCGTTCAGTGATGCTGTTGCGTTCAGTGATGCTGTGGTGCCCCTGAGTGATGCTGTGGTGGTGCTATGAGATAGAGAGATAGAGAGATAGAGAGATAGATAGATCGAATGAGTGGGATAGATAGACAGATAAAGTGAGGGCGATAGATAAAGTGAGGGCGATAGATAAAGTGAGGGCGATAGATAAAGTGAGGGCGATAGATAAAGTGAGGGCGATAGATAAAGTGAGGGCGATAGATAAAGTGAGGGCGATAGATAAAGTGAGGGCGATAGAGAGATAGATAGAGTGAGACCGATAGATAGATAGAGTGAGGGTGATAGATAATAGAGTTATGCTTAGGAAGCTGGCTCAGCCCGGGCTGCTGCCACACACGAGAGGGGGGGGGGGGCTGAAGCCCTCCTGAGTCACAAACACCAATACTGCCGTCTGTACTGCTGTACTGCTCCAGCCTCAGCCTCTTGCCTTCCGGATCCGGGAAAGAGAGTGCCGCAACTGGACGCTGAGAAAGAGAAAAAGAGAACCGTGTGCTGAGGCTAACTGGCTTGTGGTTTGCAAGCTTGTGGCTCATGGCATGTGGCTCGTAGGCTCAAGGACTGCAGTGATCATCAAGGGCAACCAGGGGCCCCTCTTCTCTAGGGGCCAAAAGAGCTTCAACACGCCAGAAGACTGGGCATGGCACCTCAAGGGAACTCCTCTGACTCAGACAGAATGCGGGCACTAATCAGGCACACAGACTCAGGCCCTCTTGTAGCATAAAGCGCAGAACACAGAGAGCCGTAGGCTGGGAATGTGGGCTCGTAGCCCTGAAGCATGTAACACCCACCTGTTTTCCTCCGCTCCTGTGCTCCGCCCTGCCCTGCCCGAAATCCGTGCCCAGAGCTCTGGAACACAGTTGACAGAAGGTCAACAAGAAAAGCACATTTTTTTATGGTGTAATGTTTCTATTTGTGCAAAATCAGGGACATACAAAGTGAAAAAGAATCCTCATTTGACTAGACTTGGAGCCACTTGGATAGTCAGATAAATAACAAGGGGAGGAACCAGCCCCACCTCTGCGGAGGATGCAGACCCCCGGAGAGTCCTACTCATCGACCTCGCAGCAGCCCCAGAGCTTAAGTGCCACGTCCAGCGTCCACTGTACCGGTAGAGGCGGGCGGAGAGCACTGCAGGAAGTGATGCATACACGTCCCGGGTAGCTTCCGGCGCCGGATGCGCTGCACCTGCAGAGGCGGACTCGACTCTCCCCGTTCTACCTGGTCACCGCCTCTGCCGTTTTGCTGCCCCCAGCTGCCTGCCGCCCACTAACACAGGAAAATGGACAGGCTGTGTCACCCAATGGCGCTGATGAAGCACAACAGGTGAGAGTGGGCCGAGTCGGAGCGAAAGCAGGGGGGAGGGGGGACGGGCGCGTGGTTGTCTCTCCTAAGTGAAGCAAAAGCGGGGGTGGGGCTGGCTGGCTGTGTGTGTGTGTGTAAGCGCGTCCACAGACCACAGTCGGTGCGTGCCCCGGTCTGTACCACTTGGCAGGCAAGTGGATAACAATAGATCTCGCTGGCGATAGCACTTTCGCGCTGCATCACCAGCGAGACCTAACAAAAATGGGTTCAGAAAACAGAAGAGGTGAAGGCAATTTTTTTGCGGGATATCCTGCAGAGAAGGCAAAGTCCAAAAAATTCAACCTAGTTTAACCGGTATTTCCAGATAGTTCTTTAATATTTTTATGTATGAGTTTCTCTAGCTATGTGTGTGGCCTTGACACTTCAGCGGCACCTCTGTGATTAGTCTTTATATTTATTACAGCCTGCTGTGTATAGTGATCTTACAATTTGAATAAATACACAAAATCTACACTTTTGTAAGAATCTGGCTATTTTTAATAAACTTCCTGCAAAATATTTTAAAAGCTGCTTTTCTTACTCCCAAAATCATGTTGCCCCTGACAGCATCCAACCTTCTACAGGACTCACTGTGTCTTGTACATATGCATTGTTTGTGTCCTGTGCCCTCTTCCCCATATTATCATGTACCCAGAACCACCAAACGTTATATTGTACCCTCTGACCCTCTTGTGTTTGTATTTCAATCAAATCTCCTATGAACAACCAGACGGTATGACCAGATACTACCGTAACAGATGGACAGATCATCTACTAACTTGTGGATAACATGGCTGACATACAGTAGTGGTATTCTAAACATAACTATTTCAATCTTGAAAGCCACTAAAAAGCATTAATAAAGCACAGCTACGCTCATTTGATCATTAAAGAATTATTTTGTACAGCAACAATAAACAACATGTATGACGCATTTTGTAGAAGAGGATCACAATGTATTTATAAGAATATTAAAGTATACGAAAAATCCATTATTGAAACAAAGTGCTATCAACCTAAATCCCATTGGATAGAGTTATAGAGCTATAGTTATTATTTGGGATTTGTTCAGTTTTTTGTAGGTCTTGGTTGCGACTACACAGCTGTTACACACACCAGTTGTTAATAATCTACATAAAGTGGACTTTCCCTGTTTCGGCTTTTGGCTTGAGATTTTGTCAATCATGTCTTGGCTAAGCCCAGGAGCATTCATCTCTCACCAAATTCTATGGGCTGTTAGAGTGCATCTTTTATCCTCCTTGCATTTAACTGCATGAGGAACTACTTTACAAATATTATCCTTTCTGTACGCTCCTGTCGACTTCTTCCTGTGTGCCTGTCTCTTATGACCAATGATGCATGCATTTGCAGTTTAAACCTGTTAGCTTTATCAATTCTTGTTTTTGATTTTGATCAACACACTAAACAAATGCCCTTTTCAGTATTATAAGCTTCTCAAAATCATTCTGTCATAAATGCATTCGTCTCTTTTATAGTATGTATAATCGCATGGAGCACTCAGCAAAAGCTGATTCAAATGGGATTCTGCTTAGCTTTCACAACTAAAAAATAACCATATGCTGACCTCCAGCACACATGGCGTCAGTTCCAAAAACCACATGCATCTGCTACACTCAAGTGCCTGGTTCAAAGGACTATTTATACCAGTTTCTCAGGCAAAGCATGATTCATCCTTTCTGCAAACTCAAAACTTTTGTGGATATCTAAAAACTTTCAAGTTTACAAGTGTTCACTGTATTTTGCACGTGTATGGCCCATCAGACACACCCTTTCTCCACACTAACCCTAAACTTACTTCTGCGTATAGTCTACCATACCACCCTCCAGCTACAGGCGTTAAAGCTTGCAGACCTGATTATGGGTCTGCGCCACTAGAAGACGTTTTGGCACACATAACGTTCACTTGGGAATGAAAAAGAGTTTGTTTTTTCTTTTTTGTTACTCTGGCCTAGAGTGGTATCTTGAGTTAATATTTACACACATAAGACTGGAGCAATCCATATTTTTCCATTGCTTTGGCACCAATCCACACACTGCCCAGAAGTCTGTCCTCCTCTAGGAGACAGTGTATTACTTTCACTGAGAACGTATTACAACACACAACCGAAACAATGTGTTATTACATTTTACATAATTGACAAAGCTGCACGATTACACGAAGGAATTAAATATGTATTCACTACGCCAATCAATCTTCTCCCTTCTGTTTTTGTACAGCGCCAAGAGGCACTTAGCGCTTTACAAGTCCCCAGTAGACAGCTATACATAGAAAGGCCCATTCTTCTACAGGAAGCAGCTTCCACCTAATAAGTTAAGTGCTTCTTCAAGTAGAAGCCACCTCGCTCAAATAAACATACTTTTCCAAGGCTGAAAATGTATCTTTTCTTTCTAAAACATAGTCCACGTTTGTGCCTGGCCATAATTAATGGAAAGGCACTGGAATCTGAACGTATTGCAAATCCGGAAAGTAACTGTTCCAAAAACCTGCACCATGGTATCTGTGCTTTTACCAACCACAACATAACCTTCTCGTTCGTTTTGAATTACTGAGTCTGACAGCAGATTTCATCAGCAATATGGGACAGTATCAGCGCTTATGGGACAGTATCGGTACTTGTTTGCCGGATCAGAAGAGTAATAATGTTGAACAATAAAAGGGGATGAACTTGCTCCTTACCTCGGAATAAACGCGGCTTCATCCCCCATAAGGGAAAAACTACCTCAATCAGTGCGTTTCCCGAGGAGCCTAGTATCACATGCAGTCACCGCAGGTGAAGCGCTTTATCTGGGACGCAGACATATACAGGGAAATGTGGCAGAGAGAACACATTGCGAAGGAAGTGTGTGTATAAAACAGGACAGTTCTTCACCCACGAAATCAAATGAAAAGTGTTCAAATACACCACATCAATTCCATCACAGGTGGCTTGATTAGGGAAGGTTGGACTAACAACCTATGTATGCACCCTGCAAAGCGCAGTTTGAAAGCTAGCCTTCTGTGGATGTTATAGTAATGTCCAAGTTCCCCGAAAGTAGTGTCACTGCAGAGGTACCAAAGACGTCCAATCCAGAGGTTGCTGTTGTTGCGTTGTCCTGTTTTGTGCAGCTGTGTTGCGCTGAAATCTTGCCCAGGCGCTGTCTTCGCTCCCCTTTGCACTTGTTTCGCGTCCGGCTGAAGCTGCTGGGAGAGAGGGAAGGACGGAGCTCCCGCGTCCCTGTGTCCGCTCCTCCTCCCGCTCCTTCGCAGGGTGCCTGGCCGGCTGCCCAGTGGCGCTTCAGCACTTTGTTGCTGAAAAAGCTTTGCATGGCTCAATTTTTATAATATAGTACAGTTTTTAAGTAGTTGCTATTACTAAAACAAGTGACACCTTACGTATTTGTATGTGGATCGGAGGTCACAAGGAGCAGTGGTTAAGGATTGTGTCTCGCGCTTGCCAACATGCGTTGAGGTAAGGGCGAATTTTGGCCGTAGAAGCTTCAGCGTATGGTTGGAGCGGGCAGCCATCAAGGGCAAGCACCACGTGGGACAGCATTTACTATGGGAATTGGAGTATTCTGCTTGTACACAGGGGTTTAGAAGAGGATTTCCGTGAGCGCTGCATTTGAAAAGACCAGTTGTGCTTAAAAGAAATTAAATAAACATGAAAACTAAGCCAGTTTTGAGAAAAGAGCATTTTGTCCACAATGTCTTACGAATCAAGTTTTAAATTAATCTAACCATGTTTTTTCATAAATGAAAACATTTGGAGGGGGTTCTAATGGAAATTGCGGTTGGGTTTCGCAGCTTAGCTAGGACTGAAACCAAAACCTTCCATGGGGCGGGACTTCAGTCTTCGGAAGCCCGCGCACGCGCCCACGGAGAGAAGCAGTGCTGGTGACGCGGGGCTCCCATGCCCGAGGGAGATCCCCGCGGAGGCTGCAAGAGTTTATAATGGCGGTAAGTGGGGCTTGGGGGGGCGCTTGTATGTAGGCGGCGGCGGGGGGGCGCTTGTATGTATGCGGCGGCAGGGGCAGGTCTCTGTATGTGTGTGTGCGTGCGTGTGTGTAGGTGCACTCCTGTGTGTGTGCGGCGGGGGGGTGCCGGTGAGTGGGGGGAAGTAGGGGGGGGGGGGTGCACGCGTTTGTGTGTGTGCCTTCCTGCCTGCGTGTGCATGTGTGTGTTAAGGGAATCTGTGGCAGGGGACGTGCATGGCGCCGGCCTGGGCGTGCGCGTTCGCGCACCCAAATCCACAGTAACACCCTCCTGTCCCTCATTCCCCCGAGACGGCCAGCTATAAGTCTCCAGCTGGACGCATCCTTCGGATGCTATTCCAGGCGAGACCTAACCAGCTGGACGCATCCTTCGGATGCTATTCCAGGCGAGACCTAAAAAGGATAGCTTGGAAAGGCAAAGAAGGAGCAAAGTATTAGGAAGAAAGGTAGGAACTGTGATAAGGAAGGATAAATGGATGGATGGAAGGCGAAAGAATGGATAGGTGACTGGATGGATGAACGATGCAGATTGAGTGTAAACGTTGGAGTATAAATATGTGATGGGCGAAAGTTTCAACTGATAGATTTATTGATGGAGGGCTAAATTAAAAGATGGAAGAGCGGAAGGATGTTGGATGGATTCAAGTATGGATGATGAATGTGTGAACAAATGGATGGCTGGAATAGCCCTTAGACTGATGGAATGGTAAACGACTGTATGATTGATGTAAGAAGGAATTGGGTATCAGAAGAGAAAGGTGAAATTGTGGATATCACTGGGTGGATAAAAGGGTGAGTTCTGCAATAAGCAGAAGTCTCTTGGCTCTTCATATAAGCACCTTGGGACCGCACACCTAAAAACACTTGCCCAAGTGCCTGGATACCCTCTCAGGTGACTAGTGTGCTATACAAATCAACATAACCAGTCGAAATATGAAATAACGATTATAAGTGCATCTTTAATCGAAGCTGCAGCTGGTGCAGAATGAATTAAATTAAAGAAATTTAGAAATCTTGAAAGTTTAAAAAAAACAAGAAAAAAAACAATTAAACTTAAATTATAATTAGCCAAATTGGTACGATGGTGATTACGTTTGATCTGAAATGTGTTTTTATATATTATGCTTTGTTCTCCATTTATGATTAACTGGTTTATTTTTAACAAATTCAAACTTAAAAATAAAATAAATTAATACACCAATTGAATTTTAGAAGTGACCTTTTTTTTAGGAATAAAAAAGGGAATATTCAACATTTTCTAGTCATAATTCTCAGAAATTCCTAAAGATCCACAACTGGTACACTGATTAGTAAAGGCCCTGGGGCGACAGTAATGCTTCTATGATTCTTCAGAAGGTATATTTAAAGGTACTTGAGAGAAGTGGTTTGATGGCATCGTTTCTCTAGCTTTAGAATTAGAAGACATGCAATGCAATCCTCACTTCAACAAGTTGTGCGACCCTGTCAAATACTTTATGTACTCCTTACTGTTAACATTTTGAACGTCACGAGATGGGATTTATTTTTAAATCCAGGCTATACAAAAAATCTATTCGTTTATATTGACAGAACAGAAGCCCGAGAAAATCAAGCAAAATGATTGTACCATGATGCCACATTAACCACACGTTTATACTAAACATATTAGTTTGGATCTGTGCTTAATATACATATTCCTTTTTGTTATTCTGGTGCAATTTCATGGTATATATGGAATTTTTCTATTAAAAAAATATATACTTTCAGCCATTTTTTCACGTCTGGAGGTTCTGTAAAGGCAGGGAGTTGAACATCCTAGAAGTTCTACTTCAAAATGACAAGTCTAGGTCAGTATGTATCCAATGGAAGATCTGTAAATACATCGTAGAGGGTACCCATAGGATATCTCATCTGTTGGGTGCCATGACACATGGATCCACGTGTGTCCTCTCGTGGGCATGCTTTTGACACACATACTTGTTAACTAAGGAACCTCAAGGATACAATGAGTTAGGGTACTGGAGGCAAATAAAAAACAAAGCAGTTGTGCATCTGGTCACATTGTTTCTCTTTCTAAATTTGATCTATGCAGATGTACTTGGACGAGGCGCAACTGCAGCATTTTTGATAGTCCTACAGTGGCTGGGCCCGGTCCATGTTAGATCACTCCTGGTGGTGCTGTGAATACTGGGGCAGGCCTGCAGTCTGGGGAGGCCTACAGCTAGCTCTAAGTGGCCATTTTGCATTGGCCTTCTTTATTTGCACCGCATCAACAACACGTTTTGTGACAGTCTTACTTTGTTTGCTTTAACAATCACATATTAATAGTGCGGCAAATTCTCAACTACATTTGAAGTTGTTTCTTCTCGTATTTGTTTTGAGTGTGTACTTAGAAGGGGACATATTGGCTTTCACAGATTTTATGTCACTGACATTAACATACCTGTTATCAGGCATGTAAAATATTCACCAGGTGACAGTTCTAGGTATACAGGGACACTGCATTATGCTACTTTTTGCTGGCTCCCTGTGCTACACTCATGACTTTATCCCACTCAAAGTCCCATTAAGATTATTCTCCGTCCAAATTCTTAAGCTTATTGGTCCCTCTGCATTCATTCGATGTTGTGGGTAGGGTTGTCATAGGGCAAAAGTCTCTCTCCCATTTTATTTTCAACTCTGCAAGAGAGAAAGAATATTTGCACGAATTGCACGATATAGATACGAGACCGCTCTTACACCCCTGTTATAGTACAGAGCTGTTGACACACCTGAAGTGTGGCAAGTTCAGCATCTCCATTAATGATGGTGACATTTTCAATGTTCCTAGTAAAAAGGAAAAATACAGTTATAGCTATATTAAGTACATTTTTTCAGCTCACAAAGAAATATTCCCTTCTAAAATATGCCCGCTGTTTTAGAGCGGAGCCCTTGTGGTTTTCAGCATGCTAGTGATGCAAAGTGCATTTTAGATGATGCCCCTGTCAAAATTCGTTTGAATTTAATTAAGAAGGTTTCCTGAATACCACAATACGGACGTTGGCTGCCATCGTTTTGGTTCTTGCATCAATGTAATGATGGAGAAAGATGCCAGGCCCTAAAGATAATAACAAAAAATAAGCGTTAAGGCATAAATATTTTTGGTCTCAAAAAGGACAAAGACGTCCCTGGCACACCCCAATATGCCACTCCTGAAAGAGACGGCTTTTCGATGACTCAAAGAACATATTCACGTCTCTACATGGGGAGATTTGTATCAGGCTGGCGCATTTCGAAGCTCGGACCTTATTTTTCAAGAGCATCAGCCAACCCCCTAGACGTTTTCCTTCATGTGCGTCTCCGACAGGGTATACGCTCCAACAGGAACCTCCTTGCCTCACCCCCTCCAGTTGATGCTATGCACGACCTCCCCAAAGCGACTGGTTTCCATTATATATCACACAACGCATAATCCGAGAACGATATCCCCATGCCCGCACGCGTGTACTGGGATTTAGAACTCGGCTATGCATTGTCGGACGATCAATGTTCATACTGCTGCATGGAGACGGGGCAAATATCTGCTAGCAGCAGGCTACGCATCACGCACTTCAAATTCCTCCACCGCCTGTACAATACCCCTGCTAAGATGTGCAGGTATAAACTCAGGGATTCGGACTGTTGTGACAGGTGCAGGAGCCCAAGTGCGGATTTCCTACATCTAGCCTGGGACTGCCCTGGTGTACATCACTACTGGGGGCAGGTCCTGGAAGCCAAAGAACAGATGACAGCACTGACTATGGATAAAAACCCTTTATCTGCCATGCTGGGATACACCAACCACATCCCTAAATCACAACGCAAATACGTCTCCTGAGGACTGTTAATGGCGAAAAGACGAGTTGCATGTCGTTGGGGCAGAGGGAGGGCGTCTAAGTTCAAAGATTGGCTGAATGACCTATTGGATTGTCAGGAACAGCTGTCCCATTATGCAGAGCTACTCCCTAGAACATCACGACCCAGAGATATATGGGTGCCCCTCACAAGCTACCTGATCACAGACCTGAGGATGGACCCGGCTGATACCATCACACCAAATGTGCCTTAAACCTTGTCCCATGAGAGACTTAAGAACCACTGATGGGGTGCGCATCAGATATTGTGTCTAGAACTCCTCCCCCAGCCAAATACCCACCATGTTACCAATCGCTCCATTCATATCTGGCCCCAAGATATGCCCGGTCACTGACGCTCCGATTAGTAGCTAAATGCCCCCTTTTCATTTTTATGCTATGCAACTAATGTAAATGCTATATACAGTGATATAATGGGAGAATGGAATATGAACAACACAAAGACTATGTTGAACTATGCACTTGAATGTATAATACCATGTAGCACCAACTGGAACTACTACTGTAAAGGCTACATACGCCATCCTGTCTGAGTACGTGCCTATACGCTTTGTATTGTTACTATGAAAAATTGACAAATTTTTTTTTAAAAAAAGACAACCCTGGCACTGAAGAGAAGAAACTACTTGAGGTGCAACCCTTGCAAAAGGGCAGAATGCCGTCACTCATAGTGAAGTTAGCGAATGGCTGAGGTAGGCAGACCCACTACCCTTGGCTGCATGCAGTAGTGGGCAGAAGAGGATTATGAATGACAAGAACAGACCAAAGAATTGAATGTATCTATTGATAAATAAATACAATTTAAAATAAAAGTCCAACTGAATGAAAAGAGCTTTCTGAAATCCACTTTAAGTATATCACACATGAGTTTGAGTTTAAAAGTTCTTATATAGCGCTCTTACACCAGCGGTTTCATGGCGCTGTAACTGGCAGATCTCCACAAAGGACAAGGGGAGGAGGACTGGTGACAGAGGACTAAATAAAAATTTTACTGATAAGTTTTAAGTTTCTTTCGAAACTGGGGATATGGGGTTAGGGATCTGAGCTCTAAGGGTAATGAATTCCAGAGGGTTGGGGCAAGGGTCGCGAATTTTGAGCCCCCCCCACTTTTTACGGCGAAACCGGGGGACTGTCAGGAGGAATTGGGAAGAAGATCGGAGCTCCCTGGCTGGCAAGTAGGGGATAATCTCCGAGGAAATGAATGCAGGGGCCGTGCCCAATCGAGCCTGGTAGGTGATAGTCGCAAGCTTGAATTGGATACGTTCCCGAACCGGGAGCCAATGTAAGATTTTCAGGAGGGGGGTGACATGTGAAGATTTGGGAAGGTTAAAGACCAACCGCGCCGCCTGGTTTTGAATCATCTGCAACCGCCTGAGACTATATGCGGGTATACCCGCATATAGTGCGTTGCCATAATCCTGGCGGGAGATGACCATCGCAAGGACGATCAGTTTCAAGGCCTCAAAGGTGAAAAATCGAGAGACCTTGCGGATGGTACGAAGAGACAGAAAAGAAGAAGAAACCACAGAACTAACCTGGGAGTGAAGGGTAAGGTGGGAGTTGAGTTTGATACCTAGGGTTTTGACAGAGGTAGAGGGGACCGGAGGGGGACCAAGGGAAGGGGGCCAAAAAAGTGAAGACCAGGGACTGGAGCCACCACCCGTCAGCACCAACTCGGTCTTATCGGGGTTGAGTTTCAGGTGGTTGAAATCCATCCAGTCCCTGATGAAAATCATAATAGACTGGAAATTAGAAATAGAGGCAGAAGAAGAAGACAGATTGAAGACAAGTTGGAGGTCGTCCGCATAGTTATATACGGCGACCTCCATTTGTTCTAAAGAAAATATGAGGGGAGAAATGTAAAGGTTAAACAGAAGAGGTGAGAGGGAGGAACCTTGGGGGACCCCGCACAAAACCTTCCGAAAGTCCGCAGAGAAGTCACCCAGGCCAACTGCCTGGGTACGGTCCCTCAGGAAGGAGGATAACCAGACCAGGGCCGTGCCCCCGATCCCCGCCGCCGCGACACGGGAAAGTAAGATGGTATGATCCACCGTGTCAAAGGCGGCAGAGAGATCGCGGAGGACCAGTGCCTGGAATTGATTGGTATCCCTCCCCTCCCTGAGGTTGTCAAGGACCGAAAGGACTACGGACTCCGTAGAGTGTGCGGGGCGGAAGCCAGCCTGACAGGAAGCCAATACCCCATTCTCTTCCACAAAGGTGCTCAGAGACCTGGTGACATGGCGCTCGAACACCTTGGCCAAAAATGGTAGGAGAGAAATGGGGCGATAGTTGGCTGGGATCGAGGGGTCTGCGCCAGGTTTTTTTAAAATGGGTAAAATAATAGCTGATTTCAAGGGGTTGGGGACGACCCCCTGAGAAAGGGAACTGTTAAGAAAGTGAAGGGGGGGGGGGGATCAGGGCAAGAGGTGTAAATGTGACGAAGTATGTGAGCGGGACAGGTATCAAGGGGAGAGCCAGATTTTACAAGGGGGATTAAAGATGTGAAGGATTCCTTGGTCAGGAGGGGGAGAGAGTTTAATTGTCCTTGCGGAGGAGGGCACATGTAATTTTAGTACAATCAAAAGGCTGTGGCTACCACCAACCTCAAAAGTAAGTTGAACTAGATGCAAGCAGGAAAGAACACCAACATGCCAAGTATTAAGAAAAGCGTACAAACGCGGCTACTTTGAAAAGACAGAACCAACAAACAATATTTGTTCTGAACAAAAAAGGAACAATGCCTAAATCCAAAGACAACGTTGGAGAAAAGCTGAAAATTACGACCCTTCAAGACAGATCCCCGTTCAACATGTGATTTTTCGAGATGAAATGCTATTTACATTCATCTCTTTGGAATAATTATGTTCAGAAATGATTTGCTTATCTTGAGCTCTTTGAAAACAGTAATCAACTGTTCAAGTGCAAAGCCATCGAGGTCATTACCTCTTGCGTGCACTGCCATACATTTCCAACTGAAGGTGTACCACCCATCTGTATGGTTGGCAATTATTGCAATCAACCTTAAACAGGGCAACAGTACTATGCAATGCTGCGGAGTTTCTTGCATAATTATGGATTTGACGCATTTGACAAATAATCCAGTATCTGCTGCATAATCTGCCGGCTTGAACGATAAAAATATTTTTTGCTCAAACCGATGAAAGGTTACTAAAAATGCAGCGACTTATGTAGCCAGGGAGTTTAAGGTCATTCATGAAGGTTGCATGGTCACCTTTCAGTAGCTTATTGCTGTATGCGATTGTAAAGGTGGTACTAATGAGGCAAAACCTTTGCTAAAACAATGTTAACATGGATGAAAATGACAAAAAAATGAAGTAATATTGTCACAAAATTTGCTGCAATATAATTTGCCTTTTCTTGCTGCATAATTTAGTTGACTCCCCCCTGTAATTTGGTCCTCTCCAATTCATAATTCCAGTAGTCCTGATCTTAAGTAAATTGCAAGTGCAACAATGGTACAAGAAAAAGGAAAACTAATACACTCTGAACACCATGACTTCTGTTACTCCAGAAGACACCACCAAAAACCCTACTCACCATTATGCTGGAATCATCAGATTATCCTTGTCCAGCCCACATTCTTCTATTATGTCCGGACCTTACTGGCCCTTATCTCACTCATCTTGTCAATTTATCTTTAAGAGGTAGTTTCTGCTCCCAGCTCCTACAAGCATGCATCTATGGATCCTCTACTGAAGAAGCCTAATGCTGACCCCACTTACCCGGTCAATTCCAGAACCGCATCTCTCTAACAAGTGCCTACTAAACTTACACAAACATTTGTAAATAGGCAACTCACTAACTATTTTTTATTAAACCAGCTCCTAGAGTCTCACCAATCTGGTTTCCATGCAACAAACAGCACACAACCCCTGCTCCTGGCTGTCACAGACAGTAGCAGCACCATCCTGGATCAGGGTGGATCAGCTGTTCTTTTCCTACTTGAGCGGTCAACTATTTTTGACACTGTCGCACATTCAATTCTCTTATAAAGTCTTCACCAAGCCAGCATTTGCCTTAATGCTTTGTGTTTCTCTATTGCTCTCCTCTCCAACTCAAACAGGATATCTTCCCCCTTTAAAAGTTTATACAACTATTTTCCATTGTGGGAATCCACAGAGTCGAACTCTCAATCCTACTTGGAGTCTGATGCTATTTACTTTGTATGTTTCTCCTTTAGCCCGTCTAATTAAATCAATTGGATCCTCAGTCCTATGCAGATGATACTCAAATTATCGTCTCCATTTCTCACTCCTATCGGAAACTGGCAGAGGAGGTGATGCATCAGTTCCTTACTGCAGATGAGGTGATGCATCGGTTCCTTACTGCTAGGAAGACGAGGTGCTGCATCTATTCCTTGCTGCCAGAGCAGGTGATGCGTCGGGGTCCGGACACCCAGCGTCCTGAACTCGCAGAGATAGGGATCCAGCGAGAGGAAAAGTCAACTTAGAGACCTTTTGCCTACAAGTATTCACCGAGGACTACCAGTATTTATTTAGCCCAGATTGACGTCTTGTCGAACCCGCCGTCTTTACCAAGACGTGGATTAGTATCTTACTGCGATTCAGCTCAGTCGAGGTTGGAGACATCCAAGCAGATGCCAAGGCAGGCATTCAAGCCAGGTTTCCTTTGGCCCACAGTCCTGTTGAGGCCCAAATTAAACGGGCTGAAACGTGTCGACCAGTTATAAATAGAAGCCCTTTATTTTTTGAACATTGTGCAAAAGAAATAATTGTAACACCTGTCAATAGTGCAATAGGGTGTAAGGACATATACCCTAAGAGGTGTTGATACAAGGGTCATATTGATTAATGTGAACTGCGAACTGTATATTTTTTTGTTCTTCTAACTATGTTTCGCAGCACTATCAGTATTAGGGTCCCAAGGATTCTGTTTTGTCTTCCGATATGTAAATGTGTATGTATGTATGTATGTATGTATGTATGAATATTTTTTTTTCCTAAATCTTTGTAAATAAATGTGTATTGTACATGTGATGAAAAAACATCTAGATCTATATAAAAAAAACTGGGTGTATACTTACATCCGATCTATCTACAACCTAGTGTGAGCATGTTCTTGAATTAAGATAATCGGTTGGTTTGAGAATTATTTCTCATTGATGGATAAACTCAGGTTTCCATCATTTATTGAAATAATTATTGCTGTATCAATTCCGCTGCATTGTTTTTGGTTGGTCTTTGCTGTGGTGCGCAGTTAATGAAGAATCATCACCCAGAGACAATGCATCAAAAATTCAGACACCATGCATCTATTCCACAGCCGCGAAGCAGGGGCTGCGTCGGAGATAAAAAGGTGTGTCATGGACTTCGGTGATGCAGTTCTCGGAACTCGCGCTACAGCAGTTTTTTTTTCATGCACTGCGAGGGAATGCTGGGGCCTATGGTGAAAGCGGTGGTCGATGCGCCGATCAGGAACCATGCTCCAGGACCAGCAGCGGAAATGGGTCTAAGTTTAGAGCGATGCATTGATAAAAACAGACGCTGTAAGTCAATGTGTGAAGCTTCTCTTTCAATTCACCAGATTCCACTTCCAAGGACCCAGGGACTGGATTGGGCACCACTTGGGAAAGTCAGGACTTTCAGCAGGAAAGCCCAGGCAATGGTTTATGAAGTCTTTGATGGCCCTGGAACTTAACAGGAGGCAAGCACACACAAGAAATAAATCTCTGCTCAAGCTTCTTTTTTCTGTTCTAAAACTGCCAATTACGCCAACAACTCTCCTAAAGAGATCTTTAGGATCCTCAAAAAAATTACAGAGCCTCTCTAATCGCCAGTTCTAATCCAATTGCCTCTGTGGAGCATAGTAACAACTTGGCTATTTTTTTCAGAAGAAAATCCTGGATATCTATTGCTCCTTTTCGGATACGTCCAACTTGGTGGCGTCCTGCTGTACCTTACCTCCCTTGATTGCCTGGAGGGCGCTCTTACTACATTTCTTAGGCTAACTGTGAACCGAGTTAACGATCTTTCTTATGAATTAAAATCCGGCTCGCCTCTGGACCCTGCTCCCCTGCAGATTTTAAGGCAGGGCTCAAAATGTGGTACCTCAGTACTTACAGAGTTGTTAAACCTTTCCCTTTCCTCTGGGCAGGTCGCCCAGTCCTGGTAGCATGCCATATTTAAGCCACTGCTGAAAAAGGCTAATTTGATCCACTTTGTTTGAGCAGCATTAGGCCAAACTTCTTGCTCCCTGGAGTCTACAAGCTTTCACAAAAGCACGTCAATAGATCTTGGTCTGCTTTCCTAGAATCGAAGGATCTGCTCCAACCCACCCAAATGGGCTTCCGACCTAAACATAGGATAGAAACTCCATTGCTGCCTGTGGTAGAGGAGATCAGATCAGGAGTCTCCTTGATCAAGGAGAACCAGCTGCCATTATTCTCCTAGACCTTAGTGCTGCCTTTGACACCGTTGATCTTCAGACTCTCATTCAGAGAGTTTCCAGTGCCGGTGTCAGGGGCAGAGATCTAGAATGGCTTGCCTCTTTCTTGGAAAATCTTTCCTTCCAGTTCTTAGATCATGACTGCTATTCAGCCATTCTTGATGTGGGGTAACTCAGGGCTGTTCACTGAGCCCCACTTTGTTTAACTTTTATATGCTCCCACATGCTGAGAATGTGCAGTTATTTGGTCTGTCATTTGTTTCATATGCAGAGGACACCCAGCTGGTTGTTTCAACTGTCCCCGACATTAGTCCCAGTCATCTTTCTGACTTCCTGCCTCCAAGCAGTAGCCAGATGAATGGCTGGATGCAAATTAAAGCTTAATGAGGACAAAACGTAAGTTATGCTGCTTGGAAACAAGTTCGCTAGCAACCTTCCGAGTCCTCTATCTGAGGTCCTGAGCAAGCTGCCAGCTCCAGAAAAACACAATAAAAATTCTTGGGATGCGGTTAGACACCAGTCTCACCATGTACCATCAAAAGAAGAAGCTTTCCGCCACACATTATGGCAGCCTGAGACTGCTGAGAAAGGTTCTCTTCCTCCTCCATTTACAGCTATGCGAGCGATTGTTCAGGTCCCTGTGCAGTCTAGCCTTGACTAGGGAAATGCCCTGTATCTCGGCTCACCCTGCTATGTCATTAGAAAGTTGAAGACAGTGCAGAAAAACACTACCCGACTCTTAATAAAAATTCCAAAATGCTGGTCTGCTAGGACTGCTCTTAAGGGTCTCCAGTGGTTACCAGTGGAACACCAAGTAAAGTTTGAGACACTCTGCATTCTAAATAGGGCTCTCAACAGCAAAGGGTCTTTGCTGCCGAGATAGTTAGACTCTCCATACGTGCCATAGAGAACCCTTCGATCCTCTTCTGCCCCGACCTTGAGAGTTCCCAGAATCAAAAGATACAAATGGAGCAGTTGCTCCACCTCGTTCTTGGCCGAGTTCCTGAACTCTGGAATGCCCTGACTCTTGAGCTGCGCTCAATGGAGTCTGAACTCCCCTCTTGTAAGGCACTGAAGACATGGCTTTTGCGTGGCTATTCTGAGACGGATTCCTTTACAGACCTATCATCTTTGGTGTCCGTTGCAGTGCTGGGAGGCCTACGGGTAGCCATGCGCTATACAAAAACTCTAGACCGGACAAACCCTTGGAGATCCTTGGAAGCAGGAGACAGAAAGCAAAGTGCAGTCCTTTCACTCCCAGGACAGAAGTTGTAAGCAGCAGGCAAGCACAACAATGCAACAGGCAGAGTGTCAGTTCCTCCGGCAGCACCCAGCTCTTCTTCTTGGCAGAACGTCCTTTAGTCCAGATGTGTGAAGTTACAGTGTCACAGGTCCAGTACTTATACCAGTTTGTGCCTTTGAAGCAGGTAAACTCCAAAGGAAAGTCTTTCTAGTGCACACAACCCTGCCTTTCCCTGACCTGGCTCCAGACACACAAAAGGGGTGTGGAGTCAGCTATGTGTGGGAACAGGGACAGCCCTATTTAGGTGTTAGTGACAACTCCTCCCACCACTCTAGCTTGGGAAGGACTATATGTCTGGTGATGGCCCATCAGGACATGCAGGGCACACCTCAGCTCCCTTTGTGTATGAATGGCATGACTACTAGACCTGTGAAGATACGAGTCACTGAACATCGCAGCAACATCTGCTGCCAAAGAGGCTCGACACAAATGAGCTCCCATTTTGTAGAGAAACATCACACCCCAGATTACCTCAGATGGACTATCCTGGAGGCAAACAATCAGTGGAAAAAACGCAACACTTTTCCAGAGAGCTGGATATTCAGTCTATCCATGAATGTGGTAGAGCTGAATGACTAAATCACATGGAATGAACTAGACCACCACTAGAGATCCACCACTAGACCTTGACGAATAACCAGTCCCCCTTTTTGAATCTCTCGGAATGCCTTTAGGTGGGCTAAGTAAACCACAGCATTGCATTGACCCAGTATGTGGCTACATCACCACCCTCTTTATTCAACAGGCACACAGATAAGCCCTTTGATTATGATAGGAATCCAATGAGAAAACAAGGTTAGGAGTCCAATGAGAAAACAAGGTTAGGACCCCTTGACAAAAGATGAATATATTGGCCAATGACACTGTCAACATGTACATATATCTCCTCATCATGGTACCTAGGATGTATTACACCACTAACAATACAGGCTTACCACTAAAACCACCAGTGACCGGTATCTGTAATATATAAACAAATGTGGATACGACCAAAACAGACACCTGGGGTAATATCGCACTTTGTCCGCATCTTCCAAACAGAGCACCTCACATATTTGAGTCAGGCAACTAGCCAGTCTAAGGCGGCTGCCACAACTTTGGGAACCCGGGATGACCTAGCAGGTGCACAACGTCTTCAAGCACTCACAGAGCGGCCCGAAAGGCTCACAAGTGGCCCTATGAATGGCTCGCTGCCACCTGGCCGGTAAGGTATTCTGTTGTCCAGGTGACCTCCCACCCAGCCAATGCTCACAATCATCAAGTTAGCCGATGTATATCCCCGTGCAGTCAGCCTGCTTGGTCATTCTGAAGTCAGTCTTCAGTTTCCTCTTTCTGCCGCTAGCGAGACTTCCCTTCACCAGCAGCAAGGGATCTCTCAACCTCCTGGACCTGTCAGCCGCCTTCGACACAGTCTGCCACCACACACTACAAACACGCCTCTACGACGCCTGAATCCAAGAGAAGGCCCTGGACTGGACCTCCTCGTACCTCTCCGGCAGAACTCAGAGCGTCCGCCTCCCCCCCCTTCTGCTCGGAAGCCACCTGGATCATCTGCGGCATACCCCAAGACTCATCCCTCAGGCCAACATTGTTCAACGTCTACATGGCACCGCTCACCCACGTCACACGACAGCACGGCCTCAACATCATCTCTTACGCCGACGACACCCAGCTGATCCTCTCCCTCACCAAGGACCCCCACACCACCAAAACCAACCTCCATGAAGGAATGAAGGCCATCGCCGACTGGATGAGGAATAGCCGACTGAAGCTGAACTCGGACAAGACGGAGGTCCTCATCCTTGGATCTACCCCCTCGGACTGGGACGACTCCTGGTGGCCGACCGCACTGGGAACACCTCCAACACCCACCAACCACGCACGCAACCTAGGGGTCACCCTCGACTCCTCTCTCAATGACGAAACAGGTCAACGCCGTCTCCTCCTCCTACTGCTTCAACACCCTCCGCATGCTTCGCAGGATCTTCAAGTGGATCCCCCACCAAAACGAGAAGGTTGGTCACCCAGGCGCTCATCAGCAATAGACTGGACTACGGAAACGCCCTATACGTAGGAGCCTCAGCCAAACTACTGAAACGGCTTTAACGCTTCCAGAACGCCTCCGCACGCCTGATCCTCGACATCCCTCGCCACAGCCACATCACAACCCACCTGAGAGACCTGCACTGGCTCCCTGTCAACAAGAGGATAACCTTCAAACTCCTCACCCACGCACACAAGGCACTCCACAACACCGGACCAGCGTTCCTCAACAGCCGACTCAGCCTCAACACCCCCACCTGCAGCTCTGCTCCGCAGACCGCGCCCTCGTGACCGCCCCTCACGCCCCCCGCTTCCGAAGAGTGACCGCCGGCGGCAGATCATTCTCCCACCTCGCCAAGACATGGAACACCCTCCCCATCCTCCTACGGCAGACCTTCTGACCGTCTGACCTTCAGACGGTTCCTCAAGCCCTGGCTCTTCAAACAGTATCAGCTTCCTCCCCCTACACCCCCCCCTAGCGCCTTGAGACCCTCATGGGTAGGTAGTGCGGTTTACAAATGCTATACTTGATTGATTGATTGAAACCTTGATGGACTGACCAAATTGGATTTATAACGGGGAAAAGTACCTTCCTAAATATATAAGCAGCTTATTCATCATCACAGAGTGGACGCGCACATTAGGAATCTGCCCATGGGGTGCATCATTGGACATAGACCAGGCTTTCAGTGCCCAGGGGTGGTCCTACCTTCTCATAGTCCTCTGTAGGCTGAGGTAAGGATAATGGGTTTCTAACTTGAATAAAGCTCCTTTACTCTTCCTCAACAGGTAGAGTAAAAACAGATAAAACAGTATCAGATCTCACACAGCTAGGACATGGACTATGGCAGGGATGTCCCTATTATTTTCATGCTCATAGGGAGATGTTGCCATGAGCATTACGTGCCAGGGGCCCAGATTGAGAAGTACAGGTTGATTGGAGGTGGCACAATGTCCGAATATGCAGACTATGCCCAAATTTACCTCTGCAAGGGCAGAGACAATAGGTCACTTGATTGCCTTATTAGACTGGCAAGTTAAGTGGTGATCCCAGTGTGTACAATGGGATAATAAACCACATCTGACTGAGAATTGTGCTAACCCTGTTTTTAGGGGTGCCTGTTACCATTTCCAGTCCAGTGCATCAGTGAAAAGAAGAAATAAAGCCTCGGAGACATGTGCTGACGAGCTCGTGATGTCGCCTTTTCCCTCATCAGCAGGGCCATCATGAGAAGTACTCTTGGCAGAGCAACGCTGGACAGGAAAGCTTTAGGCCTATCAGACAGACTTAGTGGAGGCAAAGTGAAGAGCAGGGGCAGCACTTCAGCTCCCAAGGACGAAGTAAGTGTGTTATAGCACACCACAATTCAGCGTAACCCTTGCTGTTGTAATAAAACTAGCTCTTGAAGTATAACGGAAAAATTGACCTTAAGAAGGCCTCATACATTAATTAAGTCTCAGGCAGCTCTCTATTATTGGTTTAAAATAACAAACCCAGAAACAGACGCAAAGTTAGCGCAGAAAAATGACAATCTACTCTGAATGCATTTTAGATTAACTTCTAAGTACCAAAGAACCCATCAATAGTCAAATGACTAATTGTATTAAAAGAGAATATATCATTGAAGAATTATTATTATTATTATTTTTTAATGAACTTTTTGTCAATTGGAACAACATTTTGTAAACTGATAAAGCTAATAATAGGGGGAAAAATTCTGGTCTTGGTTTCTAAAGGCCCAAAGTGTCTCTAGGATGCCCAGTATCGTAACCCTTGAGCATTGGAAGATTAAATAACCTAATTGTATGGTCAAATTACTCACTTAGAGGCTGTGGGATAAAATGCTGCTTCTAAATCTGAATGGTTAGGCTTAAGCGGACTGCTTTCAACGTTCATTTCATGGATTGTGCCATTATGATATGCACCTTCATTAAAATAATAACCATACTCCTAGGGCAAAAAGTACCAGAGTTGCTGCACTGTGCGGTACAGATCATCTTCTGTTTCCCAACATCCAAATTGACTAGCAGAGTAGTGTGCATTACTTAACTCTATAACAGCCTGATAACTCCACGTAAACCAAATAGATGGTGTTTGGGGGAATTTAGCGTCCAGGGCGTGGTTAACTGTCTGCGAAATTATTGGAAGAGGTGATGTGGGGCAGGCAGCTTGGGTATATGTAACTGAGGCACTGAGCAGGAACTACAACTGCATTTTTAGGTTTATAAAGAAAGGGTAGCTTCCACGGGTGCTCTAGGCACTCCCTAGACAAGACAACATCTAAAACGTATTCTAACATACAGCCTAATGAAAGACAAATGAAACTTCCATCAGGCTTCACTGTAGACGAGATGGAAAATAACCACGTTTTCAGACATTTCCTGAACTTGAGCAAGGTCCGCTCCGAGTGAATGTTTAACCGAATCTAGATACTGAGGTCATGGGTTCGGGTGGGATTTGGAGTGATGAAGAGTGGAAGGGATGGTCAGCTGTCCCGTACATGATTAGAAGTGGAAACACAAGTAGCGATAGAAGTGAAAACAAAAAACTATAGTAATGTCACCGACAGGGTTCAAATGGTCTGTTAAGGCATATTTCCACTCAATTGGTATTAAAAGGGGCTGACACTTCTAACACTTATAATGATACAAAGGTATAAACGGGTTCCTTTAATGTCCTATGGAGCTATGATTAGCTGATCTAAATAAAAATATGATTCACAACTTCTTGAAGGATTGGCTTGGAAATAAGATTCTTATTTGTCAACTTCTATTCTGATCGTCAATTCAACTAAAACGTGAACATAGTTAATCAATATGGGGGCCACCCAATCCCTCAAGGTACGCTGATACGTTTAAAAAAATGTCTATGTCAGGAACTTTATTAATTCTAGAACAGAAGGTTTTAAAATCTTCAAGGGGATCGACAGTATGCATTTTGCTTCTTGCATCTCTGAAAAATTAACTAAATCTTATTTCAAGACTTAAATGAAGCTGTCCTTAGGCTTAAGAGGCAGGATGATCGATCTTATACATCTAACTAGTGCCTAAATATCACACTGGCCAACAGCATTCTAAAAAGGGGCTGACCATTAACTACCTTATATGATGGAGTTCTTATGGAAAATAAAAGTATTTTTATTGTTCTGAATTGATGAATTACCTATTTGTGAGATATGGGGTAGATAGGTGACATTTTGCACTGGTAGATCTTGGCTTTGCTTACTTTTGAATTGGTTTGTAAATAGAAAAATGATGACTGGAATGGTTGCAGTATAGTCGAGAATGCCCGTTAATTTTGGGCTACAACTATTTTAGCCGCAGTGATAGCCAGACTATTACCAGGAAAGCCCACGCAGTATGTCATTTATCAGCAACATGATGTAATCCATTGCAAACTCCTGCCCCTTCCCCTTTAAGGAGACACCACACAGTACTACCATTGGTTCCAACTAGGTGGCATACACCACACCTGTGTTTCTACAGGGCTCTTCACCACTCTGGATGGCAGGCTTTATTTATGAAACTGCCAGTTTCCAGCTGCGGAGTCTGCTGACTACGCTATAATCAGCCATGATAGGGCGAGAGGGTGTCGCCTTTCATCTTACAGGTCCTACACATGCTTTACATTGACTTCTCATAGGGTGGGAGCGAATATGCAAAATTGTTCCATAGTCGTAGCAGTATCCTAAAGTCGACATGCTGGACTTCCTGTCGCACATGCAGCACGTTCCCTATGGATTGTGGATATGAGAGGAGAACAAAATGAAAACACATCCTCCACATATATGGAAAGCATCACTCAATGGAGCCCTCTGGATTGAACGTGTGACTGTGCACACTTCGGCACACCGTCAGCACGCAGGCTGGTGACATAGAAACAAAGTAAGTGAAAATCGGTCTATTAATTTGTTTACATCTCTGCTGCTCTAAGCTACAGAAAGCAGATACTCCATGTGATCACTCTGGCGCTGGCGTGCTGCCCAAGGGTCACTTATGGACCAACTATTGTTTCAATTAGGCTCTTTACAGAGCAAGCTCTTAAAACACCAACACCAAAAAGCCATTCACTGTACACATAAATGGTCCAGTGGTATAAACTACATCGAAGCTTCTTTTTTATAAATAAGTTCCATAGCCCAGGTGAGGGTTAAACAGTTATATTTTCAAAAAACAAAAGCTGTAAGAATATACCACGTATGTATATAAAACAAGCATTTGCAATGCAATAGGTCTCACATTAGGAAAGTTTGAGCTATTGGTATTGTAAATGACAAATATTTTATTTATGTGTTGGTTTTGAAAATAGCGAAATTAATAGCTTTGTTATTTACAATGCCAATAGTTTTAACTTTCGCAAATGTGACACCTATAGCATTTGTCATGCAATATGTGTTTTATTTACGTGACTTGGATGTATTGATATTACAAATAATAATGGCTTTTAATTTTTTTAAATAATTAATAATTAAATAAAAGTTCTTGTAATTTTTGTAATTTAACCGTGGGATTGGCGTATGTTTCTTATTGTAATTTATAAAGTTTTTAGCTTTTTTAAAGCGTATGAATAATAATCTCTTCTGTATATAATGTATTTTTTTTATTGTGGTACTATGGATCTGGAAATCTGTATATACTATTTTAATACACTGTGGATCTCGGAAGAGGTCTATACTAATAAAATGTCATTCATTGGAAAAAAAAATATTAAATCACATTGTTATGCTGCTATACTAGTATGTTCGATTCTGCCATTCAGCAGGCCAGCTGTCCGTTAGGCATAGGCGTGTCTTGTAGTCTCTGGGGTGTGGGGGGAGTGGGGGGGGGGGGATTGCCACGACTTCTCAGAGGTCTACGACATCAGCCATGTGTTCTCTGATGCCTCTTGTCCCTGAATATATTAGGATTTCGTTCCTCTGTGCACCTTCGGGGACAGGTGGTGCCTCAATCTCAACTATCCTCTGGCAGTAGGAATGGAAAACTCTTGCTTATGCAGAGCTATCAAATGAAGTTGGGTAAACATCATCTCTTCGTGGGGGGTCGTAGACCATTGCCTGTTCAGGACTAAAGCTTTGTCCCACAAACTCTGCAGCACTTAGGCCACTGATTCACTTTCATATGTCCCTTCAGTAATGTTGTCAGATTAGAAAATAAATGCTTTATGATTCTGCATATTAACTTTTAGAAGTAATGCAGCAGTTTTACTTCTTCTTCAAGACCCCTAAATTGCAATAAAAGGGGCTACATTATAAAAATGCACCCCTCGGCATAAAAATGAATGCCTTATTCTACTGACGATAAAGTGGCACACAAAAAGCACTGAATGCCTCACGTAGACACGTTCCGAAACTGTGAAATTCACAGATCATCAGAATACATACATGCCCACTATGGTTCTGATTCGCAGAGTCAAGCTAGAACCATGGCAAGATCCTCCCTATGAATTTCTCGATTTGCCCACCCCTACCTACCCTCCAAGAGGATAGACGTGCTGTCCGATGGGGTGCTATTTTAAGAACTCACGGGGCTGTGCAGTCTTTTTACTCGGTTGGGCTTTAAAAGTTTGACATAAGTGGCACAATAGCAGCAGAGGCCTGCGCCTCCCGCGCGTACCTGGTCGTCTTTCAAACAGCGCTCTCCACGAGGTTTACTTGACGATTAATCGTAGTGTAGTCCGTAACAAAGGATAACATTCATAATGAATGTGGCAGCATCTGTATCAGGGGGCATTTTCTCTAGCACTGTATTCAGAGCCCGGCAGATGTCCTTAGGCATTGTGGCATCCGCAGCTCAACCTCTACAGACCGGACAAAGGGAGGGCGGGGGATCGAGAGGACCTTTTGTGCTCCCGCCTTCTTCAAAACAAGGAACAGCAGCAGTCTCCATTCCCGCCGGGCCTGCACTTAGCAGGGTCCCGCATCCGAACCCTGGCATGCGGGTCCTACCTTCTGCTTGAGGGGGTCACCTCGGTCTCCGGCGGGGCCATTCTGCAGAGTCAGGCGGACAGTCTTCACGTGCTCCTTTCATTCCACACACATCACAACCCTGGAAGGCAGATCGGGAGGGTGCCGCCGCGCTGCCCGCGGCGACCCGGAAGCTCTTGGCCGGCCGGCCAATCCGCTCGCGGCCGACCGGAAGTCCCGCCTCCTGAGGTCCGTAAGAAGAAGGCCTGCCGGCGCATGGAGCGCCCTGCCGGTCCTGGGTAGCCCGGGTCCCCAGGAGGGGGCCGGGGAGAAGGAGGAGTGTGGCGCCTGTTGCGGGGCTCCTCTGACCTGAGGGAGCCCCGATACAGAAGAGGAGACGCGCCGTGAGGAGCCCCGCCGGAAGAGCGCAGTCGGTGAGTGGGGCCCAGGGCTGATGTGAAGTCCGTGCGTGCCTGTGTGTATGCCTGTGGGGGGGGGATCAGTGTGTGCGCACGTGTGTGCGTGAGGGAATGTGTGTGCGCATGCGTGACTGTGTGTGATTGAGAGAGAATGCGAGGCAGGGGATAGTGTGCCGTGTGCCTGTATGTGTGCCGTGTGCCTGCGTGTGCATGTGCGTGCATGCAGAGGGGTGGGGGCTGCCTGTGTCTGTGTGTGAGCAAGGGCTGTGTGTTGCTCCGCGCAAGCGCAGCTCAGACACGCACTCCCGAGGTGAAATCTGACATTGTCAAAGCGCGCGTCTGATATCTGTCCACATTCCTAAATACGGGCCACATTAGGTCTGAAGCAGACACTCTTTTGTGTTTGCAGAGCGACCTACAGTTAAGACTGCCAAGTAACCAAGAACGAGTTGGCTTGCGGCCGTTAGGTCTGGGCCGCTGGCCACATAGTTGCGGGATACCAAGATAGAAATTACATGCACAACATGCGATACTATTATTCCTATAGTTAGATAGTATTTCGCAGGTGTGTTTGACAGGAGGACTTAGGGACCGTATTAGGTCGGGCGGGTAGGTAATCACTTCTGCAGAGTTGCAGGGCCCTGGCCCCGCAATTCCCACCGGTTTCTGATATCACTACACTTTTAACAACGATTCCATCTACTGATAAGTTTTTTCTCTGCCATTGATTTAAAAAATGCATTCTTTAGCATTCCCATACACCCAGACAGAAGGTATTTGTTTGGTTTTTCACTCGCTGGAAAAAACTTCCAATTCTGTAGAGCTCCTAAAGGCTATACTGAAAGTCCTAGCATTTATAGTCAAGCATTGAAAGGTCAGTTAGATTCACTTTCACTTTCTCCAGGTAATGCATTGGTACAGTATGTCAAGGACTTGTTAATTGCTTCTGATACTGAACAAGGTTGCAAAGATAGTACAGTGAAATTATTGTTACATATGTCACATCATGGTCACAAGGTTTCTATTTCAAAACTTTAGTATTGTTGACAGGAGGTCACCTATTTAGGTCACCGTCTGTCAAAGGAGGGTAGAAGGTTAAAGCCAGAATGGATCAGTACCATTAATAAAATGCCCTGTCCGCAAACTCAAAAAGACGTGCGTGCTTTTATAGGCATCACTTACGATAGTCGACAGAGGATCCCTAACTATTCTTTACTAATCAAACCCCTGCTCGCATTAACAATGAAAGACGTCCTTGAGCCTTTAACTTGGATGCCAGATTGTCAGCAATCCTTTGAAGATGGGGAGGGAGGGTGGGGAGAATAAACTTAATAGGGCGACTGGGATAAGAACAGCACGTTAAAAACAGACAGGATGGGGTGGGTGAGTGGGTGGGTGGGGAAAACAAACAGGACTTGGGGGGGGGGGGGGACAAATGGGGGCAGTTGGTTGGGGAGAACAAACAGGATACGGGATGGGTGAGGAGAACAAACAGGACGGGATGGAGAACAAACAGTTTGGGCGGGTGGATAGGCAAAATGGGGAGAACAAACTACTTGGGGAGAACAAACAGGACGGGGTAGGAGTGTGGATGTGGAGAACAAACAGTACGTGGAGAAAACAAACAGGTCAGGGTGGGTGGGGAGAACATACTGGATGGGGCAGTTGGGTGGGGAGAACAAACAGGAAGAGGCGGTGGGTTGGGAGAACTAACAAGACGAGGCGGGTGGGTGGAAGCGTAGAATAAACAAACCGGACGGGATGGGGAAAACAAACAGGACAGGACGAGGCGGAAATGGTGAGGGGAAGAAACAGGAAGGCAAGGCGGGATGAAGAAACAGGACAGGAAGGGGAAGGTGGGAAGAAGAACCAGGACGGGAAGGGAAAGGCGGGAAGAAGAAACAGGACGGGAAGGGAAAGGCGGGAAAAAGAAACAGAACTGGGCGAGCAGAGTTGGGAGAAGAAACAGGACGGGCATGCAGGGTGGGGAGAGCAGGACGGGGCGGACAGGGTGGGGAGAAGAAACTGGACAGGGGGGGTGGGGGGGGGATAACAAATTGGACACATGAAGAAACTGGGCGGGTGGGAGAAGAAAGAGGACAGGCGGGTGGGGGAGGAGAAGAAAGAGGACGGGGCGGGTGGGGGAGAAGAAGAAAGAGGACGGGGCGGGTGGGGGAGAAGAAGAAAGAGGACAGGGCGGGTGGGGGATAGAAGAAGAAAGAGGACAGGGCGGGTGGGGGATAGAAGAAGAAAGAGGACAGGGCGGGTGGGGGATAGAAAAAGAGGACATGGCGGGTGGGGGATAGAAGAAAGGACAGGGCGGTGGGGGATAGAAGAAAGAGGACAGGGCGGGTGGGGGATAGAAGAAAGAGGACAGGGCGGGTGGGGGATAGAAGAAAGAGGACAGGGCGGGTGGGGGATAGAAGAAAGAGGACAGGGCGGGTGGGGGATAGAAGAAAGAGGACAGGGCGGGTGGGGGATAGAAGAAAGAGGACAGGGCGGGTGGGGGATAGAAGAAAGAGGACAGGGTGGGAGGGGGATAGAAGATAGAGGACGGGGCGGGTGAGGGGGTAGAAGATAGAGGACGGGGCGGGTGAGGGGGTAGAAGATAGAGGACGGGGCGGGTGGGGGGGTAGAAGATAGAGGACAGGGCGGGTGGGGGGGAGAAGGAGGACGGGCGGGTGGGGGGAGAAGAAAGAGGACGGGGGTGGGAGGGAAGAAAGGGTGGGGTGGAGAAGAAAGAGGACGGGCGAGTGGAGGGGGAGAAGAAAGAGCATCGGGCGGGCGGGGTGGAGAAGAAAGAGGACGGGGGAGGGGGGGGGAGAAGAAAGTAGACCGGGCGGGTGGGGGGGGGGGGAAATAGAAAGAGGACGGGCCGGGTGAGAATGAGAATAGCACTGATGATACCAATTGGACTAGTGCCCATGACAACAATGAGAATAGCGCTGAAAAGGGACGGTGGGTCATTGTGGAATTGAAAACCGGAAATAGACAACTTACTCTAGTATCGGTATATGGGGCTAATCTGGATGACCCCGAACCATTGATAGAGATCAACATGGAGTTAGTTAATTTTCAACAGCCGATAGTGGTTTGTGGTGATATCAACATAAATCTGACTAACAGCGCTTCAGGAGATATGCAAGTAATTTATAAAGGACGCAAACCTAAGGTGTACATAGCACTTAAGAATTTATTACAAGATCATGGTTTGGTTGACACTTGGGGTATGCTGAGGGAGAGGAATAGTGGGTTCACATTTTACTCTCATCCACATAAAAAGTTAGTGTGATTAGATTATTTTTTTATACCTAGAAATTTACTTGAAGGAACCAATATTAGAATTTATCCCTGGATATCTTCGGATCATTCTCCCGTAGTAGTAGATATTCATCACTTAGCTAAAAGGAAGATACAATCCAGCTTTTCATATGATCGAAAGCTTGGTTTAAATGCAGAATTTATTGCACATATGCAGGACTGGATCCAAATCTTTTTTGGTGAAAATCGTGGTACTGCCAAAATCCCGATAGTATGGGATACATTTAAAGCTGGGTTTAGGGGAGAATGTATTAATTTTGTTATTGGTCAACGTAAGAAGCTAAGGAAAGAATTGGACAATTTATATGAACTTTTGATTAAAGCAGAGATTTGTTTAACCAGAAAAATTGTATTGGGGAACATGGGGCTGGCCGAAGAGGAAAATGAGGTTATTTATTTTTTTTTTTTTTAATTTTTGAAAACCTTTATTGTGCCAAAAGACAGTACAAATACGGGCCCACAACCATCCGGCCGGCCACGGTCATACATTCAGCACTGGTGCATACAATACGACGCCATGGTAATGCGGCATGACAATAGTTGCAGTACAGGAGTAGACTGGAGAGCGCCGTCATACCTCGGCCCAGGAGCAATGTAGGTTAATTTTCAAAGTCTTTTGTTTGCACAAATAGTAAAGTCAGGTCATACTGCTCCGCACTCAAGCAACGAAAAGAAAACGCAAGGTCCATGTAGGCGGGACTCGACAAAAACATATATATCTGCCAGAGCAATTTACAACATGCAAGTCCCGACCAGAGGATGGCCACAGAATAGTAAGACCACAGGAAGCTATCCCAGCAACCCATCTCCAATGGCACCACCACCCATCCCCCAGTATTCCCAACACGGGCCTAAGAAAGAAGGAAAAATCAAGAAAAGCAAAAATGGTACCATAGAAAGAAAAAACCAACTAATAATTAACCCCCCACCCTACACACATGCAGAGGCTATGGCTTACCCCCCCCTAGCAGAGTGTCTGTCGCCCCGTAAACCCGAAATATAGAAGGAAAGAAAAAGAGAGGAAGAAGAAGAGGAAGCGAAAGTGAAAGTAAGAATAAAGAACTAATTCCAATGACATAGGGAGTATGAACAGGAACCCCGTCCCTGAACGTCCCTAAGAAAGAACCGGGAGGAGGGTCAATCAAACATGCGCGCAAGCTCCGCCAGTCCAATAAGCAATCCCCTCCCCAATAACAACATCAATAAAACTGTAGCAAGCAATACAGTGGGGAGTGAATCAATACGTAATCAGCAATACAATAAGCCAAGTTCTGGGTCCACCCTACCTCCACACACCCGCCCGGGAAATAAGCAAAGAAAGTCCCTTATCCCTGGCCAGTCCTGGGGCTCAGTCTCTCACCCCCTCCGCTCGCTAGACCGGTGTAGTGCAGGAGGAGAAAGGAAGGCAGCTCGGGGGAGGGGGGAGGTGCACCATCGAAGGGAGAATGGCGTCCGATCCCAGGAGGAGAGCCCATCGCGGTCCCAGTCCGCTCTGGCATGGTCCAGCCGTCCAAGTCACAAGGCAGAACAAAGCAAATCCAAGGCAAGCATGCCGGTAGTGTGGCAGGAGAACAAAACACTGATAGCCCAGGCCACGATCCCTCGCGCTGCTGTAAACAGGTCTGCGTGGAGCAAGGGAGATACTCTGTATCGTCGAAGGTAGCAATAAGAGGCATAAGACCATTACCGGCTCCTGCGATGGCTACAGTGTCTGCCACAGCACTCTCCCGAAACAATGTTGCGGCTTCAGGCTGTAGTAACCCCGGTCTGGAGTCAGGTCGAAAACAATGCCCCTGCTCCAGGCTGGAATCTCGGGAACAGGCATCGAGTCGCGCCCCCAGCGCGTTACAGATGTCCCATATCTCCATTTTCACCTCGCCCAGGGCTGCTACAACATCGGCCAGGGTGAAAGTGGGGTGCCAAGTCCCCATGTTCGCAGACTCTCGGGGAGGTGCTGCCACGATCCTTTTAGCGCCGGAGGGCTCGCTGTTGTGATGGGGCATCTGCTGCACCTTTATGAATTCTGTTGAGCCCAATGCGAGGAGAGGCAGGGGGGGAAGCAGCGAGATGCGGTCAGGCGGGTGCCGATCACCCACCAGTCAGCAAAAGGGCCGCCCGTCTCAGAGGGTCTCCCGAGGGCCGACCGTTGCTCGAGGGGGTCCGCAGATCAGGGCTGGGTCAGCCGTCGGCAGCCAGAGGGACACGGAACAAGGAGCAGTAAAATGGCTGCCAAGAACAAAGGTCCCGCTGGCGAGGCGCCCAAGCCGACCAGCATCACAGAGCCCAGGAAGCGTGTTGCGGTCCCCGTTGGCAGGTAGTGCGCTGGTCGCAATCACCCTGGGACGCTCCGTCCAGTCGCTTCACCCACCATCACGGAGCTGCTGCGGGAGGGGGCGCGAAGGCAGCAGGGCACTGCGGAAGAGGCTGGGTCTCGGGCCAGGGCGCGTCCGTACACTGCATCCGAACCCGGGCGGGTGGAGAGGCCGGCAGGGCACCGGCAGCAGCAGCTCCGTCTCCCGCACCTTTGAGCACAAAAACTGGGTAGTCGGGCATTCAGGATCGTGGTGCGGGATTCCGGGGCCGGCGGAGCCGAAGGCTGCGCGTCCGTTCAGGTCGCCATCTTCGAAAATGAGGTTATTAAGGCTAGGTCCAATATTTTGGGATTCTGGGATAAAGAAATTGCCAGAAAATTGTTATCTTCAAAAATGACGAGTTATGAATTCGGAGAGAGAATAGGCAGGACCTTGGCGACAAGGCTTCGAATGAAACAGACAGCCCAGAATATAAGTGCAATGAAAGACTCCCAAGGTAATTTACATTCTGATCAGGAAAGCATCTTAAGAATATTTCAAACTTATTATGCAAAGCTTTATGCTAGGGAAGACAGTATGGCTTCTGATGACCAATGGTATGACAGAATGTTGATTGATTTGAAGATTTTAGAGCCCGGACTAGCTGATGAATTGGATCTTCCTATAACTTTGATTGAAGTGGAGACCGCAGTGAATAGTCTCGCAGTGGGTAAAGCTGCGGGGCCTGATAGATTACCTGTTGAAGTTTATAAACGCTTCTTTCATATATTAAAGGACGAGCTATATCAGGTAATTTTGGCAGCTCAAGATGGAAATCCCCCTGCTACATGAGCTGAAGCAACGATAGTAGTGTTTTGTAAAAAAGATAAACCCACTGATAGCGTTGGATCTTATAGACCCATATCATTGTTGAATGTGGACAACAAGATATACTCAAAGATTCTAGCTAATCGATTATCCGGGGTAGTGTCATCGTTAGTATCTAGACACCAACATGGGTTTATTCCTAAAAGAAGTACCGTTGATCATATTAATAAAGTTATCACACTGTTTGATTTGTGAATAAACGAAAATTAGCGCTTTTTTTATTAGACGCGGAAAAAGCGTTCGATCGAGTGTCGTGGGAGTACCTCTGGATTTTAAGGGATAAAATGGGTTTTGGCCAGAGATATATCAAAGCCATAAAAACACTGTATCTCAAACCCACCGCAAAGATATCCACCTTGGGAGGACTCTCTGACTGGGTGTATATTACTAGAGGGACTCGTCAAGGCTGCCCCTGTTCCCCTTTATTATTTTCCCTATACATTAACCCTTTTATTGAATTATTAAGCCGGAACCCCTTAATTCCTCCCTTTACGGATACCGATTTTTCTTTTTCAGTTTTCGCTTGTGCGGATGATACAGCGGTAGTTACGGATACCCCTGAAACAGCTAGTTTGGAAATAGAGAGGTTGGCTACGGAATTTGGTATGACAACTGGGTATAAACTTAATGCGTCTAAAACACAGATCCTTTGTTCAGATGCCATAACTTGGGAGGATGAGAGTATGGTTGGAGAGGTCATCTATTTAGGGATACGTATTAAAACAGATATGGATGAATTGGTTAATGTAAATTGGAGCAATGCTTATCAGAAAATTAAGACTTTGTTGGAGAAATGGGAGCGGCTATATTTGACCATCATATGCAGGACTAATGTTATTAAAATGAATGTCCTCCCCAAAATTCTTTATTTATTTCGGTCGATACCTTTGGAAATTCCAAAATCTAAACTGCAGGCCCTGCAATCCCTTTGTGGCAAATTTATTTGGAGCCCCGGTAAACCTAGGCGGGCGATGAAACATCTCACCTTACCCATTGAAAGGGGAGGGCTAGGGGTACCTGACTTTTTTTTATATTATATAGTGTGTTTTTTGTTAAAAATGAGATTTTTGTTAATAAGAGGCTCTTCGGAGAATACATATAGCTATCCCTTCATATTCGAGATCTTGATGGGAACACATACAAGACAATTTTTTTTTTACGAAATTGATGGCAATTATTACAAAAGGACTCGATTTAAGGTTCTGATCAGTGCCCATAAAACCTGGAAATGGGTGGCGCGTCTTATTGATATAAGGAAATGGTCATATTATACCCCCTATTTTTTTGTCAGATCTTTACCAATGATATTTTCGGATGGGGCAGCTCGGAACTGGCAAAAAAAAGGGGTGACTTGCCTGGGAGATTTTTTTTCGAGTGAAGGTGAATGTAAATCGTTTACTGAAATGTGTGGAGAGTTTGGTTTATCCAGAAGTTATTTTTTTAAGTTTTTACAAATAAGGGACTATCTTACAAGACATAAATTATCTCTAAAAAAGCATAAAATTGTTGAGGGCATTGCACAACAAGTCAAGATTGGTATTCTCTATCGTATGCTTATGGAAGAGAAGTCTGACGATTTGGATAAAATACAAGCACAGTGGAGGGAGTTATTGGGAGATAATGAGATTGAAGTTGAAAATTTGATTTTGCTGTCTAAAGATGTCCTGATGTCTGCTAATTTAAAAGCTCAATTTTTTAAAAGCTTATTTGATTTATATTATACTCCTGTTCGAATGTTAAAGTGGAGAAGAGGTTATGATGGTAAATGTTTTCGCTGTAAAGCTGACAATGCAGACAGCATACATATTTTCTTCTCTTGTCCAATATTAGGAAGATTTATTCATGATATTGAAAATTTTGTGTCTTTAATCCTTAAGGTTAATTTAAAGATTACTCCCTCTATGTTGATTTCAGGGAAGATCCCAGGTGATAGTCAAAATAACGAACTTCATCGTTTTCGACATTTCATTTTCTTCATAATGACCGTAGCTCGGCTATGTATTGCCGTAGAGTGGCTTCAAGAAAAACATCCACTATTTCAACAGTGGCAAGCACGGTTGTACAAACTGTATAAGTTAGAATGGAGTCTTTTTTCGTTATCTGAATCAAGACGGAGAAAAAAATTGGGGTGGAAAATATGGGGGACTTTTTCAGATTTTTATGAGGCTTAAGGATCCTATGTCGTGTGTGTTTTTCTTGTATATTTTCCTATGTATCCTTTCCTTTTTGTAAACGCTCATATTCATTCATTATCAAATGTATTTCGCGATAGATATTTTGTTATGAATTATGAATTATCTGAATAATGTCTTTTGTACTTTAACTTTTGCCGTGTTCCAATAAAAAAAAATAAAAAAAATAAAAAGAATAGCGCTGATGACACCAATGGGACTAGTGCGGATGCCAATAATGAGAATAGTACTGATACCAATGGGACTAGTGCCGATGACAACAATGAGAATAGCACGGATGATACCAATGGGACTAGTGCCCATGACAACAACGAGAACAGCACTGATAACCATGGAACTAGTGCCCATGACAACAATGAGGATAGCACTGATGATAACAATGGGACTGGTGCCGATGCGAACAATGAGAATAGCACTGATGATAACGATGGAACTAGTGCCAATGCCAACAATGAGAATAGCACGGATGATAAAATGGGACGAGGGCACATGCCAACAATGAGAATAGCACTGATGATAACAATGAAAGAAACCGTGTCGGCGCCACTTTCACACCTCCCAGGATAGCGATGTTTATAAAACAGAGTCCACCGATTTTTATGTGGTTGGCAGAAGGTGAAATTAGCTTCACAGCAGACAACATTGGTAGCATATACATTGTCACCAATGGAGGTTGCTTTGATCAGCGCCTTCCAAAATCACCTGTAGCAGATACCCAGACTGTGTCTGATTCGTCGGAAGGCAGATCAGCTCTTTAAGTAAAGTCAACAGCAAGGGCTTTTCAAAATCTGCAGGAAGACAACAGCAACCGCAACAGGCACCACATTTCAGTGATAACAATGGGACTAGTGCTGATGCAAGCAATGAGAATAGCACTGATAACCATGGGTTTAGTGCTGATGCCAACAATGAGAATAGCACTGATGATAACAATGGGACATTTGCTCATGACGGCATTGAGAATAGCACTGATGGTAACAATGGGACTAGTGCCCATGAAAACAATGAGAATAGCGCTGATGATACCAATGGGACTAGTGCTCATGACAACAATGAGAATAGCACTGAGATTAACAATTGGGAGTAGTGCCCATGACAACAATGAGAATAGCACTGAGATTAACAATGAGACTAGTGCTGATGCCAACAATGAGAATAGCACTGATGATAACAACAATGGGACTAGTGCCCATGACAACAATGAGAATAGCACCGATAACCATGGGACTAGTGCCCATGACAGCAATGAGAATAGCACTGATACTAATGGGACTAGTGCTGATGCAAACAAGGAAAATAGCACTGTTGATAACAATGGGACTAGTGCCCATGAAAACAATGAGAATAGCTCTGACGATACCAATGGAACTAGTGCCCTTGACAACAATGAGAATAGCGCTGATGATACCAATGGGACTAGAGCAGACACCAACAATGAGGAATAGCACTGATGATAACAATGGGACTAGTGCCGATGCCAACAATGAGAATAGCACTGATGATAACAATAGGACTATTGCTCATGACAATAATGAGAAAAGCACAGATAACTATGGGACTAGTGCCCATGATAAATAACAATGAAAATAGCTCTGATGATAACAATGGGACTAGTGCTCATGACAACAATGAGAATAGCACAGATGATAACAATGACTATAGCTCTGATGATAACAGTGGGACTAGTGCTAACGAGAACAGTGAGAATAGCGCTGATGACAACAAAGAGACTAGTGCCAATGACAGCAATAAGAATAGCGCTGATGATAACTGGACTAGTGCAGATGGCAAAACTGCATGATTAAGAGACTGTTACTCAGGGTCCGCACTGCTCACTCATAGGAGACACTGTCCTATACTCACATGCCTCTCATCAGCGTGCACACTGGTCTTTAACCATATTCCTCCAACAGATTCTAGCACATTATTACAGGTTAATTTGTTCCTTGTGAGGCCTCCTGACTCCTGCCATTGGGATTTAAGTTCTGCCACTATGTTGATTATAATTCCAGTGCTGGAGCATTGTGCTTTTGGTAACACGAAGCCATCTCGTGCATTGCCTGTACTTGTTTGTTTTTGTGAGTAACGTTAAAAGCGCCAGTATGCACTGCAGAAAGGGCTACAACAAGCATTTGCAATGCAATAGGTCTCGCATTTACGCGAGGTTTACCTATTGGCATTGTAAATGACAATGGCTTTTATTTATGTTTCAAAAACCAAAACATAAATAAAAGGCAATGTCATTTACAATAAAAAAATAGCTCAAACTCTCGCAAGTGCGAGACCTATTGCATTGCAAATGGTTATTAATTCAGTAATGAGGGCGGTTTTTAAACGAATTTGCAAATGACATCATAGATTCCTTCCTTGCAAGCTACCTGCTCTAAAATAAAAATGAATGTGAACGAGGACCCTTTATCCTAGTTTAAAGAAACGGACTCGCATGGCCATTTGCATGTTTATTGATAAGCAAGTTTGGCTACTGCTTATGGCATCAATGTTTTATAAGGAGGATTCGGTCTACTCACTATGTGCAACTTGCTGCCGACTAGTTTATTAAAAACCAAGTCTATTCTCAGATGTGGACTCTTTCCATTAAGTTGTATGATAAGACCTACTCTTTGCTATTTCCAACCCACCACACACTCCTTCTCCGCTTCTTGCTGCAAACCCAGGCGTATTGATGAATTGCACGTGCAGTACAGCATATTCCACATTATTTTATGAATCTGTAGGACGGCTGCTATATTTATTTCATAGCTGATTTTATTCAGAAGACTGGTTAAGCTCATCCTTAGCTTGCCCACCTTCATGTAGGCCTTGTCAGCGCGTTTTCCTATTGCTCTTCTAAAGGCCACCATACACCCAACACAATACTGCTCTGACTTCTTTCACTGACACACACATCCTTGACTAACCGTTTCTGCCTACCACAATGACGCACGTACCAGTCAGGGGCACTAGACAGTGAGAACTACCTTGGACAACTCCTAATGCTTCAGTGTAGATAAGTTGTAAGTCTTAGGTAAACGAAGAAATCTGCACTAAGGTAGCACTCACCCCCCTCCCCCGGCCTGTATTGTTCTTTTAGCGGGCCTTTGGGTTTTTCTACCACATAGTGGTTTATTTGTGCTGGGCAGACAGTGATAGTGCCCCAGATCTCTCCAGACCTAAAAGTTCCAACTCTTCAAAAGCTGTCTTTTCAGAGCAGTCCTCGGAATGGGATTTGACGGCAAAGGCCACAGTCATTCGACGTGTGAATAATCAGCATGAACCTATATTTTATCAGCTACACTTGTCTTCGGATATGAGAAGTTGGTTGCCTAACCTCTACAAGCGTCAGCAAAGCCAACAGGTCTAGTACTGTCTGCCAGGCTTTTGCCGGTGGTCATTTTATTTTACCACTGTTTTTTTCCAAAACTTCATTGTTGGGGAAGCTGATTGGGCCGCGTCAATTCAAGACAAAAAACAACTATAAAAGTTAAAATATTTATGGTCTTGAAATGCCATATTGCCATAATAGTCCCAAGCACTGAAGGGACCGACTTTGTGTGTTGGTGTGCTTTTTAGGTCTCGCCTGAGCCAATGCGCTTGCGCATTGCTCCGGCGAGATTATAGTAAGGGGAAAAGAACAGTCTATGAAACATACAACAAAACAGACCAGGTCTAACGATGGTGTGTAACTGTACCAGTGACTGAGAAACAGATAGAATGCATGTGTGCATCGCTGCCGTAGGTGGTTACTGGCAACATATAACTAGAAAGAATCCCATCAGACCACCCTTATTGGTGGAGTTTACGTCACGTGGGAGTCGTTGATCATACCATACCACATATGGCCATATAGTGCCGTAGTGGGAATGGATGTCAGTAATCTAGCCATAGTGTTTGCCATTAAGTGGACATAATAAAGTGCAGTGCTCAAGTGATAATGGTGAAATAAAATTGACTACTTTAGTTCTGACAAAGTGTACATACAGAAACTTCGGTGTCAAAAATTAAAAACGCCTGGTGAAAAGTCTACCCTATGGCGCTGTGCAGGACGGTCGACATGTTTCAGCCTATGGGACATTATCCCGGCTTTCTTCAGGACCATAGATATAAGGAAGCTACTGCAATTACAACCACACGAAATGTGTTGGGTAAAAAACTGATACATATCTACCAGAAATTCAAACGTTTTGGGCGTCCACTGGTGGGAGAAGATTGTCTTCTTCCTGTCAACAAACAAAAAATAATTGTACTACAACATTGAGTTACACCTACACAACCACCTGGATACAGAGAGACCGTATACAAGAACACACCTGCATGAATACATTATATTCTGCATATATAAGAAAAAGCATAATAGCTAAATCACCTAGAGGCATTTCCTCTAAGTGATACTCACCCAGCCTTGTGTGGGTGAAGACCTCACCTCACCCGGCAACCGCTCGGGAGTAGGAGGCCCCGCTCTATGGTGTAGAAAAAGAGCACAGTAAGTGAAACTTTACGGTGCCCAAGCCAATCGCTCTACACACTGAACGTAACTCACATGTGGTGTATACCCATCTGCCAAACCAAAGTCCCCACAGCCCATCTCTAGTGACAAGTTGGAAATCGCATATGTTGCGAAATGTCTCATCTTGCGAGACTTAATGCAGACCCTCGGGAGTGTCTATGAGCAATTTATCAGTACAGTAGTATGAACATATAACTACTATGTCCCAAACAAACGCCAATGGTAGGATAAGTTTAGAAGTAGTCCAGTGTTGATTAAATAGACTACCTAGAAGCACTGGCTTCTTAAGTGTGGTGGGATGTGGGTCATATAAGTCCCCTGAAACTGCCCAACCATACACAGAGCTGGGACTATCTAAACTCCATTTGACTTTGATTATTTGGAGCAGCTGTGTGGTCTACAGTCACCAGAGAGACACAGCATTTAGAAACTCACCTGTCCGTCGGTGCCCCGGTGTGTGAGCCAAGCGGAAGGGGAGGTATCGATATGGAAGCCACGAACATTCAAATAAACTTCCAGGCGGTAACGTGTATCGAGGGGAAAAAACGCGATAGGAGACACTGCTCCCTCGCGCGTGCGCAGACGGTAGTGGGGCGCCGCGATGACTATTCGTCACTATCCACATTTTATTGCGCAATTGAAATAATAATAAGATTCTAACTTGGAAACAAAAGTAGATGCAACAGCAAACCCCCTTAGAGAGGGCTGCCCTACGTAGTTGTTCAATATTTTCCAGTGCGCCCAGGCGCATGACCAGCGCGAGAGACACTGTTCTCTGGAGCATGCGCCCGGCGGCCTATATGCACTCCTCCCAGAGTCGATGTACAAGAATTGAAAATGTGCAGCGTATATCTCCCGATAAGAGAGCTGCCACTGGGCCAAAGAGCAACTGGACTTGCTTGGTGTTTGAAACAAGTATAACTATTAAATTTAGAGTGTGCTCTCATCATAGAATAAACCACCATGAGTTCGGTGGAAATATTCATTGTAATTATTTTATGGATGCAGATGAGCAGTCAGCATGCTGTTTAAATTGAATTCACATACTAATAAAGGAACAGGACCAGAATACGCCTATGGCTGTATTTTTGAAATGTAATACATCAATGGTCTGAAAAATATGTGCGCTAGCGCCAATCACTCAATGCTTAAAAGCGACTTGACTTGAGGGTCATCATATTCGCAAGCTAAATGACATGGGAATGAGAAGTGATTATCTTCACATGTCATTGAGGGAGGGATGTGGAGGGAAGGAGGTAGGCAGAAAAGAGGGGGACACACACAGTTGGGTTAGGTGAGCTGTCATTTAGCTTGCGAATATGATGACCCTCAAGTCAAGTCGCTTTTGCCATTGATGTATTACATTTCAAAAATACAGCCATAGGCGTATTCTGGTCCTGTTCCTTTATTAGTATGTGAATTCAATTTAAACAGCATGCTGACTGCTCATCTGCATCCATAAAATAATTACAATGAATATTTCCACCGAACTCATGGTGGTTTATTCTATGATGAGAGCACACTCTAAATTTAATAGTTATACTTGTTTCAAACACCAAGCAAGTCCAGTTGCTCTTTGGCCCAGTGGCAGCTCTCTTATCGGGAGATATACGCTGCACATTTTCAATTCATGTACATTGACTCTGGGAGGAGTGCATATAGGCCGCCGGGCGCATGCTCCAGAGAACAGTGTCTCTCGCGCTGGTCATGCGCCTGGGCGCACTGGAAAATATTGAACAACTACGTAGGGCAGCCCTCTCTAAGGGGGTTTGCTGTTGCATCTACTTTTGTTTCCAAGTTAGAATCTTATTATTATTTCAATTGCGCAATAAAATGTGGATAGTGACGAATAGTCATCGTGGCGCCCCACTACCGTCTGCGCACGCGCGAGGGACCAGTGTCTCCTATCGCGTTTTTTCCCCTCGATACACGTTACCGCCTGGAAGTTTATTTGAATGTTCGTGGCTTCCATATCGATACCTCCCCTTCCGCTTGGCTCACACACCGGGGCACCGACGGACAGGTGAGTTTCTAAATGCTGTGTCTCTCTGGTGACTGTAGACCACACAGCTGCTCCAAATAATCAAAGTCAAATGGAGTTTAGATAGTCCCAGCTCTGTGTATGGTTGGGCAGTTTCAGGGGACTTATATGACCCACATCCCACCACACTTAAGAAGCCAGTGCTTCTAGGTAGTCTATTTAATCAACACTGGACTACTTCTAAACTTATCCTACCATTGGCGTTTGTTTGGGACATAGTAGTTATATGTTCATACTACTGTACTGATAAATTGCTCATAGACACTCCCGAGGGTCTGCATTAAGTCTCGCAAGATGAGACATTTCGCAACATATGCGATTTCCAACTTGTCACTAGAGATGGGCTGTGGGGACTTTGGTTTGGCAGATGGGTATACACCACATGTGAGTTAGGTTCAGTGTGTAGAGCGATTGGCTTGGGCACCGTAAAGTTTCACTTACTGTGCTCTTTTTCTACACCATAGAGCGGGGCCTCCTACTCCCGAGCGGTTGCCGGGTGAGGTGAGGTCTTCACCCACACAAGGCTGGGTGAGTATCACTTAGAGGAAATGCCTCTAGGTGATTTAGCTATTATGCTTTTTCTTATATATGCAGAATATAATGTATTCATGCAGGTGTGTTCTTGTATACGGTCTCTCTGTATCCAGGTGGTTGTGTAGGTGTAACTCAATGTTGTAGTACAATTATTTTTTGTTTGTTGACAGGAAGAAGACAATCTTCTCCCACCAGTGGACGCCCAAAACGTTTGAATTTCTGGTAGATATGTATCAGTTTTTTACCCAACACATTTCGTGTGGTTGTAATTGCAGTAGCTTCCTTATATCTATGGTCCTGAAGAAAGCCGGGATAATGTCCCATAGGCTGAAACATGTCGACCGTCCTGCACAGCGCCATAGGGTAGACTTTTCACCAGGCGTTTTTAATTTTTGACACCGAAGTTTCTGTATGTACACTTTGTCAGAACTAAAGTAGTCAATTTTATTTCACCATTATCACTTGAGCACTGCACTTTATTATGTCCACTTAATGGCAAACACTATGGCTAGATTACTGACATCCATTCCCACTACGGCACTATATGGCCATATGTGGTATGGTATGATCAACGACTCCCACGTGACGTAAACTCCACCAATAAGGGTGGTCTGATGGGATTCTTTCTAGTTATATGTTGCCAGTAACCACCTACGGCAGCGATGCACACATGCATTCTATCTGTTTCTCAGTCACTGGTACAGTTACACACCATCGTTAGACCTGGTCTGTTTTGTTGTATGTTTCATAGTCTGAGCAGGGGTGTTAGCAGACAGGTCGGTAAATATGCCCCTTGACCCTCCACACACATTTTTGTTTTTGTTTGAAAAGAACAGTCTACCAAAACGGCAGATTAGACACAGTTCATGTGATCTATGCGCGTGCACAGCACCAGCCACGTCACACACCACAATTTGTCTGTGTCTCGCATCAGACTTCAAAGGCTGCCCCCCCCCCCCAATTAGACTTCAAATGCTGCCGCTCACTCACCCCCTGCATCAGACTTCAAAGGAATGCGCTCCCGCTCCCCCGCCCTCCTGCCACAGCAATGCCGAGAGCTTATTTTGCTTGCTACTCCTTGCCCTCTGGTCTCCGCCTGCTCTCCAGTGTGCTTGCATCTTCTTTCCTTGGCCCTGGGTGTTTGCTGTGTTCTCCCATTCAGTGCCTTCTCGACCCCGTACTTGATTGCTGTCCAAGCCCCAGCCCTCGCTGCCTCTATCATTATACACTCTCCCTGTGTTTTCCTGTTTCCCCTTGCTTTTTACCGGCTCCATCATTCTGTGCTTTGATAAACTGAACGCGCTTTGTAGCACTCAACCCTGCGTGTTCTTAGCTTCATTCTCTGTGCTGCTGCACCACATCACTCGGGGGCACCACCGCATCACTCGGGGGCACCACCACATCACTCGGGGGCACCACCACATCACTCGGGGGCACCACCACATCACTCGGGGACACCACCACATCACTCGGGGACACAACCACATCACTCAGGGGTACCACTCGGGGGCACCACCACATCACTCGGGGGCGCCACCGCATCACACGGGGGCACCACCACATCACACGGGGGCACCACCACATCACCCTAATACACCACCACATCACTCTAATACACCACACATCACTCTAATACACCACCACATCACTCTAATACACCACCACATCACTCTAATACACCACCACATCACTCAGCCCAACCACATCATCACTCAGCACCACAACAGCACTGTCCTTGCTTGCTACCAGATAAGCATTGCCATAGCCTATAGGACTTGCATTAGGAAAGTGTAAGCTACTGGCTTTGTGAATAACAATGCTATTAATTTATATATTTTCAAAGCCAACACATATTTAAAAAATGTGTCATTTACAATATCAATAGCTCACACTTTCCTAATGCGAGATCTATTGCATTGCAAATGCTTGTTGTGAATGGGTAGGTTGCTGTCGCTCGCAGTTAGCGAATATCTAAAATGGTCTGAACCATTTCCCATACTGTTTTCTGTAGTAGATGGAAGAAATATGAATGACCATCACAGACCAGTGGATGAAGAGGGCTAGTAGAATGTACATTATGCATATCATTTTATCATATCCAAAGGTCTTGGCTAACACCAGACCTAAAAGCTGTTTGATTGGGCTAGGGTAAAATGATGTAGCTTTTTTACAGGGTGTTCTTTTATGAAAAACAAATCCAGGTGAGCCGAGAGCCTCTTTATTATTTTCAGGATGGAGCATTTATGTCAGACCACTTAATATCTGAGGGGCTGCTAAATTCAAGTGACTGTTTTCCAGGTGTTTGCCTTGTCTGTCCCAGACAAACCCATCCTGTGTCCATGTGTTTATGCCCCTGCGCCTCTGCGAGGTCGAGGGAGAGGCCTGAGGTCTCTTCCACTTCGAGGCAACTCTATTTTGCTAACTGCATATCTGGGGTAAACAAGCATTTGCAATGCAATAGGTCTCGCATTTACGCGGGTTTAAGCTATTGGCATTGTAAATGACAAAGTGTTATATTTATGTTTCAAAAACCAAAGCATAAATAAAAAGCATTTTCCTTTACAATGCCAATAGCTCAAACTCAGGTAAATTTGAGACCTATTGCATTGCAAATGCTTGTTGTAAGGTGCCTGGCGACCTGTTTCTGGTAACTTTACACACGTCTTGTGTAACTTAATGAGTTTCCCAAAATTGACCCACTGCAATTAGACGTGCCTTTAAGCTTACGAATATCCCAGAAATGTAGCGCTCCCAGAGCTTCTTGAAGTGTACTCCGTCAGCTGTGTGATATTTCTCGCATTGTACAGCTCATGGCACCAAGATTACACATAACAAGCCGACTGCCTCTTTGTACCCTTAATGGTATTTATACAATGTTCACAAATCTCCCAGGAAGTAATACACTTTGATCAATGTATTTTGGGGGTCTTGGGACATGCAAGTAGTTTTCTGCTACTTCATGAAAATGGCATATACTACTATTTTCTTTAACAAATATTTTCAACTGTAAAATACATTACAAATATTAGTCATTTGTGTCCCCGAGATTAGGGTCATATTTTATGAGGTTTTAGGGTCATAAATGCATATTTCTGGGAGATTTTGGACATGTGCATTTCATAGAGATTTTGGAGAATATATTAAATTATTGATGTTGGCCATGGCTATGGTCTGTAGGTGTACAAGAGTGTAAAGGGGGCAGGTTGGCACAAAATAACTGCAATAGCTGAAGTGGTTGGTTTCCAAATAATCCGGTAAAACCAAGGTTGCCAAATTCCCCTGTCGGGAAGGGACAGGGCGTGTAGTGGTTAGCTTCCTGAGTCATAAGTCGTGCTCACTGACTTACTCTAACATCATAGGAAGAGACTTTATTGGAAACGTCACGGAGGTGGTGTTCCGAAAGCCACCGGACTGATGGAAGATGCGGGGTTAACGCTTTGGCCACAACTTGCAAAATCTGCTACAATTTACCAAAGAAAGTATGAAGTACTGAGGCATCCAAGATACAAGCGCAATAGAATAGATGTATGATAGAAATAATGCAATATTCAGACAAAGACTAAAATGACGCATAGCGAGGTAAACGTTTGCAAAGGATCACACATTTGGCAAAATGAGGAAGCAGTGATTTACATTTAAACCTAGGTTTTTCACTCTGTCTGCAAGGCAGCAAGAATGCTCATTCGGCTTCTAGTTTTACAGAAAAAAGTAAAACTTGGTTGGAGAACTAGAAGAACGCGATCAATAGGATACAAGTCCTAAAATAAATGTGTGGGGTACTGTTTAGAATGTGCATGACAATCAAAAGTAATGTTTTAAGAAGAAGCACCTCAGCCCTTTATTACCCACGCTGCTTTAATTGAAGTGGGTCTGTTTTTAGGGCTCGCCTGCTGTGCGCATGCGCATAGCTGGCGAAGCTCTATAGGGGCTTAAATAAGCTTTACCTAGACTGGCGATTGACTGGCGATTTGATGCTGTGCCCGTGCGCTTTTAGGTCAATGCGCAAGCGCATTGACCTAAAATGCGCGTGCACATCATCAAATCGCCAGTCAATCGCCAGCAGCACTCCTCCCCTGCTGCTTCACACCCTCATGCCGCTCTCCCCGCTCCGCCCCCTCCCCTGCCCGCCGTGTCGCATTTCTCATCCCCCCTCCCCACAGCAATGCCCTCAGCCGGCCGTACTTTCACTTTGACGGCCGTGTTTCTCCTTGTCTCTCGTGTCACCAGGCTGTGTGTGCTGCCTCCAGGCTGATTACAATTGTTTTCGAGATTGTTTGCCTGCTGTGTTTGCATGCCTTTGTAGCTGCTCGTTTGTGTCTGGACTGTAGTGAGGTGTTTTATTTCCAATTAAACATGTTGCTCTTCTTCGAACCTGAAATAAAGATTGTTTATAAAAATAGATCTGCCATGGTTTTTGATTTGGGTTACATTTTGTGGGTCAAACGTCAGGCGGGATAATTTCCTGTGAGGTCATCTGCCCCGAAGAGCATTGGAGCTCCCTCGAGCTGCCTGTCTGATCTTGGTCCAGTGACGTCAGTGGGCACTCTTCCATGTATTTCCTGGTGTGTTTATGAAGCTTGCTTGTTTCTATACTGGTTGCCAGAAAGAGTTCCGCTTTCGGCTACAATGTTTGTTGTTAACATAGCGGTTGCTGTCCGGTCTATCGGCTTTTAGCCGCTGTCAATAATAGGTGTTTCTGTTATTCGAGCCCTGGCTTCTCATTTTATTCACCTGGGACGGATGAAAGGTATTCTGAACGTGTAAATCTTCTGGGAGACGTGCATAATGCATGCATGAACAAACCAGGACACCTGCGCCTCTAGGCGCTTTCTTACTGAAGAAAGAGCAGGCAGGCTTGTTGAAGGAATTGTGTTTTCATTCGTGAAATCGTATTCTAAATATGAAAAAAAAAAATTTTTTAATTTTTGTTTATTTTTTCGGGTATACAAACTCAACATCAGCATTATTGCAATCAGTTCAAAACACAGTTTGGGTCCATTTACAACATAAAATATGCATTGCTAACTCCGAAGCAAGTCTCGGTAAAGGAACAACATGGTAATGGTTAAAATAAATATGAAACTTGCTGGTTGCATATGACAACTGCGTGACATAAAAACCACCAGAACCGTGACCTTTTTATGTGCGCCTTCATTTCTGTATCCGGTGCATTAACGCACTCCGCTGCCTCGTTGGCTTCTCGAGATATACACACAGTTTCGTCCACGGCGCTTTTTGCCGGGACTCAGCCAGTAGTCCATGTCCTCAGGAGCCTGTGTCATTGGCCTGCCTTTTTAGGGCTCGCCTGCTGTGCGCATCAAATCACCAGTCAATCGCCAGCAGCACTCCTCCCCTGCTGCTTCTCATCCACCACCACCGCATCCACCACCACCACTACATCCACCACCACATCCACTACAACCACCACCCCATCCACCACTACAACCACCACCCCATCCACCACTACCACCACCACCGCATCCACCACCTCCGCCGCATCCACCATCAACACCACATCCACCATCACATCCACCACCACCACCACCACATCCACCACCACATCCACCACCACATCCACATCCACCATGACATCCACCGCCACAGCCACCACCACATCCAACACCACCACCACCGCATCCACCACCACCGCATCCACCACCACCGCATCCACCACCACCGCATCCACCACCACCACATCCACTACAACCACCACCCCATCCACCACTACCACCACCACTGCATCCACCACCACCGCCGCATCCACCACATCCACCACCACCACATCCACCAACACATCCACCAACACCTCCACATCCACCATGACATCCACCGCCACAGCCACCACCACATCCACCACCAACACATCCACCACCAACACATCCACCACCACCGCATCCACCATCAACACCACATCCAACACCACATCCACCATCACATCCACCACCACATCCACCAACACATCCACCATCACCGCCACATCCACCATGACATCCACCACCACCGCATCCACCACCACCGCATCCACCACCACCACCGCATCCACCACCACCGCATCCACCACCACCACCGCATCCACCACCACCACCGCATCCACCACCACCACCGCATCCACCACCACCACCGCATCCACCACCACCACCGCATCCACCACCACCGCATCCACCACCACCGCATCCACCACCACATCCACCATCAACACCACATCCACCATCACATCCACCACCACATCCATGACATCCGCCACATCCACCACCACATCATCCACCACCACATCCACCACCACATCATCCACCACCACATCCACCACCACTTCACCACCACATCCACCACCACATCCACCACTGCATCCACCACCACTGCATCCACCACCACTGCATCCACCACCACCGCATCCACCACCACCGCATCCACCACCACCGCATCCACCACCACCGCATCCAGCACCACCGCATCCACCACCACCGCATCCACCACCACCGCATCCACCACCACCGCATCCACCACCTCATCCACCACCTCATCCACCAACGCATCCACAACCACCACATCCACAACCACCACATCATCACCACATCCACCATCACCACCACATCCACCATCACCACCACATCCACCACCACATCCACCACCACATCCACCATCACATCCACCATCACATCCACCATCACATCCACCACTTCCACCGCATCCACCACCACATCCATCACCGCATCCACCACCACCTCATCCACCACCTCATCCACCACCGCATCCACAACCACCACATCCACCACCGCATCCACCACCGCATCCACCACACCCACCACCATCACTTCCACCACCACATCCACCACCACATCCACCACCACTTTCACCACATCCACAACCACCACATCCACCACCACCACATCAACACCACATCGACCACCTCCACCACCACATCCACCACCACCTCCATCACCACCACCTCCACCACCACCACATCCACCACCACCCCCACATCCACCACCACATCCACCCCCACATCCACCACCATCACCACCACATCCACCACCACCACCACATCCACCACCACATCCACCACCACCATATCCCCCAGATCCACCACCACCACATCTACATGTGTGTGGCTCTGTGTGTGTAGGTGCAAATGCAATGTTCTTGGATTGTCGTCACAATAAAATACACTGAACATAATCTTCACAAAAGTTATTTACAAACGTTTAAGCTATTGCCATTATAAATTACAATAACTTTTATTTAAGTATTAATTATTTACAAAATTAAAAGCCATTGTTATTTGTAATATCAATACATCTAAGTCACGTAAATACAACACACATTGCATTACAAATGCTATAGGTGTCACATTTGCAAAAGTTAAAACTATTGACATTGTAACTGACAAAGCTATTAATTTTGCTACTTTCAAAACCAACACATAAATAAAAAAAGTGTCATTTACAATACCAATAGCTCAAACTTTCCTAATGCGAGACCTATTGCATTTCCAATGCTTGTTTAGGTTTCCCCCTGCGACAGCTCATGTGCAGTGGCTTGCAAAGACAGTATGTAAACAGGGGCTCAGAGCCTGCCCATTGCTCACTTCATTGTCACTCATTTCCTTTCTTCTCATTTCTCAGTGCTTGCCAGGTTTACTTAGTCTTTGTGTACGTGTCCATTGCGTTGAGCACTGACCAAGAACTGCTACCTTTCAGCACCCTGTGTCCTTCCTCTGCTCATGCGCTTTTGGGGGTACTTTTTTTGGGGGGGCTGCCGCACTCCAGAAGAGTGCATGCGTTTGCAGGCAGTCTCTCCCCAACCACATCCCTATCACGTGTTGTTGCTTGCACCGGTCCCAGTTCCTCCCACCTTTCACGCATTCTGTTGTTGCTTGCAGCGTCCATTCCACATTTTGTCAGTCATGCTTGCCCCTTTCCTTCCCTCTCCCTCCCACATTTTGTTGTTTCGCCTGTAGCATGGTATGTATGGGATTTTAATATTGCAGTGGATTTTAATGGCTAATCAGAATTGTGTGGCTTTTGCAGAGGCAGTAAGTTCCAGATCTTCGCAGCGAGGTAGGAGAAAGATCTTCCTCCAGCCGTGGTATTGCGGATCTGTGGGAAGTAGACCAGGGCCAATTGGGAGGAGCAGAGATGTCTGGTGGGAGTGTATTAGGAGAGGCGGTGGTTGAGTTATGAAAGTCCAGTGTTGTGGCGGGCTTTGTAGGAGTGGGTGACAAGCTTGAAGGTGATTCTCTTGTTGACAGGTTGCCAGTGAAGGTCTCTCAGGTGGCTGGTGATGTGGTTGTGGCGTGGGATGTTCAGGACAAGTATGCGTTCTGCCAACACAATGACGCTTCTTTTATTTGTCTTCGAAATATAAAAGACTGAGCAGAGATTCAAAGGTGGTGCAACAAATAGAGTTAAATTCACTTAGCTACCACCTTATGTATGAATCAGTATTTATGTCCATTATATCTAGGTTGTTCTTTTTCAGTGTTCATTTTTTTGTGGATTTTAATGGCGTTTTCCAAACCTTTTGAAAATCAGTGTTTATTCAACTGTCTAACCTCCAACATTAACAAAAACTGTGTTTTTGCAGCAATAGTTATAAAGCACATTTAATTTAAAGGAGAATGAATGCAAGGTATGTAGTCTTCCCATTGTCAGTGTGCCCAATGAACTTACTTTAGATTGTTTAAAGCATAGACAGTCTGTTTTGCACTCTCACTCAAATCTCACGATCTCTCACCTTCACTCTGTCAGGACTACGCTTGTTTTACAGGACTATTAATGGATTAGTAAGGGTGTTATAGTTAGATATTTTAATAAACAAATTCCTGGACACAGTTGGGAGTCATTCGCCCATTCCATACTGAATACTAGGACCTTCACAGGGGTGTGTCAACTCTTCCAACAACATGATGGCATGTGAAACCATAAAGTGTTCGCCAGAGTAATTTGAAGCCCTGAATTATTAGGAATCTGAATCTTGGCACTTTAAGCATGTTTGCCACTGCTTTTCTACTTTGTTTACCTGACTACATTAAGGTGGTCTTGCTGGTGTGTGGACATTCATAGCAGCAAAGTGTCCCCATTGCAAATGTCTCACTTTAGGCCAGCCCTGACCTTTATACAGACATAACATTGAAGTCTGGGACTTGGATTTGAGCCATGAACTTCTCTGGGCTCAAAGGCTAGCAGTAAAATGCAGTTAGATAAAAAGCCAGGATTAGCTGAAGATATCACACATTCCAATGGGGCACCTGGGAGTTATGCATTTTGTTGGTGTCTGGAAAATCTTTTGTCATGTTTTCACCACTATCCATAGTACAATCTTTTCACAGATATCGGTCACTACACCTTACAATGAATGTTTAAAGAAATGGGTATTTAGAAGGTGAACTGCTATCAACAAAGACTTGTTAGAAAAGGGGGCTGATGTATCAAAGGAGTTTACCCATTTTGGGTCTGTGGGTAAATGTGATAGTAAATATTGGCCAAGAGTCTTATGAGTCTGCCATCTCACCAATCAATGAAAGAATTCAACACTGCTAACAGATCAAATAGAATTTTTATATTCCCAGATTCTTTACAGTGTGACTAATAATTAGCTTAGACATCACACAGGCTTCTAAGCAATCAACCTTTAGCCCAAGCACACAAAATTAGAGGAAACCAAAGCAATAAGAAACAATATTTTAGTGACTTCCCTAATAAACAGAACTCAAGCAGAATAATATTAGACCAGTCAGTTCAGTAGCTCGTTAAAAGCAATCATAGAAGTACAATCAAAACTGTATAACACATCAGTAAATTCACAATTGAGTATCATAGACGAGCATAGTACACCCATGCTACAAAACTAGGTACATAGCAATATACATTAATATGATCAAAAATTTGCTAATATATTAAGGCTGGTCTTACTTGCTGAAAATTCAGAGGCCAGAGTAAAGTACAAATATACCTATGTTGCAGATCAGCCCATTTAGGACAAAATAAAACAACATATAAAGTGTCTAGTGTAGAGCTCATGTCACATGTACGAATAGGAGGGCCTGTTGCCTTATGCCATCCCACTAATAGCGGAGGGAACACAATCAGACGAAAGTATGTTAAAAACAGTCTATCCAAAACCGGCATATCCAATGTTAAGTACGGTTCTATTTTAATCATGGAATTCGCCATCACCTAATGTGTATAGCAGTGTTTATGCTGGGAGCCTAAAGTTCTTAATATGAGGGTATTCGCCATAAATGTTCTCTTAACCCATGCAATATCCGATTTGGAGATTAACTCTGGTGAATTATAGAGAAGGGGTTTACCCAAATCTATTGAGTAGTTTTTATACACCTCAGCCAAGGTATATGCAAACTATATTCCATATTCAAACAATCTCTCAACATCCTCCTATTGAAGTCAAGCTCACTTTTATCCCATAACGAGAACCATAAGAGTATGGGGCGCAAATGTATATAATCTGCTATAAAACCTGATCCTAACTCGTCGTGCAATTTTTCTGCTGGTACACTCTGCGGAATCAGTAACAATATCCTAATGAACTTGTTTTCGGCCACTTGTATGGAAAGGCAAGATTTATATCCACAGATCTCCACCCAAAAGGATAAAATTGGGACAAACTTCTCAATATAAAGTTGTAATAAAGACTTTATGTGGCTAAAGCCTCATTGCCTAGGGAAGGCATCAATACTGTGGGTGACTCTATTAAAAGACTGAACATGTGATATCAGATCAATGGGTCATCCAGCAAGAGGCCTACGTAAACTTGTCCACCTTTCCTATATAGTGATCCTTCATTGTATGGGTTTTAGTTTTGGTATGTTTGGGTCCCAATATCATAGTGTATGATTTGGTATAATTAATTTTAGGGTTTACATTTTCCATAAAATCAACATCATAATAATGGTCAGCCATTGTCTGTATGTGCGATAAGAACAGAATCATCTGCATACAGCAAAGCAGGGACCATTCTATTTCCTACATTCAGTAAATTTTTACAATGTTCCCTTAAAAACTGATCTAACTGCTTGATATACAAGAAAAAAAGCATGGGGGATAATATACAACCCTGCCAGACCCCTTCCCAACTGAAAGTACAGGGTGCATTCCCCTGACAGGTCATATCTTACAGAGGCTTCAAGCCCAGTCTGCAAATCATGCAAAATGTCACTAGGGCTTCATCCACCCCAATGTCCCTCAGAACAGCGCACAGTTTAGATCTCACCAATGTTTCAAATGCTGTGCTGAGGTCCATGAAGGCTAGATGTATTCTTTCCCTTTTAGCAACTGTGTATTTATTAACTAAGAGATATAAACTCAAATTTTGTTCTATTGTACCCTGTCCCGGTTTGAAACCAAATGGAATTACTGACAAGATATTCGTGTTAATTGCTCAATCCTTTACTCGCTTCAGCAAGACCCTAACCAGCACTTTTACTTCCGCATCTATCAGGGAGATTTAACAGTAGCATGCTGGGTCAGCTTGGTTCCTTTTTTGAAAAATAGGAACTATAACTGATTGCTTCCATGAAGAAGGAATATGACTTTGTGCTACTGCATTAAAGTGTTGTGTGATTAATGGGGATCAAAGGTCTACACATGGTTTAAAAAGGTCGCCAAGTCCCCGAACCGGACATGGCACCTTCCCAGATGTGAGTTCCATTATACCTTTCGTCACCTCCTCAATCTCAAAATAAAAATGTCTCTGGCCGGAGGTGCAATACAATTAGAATCACTGTTACCCGCATATATAGGTTTAAAGTGAGGTACCCAATTGTGCGCAGGTATTGATAAGCTGAAATCCAGTACTGTTCCTTCAGTAAATAATTCGCGATTTTCCAGAAGGCTGCACCGTCTCTAGTACTGCAAGCCTCTTTGAGCTTTTCCCAAGCTTCTCTCTTCAAGGCGCTCATTAGATTCCTGCTCACAACACATACACCCTTCTAGCGGCTTTTACTGCTCATGTCGAGCTTGTCTTTTGTTGGAGGCCTGCCTTTGGTTCTTTGCATGCCCTTGTACAGCTCTTATCGAACCATTTAGGTCCAGAGCTAATAGTCCCAATATTATGGCTGGTCAAGGCTAGCTGTAACTTTGTACAAATGCTAAAGAATGAGTACACAATGGCTTGGTCAAGGGAGTCAGTATTCAAACACACCTCAAATTCCCAGCTACACACATGTAGCAAACTCCTAAAACAAATTCCTCTGAATAACCTTACCCCAGCTAATATGTCTACCTTGCGCCTCAAGTGTAAGGGGTCTTTGTAAATGGTGGCGATCTTGGCCGTAAAATCATACCAACCAAACTCTGCCAAGATTGGGTTGTGATCACTAAAAATAATCTATATTGTTCTAAATCCCCCCAGTCTAACTTGCTGCTACCTCTCATACATTCCGTTGCCCTTTAAAAAAATATGAATTACTAATTCTCTCTCAATTTACTTTCCTTGAATGGCATTTTAGTTTGTGGTTTTGGAAATGTTCATCAGTGTTTATGTTTAAACTGACGAAGGTTGTTTCCATTTTGGTGGGCTTTTATCAGTTATTATAGGTTTCAACCTAAAACAGGATAGCCTAGGTATATCCTGCTCTCAGTGCACACACCTCTTGTCCTACAAAACTAGTGACCCACTAGGCTGCCTCTGCCCCCTCATGAGAAGTTTATCAATAGCAACCAGGTCAAATATCAAACGGGTGGAATAGGTGAAGCTGCAACTGCAACACTGTACGGAAACCTAGGGGTACATAGTCATTTTCAACCTATAAGTCACCCCATTGGCTAGGCTCATAAGAAGCTTTGGCTTCACACTGGTGTCTTACGCGGACGACACACAAATAACAGTATCCATCAACAGCTCGTCCGCTGACACTGCAGTTCGATTCAAAGACTGCATGAGCCACATAGGGAAGTGGATGCAGGATAATTGTTTAAAGAGTAATACATCTAAAACAGAAGTAATGCTCTTTGGCAACACACCCGTTAACTGCTCAGACAGATGGTGGGCCAATCACATGGGCTCTCCTCCGATACCAGTCAATAAAGTAAATAATCTTGGAGTTCTCTTCGACACAAAATTGTCCTTTGAACCCCAGATTATTCATACTACATCGGCTTGTTTTTTCATTCTAAAAATCTTGAAAAAAGTACTCCCACTCATCCCATTTGAGCTAAGAAAAATAGTAGTCACAGCACTTATTGCCTCCAGGATGGACTATTGCAACGCCCATCTTAATAAGAAAGGTGGGGTATTGGCAGTGATCTATCATGGGTCAATCAAGGCAGTTTTCCAGCCCATCGTTATGGTGGCATGTGAAGGGCTATCTTTTAATTTCTATGTATCCCACTACCACACTTTCAAAGGAAGTTTACTGTACAGACCACTAGGAGCTAGAAACTCATTTATAGCCGTACTAGGTAATGTACTGGAAGAAGGTTTATGAACAGATGCCTACACGGTTATGGGAGACTTCAACTTTTATTTAGAGGCCCTTACTGACCCGGACACATTGGCCATGTATGATATGATGAAATGGCGCGGACCTGAGACAGCTGGTCGCCGGGCCCACTCACTCGGCAGGACATACCTTAGATGGTATCTCCTCCAACCACCCAGGTCTCAGGTTTCCAAGACTTCTGCCACTTGTTTGGTCGTACCATGCCGCCGTCTGATTTGAGTTGACATTGATGGGGCTAAGAATGAGGGGGCAGTGTTCCAAGGCCCTGTAGCCACTAGAGCATGGAATATAATTGAAGGAACAGCTTTGCAGGAGCTTCTAACTGCCACAGCAGGTCAATTGAGAGTGGGAGTGGACGAAACATCTGTAGTTTATACAACTTGGCTGGAACAAGCTTGCAAGACTCTAGCTCCAGTTAAGACCTTTCGCGGTAAAAGATCGCAACCATCAGCGCCATGGTTTACAGAGGATTTGTCAAAATCAGAAACTCTTGTGTAAACGGCTGGAGCGGAACTGGAGGAAGGGCTAAGGAGAATCTGATAAAACACTGTATAAGCACAGTCTGCAAAATTATAAACTGCCTATTTGTGCCGCCAAACAAAAGTACTTTGAAATTTGTATTGATTTGGCAAAGAATTCAGCAAAAGAGCTATTCAGAACTGTTTCTAATCTGGCCCCTCCAGATCCAACCAGAGTCCAACCCAGCCAGGAACTGTGCGAAGATATCACCAAGTTTTTCCTAACCAAAGTAGAATCCATCTTTTGCGCTTTCAGTGGGGAGATCTCTGGGGGTGTATATGCAACTGCGGAGGAACCAATGTTAGCAACAGTTCCCTAATGCAACGTTTGAGAATTTCTCACCAATATTTCTTGAAGACTTTCAAGAGCTCCACACGGCTGCAAACTCAGGGTCACCATATGATCCATGTCCAGTGGCAGTGGCCAAGCTGGCTTCGACCCTTATCGCATTGTTGCGATTACCAATTTTTAAATGGAATGTATGCAACGGGGCAGTTTCCTAAATGTTGGAAATTAGCCTCTATCCTGCCCCTATTTAAAAAAAATAATCTGGATCCTAACGATCCCAACAACTTCCGCCCCATTTCTAAACTTCCACTCCCAGTGAAACGGATAGAAAAAAATATGAATACACAACTCAGTGCCTTTCTAGCAGAGACACAAGCTTTGGACTCTTCTCAATATGGCTTTAGGTAAGGCCATAGCACTGAGACTGCCCTCATTAAGGTGACAGATGAGATCAGGAGAGCTGTAGATCGGGGGGCAAGGCAGTTCTGGTGTTGCTGGATCTGTCTGGTGCCTTTGATACGGTCCATTATGATATTTTGAAGGACCGTCTAAAGCAGAGGTCTTCAAACTGTGGGGGCGCCCCCCCCTGGGGAGGCGTGGATCTGTTCCCAGGGGGGCGCAAATGGGCCTGCAATTACATGTAAATGAAGCTAGCCTGGAAGCAGGAAAGGCACCACGTTTCCAATCTGTCTTCATTTACATGAAGCAGTTACAGAGCATTAAAAAAAAAAAGTTAGGACGGTGTGGTGTTCATAGTCTGTTACAATGGTGACGAGTTATTGTTGTTTTCTGTTTTAAGAAGAGGGCTGTTTCCTGTAAAATAGGGGAAAGATGGCGCATTGCAGAGTTTCTTACTTGAGGAGCGCCTCATTAATTAGGACATGCTTAGTATATACTTGGAAAGTGTTAGTTGGTTTAGCACAGCATTTTTAAATTTACTGCATGAGGCACTGTAAGGTAACCATCGAAAGCACTTGAATAACATGATGGAAGATTGCTTTTCTCACAGGTTCTAGGACCAGTATTTAAAAATCGGATTGCACCCATATGAGAGTGATTTCTCCTCCTTTGTGTCTGCCCATAGATACAGTCTTTAAACTGCGCTAAGGAACTAAATAAAAACATGAGTCAGCGGCACAAACTGGGACTAATTCAGACTCCAACTTTTACACAAAATCAAGTTACTTGGATTAACCCAAGACACCAACTTCAGTCTCAAGGACCACACTGCTAAGGAAACAAGGACAGCCTGGTACCATCAGACAGTAGGCAATAATGTGCAAAAAAGAAATAACTAGACAGTAGGAGCAGACCTTCTCTATCAATGCACCTAGGATCTGAAACAACATTAATGTATCTATCAGGGCCTCACAAACACTGCTGAGAAAATAGCTAAAGACGAACTTCTTTTAAGAGCACAACATCACAGTGCAGTAACGGTTCAATTCGCTGAGAACCCGGTGCCCCTTCAATCAGTTCTTGACACTGCATGGGGCTCAGCAGTAGATATGACATAATTACATCTACGATTATAATACCTCATCGCTTCATCTGAATTATTCTCAAGGGGAAAAACTGCCAAAAAAAGAGAAACATAGTAGGGAGCCGCGTGCTGAAAAAGTTTTGGGATCGACTGCAATAGAGGCTTCGATTGGAGAAACTATAGCTTCACACCCACCTTCCTTTATTCCCCCAATCAATTCCATGCTGGCATCTATGCTGCACTTGGACACGCCACAGGAAAATGTTTCCAAGTCTTAGAGAATTAGAGTGCTGCATAAATTAGGCAAAAAAAGAAGCAGGGAACTCAAGGTTGTTCCTACGTTTAGGAAGATTGCAGTTGCTTTATATGGTGAACAGATTCAGAGCATTGCTTAATCTCCACAATGGCCCCCACAACGCTAAGGATGCCTGGCCTCCACCTTGGGGGTGCCAAGGAGTGGACGCCTCACAGGGAAAGCCAGAATGGGTTCCACAGCGGTATTCGTACAAGCGCCTTGAGACCCTTGCGGGTGAGTAGTGCGCTACACAAGTATCAATTTACATGTATTTACATTTTAGAGCATGGCTGGTATGGAGTGGTGCTTCGAAAAAAGGAGATGCTCTCAGCCTACGCTTGGGAACTACCCGATGGCTAGGGGTGACGAGATAGTCTTCACCCCTAGCAAGCGCTCCAAGCATAACATAGTTCTCTTTACAGTCATTCACTTATCTCCACACCCTGCTGACTTATACGTTTACCCACCTGTTTCAAACATTATCGCTCACAAATTTTACACCTTCATTCACCACCACTCGCCCATTGACCAAGCCAACCATAAAACATCACACAAATACAGTGCTTGTTTTTCTTGGCATCCGATCTTAAGATTGGAAGAAACAAAACTACAAAACCCACAATTCAACGATCGGGTGCCAGATAAGGTACAAGAGCTCCGAGCAGCAACTCTCCTACGATTCTACTAGGGTCAGCAGATTACAAACTGTCCTTACCCTCGTCGCTCAACCGAAAATCCCGCAAATAGAGCAGCACCTCCTGCAGCCCGCAGAACAGGCTGAAGCCGCCCTCGAATGGGGTGTCGCGGAAGAATAGCTCGAACTCGGCGGGATCGCGATGTCGGCCGCCCCGCCAGTAGCCGTAAGCCATGGTAAACTGGTAGAGGTCAGTGAGCAGCGCCAGCGAGATGTCACCACAACCCAACGCCATCCTTGCTCTCTATTCTGAGGCGATGGGGCCACTGCGCATCTCATTTTGCGCATAGGCGTGGCCACCATGTTAGCGGACATGTTAAGGTCAGGCAAAACAAACTTGCGCTTATGAGGTTTTAGTGAGGGTTCGCTTTGAGTGTTATGCCTGATCTCAAGGCGACAGCTGATGGGACGTAAACACGACCAATAACCTATTATAGTGTTTCAATAACGGCGAGCTCCTGTCAGTTTGCAAGTGTGTATGTATCTGACCACGTGTCCGAGTCAGTGCGTAGCTTTTTCGTAAAGATATCCAGGAGTTGTAGTTCCCCAGTGTTTTTTTATCCATACAAAATCAAGAGTAACCCTTGTGCGGTTAGGTTAATGAATGAAGAGACCTTTTATTTTTTTATTTTTGCTGTTTTATATAGCGCGAACTCGCCCCATAGGTATTGGGGCGTATTACATGAGCACCAGTTACATGTCAAGATGCAAGAACAGTATATGTCTGGTACTAAAACTTTAAGAAATGTCTTGAAAATGTGCACACTCCACCACAAGATAAATGTGCACAGTAGATCATGTAAATATTGCCGCTTCTGAGCCCATAGAGGGGTTTTCTCTGTAATGTTGCGATGGTGGTGGAAGCCACCAGCCTCCCACTGCATGGGGTGGTCCTAGGAAAGCTGAAGCATTCCATATAAAAAATATATTTAATCAGGAATGCTGTTGTGTAGAGAATTAACAGGCGCCCTCCCCTCCCCCCTGCGCCTGGGGGAGGGGCGCCTTTAGTTGTGCCACGGGGCTGAGCCTCCTCTGGGGCCCCTGGCTAAGGAAGGGGTTGGCTGGTGAAATGAAACCTTGCAGAAACGAAACTTACACAGTGAAATGAAACCTTGAAGGAAACGAAACTTAGTGGGTATTTAAGGCTGTGCCCTGGGGGGTTTCATTTTCTTTGTCCCCTCGGACCACAGCTGGCTACTGGAGCGTTGTTGATGTGGAGAAAAGGTTTCCGATTGGTGGTGGCGGAGGTAGCAGGCTGAGTTGTAGGGGGCCATGGCGTTGTCTCTAGCTTTCTGTTATTTTTTTTTTCTGGTTCATTCTAGTGTTGTGTTGTGTGTTAGTGTCTGATCCGTGGGTTGAAAGCGCTGGGACACTCCTTTGGAGTAGCTGAGCGCTATATAAAACACCCACATAACATAACATAACATAACGTCTGGGGGTTCAATATTCTAGAAAAGCAAGCAATCAGATGGTGCATGAAGGGCAGGTGGCTCATACAGCTGCATGACCGAGCAGGTCTCAATCTTGGTGTCACTGCAAATACGCTCCTAGGTTGATAATGTAGATTTTCCTAGTATCTATGACGGAAAGTCTTAATTTTATTAAAGACACAGAGTTGAGTATTATGCCTTCTTTTCTTGCTTTATTTCAAATAGCAGCAAGATAAGTAAACAAGCATTTACAATGCAATGGTTTTGCCTTTGTTAAAGTTAGAGCTATTGTCATTGCTCTTGACATTATTTTTATTTATGTTTTTTTTAACATAAATAAATGGCATTGTCATTTACAATGCCACTAGCTTTCTCTCGCAAATGACACACACAAACACACACCCCCACACAGAGCCCCCCACACACAGCTACACAGAGCCCCCCACACACACAGCCACACAGAGCCCCCCACACACACAGCCACACAAAGCTTCCTACACACACAGCCACACAGAGCCCTCCACACACGCCCACACAGCACAAGCAGGCAACAGGGGCACACGGAGGCACAAGCAGGCAACAGGGGCACACAGAGGCACAAGCAGGCAACAGGGGCATACTGAGGCACAAGCAGGCAACAGGGGCACACGCAACAGGGGCACGAAAACGGAGGCACAAGCAGGCAACAGGGGCACGAAAACGGAGGCACAAGCAGGCAACAGGGGCACGAAAACGGAGGCACAAGCAGGCAACAGGGGCACACAGAGGCACAAGCAGGCAACAGGGGCACAAGCAGGCAACAGGGGCACGAAAACAGGCACAATCAGGCAACAGGGGCACGAAAACTGAGGCACAAGCAGGCAACAGGGGCACACGGAGGCACAAGCAGGCAACAGGGGCACACGGAGGCACAAGCAGGCAACAGGGGCACACAGAGGCACAAGCAGGCAACAGGGGCACACGCATCAGGGGCACGAAAACGGAGGCACAAGCAGGCAACAGGGGCACGAAAACGGAGGCCCAAGCAGGCAACAGGGGCACGAAAACGGAGGCACAAGCAGGCAACAGGGGCACGAAAACGGAGGCACAAGCAGGCAACAGGGGCACCCAGAGGCACAAGCAGGCAATAGGGGCACACAGAGGCACAAGCAGGCAATAGGGGCACACAGAGGCACAAGCAGGCAACAGGGGCACAAGCAGGCAACAGGGGCACGAAAACAGGCACAATCAGGCAACAGGGGCACGAAAACTGAGGCACAAGCAGGCAACAGGGGCACACAGGGGCACAAGCAGGCAACAGGGGCACACAGAGGCACAAGCAGGCAACAGGGGCACACAGAGGCACAAGCAGGCAACAGGGGCACACGGAGGCACAAGCAGGCAACAGGGGCACGAAAACTGAGGCACAAGCAGGCAACAGGGGCACGAAAACTGAGGCACCAGCAGGCAACAGGGGCACACGGAGGCACAAGCAGGCAACAGGGGCACACGGAGGCACAAGCAGGCAACAGGGGCACACGGAGGCACAAGCAGGCAACAGGGGCACACGGAGGCACAAGCGGGTTGGTGTTGGAATCTTCACAAGAGGCTCCCAGAGAATATTCAGAGGTTGACAGTTCTAGCTAAAAAAAAAGCCCTCTTCTCATAAAATCATATCCTATGACCCATTAACTGACATCTCTCTTTTTAAGTAACTTCTAAATATCAAAGTGTTTAGAAGATGTTACTGGAATTAAAATCAAAATCAAAGAGGAAGGCTTGTCTCCACAGATATACAACATTAAAACATAGGGGACAAGTCATCAAGAAAACAGACTACTGCATGTCCCTGGTGTAATTTATGAACATACTAAAAGATGTCCAACCTGAGCAAGGCAGGATGACAGAAGCCTGGGTTACTTCTGATCACAAAGTTGACCAGCACATCCATTTCCAGTAAGGGTGGCTTTGAAATTGCTCTACAATGCTTACAAATGTTTCTGAAAAAACAGTGACACCCGTTAGGGAAGCCCTAACCGCGAGAGCCAGATCGCCGGAGCTGCGCCTCGGGGGTACCACACGGCCCGACAAAGCTAGGCCTGAAGATCTGACCCAGGAGCCCGGCGGTGCAGCTGAGTGCAGCTGAATCTCCTTCACTCGCTCTGTCACCCCCAAAGTAGGGTTCGCACCCCTCACTGACAGCGTCCAGCGCCGTGTCCGCCAAGCTCCAGACCCGGTGACCACCCCCTCCCCCAGCCCCGTTCCTTCCTTACCTTCAGCCGTCATCGGATGACCCGCTTCCGATGTGTTGGCAAAACCAAACTCCAAGCTGGCCACCCCTCACTGACAGCGTCCAGCGCCGTGTCCGTCAAGCTCCAGACCCGGTGACCACCCCCTCCCCCAGCCCCGTTCCTTCCTTACCTTCAGCCGTCATCGGATGACCCGCTTCCGATGTGTTGGCAAAACCAAACTCCAAGCTGGCGAGTGAGTGTTTACAGGTGGCTGCAGAATGTGCGGAGCCGGGGCATAACGTGGACACAATAATCTACCGCCACAACCTGTCTCCACATTCAAACACTCCGAGCAGCGGGCGGCACGCAAATCCCGGCACTGGACTCCCGGGAATGGAGCCAGGACGACGCAGCTGGCTGACCGGGGCCTCCCCGCCCCCTGCTCTTCCCAAACCAAGAGTGCCCCCCGCAATGCTGTTCAAGGGCAGCTCCACGGGCATTTGGCAAATCCTCGCACTCTGTGTGGGGCTAGTGCAAGATTTATAGCTATTTGTCTGCTAAAACTTCCTTTTTATTTTCTTGCCAACAACGTGTCTGTCGCTCTTGTAAGTTGAGGTGGGTTTGGTGCGGAAATAGTTTTTTGCAACTTTACACGAGAAATAAATCCCGAATATAGCCTTTCCCTTTACACGTGAAACAGACGGGGTTATTTTAAGGGAACGCATGTACAGCGAGATTTTATCTCCCTTTGGATTCTGTTTAATTATTACATGTCTTTCATTAGCACTGTATGCGGAGGAAATATATTTTTTGGGGGGGGGCGGCGAGATGCTGAATGGCATGCGTGGCCTGCAGAATCGTTTATTTTGTTGAACACGAAAAATGTGCCTCCTCTGTCTCTTAAATTAAATATGTATCATCTACTTCAGAGCTTCGTTGGGGCCATGCCCCAGAGTGTTGCTACGTGACCTGCACAGGAGAAATGGCACTGCGGGAACAGGGCGGCCCAGGCAGCTGTAGGGGGGCGGGAACGGGAGCCGAGGCAGCGGTAGGGGGCGGGAACAGATATACAACATTAAAACATAGGGGACAAGTCATCAAGAAAACAGACTACTGCATGTCCCTGGTGTAATTTATGAACATACTAAAAGATGTCCAACCTGAGCAAGGCAGGATGACAGAAGCCTGGGTTACTTCTGATCACAAAGTTGACCAGCACATCCATTTCCAGTAAGGGTGGCTTTGAAATTGCTCTACAATGCTTACAAATGTTTCTGAAAAAACAGTGACACCCGTTAGGGAAGCCCTAACCGCGAGAGCCAGATCGCCGGAGCTGCGCCTCGGGGGTACCACACGGCCCGACAAAGCTAGGCCTGAAGATCTGACCCAGGAGCCCGGCGGTGCAGCTGAGTGCAGCTGAATCTCCTTCACTCGCTCTGTCGCCCCCAAAGTAGGGTTCGCACCCCTCACTGACAGCGTCCAGCGCCGTGTCCGTCAAGCTCCAGACCCGGTGACCACCCCCTCCCCCAGCCCCGTTCCTTCCTTACCTTCAGCCGTCATCGGATGACCCGCTTCCGATGTGTTGGCAAAACCAAACTCCAAGCTGGCCACCCCTCACTGACAGCGTCCAGCGCCGTGTCCGTCAAGCTCCAGACCCGGTGACCACCCCCTCCCCTAGCCCCGTTCCTTCCTTACCTTCAGCCGTCATCGGATGACCCGCTTCCGATGTGTTGGCAAAACCAAACTCCAAGCTGGCGAGTGAGTGTTTACAGGTGGCTGCAGAATGTGCGGAGCCGGGGCATAACGTGGACACAATAATCTACCGCCACAACCTGTCTCCACATTCAAACACTCCGAGCAGCGGGCGGCGCGCAAATCCTGGCACTGGACTCCCGGGAATGGAGCCAGGACGACGCAGCTGGCTGACCGGGGCCTCCCCGCCCCCTGCTCTTCCCAAACCAAGAGTGCCCCCCGCAATGCTGTTCAAGGGCAGCTCCACGGGCATTTGGCAAATCCTCGCACTCTGTGTGGGGCTAGTGCAAGATTTATAGCTATTTGTCTGCTAAAACTTTCTTTTTATTTTCTTGCCAACAACGTGTCTGTCGCTCTTGTAAGTTGAGGTGGGTTTGGTGCAGAAATAGTTTTTTGCAACTTTACACGAGAAATAAATCCCGAATATAGCCTTTCCCTTTACACGTGAAACAGACGGGGTTATTTTAAGGGAACGCATGTACAGCGAGATTTTATCTCCCTTTGGATTCTGTTTAATTATTACATGTCTTTCATTAGCACTGTATGCGGAGGAAATATATTTTTTGGGGGGGGGGGGGGGCGGCGAGATGCTGAATGGCATGCGTGACCTGCAGAATCGTTTATTTTGTTGAACACGAAAAATGTGCCTCCTCTGTCTCTTAAATTAAATATGTATCATCTACTTCAGAGCTTCGTTGGGGCCATGCCCCAGAGTGTTGCTACGTGACCTGCACAGGAGAAACGGCACTGCGGGAACAGGGCGGCCCAGGCAGCTGTAGGGGGGCGGGAACGGGAGCCGAGGCAGCGGTAGGGGGCGGGAACAGGGCCGGGGAGACACGGAGAGCGGGAGAGGGGGTGGGAACCGGCAAACATTTCGCTCACCTTCCGCACCCGACGCTTGAGCAGTGCCTCCGCTGCAAACACTCGCTCCCCAACAGCCGAGAGCTCCATGTCCGTCCCGTTCCCTTCAGTGCCGGCAATGCCGGACCAGACACAGGGGCGTTCCCGGCGTCGTGTGACGTCGGCAAAAGCCAAAGAATGTCGGGAACGCCCCCGTGTCTGGTCCGGCATTGACGGACAGGCCCCTCGTCCAATGGCAAGGCTCCGTTTACGGAGCCAGCCAATCAATGACGAGGGCCGAACCAAAGCCACACTACTGTTCTCATCAGGTTTTCGCCTGCGCGAAAAAGCTGCGCAGAAAGCGCAGCTTTCGCCAGGCAAAACCTAAAAACCACAACACCAAGCAGGCACAGCAGAACAACTACTGGCCAATGGGGTTAAAGAAAACAAATAACAACCAATCGTATCATAAGTACTATATATGGCCAGTTCTGACCGCGGGTAGCCCTCTTTTCTTGTGCGAGAAGGTCAGTAAGAATGCATAAACAGTGGAATTAAGGAAAACAAAATGCAAAAAGTCAATATCCAAGTAAATAGATCCTGAAGAAAAACCAGAACTGCAGGATATTAATGAAGGAAAGTCGAGAGGAAGCGTGCCGAGGATCCAGTTGAAGAAAGGGTGTCCACAGAAGCAGCCAATGTCCTAAGAGGAGGCTGGTGGCAAAGCCGGAGATCCTAAGGGTGGGAAAAAACAAACATTAATTAGTAATGATGTGGTGGGATAATGCTCGCCTCCGTGTCTTTAATAAAATTAAGACTTTCCATCATAAATACTAGGAACATTTACATTTTAGGGCAAGACCGGAGGCTCCTATTATGCTTGTTTAAAGCATATTAACCACCAACGAAGAAGTAGTAACAACAGGTTTACAATAAAACGTCTTGAAAACAGTGTCATTAGACCAATCTGCTGATTTCAGGATATCCTCCAAACGAGAGCCTGCCCAAAAGGCTTTAGAGGCCATAGCACCCCTAGGGGAGTGAGCACCAAAAGCAGAAATGTCAATGCCCCTGAGGGACATGATCCAACTCACCCAACTGGCCAAAGTGGCGGAGGAAACAGGAAGAAGGGGTTTGCAAAAAGAAATGAGCAATTGCGAATGAGAGGAAGTCCTGAGATCAGCAGTTTTCTGTTCGTAAACTTTTAGCCATTGACCAACACAAAGCTGGGGCTGGGAAGGGAAATAGGGGTAAAACACAAATTGTAAATTAGTTTTGGTACGCCTGTGAACCTGGAACAAAACACCAGAAGGCGAAAACTGTCTGGAAGATAAATCCAAAGCTCTGACATCAGAGACACGTTTGATTGATATTAAACACAATAACATTGTAAGATTGGCAGAAAGCATCTTAAGGGAGAGAGCATCATTATCAGACCAGGAAACAAACAATTTGAAAACCAAATTAACATCCCATGAAAAGGAATACTTAGCCAACGGAGGTTTGGAAAATCGAACTCCCCGGAGAAGGCGACACACCAAAGGGTGAGTACCTACTGACTTGTAGTCAATGGGACAATGGTTAAGAGAAATAGCGCATCTGTAGAGGTTGACTGTGCGATAAGATTTACCAGTGCTAGCTTCCGAGGCTAGAAAGTTAACCACAAAACTCACAGGGGCTGAAAAGGGATCGACAGACCGTTCCAGACAACAGCTTGTCCATAAAGCTCAAGCTGACATGTAGGCTCTGGAAGTGCCAGGGGCCCAAGCTTGGCTGATAAAGAGTGATGCTTCCTGTGAAATGATGACGTCAGAAGGGGAAGACCGGAAATTTTCCATGCTGAAAGAACTAGGGGTCGGTCCAGGATCATGACGTGGGGAAGACCCTGAGGGTCTAGGAGGAGATCTTCGCTGAAAGAGAGAAGCACCGGAAAGTCCACAGCAAGTTCCAGGAGAGAAGGAAACCAGATTTGAGATTGCCAGAAAGGAGTTAGAAGAACTAGGGAGGTCGACTGACGTCAAACTTGGGCAAGCACTCTGTTGATCATCAAGAATGGAGGAAAAGCATAAGTGAGGTGAAGGAACCAGTCCTGAAGGAAAGCATCCGTCGCCAGGTCGAGAGGATCCAGTCGCCAACTGAAGAATGCGGGTAGTTTAGAATTGAGACGGGAAGCAAAAAGGTCTTTGGAGAAAGGGCCCCATTTTTGAGAGAGAGAAAGAAATACCGAGGGAAGAAGCCTCCAATCGCTTGAATCTCGGAGATAACGAGAGTGCCAATCTGCGATGGCGTTGAGATTGCCTGGAAGGTACTCCGCTCGGAGGGGCAGTTTGTGCTGAAGGTAGAACTCCCAAAGGCTCTTTGCTAGTTCTGCGAGTGATTTGCATTTTGTGCCACCAAGATGGTTTATGTAGCGGACCGCAGAAACATTGTCCATCCAAAGAAGAATGGAACAGCTTGCCTTGTTTTTCGCTAGACTGCGAATTGCAAAGGAGCCTGCCAGCATCTCTAAACAATTGATGTGCAAAGACGAATCCTCTGGAGACCATGTACCTCCAGTCGAGATTGAACCACATCGGGCGCCCCAACCCGACAGACTGGCATCTGATTCTAACACAAGATCTGGGGCCATAGCGAAAATCGTTCTTCCGTTCCACGCATCTAAATGGTCTATCCACCATTGTAGTTCGAGACGAGACTCTTGATCCAACTGAAAGAGATCTGAATACGCCAGCCCGGAGATGCTTTATCTTCAAACGCTGCAGGGCGCGATAATGAAGAGGTCCGGGGAAGATGGCCTGGATAGACGCTGACAGAAGGCCGACGATTCTTGCGAGAGACGAAGAACTTGACATATCTCTGACCGAATGGCTGAGACTTTGGTTTGCGGAAGGTAAAGAGAGGCGGTGGATGAATCCACGCGGAAGACCAGAAACTCTATGCTTTGAGAAGGAACTAACATGGATTTTTCCGAATTGATAAGGAAGCCAAGCTCGAGAAGAAGAGACTGAGTAACTTTGAGATTGGAGAGAAGAGTCTATTTATCAGTGTGCATGAGCAAGATATCGTCCAGATAAATGATGAGACGAATACCTAGGGCCCGAAGGTAAGACACCACAGGCTTCATCACCTTGGTGAAGCACCAAGGAGCGGAAGAAAGTCCGAAAGGAAGCGAAAAACCGGTAAGTGACACAGAGCCACTGAAATTGTAGATATTTCGTGTGAGATTCGTGGATGGGAATTGAGAGATAGGCATCTTGCAGATCTAGTCTGACCATCCAATCGGTTAGACGTAAGGTGTCTCTGAGATGGATGATGGTCTCCATCTTGAAGTGACGATAAACCACGAACTGGTTGAACCACTTTAGATTGATGACAGGACGAACCTTTTTGTTCTTTTTCCGAACCAAAAAGAGAGAACTTAGGAAACCCGAGGGGTCGAAGGGAGCAATCTGGATAGCTTGCTTGAGAAGGAGATTTTGAACTTCTTGCGAAACGAGCAGAGCTACGTCTGCGGAAAAAACCAACGGAGGAGGAAAAGTAGTCTGGAAAGGAGGAGCGTAGAATTCTATGAGATAGCCTTGGACAGAACTGAGGACCCACGGGTCTGCTGTGAGGGTGTGCCACCTGTGAAGAAAAAGAGCTAGTCGACCTCCAATAGGAGGTGAGGGGCCTACCTTGTGCGTTGACATTGTTGTTGTTGTTTCGGAAGCCTTTCTGTCCTCGGCCACGGAAGCCACGACCTCGTTGGGGATAGAACTGTGGCTTGTACTCTTGATAGCCGAAATTGGCAGCGCCTCTGGAACCTTGGTTGTGATAGCCGCGGCCGAAAGAGCGGTTCCTGCCTCTGCCGGCCTTGCCAAAATCCCGAGGGGCGAAAACATTTTTGATGGAGAATTGGGCTTTGTCTAGGGAAGCAAACGTAGAGACATAGCGGCTGAGATCCTTGACAAGGGAATCAACAAAGAGAAGCCCGTCAGCCTTCACACCAGGATCCTGGGTAGCCAGGTTCACCAACTTTGGATCTAACTTGATCAGCAGTCCCTTGCGGCGCTCATGAATTATTGCGGCATTAGCATTGCCCAAAAGACAAAAGGACCTTTGGATCCACAGAGATACATCCTCAGGATTGAGTTCAGAACTCTCCAGGTGAGCCTCCTCCGCAATGTCCAGGACCCGGGCCAAGGGACGGACAACATCTAGAAGTTTGCCCTGTGGACCATGACTTGTCAACACCTTTGCGAGGGTCCTTGCCAAATTTCGATAAGAAAGTAAGGAGAGGCTGATCTATAGAAGGAGTCACAGTAATATGAGATGGTAGGGAAGGTTTGGGGCATTCGGACTTGAGTTTCACTCGAACAGACTTGTCCAAGGGAAGACGTAGCTTTGAAGATACATATTCTCCCACATGAGGGGTGGGAAACCATTCTGTAGAATTGGGGTGTCTGATGGACGAGGGATCAAACATAGGCATGCCCTCTGTGTCAAGAACGGGTTGGGACGCAAAAGCATTGAGTCTGGCTTTCTTGGGGGAAGGAGGATCAACTAGATCAAAAAAGTCTGCCAGGTTATCAGTGTCACCCATATCATCGTCATCTGTGTCTATAATTGTGTCAATGACCAGCTTCTTAGGAACCTCCACATTTTTTACCTTGGTCTTATTTTTACCCACAGTAACTTTAAACCCCTTCTTGGTAGATGGCCTGGGAGGAACCACGTTCTCAGTCGTATGCGAGGAGGCCTCGCGACTCAAATGTGACACATTTTTTAAAACAGAAGTGGAAGGTACCAGTTTACGTTTTCTGCTTTCCCCCGCAGAATGGGCCAAAGCTTTGGTCATGAGGCTCATGAGGGAATTTTCCATGTGTTTAGAAACACGATGCATAGAAGCCTCTACAGCTGTTTCCACAGATTTGTTAATAAACTGACTGAGGTCACTCTTGAAAGCCTCGCTTTCATCATTATCCAGCTCTGGGGAGCTTAGAATTTCCATTATAAGTGTAGCTGTACTGGAAGTGAGGAAAGAGTTAATGGAATTGGGCCTGGAGAAGGAGGGCGTGAACACAAGGCAGGAACGAGTGAAAACATTCCCCGGGGGCGGGCACTACTTCCGAAGAGAAAAGGGAAGGTGACCGGCTGTGGAGCAGGAGCAAACACGGAAACACCGGCTGAAACGCAGTGAGGAGCAAAGACAAGGCGAGGGGAGAAAACATGCGCAGCGGGAGAGACCAACCGCTGCAGCGCGCGAGGGGGGGGACTGACCCGGAAGCGGGAACCGCTCTGAACTGAGAAAGTTCGAGAAGTGCTCATATGTCACCAAATGAGCTCACCAAAGTTAATAAATACGTCTAAAAACACTGTAAAACTTTAAAAAGAGAGATACAATAGAAAGCATGACTTATCTGACTGCGTAGCAGCAAGAAAAGAGGACTACTCGCGGTCAGAACTGGCCATATATAGTACTTATGATACGATTGGTTGTTATTTGTTTTCTTTAACCCAATTGGCTAGTAGTTGTTTTGCTGTGCCTGCTGGGTGTTGTGGTTTTTTGCTTATTTGCTGCTATTTGAAATAAAGCAAGAAAAGAAGGCATAATAGGAGCCTCCGGTCTTGCCATAAAATTACGATCTTCTCCCTTGCTCATTCCTCAACTTTGGTTGGGAGTAAACAACCTCGGTAAATGCCTTGCTGGTTTTATCGCTGATTCGGGACACAAAGCACTTGGCAGTTTCTCAATGTGCAGGACCACTTTTAAAATGTAACATGAGAAGTTGGGAAGAAACTACCATTTATGGGACGTGGTCTCTGGTCGGTTTGGATGAATTTAAAATACAAGCGCGTATTTTACTTGAATTTATATTCTGTTGTCAGAAAGGGATTACAACTGGGAAACAAAGTATGACCTTGCACTGTCGGGGTTGGATACTTTCATGGTGGTTTAGTTTTGTTTCCTGTCCTGGGAGTTTGGAGAGCTGTGATCACTTCAGGGATTGTTCCTGCAGCAGGAACAGCCCCATTCAACTTGCCATCCATATTTATATTTTTTCCACGCATTTCGTGTGTTAACGTCTGTTTGTGAAGATTCCTCACATCATTATGGAGTTGTGCAGCAATAAAGGTACATTTCCATGCAAGAATGTTAAGCTTGTATAGTGATTGAGAATTGATATGCTTTACAACAGATGTGCTTGCTGCAATGATTTGCGATGTCACTAAAGGTCTGTGGCGGTAGTTGCATACATTCTGTATTTTAACAAGGTGTATGCTACATGAAGTAGCAGATGCTGTTTGCAGCAGAGTGATCGGGCTTTGCTGCATACTAGATGATGCGTGCACCGACATGATGCTTCTTCAGATCAGGGAGTATTTGACTGATCTAGTCTTGAGTGCTCGCTGTGGTTTTATTAGTCAGTGGTTGCATTCTCTGGCCATTTATAGCCTTGTGATTTTGTAGTTTGTTTCGCATTTGCTGTGTACGAAGATCTAACATGCAGTACTGTTTTGGAAGTGCACGCCGAAAATGCCTAGTAATTATTGTGAGAAGTTGGCCTAGTATATGATGTTCACTATTCTAGTGAACACCTTGCACCAGTCCAAACAACCCTTATGGTGATGGTTGTAAAGTCAACCTTATAGACCAGCTATCCTAGAGGTAGCGTGGACAGAACAGTCTTAGGCTAAAAGACACTTGAGGGCGTGTAAAGCCAGCTGTTTTACCATATGTAACCCCTTGAATACCAAATGAAAGGACACCACACAGGATATATATAAAATATATATGTATTTATTTACTAACACACTCCTCTGAACTCTTTATGATGTCAGAGGCAAAAGCACATAACAAGTTACTCTCAGAAATACTTTAAATAGCACAATTTACAGTTAGGCCCTAGGGGCGCGTAAAACCATTTACTAAGTAAGTGGTATAAGAACCACGACTTGGGAAAGGAAAAGGCCTAGGGCCTAGGGAATCGCTGGGGCTACACTATCTGACCCTTAGGGTAGGAGTAGGAGGCCCACAGGCGGAGCGTGCACCGTCAGTACACTCACGCGAGAGTCAATAGAAAGGCAATGGGTACTTAAAAGGAAAGTAAGTGGAGATTTAGGACACTTCCGGTCTAACTAGGAAGATACAATTAACAAACCTAGGGCCCGATTCACAGAATGAACTTAAGACTCAATCCTAAATTTACTACTATTTTGGTATTCACAGAATGCACTTACTACTTTTGGCATTCACAGAATGCACTTACTACTTTTGGCATTCACAGAATGAACTTACTACTTTTGGTATTCACAGAAGTTAGGATTTTGTCTTAAGTTTGTCTTAAGACAGACTTAAGACAGACTTAAGACAAACTTAAGACAGACTTAAGACAGACTTAAGACAAAATCCTAACTTCTGTGAATACCGAAAGTAGTAAGTTCATTCTGTGAATACCAAAAGTAGTAAGTGCATTCTGTGAATGCCAAAAGTAGTAAGTGCATTCTGTGAATACCAAAATAGTAGTAAGTTTAGGATTGAGTCTTAAGTTAATTCTGTGAATCGGGCCCATAGACACTAGGATAGTCAATCCCAACAGGAGAACCGAAGAACTCGCGTTACCTCACCCATGGGCTGCGGGTGCATAGGTGTCAAAGTGTGTCGGGTTTTCTTGTTGATTCCTATGGAGCCTTGGAAGAAGATGCTGCAGGCGAGGAAGATGTCCGGGTGGATCCAAGGGTGGATTGGAGTTGAAGAAGACCTGAAAGCAGAAGGGACAGAGTCTAGGTCACTAGCCAGTGACCGGGTGGAACCAGTAAGGAACCAGACGTTGTCGAGGAGCAATCAGGTGCTGTCATGAAGCTTGTCTTTGCAGCCACGTGGACCAGGAGGCGTCGAGGACGACCAGGTTCTGGAGAGGAGCTGTCCCACGAAGGTTCTCGCAGATGGAGGGGTCGACTTCAAGATCGGAGCCAACAAGCCTAAGCAAAGGCAACCCACGCAGGATACACAAAAGGCTTCTGGTGCAGACCAGGAGGGTCTGAGGTACTTCACCTTTTCAGGGAAGCAAGGGCCAGTCTGGAGCAACCAGACCAGCGATGGATTTTCAAAATGATCGTCGCCACACGGCTACTAGCTATCGGGCCAGCAACCGGACAACGTGTCGAGCAGAACACAAGTAGAAGGGCCCCACGCAGATCTCCTGGAGAGTGGAGTGCGGGCCTTCGGTGCAGGTGGAGCTCAGTGTCAGGGTGTCTCAGTCCCCAGTGCACAGCTTCGAGGAGGCCTCAGGAGCTGCACTGTTAGCAAGTTGCAGGCTTTCCAAGATGTCAGGTCCCACGTGTCTCAACGCCTTCCACGGTGCTCAGCTGTGCTGGAGTCGTGCAGTGGGGTCAGAGAGGTCTGGGAGTTGGGGTCTTGTCGGTCTCTGTACTCTTGTTCCGGCGGGAACGGGGACAAAGCAAGCCGTCGAGTTGCTGGATGGTGCCTGGTTGCCCAGGGTGGTCACTCTTTCGCCACAAGGGAGATTCTTCAGTCTTCAGCTCAGGTGAATGTCGAAGGGTCCAGAGTTTTGTTTCAAGTCAATTCCAGGATTAATCTGAAGTCTAAGGACACAGCTCCTATTTTTATACTACTAAAAGGGGCTGGATTAGTTTCTAGGTCCCTCCTATGGATGGAACGAGGAAGGGTGGTCGTTACACCCCCTATCCTTTGTTCAGTTTTGCGCCAGACCTGGGGCTGCAGCGCCCCAGCAACCGGTTTGAACTGGGGTATGCATAAAGCACCTAGTGTGCTCCAGGCAGTGTCTCAATCTTTTCAGCCCTCCCTGTCCAAATACACATCCTCCTGTATGGGGTGGTGCTCGCATCTCCCCAAGCAGGAAACCTATTGTCCAAACCACCGTGACTGGAAAGACTCCCAGCAGCAGGAGGTCAGACTTGTGTCTGAGGCAGCAGCATCCATTTTGTGATGCCGGGGCTCTGGTTAACTTTAACTGGGTACAGTAGTTTCAACATGTCTTCTCCCTCTAGAAGGGTAGAATGCTACCACGTCGCCAGAAGCAGTGAGGGGGTAGTATTCCAAAGCGTATGACACCTTACACGACATATTTGGATAAAGCCAAACCAAAGTTAGCATTTTACCGCGAGGATTATAATGCACTTAAAAGTATATGGTATGGCAATATCATAGAACAGCTATCAGGACATGGTTCCGAAAGCTGCAGACAGGCTCAGCTCATGCTAGAGCACCATCTCACACATAACCAAGCACCCTGCCTCCAGGATAGTTAAGGCCTGCCATAGGAGCGACTTATAGGTTACTATGTGTCTATATTTAAGTAGGCGTAGGAATACTACACCTAAGCAAGCGGTGATTACACGACCTTGCTCCAGCTGAGTGATCAGCCAGTTGTGTCTATTTGAGTGGCCAGCCAGGGGTGGCATAATACATGCTGCAGCCACTGGTAGGCCTTGGTTACACCTATGCCCTGAGTACCTAGGGTACACTTTTACAGGGGCTGACAAGGTGAACCAATTCCCAATTGTGGATGTACCTAGAGTACATGGTGTAAATTTAGAGAGAGTGCATCTGTGCTGTGGGACTGATTAGCAGGCCCACAGCCATATCAAAGTCGAAAACCAGTAAAGCAAAGCAAAAAGTAGGGGTGACCATAGGAAGCAGACCCTACTCTCCTACACAACCCCCCCCCCAAACATAGGGACATTAAACTAACCTTGACCAGTTGAGTCTTCATGTTCTAAGTGGAAATATCTGGAGAGTCCATCTGCATTGGCATGGTCAGTCCCAGGTACATGTTCCACTGTAAAGTCCATCCCCTGTAGGGAAATGGACCACCTATGAAGTTTGGGATTTTCACCCTTCATCTGATTTAACCATAGGAGGGGCTTGTGGTCTGTCTGAATCTTGAAGTGAGTGCCAAACAAGTATGGCCTCAGCTTCTTCAGAGCCCAAACCACAGGAAAGGCCTCCCTCTCTATAGCTGATCAACATTTCTCTCTAGGGGTCAGCCATCTGCTTATGAAAGCAATGGGCTGGTCTTTACCATCTATATTCAGTTGTGAAAGTACAGCTCCCACACCCAACTCAGAAGCATCTGTTTGGACTATGAACTCTTTGGAGTAATCTGGACTTTTCAGAATAGGTGCCTCGGGTCATCAAATGCCTTTGACAGCTAACTGTCCACTGAACTTTCTTTGGCATCTTTTTGGAAGTGAGGTCATTTAGTGGTGTCACAATGGACCCATCGTTTTTCACCAACTTCCTGTAGTACCCAGACAGGCCCAAGAAAGCTCTGACCTGTGTCTGGGTGATTGGAGGAGTCCAGTCTCTGATGGTCTGGATCTTGCTCTCCAGTGGCTGAAGCTGACCCCCACCTACCAGGTGGCCCAGGTACACAACCTTGCTCTGCCCTATCTGGCACTTTGTAGCCTTGATAGTGAGGCCTGCCTTTTGCAGGGCCCCTAAAACATTCCTCAGATGGACCAGGTGATCCTCCCAGGTGGAGCTAAAGACAGCAATATCATCTAGATAAGCTGCACAATAGTCATCCAGTCCTGTAAGAACTTGATTCACCAGCCTTTGGAAAGTGGCAGGTGCATTCTTCAAACCAAAGGGCATTACCACAAATTGATAATGTCCTCCTGGGGTCGAAAATGCTGTCTTGGCTTTTGCATCCTCAGCTAATCTGATTTGCCAGTAGCCTGCTGTCAGGTCAAATGTGCTCAAGAACTTGGCAGAAGCCAATCTATCAATGAGCTCATCTGCCCTCGGGATGGGGTGGGCATCTGTCCTAGTGACAGCATTGAGACCTCTGTAGTCAACACAAAACCTCATCTCTCTCTTACCATCTTGGGTGTGAGGTTTTGGCACCAGGACTACTGGACTGGCCCAAGGGCTCTCTGAGGGCTCAATAACTCCCAGCTCCAACATCTTTTGGACCTCTGTCCTAATGCAGTCCCTGACATGGTCAGGTTGCATGTATATTTTACCCTTGACAGGCAGACTGTCACCAGTGTCCACCTCATGGGTGCACCAGCTTGTCTGACTTGGGGTCAGGGAAAACAGATGTCTGAAGGACTGAAGAACTTGTCTTCAGTCCTGTTGCTGATGTTCAGAGAGGCTGTCAGCAAAGACTACACCATCTACTGAACCATCATCAGGGTTCTGAGTAAGCAGGTCTGGGAGAGGGTCACTCTCTTCCTCCTGCCCCTCATCTGTAGCCATGAGCAAGCCCATGTCTGCCCTGTCGACAAATGCTTTAAGTCTGTTGACATGAAGAACCCTGTGGGGGCTTCTGGGAGTCCCAAGGTCCACCAAGTAGGTGACTTCTCCCTTTTGTTCAACTATTGTATGGGGTCCAGACTATTTGTTCTGGAGTGCTGCTGGAGCCACTGGCTCCAACACCCACACTTTCTGTCCTAGCTGGTACATAGTCAGCACAGCCTTTTGGTCATGCCAAGCTTTCTGGAGCTCCTGGCTGGCCTCAAGATTTTTGGAAGCTTTCTCCATGTACTCAGCCATCCTGGAGCGGAGACCAAGTACATAGTCCACTATGTCATGCTTAGTCTTTTTGAGAGGTAACTTCCATCCTTCCTTCACAAGACATAGGGGTCCACTTACAGGATGCCCAAACAAAAGCTCAAAAGGGCTGTAGCCAACCCCCTGTTGTGGGACCTCTCTGTAAGCAAACAGAAGGCAGGGTAAAAGGATGTCCCATCTTTGCCTCAGCTTTTCTGGTAAACCTTTTATCATCCCTTTGAGGGTCTTCTTGAATCTCTCCACAAGCCCATTGCACTGTGGGTGATAGGGGGTAGTGAACTTATAGTTGACACCACACTCCTTCCACATTGCAGTCAAATATCCTGACAAGAAGTTTGCATCTCTGTCAGAAACAACCTCCTTTGGAAACCCCACTCTGGGGAAAACTCCAAGTAGGGCCCTTGCCACAACAGGAGCTGTTGTGGTCCTCAGGGGAATAGCCTCTGGATACCTGGTGGCATGATCCACTACCACCAGTATAAATCTGTGCCCCAATGCTGTTTGGGGGTCCATTGGTCCTACAATGTCTAAACCCCACTCTTTCAAAGGGTACCCCCACCACAGGTAGTGGTATGAGGGGGGCCTTTGTTGTGCCACCTGATTTGCCACTGGCTTGGCAGGTAACACAGGAGCGACAAAGCTCCTTGGTATCTTCTGACATGTGGGGCCAGTGGCCAAGTCTTGTTCTGGCCCAGGTGTCCTGCTAAGGGAATATCATGGGCCCAGGTAAGAAGGAAGCCCCTAAATTGCAGAGGTATGACCAACCTCCTGGAAGCACCAGGCTTGGGGTCTCTAGCTTCTGAATAAAGGATCCCATCATCCCAATACTATTTTATGGGTACCTTGAGCATTCCCAGTAGCCTCAGCAGCAGCTTGCTGTCTGAGGGGTTCAAGAATGGAATAATCTAATTGTGCTTGCCTCAGATCTGCCCTGGAAGGTCTCCCTGTCCCAAGAAACTCAACCTGATCAGGTTCAAGCTCTGCTAGGACAGTTCCTTCTTGGATCTCAGAATAATCCTCCTGGGAGGGGTGATCCTCAACCTGAGACAGGGGGGAAGGCACAGCCTTAACCCTCTTGCTCTTTCTCATGGTTGGTGTCTGGTCTTTTGTTCCAAGATCCAGCACCTGTTCAGGTAAGCACTTTTCGGCCTGTGACCTGGTCACAGCAAGGACATGTGCTGATATTCCCAGCATTTCTGCATGGGTCCTATACTCCACCTCAGCCCAAACTGAGGCTTCAAGATCATTTCCCAACAGACACTCCACTTGAAGGTCTGAAATTTCTTGAGGCCAGTTACCCCTCCCCAGGAGAAGTTAACAACTGCCACACTATGGGAGGTAGTGGCATTGCTAGCATTGGTCACTAGGTACTTCTCACCTAGTGTGATCTGATCAGGGTCCACAAAGTTAGGTGTCACCATGGTGACACTGTCACATGTGTCCCTGTAGGCCTGAGCCATCTTGTCATTAATTAAAGGCGTCTGCCTGTACTTGCTCAGATTACTGGGGCTTACAGTAGAGGACATGGCTATGTCCCCATCACAGACAAGAACAGCCTGAGTTGGTACTCTGACTAGGCCAGAGTCCATCTCAGTTCCCAGGTTCAACCCTACTACACCCTTTTGCTGGGAACCACCACTAACAGCTGGACTAGGGGGAACAGTTGCCTTAGGGGCAATGGTGGTTGGTGCTGTGCCCTTTTTGGTGCACTCACTAAACCAGTGAGAGACTGATTTACAGTATCCACACCAGGGCTTCTTTTGGCCTTCTCGTTTCTGTTTGTTCTGTTTGGAGCCACCCTCCCCCTGTGCCTTTTGGGGGCCTGGTGAAGACTTCTGGTCTTTTGGTTTCTGCTCATTACCCTTCTGGTCTGCCTTTTTCTGATCACCCCCCTGGTTCTGGTTTTTCTGCTTAATCCTGGTTCTGACCCATTTCTCTGCCTTCTTTCCCAATTCTTGGGGAGAGGTCAGATCAGAGTCAATCAGGTATTTATGCAATAACTGGTTATGACAATTGTTAAGGATTTGCTCTCTCATGATCAAATTATACAATCCTGTATAGTCCTTAACTTCACTTCCCAATAACCAGCCTTCCAGAGCCTTAGTGGCACAATCAACAAAATCAGTCCAGTCCTGAGTCTGTGTCTTCTGGGTATCTCTGAACAACAACCTATATAGTACAGTGGTTAGGCCAAACCCATCAATCAGAGCACTCTTCAGGACAGAGTAGTTGTTAGCATCCCCATCACTAACTGTGAGGAGCTTATCTCTACCTTTTTCTGCAAAGGAGAGCCATAAGATTGCTGCCCACTGACCTTGGGTACCTGCTGCACTTTGCCGGCCCTCTCCAAAGCAGTTATCCACTTGTGGATGTCATCCCCTTCTTTGTAGGTGGGCACCATCTTGCTTAAGTTTCTAGTATCATAGGACCTATCTTTATCCTTAGGGATATTGCTGCCACCAGTGGGTTCTAACCCACTTTCTCTGTGCTCTCTAGCACGAGCAAGCTTCTCTTTGGCCAAGGCAACTTCAAGTTCTTGCCTCTCAATTCTAAGAGCAGCCTCTCTCATTCTGGCCTCATGTTCCCTTCTCTGAGGAGAGGTCATCTCTCTCTGAGCAGGGCCATAAGAGCCCTGTGAAGGATCAGAGTGGCGAGATTCCCTGGAGTGGGATCTTCCTCTCCTCTGCCTCTGGTTAAGCCCACTTGGGGGTCTGTATGGGGGCTGCCCAAACTGACCCCATGTATGCTTAGGTTAGCCTGGCCAAGTCTTCTGACTGGAAGCTGGCTGTCTACCTCATGGTAAGAATCTTCCTCACCCTCCTCCTCTGGGACTACTGTATCAGGGGTATCATCTGTGGACGACAGGACTTCATCTGCACTACCTGAGGCCTCTGTTCTAAGGGCTGGTTGAGCATCATACTCTTCTAAGAGCTCAATCAGGAACCTAAGGGTAGGGTTGGAACCCTGTTTTAGCCTTCTAGAAGTACACAATTGTCTCAATTCTTGGAAGGCTAAGGCTTCATATCTCGAAGCAGCCCTCAGGGGATCTACCTCTGCAGGCAGAGGACCACTGGTGTTCCCTGTCTGAGACATGGTTTCTAGTGAGGTGGGGTGTTGCACCTACCTACACTATTTGTTTTTCTACAGAACCTTTCTAGGAGTTGTAGTCAGGGTGTGCTAGGCCCAGGCTCTACAACAGCTAAGTTCAGTAGAACTTAAGTATACTAAGACTTGTTTTTATATCTACCTACAGGTACCTGTGTGATCTTTCAAATGATATCTCAAGATTACAAGTGGTAAAACAACAGCAAACTCTAATCCCAACCGCTGCACACCAATGTGAGAAGTTGGCCTGGTATATGATGTTCACTATTCTAGTGAACACCTTGCACGAGTCCAAACAATCCTTATGGTGATGGTTGTAAAGTCAACCTTATAGACCAGCTATCCTAGAGGTAGCGTGGACAGAACAGTCTTAGGCTAAAAGACTCTTGAGGGCGTGTAAAGCCAGCTGTTTTACCATACGTAACCCCTTGAATACTGTCATATGGATACTTCGTTACATATATTGCGTTAAGTTAGCATGAGTGTATTACATGTTTAAACAGCCATTTTTCCTTCGGCTTCAGTTTTGCACATGACACCTACTTGTTGTTGTCGCTTTCAACCTAGAAGCGGTGATGTGATTTATTTGAGAATAATATGTTATTACTATGCTATCAGCTTTGCCTGGTACACTTGGTACAACTGTCTGCACACTGAGAGCTGCACACTCTAGGAATAACCTAACACAAGGTTGCTGGGAGGCCTGATCCTCGCACCACATTAGACATAACACAAATAATGTTGATGCCAACATTTTGGGCTCTACGCGGGTTTAAGATAGAGTTACAGGGAATGAACGTAGACACTTGGTGCTGCGCATGAAGAGAGCTGGTAGCTGTTGATGTGATCTACTCCTACTGACATTTAGAGGTATGGGTCCACCCTGCTAAAGCCCGAATGAGACCTTCTTAGATATAAAATAATATGCTAAATAGGGTGCGCGAAATATAGGTGATATAGATTTCTATAGATTTTGCATTGTAACATGCTATCACCTTTTGCTTACTATGGATTAGTGACTATGCTGCTGACTCTGATTTTTATAATCTGCATTTTGGTATTATACAAGATACTGCGTTTGAGAACCTTGCATTGAATAATAAATATTTCAAACTTGCACGTGTGTTCTTTGACTCTCAGTTTTGGTTTGAAATGATTATATAACGAAAGAGTGTTCATGTGTTCCACGATTCCTGAGGTATTCTAAAGATCATGTTCTGGTTTGTCTAAGACATGGATCATTTCATAATGATCCATGAGACACTGTAGCTAGCTAGGAAAGGGGATTTCTGACACTGAGATGAGTTTTGGATCATCCTAACTCACTGAGGTTCTAGATCTCTATGCACAGTTCTGTGGGAGAACGGAAACCCTGCTACATGGCGCCCGTACGTTGTTGGCCTTATATCATGACACTCGAGTAGTATATCATTCAAACCTTGACACCTTCATTCCCGTTTCCGGTAAACGGTGGTGTCGGAAAAACCTACCTATTTTTTAAATAGGTCTTTTCAAGCTTGAATTCTTCTAAAAACGGTTTCTTTGAATTACTACCCAGTTGTGCTACAAAGTGTTCTTTGTCTTTTTTCTCTTCCTGTGCTACCATGGCCGTGGACATACCGCAGCATAGCCGCATCGCGGTTCGCGACCACTTGCGGGCATATAATGTCCCTGTGGAAGGCTTGGCTGTGGTTCTAGTGGTGAGTGCGGAACATGCGTACCCGTACGAATTGTTTTATTCCTGGGTGACATTTCCGGAAGTGGACGCTAATTCGGGAGTCTTCCATTCATACACTGCCTCGGCTGTACCGGCGGCTTATGCTCCGTACAGGGCACTGGAAGTACCTATCGATGCTTGGCAGCACGGAGTTTGGTTTGGTGGCGCCCTACCCCATTCCTTGACGGCTCCGAGGTTAGGTCCTTTGTCCATTCCGGGCACAAATTGGCCCGCTTTGGGTGGATTTACTCCTCACCCTAATCGCGCTACTTGTAATGTGGCTGACCTGTGGCGTCTTCATGAAGTCGCGGTTGGAGTGATTAGGGCGCTTGTTCATTACATTGGTCGTACTGTTCATGGCGCAGCCCCCGCAGGTGCGCAGCTTCGAGCAGAACAGGCTGGTTTGAAAATCAGTCCTGTCATGGTGAATTCCGTTATGGGCAAGAAGCCCCAGGATAAGGATGATTTTCCTTACTGGCTTGCCGAGAAATTCGACCAGCTGGAGGCTGTGTTTCCTAATACGACTCCGGGTGAAAAACACCGGATTCTTACGCTCAGTTTACCGAAAGATTTAGCCCCTGAACTTGCTGACTGTGAAACATGGGGTAAGACTTTTGCAGCGGTTTACTCGAGGTGCTATGGCACCCCGTCTGTGTCAAACCTTTCTGCGGTCCTTAAACGTGTTCAGGATGATCACGGACCAGAGTCGGCGGTTGAATTAGGTATGCGCCTGAGTGGCTCGTTTGAGACTGTTTGCGGTCTTATCCTTGCAAATGTCAAGGGGGATGCAGTGAACTTTTAGGTGGCCAATGCTCTGGCGTTAATTCCCGATGCCGATAAACCCCGTCAGTTAGCAAGGATTATTGTGGCGGCTTATAAAATGGTTGGCCGCACTTCTAAGGGTGTAAAGGCTTTTTCTGAAAAGGAGAAGAAACAGCCCCAGGGACAGTCTTCGGAATCGGGCGGACAACCCAAGTCCAAAAAACAAAATTGGCCAAAAAAGCAGAATCAGGGTAAGCAACAACAACAGCAGACACAGGTTTCTAGTCCGGCGCCTTCACAACCTGCGCAGTCAGATCGAGTTTATGATTTGCGCGATCGCGCGACGATTAAATCGCCTGAAAGATTTCAGGCTTCTGACCAACGCTCTCCTCGTTCCTTTCAGGACTCATCGGCTCCGTCAACCGGTGGTGGAGGGGGCGGCAGGGGCCGGGGTGGCCAGCAAGGACGTGGTCAGCCCCGCACGCGAAGTGAAGGGGATCAGCGGGACGACTCTACGCCCAAGAGACCGCAGTTTGCCAAGAAGAAGGTCGCAGCCTTAACGGCGCATCGATATGCCCCAGATAGTGAGAACGCGGCTTCGGAATCTGACGTGGGCTCTGACCTTGCTGGACAGCGCGGCGGAGATTACCATAGTGAGAGAGGCCCTCCGTCCACTGTTGAAGGTGACAGCGACTGACACTTATGTTGTGATTGAAACGGCTGATACACATGTTGCTCCCCCTGAACGACTTTTTGAAGTTGTCCTGTTAATTGAAGGTGACATGCAGCGAACTGTAAAAGGGGTATTTTGGGAAAATCTTTCGTCTACGTATGACATTTTGCTTTCGGAGGCTGACTGGCCCCCACCTTTTGATCTCGCAGCTCCACGAGGGGAGGAGGTGATCCTCCCCAGTTTCGCGCACACTGTATCGAGAGTGGAAGCGCTGCATTTTGCAGAAGAGTGGGCTCTGGCGCTTGCGCCGGCTGTGTACCGAAATCAGTGTGGCTGGGATAAATTGTCCCCTAGCCATGAGATTCCTTTACGGTCACAGCCACAGCCACAACCTCAGTATCCCATACGGCGTGAAGCTAAAGCTTCTGTCGCGTCTATCCTTGAACAATTGGAATATCAAGGTGTAATTGAAACGTGTGTGTCACCAATGAATAATCCCCTTTTTACTGTGAACAAGCCGGACGGCTCATATCGTCTGGTTTTGGATTACCGGCATTTGAACTCGCATTGCCGTAACTGTGCAGTACAGAATACTCACGGCTCTGCCCTAGTGAATAGTCTTGAGCGTAAACGGTTCAAAACCACGCTTGACATTTCCAATGGTTTTTATGCACACAGATTAGATGGTCTAAGTTCCCAATGGACCAGTTTTACGTGCGGCGGCGTACAAAAAATGTTTAAACGACTCCCAATGGGCTATAAGAATAGTCCTGGAGTGTTTTCCGCCCGCATAGTCTCTCTTTTGGAGAGCTTCGATCCAGTTGCTTGTTCTTATGTGGATGACATTTATCTCACAGACGACGAACTTTGGGAGCATCTGTGTCGAGTAAACAGCATAATTTGTAACTTTGCAGACATGGGTTACAAGTTTAACTTTGCAAAATCACACATTGCGGAGTACACAGTGTTGTTTCTGGGTTATGAACTTAACCACGAAGGAAAGGGGTTGGCTCCTCACTTCCTGGAGAAGTGCGCGCAGTTGCGCTCTCCGACAACGCTGAAAAAATTACAGTCTTTGCTGGGTTTTTTAAATTTCGGGAGGACATACATTCCGGAATATGCCCAGCGTATCAAGCCTTTGTATGCCTTGATACAACCATCTTTTTCCAAATCATGCTGGCTGCCTGAGCATTCAGCCATTCTGCAGTCTTTGCAGGCTGATTTGCTCGCTTCTGACTACTTACAGACTCGTGATAACCAGACCAACCTGGTGATAAGAATTATCCCTCGGGCGGTGGGTTTCACGTACCTGACTTTTAATGAAGGGGATACAGTACCTATTGCTTACAAGTCACACTTCTACACTTCGGCTGAACTGCGTTTTTCCACTGTGGAGAAAGTTTTAACGGCGGTACAGATGGCAATTCTTAAGGAACGTGCCCTGTCACAGGGAAAACGCATGTTGGTGGTTACCCCGTGTCCTGCCTTGGAGGCGGTCACGAAAGCCAGTGTACCGAATTCTAAAGCTTTGCACCCTCGGTGGATTCAGTGGGCCACTTCCTTGACATCCCAGGATGTCACGTTTATTTTTGACGCCGCTTTACGGTCGCAGGAGTATTTACAGTATGAATTTGTTCATCCTGCTCCTTTAGCGATGCGGCCGTTGGAGGATTTCCATTGTATCATTTACACTGATGGTTCGGCGCAGGTTGCGCATGGCTCTAAACATGCCTACGTTTCCGCTTGCGCCATTGTGGTCGGTGCCATGGTGAACGATGAGTTCAAGTCCAGTGTCGTGCACACGCAAACACTAGGGGACTGCACCGCACAATTAGCAGAGCTTCGTGCTCTTATGCTCGCATTGGAGTACGCTGATCCTTGTGTGACGACTTTAATCGTAAGTGATTCTTATTACTGTGTCCAGTCTTACAATGAGAACTTGTTCTTTTGGATTCAGAATGATTTTCGTGATTCCAAAGGTAGCACAATAAAACATAAAATGATCTGGGTCCGAGTGGCGGAACTTAAAGAGAAGCTGCCGCTCGTGTTTGTGATTCATACTCTCGGCCATCAGCGCGTGGGGGTCCACGCTGTTGGAAATTCGCTTGCTGATGAGGCAGCGAAGTCTGCGGTATCAAAATACTTAGTTGCAGCAGTCACAAGGTCCAAAAGCAAAATAGATGATGACATCTTGGCGGCTGTTGCTGCCACGGAGAAGGGAGGTAAATATCCTGCGGGGTTCCCTTCGAAGTACACATACCACTTAAGTCCCGATAAGGTTCCTTATGTGAAAATTCCTGAAGTTGGCGAACGTCTAGTTCCCAACTCGGATCGCAGGGCTTCTCTGATTACAGCGGCTCATGAAGGTGTGGCGTCTGCGCATGCGGGCGTCTCAGCCACTGTAACTCAGCTACAACAAAGGTTCTGGTGGCGGGGACTGTACAAACAGACGCGCGATTATGTCCTTATGTGTGACATTTGCCAGCAGATTAAGCCTTCTACTGCTGCGCGTCCGCCTCAGACACAGTTGTACATCTCTAATAAACCGCTTGGTTGCGTTTATTTGGATCACTGCGGTCCTTTTTCTTCTGATACTGCGTATAAATACATCTTAGTAGCAGTTGACTCATGCACACGCTTTGTGTGGGTATGGCCGCATCGAAGCGCTGATTTGCGGACTGTCATTAAGGATTTGCGTGTCTTTGTGGGAATCTTTGCCTGTGGTACTTTCCATTCGGACCAGGGTCCGGCTTTCGCCTCTAAGGCGTATAAGGATGCTATGGTTTCGTTGGGAGTCCAAGTCAAGTTTTCAAGTCCCTACAGGCCTGAGGGCAATAGTGTAGTAGAACGAATGAACCGCGACTTAAAGCAATCTTTGACAGCCCGAGTTATAGGCACTGGTAGAAACTGGCTGACCCACCTCTATGGCGTGCAGCGTGCGCTTAATAATCTCCCTAGAAGGTCTCTGGGTGGGCGGACCCCATACGAAATGCTCTTTGGTATCAAGATGTACGTCCCTGACCTCGATGGTGCAGACTGCCAGGCCCAGGCCGCGGCCTTTGACGTAGATGAACATTGCAATGTTTTACAGGATCTACAAAAGACCAGAGACAGTCTTGCTAAGGAACACTTGCCCTCCACGTCGGATGATGCGTTGCAGATCCCGGTATTTGGCTGGCTACCCCAAGTTGGAGAACTGGTTCGAGAGAAGATCGATAACAAGAAAGAATTTGGTCCCTCATATCGAGCACCGGTTCGAGTTCTTGGAGTGAAGGGCACAAGAACAGTCATTTTACCACCACTTCCAGGTCGTAAAGAAAACAGATTTATTTCTATTGACAATGTCAAGACACACAGGGTGGCCGATTCTTCATAGCATGACACCGGCTGTATCCTGTCCTTCCATGGTGAGGCACTCTGTGCTGGCTATTACATCTGGTGCAGATCAGGAGGTGTCCCTCGAGATGCCTGCTGTATCCGGACCTTTATTAAATACTATTCCTGTTACTAACATTGATGAATTGACCTATGCAGATCCTGCTGATTTATCTATGTCCGATTTACAAGCTCGTTTGGCTAACCAGTCCAGATTCTCTTTTGACTCTGATTCGGAACTTTCAAAGAAACCATCGACTATTGCAAAATATGCCACGTTGTTTAAAAAACATTTTCTAATTCCACCTTGGACATACGTTTGGCTGATACTATTTTCATTTTATCTTTTTATGTCAATTGGTTTTGTGTTTTATTTTTTCCGCCTGATCGATGGCCATTATGTGAAAGAAAGAACAGGAATTCGGTACCTTAATGGAACATTGGCCCCTCTTTCCTCCTCACATTCAGCACACAGACTAAAAAGAGACTTAAATACAGTAGAGATTACTGCTTGGCCTGTCCTTGATGGGATTGTGTGGGATGCGGTTAGGTTTCAGATACATGGCCCCACAGAAGTTATTAATGTTCCTAATGTGCTTAGAGTAAACATGGGAGATGTGATTAAGCAAGATATTCGTTCTGATGATTTGGATCTTCAGGCCGTAGAAGCATTGTTCTCTGATTTGAAATATTATGCGGCCTTTGATGCTGAGGATTTGTACTTAGATTCTGTCAATTATGGTGATTTGTTTTGTTATCAACATTATGGAAATCATTTCTTACACAAAACAAGTTCCAGGAGGGTTCCTGTGAACTACACACAGTGGGAACATTGTCCTGCTCCTTTACAGGGGAGCTCAAGTACATTTCTGGGAAAATACTCTTATTTTACAGATTTTAATCAATCAAATCCTGAGTCGTTTTATTTTAAAGTGAAACAGAAATTCATGTCCAAAGTTAGACTTACCGATACAAAATTGCTGTATTCGAAGTCCTTTCTAGACAGGTTAGCTATAGATGGCTATGAGTTATGGAAGGAGGCTATTGACCTTAAATCGGTTTGGGGTACCAAAGATTGGCAGGTACAAGGCACTGAGGCTTTGCATCGTGCATGTCTCATCCCGAATCACATGTTGTTTTTAAATTCTACTATTTTCCAAACAACGTGCTTTGGATTGGCTACATCTAAAAAATTAAATACACCTACTATCCCTGATTTGGAAGAATATTCAGGTTGGAGTAATTTCACTACATTGTCCATCAGTGGGATACAAGCACTTTTGCACAATTCCTCATTTAATATTTCCAGTTTTGATTCGGAGGGGTGGCTTTTGTGGCAAAGAAGCTCTGATTCTTGCCAACGTCTTTTTTTGGGTTTGTCTGAAGGTTTTACACACATCAGGCCAGATCCCAGGTTTGAAACAGATCACACTGTTACTACTTATTCAGTAGGCAAATTGTGTCAGAACTGGTTACAACATTCCACTTTGGCTGCAGTTAAACTGCATCTGTCCCAGTTGAATGAGAATATAGAGCTAAATGATTTTATAAAAAGCCCGGCTAGGGGTAGATCTAAACGCTGGCTTTATGCTGTGTACAATGAAATTTGGAAATTTTCACAGATTGAGGCAGCTAAACGCCTGAGAGCTATTGATCAAGCAAATTTGGAAAAAGTGCTTGCAGTGGTCGATAACAGTATTAACATGCTTTCTTCCAGGATTTACACGTTGGATAATATTGTTTCTTCTGTTGTTGATATTGTACATGATGAAGTGTCCACGTTATACCATGGTCAAAATCAATTACGTTCTGTAATGCAGTTTGCATGGACCCTACAGACACTTAAGGCTGGTCGAGTTCCCTGGAACTCATTGAACGTTTCGTCCCTTTTCGGCCCTTTTAATCTGACTGAAAAGCAACGCATGCTTTCAATGCGTGATGCGTCATTTTCTATGTTACATATTGAAAAACTAGAATCCTTACCTTTCTCTGTTGCTGAAACCACTACTGCCACGTGGCTTATTCATGGATTAATTACATTACCATTTCCCTTATACAAATTTACTAATTGTATGCGGTATATTGCTATAGGACGATATGAACCACTAGGCAATGCATTCCTCCATGAGGCATGGTCATTACCATACACATACAGATGTCTAAAGGATGGAAAAGAAGTGAATCTTAATGGTGAGGAATGCACACAGTCACCTGACCATTCATTAATATGCAGACACATTCAGTTACACGGTTCTTGTAATCAGGACCGGCCGAATTTAGCATGTGTTTTAAAAGGCACGCCAGTTCCAGCAGTAGTTCCCACATTTACATTATTGACTAATGGTAGTTATTTGCTTTTAAACAACGAAGTATGTTGTGGGTTATTAATTGGTGTGGCTTATGTGGTAACTGTATCAGAGCGTGTGGTGTGTTGCAAAAATGTTCTATACCCACCCACGCATGGGTCTTCAGATGTCTCCATCTGGCCACGGATTCCAACCTTGGAAGCGAAGTTCAATGGTTTAAGCAGAATAAGGGCCCTTTTGTCTCAAAAACAAGTGACCCTGAGTTCGGCCCGGGAAAATTATGTCCTTCACATAGCTAACACACGCACAGAGGTGCAGGCACTTTTAAATACTGACTTGCCGTTTCATTTCTGTGAGCTGGTGCACCAGATCTTTAATGCATCTTCCACGACTGGGCTCGCACATTTTTTTAAATTGGTTAGCAGTGGCCTCATGACTACATTTGAAAAAGTTTTTGGTATCATTCCCACGTTTTTCCATTCTATTTTTTCGAGTTTGTTTGGTGGACTACCTGTTTTACTGGCTGTGGCTGCGGGCATTTTGTTGTTGTTTTTCTTTATAAAACATGGATGCCCATCCTGCGCAAGAAGCTGTTCAACGCCTCCTGACACTGTGCCGTAATCGGATGCTCAATTACTATGGAACATTGCCGCTTGCAGCATTAAGCACGGCTTATAGATTGTCATTTCGGTTCACCGACTTCACGTGTGTCCAACCTGTGTTTCACTGCCTGAGCTGCGAGTTCGATTGGGCCATTGATTTGTGTCTATGCTTGAGGACTGCTCCTGACGTCGATTTTGATCAGCTAATGCGTCCCGTAGTGGCTCACGAGCTGATTTGTTCTGGCGAAAGAGTTATGGCCTTGGCAGCGATAAATGGAGTACTGGGCCAATGGGAGATCTCTGCAGCGGCGCATGCCTTTCTGACACACAGCGTTCTGGTGAACCCACCGAGTTGTCCTCTGACGTTACAGGAGGATCCGATGCTGGAGGAGCACGTATGTTCTTTCCCATTGCTGAATTGGATTGCTGAACTATTTTCGGATGATGGCAGTGATTTCATACTGGAGGCTGTTGCAACTTACTTTGCATATACTGTCCAATCGTGAGATGCCTGGGAGGATTGCTTTGTTATGGAATATGACTTTCCCCTTGCTGGATTGGAGGGATGAACTGTGCTCAAATGATGGAGAGTTCAATCATGTGATGTCGCTGAAAATAACGTCAATGTGGCACATGACTTTGGATATCGGATAAGTGCCTTGTTTTTTCTCTTACAGACATTTGAATTAATGCGACCTGGTCCTACATTTCATATTTTTGAGACCTGGCGGATAACTTTTGGTTCGAAAGTTTTGTTTTTATTTTTAGATTTGAGGCCACTGTAGGCATTCATACATATTCATTCAGGGGAGCCTGTCACTTACCTGGACCTTGCCGCCACCGCCTTGAGAGTCACAGGAGCAGAGAGCAGCAGGCGCGAAGGAGCGCAAACACCGACGCCGCCACCGCCAAGAGTCCCAGGGCACCGGACTCCGCGCCGCCGCTCCGGGAGACCACAAATCCCGGCAGGCCTCGCGGCGGCGCGTGTGCAGTGACGCGGGACGTCGCGCATCAGAGGGCGCCAGAGCCCTAGAAAGGAAGGAGAGCCCCGGCAAGCGGGGGGAGCCTGTCACTTACCTGGACCTTGCCGCCACCGCCTTGAGAGTCACAGGAGCAGAGAGCAGCAGGCGCGAAGGAGCGCAAACACCGACGCCGCCACCGCCAAGAGTCCCAGGGCACCGGACTCCGCGCCGCCGCTCCGGGAGACCACAAATCCCGGCAGGCCTCGCGGCGGCGCGTGTGCAGTGACGCGGGACGTCGCGCATCAGAGGGCGCCAGAGCCCTAGAAAGGAAGGAGAGCCCCGGCAAGCGGGGGGAGCCTGTCACTTACCTGGACCTTGCCGCCACCGCCTTGAGAGTCACAGGAGCAGAGAGCAGCAGGCGCGAAGGAGCGCAAACACCGACGCCGCCACCGCCAAGAGTCCCAGGGCACCGGACTCCGCGCCGCCGCTCCGGGAGACCACAAATCCCGGCAGGCCTCGCGGCGGCGCGTGTGCAGTGACGCGGGACGTCGCGCATCAGAGGGCGCCAGAGCCCTAGAAAGGAAGGAGAGCCCCGGCAAGCGGGGGGAGCCTGTCACTTACCTGGACCTTGCCGCCACCGCCTTGAGAGTCACAGGAGCAGAGAGCAGCAGGCGCGAAGGAGCGCAAACACCGACGCCGCCACCGCCAAGAGTCCCAGGGCACCGGACTCCGCGCCGCCGCTCCGGGAGACCACAAATCCCGGCAGGCCTCGCGGCGGCGCGTGTGCAGTGACGCGGGACGTCGCGCATCAGAGGGCGCCAGAGCCCTAGAAAGGAAGGAGAGCCCCGGCAAGCGGGGGGAGCCTGTCACTTACCTGGACCTTGCCGCCACCGCCTTGAGAGTCACAGGAGCAGAGAGCAGCAGGCGCGAAGGAGCGCAAACACCGACGCCGCCACCGCCAAGAGTCCCAGGGCACCGGACTCCGCGCCGCCGCTCCGGGAGACCACAAATCCCGGCAGGCCTCGCGGCGGCGCGTGTGCAGTGACACGGGACGTCGCGCATCAGAGGGCGCCAGAGCCCTAGAAAGGAAGGAGAGCCCCGGCAAGCGGGGGGAGCCTGTCACTTACCTGGAACTTGCCGCCACCGCCTTGAGAGTCACAGGAGCAGAGAGCAGCAGGCGCGAAGGAGCGCAAACACCGACGCCGCCACCGCCAAGAGTCCCAGGGCACCGGACTCCGCGCCGCCGCTCCGGGAGACCACAAATCCCGGCAGGCCTCGCGGCGGCGCGTGTGCAGTGACGCGGGACGTCGCGCATCAGAGGGCGCCAGAGCCCTAGAAAGGAAGGAGAGCCCCGGCAAGCGGGGGGAGCCTGTCACTTACCTGGACCTTGCCGCCACCGCCTTGAGAGTCACAGGAGCAGAGAGCAGCAGGCGCGAAGGAGCGCAAACACCGACGCCGCCACCGCCAAGAGTCCCAGGGCACCGGACTCAGCGCCGCCGCTCCGGGAGACCACAAATCCCGGCAGGCCTCGCGGCGGCGCGTGTGCAGTGACGCGGGACGTCGCGCATCAGAGGGCGCCAGAGCCCTAGAAAGGAAGGAGAGCCCCCGCGTCGCGGGACGCGAGCGGGACGCCCGGGGCTAAGCCCGGGCAAAGGGCGGGCCCTCTACGGCCCTCATCGGCACGAGGAGGCAGGAGCAGGGCCAAGAACGCTGTTCATTCTTAACTAAGTAAGTGCTGCCAATTTATTACTTGTGTATCTGGCGAGATCATCATATTTGACACCCCAGGGACTGCCTTTGCTGTCACTAATATGACTAAACCTAAAGCATCCTCCGCTCCAATTAACACAATTGAAAACTATATGGTACAGAAAGTTGCCAAAATCAATCAGGATAGGAGGTCTTCATTGGGTCTTAGCTATTCTCCGGACATGCTTATTGGCAATACACCTCCACCAGTCTCAATTCTTGACATCAGCAATGAGGTCTTTCAAATACCCGACACTAACTCATTGACCCAACTACTAGTTGAAATTAATGAAACAACCCCCGACTGCACTATAGATGTTGAAAGTAATATCCTAGAGGAGGAAGCCCCTACACCAGTGCCAGCCCCCAGAATAACGAAAAACAAGGGTAAAAATATACCTAAAAGGGGCGGACTTAGATCGGGAAAAAAATGTCTTGAGGCTCCCTCAGAGGATAAACATGGTGACGACATTGAGAATAAAGGGGGAGGTGGAATCCATCTAGACGAAGACCAATTCAAAAAGCTATTGAATGCTATAGATAACAAAATCAAAGTGATCACCAAACCACTTCTAAGCAAAATTGATTCGCTCACAGCAGAGGTCACTAGATTGGGATCGCTTCTGCAAAAAACTATAACAGAAACACCTAGGCCAGCCCATACAAATTTGACAATGGTAGACCCAAAAAGCACTAAAGCCATAATCTGCCCAGATAGTGCCGCAAGCACTTCCCAAAACACCACGCACCAATCTGGCCAAGGGGGAGAAGGGATAGGAATTACAAATCCAGCCCCGAGGGGTGAGGACTCAGCAGGGCCTGCTACCAGAATTACCAATGAGATAGAGAACTTGGATAGGGGTCCTGTAGAACTAATAGTAGAAGCTTCCCCATTAATTCTGGTTCTAGCAAATGTTCCTCAATTAGAACCAGGACAAGAGGAGAATATCCCTTCATTGATAAATAAATCACTCCATTGGCTATCCAAGAATATGGCTTTTAAACCAGGAGGCAGGGACCAACTGGCACAAGAAATAGTAAAAGCTAGAAGGGTCGAATGGATCGGAGGTGGCTGTAAAAAGTTTCGGGGGGACTGCGTGGTGTTGCACCTCTCAGATCCCGAGGCCCTACCAAACATTCTAGCTAATATATACCCCCCTCAGCGAAGATCAACAGAAATTGTGCCACTAACGCTGGACTTCTTTTATACAAAAAGGGGAAATGCCACAAACCCAACGTTGCTAAAAACTAAATGGAACACCATTACTAGAAAATCCAAATACCCACCAAATAAAAGCAATTGGGGAATTACGTTAGAAAACAGGTTCTCTGCCATATCAGGATTAAGCCAATGTGATTGACTGGATAGCCTGAAGAGTGCAGGGCACCCAAAGATTATAGAGGTTCACCACGGGAATCCTAGTCTTATTATGGTAGAAGAAACAGGCCGTAGGACACCCGGCCCTAGAGGTTGTATCACTGAATCAGTGGAGAACAGCTTATTAGCTGCTCAACCAGGTAATACAATGATTGAAGTAAGGTCCCTATCTGATGAACCTTCCCCTAACCTGACTACTCCCTTAAATAAGAGGAGTATGGAAAGAGGAAGCCCCATCAAGATTATCTCTTGGAACATTGCAGGTATCCAACATAAAACTGAGACCCCGGAATGGTACGACTTTATAGATTCTTATGACATTGTACTGTTACAAGAGACATGGTCAGTGTCCCCAGTATTTCGCCTGGGATTTTTGAACTTTTATGTGCCCGCGAAGAAGAATCTAAAGGGACGCCCTTCAGGGGGTTTAACCATTTGGTTACGGCAAACTCTGCAATGTACTACTAAGCAAAATCTTATTTCCAATAGTGACCTACTTTCTATCTTGCTTACTTGCAACGACGGTTGCAAGCTGGCAATATATAACATCTATGCCAGGGGGACTCTAGGGGGTATACCCTCAGATATAATAGCAGATCTAGATGCGGACCTAGAGAAGTTATCTACTCAGTATAATATATTAGTAGGAGGAGACCTAAATACAACATTTGAACCACTAGGCTGTGAGGACAATGATCTGACCCACGAAGAAGACACAAAATGGGGAATTCCTCAGTTGGACATTCCAGTGGTTAAAAAATGGTCACAAGTAGCTATTCAGGTGAAAAGTCTATGCCTATCCAGAGGATTGAGGGCAGTAAATGGCCGTACTCCTTCTGATCCTCAGGGCAGACATACCTTTGATAACCTAAGATCAAGCAGCAGAATTGATTACATTCTGATAGATATCAGAGTCTGGAATAAAGTGATCGATATGCAGGTCATATCCAGGTTGGAGAGTGATCACAACCCTCTGTCCTTAACATTTAATCTTGAACAGAAAATCACGACAGAAAATTTAGCTAGGAACCTTATGACCTCAGACGTTGTTTTAACAAACGACGTTCGTCATGTTAGATGGGCAACCTTAGTGGCCAATGCAGAGGATAGGCAGGTCCTCGAGGGGCTAGTTATTGATGAAGTTGCCAGATTACAGGTTTTAACGAATGATGGAAATTTTAAAATGATAATTGAAGAGTCACAGCCAAAGTTTTTTGCCAACCTCCAGAAATTATTCTTGAAAGCTGGCAAGAAGAAGAAGGGAAATGGACAACCTATAAAAAAGGGTTGGTACGACCAATCATGTAGAGTAGCAAGGCATAACCTTAGTAATGCTCTTAGGTCTAAAACGGGAGTTTTGAAAGCCAGAGATGAATATAGAAAAACCCAGGTAAAGGCAAAAAAGCAATGGGATGAGAATCTTTGGTTAGAACTGAAGAAGGCTTGTGCTGACAAACATCAGAAAGAGTTTTGGGCCATACTAAAATGGGGTTCAGGGGGTGTAGCGGAATGCCCAAAAAATCACGTCCCGAAAGAGTCTTGGGTTGACTTCCTCAAACCCCAATACGCTGACAATATAGGACAACAGGTAGTTCTTCCCCAAGAAAGGGTCTTCTATGCCAATGGACCATTCACACTAAAAGATGCGCATGAGGCAATGGATGGAGTGACCAGAGGCAGGGCACCAGGCATTGATGGTATACCGGCTGACGTCTTCTTATTAGACAGAGATAGCTGGTGTAAATATTTCGTATGGCTCGGGAATGCTATCGCACAGGGGGCGAAGATTCCCCCAACGTGGAAAGGAGCAGAAATTATTCCAGTTTACAAAAAAGGAGATAAGGCTCTAGCAAGCAACTACAGGCCAATCAGCCTTATCGATTGCGCCCAAAAATTGATGGGTAGGCTGGTCCTAAAGAAGTTACAGGCCTGGATAGTTGACAAGGACATTCTTTCGCCTTATCAAGCTGGATTTCGCCCTTTAACCAGCTCTGTTGACCAAGTGTTTCACTTTTTAACTATATATTGGAAGAACGTCACCCTGCTAAATGGTCCCCTGTTCGCTGTTTTTGTTGACCTGAAGGCCGCATTTGATTTAGTTCCCCATCAAAAACTTTGGGATGTTTTAAAGGATCTAGGAATAAGCCCTGACCTACTAACTTTGCTTGTAAGACTCCACGAGAACAACTACGCCCGGATTAGGTGGGGAACCCAGGGGGAGGTCACGGAAACCTTTCCTGTGGAGAGAGGAGTAAGGCAGGGCTGTGTCCTGGCTCCCACGCTATTCTCCCTCTACATAAACGGCATTGTGGATTTTCTGAAGCAAACTCCGACGGATGCTCCATTACTGGACGGGAAGCGAGTTCCAGTACTTATGTTCGCGGACGACACCTTGCTGGTCTCGCGGACCCCTAGCGGCCTACAAAAGACACTAAACGCTTTTGGAGAATTCTGCCGGATCCGAGGCTTAGAAATAAATACATCAAAAACAAAATTTATGAACCTGAATCCCTCAAAGAAATACAAGGGGAAAATGATCTACAATGGGGCTTTCTTAGAAGAAGTTGACGCCTTTACCTATCTAGGCATCTCTATGAATGCTTGCATGAATTGGAGATCTCATATGGACCTTGTAATGTTAAAATATAATCAGTTGGCAGGGGCAATAACAAAGAAGCATAAAACCTCGTTTTCAAAACCAATTCAGCCAACATTGGAGATCTACGGCATGAAAGTGCTGGGTGCATGTCTTTATGGGTCAGAACTTTGGGGCTTCACCAATTTGAATGCTTTATCAGCGGCAGAAAATAAATTCCTGCGAGGCTTAATCGGAGTCCCTCAGAGTACCCCCACCACTCCTCTCCTTTATGATCTGGGGAGGAAAAGGATTGAGGACATGATTAGACTTCGCCCCCTCCTATATTGGAGGCGTATAAAAACTACCCCGGAACTGAGCCACTATGCTGCTGCCTTATTGGATGTGGACAATTCTGACACCTTTCACAAAGTAGTTTGGTTAAAAGAGGTGAGGAAACTACTCCAAAAATTGCACCTTGAACACTTGTGGTCTGAAACCGACCCAGATGACTTTCCTTCCAAGAATGCATTAAAAAAGCTATATTGGGAAATGATAAATAATGCCGTATTGGTCTCCAGCCAATCCCCTGCCTTGACATCCCAGTTTTTAGAGATAAAAACACTCCCCATGTTTGAATTGTACTGGGATCTGATCTCCAAGCCTCTAGATAGGAAATTGTTTTTTCAGTTCAGAGTCGGCACCCTACCCCTAAACGCTTTTACTGTTAAATGGTCCCCTGATAACGTTAGCACATGCTTTTATTGTAAATCCCATGCAGAAGATATTTTGCACTTTTTATTCGTATGTCCATTATACGCTGCCCCAAGGAGCAGATGGCTGAAACCTGCATGTAAAAACCTGGGCACAAGGAGATGTCTCGAGGCTTACAGGGTCCTGAAATCGAATTGTGCCCCTCAACTTGTAATTGCAGTCGCCAAGTTCCTCGGATGGGCCTGGATAATACGCACACGCACTTTAAAACCCCCATGAACTACATGAACTTCCTTTGGACTGTGATGATACTTTTAATGTGTAAATTTTAAAGATTTTTATTCGCCAACAATGCAATATTGCATGCCATTTAATATGTTTTTTTACTATTAGATTAGTATTTATTATGCTTAGATAGGGATGAAAGCTTTTATGACAATGTTGTCGAATAAAGTATTTAAACTTGAACTATTCATTCATACATATTTTTTTAGCTTATTTTAGCTCAAGATTATTGAACTTTGCTTTCATTTTATGTATCTGATTTAGTATTGCCTTTTCCCTTATGTTTGACGGTGCTCGGATCAATGGGGGGGTGTCATATGGATACTTCGTTACATATATTGCGTTAAGTTAGCATGAGTGTATTACATGTGAGAAGTTGGCCTGGTATATGATGTTCACTATTCTAGTGAACACCTTGCACGAGTCCAAACAATCCTTATGGTGATGGTTGTAAAGTCAACCTTATAGACCAGCTATCCTAGAGGTAGCGTGGACAGAACAGTCTTAGGCTAAAAGACTCTTGAGGGCGTGTAAAGCCAGCTGTTTTACCACACGTAACCCCTTGAATACCAAATGAAAGGACACCACAGAGGATATATATAAAATATATATGTACTTATTTACTAACACACTCCTCTGAACTCTTTATGAGGTCAGAGGCAAAAGCACATAACAAGTTACTCTCAGAAATACTTTAAATAGCACAATTTACAGTTAGGCCCTAGGGGCGCGTAAAACCATATACTAAGTAAGTGGTATAAGAACCACGACTTGGGAAAGGAAATGGTCTAGGGCCCAGTCTCTCACTAAACCAGTGAGAGACTGATTTACAGTATCCACACCAGGGCTTCTTTTGGTCTTCTCGTTTCTGTTTGTTCTGTTTGGAGCCACCCTCCCCCTGTGCCTTTTGGGGGCCTGGTGAAGACTTCTGGTCTTTTGGTTTCTGCTCATTACCCTTCTGGTCTGCCTTTTTCTGATCACCCTCCTGGTTCTGGTTTTTCTGCTTAATCCTGGTTCTGACCCATTTGTCTGCCTTCTTTCCCAATTCTTGGGGAGAGGTCAGATCAGAGTCAATCAGGTATTTATGCAATAACTGGTTATGATAATTGTTAAGGATTTGCTCTCTCATGATCAAATTATACAATCCTGTATAGTCCTTAACTTCACTTCCCAATAACCAGCCTTCCAGAGCCTTAGTGGCACAATCAACAAAATCAGTCCAGTCCTGAGTCTGTGTCTTCTGGGTATCTCTGAACAACAACCTATATAGTTCAGTGGTTAGGCCAAACCCATCAATCAGAGCACTCTTCAGGACAGAGTAGTTGTTAGCATCCCCATCACTAACCGTGAGGAGCTTATCTCTACCTTTTTCTGCAAAGGAGAGCCATAAGATTGCTGCCCACTGACCTTGGGGTACCTGCTGCACTTTGCCGGCCCTCTCCAAAGCAGTTATCCACTTGTGGATGTCATCCCCTTCTTTGTAGGGGGGCACCATCTTGCTTAAGTTTCTAGTATCATAGGACCTATCTTTATCCTTAGGGATATTGCTGCCACCAGTGGGTTCTAACCCACTTTCTCTGTGCTCTCTAGCACGAGCAAGCTTCTCTTTGGCCAAGGCAACTTCAAGTTCTTGCCTCTCAATTCTAAGAGCAGCCTCTTTCATTCTGGCCTCATGTTCCCTTCTCTGAGGAGAGGTCATCTCTCTCTGAGCAGGGCCATAAGAGCCCTGTGAAGGATCAGAGTGGCGAGATTCCCTGGAGTGGGATCTTCCTCTCCTCTGCCTCTGGTTAAGCCCACTTGGGGGTCTGTATGGGGGCTGCCCAAACTGACCCCATGTATGCTTAGGTTAGCCTGGCTAAGTCTTCTGACTGGAAGCTGGCTGTCTACCTCATGGTAAGAATCTTCCTCACCCTCCTCCTCTGGGACTACTGTATCAGGGGTATCATCTGTGGAGGACATGACTTCATCTGCACTACCTGAGGCCTCTGTTCTAAGGGCTGGTTGAGCATCATACTCTTCTAAGAGCTCAATCAGGAACCTAAGGGTAGGGTTGGAACCCTGTTTTAGCCTTCTAGAAGAACACAATTGTCTCAATTCTTGGAAGGCTAAGGCTTCATATCTCGAAGCAGCCCTCAAGGGATCTACCTCTGCAGGCAGAGGACCACTGGTGTTCCCTGTCTGAGACATGGTTTCTAGTGAGGTGGGGTGTTGTACCTACCTACACTATTTGTTTTCCTACAGAACCTTTCTAGGAGTTGTAGTCAGGGTGTGCTAGGCCCAGGCTCTACAACAGCTAAGTTCAGTAGAACTTAAGTATACTAAGACTTGTTTTTATATCTACCTACAGGTACCTGTGTGATCTTTCAAATGATATCTCAAGATTACAAGTGGTAAAACAACAGCAAACTCTAATCCCAACCGCTGCACACCAATGTGAGAAGTTGGCCTGGTATATGATGTTCACTATTCTAGTGAACACCTTGCACCAGCCCAAACAACCCTTATGGTGATGGTTGTAAAGTCAACCTTATAGACCAGCTATCCTAGAGGTAGCGTGGACAGAACAGTCTTAGGCTAAAAGACTCTTGAGGGCGTGTAAAGCCAGCTGTTTTACCATATGGAACCCCTTGAATACCAAATGAAAGGACACCACAGAGGATATATATAAAATATATATGTACTTATTTACTAACACACTCCTCTGAACTCTTTATGAGGTCAGAGGCAAAAGCACATAACAAGTTACTCTCAGAAATACTTTAAATAGCACAATTTACAGTTAGGCCCTAGGGGCGCGTAAAACCATATACTAAGTAAGTGGTATAAGAACCACGACTTGGGAAAGGAAATGGTCTAGGGCCTAGGGAATTGCTGGGGCTACACTATCTGACCAATATGGTAGGAGTAGGAGGCCCTATCACCAAAGTGGCCTGCTCCTAAGTTGCTCAGAGGCTAAACAAGTTAAAGAGATTTATGTGATAGAGCAAACCTTTAGCTTCTATCCATAGGACTACACTCCGTTGTAATATTCAATCTGGCAATGTTGCCAGTTTGTGTGTGTGTATGTCAGTGTCACCACTACGCTTACAGGTATGCCCTCCCTTCCATGTATGTAAAAAAAGGGGAGGGGAGGTTGACAGTGTCTCACGGAAGCAACACCAAGGGGAGGATTGTATCAGACTGGTACTCGCCTGATTCCTCACTTCTCATCATTGACTACTGTCAACCTTTTAAAGAAAAATGGGAGAAAAAACCAACATAAAGAAAGTGCATATAGGTCCAACAACCCCGTGGTGTTGTGAGTGCTAGAAACCCAATGTGATATCATTGTGCCCCATTACGTGAAAAACAACAAAATACCACGCTAAAAAGAGTGCAAACTAGCTGGCAACTCACAATTTTATTCTGTGCTGCTAGTTCACTCTGATTAAAAGTCAACCGACATGTTTCATCACTATTACTTTTAGTGATTTCTTCAGGGTTTAGTTGATGGGTCAGCGTTTTGCATGCACCTTTCACACGTCTTCCCTTATTGTACCTGTAGTTCATGGTGCGACACAACAGACATACACACACATATTAAAAGTTTCAGCAAGTGACACTCAGCCCAGTACTCACTTACATCTGACAAATCTCGGCTGTATCAATTTACCAGGTGGCCTGTCGAGATGAGCCTACCCGGCCCCCGTGGAAGACTGCGTCACGAGTGTAGTCCCTGTCTACGTACTGGGATATTCTGAACCGCCAAGTGGTCGGTATCTGTTATGAAAGAGTAAGCCAAATGAAAAGTACTGTGTCTCCTAGGGCCCGTCTCCGTCGACTCACGGGGACCCAGGACCCTATGCAGTCCCTTAGCTCTTTCCGTTATTTCCCCGCTCCCGCTGGTTAAGCCATTGTAACTCCTTACCGCGTTGGTGTGCAGCTCACGTCTCCGACTCACCCTCGTGTACTGTGGAGACGCCGGCCGGCTGTTTACCAGGCCGGTTTCCGGGTCACGTGAGCTGACGCGGCGTGCCGCGTCACGTTTCTTTTGGGCGCCATCTTAGACTGGGAACTTTTCAAAAGAAAGTGGGTTATATTGAATGCATTGCCATTTGTTTTGTGTCATAGCGAATAAATGTACCCGGGACTGGTTGATTCTAATTATTAACACAGCGAAACGCCTTAGTGAGGAGCTACTCACAGAAATTTTGGAAATGGAAACCACTATAAAAAATGATACCACCATCGTTGATGCTAAAGAACAACTAGCCAGAATACAAACTGATCTGGGGGAATACCAAACCTATATGGTGAACCAAAAGATAAAAGGCCTTAAACGGAATCTGGAGAGGTTCAGTCATGAATGGGCTTTCCCATATGTAGAGGATGAATACTATCAACAACCCAAAGCCCAAGCTGCAGCACCTCAACGAGGTAGGGGAGGCAGACCACAACCTAGGAGAACACCACAGAACTGGGCTTTCGACAATACAAGTAGCGAGGAAGATGACCAGGAAATGCAACCTCCCCAGGGTAATACCCGAGTGAGGTTTCAACCCCAGGGCACATCCGACCAGGACCTAGGAGCCCTATTTAGAGCTTTTTTAGGACAGCACCAGTCTAACCAGAGAGGGACCAATACGAGAGGCCGAGGCAGAGGAAGGGCCCGGCACATGTCCAACACAAACCAGCAAACCTACTCCCCGAGGATCACCCGCAGCAGAGGCCGAACACCAATATAACTCCCCAAGACAACATAGTGGTTAATCTGTCGGATTATCACTTAACATCGGATGAGAATACAGTGCTCAACAAAGGGCTCGGGTTCGTCCCTACTCCTAAGCATGATAGCTTTCAGTTAAGAGGCGAACTCAATGGAGTCATAAGAAAAATCAAACTATGCAAATTTTTTGAAGGGAGAGAAAGCACTACGACCAACTCGAACTTTTCCACAGATTTAAGACGCCCCTCGAACTTCACACCTCTGAATCATCAAGTGGGCCCGGAAGTTACAGTTTTTGAACAGAAAGTCCTACAGGATATCATGGACCTAGAAAAACAACCACACCCCAACAAACCAAGCAACATGTCAAAGACGGACTGGTTGGCGGTTAAATCATTACAAAACAATGACCTTATCACCATTAAACCGGCTGATAAGGGGGGAGCAGTGGTGGTAATGAATACCTCTGACTATGAAGCTGAGTGTAGCAGACTCCTAGGAGTCAAGGAACATTACCGACCTCTGGCTAGAGACCCTACCCCAGACTTGCAACAGATGATACACACAATGGTGGCGGCTGCTCGAGAAAAGAAATGGATTACAGCAAAGGAGGCAGATTTTCTGATCAATCCATCCCCCAGAATACCTGCATTTTATATTGTGCCCAAAATTCATAAGCCACAACGCCCACCACCAGGCAGGCCTATTGTTTCGGGCATTAATTCTGTTCTTGAGCCGCTCTCTCAATTTGCGGATTTCTTTTTACGTGAATGTGTGATTACTCAACCTTCATACATACAAGATACCACCGATATCCTGAGACATCTCCAATCAGTCACATATAACCCTGAGGAAAACCTAATGGTGACTATTGACATCGAGTCCCTTTATACCAGCATACCCCAGGAGGCGACGCTGGTGGCAGCAGCCCGCTCCCTGGGGGAGCTGGAGTGGTTCTATGACACAGCACAGACCCTAATCCTACAATGTATTGAACTAGCACTGACCCGCAATTTCTTTACATATAAAGACCAACTGTACCTGCAGACGTCTGGGACTTCAATGGGGGCTACTTTTGCCCCCAGTTTGGCGTGTATTTACGTCGGTCTATTCGAAGCTAACAACATCTACCATGCCACCAATCTCTTCCAGAGGAACATTGTCCTCTGGAAGAGATACATAGATGACATCCTATGTATCTGGAGGGGTACATCTGAAGATCTGGATAGCTTTCTCACGTGGTTGAACACATTGGATGGTTGCCTCAGGTTCACCTGGAATATAGATCGGTACAAAGCCACATATCTGGATTTGGACATCAATGCTATAAACAACAAGCTTGTTACATCTGTACACCAAAAACCTACAGATAAAAATTCATTGCTACATTATAAATCATTCCACCCCAGGGCCCTACGGGATAATCTCCCGGTGGGACAATTCATGAGATACCGTAGAAACTGCTCCACCACCAACTGCTATAAAGAACAATCAGAAGAACTGGCCGATAAACTTGTGGCCAGAGCATACCCGCGCAGAACGATAAATCAGGCCAAGAAACGAGCTCTTAACACACCACGAGAAGCCCTACTTGAGCGTCAACCAAAAGTGAAAACAGACTGTATCCCAGTGATCACTACCTATGGACCCCACTCTGCCAAGATCCGGCAAATCGTCAGAAAACATTGGGACATTCTTAGTACCAACTCGATGCGGATGCCCCCACCCAGGTTCGCCTTTAAGCGGTCCTCCAGTCTAAAGGACCGGCTGGTCCATACAAGACCACAAGTCAGACAGCCAAACTCTAATCTCCCACCAGGCCACTACCCGTGTGGGGAATGTACCGTCTGCCCTCTGACAGTGAAAACCAACTCCATCACCAGGACCAACGGAAGAACGTGGTATCTAAACAGTTTTAGTAACTGTAATACGTGTAACGTAATATACAGACTAAGCTGTCCCTGTGGCCTATATTACATCGGGCTAACCACCAGAAAAAATCAAAGTGAGGATCCAAGAACATCTCAGCACCATAAGAGCAGCAAAACTCTCGACCAAACTGGTACAACATTTTACCAGTCTGAAACACCAACCTAGAGATCTGCGCTGGACTGTGTTGGAGAGATTACACGGGGAGGTACATAGTATGAGCAACAGACTAGCGAAGAAAGAAGCACGCTGGATTTATGAAGAGCTAACAGCTGATCAAGGCCTTAACGATGTCATTGAATGGAACAAGGTCACAATGACCTAGAGTACTTCCCCACATCATTACAACTGCATCACCCCGCGAGTAGTGGTACTTATTGGGCAAAATGGTGTTAGATATACAGGGAATACAAACACCCATACACCAATAAAAGCACAACAATCTAATGGGGGTTCATGAAACATCATCGGCGGACTAGTATCCCCCATACCTGGGTATCACAACACTCTGGGCAGGATTATAAAACCCACTCACAAGGGGTTCTGTGGAGCTTTACCTTATCACAGCCGATGGCGGCCTTTTTCAAAATATGCTGCCTTTGTTAAAAAAAATTTTAAAAATGTTTTCCTGCTTTCAAAATGTCCCCTATTAATTTTCCGTTTTTATACACATCAAAATACACAAATAGTGGATGGTATACAAAAGTACATGTATTGTGCGCGATTCGGTAGTTACCCCTCGTTTTCTAATAGGACACAAAACAAATGGCAATGCATTCAATATAACCCACTTTCTTTTGAAAAGTTCCCAGTCTAAGATGGCGCCCAAAAGAAACGTGACGCGGCACGCCGCGTCAGCTCACGTGACCCGGAAACCGGCCTGGTAAACAGCCGGCCGGCGTCTCCACAGTACACGAGGGTGAGTCGGAGACGTGAGCTGCACACCAACGCGGTAAGGAGTTACAATGGCTTAACCAGCGGGAGCGGGGAAATAACGGAAAGAGCTAAGGGACTGCATAGGGTCCTGGGTCCCCGTGAGTCGACGGAGACGGGCCCTAGGAGACACAGTACTTTTCATTTGGCTTACTCTTTCATAACAGATACCGACCACTTGGCGGTTCAGAATATCCCAGTACGTAGACAGGGACTACACTCGTGACGCAGTCTTCCACGGGGGCCGGGTAGGCTCATCTCGACAGGCCACCTGGTAAATTGATACAGCCGAGATTTGTCAGATGTAAGTGAGTACTGGGCTGAGTGTCACTTGCTGAAACTTTTAATATGTGTGTGTATGTCTGTTGTGTCGCACCATGAACTACAGGTACAATAAGGGAAGACGTGTGAAAGGTGCATGCAAAACGCTGACCCATCAACTAAACCCTGAAGAAATCACTAAAAGTAATAGTGATGAAACATGTCGGTTGACTTTTAATCAGAGTGAACTAGCAGCACAGAATAAAATTGTGAGTTGCCAGCTAGTTTGCACTCTTTTTAGCGTGGTATTTTGTTGTTTTTCACGTAATGGGGCACAATGATATCACATTGGGTTTCTAGCACTCACAACACCACGGGGTTGTTGGACCTATATGCACTTTCTTTATGTTGGTTTTTTCTCCCATTTTTCTTTAAAAGGTTGACAGTAGTCAATGATGAGAAGTGAGGAATCAGGCGAGTACCAGTCTGATACAATCCTCCCCTTGGTGTTGCTTCCGTGAGACACTGTCAACCTCCCCTCCCCTTTTTTTACATACATGGAAGGGAGGGCATACCTGTAAGCGTAGTGGTGACACTGACATACACACACACAAACTGGCAACATTGCCAGATTGAATATTACAACGGAGTGTAGTCCTATGGATAGAAGCTAAAGGTTTGCTCTATCACATAAATCTCTTTAACTTGTTTAGCCTCTGAGCAACTTAGGAGCAGGCCACTTTGGTGATAGAGACTTTTGAGTGGGGGGCGGCCTGTCTCTGTTTCCCCCTTGGCTCCTGTTTTTTGTAAGAGTGAGGAGTAGGAGGCCCACAGGTGGCGCATGCAGCGTCAGTACACTCACGCGAGAGTCAATAGAAAGCCAATTGGTACTTAAAAGGTAAGTAAGTGGAGATTTAGGACACTTCTGGTCTAACTAGGAAGATACAACTAACAAACCTAGACACTAGGATAGTCAATCCCTACAGGAGCACCGAAGTACTCGCGTTACCTCACCCACGGGCAGCGGGTGCATAGGTGTCAAAGTGTGTCTGGTTTTCTCGTTGATTCCTATGAAGCCTTGGAAGAAGATGCTGCAGGCGACCAGGAGGAAGATTACTGGGTGGATCCAAGGGTGGATCGGAGTTGAAGAAGGCCTGAAAGCAGAGGGGACAGAGTCTAGGTCACTAGCCAGTGACCGGGTGGAACCAGGAAGGAGCCAGACGTCGTCGAGGACCAATCAGGTGTTTTTATGAAGCTTGTCTTTGCAGCCACGCGGACCAGGAGGCGTTGAGGACAACCAGGTGCTGGAGAGGAGCTGTCCCACGAAGGTTCTCGCAGATGGAGGGGTCGACATCAAGATTGGAGCAAACAAGCCTAAGCAAAGGCAACCCACGCAGGATACACAAAAGGCTTCTGGTGCAGACCAGGAGGGTCTGAGGTACTTCACCTTTTCAGGGAAGCAAGGGCCAGTCTGTAGCAACCAGACCAACGATGGATTTTCAAAAGGATCGTCGCCACAGGGCTACTAGCCAACGGGCCAGCAACCGGACAACGCGTCGAGCAGAACACAAGCAGAAGGGCCCCACGCAGATCTCGTGGAGTGTGGAGGGCGGGTCTTCGGTGCAGGTGGAGCTCGGTGTCGGGGTGTCTCAGTCCCCAGTGCACAGCTTCGAGGAGGCCTCAGAAGCTGCGCTGTTAGCAAGTTGCAGGCTTTCCAAGATGTCCGGTCCCACGTGTCTCAACGCCTTCCACGGTGCTCAGCTGTGCTGGAGTCGTGCAGTGGGGTCAGAGAGGTCTAGGAGTCGGGTCTTGTCCGGCTCTGTGCTCGGGTTACGGCGGGAACGGGGACAAAGCAAGACATCGAGTTGCTGGATGGTGCCTGGTTGCCCAGGGTGGTCACTCCTTGGCCACAAGGAAGATTCTTCAGTCTTCAGCTCAGGTGAATGTCGAAGGGTCCAGAGTTTCGTTTCAAGTCGATTCCAGGATTAATCTGAAGTCTAAGGACTCAGCTCCTATCTTTATACTACCAAAAGGGGCTGGATTAGTTTCTAGGTCCCTCCTATGGGTGGGACCAGGAAGGGGGGTGGTTACACCCCCTATCCATTGTTCAGTTTTGTGCCAGAGCTGGGGCTGGAGTGCCCCAGCAACTGGTTTGAACTGGGGTATGCATAAAGCACCTAGTGTGCTCCAGGCAGTGTCTCAATCTTTTCAGCCCTCCCTGTCCCAATACACATCCTCCTGTATGGGGTGGTGCTCGCACCTCCCAAGCAGGAAACCTATTGTCCAAACCTCCGTGACTGGAAGGACGCCCAGTAGCAGGAGGACAGACTTGTGTCTGTGGCAGCAGCATCCATTTTGTGATGCCGGGGCTCTGGTTAACTTTAACCGGGTACAGTAGTTTCAACATGTCTTCTCCCTCTAGAAGAGTGGAATGTTACCCCCGTTGCCAGAATTGGTGAGGGGGTAGTATTCCAAAGCGTATGACACCTTACATGACATGTTTGGATAAAGCCAAACCAAAGTTAGCATTTAACCGCGAGGATTATAATGCACTTAAAAGTATATGGTATGGCAATATCATAGAACAGCTATAAGGGCATGGTTCCGAAAGCTGCAGACAGGCTCAGCTCATGCTAGAGCACCATCTCACACATAACCAAGCACTCTGCCTCCAGGATAGTTAAGGCCTGCCATAGGAGTGACTTACAGGTTACTATGTGTCTATATGTAAGTAGGTGTAGGAATACTACACCTAAGCAAGGGGTGATTCAACGACCTTGCCCCAGCTGAGTGATCAGCCAGTTGTGTCTATTTGAGTGGCCAGCCAGGGGTGGCATAATACATGCTGCAGACCCTGGTAGGCCTTGGTTACACCTATGCCCTGAGTACCTAGGTACACTTTTACAGGGGCTGACAAGGTGAACCAATTCCCAATTGTGGATGTACCTAGAGTACATGGTGTAAATTTAGAGAGAGTGCATCTGTGCTGTGGGTCTGATTAGCAGGCCCACAGCCATATCTAAGTCGAAAACCAGTAAAGCAAAGCAAAAAGTGCGGGTGACCATAGGAAGCAGACTCTACTCTCCTACAATTATTGTTTTATTTTTCACATCTAACAGCATACCCTTATTTCAATGTTCACACCATGCGTTCTATGTGCAGGCTAGGCTGAAGGTCTGCGCTGTACTAAGTACTCACTCTTCATATTATTAAATGCATACATATACATGTAGCATTTTTGGTGCATATGATGTAAACCTGTGGTCAATATTTAATGCAGTAGTTGCGTACATTCTGTATTTTAACAAGATGTATGCTGCATGAAGTAGCGGATGCTATTTGCAGCAGAGTGATCGGCTTTGCTGCATACTAGATGCTGCGTGCACCGACATGACGCTTGTTCAGATCAGGGAGTATTTTACTGATCTGGTCTTGAGTGCTCGCTGTGGCTTTATTAGTCAGTGGTTGCATTCTCTGGCCATTTTTAGCCTTGTGATATTGTAGTTGGTTTTGCATTTGCTTTTACGGAGATTGGTACTATTTTGGAACTGCACGCAATAAATGCCTGGTACATTATTGTTTATTGACGCATCTAACAGCGTACACATATTTCTATGTTCACAACATGTGTTTTATGCGCAGGCTGTTTTTTGTAGTCAGACGCGGTATGCCCTAGATATGAAGAAGATGCTATGTATTGATTTATTAAACAGGCACCCCCCGTGCCTAGGGGAGGGCGCCAGTTAATGGAGTTGCATGCTTTTTAGGTCTCGACATCGAGACCTATTGCTGCCGAGTTCGCTCTCAACGGAGACAGAGCGGTGCACGAGCCGACCAGGGTCTGTGGACGCGCACACACACAGGCAGGCAGGCAGGCACGCGCCGCGCACACACAGACACACACTCAGAGACAGACACACGCACACACACACACACCCTCCCTCTCTGCCCACTCCCTCTCTGCCGCCCCCCATCTACCCCCACTCACCGGGCTCTTTCCTTCCGCAGCGGGTCAGTCATGGCAGCAGGCAGACTCGGTGTCTTCTCCGGCGATCTTCAGTTGATGTGCACGCCCACACTGCGTCTCGTGCGCCCCCACCACGCTGTTTCGCGCCCGTTGATCCTCAGCTTGTTCTTAAAGTGGCGTCTGTAGCTGTCAGTCTGGGAAGGTTTATTGCATCTCACACTAGGTCTTTGTCCCTTCTTAATCTTTGCTAATGCTAAGCAGCGAAGGCACCTATTCAAAAAACGTATTTTAGTGTTTGCGTGCCCAACTTCATTCCGTTTCTCTGAACCAATATTACATTTTGTCATGTAAGCATTTATTTGGCGTGCATCTTTTTCAGTCAGGCATTATAATAAGAGTAGGTGACGGGTATTGCGTCGTTCCTAAAAAACAACCACAGAATACGACAGTGTAAGTGCCATGACATGTACATTCTAAGCGCCGCACAATTGCAGGAAGTGACTTAATTCGGCATGCATAGGGTTTGTTCTCAGAAACAGATGCGCATATTATTATTATAAACTAGGTGGAGCAGCAGAGGGCCTGGGTGGGGAGTCGTGACGCAGCGCGGGGCCGGGCCGGGCCGGGGTGCGTCACGTGTGCCGACAGGAGGGTTGGTCAGCAGAGCACTTCTCCAAACTGAAGTCAGAGCAGGCCGGGGAGGCAGGCACTGCAATGGAAACAACCTAATGCACAGGATCTATATGCTGCAGTGCGTTCAGCCTGGGACTTGGAGAAGGCTGGCTCTGACACCTAGTTTCCAGTAGGGACAAGACTCAGTAAGTACTTGGCATCGAGAAGTGCTGCGCCGCAGTTTTACGTTGTCCATGTTCAGATTCTTGCTTTTTAACTTTCGGCTCTTCTGCAAACGGAGCCGTACGAGCTGCCGGTTCCTGCGGATGTTGGACGCTGCGGGACATTTCTGTTCCCTGCTCTTGCTGGCTGTTATCAGAGAGGCACCGTATACACAGCGTGGGGGAACCAAACACGTCTGCCCTGGAAATATTTCCCTCCGATAAACAACTCTGTGCTCAGTGCTGTTTGCTGGGATCCCAAATAATGTTTGCCTGCAACCTACACTGTGCCGTGCTGCTCTTTCGCTGCATTTGTACTAAATCACGATCTGTTGTTTTTCATACTCTTAGAGTCATGTAAAGCTTTTCACGTTCCAGGCAGTTCATGCCGCAGTGCCGTGGCACTCTAGCAGAAAGGGTGGGGTCACGTCAGACCTCAGAGGTTTTTTGCAGGGTGTGGGAGCTGTGCAGATGGAGCCTTATGTGCATGTGAAAAGTTTTCCGAGTACCGCCCTGTCCAGTGTGACTCAATGCTTGAGGTTCTCCGAGGGTAGTCCCCGCAGAGGCATCAGCTGCCTGTACTCTGGCTGAGCCTGGAAGTGTTCCAAGCTTCTGTCTGACGAGACGGCTGTTCCTGGGAGTGCTAAATGAGATGTGCTTTTGTCTTAATGGCGCAGAGTTACTGACGCGCTAACTCCAGTCGCTCGTTGTGCCTCTGTTTGTGGCACTCCAGCAGGAAGCCCCCCCTCCGCTCCTGGCCATGGACAGACATCAAGTGGGGGCCGGCCCCACGGCCGGCAGGATGGCCCCCACCTCCGCCCACATGTCCGGGGGGCTGCCGACACAGCTGACCCCCAGCAAGTACCTCTCGCCCGGGCTCAACCTGCACGGACACCCCGGTAAGTGCTGTCTTGTCTGGGGCGCCCACGATTGTGCGAGCAACACAAGTTATTTTACTCGAATTATGGGAAAATAGGAATGCATGCCTTTGCCGGTGGTAGAATCATCTTCGTCTATTTTCGTTCTCTGTTTGACAACTTTAAGGTCCAACTCCGCCGTATCTAACCCCTTATGTGTTTGTGTAATCTACTTATTGGACATTTGATGTGGGTGTGTGGTGTTGAAGATGACTCAGTGGAGCCTATAGGTGTGATGTGGGTGGAGGATATACATCAAGGTGTAGATGTGGTTATAGATGGTGTGTGTGTGTGTGTGTGTATGTAGCTTGAGTGTTTGGAGTGCATGCAATGGGTGGGGGAATCTTGTAGGGTTTGAGAATGTAAGCGGTAGGTTCTTGGGGTGAAACCTATGAGTCTCACACCAAGGGTGGTCATAATAGTGGGAGGGTGATGTTAGATTTTAGAGAGAGGCGGAAGGGAGACATGTACATCTCAAGCTGTGGGACGAGTTTTAAATGCTAATGTAGAGTTTAGGATATTTTTATTTGTGTGATAAGCAGGTTTATTAATTGAACGCCGGAGGATTATAGCAGTGCGGTCCAACGTGTGATTGTTTGGAAGTGGTTTTCTCTCATGGTGTAGAAGATTTGGGGTGAGTGTAGAGTGGTTAAAGGGGTTTACAGTGCATGGAGGAGTTGGGACAGTAGGCAGGATATGTTTTAGCATAGTCTGTGTGTGGCGCTCGGTCTGTGTGTGTGTATGTAGTCTGTGTGGCGCTCTGTCTGTGTGTGTGTGTGGCGCTCAGTCTTTGTGTGTGTGGCGCTCTGTCTGTGTGTAGCGCTCTGTGGGTGTGTAGCACTCTGTGTGTGTGTGTGTGTGTGTAGCGCGTAGCACTCTGTGTGTGTGTGTAGCTCTGTGTGGATAGCTTTTTTTGTACGTGTCTCTATGTGTGGGTGACTGTCTGTGTGAAAGTGGCTCTGTGTAGGTGGCTCTATGTGAATGACTGTGGGTGGCTCTGTGTGTGTGGCTCTGTGTGGGCATAAATGCAATAGGTCATGCATTTGCGAGAGATTAAGCTATTGGCATTGTAAATGACAATGCCATTTATTTAACGATTAAGCTATTGGCAATGTAAATGACAATGCCATTTATTTATGAAAAAAAAAAAAATCATGAGCACTGCCAATAGCTCTACCTTTAATAATGCCGAGACCATTGCATTGTAAATGCTTGTTGATAATGGCCGTGAATGTTCCGCTCTGTCGGTGGACGAGTGGGCGGGGAGAGCATGCAAGAGGCCTGAAGTGGCAGCGGTTGACCATGAGCGAGTGGAGGGGCCGGGGCTGAGCTATCTGCAGCTTCAGCGTCAGTGACTAAACTAGCTTCCCTGGCTGAGGGCTTTGGAGGGGAGCTCATGCCAGTGCATACTCCTGTCACTGGCTGTCCTCCTTGGGCAATGTGCAAAGAACTCCAGGAGGGTCTAATCCTCAGACAGATAAGAAGTTTATGGAGGATGAACAAATGATTGGCATTAATTAAAATCTCCTTCTGAGCTTCTCCGTACCAATGGTTTTAGTATTATCAAACCTTTGTTATTTATCTTGTTGCTACTGCTAAGTATTCCAGCTATGCTGTTGGGCAGCTGGTTTTTCAGTGCTGCTAAGTATTTTAGCTATGATGTTGGGCAGCTGGTTTTTCAGTGCTGCTAAGTATTTTAGCTATGATGTTGGGCATCTGGTTTTTCAGCGTCAGTTTCTACAGAGTCAATTTTGCCCAAAAAGTTTGTTGGGTCAGTGTTAACCTATGTTAAATTATTCACAAACCGAAGCACATTTATTTTTAAAACGAAGCTTGACTTACAAAATTATTTACGTAACATTATACATATATAAATTTTTGTCGCCAATTGAGCTGGTCAGATACTCTGACCAGAGGCGCAACTGGAGCCAAGAGTAAAGCTGCAGGTGCTCTAAGAAAGGGTGCAAAACCCCAACAAAGCCTTGTTAACAAATAAATGGTCTATTAGAGACCTGTGAAGTACTCAGGTGCGGCGGCAATAAGACGGTCGCCAGCCTGGGAAGCTTTCTCAGCCAGACAGACATACACGACAGGGGGGGGGGCTGAAACCCTTGGAGCCCAATGGGCGTTGCGCCGCCTGCCTCTGACTATATTGCTCTAGGTGCGAAAACTGCTACTACATTATGGCAACGGTGGTTTCTGCGGCAACTTTAATTAGGTAACACAGCTTCAGGCGAGGGTGGTGGTAATGGGGCCTTTGCTTACTGTAAAAAAAAATGTAAAAAATAAAAGAAAAAATAAATAAATAAATAATTCAGCGCAGAGCGGCGGGTGCGCCAGGTGGTACCGGGGAGTATACACAGGGGCTGCATAGGTATGTGTGGCATGAATTTACAGTAATCCTTGCGTCTTACCATCACTATACTGGGCGCAGTATTAAATGCATGCATGGCGATCTGGAGCTTGGTATGAAGCATTTCTTCATGCCGTGGACACTTAAGGCTTCTTCTTGCCCATTTATCTTGAACTGAATAACGGCACAGTAGGGGAAGGCTGCGCAACGGAAATAATAAGTGGGGCAGGATACTTGTACCACAAAAGGCGCAAGGTACTATGGTGTTTAGGATTGTGAAGGAATGTCGGTTTTGTTCACCAGTTAACAGTATGGTTTGAATTATCTCTTGCCGGTATGAGGTCCTCACTGGGATGGCGGCGGCAAGGTCCCAAGAAGGTAACAGGCATTTTCGGAGTGGGTGTGGCCAGTCGGCAGAGGAAGACACACAGGTCCATCAAAGGCAGCACACCTGGTATCGGCTGCACCAAGGGTATCGGTTGGTGTCAAGCTCCATAATGCGATGTACTGAGGCCAAGGTGCTTTTAATGTATGTGCCTCCTGATAACACGGTCCAATTTTATGTCAAAGCCCCCAGGAGGGGCTGAAACTAGCATTACAATCGCCCAAGTTTCGCAGGTATTGTGGCAAGTCAGCACACTACCGGTGGGCAAGGCGGAAAACTGCATCTGCAGTATAGTATATTGTGTACATTGTTTGGACAGAACATTTCAAAGGCGGTTGGTTGGCAGTTTAAATGTAACCTTAGCTACGTTTCCAAGGGAGAGAACGTGGCTCAGCAGCCTCGGCTGCTAACTTGAGAGCCAGTTGGAACTGCAATCATTCGGCCCCAGGGAACCCTCGTGTGTTCTTGGTATATTTAAAAGGAAATATCTCACGGATTCAGGCTCGGGTAGGACGCAGCAGGGTCTTATAGGATCCGGGATGGCAGCCTAGACAGTCCGGTATAAGTTCACTCTGCTTTTCACCCTTCCAAGGTCGAGGTAATGCCGACTAGTGGGTAATTAACCCCAGGAGTGACTGTTTTGTTTAAAAGCCCAATTACTTAGGTGTAGATGTGCTACTTCTGTTCAAAACGATTGGCCCTGGGGAAAGAATGCAATAAAAAAGAAATAAATAAAAAGCACTTTCCAATAATAGGTAGTGATTTATTTGGGATATAATCCACAGGTTATGTGGGGAATAGCCCGCAGTTCTTGGTAAGGACTCTTCATCTATTCACAGGCAATAGGAATTGCTGAGGAATCAATATACATTAGGGTGGCTTTTCTATATTGCAAAGCATGGATATGCACAGTGCTGTTCCTTCTTTTCTGGTGTCAGAAATAACATATTTATCTGCAAAGTTTCTCTCCCCCTTTCAAATTGTCAGCAGGACCAGCCTGCTGGTGGTCCTCGACTGTACTGCCCTATCCTGAGATTATGGTCTGAGAAGATTTTTGGGGAAGGCTACCTGTGTTCAGGTACCTTGGAGGGCCAGTGCGCTATGCGGTGCCCTGGATTTCAAGCAATGCAAATGCATGCTGTAGCGCATTGTGGCCTGCCGGCACAATGAGCACAGCAGAGTGGTCAAGAGTATGGACAACTTAAGGCTATGCGTAACTGTAATAACAATTTACTTTCTTAGTGCCTTTGACGTGGGAATGTTGCTAGAGGTTGATGCTATGGTTTAGGTACTTCAGAGGGCTGGTGTGCTATGTGGTGCCCTGGATTGCAAGTAATGCCAGCACAATGTGCGCAGCAGAGGGTTCAAGAGTATGGACAACTTAATGCTATTAGAAGGACGAAGGTTTTTGAATCAGTAAGAGGGTGCACTGCCTGTTCATACGCATAAGGTTTCAGAAAACAAGAATTTCTTAGGTGCTAAACGGCGAGTGGACAAACCCAAACCACTCCTATGAGTAAAGAAACTACTCCTATCAGATAAACGGTTTGCCCCAGCACTCTGTACAGTAAAGACGTTTTGTACAATGACAATATACAAGCACATTCCAGAACACCAATTGACAGAAGTGAACAAACTTCCACAAGATGATTAAATCTTGGAGTCTTTAATGAAGATTACAGCCAGCCGACACGTGTTTCATCGCCTTCGCGATTCCTCAGGGCTGAAACAAACAAATAAGTAGCATATAGCATATTCTTTGAACAGATAGATTACCATACCAGACCATGCTGTCTGGATATTATAGACATACAGTAAATGCTTCCTCCAGCAGTGAACATACAGTGATTTGTTCAGGCTCGTTTTTTCTAGTGCTACCACAACACATCCGTGTCGAATAAGGTGTCTATAGTCGATATTATATAAAGACGTGAGTGTACGTGATAGTGGTCGTGAGGGGTTTGTGTGGGAGGAGATAGTTGCTCACTGTATGTGTTCAATGATCCCAATGACACATAGTGACAAAAAACCTGTTGCGCAGCGAGAGTGTCCTGACCGTGTGCGGCTCTTACATCCTTCATGCCAAACTTGTGATATAGTGCAAAATTGTGTCATTGAGAAGACATACCTAGACGGCCGTGTCAACATCCGAAGGTCTGTGACATTGTTGAAAGAAAAATAAAAATGGAAAGATCTCATCACTAACTGTACTTGAGTGATGTATGGGCAAGGTATCGCCACAGTGAGACTTGTTCAAAATTGTATACACGTCGACTCACCGCTTAGCTGGTGATAATTCCGACCCAGCCGGGACTTCCCCTAGTAGCACTGGTGTGAGTGCGTCCAGAAGCGGTGAAAGTCCCTATATCTGTGACACAATCAAGGTAAAATATGTCACTACAGATATGCAGTGTCGCCATCGTCCATTGTTGGCTCTAGGCAGAAACTGCCTATGCAAGAAATGTCACAGAGATTCCTTCACTAGAGTCCTATTAATATATAAGCATGCGGTGGAATTCCCTATCTAATAATCTTGCCAACATTTTCTCATTATTAGCTACAATTCTGTTCCATACGCCGAGTATTGTATGTTAATCCATACACGGTAATTCACTCCAACTTACATATATTTAAAAGGGATATGCGTTTAGGTCGGGCTCGGAAATCACTCGGTGTCTTTCACCAAACTATCGAAACTTCTGAGGTCAGAGAGCGTGCTGTTAAAAGAGAGTAATGCTTACATCAGTAACTACTATGTTTAGTTACCATTGCGTGATAATACCTGTCAGAGGGTAATCGCTATCTTACCAGTATCAATTCTTTTGTCAGAAAACCTGGTGCGGTTCCAAATATATTTCGTATCAAGCTATTGAAAGTAAATAAAAGCGGGATTAAGGAGACTTGCTCGTTATTAACGAATACCCAAGTTAAACGTCCACATTTGTATTTGTGCACGTATTACACCCGCTTACCCGTGTGCGGCGTTTCCACGAAGCGACAAGCGAGTGCAGCTCTTCCGGGCCCGGTTCCGTGTATGGACACGTGACCGCGTTTCCGCCCACATATAAGCGCGTCACAAACGTGAGGCGTTCCCTACAATGCGAGTGCAATTTGAGAGGAAAAGGGTCGGCCATCTTTGCACGATAATATATAGTTACATCTCTACATGATATATGGGGTTTTTTGTTGAAATTGCGTTTATTTCGTAGAGATGAATAATATAAATGGAGATAAGAATTGTGTAAATTCGACGTGAATGTATTACTGTCAGTAAGTGATCAGTAAATCGCCATAATGACGTTCGCAATACTCTAGTTAATGCATACAGAATTGAGTGTATGCCTTTATTTTATGGAATTCCACTTCTTTTCATGCTTAATTCATGCTCCCCAGTGCAACGTGACATTCCGATTCTAATATCGTGTACCTTGGTGCATTATGCACCGTGATTTAAAATATATAAAATCGCTTTTATCCTCTATGTGAGAAAGGCCCAATCATACTGTGACTGCCTATCACAATACAATGAGTACATTATCATAGTCCATGTTTAGGTATTTACATCAGTGTTTGTCGGTGCGGGAGACACATCCCAGCATTAGGAAAGATCTTGAATCAAAACATTTCCACATATGTTTCCACATATACAGTTCTACAATATTAGTGATTCTTTTGACCATCATAAATAAATGCAACATAACAATCTCTATATTCAGTCACCCAAAAAGTATTGCATCTCATGGTCATAATTCAATCCCAACTTTACAGATTTCAAACGCATAATCCAGGTCGCTTCTGTGCGTCTTAGTCTTAATTCGCGATTTCCACCTCTTACTGCCAGAGGTATAGTTTCTATGCCGAAAAATTGGACATTTTTACTCTTCTGGCTTTGTTGGCAAGAGGCTACATGTAAGGCCACAGGATATTTGGGGTCACAGTTAACAATAGCTCTCACATGTTCCAACATTCTTTCTTTTAAAGATCTGATCGTGCTCCCCACATATCGTTTGCCACATTCACATTCAATAACATAAATGACAAATTTAGTTGTGCAATTGATATTGCTTTTGATGTTATAGCATACTCCATCAGGGCCCATAAAACTGGTTGTTCCGTGTTTTGCCCATTTACACATACTGCAGAATCCGCATTTGTGGAAACCCAGACCACGTTGTGTCAACCAGTCTGTACTCCTGATATCCCGGGGTACAGTGGGACTCAACTTGTTCCGTAATGTGTTCCCTCTTCTGAAGGAGATTTGTGGTCGTTCTGTGATACAGTTACTCAGTGCTTTCTCGGATTTCAATATACTCCAGTGTTTAGTTAGACTTTTTCGTAAGTCAGAATGGAGTGAATTGAAGTCCGTGACCATTCTTATATAGTCTTTATCATCAGTATTTGGTTTTTGTTTAGTGATTAGAGTGTCTATTCTCTTCACTTTCTTGATCCTCTTCTCAGCTTTCACAATAGAGTTTTTTACATAGCCCCTGGCCTGAAATCTTTCTTTCATGTTGGTAAGGCATCTCCCGAACTCAACATCCTCACTACAGTTTCTTCTTGCCCGAACAAATTCACCAAATGGTATGGCGTTGATCTGGTGTAGGGGGTGAGAGCTAGAGGCATGCAAGATTGCATTGCATGCTGTTGACTTCCTGAACAGTCTACTATGCAAGCAATTGGAAGACACATAGAATTCGATGTCTAAGAATTCTATATTCGTTTTGCTCCACTTCCTGGTGAAGCTGATTTTCCATGTATTGTCATTTAAATATTGAAAGAAATTCTGTAGTTGTTCCTCTGACCCTGACCAAATAAGGATGCAATCATCAATATATCGACCCCAAAATATTATGGAGTCGATATACTGACTACCCCTATCGCCCCAAATCAGATCTGCCTCCAGTGCGCCCATAAACAGGTTCGCAAACGAGGGTGATATTTTTGAGCCCATGGCTACACCTTGCTTTTGTCTGTACCAGTGTTTTTCACACATGAAGTAGTTATTTTTTAGAACTAGTTCTATCATTGTGGACAGCATTTCCGTATGTTTCCATAGAGTGGCCGGTCTATTGCCAAGAAATTTATTGATAGCCTGAATACCCAAATCTATATCAATGCTGGTATATAAGGATACCACATCCATCGTCACAAGAAGAAATTCTTCTTGCCATTCCATATCTGCTAGCGTGCTCAGTATATGTTTGGAGTCCTGAATATAGGAAGGTAAATTTTTGACCATCGGGCCAAGAAAGAGGTCTGCATATTCTGCTACTCTTTCCGTGGGGCCACCTATGCCAGAAACGATTGGTCTCCCTGGTGGAAAAGGTTGGTTCTTGTGAATCTTAGGCAAGGTGTGTAACCATGGATGGGTCGGTCTGAATATTTTTAAGTATAGGTATTCTTCCTCGTTCAGTAACCCCGATTGTTTCCAGTTTAACAAATGGGAGTTAATTTCTATTGTTAAGGGACCAATGGGGTTGTAAGTGAGGCGTTCATAGCATAGTATATCTTGTAATTGTTGACTAATTTCTAGTTGATAATCTATGCGATCCATTACCACTACATTCCCTCCCTTGTCCGCCTCTCGTATAGTGATGGTATTGTCATTCATGAGTATGTTTAGTGCTACTCTTTCCCCACTGGTAAGATTGTCCTTGTATTTGAACATTCTGCTCTTGCGTAGACGGTTCAGGTTGTCAAGATCTTCTGATACACATTTATAGAAATTATCTATGGCATTGCCACCAGGTAATGTGGGAATCCATTTAGACTTGGACTTGAGCCCACTGACAATGCTATAATCTGATTCTATATTTAACTCTTCTAGAAGTGTGTCCATATCAAGAGGAGAATCTTCCATATCGGTCAATGATAAGAGAAGGTGAGTTGCATGCACATCATTTATTGATAAGGATTCAGTGGTGTCTGTTACAGGTGTATTGACATTAGTCCCTCTATCCCTTTGCTCCAAACCAAAGAAATGCTTTTTCAGTTTTAGGTTCCTCACAAATTTAAACAAATCAATTTTCATTTTACATATATCACCAATTGCATATGGGTTGAAACTTAGACCTTTGCTGAGGAGGGAAACCATGTCTGGAGTAAGATGTAGTTTGGATAGATTGATCACCTGTACTTCTCTAGTATCGGCACCAGCTAATTCCTGTTGGCCCCTGATCTCAACTTCCTTCTGTAGTCCTCTGAGCTTTCGTCCCCTGCCCCTCCTGGTTTTGGATCTGACTGGTTTCTTGCTGTAGGGAATCTGTTGCCCTTCCTGATCCGTAAAACCTCTTGAAAAAAAGGTGGCATTCCTTGTCTGTCTTGGTTGTCTGATTCTCCCCCTACAGTGCCTACAGAGTTAAGAGAGGTGTTACTCGATGATAGGGAGGCAGGTTCTGAACCTTGTGTTCTTTTGTTAACATTCTTAGAACTATTAGGAATCAGGGAATCATACTTCTTATCAAAAGTAAAAATTCGACCACGGGTGTAGTCCAACTCATCTCTTCTTAGTTGCCTGGCTTTCCTATTCTTAATATCAGATTGATGTTTTAATAGGATTTCATCCAGAATGGTATAATTTTTTACAGTAGATTCAGGTCTATTAAGATCCTTGATCTCTTGTTGAATGGTGGCTATTTCCGCTTGTAATTTAGTAACTCTGCGTTCTGCGCTTACAATTAGTATTTCCATTAACGTGACAGAGTTGTTAGAGAGAGATTCTTCCCATTTAATCATGAGGTCGGCATCTAGGTCATCATAGGTGGGAAAAATTTGGCCTCTCAGACCTCTAGGGACACGCTTTAACCTCAGATACTGTTTAAGAGTTGCCCCATCCCACCATTTTGAATTTTCTAGCTTCTTTAAGCGTTCCAATTTAATGAATTTATCTCTGAGGCCCTCAATACGAGGGGGATTAGTACTGGTGGAAGCAGTTTGAGTGGACAAGTCTTTTGCTAAGTTCTCAAACAACTCTTCTGCCATTTTGGTGCGATCCATATTGGCGATGCCTAGTGTATCTAGCAATGGTATACTAGAGATCTACTTTAAGTAAAGGAAATGCGTGGCGGCTACCCTAGACTGCAATTAGATTAGAAGGACGAAGGTTTTTGAATCAGTAAGAGGGTGCACTGCCTGTTCATACGCATAAGGTTTCAGAAAACAAGAATTTCTTAGGTGCTAAACGGCGAGTGGACAAACCCAAACCACTCCTATGAGTAAAGAAACTACTCCTATCAGATAAACGGTTTGCCGCAGCACTCTGTACAGTAAAGACGTTTTGTACAATGACAATATACAAGCACATTCCAGAACACCAATTGACAGAAGTGAACAAAGTTCCACAAGATGATTAAATCTTGGAGTCTTTAATGAAGATTACAGCCAGCCGACACGTGTTTCATCGCCTTCGCGATTCCTCAGGGCTGAAACAAACAAATAAGTAGCATATAGCATATTCTTTGAACAGATAGATTACCATACCAGACCATGCTGTCTGGATATTATAGACATACAGTAAATGCTTCCTCCAGCAGTGAACATACAGTGATTTGTTCAGGCTCGTTTTTTCTAGTGCTACCACAACACATCCGTGTCGAATAAGGTGTCTATAGTCGATATTATATAAAGACGTGAGTGTACGTGATAGTGGTCGTGAGGGGTTTGTGTGGGAGGAGATAGTTGCTCACTGTATGTGTTCAATGATCCCAATGACACATAGTGACAAAAAACCTGTTGCGCAGCGAGAGTGTCCTGACCGTGTGCGGCTCTTACATCCTTCATGCCAAACTTGTGATATAGTGCAAAATTGTGTCATTGAGAAGACATACCTAGACGGCCGTGTCAACATCCGAAGGTCTGTGACATTGTTGAAAGAAAAATAAAAACGGAAAGATCTCATCACTAACTGTACTTGAGTGATGTATGGGCAAGGTATCGCCACAGTGAGACTTGTTCAAAATTGTATACACGTCGACTCACCGCTTAGCTGGTGATAATTCCGACCCAGCCGGGACTTCCCCTAGTAGCACTGGTGTGAGTGCGTCCAGAAGCGGTGAAAGTCCTTATATCTGTGACACAATCAAGGTAAAATATGTCACTACAGATATGCAGTGTCGCCATCGTCCATTGTTGGCTCTAGGCAGAAACTGCCTATGCAAGAAATGTCACAGAGATTCCTTTACTAGAGTCCTATTAATATATAAGCATGCGGTGGAATTCCCTATCTAATAATCTTGCCAACATTTTCTCATTATTAGCTACAATTCTGTTCCATACGCCGAGTATTGTATGTTAATCCATACACGGTAATTCACTCCAACTTACATATATTTAAAAGGGATATGCGTTTAGGTCGGGCTCGGAAATCACTCGGTGTCTTTCACCAAACTATCTAAACTTCTGAGGTCAGAGAGCGTGCTGTTAAAAGAGAGTAATGCTTACATCAGTAACTACTATGTTTAGTTACCATTGCGTGATAATACCTGTCAGAGGGTAATCGCTATCTTACCAGTATCAATTCTTTTGTCAGAAAACCTGGTGCGGTTCCAAATATATTTCGTATCAAGCTATTGAAAGTAAATAAAAGCGGGATTAAGGAGACTTGCTCGTTATTAACGAATACCCAAGTTAAACGTCCACATTTGTATTTGTGCACGTATTACACCCGCTTACCCGTGTGCGGCGTTTCCACGAAGCGACAAGCGAGTGCAGCTCTTCCGGGCCCGGTTCCGTGTATGGACACGTGACCGCGTTTCCGCCCACATATAAGCGCGTCACAAACGTGAGGCGTTCCCTACAATGCGAGTGCAATTTGAGAGGAAAAGGGTCGGCCATCTTTGCACGATAATATATAGTTACATCTCTACATGATATATGGGGTTTTTTGTTGAAATTGCGTTTATTTCGTAGAGATGAATAATATAAATGGAGATAAGAATTGTGTAAATTCGACGTGAATGTATTACTGTCAGTAAGTGATCAGTAAATCGCCATAATGACGTTCGCAATACTCTAGTTAATGCATACAGAATTGAGTGTATGCCTTTATTTTATGGAATTCCACTTCTTTTCATGCTTAATTCATGCTCCCCAGTGCAACGTGACATTCCGATTCTAATATCGTGTACCTTGGTGCATTATGCACCGTGATTTAAAATATATAAAATCGCTTTTATCCTCTATGTGAGAAAGGCCCAATCATACTGTGACTGCCTATCACAATACAATGAGTACATTATCATAGTCCATGTTTAGGTATTTACATCAGTGTTTGTCGGTGCGGGAGACACATCCCAGCATTAGGAAAGATCTTGAATCAAAACATTTCCACATATGTTTCCACATATACAGTTCTACAATATTAGTGATTCTTTTGACCATCATAAATAAATGCAACATAACAATCTCTATATTCAGTCACCCAAAAAGTATTGCATCTCATGGTCATAATTCAATCCCAACTTTACAGATTTCAAACGCATAATCCAGGTCGCTTCTGTGCGTCTTAGTCTTAATTCGCGATTTCCACCTCTTACTGCCAGAGGTATAGTTTCTATGCCGAAAAATTGGACATTTTTACTCTTCTGGCTTTGTTGGCAAGAGGCTACATGTAAGGCCACAGGATATGTGGGGTCACAGTTAACAATAGCTCTCACATGTTCCAACATTCTTTCTTTTAAAGATCTGATCGTGCTCCCCACATATCGTTTGCCACATTCACATTCAATAACATAAATGACAAATTTAGTTGTGCAATTGATATTGCTTTTGATGTTATAGCATACTCCATCAGGGCCCATAAAACTGGTTGTTCCGTGTTTTGCCCATTTACACATACTGCAGAATCCGCATTTGTGGAAACCCAGACCACGTTGTGTCAACCAGTCTGTACTCCTGATATCCCGGGGTACAGTGGGACTCAACTTGTTCCGTAATGTGTTCCCTCTTCTGAAGGAGATTTGTGGTCGTTCTGTGATACAGTTACTCAGTGCTTTCTCGGATTTCAATATACTCCAGTTTTTCGTAAGTCAGAATGGAGTGAATTGAAGTCCGTGACCATTCTTATATAGTCTTTATCATCAGTATTTGGTTTTTGTTTAGTGATTAGAGTGTCTATTCTCTTCACTTTCTTGATCCTCTTCTCAGCTTTCACAATAGAGTTTTTTACATAGCCCCTGGCCTGAAATCTTTCTTTCATGTTGGTAAGGCATCTCCCGAACTCAACATCCTCACTACAGTTTCTTCTTGCCCGAACAAATTCACCAAATGGTATGGCGTTGATCTGGTGTAGGGGGTGAGAGCTAGAGGCATGCAAGATTGCATTGCATGCTGTTGACTTCCTGAACAGTCTACTATGCAAGCAATTGGAAGACACATAGAATTCGATGTCTAAGAATTCTATATTCGTTTTGCTCCACTTCATGGTGAAGCTGATTTTCCATGTATTGTCATTTAAATATTGAAAGAAATTCTGTAGTTGTTCCTCTGACCCTGACCAAATAAGGATGCAATCATCAATATATCGACCCCAAAATATTATGGAGTCGATCTACTGACTACCCCTATCGCCCCAAATCAGATCTGCCTCCAGTGCGCCCATAAACAGGTTCGCAAACGACTTAATGCTATGCTTTAATGTGATGACAATTTGGTGTGCAAAACAATACAAATCATGCGGGCATTGGGGAAGAGATATGTTGTAACGCACCCCAGCAACGAATGGTGCGTTATATTGGCATAATCCACAGGCAAAAAGGGATTTCTAGTACTCTATCAATGTTAGGATGGCTTTACTAAATGGCCTAGCATTGTTATGCAGAGTGCTGTTTGCTCTTTTGTTTACGTGTCAGCAGTCCCTAATGAAGACTAATGGTGCACAGCACGAGTAAGACGGAGTGGCCTGTGGGAAGGAAATCCTTTTAAAGCCTCATCCCACTTACCAGTGCACACCTATGGAGCTGTATTTCACAGCCAAAAAATATATCTGCAAAGTTTTACTTTCCCCTTTTTAAGTATCAGCAGTTCTTAGTGAGGACTGGTGGTGTGCGTAGCAATTAACATGGAGTGGTCCTCCTTAACCACACACAATTTAAAGACAAACAACAATCAGAGGGGTTGTGGTTTATTTGTGGCATAATGCACAACTAATTGAGGTGCTTAAAAAATCCATCTATGGTATGGTGGCTTCATTCAATGACCAAGGTTTTATAAGCACAGTTACATATTGTTCTTATTACAGGCTGGCAGTTTTAGTAAGGGCCAATAACGTGCTATGCAGCTAACTTTCGGTAAGCCGCGGGTTCTACACCGGCCGGTGGCATAATGCACAAATAATTGAGGTGCTTAAAAATTCATATATGGTATGGTGACTTCATTCAATGGCAAAGTTTTTATAAGCAGAGTTATATATTTTTCTTTTACAGGCTGGCAGTTTTAGTAAGGACCAATAGCGTGCTACACAACTATCTTTCAGGAGGCCGCAGGTGGTACACCAGCTGGTGAAGATAGCGTTCTCTGACTTTTCCTTTCTTAATTTTACTTTTTGGTTTCCTCGCACAGATAAAAGGAAATACGCTAATGGCTAACATTCTGGGGCTGGGGTCCTCTGGGTTCCATTATAGTTGTCTGTTACTGCCAACAGAGAAATAAGCAGGGAAATTTGGGGCCAGGGTCTCACTTTTAGGGCTTCAGAGCCATGAACGGGGGGCAGGGGGTCAATGGATAATTTGACTATGGGATTACTGATAGTTCTCCTGGGTATTAAGCTTTTAGCTTAGGGGTTAATTATACCAGCGGTATGGGCTGTGGTGGGGCTCCCGTCCAAGCGGAACAATTAACAACTTGGTAGCAAGTCCAACAATAGGCACAATTGGCTCTACTCGTCTACTCAGGAATTTGGCATGGTTCTGTAAAAATATAACAGGCAGGTGTTATGGAGTACGGTCAGCGTCTGCGGGGGGAGGGTGAGTACGCTGACAGTGAACAACAAAGAAGAATGCACAAAAATGGAGGTGCAGCCATTCGATGGACCCCAGGAGGGGGTAGATTCCACGTGTGCAGTGGGTCGGCAGGTAGGAGGTACTGACCTGCCGGTAGTCCTGGACTCTACTGCCCTAACCCACAACGTATGGACTGAGTAGAATCTTGGGGAGGAGGCCTGTGTTCAGGTACCCCGGTGGGCCCGTGCGGTATGCGGTGCCCTGGATGTCAAGCAGTGCAACTGTTGGCTGTAGCACATTGGGGCCTGCCGGCACAATGTGCGCAGCAGAGTAGAACATTATTGGCCAAGACGTTCAAGTTCAAATATACGGCCAAGTTCTAATGTACAGCCGAGTTAAAAAGTTAAAGTGTAAAGTTCAAAGGTACGGGCAAGTTGTTCTAGTGTATGGCCGAGATAAAATTAAAGTGTAAAGTTGTGCCTAATTCACTTACTGCCGTTGACATGTTGATGCAGCTAAGGTGTGATGCTGTGAATAATTGTTATATATCCAAAAAGGATATGTTTCTTTGGTAATGGTCTGTGGTAAATTACTTGGTTTGAAGTAAATAAAAAGCTACACCATAGACAACATACCCCGATTCTGAGAGTTCTTGGGCGCAGTGGGCGGTAAGGTGACAGAATTTAGGGAGGAGGGAATGTCACGTTGTGCGCATACTATCAACAGGCACCCCCCGCGCCTAGGGGAGGGGCGCCCTTAGTTGCGCCACGGGCTGAGCCGCCTCTGGGGCCCCTGGCTAAGGAAGGGGTTGGCTGGTGAAATGAAACCTTGCAGAAACAAAACTTACACAGTGAAATGAATCCTTGAAGAAAACGAAACTTAGTGGGTATTTAAGGCGGTGCCCTGCGGGATTTCATTCTCTTTGTCCCCTCGGACCATAGCCTGGCTACTGGAGCGTCGTTAACCACCCACACACCCGGCAGATGAGAAGGCTTCACGGAGGCGGAGCGCTGACAGTTAATAACAAAGAAGGATGCACAACAATGGAGGTGCAGCCATTCGATGGACCCCAGGAGGGGGTAGATTCCACGTGTGCAGTGGGTCGGCAGGGAGGAGGGACTGACCTGCCGGTAGTCCTGGACTCTACTGCCCTAACCCACAACGTATGGACTGAGTAGAATCTTGGGGAAGAGGCCTGTGTTCAGGTACCCCGGTGGGCCCGTGCGGTATGCGGTGGCCTGGATGTTAAGCAGTACAACTGTTGGCTGTAGCGCATTGGGGCCTGCAGGCACAATGTGCGCCGCAGAGTAGAACATTGGTGGCTGAGACGGTCAAGTTCAAATATACAGCCAAGTTCTAATGTACAGCTGAGTTAAAAAGTTAAAGTGTAAAGGTCAAAGGTATGGCCAAGTTGTCCTAGTGTATGGCCGAGTTAAAATTAAAGTGTAAAGTTGTGCCTAATTCACTTACTGCGGTTAACATGTTGATGCAGCTAAGGTGTGATGCTGTGAATAATTGTTATATATCCAAAAAGGATACGTTTCTTTGGTAATGGTCTGTGGTAAATTACTTGGTTTGAAGTAAATAAAAAGCTACACCATAGACAACATACCCTGATTCTGAGAGTTCTTGGGCGTAGTGGGCGGTAAGGTGACAGAATTTGGGGAGGAGGGAATGTCACGTTGTGTGCATACTATAGAAACCTTCTCAGGGTTCTCACTGATACTTGGTCCTTTTAAACCAACAAAGAAGAAATTGGCACAGAAGCTGAAATATTAAAGGAACATCTTTATTAACCTCAAATGAGGGAGACTACGTCACACAGAAGCCTTAGCAACTGAATGAGGCAGTCTAAGGAGTGCAGAAAACAGAGGCCTTATATATGCTTAGGGTTACGTAGTCATCATAAGACCAAGGGGCAGTCCTGGCACATGTAATCATGCAAAAATGACTAAGATGGGCATACAAGATCTTCTTGCTCAACAAAGTGGGAGGAGAGTTACTTCTCCATACAGCAGCAAAAAAAGCCTGACAGTTATACTAGAGAAGCAGGTGCATTCTACTAGCTAGGCCCTTCTGGGCATGTGCGAAGGTGGAAGATGCTAAATATAGTTCGTTCCTAGGCAGATTACAAGAGCAGTCAACACTGAGGGAGGACAGAGCACATGGCGAGCACGTGGCAGCACATGGCAAACAAGATGGCTGCCAGAAATACAAAATGGCTTTCAGCTCATGCTAAAAAAAACCTCCAATATTTAACAGTTGAAGTAAGTTTTTTCCAATGAGAAGATCCCATCCAACAGGATACAAGACAAGGCTTCAACTGCAATTCAAGTTAAGCAATAACAAGTTCTATATAACATGTATATAATTCCAATATGACATCAGTACTTCAATAGCATACCAGGAATACAAGTATTCCAATAGCCTTAAAGAGATAAATCACCACACACCTCCCTTCCTTAACAATAAAACAATATAATCATTATATACACATAGTAAGAAAGATAAACAGGACGTTTTATAGACCCAGGAGAACAACATGTTTTTGTTACAACATTGTTATCATCACCATTTTTCTTAGAACAGTTAACAAGAGTGGTGTAGTAAGTAAAAATGGCACACATCTATGGCTCTGTGGAATCAGATATGCACTTTAATTACAGAGCAAGAACATAATGTACATCTCGCCAGCTGACCAGACTCCAAATGGAAAGTCTGGAATGTATCCTGGCTGAGGTCAGACATTAGAACTGTGCATACATTCTAGAAGAACAGGAAAGGAACAACATAGAGAAAGGGCTAGGTAATGTTGTTACCTAATAAAGAATTACATTTACAACACATCTCTTCCTCTTGGAATGATGTGAAAACAAAATAAAAATGAACTTAAAAGATTAGCAAATATAATCATTCAAGTAAACAGGTAGTCTACGAGATCTTGAACTTCTGATATTATCAGAAACTGAAACATCTTGTGAAATCTCATTTTAAGTAGGTGAAACATTCCTATGGTTGATTAACTCCTGTACACCAACATGATTAGAAGCATCACCACCACCTTCCTCACTCCTACATCTGGTTGCTGGAGGTGAACTAACTTCTTCTTGAGTAGAAAGCATGTAACCACCATTGTACAAATAATTTTGTGATCTCTCTGCATTTTTTAGAAAATGAATTTTTGTGATACAGAGCCACTCTGCGAAAATTTCACTTTTCGCCATTATCCAATACTACGTAATGTGGATAGACATGTTTAACTAAAAACGGACCTCTCTACGGACCTCTAAATTTAGAGAGTCCTTTAGTCACTCTTCCAGGTTTGACTTTTACCATATCATCAACAGATATAGAACTAGAGAAACTATCTTGACAATTCTGATGTGAATTGCTGATCTTGCAATTTTTTTGCCACAAGGTTGTAAGTTTAGTACCAGGGCATCTACCTCGCATGAGCTCAAAAGGAGACTTACCATCTTGTTTGTGAGCAGTGGTACGATAAGCCCAAACCATCTCCTGAACAGCCTCATTTGAAAAACAACCAAAAGAGCAAGTCATTTGAATAATACCCTTTACAACTTTGTTAGCTTTCTCACAAAGACCATTTCCTTGGGGATTATAGAGAGTAGTACGATGGTGTGTTACACCACAACTAGACAAAAACATTCGCATTTTGTTAGATGTAAGCTGTGTACCGTTATCAGTTATGAGTACAGAAGGAAAACTTTCCTCATGAAATAACCTTTTTAGAAAATGTATAGTGCAATCAGTGGTAATTTCCTTAACAAAATTAAATGCGCCACTTTGAGAACCCATCAACTACCACAATAGCAAAGCGATGACTAACTGGTAGCTCATCCATTGGTCCAATAAAATCAAAACATACACTATGCCAACAGTATGAACTCTCTAGCTATGTTTATATATTGTTACGGTTTAAATAACTCAGACTGTCATCTTTGACATCAAAGCGCTTTACTAACATTGAGACATTCACAAGGAATCCCGTTTTAAGCACTGCTGTTTCCACGAATTTTAGCAAATACAGGAAAAAGTTGGAAGGTCTGGGGCTGGCACATGGGGTTTCTCAACACCAACGGCGTCTTCCAACTTACTGAGGGCGGGAAGGGCGTTTCAATGTCATTGTTGCCACAGGGCAGTTTGAATGTGCACAACTGTGATTCTCGGCAGCTTTCAGGGTCTGTTGCCTACTACTGCAGTGTTAACTATCTGTCTATTTTATTAAGGCAGTTACCACACATCCTGGATCTTGCCAGTCACTGAGGACAGACAAAGTAGTTGAAATCTTACACCTGGGCCAAGGGCAATTAGTTAAACTACTTCCGGATCAACTCCTTCAATCCAGGAAGTTCCATCACTCGAGGAACAGTTGAGGCCCAGCCACAGACATCGTGGCTCTGATTCTTTCAAAACAGATGCCGTTGCATCATGTCAAAGTGTTGATGGCATCACTGGCTGTTTTACAGTAACACAGAGTATAAAAGAGCGGTGTTATCTTATTCATAATCACACGCATTGGTATGTAACAGCCTGGCACCTGCAGGTTTCAATCTCACATAAACGGACGCAGGATTTCATCATTCCAATGTTTATAAAAAGAATGAGTGTTATTGATAATTTTTTGGGGAAAACACACAGATACTTAGGAATATTATACCACCTCTTTATATGTATTGTTCTTGTCAGACATGGAAGCTTGTCGTAAAGCTTGCCTGTAATTTACATTGCAGTTGTGACATCACTGCTCCTCTGTAATAACAAGCATTGGCATAGCCAATATGTCTTGCTTTTGGGACCTTATAAGTATTTAGTTATGCAGCACAATATCCTTGGTGCAACATCAACTGTTGCATGGCTAAACACTTATAAAGTCCCAAAGGCGAGACCTATTGGCTATGCCAATGCTTGTTTTTTATGTTAATTTACCACTCCATAAGAGTGCATATGTTTGGAGCCCTCTGTACTCCTCCCGCACTTATTGCTAGCTCCCGTTCTCCCTCCACCCCGCCTGTGATTTGGTTACTTGTTGTGTAATCTAAAATTAGTGGGGAAAAAAGAGCTTGCAATTTTTGGTGCACTCTTAGTCCATGTGACTGCTCGTGATATCTCAAATGAAGGTCCCCTCGGAGATCGCTTTATCACAGGACAGTCTACCTATGCCAGATCACCATTATCACTAAGTGCGGGATCCAGATCTGTGCTGGCACTGTTTCAGACACTCAATACCCTGTTTTAACAAGCATTTGCAATGCAATAGGTCTGCGAGAGTTTGAGCTATTGGCATTGTAAATGACGATGACCTTTAATTATATGTTTTGAAAAACTGCAAGTGCTTGGTAAACAGGCACTTTGTACTTATAGTCCTTGTTTACGAAAAGCAAGGCTGGAGATAACAGCGCCTTTTTTAAAGCCAGCCTTGCTTCTCGTAAGCAAGGACCATAAGTACAAAGTGGGTGTTTACACACCACATTCAGGTTTTCAAAACACAAATAAAAAGCATTGTTATTACAATGCCAATTGCTCAAACTCTTGCATATGCAAGACCTATTGCATTGCAATAGCTTGTTTTTAGTGGTTTCTATAATTTTATCGCTTTTATTTTTTTATTACTTTTTGTTAATTTCAATATTGACAGACCCTCTACTGTTCCTTGTTACCGCCTCTGCATTAAGATGCACTGTGCCCTGTGATATCAATGCCAGAGAATATGCATTTGATTGTATTAAGCGACCACTGTTCATATTTCCCTCTGTAGCACATTTTTGGTGCAGTGGCCCAGTTGTTACAAGGCATTATAGAATTTTTTTCTTCAAACATGTTATGTGCTGATTGTAGCAAATTTATAATGGTCCAAAGTTTGTATAGGGTCAAGCAGCTGCCTCACAACTTTTAACTGCAGTGTTGTGTTACCAAAGTCAAAATGTTGGCATGTTACGGTGATATCCATAAGGCGGTGTTGTGGTGGTTTGCGTCAGTTCCACCCCTAATTATGGCACCATCTAGGGATACAAGCAGGAGCAGCAGTGTGGGTATAGATAGACAGGAATTAGGATTACTTTCTATCTGTGTTATACATTCGGCCTGGCGACCGCTTAGCCACTCACCACTAAGAATGACTACTTGAAAAACCCTTTAGATTTTTAATAGGCCAGTCTTAAAACCGGTAAGTGCTCTAAAAAGTGCTTTTATTTGTGTGACTATAGTTCTGGCTGACACAAACATCAAACCTGGACTCGGTCTTGAGGTTGCAGGAAAAGTGGGACTGGCTGAATCTTTGAACTAACTGAATGACCTGTTAACATAGTATTGTGTCCCAGAAACGGGCAAGCAATAAAGCCCTTGCAACTATGTCCATAAAAGTTCAGGACTACACTAAGTGTTTTATATCATTAAAAATCTCTGAGGAGTAAAGCAGCGCCTTAAAAAACAAAAATTACTTTCTTGCTTATTTTACAAAGTTTTTTTATCCTAGTTTTCTTAAAATCGACTTTTTTCACAATAAGATTACTGATAAGCCTGTGCTTTCCTGTGGTGTAAACTGGATTTTGACTTGGCCCTTTACGACGTGTCATTATACCTGGCCCGGTGGTGCTTGCTTTATTAACCTGCGAAGGATAAAAGGCTAAGTCGGGACGCATGGCATGCGCAGATCTCTGCGATAGACTCGACCCGAGGCTCAAATATCAAATTTTCTAGGTTTATGCGCTTGTTCACCCAGGGAAATACAACTTCTGTAACCTGGAATTGCTTCTAAGTTTGTATCATTCAAGAAAGCTTAGGTGTACCGTATGTTTGAGCGCCTGTTTCATGACTGATGTGTAAACAGAGGTCAAGTTGCAAGCCGACCTATAAAAAACAGAGTGAACATCTAAAAGGACAATTTTTTTCCTGTGCTATCGCTCTTGCGATTGCCACTAAATCCTTTACTATCTATGATAACGAACACATGCTTGCCACGTAGGGTTTTCTACAACTACTCCAACATGACCAGGAAACTTTAACCCATTCAAGCTGATACTGTTTTGTCTGCAGGGGGTGCAGGCAAGATGCGACACACTTTCACAATCTTAGCCTTCACCAAGGGTTCACCGGCATTCCTGTAATAATGGATTGCGCCTTTTGTTCTTCGTCCGGTGCCAAGGTGGCAGACTGGGTTGAGCTTGTGCTGCATTCCTGTAATAACGGATTGCACCTTTTGTTCTCCGTCCAGTGCCAAGGTGGCAGACTGGGTTGAGCTCGTGCTGCACATTGGTGCAAGTCGAAGCTCACGCTTGGCCCCACCATGACCGACCTAACCTCTCACTTTTTTAAGCTTGGTAAACTAGTGCGCGTTGTTTCTCAGTCATAGTACTACACAGACTCCGTGCACGTGCCTGGCTGCGATCCATGAGAGAGGGGAAGGGCCTAGCAGAAAGCAAGGGGCGCAAGACTGGGGATGAGAGAATACCACAGCCGAGTCGTACACATACGCATAGCCTGTCCCGGCGCGCGCACATCTCCTGTTTCACAACAACTGTTCCGGTTCGTGCACATCCCCTGTCCCCCTTTGGCAACAAAAACAACAATAGTCTCGCCAAGGCGAGCAGCGCATGCGTAGCGCCGCTAGGCGAGACCTAAAAATAGATGGCAGGCATCAAAAAAAGCTATGCACTACAATGTACTGGTGGGGAACTTTCAACAGACAGAGCGAGCAGGAGAGTGGGTGTTGAAATTCCAGGCACTTGTGCCTATTTGCTTTGTAACTACGATCACCTCTCCACAACGTGCGGTCTCTGGGTTGACTCCTGATTGTGCTTCTAACTTTTGTTAAGCTCTCTGTGTGCCCCCTGTAGCATAGCTGCAATGTTTTCATTGTACTTATGTGCAGACCTGCCAACTGAAAGAAAAAGCATTGGCAAAGCCCATAGGTTTTATCTATCTAAGATCTATTAACTTTGTGTCAGGAATCACGGGAGGTTTCCTCCTCATACCTCCTCGGTGCCTTCTACCCTCTCATTCCAAACTCAAAGAGTCATTCATCGATTAAGTTGGAGTGCTAGTTGGCACCACTGAAACTCCAACATGGCTGCCAACCTTTTTTCACTGCTGCAGCTTAATTCTGTTTAGCAGTCTAGTCTTTCATGCAATCAAGGTCTGGTGAAGTGCTCACCAACATTCTACTGGGCACTCTACCGAAGATTCCTCCAGGAGAGCATCTGAAAAAGGAGCGTTGTGTTAGGTAGTTAGAGTAGAATCGAATTACCCGTGTTTAGCTAGTGCATAAATTTGAGCATTCTTCCTGAAGAAATGAATATTTAAAATACATTTCCCTTGAGTATAACTGTTTAAAGCTGAGGAAATAAAGGTCATTTTTTTCATAGAGTAGAGTTGTTTAAACGACAGCCAAGCACACCCTTTATTAAGGAAAATAAATGTACTAAGAAATATTCTCTAGTCAAGTTGACATGGGCGTGACCTTTCAACATGCCGTGTTTCAGACATTATTTATGAGCCTCATTAGAGAAATAATTCTTTGGAAGGTTTAATGCTTGTACATTTTCCGTTCGTGCAGCATTGAACCTTGCATTTAAAAGATAAGAATTGAATATTCGAAGCTAGCATTTCATCTTCATTCTGCTGGAGTTAAAAGCTTATCAATCATTCACTTTGACACTCAAAGTTAATTAGTTCTAGGAACCAAGTTTGTCTTGTGCCTAATGAAAGAATAAACACATGTAAAAGCTTTTGACACTGTGTTGTTTATTCTTCAGAACCACACAATAATTCGAATTATAAGTCACTACGTCTACTTGTTAAGTGAGTATGCCTTAGGAAGAAACCCCAAGATACCATATACCAGAATAGAAAGAAGAACATTACTTATTGTTTTTTTCTCATGATGACAGAGCACAGAAGAAAGTCGAAGGGCCTATAAAGAAAAGAACAAGAGACTTAGTGAAGACTTCTTTTAGTGAAAAAAGATACAGACATTAAAAGAAGTAAGAAGAGAGGCTAGCCCCAAAACTATTTTCTGGTAAGATACGTTATTCATATGTCTAATAAGAAAGTAAGTTAAATGCAAACAGAAAAAGTTATATGAGTACTTGTTGTTTAGCCTGAATAAAACAGAAGAAGAAGACCGGCAGAAGCAGAGCAGGCAGAGTTTTGGAGCGGTCTCTTCTCTATCCCAAATCCCCTTTTCCCCCCTTAGTACTTACCTGCTAAGGAGTAAACAATCAACCTGGCAGTGGGGTTCTGAGAGGGGCATTGGGACTTATCGGCATTCTGCTCCTGTGTGGTTCCTGGCTGAATATAGCAGCCCCTTCACACTTTGTAAATGTTTTTTAGACATGTTGCACAGCAGCGCCAGATTCTGTGCAATATGGCTTAAAATTAAAAAAAAATGATTGCTTCACAACTCGCCGTATTTCTATTCCAGTAGAGAATGTTTTTACGACGCTCCCAAATTCCTCAGCAGTCTGATAACCGCCCGTCACTGAAGTCAATGTATTATGTTCGAACATGATACATTGACTTCAGTGATGGACGGCTATCAGGCGAGTTGTGATGCGATACATTTTGTGCCATACATTCAAATCCTGAAGTAGTCTCTCAGTAGATGAAACGCATTGGCTATGTTCTATGGAATTGTGGAGTGAATCTATTGATGAAAAATAAAGTGAAAGCTGCATTTGAAAATACATACTACGGAGTTGGACAATTCTTCTTTATTGTGCCGTTAATTTGTGGACTTTAATATGACAAGCTAATATTGATGCATAAGAGTGCTGAAAACTTTTGCTGTGCAATTTGTTGTGGGACTCAGTCCTACGTTGTGGGGAGTATAGAGGGAAGTACTCCCTGGTTTTGTGCACCTTCTGTTACTTTAGGACACAATTCAATTTGTTGTGTGCTGTCTTAAATAGCCTCTGCCCTCTGCTTGTGTGTTTTAAAGAAAAACTCACATGAAAGCACTGTCCGGGTCATAGCCCTTTTTTTTCTTTACTTTGATCTATGTTGCACACGCTGCTCTGCAACATGTCTAAAAATCATTAACAAAGCCAATAGATCTCACATAGTTGAAACCTATTTTCTTTGCCAGTGCTTGTTTAGCCATGTTACCCAACTAACAGGCACACACTGCCATTACTTACAAAAACAACTTATTGCTTCCCCATTTAAATCCATTCCCATCATTTTATACCTACTTTAAACTTTACCAAACATACAGGAAATCAAGAGCACAAACCTAACATAACTAATGCACAAAGGAAAGACAACAAGCTTTGGCATAGCCAATAGGTCTTGCCTTTGGGACATTAAACGTGTTTAGCCATGCAACAGTTGATGTTTTTGCACCAAGGATATTGTGCTGCATAACTAAGCACCTATAAGGTCCTTAAGGCGAGACCTATTGGCTATGCCATGGCTTGTTTAAACCTTCTCAGCTGGTAGGGTAGGTTAACTCATCGATGTTTGGCACTTTTAAAGATGTTGGAGAGGAAATTCCTTTTGATACAAAAATGATAACTTCATTTTTTGCAGCGCTCAACTGCAGGGAATTAAAGGCAATCCAAGACTGGACATGGGCTGTAAGCGTTTCTAAAGCAGTAATGGCATGTCCTTGATTTAACAAATGGACCTGTTCACACAGGTAGTACTTAGTTTGAGCCAATGGTTGCTAGTGCAGCCCACTATCACTAATTTTTGGGGAAACATTTTTACTCATCAGACTTTGACCAGAGCAAGTCAGGATAACAGAAAATGGAGAATAAGGAGGTAGAGAAAAACAGGAAAGAAATGGAAAAGCATTCATAAAGAGAGACAGCAGGAACAAAAAACAATCTTTAAAAGTGAGAAAAAGGGGCAGGGAGCAAGTGGTGGGGGATGAAAGAGGCATGAGGTGGAATCACACGACAAGACTGTCCAGAAGAATATCATGCTCCAGGATGTCGAAAGACACCGAGGGATCTGGTGTGCCAGTAATGATGTTGCTCCTTCTTCCAGAAAGCTAACTGTGTCACCCCAAAACGCCGTTTCTGTGTCATGACTTGCTTTGACTTCCAACAAATGGCAGATGTGATGAAAATGTGATTAAGCATCTTGACTGCACGCTCGTTTGTTTACCTTGAGTTGTAGATATAACAAATTACAGTGGGGGCTTGTTCAAGCCTTATATCTTGTATGATGGAATACACGACCAACTGTCCAGGAAATTATAGTAAAACGAATGCTTACCAATATAGCAGTAGGTAACATCAATGCACATGTTCCTTAATTACAATATTTAAAAACTGTTTGTCACTGTGTGAAATACAACAGATGTGTTACAGTAATTATCACGAGCCTTGATTAACATAATTTTACTGTGAGTGACAATGATAAAGGGTAGGTAAATCTTACTGTACCAACGACCCCACTGTCTTTTAAACCATACCTGCATTTGTACAAATCCAGATCTTTTGCCACTGATTCATAAAACTATTTCTGAAGCCACAGTCCCCACTGCGTCCCATTGGGTTGAGAAACCTTTAGTGGTGAGAGTTTCGGGTTGAGTAGAAATGTTATCTAGATTGACAATTGCCCAAAAAGTCATAAAAATCGGGTCAAAGTGTAAGCATGTCAACTTGCTAGAATGACTTCACAAAAGAGGGTCCAAAAAACGTGTCTGAAAATGTAAAAGCTGCCCACCTTTTATTAAACAACAGCGAGCGAGCATTCAAACGAAATGAGGTTTCAATAAAAGAAAACAAGATCTAGGTTTAGAGAAGGTGGAGAGACGAAGAAAGAGACACGGTCTGTCGGAGGCAGTACTCTGGATGTCCGTGCCGTTATCAGCTGGGTCAGTGTGAACTGTAATGGTTGGTTTACAGAAACGGCAAATGCCAGCAGCATCCGCCCTACAAGGATGTTACTGGGAGGCCGCGCTCCTCGAAGGCTGCCAACGTTCCTTCCTTCTTTCGACTCTATGACTTCCGGGGCACCGCTGACATGTCACAAGAGCTACTTTCAACAATCTCTAGTCGCACTGATAAACTTGGTGCTCCAGACCTACTCTGACTGCCTCCCCCTCTAGGAGTCACCTGTCCCACTCAAATACATGCCGATATTTTGGAACATTTACAAGAAAACTTTGTGGCTGACGGGGTGGAAGTTTTAGAGGGACAAACTAAAATATTGTTACTTCTGCCTTAAATAAATCAGCAGTCTCCCGCATCATTCCGGTGTTGTCAAACTATATTCAACAAGTCTTAGTTTTGATTTTCTTAGATTCTTGTTGTTAGACCTGTCTGGCTTTTTGCGTAGTCCCTCCAATTTATTATTTATTTTGTCCCCTTTTTGCCCCTCATACCCTTATTAATTTTTGTGTCCACTAGCTTTTTCAAGGTGTCGGTCAAGGGGATAGGTGTTCTTTCACCCTCATAGTGTTTCACCTCAGGCCTAGAGGCCTTTTCTGTCAGGAATATAGTTGGAGTCACAAAATGGTGGCTACCAACTGTCCCAACTGACAAACCTAGAACCTGTCCCATAGAGTAGAATAGGGCATTCCAGAACCTTCTGGTCCCTTCTGGACCTCTGAGGGTCAGCCTATAAAAGGCGGAATGCTGGTCAGCCGTTTTGTCTAACCAGAGAGAGTCAGCTGGAGGACAGGTTGTAGCAAAAGGTGGGGGTAGGATAGTCAGAGGGTTGTCTTACTGATTCACCACCCTTCCTCCCTTGGGTTATTTGTCCTGACCCTGCTGTTTTGAATGGCTGGAGACCCTGGGCGCCTGACCAACCCCTAGTCTAGAAATACAGGGGTGTGAAAAGGAGAAGGAGACTGCGGCGCTGCGGAGCGCGGTCCTCTGCCCAGTGGGAGAGACTTTGAAAGAATGCCCCTATATTACCAGCCTCTACCCAGCACCAGGGGTTAAAAAGTCCCTGAAAAGGGTAGGGAATAGGAGCCTACATGTGAGGAGAATTAGTTTTATCCCCCATCTCCTTGAGTGGTAAAGCAGGCTAGTGCCTTGTGACCCTGTGGGTCCTTACCAGCCACGCAGTCGGCAGATCGCCAATCCCCCTCGTGAGTCCGCGGAAGGAGAGGGGGGGCCGGATTTCCAGAGAGCAGTGCTGGTTTCTAGGAGGCAGCGCTGATTTAGCCGTGAGCAGGACCCCGGGGGCACCAGCCGCGTTGTTGTGGTGGTGCCGCTGATCAGAGAGAGAGGGCTGGCTGAAGGAAGTCGAGCGCTATCGCGCATGCCCCAGGCAGATCCACTTCTCCTTACTAGGAGGGGTCTTGGAGTGAGCAGGCCCGTGGGGAAGCCACTGTCAGCGGTAGCGTGGCCAAGGCAGACTCCGGACTGGTGCCGCTAGTCACCCGCGCATGCGCGGAAACGCCATTGCTGCCAGAGAGACGACGTGATCAAGCTGAGGAGAGATCGGGAGGAAGTAGGTGGGAAGCGAACATCGGCGCTTCCCCTCTCATGTAACCCCCCCTTTCCTCTGCTAACGCTCTAACAAGGAGGAGCGGTGCCAAGCAGGGGAGGAGGGACGAGGGACAGCAACGAGCGCCAGAGGAGGTTGGTTACCTCCCTCACTGTGGACAGAGATACTGGCCTCAGGGGCCCCACGCATTGAGACCAAGTAAGGAGGTTAAGAGAAGGGGGGAAGTTGGAGACCAGCGAGTCTACTTAAAAAGAATCAGACTGCCGTGTGGTAAACCAAGGGATAAACTAAGACTGGGGAATGATACCAAGCCTCTTTTAGGGAACTTTTAAGAATCCACTTTCCCCACAGGAGGTTTCCCTTCGGAGAACAAACTAACTTAAACCAATCTCTTCCCCTTACTGTTGCCAGAGCTGGTGAGGATCCTATGTAGGGCCATTTAAGTGAAGTATAGGAACTGCTTCTTTTGGGAGCTACTGTACTGTGTTGTGATCTTTTAAAGCCAAATGAAGTGATTAATCTGACAATTTTTGGGGAAGTTACAGATCCTATGACTAGGTGTAAAAGTGTACTGAATTGGAAAACTGATTCATGTAAAGATTAGGCAACTGTTAAAGTGACTCTATTTTTCATGACAAACTGTAATGTGTTGAACTGAAATTTCAAAGGACAAAAGAGCAGAAACTATTTTTATAAACAAGCTCATATTTTTCCAACATTGGTGTAGTGCCATTTTTGTGTGTTATTGCGTTGATTTACTGCTGGGTGGTTTGCAACCTTCACACATGTGCCTCTAGTTTCTGTGATTGACCCTAGGCCAGGCTACCCTAGGTGACCTGACATCCCAGGTTCCAACACTTGTTTTTACACAAACAGGACAAGCACGCGAGTGGTACATGAGTGCACGCCGCAGCTAGTGATCTGTTTTCAATTATCGCGTCCGTGTCTGGGCACGATAATTGAAAACAGATGTGGCCCGTGCGGGTAACCCCAAGCAATAGGCCGTGGGCGGAGCAAAGGCGGGACATGCACCCACCTTTGCCCAATTGCATGCTGTCTTTCTTAGAAAGACACACGCGAAGCCCAATAGCCTGTAACTAAAGCTGACCACACGCACGAGCGTGTGGTGAGCTTTCTGAAGCCCCTTACATAAAGTCGAGCAGCGCATGCGCGCTGCGCTAGGTTCGACCTAAAAATATAATACACTAATATTTAACCTCTAATCTTGAGTTCCAGAGTAGCTCACTACTTGCCCCAGAGCAAAGCGCTTCAATGCTTTGTGAGGGATAGTAATTGCTATATAAATACAATTTTCAATTACAATTAGAAACAAACTGGCAGCTGTCATGGGTTATCCGTGCATACAATTATTGAAGCTGCCTCTTATGTCACTCTCGCTATCTTGTCAATATCAAAAAGGGAGGGACTAGGGCTTGTTTAAGGTCTAGCACATGTGCCCTTTAAATCGACTATGAAAACAAGGATTGTGCAGTTTCTACGTGGCGATCTAGGTCTCCTTGTGTGGTGAATTCAGGGGAGTGCTCCTATTAGGGGCAAGGACCCTCACACACCCCGAGAGGTGTCATGCTTCATCATCATCGGGCAGCTACTCGTTGGGCCGGTGCTGCTCTGCCCAACGGGCTTCTGATGGTGACTCTTTGCCGGAGTTCTTTTCTCATTAGCTGACGTGAGGGGTGAGGTTTGGATGTGGTGTGCATGTGTGAATAGAAAAAGAAGAGGGTATGTGTGTTCAAAATGTCTAATAGGATCCAAAAACTATTTTAATTGTCGGGTCCTTTTGTCATGATTAAAAACATGAGTTTGGGCTAGTAATAAATATCAAGATCTATCTAGATTCTGATTATTATAAGTTAAGGGTGGACATGTTTCATGCCTCTTACTGTACACAAGGATCACAGCATTTCATCAGGACCAATTCAACTTCATCTACTCAAACAGGGATTGATTTGTGAGATTCGTGCAAAGCATGCCCTGTATACCTTACATAAATATGAAGTGCATCTCCTGGGGACAGGCCTAGATTAGGAAGGGTACAAAGAAATGATATTAAAAAAACAGATATTTCCAGGTTTGCAAATCTGTAAAGGATGAGAAAAACCAAAAGAGACCAGGTGACAATATTTGCAAACTGTGCAGATGCATGCTCATGCTGTCCATAACACTGCTATAATAGGCAGAAGGTGAATGCATGCAGTTACATTTATCACAAATCATACATTTCCTTACTGTGACCAGGTGTGTTCACCTTCTAGCATAACCAGAATAGTTATCTTCATACATTAAGACATTTTCATACTCTTTATACTGCTGTGTACATTAAGACCTCGCTGCGGTGCGGCTAACCCCGCAGAACAGGTAGGGGCGAGCAGCCCCACCGAGATACTGGACACACTTACAGATGCAGCCTTCCAAGACACTGGAAGACTCACCCAATGTTAGTACAGAGTATGGCCCCAGTCAGACAAGTGAGGCCAAAACGCTATTGCGCGTGCCAACGGTCCTGAAATATATTAGGTTGTAAATTTATAAACTACAAGTAACAAAAGGCTCTCTTTGACAAAAGCAGTAACCCACTGACCTATTTACATTATATGCACTTTGTGATCTGCATGGTACACATCTTGGCAGCTGGCATATTAACTCTCTGCGCTACCTTATGATGAGTCATCTCTCCAGGAAGTACATTAATCACTGGAGTTATCATGACATTTTTATTGATGTCTAAAAATTGCTGGAAGCAAGGAACGCTGCAGCAGGTGCTTTAAAAAAGAGAATATACTTGCAAACATAGCGCCCCCACCCCAAGTCAGCGCCCTGTGCGGTGGCACTGACCGCCCCGCCCTAGAGCTGGCCCTGCAACTCACAGAGGGATCTTGACTATCATTCCCCAAGTCAATGGAATGACTGAGTGGTTTATGACACCTGTTAAGTAACCAGTAGTCTTAAAAATAATCTTGCTACTATGTCACAGGGTCATCGAGGGACTGTCAATTGTAAAAGAAGTGTGGTATGCTGGTGCTGATGTTGAAATCGAATGGTCTGTAAGAAATTGTCCAGGTTGTGCAAACTCAGATGAGACTTTGAGAACTTTGCTTCCTATGTAAGTACATTACAGTGTCCAGCAAGCATTTGCAATGCAATAGGTCTCGCATTAGGAAAGTTTGAGCTATTGGTATTGTAAATGTAAATTTTTTTATTTATGTGTTGGTTTTGAAAATAGCGAAATTAATAGCTTTGTCATTTACAATGCCAATAGTTTTAACTTTCGCAAATGTGACACCTATAGCATTTGTAATGCAATATCTGTTGTATTTACGTGAATTAGATGTATTGATATTAGAAATAACACTTGCCTTTTATTTTTTTAAATAATACTTAAAAGTTATTGTAATTTATAATGGCAATAGCTTCAACTTTTGTAAATAACTTTTGTGAAGATTATGTTCAGTATATTTTATTGTGACGAAAATACAAGAACAGAAGTGAAATAATAACATCTTTTTGTGACATTTGTAATAAAGCTTGAAACATTGAGAGAACATATTTGAACCAGTTGTTGTTGAATGGTTGTACAGATTGATGCTGTGGTGGCACTGAGTAATGTTGTGGTGGCGACGAGTGATGCCGTGGCGTTCAGTGATGCTGCAGTAGATCATAGTGATGTTGTGGTGCCCCTGAGTGATGTTGTGGTGCCCCTGAGTGATGCTGTGGTGATGCTGAGTGATGCTGTGGTAGGGCGATAGATAGCTAGAGAGAGGGGGATAGATAGCAAGAGAGAGGGCGATAGATAGCTAGAGAGAGGGTGATAGATAGCTAGAGAGAGGGCGATAGATAGATAGAGAGGGCGATAGATAGAGAGAGGGCGATAGATAGATAGATAGATAGATAGATAGATGGATAGATAGATAGATAGATAGATAGATAGATAGATAGATAGATAGATAGATAGATAGATAGATAGATGCACAGAGTGAGGGTGATAGTTAGATATAGTGAGGGCGATAGATAGAGTGAGTGAGGGCGATAGTTAGATAGAGTGAGGGTGATAGATAGAGTGAGGTCGATAGATAGAGTGAGGTCGATAGAGTGAGGGCGACAGATAGATAGATAGATAGATAGAGTGAGGGCAATAGATAGATAGATAGAGTGAGGGCGATAGATAGATAGATAGATAGATAGATAGATAGATAGATAGATAGATAGATAGATAGATAGATAGATAGATAGATAGATAGGATTGAGTGAAGGAGATAGAGTGAGTGAGGGAGATAGATAGAGTGAGGGCGTGCACTGACAACTGGTGGTATGTGTCTGGTGAAAGTGTGTATTGACGGCTCGTGGTGTGTGTACCTTTTGAAAGCGTGCACTGATGGCTGGTGGTTTTTGCCTGGTGAAAGCATGCACTGACGTTTGGTGGTGTGTTTGTGGCTGGTGAAATTGTGCACTGACGGCTGGTGGTGTGTGTATGCCTAGTGAAAGTGTGCAGCGACGGCTGGTGTTGTGTGCGTGCCTGGTGAAAGTGTGTACTATGTCTGTTGGTGTGTGCCTGGTGGAAGCGTGCACTGACGGCTGGTGGTGTCTGTGTCCGGTGAAAGCGTGCACTGATGGCTGGTGGTGTTTGTGTGTGGTGAAAGCGTGTACTGATGAGTGATGGTGTCTGTGCGTGGTGAAAGTGTGCACTGACGGTTTGGTTTTCAGTGTAGTTGTGTGTGTGTTTGTTATGTGTGTGTTTGTATGTGTGGTTGTGTGTGTGGTTGTATGTGGTTGTGAGTGTGTGTGTGGTTGTGTTTGTGTGTTGTATGTGTGGTTGTGTGCATGGTTGTGTTTGTGTGGTTGTGTGTGTGTGGTGTTGTGTGTGTATGGTGTTGTGTGTGTGGTTGCACTGTAAGGCATTCTCAAGCGTGGCATGGCAGTGCTAGAGTTCACACCTTTCAGTGAGAGGCTTTGGGGTAGAGGTGTGCCAGAAAAAAACTCATAAACACCAGATTGCAGCATAATGTGTACTAAAATAGATCAGCCTAACAAAAGTGTGTAAAAGACAATACATACAAATATAGTTGTCTAACAATTAGGCGGGTCGGATGGTGGTGTGTCTGCCTGCTAGAAGCGGGCACTGATGGCTGGTGGTGTGTATGCCTGGTGGAAGCGCGCACTGACAAACGGTGGTGTGCCTGGTGGAAGCATGCAAATATAGCTGGGGTTGTGTATGCCTGGTGAAAGTGTGCACTGACAGCTGGAGGAGTGTGCCTGTTAAAACGTGTACTGGCAGCTAGCGGTGTGTGTCTGCCTGGTGAAAGCGTGCACTGACGGCTGGTGGTGTGTGTCTGATGGAAGCGTGCACAGACAGCTAGAAGTATGTGTGCATGATGGAAGCATGCACTGACTGGTGATGATGGCTGGTGGTGTGTGTGTCTAGAGGAACCATGCACTAATGGCTAGTGGTGTGTGTGCCTGGTGGAAACGTGCACTGATGGCTGGTGGTGTGTGTGAATGTTGGAAGTGTGCACTGATGGCTGTTGGTGGGTGTGAATGTTGGAAGTGTGCACTGATGGCTGTTGGTGGGTATGCCTGCGGTGGAAGCGTGCACTAACAGTGCACACTTTCACCAGGCACACACCACCAACCAATGGCCGGTGGTGTGTGCCTGGTGAAAGTGTGCACTGATGGCTGGTAATGTGTGTGCCAAAGAGAAAGTTTGAAAGTGTGCAACGAAAAAAATAAAAGTGATTAATGATAGGGAAACTCTGGATGAGAATGCTATATTTCATCGAGGATCTATTAAAGAAGGCAGGACTGGGGTGAAGGAACCATGCCCCGAAAATATACTGCACATTCTGCTTCACGTTGTGCAAAAAGACCAAAACATTACATTTTCCGTAAAGAATAAAAAAAAAAAATCTAGGCCCACTTTTACTTTTCATAACACATAGAGTTTCTTTCCATTCGTTTGTAATGTGTGATGTTTGTACGAAACGTCTGGTTTAAATACATGTCTCACCATGCGCAAGAGTGTGAGCTGGGTGCAAAAAGAAACCGAATACAAATAAAACAAGTTCAGTTCACGAGTCCAGTCATTAATTTTCGGAAGACTAACAATTCTAAAAAAAGATCCCATTCTAAATCTTGTTAGTAAAACCCAATCTTAGCCCCCAGGAACAGCTGTCAGATATGCCTGAATAAAAAATGTGGTTAATGATTGATCATTAACTAACAGTCTGAATGTTTCTTGACATCTGGTTATTTCCTGTTATCATTAAACAGGTCGCTGGTGCCCAGAATAAGGATGAAAAGCTGAGTTGGCCCTGCAGCAGTTCCATACTGCGTGGGCGCTCAGTCCAGCCCTTACCATCTCTCTGGGCATCGTTTACCGCTGGCTGACACTAGCAGCTGGTGACCCCCTCTTTAGGCGGAAAGCCCGGCTCCACAGGGTCACCCCGCTTCTGTTCTCAGGGTGCATTGCGGATGGCCATTGTTGCTCTTCCCCTCTCTGTGTTTTTAACAATGGGGTGCCCGCTCTGCTCGCGCACGCGGCGGCGCCCATTGTTCTGGAAGAGTCCATTGTTTCTGCCAGGGAAGAGGGACAGCCGGGCCAATTCAAGGGCACAATAGCGCTTTGGGATAATGTGCCTGTTGCAACGATCTATGAACAAAATCTCGGACACACATTTAAGGTAGCTGAGGACGTCCGTGCACCTGCGGCAGAAATCTATCTAGCTTCCGTCTGCAAACCACAGGGTCAAGTCTTGGTAAAATAGCTCAGTGGATTGATGTTCCCGCTGCAATAATCTAGGTGCAGCCGAGGTCACATATACTCTCAAATCTCATTAATATAGTTTGATAAATTACAGTTCCTGGCTCTTAACATGCCGATAGTGGTTTTTAATCCCAGTAATATAGTTAAGTGGGGCCATGCACCTGCTGCTGTTCGTCCAAAGTTCCACTGCCTTGGTGTTGACTTGGCTCACTATCTTTCAAAGGTGGATAAAGTGAGAGCCATTGACTCTGGTTACGTCACCGGCTATTTTCAGTGATAAGCAAAAGGGATGTGGTAATAAGTGCTACAGTTAAAAAAAAGTGTTTATGTGTTTTTTAAACTACTGGATGGCAAATTTAGCCCAGCGCCATTGTTTGGCCCAGTTGAGACACGCTTCTAAATTTGGTGACACGGAAGTTGAGTGGTGTGCTTTAAATAATCTTAATGTACACGTTCCGCGTGGTAGCAGGATGGACGGAAACACCAACCCGGATGTTATGATTGGCAGCCGCCAGCATACTGTGGCGCGAGCACTGCCCTTGCAGGCAGCATCACTCCCTCTTACCGCCCCCTCCACCCCACATTCTGGACGAGTCTTGGTGCCGCAAGCAGCGGTGTAACACACGATGATGCCCCCTCCACCCCCTCAGAATATGACGGGGCTCCCTGAGCCTCTCACACCTGCTCCCAGGTCTGGATGGGTGGCGTGGTGGGAGGTGAGGGGGTGTCTGGGGTGCTGGGCCCATGTAAGAGTGCTCCCGGGGAGACACGAGGCAAGGCCTCCCTGTGATCTGGTTGGCCTCCTCGTGATCTGGTTGGCCTCCTCGTGATCTGGTCGCCGGAGCTCGTCCACCCACCAGCCTTGCTGGGCGAAGATGGAAGTGCACAGTGAGGATGACACAGCATTATTTCACCGGCCCTAATATACGTCATTGGCGGTAACGCCTTTTATCCCGGTAGTACGAGAGCACATTTGTGGGGGTGTGACCAGAGTGTATGTGCATATTTGTTGTGTTTAGGGATCGTCTATGTTGTTTTTGGCCTCTGCCCAGACCTGTGACAGACAGGCGCAGGTGCATTGCTCTTAAAGTAGCAGGCCCATTGCTCATTTAATGTCCTAAATTAGCAGGTTCATTGCTCACTTTATGTGAATTCCGCCCAGACTTAAATAGCACGTCACTCACTTTGTGGTACGGTCCCTGTCTTAAATCACCATGCTCAGTGCTCGCTTTGTGATGTTCCCCTGGAGTCAGAGGGGCTGGGTGGAGGCGGTGCACAATACATGAGACAGGGGAAGGCGGGAAGCTGCAGACTCAGCGGGATCCCGATCTGCTGGAGATTGTTGTTTCTGTATTTTTAAGTGAGTGGTGAGAGCTGGACCATGTTTGGACTGGAAGAGGCAAGGTGGAACTACCAGACGAGCCAGAATCAGCCGAGCTGCCGGCACCCTGCAGCCGATGAGGAGTGGGAGGGCGGGGGCTGCCTGCGCATGCGCGCCACTCTGCAGTTTCGTTTTGCCGAGTGCGAGCCCGGAGAAGAGAAGTGCCGCATGAAGTCCCGGGTCCCAGGGGGCCCGGGTGAAGACCAGCGGGGAGACTGCGAGGCCCCCATGCCTATGGGGAAAGCTCCGCTTTTTGGTAGAGTGGCAGAGGAGCTCGAGTGCTCTGCGGGGCTCCCTTGGCAGATGGTGCGAGCACGAGTCCGACTTCGGTGAGGTGGGGGTGTGGGGGGGCTGTGTGCCGTGTGCCTGTATGTGTGTGCCTGCGTGTGCATGCGCGCGCCTGTTTGTGTGTGTGTGTGCGTGCATGCAGAGGGGTGGGGGCTGGCTGTGTCGGTGTGTGAGCAGGGGCTGTGAGTTACTCTGCGCAAGCGCGGCTCAGACGCGCGCTCCCGCGGTCAAAACTGAGACTGCAAAAGCGCGCGTCTGACTCGTGTCTTCATTCCTAAATACGGGTCACAATAGGTCTAAAGCAGACACCATCAATGCTTACGCATTGAGGGTAGGTCTGCTCGACCTAAAAATGTCTTGAGAAACAGTTGGCATAGATATTATGGGGCCAATTTCAGCTGATGATGAAGAAAATAAATATAGTATTATGTTGGTGGACAATTTTTCGAAATTGGTAGAATTAGAAGTTGTTGCACAATTGATTCTTCAGTAGTGACAACATTTTTTAATTAGATATTTTTTAGAAAAGTATTGCTCAAGAACATGATTAGTGACAACGGATCACACTTCAAATCAGCAGTGGTGGAAAATTTTCCATGTTACTACTCCAGTTTTTCGTGTAGCAGCAACGGAGCAGTGGCACACTCCAACAAAGTGATCAAAGTCATTATTCAATTAGCCATCATGATTAGAACATAGTGTGGGTGGAAGTTAGAAGGAAAGGTGTGGCACAGCGCCCAGAGCTGGTGACTTGGTTTGATCCAAGGTGGCATCTCAGCTCAGCTCATGTGACTCAGGGCACTAGCTCATTTAATCTCCCAGATGGCTAGAAAATGGTTTGGGCCTAAGTAACTACTCCTACGGTTAGCGGATTTACACCAGTTATACTCATGAGAGGCCGGAAAGCCTACAATAAAGACAATCTAGGTTGGATGAGTATACCTAAACATGCTGATTGCTCTGCAGAATCTGTTATTCAAAATTTACAGAAAGCACAGGATGCTCACAACAATATTTTGATAAAAATCACAACACGTTCATTGTTTTAAAAAATTTTTTTTATAAACTTTATTTTTGTTGCAGGTACACACACATATATCCTCCGCCCGTGGGCTGCATTTCCAAACTAACAATCGTGCGCTGATCTAGGATATAGTTATGGACACGGCCCATCAGCCCACATCCCGGAGGCCCCTTCTCCATTCCTCTATGTCTGGTGTCTCCGCGGCCCCCCAATGTTTTGCGATGTCCCTCTTGGCCACCACGAGCGCCAGGACCAAAAATATAAGGTGGTTGCGTGGTAAGTCTATGTCGCTGGTCATGCCCAGCAACGCCAGTTTCGGGTCGCGCTCTAATTCTATTCCCAGGACCTCCCCCTGCTCCGCAAAAATGTGTGACCAGTATATGCTTATATTATCGCATGACCATATTGTGTGGTAGAAGTCACCTGGGTGTTGTTGACATCTGAGACACCGGGGGTCTGTTATTTTCCCTGTTTTGAGGAGACTCACTCTATCAAAGTAAGTCCTATGGAGTACGTTCAGCTGAATGAGTCGCAACCGTGACTTAATAGCTACCTCTCGTGGGTGCATCAAGACCATTTCCCAATCCAAGTCCTCCATCTCGCCTACCTCCGCCTCCCATACTCTTCTAAGTTTCGTTAAGTCCCCCAGCATATTGTTAGTGAGTGTCTTGTATGTGAGCGAGACCGCCCGGTGTGTTATCTGTTCCTGCAGGAGCCTATCTTCCAGTGGGGCGTATTCTGGCAAATCTGTGGGTATGATGTTTTGGGCTCTCCATGCATGGGCTAATTGTGTATGTTTAAATAGTTGTGATCGGTGTAGTCCGTATTCCATTTGTAGCCTGCCAAACGACTTCAATTCCCCCCTATATATGACATCGCCGATATGTGAAATCCCTATATCGTCCCATCGTTGGAAACCTTTCAGCTTTTTAAATTCGGTCAGCCAATGGCATTGCCATAACGGCGTCTGTCTAGTCGGTCTCTTATCCCACCCCATACATTTTGTCGCTCGCGTCTACGCCTGAAGTGTGAGCAGTGTTGCCGGTAGAAGCGATCGTCGTGTCTTACCCCCGTATAGATAGTGGTATACACTGTGGGGTGACAGCTTCTGTCGTTCCAGTGCGTATGTCGGGTGGTCGGCCGGGGCATGGATCCACTCGTTGATTGGCGTCAGGTGCTCCGCCCAGTAGTACGCTTCTAGATTAGGCAGGGAAATCCCCCCACTATACTGGTGCCGCTGGAGCGTCTGAAGTGCAATACGCGGTTGTTTCCCCAGCCATAGAAAAGAGCGTAGGTCTGCGTGGACTTTGGGGAGCGTGGCGGCCGGGAGCGGGTAGTATTCGTTTTGGAGGACATAGAGGAACTTGGGGAGGGTAATCATTTTGTACATTGCGGCCCTTCCTAACAGGGTGAGCGGCAGTTGTCTCCATCTATTCATGTCCTCTACCGCCTCAGTCATGACTCGCTCTACATTTCTGTGGAACGAGAGCGCCTTGTCCAGAGTGATATATACTCCAAGGTATTGAAACCCCTCAGCAGTGGTGAGCAGTTGGTCAGGTAGGGTCCCCCACCTATCCGCTCCCCGTGGGTCATAGAGTATAGATTTGTTCCAATTTATCGTACGTCCCGCTCTTGCGCCAAAGCCCTCCAGTTCCCTGAATAACTCCGGGACCGAAACCTCCGGTTCTGTTATGTATAGCAGCACGTCGTCTGCATACAACGATACTTTTTCCTGTGTTTCCCCGGTTGTTTCCCCAAAGAAGCTGTGTATTTCGGGGTTTTGTCTAATCTTGGCGGCCAGGACCTCGATCGTGAACGTGAATAGTAAGGGGGACAACGGGCATCCCTGTCTCATGCCTCTGGACACCCGAAATTCTCTGGACAGTCTGCCATTGACGCGAACACGTGCTGTCGGGGCTGTATACATTAACTCTATCCATCCCCGAAATTTTGGGCCAAGGCCGAACCGTTGCAGTGTTGCCAAAAGGAACGGCCAATGTACAGCATCGAACGCTTTTTCTGCGTCCAGGGACAAAAACCAGTGGGGTTCTTTTCTGTCCCTGACTTCCTGCAACCAATTGTGTGTGCGTCTCAAATTTAGTTTAGTTGCTCTGTCTGGCAGGAAACCTGACTGGTCTGTGTGAATGAGATCTGGGATCACCGACCTCAAGCGCGTCGCCAATATTGTAGCCAGGATCTTCACCTCAATGTTAAGGAGGGAAATGGGGCGGTATGAAGCACCGTCGTCAGGGGGTTTGCCCTGTTTGTGGATCGGTACTATGGTGGCCAGAGCGAGGTCGGGTGGGAGTCGTCCCTCCTGATACGATTCAGTGTAGAGGGCTTTCAGATGGCGCGTCAACAAATCTGCTGTACGTTTAAAAAATTCCGCGGGGAAACCATTGGGACCCGGCGTTTTCCCTGTTTTAAGCTTATTTATGGTTTCGGAGATCTCGTCTAACGAGATATCTGTCTCCAGAGCTGACTGGACTCAGCGGCTAGAGCTGGCAGATCTACACCCTCCATATAGTGCAGTGCATCCCCCACCGTCCCGAGGTCTCTCGCAGCGCAGAATCCTGCATAGTGCGACGCAAAGGTATCGGCTATCTCGTGTTCGGTGCTCACCATGACGCCATCTGTCCGCCTAATCCGTTCCACCCATCTGGCTGCCCTCTCCTTCCTACTAAGCCATGCCAGGAGTTTGCCTGATTTGTCGCCCACGTCATAGAGCCGATGCAGGGTGGCTAGCGCCTGCGTCCGCGCCTCATTCGATGCTATTTCTCTATACTCCCGTTGCTTGTCTAGCAAAAGCCGTAGAGTGCCGTCCTCCTTATGTGTCTGGTATTCTCTCTCTAGTTGTAGTATTTCGGCCTCCAGTCCCACTATCACTGCCTGCTGCTTCCTACTCTGTGCCCTGTCTCTCAGAACCGTTTTCATGGCTTCCCAAAAGGTCACTCCAGAAGCAACCGAGCCTTCATTTTCTGCTATGTATACTTTAATGTCCGCCCTGAGGCCTCTTATCAGTTCTGGCTTCTGGAGATCCCAGGCTGCCATACGCCACTGTGTGCCTGTCCTACCTCTGTCTGCCCCCACCTTAGCGTATAATGGAGAGTGGTCCGAGATCCCCCGAGCCTTATACTCCGCCTCGTCGCCAGTGGTGAGATATTGCCTGGCCACGAAAATATAGTCCAGTCTTGAGAACACTCTATGTGCCCCGGAGTAAAAGGAGTAATCCTTATGCGTGGGGTGTCGCCACCTCCACACGTCTGTGAGACCCAGGTTGGCCACGTGTTGTGAAAGTGTCGTCTCCGCCCCCCCCTCTACGTGTTGGCCCCGTGCGGTCTAGCTCTTCCGACATAACGTCGTTAAAGTCGCCTCCCACTAGTTGTAGTGTGTCTGCGGTGTTCATGAGGATCGTGGCTATCTCCTTATATGTGCGTGCTTGTAATTTCGGCGGGGCGTAGACTGAGAGTACTGTGTAACTTTGCCCCCTCCAAGTTCCCTGTACTCCTACATATGTCCCTTGTGGATCGCTCCAGGTACGTGTTGTGTTGAATGGGAATGCTTTGTTTACCAGAATAGCAGTTCCTCTCGAGTCTTGGGTGTACCCCGCGTGGGCTAGGACCACATACCTCCCTCTAGCTATGAAGTTACATTTTTCGCCCCTGAGGTGTGTCTCCTGCAGGAGGACAAAGTCCGGCGCCACTCTCTTAATATATGCATTTACTAGCCCCCTCTTTATCCTGGAACCCAGGCCATTCACGTTCCATGTGAGGATCGATACCCCTCTACCGTCTTGAATCGGTGTCGTCAATGTACCTGCCATGGTGTGGTGCGGTATTCATGTTCTGTTCGGGTCTGTGCTGGACGCCAGTGGCTGTACTGCAATCCCTCTGATTGTGGCTGTCTTCCCCCCCCGCCTCCGCCCCAACCCTAACTTGTGTAACTGTTCCCCCCCAGCGATCCCCCCCCTCCCCACCTCCTTCCCCATCCAGACTCATCCCCCCTGAGGACCGAGCTTTCAGTAGGAGTCGGTCTGTCGCCCGCCCACACCCGCCCACTATTTAGTTATATTGAAACTTGAAGAGAATTTGAAACAGAGAGCAACTTCCCAAAAAAGAACAGGAAGACAGTGTTAAAGGAAAACCAAAAACAAAAAGAAAACAGGGGTTGGTGACCACTTGCGTGCTATCGTGTGCTCCGGCCGACGTCTGCTCTCGTCCACTCCAGCAGCATTCAAGAGTGAGAGTCTTGTGTGGCCGTTTCCGACCCACTATATTTGTCAGAGTTGTCTTGTTCCATGTCCCGTATCACAGTCACTAATGGGTGAGTGGAACCCTGATGAGTGTCACTTGCATCGTCCTCCGCTGCCGAGTCTCTAGTTTCGGCCTCATCCTCACCGTCTCCCTCCGAACAGGCCTGTTTCACAACACGATCCAAAGGAACAGGAATGGATGAGAGTGAAAAAAGTAGGTAAAGTTCTTAAATCAATGTGTTACCACAAGTTATTTCGTAGTATTGATTAAAAGAAGGACCCCCAGCATTTTCTTTAATAAGAGCTACTAATGTTCAATAAAAATGCTCCCGAGATATGTTATAACTTGATTGCTGGGCTTGATGATTTGCTGAATTAATTCAAGGGGCCATTGGGAAAGAAAGATGGTTTGATAGCATGGATGAAGATGGGGGGCTACAACAGGTTGTTGGACATGATTTTGAAGGGTAGAAGGAGAGAAAGTGCTGTGCCTGTAGGCGTAAGGCCATATATCAAGTTTTGGATGAGTTTTCGGTATGTGGAGGTAAACTGGTGTCGAGAGATGACAAGTTTGTTCCTCCACAAGGTTGGAGATTTGAACTGTTTAAACTAGTGCACGAGAGCCACTTGGGACAGAGTTTAACAAAAAAAACTACGGGAACAATTTTGGTGGCCGAGAATGGATCAGGAGATAGTTGAATGGGTGGTGAGGTGAGTGGACTGTAAAGAAGGAGACAAAAAGTAAAGGCTGATGAACAATCAGGTATGGGAGAGATTGCGGATCCGGGTTTGCCATGGCACCCAGTATGTTTGGATTTTATTGGACCATTGTGTGGTGTAAACACTGATTTCAGAGTTGCTCTTGTGATGGTAGATGTGCACTCCAATTGACTCATAGTGAAATGAATGAGAGAAGTCATGACAAGAAACACCATCAGAGTGTCGGAGGATATATTTTTAGAGAGGAAGGAAAGCCAGTACAATTAATCACCCATAATGGTACTCAATTGACATCAGGAGAAATGGCAAATTGTTAAACGTTTTGTGGTATTTCACACTCACACACCTCATTTTACAACCCACAAGCCAACAATGTTGGCCGGCATGGCTCGCCGGTGGGGGGGCGCTGGAGTCACCCGGGGGGTGTTGCGATTGTGGGAGGGAGCATAAAAAAAGAATATACTTACTTTTCCACCGGGTCCCGCATTTCCGCTCCTGCTCTCCTGCCTCCGACTTCAGGAACAAGAAGTAGACAGCCAGGCTCCCCACCCTAAGCCAATCACAACATTGGTCTGAGCGCCTTGACATGGCGCTCAGCCAGGGGCTGGAGGGGTTAGCATTTCTCAATGCAGGTTGTAATGCAGCCTGCATGAAGAAGGGGAAAGTGCGCATGACTGGTTTGGGTGGCCTGAGAGGGCTGAGCAAACAGTCATTGTGCACTTAGGAGTGGGCAAACCACTCCTTCCATACCCTGCTCCGAGAGCAGAGCAGCATCACCCACCTGCCCACCCACAAAGTAACACAAACATATGAAAGTTATTATCATTTTATGTTTTTATTTCTCACACTGCTTAAAAGCAGTGGGGCAACGCTCCTCCAGCATTACGGAGTAGCCACCACTGCAAGCAAGTGGCATAGTCAGCAAGAGATTCACATTCCGACTCCTCACCCACGCACACAAGGCTCTCCACGACGCGGGCCCCAGGAACCTCAACAACCGCCTCGCTTTCTACACACCAAACCGCCAGCTCCGCTCCGCCAGCCTCGCCCTTGCCACCGTCCCACGTGTCCGCAAAGCGACCGCCGGAGCAAGATCCTTCTCCTACCTGGCAGCCAAGACATGGAACTCCCTCCCCACCCACCTCCTGCTGACACAGGACCATCTCGCCTTCAGGAAGCAACTCAAGACCTGGCTGTTCGAGCAGTAGCAACCACCCCCCAGCGCCTTGAGACCCTAACGGGTGAGTAGCGCGCTACACAAATTCCCTGAATAATTGATTGATTGATAGTTGAAAGGGCCAACCACATTGTAAAGGGAGTGATTCAGATGGCGGTCGAAACGAAGTGCGTTGTCAAAAGAATGGTTGGTGATTTGGTGTGGGCATACTGCACCGCTGAGAATGGAGTTACAAAAAGAATTACGATCAGTGCGATGAGGGCACTGTCAAGTGCATGGATGAAAGTGATTACAGGTCTCAAGGAGGTATGTGGAGAAGAGGTAAAGTGTGAAGAGGAGAAGAATAGAAGCAGTGGTGGCTTACCTTGATCGAGGGTGGGGGCTAGATGGGGAGTAAAAAAAATACTTACCTCCTTGCCGCCGCGTCTCTTTATTCGTCCCTCCTCCGGCCGGGAGCAGGAAGCACTCAGGCTCCCCTTAGCCAATCACAATGCTGCAGTGCAGTGGCATGATTGGTCTAGTCATCGTGGTTCGGTGCTCAGCCAGGGACTGTGAGCTGTGGCATGTTCTCCACCCAAGCTGTAGTGCAGCCTGCATGGAGAACATGCAAGGTGCGCATAACAGTTTGGGCGGCTGAGAAGGCCGGCCAAACTGTAATGGGCACTGATAATGGTGCATACCACCCCCATGGGTGCCTGTTATGCGCATGGCCTAGGCCCCAAGTCCCTGGAACACAAAATCAAATGATAATAAACCACTGTTTATTATCTTTTTCTTTTCTTTAAGTTGCTGAGAGGAGGGGTGAAGCTCCTCCGCAACAGAGGAGGGGCTGCCACTGGATGGAAGGATAAGAATGGGTGATTAAATAAAGGTGAAAACTGGACATAATGAAGGTGGTCTCAGAAAGTTTCGAGGTCCATTTAAAGTGAGAAGGGTGCAAGGATTGTCTGTTACTTTGGAGAATGGGGAGTGTTGGAACATGAGCGTTGTATGAGAGGAATTCCTATCAGTGATACCAAAGCCCGGCGAACTTGGCAAATCCCACCTTTGGCAGCAACTTGTTGGGGGCTTCATTCTCTGGTGCCTGTGTCTGCCGCCGGCCTTCCCCTGCCGCCGCAGCTCTCTCGCTTCCGAGCACGGCCGCAGTAGGGGGGGGGGCCGCGAGCGGGAGGACTGCAATTACCGGCAGCCTTTGCTCCGTGCCTGGAGGCGCATAAAAGTCACGTCACCTCCCGGTGGAGCGGGGGAATCCTACCAGTGATACCAAAGCCCGGCGAACTTGGCAAATCCCACCTTTGGCAGCAACTTGTTGGGGGCTTTATTCTCTGGTGCCTGTGTCCGCCGCCAGCCTTCCCCTGCCGCCGCAGCTCTCTCGCTTCCGAGCACGGCCGCAGTAGGGGGGGGGCCGCGAGCGGGAGGACTGCAATTACCAGCAGCCTTTGCTCTGCGCCTGGAGGCGCATAAAAGACACGTCACCTCCCCGCGTCGCGGGAGCGCGCGGGGCAGCCGGGGCTAAGCCCGGGCAAAGGGCGGGCCTTCTGTGGCCCTCAGAGGCCTGAGGAGGCTGGGCTGGGACACCTTCTTTTCGTTTGAGATACCTCTCCTATGACTGCAACTCGTTTATAGGTTTGTCACAAACTCTATTGCTTGTTGTTTAGTAAAACTGTCTTCACTGACTTTGACACGGAGGCTATCTAGCGCATTAATACGTCACCATCTTTAATTATGCCTCCAAAGGTCGTAAAAGAAGACAGGGGTAGGCTGACTCTAGAGGGTGGGTCGTTCAGGGGTATGATCGAGCAGTATCTAACAAAAGCTGCTTCGGCGCTCGGTCAGGAGATCGAATTGGCTGAGCGGCGTCTCTCTACTGAGATTCAGAATAGACGTTCCTCCCTGGGGCCCTTACAACTAGCTAAAACTCCCAATACGAACGCCAGGAGTAAAGAGGTAGCCACTAGTGACATCGGTATCCCTTCTATCTTTCTTGATGCCACAACACTAGCTTCTACATTGGCAGATAACAGTTCGTCCCATAGTAACAGGAACTCTGGCATTGATCTCTCTTTAGAAATCATCCCAGAGGAATCAATGCTACTTCATCCATTAATGTCTAACTCTAAGAAGAATATGCAACCGACTCCGCAGCTACCTATTAATAAACCTTCTTTAAAGAGAAAAAGGGGGGGGACCACCCATAAGGGTAGGTGGCCAAAAGTATCTAACTATGCCCGCAATCCCCCAACGACGAGAAAAATAGAAAACGAGAATATACCACCAGTCCAGCCATTCACCAAAGTATTCCCTCACCAAGATCTATTAGGGAACAGAGATTCTTGTAAGATCACTCCTATTGCCCCTGGTAGAAAGAGTTAAGAACCTTGCCACGAAGTTGGAGTCAATAGAGACAGCAATCACTTTGAATACAACCTTACTAAAAAGTCGGACATCAGATGCCAGTAAGACTATCGGAACACACAACCCAGGGAAAGGGGATAATACTGTTAAACTGCCACCTTTAGTTGAAACTACAAAAGCTATCCCTCAGGTAGCGGAAACCCCCCCCCCCCCCCCCCCCCCCCCCCAAGACTAATATTGATTTAGAACAGCCTGAAACACCTAGGGAGAAGGAATTCGGAACCCTTCCACACAAAACAACAAACAAAAGTGGGGTCAATAACGGGGGGAAAGTAGATCAAAAAAATTCAACCGGTTCTAAAGTACACATTGATTTGCCCCCAGAGGCCGCCCATACGTCGCAATATTGACAAGGGTCCCTGAGCTGAAGCCAGGGAATAGGGAAGGGTATACCACTCTTAAAAATAAAGTGATTTACTGGTTAGCCAACAACAGACCACTACCGCCCAACATCAATGGGGAAATCATTAATGTCAGAAGGCTTGGGTGGGTAGGCCAAAGGCCCAAAAATACTCATGGTGACGCAATAATCATTAACTTCAGAGACTGAAGGGTCATCCCATATTTGAATGACTGGTACCAGGAATCCGAGTCCGGAGAGGTGGGGATAAGGATACATGACTTGAGCTATTTTTACCCTAGAACGCTCATGTTTCGGCAATCAAGGACTAGCAACCCATATCATAATAACAACTTGGGACGGGCACCTTTTTACGTTCCAACTTCAAACAGATTTGCTCCCCTTGCTGGGTTGGACGGGGTTGACTGACTTAATATCATGTCAGCCCCAACTCCCATTAGACTAAGAGCAGGCTATATACACGATGCACCCATGGGATTACTACCACCAGTCTTGCATGAAACTAGCAATAGGACTCCTAGCGACTGGAAGGGTGTATCTGGTGATGGAAGTTTGGAACATTCTTCTTTAACAAAAACGGAGGCGATAACAAACTTCGCCTGCGGGAACCAAATTACTACTCCTGTTGCCCCTATCTCTTCTAAAATATCATCAATATTAATAACTGAAACTCATAATCCATCTGCATCTGCTCAGGATTTATCACCTAAACCCAACAAACTGGCTATAACACTCATACCAGGCTCAGGACATAGGGACAAGATCATTAATCAAACAAAACAGACTCCAATTGTAGATCCCGAACATCAGAATCAATCACTTAGTGTAAACCCCGATCAAATGAGTACAAAAACTACGTTTGATGTTATGTTTTGGAACGTTGCAGAGCTACAAACTAAAATAATTGACCAAAACTGGAGGCTAACTGTAACGCCATCAGACATAATTGCCTTACAGGAGACCTGGCTCTCGTCACCATCCCACCTTCTGGGCTACAAGACCTTCTTCTCGGGAGCAATTCCGTCAACTTCGGGCAGGTCAAAAGGCGGTCTAATAACCTACGTTTCAAATACCCTCTGTTTGGGAAAAATTGAAGCTCTGAAGTTAGATCACTCTTATCAAGCCCTAATGATTATGGGTTGCAAAAGCTCCATCTATTTAGTGATAAATTTCTATAACAACCCCGGGATAGGTGACTTAAACGAGTGTTTAAATAGTATTATGGGACTGCTCCAAAATGTACACACTAGATATTCAGACAAATCTATTATGGTCATTTGGGGAGGTGACTTCAACCTGCACTTGTGTAAAAACAGTGAACGCGGTACCTGTGGTATCCAAGATGAACTTGGCAACAATATATCACATTATGTGCATACTACTTTAGGAAACCGAATGAACGAGAATATGGTCACTGAAGACTTGGGTTTTGCAAACAAGTTGGTCAGTCCCCCAGTTCCTTTTACAACCACCTTCAATGGTCGGGGAGCAAGTACAATAATTGATTTTATTCTGGTCCCTAATTCCATGGCATCAAGAATCCGTAATTTTGAAACATCTGTAAATACCTTTAGCGATCACTTCCCTAATAGCGTTCGAATAACCTTATTTCCCACAATAACAGATAAGGCTTATTGGAGCCTTTTGGACCAAAAATCTCTTACTTTAGACAAACTAAATGGTTTTACGCTACAATGGGCTAATGTAGACCAACAAAAAGTCTTGACAAGCGTTGTGAAAAAGGTACTCCCAGTCCGGAGATAATTCTTACCAGCTATGAGACCATTTCTAAAGTAATACGTGATGAGTTATCCATTACCAAAAAGACAAATAGGTCCAATTCTAGGAGGGGGTGGTTTAATGCGGAATATACCAAAGCATTAACTAAATTAAAGAACGCACTAACTAAAGCTATTAGGGATAGGCAAGAGATTGCAGACCTGAGGAAGGCTTATAACTTAGCACAAAGGAAACGAAAAACCCAAATTAAGGACTCCTTATGGAAACAACTTCATCATAGCTGTCTCGTGAAGGATTCCCTTACTTTTTGGAAAACAGTTAAAAACTGTTTCTTTGTGTAGATCAGGAATTGCCAAAACTAGAGTTAGCTGTTGATCCTGAAGCCTGGGTGAACCATTTTTCAACCATCTTTAAACAAGATGAAGTATCGATTCAAGACCCGGCTGACAATTTTGGGACACCAACATATCCAATACAGATAACCTTTGAACACGATAAAATTACAAAGGCTCTTAAAAAATCAAAATCTGGAAAAGCCCCAGGGCCGGATGGGGTCCCAGTAGACTTATTCAAGTTCCAACAGGACCTATGGTCCCCCGTCCTGATGAGAGTACTTGAAGCAACCACTCAGGCAGGTTTAGTGGAATCCTGGTCAACATCGATTCTGGACCAATTTTTAAAAAGGGTGATCGTAGCAATCCAGGGTGCTATCGGCCTATATCCTTGTTAGATACACTTGACAAGACAGTAGGGCGAATTCTTTTGGAACGCCTTCAAACCTGGGCGGAAGAAAATAGCATAGTCTCAGATGTGCAATACGGTTTCAGAGAAGGGCTTGGGACAGTCGATCAGGTTTTAAACCTCACGCTGTTAACAGAGAAATACGTGTCAGCTAAAGGTAGGCAACTATACATGGTCTATGTAGACCTCAGTGCAGCATTCGACTGCGTAAGTCACTCAAAACTGTGGGCAAAGCTCATTGACCTGGGAGTCGAACCTGCACTAGTCACTTTTCTTAGAGAACTTTATTCCAACGCCTCAGCAAGGGTCAGATATGGTATAGATGGAGCCCACACCAATTCATTTAGGATAGAGAGGGGGGTCAGGCAAGGGTGTGTCCTGGCCCCCTTCTTATTTACCCTTTACACTAATAGTCTCGAACAAGAAATGGTGAGAGATAGTAATGATTTGCCTACCATTCAGCGTCGTCCGATACCGGCGTTGCTTTACGCCGACAACGCTGTTATTTTAGCAAGAACCCCAGTGCAACTACAGCGCTCGGTGGACAGATACTGTGAGTATATGTCCTCCTTGAACTTAAATGTAAACATAATGAAAACTTTTACCATGACAGTGGGACAAACAGAAATAATGAAAAAAAATACATTTACATTACTAACTCTGTCTTAGATACAACTACCTCATACCCATAACTAGGGATCCTGATAGACAGTAAAGTAACATGGTCAAAAGCCATTGATGCGAGGAAATTATCCTTTCTAAGGGCCACAGCAGATGCTAACTTCTTTTGCTCAAAAACCCGGGAAGAGATCGCCCGAGGAAATGTAAAAAATATTCCAGGCCAAATGCACTAGTGTTGCAAGCTATGGTGCGGGTGTGTGGGGATACTCAAATGTAGATGAAATTCAGAAAGTTGAGAACTCCTTTCTTTGCTATCTCCTTTCAGTCCCCAGAAGTACAACCACATACGGGTGCAACCTAGAACTAGGCATCGACTATATTTCGGACCTGATAAAGATTCAGCCTATAATGATGTGGAAGCGCATCTGGACGAACGATCATTGCCATCTAACCAGAACCCTCATAAAGGAATGCATGTCACTAGATAAATCTCACAAAATAAGGTGGCTGGAATATGTAAAATTCTTTTTTAGCGATCTGGGCTCTCCAGGTTGCTATACTGAGCTGATAACGATCTCCAAAATTTCAAAGAAAGATCTTAAAAACTCATGTTTGTTACACTTGAGAGACATTAGATTGGCCAAAGAAGTTAAAAAAAAATCTGCACTACACTTACTGTCTATCCAAACCACTTTTTGCCTAGAGCCTTATTAAAAATCAGACCTCAGCCATTTTGAGAAATGTCTATTGATTAGATTTAGATTGGGTAGTTTTTTTAGGCTTATTTCATTTCCCACTCAAAATGATTGGTCGACAAGCCTTCCATCTTGCCCCTGTGATTGTGCTTCCAACCAAAGTAACATCCACACAGTACTGTTTTGTAAATTTTTTGTTGCACCCCGTAGTCGCTGGATAATTCCAATATTAAAGATCATGGGACTCCGAAAATGTCGCCCAGCACTACTGGCACTGCAATTGTTGGAAAATTAATTATACGCAAAATCGATTGCCTATTTTTTAAAATTTTGTAATAATCATCGCTCTAATCTTAATAGTGTGTAATTATTGTACCCTGAGGAATATATTCATCTGTGTATATTAATTTTAAAAATATATTTTTATCGTATTTTAACTGATAAGGTCTTTGAAAATGTTCTTTTATGGCTTTCTTCGAAAACCAAATAAAGATAATTTTGAATTTGAATTTGAATTTGAATTTGAGAGGAATTCAAGGGCTGCTACTGAAGCTAAGGAAGGTGGCTTCATGGAAGGGTCCAATGGTTGTAGTGATTTCATGATGATGTGATAATGACGTGTTGGGGTAAAAAGGACAGGAGGATGGTGAGAGTGAAAGGTTTGATGAAGAAAGTAGGGTCGGCACACAGGAAGGTGGTGGTTATAGGGTACCTAGACACAGAAATCCTCCAAGGTACGTATTATGATTGTGTGTGTGGTAAAGGCAGGTCCAGACTGGCCGTAGCAGGCACTGGGAATTTCCCTGGTGGGCCACCAGTGTGGGGGCCAGTTTTGGATCCCTGGGGGGCTGTTTTTGTCACCGGGGGGGGGGGGCAGTTGTGCAGCATAGCTGAAATATTGGCCTCCTGTAAAAAAATCGGCAGCAGTGAGACAGGAGTATTGCTTTCCACTAGCACCCCCCTCCCCCCAGGGGCCTGGCAGAGCTGTTTGCCAGGGCACGTTTCCTTTCCGAGTCCGGCATTGGTAAAGGTGACGCCCTATAGTCATTAAGAAGAGGAGGGAGATGTGGGCATACCTTTAGGAGCATTTGTTTTATTATAAAGGGTGATGCCCCATTGTCATTAAAAAGAGGAGAAAGATGTGAGCGTACCTTTAGGAGCCATTGTTTTATTACATTATCTTTTGTTGTTCTTTCCTAGTTGTTTAGTTTACCTCTGTTAAATGCCCTGATCTTGCTCTTTTGAGATATGAAAAAAAGAAGATGGGTTATATCTTGATTGATGGGCTTGGGGCATGTATTCCTATAAACATAGAACATGTTTGTGTTGCTCTAGTGTCTTGATGTTCTATAACATAGTTGGGTTCTTTCTTGAAGTCAGTTGTCTGCTGGCTGGAGAGGGAGTGCCAACTGCAGTTATCTATGTCTGGAATAAAGAAGATATAAAACCAATATGGAGATCATCAGTTATTGAATTACAAGAAGCTATTATTATTCTTAATGCTGTAATAGTATACCCAAAAGTCAAGGTTACATTAGTGGCCACCATATGCAAGATTACCAGCAGTGATCACCTCAGTGCATCAGGCATGGTTTCCAGCAGTAATGTAAAAATGTTTTGTCAATGTGGAATGTCTCCACATGGGTAATACATACCAGCCATTGCTGCAATGCTGCTAGCACCCATTTACTAATATTAGTAATACGTGCTTCCCAATGCTCTTTGAGTTTTATTTCTCAAATATCAACATTGATTATATATGTTGGAAATTAAACAATTCTTCCCCAAACATCAACTTATGAGTTCCCAAAATGCACATATTTTCAAGTCGAATTCGAACTTTTTAGTAGTAGTATACATAGATGTTGTCCGGCGCCCGTTGCACCCAAGACATTCAACATGACCACAAATGTCAGTCAAGCCAGTGAATGCTCCTATGCTCCAGCTGCTCGCGAGTAGGTCACGTGGTCTGGAGTTCCTGTCTGCATCATCAATGAAGGACCAGAGCTACGGAGGGAGGTGTGCGGCTTGTCCTGTGGAGCTGTTTGGGTTGTAGAAGCAGGAGAGATGGAAGAAGTGGAAGTAGATTGCCAGGAGGTGCATCGGGAGGAAGACAACTGAGTCTGAGTGTGTGAAGAACCAAGGAGACGAGAAGCCGATGGAGGAGACCTACCAGTGTGGCGACCAGGAAGATTGCTGTAGCAGAAGTGAGCTCAAGTCCAGCCATCAAAGAGAGCAGATGGACACTGTGGCTTCATACGCCTCGAACCTGGAGGGCTGTGGAGGCAAGTACCAGGTTTTAGGACATTCTCCAGACAGAGCTGGTGGGCTGACCTCTGAGTTCCTAGGGGTGGCGAGTACTTGTAAACAAGCAATTAGGAAAGTTTGAGCTATTGGTCTTATAAATGAATTTTTTTTATTTATGTGTTATTTTTTAAAATAGCTAAATTAATAGCTTTGTCATTTACAATGCCAATAGTTATAACTTTCGCAAATGTGACACCTATTGCATTTGTAATGCAACATGTTTTGTATTTACGTGACTTAGGTGTATTGATATTACAAATAAGGAAAAAAAGAAAGAAAAATGGACCAACAAAAGAAGAAACGGGTATGAAGAGAAAATGCAAAACAGGAAAAGGACAGAAGAATGAAAACAAAACTTTTAAAAAAGCTTGAAACAAAGGGCAAGAAAATAAGAGACAAGAGTATGATGAAATGGAGAGCTAGAGGGGTCGGGGTGAGCACAGAACGAAGGTAGGAATGATTAACCGTCAGCACCAACAGTGGACATGCGATGGTGAAAATTGTGCTCTGAGAACAGGACGGACACAGCCGTGGGCCACAGTGCAGAAACGCAGTTAAAGCTCAACGTGAGAGAAGTACAGACACACTTTGCACCAGTGAAACTAGACACGAGATTGGGAGTGGGGCTGGGCCGGGCGGTGCTGCTCTGCACATCATGGAAAACAACAGTTTATCATGGCGGGGGAGGAAGAAGCAGACTGCGGGAAGAGGGCAGGGAGGGAGACGGCTGTTCGTAAAAGATGGAGACAGAAAGAGGGGACCGTGAGAAGAAAAGGCGGGCAGAGACAGGAGAATGATGTGAGCGCGGGACTGGTGATAGATATCAGGGCAACAGGAGGGAGAGGGCGCGAGGGAAGGGACTGCGGGTCACAAGAGCTTTCTGTGCCGGGGAGGAAGAGGAGATAAAGGAAGAGGGAGGAGATAAGACAGAGAGCAGCAGGGGGAGGGAATAGGATGGAGAGATGTGGGAGGAAAGAAAAAGAAGGAAAGCCGGTGGAGGGAGGGGTAGAGAGGGAAGCAAAGAAATGTGGCTGGCGAGAAGGGGAGGAGAAAAGAGATAAGAAGAAGGAGCTAAAGTGTGTATTAAAGTAGAGACAGAGTCCGAATACTGTAGAAAACAAGCATCAGAGAGCATAAAAGGAGACACGGCCTGGCGGCTGTGAAACTGATAGTATGGCCGGCTGGCCGTGAATAATTAGGGGATGAGAAATGCGCTGGGAGGAGAAATGCAACGAGCACGCTGAGAAGCTTGTGGGAGGGAGGCTGGGCTGCCTTTGATGTGGTAATGCGAGGAAGGCAGGCAGGCGGCTGGTGGCATTGTGCACGCGCTTTTTAGGGCTTGCGCTTGCGTAATGACCTAAAAAGCACACATGCACTGCATGGAATCGCCAGTGTAATCGCCAGTGGTTAAACTCTGGATAAGCCACTATAGAGCTTCGCCAGCTATGTGCAAGCGCATCAGCAGGCGAGCCCTAAAAAGGGGAGAAAGCACTAGCACACAGGCAAGCACATGTGGTTAGATTATGGCACTTTAGGTCACAATGTGACCAGTGGCGTAACGAAACATGAGGCCCCCCCCTGCAAAGTACATGGAGTGGGGCCCCCCACTCTCTGGACCCAGTAAGGAGCGTGCAAACCAGGTGTCCACCGCCCGTGCGCAGTGCAAGAGGGCCCCCCTGGAGCTCGCCCCCACACTGTGGAGGCTGCATGGGCTATTGTTGCCCCACTGCTTATTGCCAAGGTTTCTAGAAAACCGAAATCTGTGTTCCAGAGTTATCTAGTAAATGCTAATTTGTATAATAAAAAAGAGCCCTAATCAGAGAGTAGTAACCCTAATGTCCCTGGGTCCTGGTGCCACTGTTCCTGTTGCTCTAATGATAGCTATGTCCCCTATTTTAGATGACTGGAGTGATGTCGCATAGGTTATTAAACTGGGAATGTAGAGGGTTTCTTTTGCAGGTTTACAAGGCCCAATCTGAGAAACGTTTGCTTGAGAGGTTCCTTCTTAGTTTGAGTATTGTTACCCTTTTACAATTTTGGATCCCAAACCACTGTGTATTTTCTGCTTCGTTCCAAGTACTCACGAAGGAAAGTGCCCATGAGCTGAAAGCACTCCTACCGGTTGCATCCAACCTGACTCTCCTGGATTCTTTCTTGTTCTGGGCTGCCTTAGCAGTCAGACACTTACAACCGAGTTCATGTTTGTCAGCAGTGCATTGAAACTCCATCAACTGACCTTAAAGATCCTGCCAAGCTGGTTGAGTTATTACTTTCAGAATGTATTATTCTAGCCCTGGGCCCAATACATTGCAGGGGTTGGGCTTATTTCAGTACTTTATTATTAAATGATAACAGGATCATCATAAGTAATCAGCTTGAGAGGGCCTATCAGATTGTTCACAGTAACCATACTGGTATTATCAAGTAAAGCACCTCCCAAAACTATTCACATCTTAAACAAGGTAAACAACACTTAACCACAATTGTGCATGTTATTAGACATGCCATCACCAAAGGCACCGCCAGGGGCTGCCACTGGAGCTGCAGCCTTCACACATTATTCCCCAGACAATGCTCAGCCCTTGCAGCCTTCGTTTCCTCTCTGAGATGAGCACTAACCCTTGAGGCTGCTCTAAAGGACTCCAGCTCCACACCCAGTCAACATTGATCTGTGTTACTAATACAAGTATTGAGCTGAGTCCCTTTTTCCCTGCTCAGAAGCATCTGATCCAGAGTGGACGAAGTCCCAGTCTTTCTTTGAAGAAGAAGGTAGCTGAGCAGGATATTTAAATACAATATATAATAAGCACTGTACCTTTCAAAGGTTTATCTTTTTCCTGGGATGACAAGCACTAACCTTCTTTTGTAAAATAAATAAATAATAATAATAAAAAAATTATAAAGCACCTTGTTACTCCATTTGGAGTATTCCTGCGCTAGAAATGAATTCTCCAGTATGGAGCCAAAATGCACAGTCGACCCGCCCTAAATTTGTTTAAAAAGCCAAGTCTTAAGTTTCTTACGATAGACTAATCCTGAGCATTCCTGTCTCAGATCCAGAGGCATGGCGTTTCACATTGCGGAAGCCAGAAAACTAGAGGAACATCCTTCCATGGGTGTATTTTTCACGATGGGGATTATGGTGAACGCGGCTCCTGCAGACTTAAGACCTCTTCTGGATCGATAAGGCTTCACCAAATACAGGTAATAAGGTCCTTTATAATTCAAGATTTTATGGTAGAAGCACGTGGCTTTAAAGGACACTCTCTTGCTTAGTGGGATCTAGTGAGTTTAGCAAGGGCTGGTCCCAGGGAGAAGCGTCTCATGATGTTCAGCAGCAAACTTGCTGCCGAATTCTGCACCATCTGGAGCTTTCTCAACCTCCCTTGTGTGGCTCCAATAAATAACACATTACATTAATCCAGTCTGGACATGGCCGGGGCCTGGACTACTGTTTTCCTGGCGGCTTCACACAGAGAAGGCCCCTGATCTTGTTCAATGTTTTTAGGATAACAACACATTTCACCGCGAGGCTGGCTGTCTGGCTGTCAAATGATAGATTTTGTCAAACCATATTCCTAGGTTCTTCACTTTCGGCTAGTGAACCGGTACTGGTCCAAGTGCGTCTGGCCAAAACTCTGAATCTGACATATGTTTGCAGTTTCCGTGTCAGTGAAATGGCCTGCATGCCCTGCTCAGCAGTCTGGAGAAGCACAGCCTGGAAAGAACATCCCAGATACTGCAAGGAGTGCACACTGTTTGGCTCCAGCACACCTCAAAGAGTAGCTCCCGGAGTGGTGTGATAAGTGAGCAATGCCACCTCCATGTAAGCTGGCAACGGAGCCCCAGCACTGTTGGAAGGGCCCCTCTGGTGTGTTTGGGCAGTGGTGGTACAGATGGAGAGGTACTACGCCTCCTGGAGCTTGCCATCAATCATGGCGACAGATAATCCAGCCACCAATTGACTGCCCTTTGGGCTGTTCAAAACTGTGAATGACATTTTCAGCTAACCAATGACTGTAGGTGGCAGCTCCATTGCCCCAGTGGGCACCATTGCACCACGAGTGCTTTCAGTATGTTAAGATTTGCTTCCATTATGCCACAGAAAGCATTACGGAGGAGACCATTGTGTCAAGTATTCCCACATAATGTTCAGAATTGTCATCATTATGCATAATTAGATATGCCCCATCATTCATTATTTGTATATGTTTGAATATGCACATCCCTCAATAATCCTTAATGCGTGCTCAGAGTTTCTTCATCACCCAGTGATCCTAACTGCATACCCAGATTTGCACCATCGCCCAGTAGTAATCAGTACATGCTGATGTTTTCAAAGTCATTTAGAAATGTCGACTGAATGGTCACATTTGTAGAATCACTCGAATTCTATTTTATGCATGGATTTAAATCATCACTTAGAAAGGTTGTGCGTGATCACGCTTTTCAGGAACTGAGATCTTTACTCACTGCCATAAGCATTCAGCTCAAGCCTGGGCTTGAGCCGTCTGATTCTATCAGTGCAAGTGACTAAGGGACCATTTAAGTGTCACTCGTAACCCCCTAACACCTCTGCACCCAGAGTTACTAGTATCCCTAGTATTGATAGCTTGGGAGAGAGATAGAGGGTGGAATGTATGTATTTTGTTTTATTTCTCAATCGTCTGAGCTCCAGCACACAGTTAAATCTTGAAAACATATACATGAAAACATTTATACATCACCTTGACCGCTTTTCTTGTCTCTGTTTCTAATTGGCAGCCATTCATACATTACTGTTGCCCGTTACTCTGCTTGAACAATTAATGAATGCTTTTAAATTGAATGTACTTTTTCATTGTTCTCTTTCCAATGTTTTTCATTATCATGATTATGAATTATGGAAAGTTATTTTGTCTGTTCGTCATCCTTCAAGGGTTCTGTCGACATATACTATTCCTACAACAAAGGGATGGTGTTTACATCGAATCATTTATGCTTGTGAAATATATGCAATGTACATTTCACAACTGAAACAGTAATACCTGATGCAGTGTGAAACTATATGTTACTTCATAAGGAGTACTAAAGTGGTGCATAGGTATGTAGTGAGCTGAGTTGAGATAGAGTTGGGCGAGCCATTGAAAGCTCGAGCCGGCTAGGCTTGAGGCCCCATTGCAACCATGAGCCCATAACGAGCCGAGCCTTCATGTGCCTTCTGCCTGCCTCCCTCGCTCTACCTTTATGGACAAAGAGGTGAAAATAGAACCTTAACATTTGATAGAAAGGAGAGACAAACAGATACCCATTCAGTGAATGATTTGTACAAAGTGGAACCAGAACACTTGGATTCATTGCAGCGTCCCCCGTAACTAAATGGTGTGATCTTAGGCAGATATTTCTTTTTACCTGCTTTTTCCTCACTATTGCATATGAAAGCACCTTCAAAAATGTGAAAACTGTCTTGCCTCTTAGTTCATTAATAGCACTATTGCCAGGGTGGGGGCGGAGGCAGAAATGGTTATAAATTCACGTTAAAAGCTATCACTTTTGATAAGTACGTCTCAGACAGTGTTTCCATGTGATTTATAATGTCACAGCTTTCACTTGTTTAAGAAGTATGATTTACATCGCAAACGTGTTCGCGGCTCGGCTCGTGCACGGGCTCTAAGAACCACGCAGACCCTTGGCTCGGCTCTGTCTTGTCTCGCACTGTTAATTTGTTGGACCACTCACTTCTAAGTCGTGGATTTGTCTACCTACCTTCCATGAGATCATTCATAAGTTATTGTCCATTTACTCCCTTCAAATTTCATGTTTAACTTTCCAATGATGCGTCCTGAGGGAATAGTCCCATTGTTTCCCAATCCCCCAGGACTGGGCGCGCGCTCCAGCCTTCCTTGGGTGACCTTAGACCTGACTGGCGTGAGCAGTAGTTGCCCGTTCCATTTCCTAACTACATTCTATGACGTTTATCACAAACAACATTGTTTTTTAATTTATGGACGAAATGAAACTTTGAGTAGAAGAAAGGGAACGGATATATTTATATGTAGAATGTGTAGAACTCTGTCATGGTGGGCCTCCTCCCACAGCTGCTTAGGTTTCGGGTTGCTATGTGTGACATTTTCAGAATTTCAGAGTGATTAATACAGGGGCGACTGGTGACATTTGAAAGTGGTGGGGCGTAAAATAATAATCATACTGCACCGTAGCGAGCGAGCGCAGTGAGCGCGCCCAAACTACCTATGGAGGGTTCGGGGGGATTTCCCACTGAGAAAATTTTGAAAAAAGCGAGGACAAATGGTGCATTTTCAAGCAAATTTGAGAAAGCAGGAAGGTTAAGAAAGCAATTGTGAAAGTGCAGTTATTACATTAATAGATGTCATAACATAGGTAGCTGCTTATTCAGCATAACCACAGAGCTTCATACATTCCATCCTATTATGCTGCTGAATTTAGACTATAAGACTTTCATGAAAATCTCATCTCTAAGAGTAGCAGAAGTTGCACAGCAGTTGGGAAACAGCCTTTACAAAGCATTGGGAACCACACATTACCTTTACCACGTTTCCAGTGGGCTGGTGCTGCAGTCAGAGACAGACAGACAGACACCAAGTTTAACGGTCAGAAACCCCCTTGAATCACCTTGACATGAGTGCCGTGCCTTCCAGTTTTCTCGACTACAGCCTCCATCTTACAGAAAGACACTACAATATATACCCAATATCTATGCTTGAAAAGTCACTACATTTCACACCTCAAATATATAAGTGTGTCTCTGAACTGCCTGGCATATATGCTCATGACAAGCCCCACATCTTCTTCAAATGTATTGGCACCAAGCAGACAACAAATCCCTCTGGGGAATTTCAGTAGATATACCTTATGCAAAGGCGTTTATTTTCCAATTCCATTTCCTTCCCGCAGGCACCAGTCCAAATGATAGTAGTGGGCGCCAGAACAAATCATGGAGCAAACCGCCGCCGCATCCTATGTAATCCATTTCAATTCCAGCACAGCCGCCCGCGACTTAAAGCTGCCTGCCATTGCCTGCATTCGTCAGCAATGTAAGGAACTGGTGCTGGTATGTAAAGCAGCGCACCGATATCTTCCTAGTTTTGTGCCAATTTAAACGGGGGTAGTAGCACCTCTTTGGGATTATTATGCCTCAGGTGGCACGTGCTTAGAGTTCTCGCATGACAGGCCAGGTTACGGTAATGACGGACATGGCGGGAATCCTTGCAAATCGGCTTATACAGAATAAAGTAGAGCATAATACAGACCCCCCAGGATATAGCGGCATGGATTCGCAAATTTAGCGGCACAAATATGGAAATTTAGCGGCACAAAAATGTAAATTTAGCGGCATTTTAGCGGCACTTTATTTTACTCATAATCATTCATTTTCAGCCTTAAATCAATGGAAACTGTATTAGTAGAGTATTCCACTTTGAATAGGCAACCTGGGATATGGAACAGAGGAAGCAGCCCACAGGTGAAGGCTGTTATTCATTGGAATTGCAGTTCTTTATCTGCCAGTTGGGCTATGCCGGCGAGACACAGTTACCAGCATCACTGCCTCCTGTAATTATATCATTGCACCGGCCATACCATTACCCCCCACACTTGTGCTCTGCTGTAAGGTAATCTGCATTTAGGCAGAGAAAAAGGTTACTCACGCATAAAGGTTGGGCACTGGCATAGGTCTTGGGCTAGAATGGGGTCATGAGGCTGCTAGTCCAGCTATATAGTCTGCAGCTGACCACGAAAATGCCAGCGCACCCCGAGGGTGAGGAGAGTGGCACTGCTAAGGATGGTCTTTGCGCTCACAGCAGTCTCCTTCCTCGATTGAAATATACATACTGTTGTATTCCTGTATCTGGCGCTCTGTAAACCAAGCCTTCAATTGTTAAAATTACAGGGATACACCCAACATATTCCCGCCTGCATTAAAGCAATAATAATTCATTTGAGAAGCGCAGCGCATTCGGACCTCACGGAGAATGAAGAGTTTTCATTATCGAACTAATGGCCTCTTTTTTCAATTACATGCCGCTTTTAAGTATCTTTTTCTAACAAACTATTAACTCCGACTTTCCAGCCTCAGAAGGGAAGTGCTCTCTACAGTTTCATCTCTATTTTTTTCCGGTGCTCAAGGCAGAGGTTCTGGGGATTTCATTTTCGAACCCATTTCAAGATACAAGTCTTGCACGGGTGACTGGAAACTGCTGCTGGAACCCCCAAAAATACAAACAGCAGAGGCACAAAGGAAGGAAGCTGCAGGTCCCCCGTCCCCCCCCCCTCCCTCCCTCCCTCCGTCGTGTTTGTCAGCCCGGGCTGACAGAGCTTTGCAGACTGGTGAGCATCAAATTACAGCCGTACTTAACAGGTCTTTAAAAGACCATTACATGTAAATGAGTTGCTCTTGCTGTAAGCGGGAACATGCCATTCAGCCGGTTTGAAACGCAGCGGGAGGTGGGGTCTGAGTGGGGGGGAAGGGGCACCCGTCCTTTAATTGATAAAAAGAAAGACACAATCACTGCAGGGCAAACACCTGTGTCGTGCCCTGCGTCGAGAGTGAGTCGGTGTTAGACACGCAGTAAAATGTCTGCAAACTGGACAGATGCCAGGACCGTGTAACATGCAAAGACCCCCCAGGATATAGCGGCTGCCGGCTTTTGTAAAAATGCAGCGATTTCTACTAAAGTGCCGATTTCGCGGGCACTTTGGTAAAAATCGCGGCATTTTTTAAAAAGTGCCGATTTCGCGGCAAACCGCGAAATCGCGAAATCGCGATATCCTGGAGGGTCTGATAATAATAAGTGACCTGACCCACAGCCTCGGGATAATATCTTATAGAAGCGGTTCAATGAAATTATTTAAAAAACCATTATCAAAGCAAAAATAAGACTGAGTCGGCGCTCACAGTGGTTGTCGACAGTATCCGCACTAAGGTCGACAGTGGCCAGACTGCCTTACTGGTGCTGTTAGACCTTACTGCGGCCTTCAACACCCTGTCCTCTTCCATCTTAGCTAATCGACTCAGTGAGGTGGGAGTAGCCGGTCCGGCACTCAGCCTTCTAACATCCTTCCTTGACCAGCGGAAGCAATGGGTTAAGCTGGGCGACTTTCTCTCGCCCGTCAAGCCTGTGAAGTGTGGGGTACCCCAGGGCTCTTCCCTGAGCCCCATGCTCTTTATTATCTACCTGGCCCCACTCGCCATGCTTGTAAGATCCTTTGGGCTGGAAGTTCTCTCCTACGCCGACGATACACAGATTGTGGTTTCCATATCACAATCGGTGAACATAGCGGCTTTAAATTTCAAAAACTGTATGGAGGCAGTCGCAGCTTGGATGGTTCAGAACTTCCTCAAGCTGAACGGGGAGAAAACGGAGGTCCTCATTTTTGGAGGCAAACATGAGATCTGGTCCATGGACTGGTGGCACCTGTCCCACTCCCGCTACATCGGCCCGAAACCTGGGTGTTATCTTGGATACCACCCTCACTCTAGACAAACAGGTTAATAGGACAGTCTCCACCTGCTGTGGTGTGCTAAGAATGCTTAGAAAAATCTCCCATTATCTCTCCCCTGAAGCACGAAAACAGGGCGCGGTGGCTCTGATAGCCTCCCGGCTGGACTACTGCAATGCACTATACCTAGGCATTAACAACGGCTTGGTCCAACGCCTTCAGATCGTGCAAAATGCAGCGGCCCGCTTTGTTGTAGGTGCCCCGAAGCGTGTGTCAGGCACTGCCATCAGAAAGAACCTGCACTGGCTCCCCATCCAGGACAGGATTAACTTTAAGGCCCTCTGCCTCACGCACCACGCCCTAAATGGGACTGGGCCAGAAGACATTCGTCCCCTCGTGTCCTTCTATGTCCCCGGCAGGGCTCTTTGCTCTGCCGACAAAAATCTTCTGACAGTTTCCCTGAGTCCGTAAGGCCAGATGGGGTGGAAGGGCCTTCCGCTCCATCGCACCCAAACTATGGAACACGCTCCCTGATGACCTCAAGGAACTTGCCTCTCACCCCCTCTTCCGCAAATCACTTAAGTTCTGGCTTTTCCGAGAAGCTTACCTATGATCTGCACATCACCTGTTTATACTGCTATACCATCTTTCAGCGCCTTGATGCCTTCCGCATTAGTTGCGCTCTACAAATTCAAATTCATTCTTTCATTCATTCGCGTATATAAATTACTATCTTGGCATGCTAACTGACTGTAAATGGTTCTTTCTTTCAGCCTGTGCATAGCACGTGCTTCAAGTTCTCGCATGACAGGCCAGGTAATGGCTCCATGATCTGATCTAGTAGTGTTAAATCAAATGACGGACATGGCGGGAATCCTTGCAAATCGGCTTATGCAGAAGGAAAGTAGAGCATAATAAGTGACCCTCGGCCACGTGATAACATATTATAGAAGCGGTTCAATAAAATTATTTTAAAAACCATTATCAAAGCAAAAATAGGACGTATATAAATACAACTAAAGAAAGGCAAGCGATTCGTCGAATTTCCAATTTAGGATGGCGAAGACAGTAACACTCCTGCAAGACTTGATACACAGCATCAACATGAACACCAAAAAGAATGTTTTTTTTAATTGAAAAAAAAGTTCTGAAATATACCAGCAAAAATTGCGATGCTTTTTATCCATGCATTTTTCTAGCTACATAAAATGATTACCTGCTGCTTTGCAGAGGCGTAACACAAACCCCTGCAGGGCAGCCCTTTGTTCAGAGGAGGCTTTTTACCTTCAAAATACGGACGAAAGTCAGCAGAGTTTTGTAGACTGTCTCGGCATGCTATCTGACTGTAAATGGTTCTTACAGCCTGTGCTTAGCAGGTTGTCTGCTATGGCGGGAAACTAGCTACGCAGGCAATTTATTTTGCGACATGAGCAGACTCATCTTTGACACACTCGACCAGACGACGTCAATCAAACCTGCAGCAAATCTTTCTCTGCTGCTCACCAGACCACATGCACACCCCATATGGCTGAGATGCTTGGCTGGGCATGGAATTTCCTGGAGCCGCATTTTCTTAATCTTACAGTTACAACAAGTGCCTAAAGAACTCCGTCTCCTAACACACATTCCTGAAGCTCAAGCTTGGCTACTTCATGAATCGACGGACCGCTACTAGCGCTAGATCTTACTTTTTGTCTTTTTTAGCAGGGAATTTAATACCACGAGGAGCAGGCCTGACCACGAGGTCCCGTGGGCCGTGACAACAACTCGTGACGTGACTGAGGCGGGAGGTCTGCTGACTGCTGCCTGTGCACGACGAGGGAGGCGAGCCTAGATTAGGAAGGAACGTCACACCAGCAGCGCGTTCGTCCTCCTGTGTGGCCAATCACTGCATGCCTTCTCATGAAGTCACACAGTGATTGGCCATAGGCTGAAGCAGTGTGCCACCACCCACGCACGGCAACCAATAATGGATTGCCTGCCCCTTCTGCGGTGGACCAGCCAATCCTGGCGCTGCATGCAGCGCCAGGATTGGCTAGGGGGGCAACCTGACTACTCGCCCTTTGTAACCCCGGTGGCTGCGTCCGGCTGCTGTAAGAATCAGCACTTCTTCCCCGTCCCTCTCTAAGGGGAACTTTAGTGAGCCTAATAACGCGCATGCTCGGGCAAGTTACAGCCCAAAATTCCACATGCGCAGTACTGCTGCAGCTGAGTGTGGACTGTCACTCAAGCTGCAGCAGACCAGCCAGCCCCACCCCCCTGCGCACTCCGGATTCATCGGGTGTGTCCCGGATTCCCGGTGGGAAGCGCTGCGCTGCGGTTATAATTTCCAATACAACGTGTGCTGCAAATATTATTTTTGGTGTGCTGCTGTGCTTGTCGATGGTGCGTCCATGTGTCTTAGTGGGGCTACGCCCCTACGCCCCAATGGACGCACCGCGGCTGGATTTGGAGTGACATTTCAATGACCATGAGTGACACTATCTCGAGAGCAAAATACAGCAATGAGTAAGAGAGAAATATATAAATATCAGAATTTACAGCCATATGAACAATGAGAAAAAGATTTTAAAACTACTGCAAAGCATCAATAGAAATTAGAGGGCACTAGTGCCCTTGTAATCTGATCGTACTGTAAAGCTGGGCAGGACGGCCCCCCTGCTGGAGAGGTCTTGTTTTATTTGGTGCAGGGCCCAGCCCATTACGCTATAATGAGGCAAATTGCATGCAGCCGCGTCGATTAGTACCCCCTCCCTCCCGACGCTGTTACACTACAGTATTGTGCACTAACTAGTCCCTGCAGAAGTAGAGAAACGCTGCTTACTTCACAATATTTACTAGAGTTTATGAGATTGTAGGCAACCCAGAATGAATCCAATTTTATAGGAAGCAAGCGTAACTACATACCTGGCAGACACGGGACGTGGGAGAGCCGTCTGTGCTGAACTAAGTGTAAAGGGGATGCATTGGTAAAAATCAAGTCATTTAAGGCGCTTGTACTGAAACTCCAGCTGCTTGCGAAGGCGCTCAGCTGGACAGTCTAGCCATTGATGGGCGATAACCTAAGTGACCCTGAGTGAGTGTGGGGCTCTCACCAAGCAAGCTAATTCTGGCACCCATCTGACACCTTTGAAATTCCAGCCTATCAGGACCTGCAACGCACCTACATAGAGATGCTTATAAATAATTGGACTCTGCAAGGATTGTGTTCCTTCAAGGTGATGTGGAGGGTAATTTTTAATGACGTATTGCTGGGGTGGACACTGTAAACTTCTAGGAAACACTTTGTTGACTGTCCTGACCCTTTGTTGCATGGCCGTGTGAACCCAGCATGTCCCCAGAGTGAATACATTAAGTAGTCACTTACTGCGGCCCGGGCATGATTCAAAAGTGCTCACCAGCTGCACAGTACGTGAGTGGTGTGCTCTCCTGCTCTGCACTCCATCGCAGCTGCCACGGTCCCGTGAGTCGAGAGGACAGTCGTCGGGAATCGCAATGTTGGTTCATTTAAATTCATTTTTTAGGTTTCGCCTGGGGCACGGAGCGTAAGCTCCGCCCCCAGGAGAAATCTCTAGTCTTCAGTAAGGGACTCTTGAATACGCCCCTCTGTTCCATTGGATAGCTCCATAAATGGAGGCTAGCCATTGGAACAGAGATATGTCCGTCAAGGCCAGACCAGATTCGGGGGCGGAGTTTCGTTTTTTCCCGTTCCCTTCCCTTTCACTGAAAGTGATTTGTTTCTGGAGCTCGGGTCAGATGCGCTGTCCATTCCCGCCCCCCTCCGTGTGCCTCCCCGCCCCCGCCCCCGCCCCCTCCCGGTGTCCGTGTGCTTTCCCGCCCCCTCCCGCTGTCCGTGTCCTCGTAGGTGCTCGTTAAGATTTATCGTTTAAATGTTCATTTACATAATCATTCTTTCAATGGCTCAACCTATGTTTTGGTTTCCCACCTCAAGCGTCTCATGGCTGTCCCGGACGTCTTCATGAGTGACAGTTGCCCTGGCCTATGAGCGTACTGAAAATCTCTGCGCACACTAATCATGGAAAGGGAAGTGGCTGCTGGGCGGGGCTTGCGTGCGTCATGGGTTGCTGTTACAGATTGTCGGCATTGAGGGTTGTTGCCTTTGAAATGATAAATCAACCTGAAAGGTTCATTGAAAAGAATTGTTCTGGATGAATATATCGGAAAATATGGCTTGTCCGGTACAAGTTTGGTTCGAAGGAAAGTAAATCAGGTTTAAAACTTTTAAGGCACCCCACAAGTTTGCACCCTTGCCCGCCACGCTCACACACTCACAGGTAGATAAACAAACTGCTTGTACAAATATGAGTGTACTCACAAAGTCACTAGTGTTTGTACATCTTTTAAAATGTTCTTTACAGGCAATGGCTGTGGGAAGGAAAGGGGGCCGGGAAATGACAATGGACGGGGGCACCTCGGCGGTGCAGTCAGTTCCTGCACATTTCCTCTCTTTCTGCTGCCGCTGGGAGGAGGGGAGGAGGGGAGGGGGCGGGGTGCGGGGTGCGGCATCTGGGATGGGGCTGGCAAGTTTGCTGTTCTCTCGGAGCCCTGGTGTAGTGCCTAGGGTGCAGCAAAGGAGAGCAGCTTGCACAAGGCACCCTCCCTGGATATTGTCTCTGCCGGCAGAGAGCGGGTGCCTGGGCTGAGGGTCCCGGGAGATTGATCCACCCTGCGGGCCCCCCTGCCACCCCTGGGCTGGCGGGGAGGCGGCATGTGTGGAAGCAGAGGCGGTAGATGCCGGGAGAAGGAGAGGCGGCGGCTCGGGGAGCTGTCACGGGGGAGCAGCCTCCTCTCCCGCCTGGATTCCTTCCAGTTCTCCTGCTGACCTGTCTGTGGACTGAGCCAGTGTCACGAGGACACTTCCGGCTCCTGGAGCCGCCCGCGGTCGCAGGATGGAGCTCTCGCAGCTGCTATCCGAGGAGGTAAGGTTGGGAGGGGACCTCGCAGTGCATTGTGGGGCACTTCTTTGCCAGCCTCTCTGGTCTCAGAAATTGGACCACAGCCGGTCCCTCTGACACCTTAACGGGATCTATTGAGTTTAATCAACAAGACTCAAACCTGGGATGTGTACTTGTTTATGGAAATGTAAACTTTTGCTGTAAGACCCTTGCATCTCACTTTTGTGAGGCGAGGTGGCCTTATGTGTCGCTGAGAAATGTCTCAGGGGTCTGTAACTCTGAACAAGCAGCAGGACCTTGGAAGAACACTCACATGTCACGAGCTATAGTGAAAACCAGAATTTTCCCAACGCGTGAGTTGCCCTGGTCTTTCCTGTGAGTAACGCTGCCTCAACCCACCTGGCCTGTCAGAGGCAGTTGTCTAGTATCAGAAAATCCTTATAACAACCCCGAGAGATGTCGGCCACAGGTGTGATCAGTGCAGAAAGTTGAAATAGATATGACACACACATGGAGAGGATATGACACATCCGTTCACCTGGCACAGCTCGTTGACATAGGGTATGGAACTTGTTCCTGCTAAATCAGGCACGACTGTGACCCTTTATTCAGTCCTCCAAACCATTCAGGTATTGGTTTCTGCCACAGGAATGAGCTTTACCCACTGGATTTGCCCAGGACAACAACCCTCTTTTAATTGTTAATCATTGGTGCCTTGTTGGTTTGTGGTTGATGGAGACTTAAGTTAAATATCCAGTGTTGTTTCCATGGAATGACTTGTGAACAATACAAACCGTCTTAGATTGTGAGTTTTCTTTAATTGGTGTGTTGTGAAGGCATGTGTAGTGTTATGTGATTGCTGCATTGTGGGCTGTGAGAGCTGTGTGGGCTGTGAGAGCTGTGTGGGCTGTGAGAGCTGTGTGGACTGTGAGAGCTGTGTGGACTGTGAGAGCTGTGTGGACTGTGAGAGCTGTGTGGCTGTGTGGGCTATGAGAGCTTATGTGGACTGTGAGAGCTGTGTGGGCTGTGAGAGCTGTGTGGCTGTGAGAGCTGTGTGGGCTGTGAGAGCTGTGTGGGCTGTGAGAGCTGTGTGGACTGTGAGAGCTGTGTGGGCTGTGAGAGCTGTGTGGGCTGTGTGGGCTGTGAGAGCTGTGTGGGCTGTGTGGGATGTGTAGGCTGTGAGAGCTGAGCGAGCTGTGTGGGCTGAGAGAGCTGTTGGCAATGTAAATAACAATGCCATTTATTTATAAGTAAACAAAAAAAAAGAAATGTCATGAGCAATGCCAATAGCTCTAACTTTTCCAAAGGCGAAACCATTGCAATGTAAATGCTTGTTAACCATGGTGGTGCGAGCGGAACTACCATTTGCCGCACAGAAACTTTGCTGCCTGACTCCTGCTGCGCCACAGGTGCCACAAAAGGGGGTGGAAAAGCAGGAAGCCAGCAGGACGTGACGTATCACGGCTATCCAAAGTCGGCTGCAGACACTGGGTGCAAATCAAACATTGTAGCACAATCACTGCTCAGACAGACAGCATGCCTGAGCAGCGTTTTCCCACACTCCAGCTTTACATTACAGAATATCAATGCAATCCAGTTGGACTTCCTCATTTGCTGTCAGGCCGGGGTAAAGTGTCGAGGGGGCCCCCTGGAGCTCAGGACCCCCCCGCTGTGGGGGCCTTTGTTACGGCCCTGAATGTGACAGGTGGTATTATTGATATCTACCCTTTGATTTGTCTCAAATTCCACTGTCCACCTCATCTCTGCACCAGGAGAAGTCTGAGAGATTTAGATCGGAGAACAGACCCTCACTGAGATAACCGCCCAATAAAGAGAGAAGAAGAGAAAGAGAACAGGAACACCCAGAGCTTTGGAGACTTATCAAGGAGATGATTGTCCAAACTGCCTCTCTCAATTACAACAAAAATAACCACACCCTAAAACCGACTGGATGTGTCTTTCAAGGACAGGACTGGGACTATAACAGTGGTGTCAGAAGTGGGATCCAGTGTCAGACAAAATGATGCAACCTGTAACGATGGAAGCGATGGTTACACAGCTTGCGGAAAAGTAGAGCCATCTACAACTGGTACTTGAATAACAGTTCCAAACTGCCCAGAAAGAATGGGAGGCCTTTCAGTCCTCATTAAAAGACAAGGCGATAACGTTAACCACCAACCAATATGTCGAAGGCATCGCCATTTTACGTCTCACTGATGCTATCTCTAGTGCACAAGTGCATCCCAATGTACCCGGACGCCAGCATCACAATCCAGCTCCTCAGAAGCCTTCAGACCAGACAGAAAACTGCAGATTTGTCTGAGACGGTGTGTATCCTGGAACACTAAGTGAAGGACCCGGAGGGGAGAAAACCACACAATAATACCTGTGTGGTGTGCCTCCCTGAAGGTATGGAGCGGAGCGACATGGTGACCTTCCTGGAAAGTTGGCTTTGGACGGAGGTCGAACTGAGTCACCTTACTCTTTTCTTTGCTCTGGAGCAAACCCACAGAGTTCTGGCCGGCCTCTTGGTGCCATGCCTCCCGCCCGGCCAGCCCCATCGAGGCTAGGATGCTCCACTGTAGGGGCAGAGACATCATACTTCAGAGGGCCCATTTACGGTGAGCAATAGGAAAGTGTTTATTGTTCCCAGACTTTACAGCTGCTATCCAGGCCCAGTGGGTTTTCTTCTTAGAAGGGAAACAGGCTCTTTGAGATGAGGGCTTGGAGTACTCTCTTATGTTTTCCACCAAACTCAGGATCATATTGGATGGTACAACCCACTTCTGTGATGAACCGAGTGCAGTCTGAGACTGGTTGGAGACTTATAGAGCTGGGTCAACACTTCCAAATGCCAATCCCAAAACAGGAGCGCCTAGGTGCAGGCCCAGGAAACATCACAGGCAGCCTCACTTGCCAGGTCTCTGAAGAAACCATCCCTCTCTCAAACTGAATAGGAATGGGCGGATGCGCTCCAGTCTGTGGCCGAGATAGCTCTGACACAGAAAACAGATGTGGCGAATGGTACCCTTTCAGAATACAGGACGGTGGTCTCAGTGTCAGTGACTTCCCTGCTAGGTAGGGAAGGCCTCCGTAATGGGACCCAGCAGTGTGTGGAAGACCTGATATGATTAGATGTCTCTATAACTATGTTACACTGGGGGCAGTAGTTTCGAGGTGGAACCCTGAAGCTGGGGTTGGGGGGTAGGTGGTTATATCTGTTTCTGCCTAAAAATGGCTACATATCTATGATTCTGTTGTTTCTTTTGGGGCTCCAGCTAGGGGGTCCTCTAGAGGTTGGGTATAGGCTGGATCATTTACCTGGACAATCATTGAGAACAGGGCTTTTGCAGACCTGGCATGGCCTGTACCACTTAACCCACCCCGCCCAGATTAGCCTTTGCCAGGAGTCTGGAGGAGGTGTTCTGTTAACAATGTTTTCATATTTCTAGTTTGGGTGCCTTGTTGTTGTTGGGCTGCATTTTGGTCACAGAATTCGTAGTTTGGGATATTTTTGGTTATCTCAGGGGTTGCACTACATGCTAATTTGGGAGGGTTGGACATGGGGGGTTGGTGGGGATGGGTGCCTGGTTGGGATGCGTGGGCCACAAACACTGCTTGATTGAATGCCGGACTCAAGACATACCGTAACCTTGCTGTCATGGAATATCCGGGGAATGGGTTCTGCCTCTAAACGCCATAATACACACAGGTATTTGAGGAGGCGAGGGAACAGGTCGCTATGTTGAAGGAGACCCATCTCACTGGGGGGCAGGGGGTTGATCGCTTGAGACATCAGTGGTGGGGCCAACTGGATGCTGCATCTTATTTGGCCTATGCCAGGGGAGCATTTATTTGGATTAGAGTTGGGACATCTTTCGAGCTAACCCCCTCCACCATCGACAAGGAAGGGCATTATGTTCTGATTAGGGGTATATTGTTAGGCAGTGATATCACTTTAGGGAGTGCTTATGCCTCGAATCAGAACCAGGTGGCTTTCTACCGGGCCTTATCAGCTCCTCTGGCACCCTTGGTGACGGACGACATTTTATTGGGGGGTGATTTTAATTGTGTGACTGATGTTACGCTTGACTGTTCTAACACCTCCTCATGCTCATCCCCACCCCTTTGCCCAGGGCATTGGCACATAGAACTGTGGTGGGCCTTTAGGAATGGCTGGATCACTGGGAGTTGGAAGATATCTGGAGAATTCAGCATGGGCAGGCACAGGAATGTGTTATAACTGTGTGGCATTTGCCTGGGAGGAATGTGGAATCCAGTGTTGGGTTCTAGATTCCTCGTGCCTGGTGGCGTTCCTGTGAAGTCAATTGAGACTAGACTGGCAGAGGAACAACTTACTAACGGATGTCGCAGGGAAGACATTTTTTGTGAATAAATACGTTCTTAAACATATCTGCTGTGCTGCCTCTTCTTACCGTCTCATCACAAGAGAATACTCCTACTACTCGCACCTTCACACTAGATTAGATATGTTTGTTTGCTTCAACAGACCTAGCCAATATATGATTCATACAGAGTATTTGGGGCTTACCGTCTCTGATCACAGCCCGCTGCTGCTGGGCTTTCAGCTGGTTGAGGAACTCCCGGACATCCCTACGTGGTGCCTAAGCCCCTGGAGAATGCTTGTTTCGGTGAGTCTTTAGATGAGACTATTACTGAGTATTTTGCGCATAATCAGGGTTCTGCGACCTCTGGCCTGGTCGGATGGGAGGCATTTAAGGTGGTGGTGCATATGCACTGTTTGGGACGGTCAGTTGGAGTGCGGGGGGAGCTGGAAGTGGTAGGCTGCATGAGTTGGACAATGCTATGGGGACTGATGAGGCTGCAATAACACAACTTTGAGAGGCTTAGAAACAATATAATGCTACCCTAGCACGCCGGCGCTGTCACGATTATAAAGGTTACATTGCTAGGGCGCATGATGAGGAGGGTAAGCCAGGTAGGCTCTTTTCCTGGCCTATAAGACCTGAATCCCATGAGGCGCCCATCACTCAGATCCTAACGAGGGATGGTTGCTACTTTACTGCCCTGGAGCAATTAACAACACATTTCGGGAATACTACGAATCCATTTACAGATGTCCTGGGATCTAGGTTGCCTTCCTGGGAAGTTTACCGTTACGCGAGCTTAACCGCAGAGCTAGGTAGGCCCTGGGATGTCCGGTGTTGTTCCAGGAGAACCAGCTCGCTATCCAAACAATGACCTCTGGGGGCGTGGCTTGGACGGCAGCGGTAATGGCTGCCTGAACCCGTCGCTCGACACACAGGAGAACGTCCTAGGCCAATTTCGATAGACAAACCGGCGTATTTCAAAAAGAGAAAACCGTGTTTCAGCTCGTCACGCCATGTAGCACACATCAATGCCAAGTTTCAAGCCTTTCAAGTTCAGGAGACGCTGAAACCGACATCGGTATCTGGGGAGTACAGACCCTGACGAGAAGCCTCAAAATGGCGGCGATGCCCGGTGGAAAATAAAGCTCTAAATTCCTCACAACCCGATCCTCCTGTCAGGCTGAATGGGCTCACTTCACCTCTGCAGTTCCATTAATCTAAAGGTGGGTGCCTTATGTATGCGAGCAACGTGCAACGATCAACCTGAACCCCCGGCGAGGAGTTGCCTGACTTAATAATGGCGGCGATAAAGACAATGGTGGTGAAGACACGATAATGACATTGCCGGTAAATTGAAATTCTGGAGAAGCGGCTACTGTAGTTTGTTGGAAGCGAGGACTGCTCCTCACCCCTCGCCAGCATCCAAAAGTGCGGAGTATTCTGGTAAGAGTCTACATTGAGCTGGATGCTACACGCTACACCTTCAAACTGGCGACATCATCAGGCTTGCGCTAATCTCTTCTTCCAACTCGGCAGCCCCAAGACACCATCGCGCCACCCTGCCTCATCGCCTACTATCGCCGGATAGCTCTACAAGGTGGGTGTCCCGAGATTACAGACTACCAACAGTTTGCCACCTGCACACCAGCCCACTCGCGATCCAGATTACCTGTGCAACGACTACCTTCCAGCCTCAGCATGCTCCACACTCTTCGTTACCCGGCTGCCGCTCTGCTCTTCTCCCCTGCAGCGCAGCACGCCTCACAGCCTCACGTCTCACAGCCTAGGAAGCAAAAGACAACATGCTCAAGAGCACATAATAAGCACAGCATGTATATGCAAGAACAGCCTCAGATATAAAGTAGGATCCAACTCCATCCCCAGTTAAGTCTGTCTGCCTCATACTGCCTGTCATTACAAGAGAGACAAAAATGGTCTAAAGCGCTTACAGGCGGATTACTGACAGAATCAAGGTTGCAGCTATCTCTGACCCATTGGCTTTGATATTAACCTTGTCAATTTGACATTAGCATTGCTTGCACTACTGTGTCTGCGTTATTTATTTGTCCCAATTGATCCAATTGCTGATATCACAGGCACCAGGGATGGGTCACAGTCATCTCGACCACTGAACCAGACCCTACATCGCTCAAGTGACCTCCTCTCCTGGGGAGCCCAGAGTCCCCAGTCTACATCGTGCAACCGCGCCTCTGGGCTGCTAACCCCACGTTTTCTTTTTTCCTAGCAGTCATCAATTCTTTTCTGTCTAATATTTTACATAAAGCGTCCATCCTGCAACCACTAACATTGCCTACCCAGTCGTGACGTTACACCACGTTACTGCATTCACCATCCTACCTGAGGTCCAACTGAATCTGTGTACTAATATTGACAAACGCAAAGGCTGGGAGCTTTAGTCAACCTTACAGTCCAAGAGATAAAGCTCATCAAAAGAAAGTCTGTCTTTAATCCTCTCGATCACCTTGCCATCTCAACCACTCCTCAACTCGAAATGGCGGACAAGGAGAGCAGATCCTCCTACAAGAAAGTGAAACCAGAACCAACCACCTCAGACTCACCGATAAAGGCCAGACCAGACCTAAATAGCACTATGGACATGATACTAAAATAACTAGCAGAGGTCCATGACCTGGCTAAGTCCACGAAACAAAATACAGACGCAATGCAACTAGAACTAACTGCAATCTGCGCTGATATGAACACTGAATTCCAACATTGGTGAAGCAGAACAAAGAATAAGCGACGTTGAAGACACGACCTCCCAGGCTACCAAAGAGATCAAACATCTCCTCAACATCACCAGTGAGCTCAAAAAACAGAACGCGGAATTAAAAGACCGAAATAGAAGAGGGAACGTATATGTATATTTGGTATTCCAGAAGGTTCAGAATCTGATGCAGGATCATGCGTAGCCTTCCTCGAATCTTGGATACCAATGATAACGGGGATAAACTTCCATCATGGCCTGGAACTGGACCGAGCCCACAGAATCCCATCGTTCAACTCTTTACATAGAAAAGGCTCTCGCCCCATGATCTGCAAACCACTCCGCAACCAGCACACAGAAGCCATCTTAAACTTCGCCAGGAAAAGGCACCACATCACTTGGGAAGGCCAACGGATAACCTTTACACAGGACTATTCCAAAGATACAGTCGACCCAAGGAAAGGATTCCTACAACTTCGGGACAACCAGAGGAAGAAGAACATTCCTTTCTCTTTTGCAGGCCCCTCGAAATTTAGAATAGTAGAGAATGGCAAACCAATCATCTTTACAAACCCCCAAGACCTCACACGTCACCTGGAACAAAGCCCTACCCTGGTGGATCCTCCAACAAGCGAAAAACTTGATATCCTTTACTCTGTACTCTTTGTCACACAACACTTGCACCATTACTTTGCTTTTGCACAAGTGTCATCCAAAAAAGTTTTATATAATGCACTCCTGTACATTTAGGCATAATCAGTGTTAAATGTTAACTTTTAAACTTCATGTTAAGTCACTACTTTTGCCTCCAGAGATTAGTTTTTGCTCCTGAGTTAGCGGTGCCAACACACCTTATCATAATGCCGTTTACCCCTGGAAGTTCAATGTCCAACGTTCAGTGTTCGTAAGAGGTGCTGCAGCACTTTCTGCTATTCATTTTATATATGCTCAATGATGTTCCTAGTTAAACCTGCCCAGTCCAGAATAGCCGAACAGACTATACCTATAATCGTAAGAGCAACTCTCTTGTTAGTATTTCTATCACCGTTTCACTCAAAGTTCTTCCTGACATAACAATGTTTAATTAAAAACCTCTGTGTTGCCTTCAGACAGATCTGCCGTCGCAGCTCCTAAGTTAAAGTTCATCAAGGGAGGGAGGATGTGAGGGAGGATGGGAAGGGTAAAGGGAGGTGGGAGGGGGATAAGGATGGGAGATAATGTATCTTTGGTTTTCCCCTATGTCTTTATTCTTTTTTCTGTCTTATTGTTTATTCAGATTCTGTTGTAGTGTCAGATACGACTGCACAATGTACTTGCTTAACGTCAAAGCCCCAATAGACACCATCAAGAGAAGCTTGTCCCTAAGTCTGCGTCTCATAATTGCAGACAACAAACACTTAAATGGCACAGAATAGAGCCTTAGCAGAGAACCGTAATATTGTATCTCTGAACATTCAAGGCCTCAACCACCCAGTGAAGCGCAGAATTAAAAAAAAATATTTAGCGAAAACCAAAGGGGACATCATTCTCCTGCAAGAAACGAAACTCTCAGAAGAGGATGTAGGTTTCATAAAGCATAACTGGATTTCTCATGTCTTATGTTCCTACGCAGACCATAAGAAAAAGGGAGTGATTACCCTCATTGCTAAAAAAGCCAACATTACGACTATCTCAAGCTCCCACGATGATGATGGTAGACTCTTAATCACACACCTCCAGAGAGGTGATGACCCCATCCATGTAGTCAATTTATATGGCCCTAACACCGATGTACCAGAGTTCTGGGAGAAGGTCTCCAATAATCTCAAGAGCCTCCCTTAGGATGACCTCATCATAGTCGGAGGGGACTTCAACTTGCCGTTAGACCCACACATAGACCGCCAATCTAAATGCAAATACCAACCCTCCCGCTCACATGAAATCCTCAAAAAAATATGCTCTAAATAAAACCTTAGGGATTTGTGGCGTCTCCAACACCCAGACGCAAGAGACTACACATTTTACTCGGCCCCTCATAACTCCTATTCTAGGATTGGCTACATCCTACTCTTAGGTGCTTTCACACACCTCATAGACGAAACAGACATAGCCCCCAAACTAGTCTTCAATCATTCTTGCGTCAGCTCCAAACTCGCATACCATTCTACCTCGCATACCATTCTACCCCCAAAAAGATTGCGGTTTAACGATGATATACTCTCTGATCCAGTAAACAAAATAAAGATTGAATCCGCAATTATGGAATACATTGAACTAAATGACTTTCCAGAACCGAGCACATCCACTTTATGGGACCCACTTAAAGCGACTGTTAGAGGTGTCATTATCAGTATTAATGCGCAACTCAATAAAAAACTAAATCAAAAACTTGAATCGCTAGAGAAAGAAATCAAGTCACTCGAGATAAAGCATGCTGCGAATATAGATAATAAGGACACCCGTGATCTTATGATGAAGAAGAAATATGAATACAATAAAATAATGAGTAAGCGCGCGGGTGTGTGAATTAATAAATTCAAGGCACTAAAATTATGTGAGGTAAATAAGGCAGGCAAATTTCTAGCATCATATCTCACTGAAATGGTGGCTAGCCTGCGAAACTGCCTGATAGACTCAGATACGCGCAACTATGAATGATTTACAATCTAATAATTAGAAATGTATACAAAGTTTAAGACACGATTGACATTCTATTCTTTAAGAAAGACTTATCTTGTTTGATAACATCTTTTCATTGATGAAAACAAAACAATGCTAAGTGTAATACTTTGTTAGACATAAAACTAAAATACTATTTATTTCTTTAGGCAATGCAGATGTTGATGGCCCAATGCATTTCGGGACTTGTCATTGTCCCTTCGTCAGGGGCAACGCTGTAAATTGAATCATAATCAAAATCAGATAATTAAATAGGCACATTGGAAGATCTATAAGTATAATTTTACAATATCATGATTCGAAATGTCTCTGTGATAAGTCAACATATTATTGAAGATAGTACATATGTATTAAAGAACCAGCTATGTTGTATACTTATGGAAGTGTAAAACAATATTAGAATAGACCACCACCTGTGTGAAAAATCATGTGCGCAACCTTCATGAATACTACTTACTCTAAATTGTAGATGACAACACCCTCCGGGTGTAAAACTAATGTAGCAATCCACTGATATCCTATTTAATGAAGAAACATCAAATCAACCAACCATAACCATTATTTGTGTTTCAGCATCGTTTATAATCCACTGAAATACATTTACTGTTAAGTTAAATTCAGATGTCGCACCACCTGAATATACAAACCAAAATACAGCGTATGAGATCAAAGTTTAGGTAATCATATCCTTAATAATCCACTGAAACAGAATGGTACCCTCACGTACCATGTAAAATAAACGTGAGCTTTCTCTTCGTGGTACTAAAATCGTGAACCGATGCGTTCCGCCAATGTAAATTCCTGAAAATTAAAGAACCGAGGATCAGTGACTTCAAATGCTAACTTTTCATGCCTGTACGCAAACCGCCTATGTATACAGTATCCCGTGCTTACCGTAATTCATAGTGCCAATATCGGCCCAGCCCCAGCCCTTTCATCATACAACACAACCTCCACCAATAATCGACACAACACAAGTTTGATGGCGAAAAGTTGTTGCAGTTTTATTAGCATATACATTATGCTCATGTTGGGTTATCAAACGGGTCGATCCAGAGCAGGCCGCCTCTCGCGACCCGCCCACCTGATGAGCCATAACCCCCCCGGGGTGTTAACCGCGGGGGCGTTGTCAGTTTGGGGGGAAGGTTTAACCCCTCCCCTCGGCGGACCTCTATTCCGCCCCTTGCTCACGCCCCCCCCTCGGGGGGCGAAGCGTTGTGGCAACCCCCGGTTGCTCAGGTCTACAACCGCCCGAAGGACTAACGGGGCGCCGTCACTCCTCCAGGGTCCAACCCAGCGTGGACCTCCCTGGGGCTAAATCTGCTCTCGCACCCACCGGTGCTCCTGTAGAGGGTACCCCTCTGTACCCTTCTGCATTGGATCGCCCTGTAACTCCGCCATGGCTCTGGGTGTGGCCGCCGCCGCCCCAGAGTCCCCCCACCTACTAGCTTCCTATTAGTACAACCTGCTGCTCCTAGTGCTTTCCGCTATATCAACCCAAGCTCGTCATATCATCTTCGGGGTGGCCGCCCTCGTAGGTGGCCACCTTTGGTGTCCCGGGGCAGCCAATCAATTGTAACCCGAACGCCACCTTCGACTCCTCGTTCGTCCTAGTTTCCCGGTCATGTGACAGTGGAAAATACACGTACACATGACGGGACTGCGTATTTAAACAGTCTATTCCAATTGGTTCCTTACCGGTTAGCCTCGCTACATTGCTACGTCGTACTTTAAGTACGTAATCAGTGCCTCTAATATAATATCATAGCTGAAGCCCTGCAACTATATATTAAAAAATTCTACCAAGACAACAAAATAATTTAAGGTGAAGATGTGATATTGCAGAAGCAAAAGAAATGTGGCATCATATGTGTGTAAAAATCAAAATCAGTGTACTTGTTGTTTGCGGTCATGCGCAGGATGAGTCTAGGTAAATGTTGGATTAACTGGCTTAGACTGTTGTACTCTACTCCTACGCATGGGCCAGGACAGGCACTCCCATTTTCCTGCAGAATGATGTCTTCAGGGGGAATAGACTCCTATTTGCCATGGCTATTGAGCCATTGGCAGAGCTCTTCCGTCAGGAGGGGGTAGGCACCCGTTTGATGCTAGATGGTTGGGCACATATTATTTCTCTTTATTTGGATGACCTTTTACTTTACTTGGACGATGGCCTTGTGGGTGCTGCAACCACAATGTATCTGTTGGGGGAATTTGCAATGCTTTGTATTCCCCAAGGCGCTGGATGTCCTGCAGGATTTGACCTGGTCTTCTACGTCCTGTCGATATTTGGGCATTTGGGTGTTCCACTCGCTGGAGTACCTGTGGGAGGGTAAATTGTCTCTCGTGTTGTATCTAGACTCACTAATAGCTGATATATGAATCAACTTGTAATATGTGAATATTAATGTTTTTTATTTGATATGTTTCTCATGTTTGGACAGAATTCCGGGGGATACAAACCAAACTGAAGAATAGCCACCTTTACTTTTAAGAGCACATGAGTCAGATCTCGATTCTCTGAACAAGTCCCCACTCATTTTACTTACTATTTAGCGATGATTTGGTACTACACCAGCACTACTTACATATGTATTGAGATCCTCCCTGAGTAACTGATCAGAACCTAAAGGTACTTTACCCTGCACTCTGTGAAAAAAGACATGAGTATTCAACACAAGTGAATTAGCATTGCAAGCACAGCTGTGCCCGTCATAAGAATGACACAATAATTAACATGAAACATTTTGCAACAATATACTTGCCGCTAAACCAAGTCTATCCAAAAGAATTGAGGTACTAACAAAGTATGTTAATAACAAAGAATGAAGGGTTTCAATGCACTTTATTTTTGTGAATACTTGTTCATTTTGCACACTGAAACATGTACAGCCTTTTCACTATGACCATGGTGCACGTTGCGTCATGCACAATGCAACATCTTTGTAAGATCCTGAATGATTAACCTGGTCATGTTATCAAGACGCTGAGAGAGGTCGAAACGTGTCTGTTGTTGTGCCATTAAACCGTTTTATGTGCATACCGCAACAATTGGAGATGCTCATTCTTCCCCCCGAAGCCGTGTGAGGAAATTATATATATATATATCCATACTAATATAATAAAGAGAGAGCCCTAACCTTTGAGGTGGGTAATCTCAGGAACCACAGCACCAATCACAACACCAAATACAGCGTTGGAAAGGGCAGTTGCAGCAGAAGGACATAGGCTATGCAGATGCCCACCATATACATTTAAAAGTTAAAAGAACCGTGACAGCGAAGTAGTCCCTTGTGGGCGTATCTGTGTTGTGCTGTGGGCGTGTGCTGGGGGCGTGACAAACACTGGGGGCGTGTGGTACGTTCTGCCCTTCATGCCATGTCTCATATTGTATGCTAATTACACCCTGCTCCCTTTAAATACCCCTGCACCCCATAATCATAACCCACCCTTACTCCTTAAAATACCCCAACACCCTTAAACACTAACCCATCTTAATCCTATAAATATACCCTGTACCCCAAACCCCTAACCTATCCCTAAACCCTAAAAATACCCCTGTACCACAAAACCCAAACCTAGCCCTAAACCCTATAAATACCCCGGTACCTCAAAACCCAAACCTACCTCTGAACCCTAAAAATACCCCTGTACCCCAAAACCCAAACCTAGCCCTGAACCCTAAAAATACCACTGTACCCCAAAACCCAAACCTACCCCTGAACCCCTAAAATACCCCTGTACCCCAAAACCCAAACCTAACCCTGAACCCTTAAAATACCCCTGTACCCCAAAACCCAAACCTAGCCCTGAACCCTAAAAATAACCCTGTACCCACAAACCTACCCCTGAACCCTAAAATACCCCTGTACACCAAAACCCAAACCTAGCCCTGAACCATAAAAATACCCCATACCCCAAAACCCAAACCTAGCCCTGAACCCTTAAAATACCCCTGTGCCCCAAAACCCAAACCTACCCTTGAACCCTAAAAATACCCCTATACCCCAAAACCCAAACCTAGCCCTGAACCGTAAAAATACCCCTGTACCCCAAAACCTATACCTATCCCTAAACCCTAACACTACCCCTGTACCCCATAACCCAAACACCTCAAAACATATACCTCAGTACCCCAAAACATATACCCCTATACTCATACTTACCTTATCCAAACATTAAAAAAAACATGCTTTTACCATTCATGCATTTACAACGAATTTCGTTGTAAATGTATGCGTGGTAAAAGCATATAAAATGTAATGCCATGCGTTATAATGGCATTGCGGAGTCATCGTACTTTCGTAATGAAAGTATGCGGAGTGATGGTATGCGGAAAGAAAGTTGCGGAATAATGGGTGTTTACCCTCCCCCGGTAAGTACACGGCGGCCCACATCTCCAGCAACATACTCATATTTTTTCACCACCCATTTGAAAAATGCACAGGTCTTTCTCATTGATGGCCAGCACCGGAATACACTTTTAGACACACCTTCCGCCACAAATTCTAGAATTGCGAACTTTAGAGCTGGGGAGCTACGTTCGAATCTCGGCATCAGCTCAACATCCTGTGATTCCAGGCAAATCGCTTTGTCTCCCCTTGCCTACCACAAATGAATGTGTTCTTCTGTAATTTAAATTGTGCTCATGCCATGTTGTCGAGTTCGCGCGATATAATATTGCAAGGAAAAATAAAGTAGGGAAACTCGAGTTCACACACTACTGAACGCGCACTCTTAAGTGTATCAGCAGTGTACTCTGAATCGGAGCGTTTCACAGGCCTGTCCCAGATAAGAAATGCTATCTAAACGAAATCCTACAAAACAATATACTACTGGCCGGCAGCAATTCATACCCGGACAACGCCGGGACGGGCTGCTAGTATATATATATATATATATACACAGAGAGAGAGAGAGAGAGAGAGAGAGAGAGAGAGAGTTGGAGAGTATTTTGCCCTTCTTAGTTACCCACGCCCTCACTGGGCCTACAGTTGGTTACTGCCGCCCAAGCTATCTGGTGGCTTGCCTACCAGTGCACAGGAAGACTCGTAGACTCATGCCAGCACTCTCAGCACGCGGCGTCCATACAGCCTTGAACAAGTGCACTCTCTGCCAAGCCAGCATTGGCCCGTCCTGCCTCACACACACCATGAAGATCCGCTGCATTCCACGCCACACGCACCATGTGCACCCAAACCTTTTCCTTAACCAATCTAGTACCCTTCCTGCCTAAGCCCGGGGAACCAGCCATGAAGTGGGCGGACTGGAAGGGGCATTTCCTGAACTATCTCACAGCGTTAGAGGACGAAGGTGAGGAGGAATTCTCCAGCAAACGGTGGAAGAAAATCCTATTACATAACCTGGGCCACGAGAGTCTACGCTTGTACGACCAAATGGTGAAGAAGACCAGGGTGTCATCGGATGATGACATCGTCCAACACGCCCTCGAGGACCTGGACGCCCATTATCAGCCGTTTATCTGCACAGCCATCGACCGCTACAACTTCTTCCAACGAAAACAAACCGAATCGGAATCGGTGGAGGACTACGTGGCAGCCCTAAAAAAACTGGCCATCTAGAGGGAGGAGCCAAGCTAGCAACCGAGATGGCCGCATAGACGCTCGGCTCCGTGAACCCTCTCACCCCGCACATACATCCTGACAATTATCCTGAGCCGTGACGGCATATTTAACTAGGCGAAGGGAAACTTCCACTGACCGTTTGATCCTAGGGCTTCTACGTGCGGCTGATCCGAAGAAATGTCCCCGACTGTTTTGCGGCCCTTGCGGAGCTGGGACCGGGGAGTCGAGTGAGGAGAGCAGCCGGCCGCGACTGTGACAACAGCGGCCACCGGTGGAGTTGCTGAGTCGGCCGGAGGGCGCCGGAGGTTCGATGGGCCGATGGTGACAGCGACGGCTCAGTCCATCTTGCAGAGTGCCTCGTGGAGATGCGTGGCGAAGCAGGACCGAGGGGGGATCTTGATCGTTGGCCCCCTTTCCAGCTCTGTGTCTGGGCATAACCGAAGGCCTCCCCCGGAATCGGCGAGCGTCTCCAGGGGAGCGGCAGCGATTTTGTTTAGCCCTTTGGTGACTCTTCGCTGGGAAGCCTGCCTTGACTTTCTGGGTCCGTGCTGTGACTCCTGTCGCGCCCTGGTGTGGGGCCTGGTCCCGAGGTGAGGTCTAGAGGGACGAGGCCGGATCAGCTAAGATGGCGGCTGCCACCCTCCTACACAGACCACATCTGGATGGAAAAGTTGCCATGCGGGAGAGTTCAGGGGTCTGGCGGCGCGAGAAAGAGCCCACGTCCAAAGATATCTTGGCTGCTCTGACGACTTTCCATGCGACCCTGATCTGTAACGCCCGGGATCTGGGAGGAAGGATGGCCGCCATTGTTGTCCCGCCGTTCCACGCGGCCATAGCTCGATTTCAAGGAAGTGCCGACGTGCCCGCCTCTATGTCGATGAAGAGTGCTCCAGCTACGCCTAGTTTTGTAGAGCCGTCGGAAGACCCGGCTCATGAGAGCGCCTTGGCCAGAACTGTCATACGTGTGAGTGATTCGTCGGGGCACATATCTAATCAACGGATGGGGAAACAACGTCGATCTATGACTTGGGCTGCTCCGGAGACGTCTCAGCGCTTGCCGCATGGTGTGACTCTCTCTCCTTGGATGGTGAGACTGTGTTCGGACTCGAAGATGTATTCGGTGTTGATATCGACACAGATGGATTTCCGCCATACATATTTGGCTGGGTTTTGGTTGCTGAAGTCCCATGGAGTAATAACACGGCCCGGTCCGCCCGGACCGCTTGGACCCTCCACGCTGTTCTGTATGCCGACTGATAAGTGACGTATGTTGGTACTGTTGATAGACAAGGCCAGGGGTGATACCGCCTAGGATCCGATGGACTTATTGATGGCCGACGGTGATTTGGGGGATACACGGCGGGGGTTTTATTGATGGTGTTATTGGTGATTGATGTTTCCTGAGGCTATTCTGTCTTGCTTTTAGGATGTTTACCGGGGGTAGGGGGGTGGGGGGGGGGTTGGCCGGGTGGCAAGATTGAGGGCCCTTCTCCACTTTTTTCTTCTTTACTTCTTTCTTCTCTTTTTCTATATTTCGGGTCTCTTATTTAGGGCGACAGGCACGCTGCTGGGGGGGATAGGCCGTGGCCTTCTGCAGGCGTGCAGGGTGGGGGGTAGGGGGATGGGGTCTATTAATTTCTCCATTATTTGTTTCTATGGCCCTTTTGTCTTTCTTCCTTTTTGGTGCCATCGTTTTTCATGTTTCCTACAGTATGTCTCGTTTTGAGGGGGGGGTGCAGCTTCGCTACGAAACGGGTTGGTGTTCACGTTTATCCTGACTTGTATACCTTACCCCCAGTATTTTAATAGTATTTGCATTATTTGAAGATTTCCTGAATCATGCTTGTTATTGTAGGACCATGTATGACTCTACGGCATTGATCCTTAGTTTTTCTTATTGTAAAATGAACCTTCATGAATCCTGAATTTAGGCCAGTACGCTTGAACGCAAGTCATATCCTGGACACTTGTTAGACCCCGGCTCTCGGGCTGCTATGATTCTTCACATTGATTTTTTGAACTCACGACTTGACTAGCGGCCAGCCAGGATGGTTGTAGGCCCATACTTGTATTTGCTTGAAGTAATAATAAAGGTTCACAAAAAAAACCAAAAAAACTGGCCATCAACTGCAAGTTTGGCACCCTACAAGACGACCTCATTTGGGACCAAATCATCATGCACTCCAACCATTCGAGCATCCAAGAGAAGCTCTGGGTTAGTGTCGAAGCTCCCCTTCCGGAGATCATCGCTATTGTCAAATGTGTGAAGCTCTCCAAACGATGCGACCTCGCAGCTAAGAAAGACACGCCGCCACCGGCTACCATGTGCAAGGTCCCACCCTCAAAAGCCAGCCACAACGGACGCCACCTCCACCCGGCAACCTACGCCCAAAGGCAGAGGCCCTGGTCGTGCCACTCAAGGCAAACAAAGCCCCTGTTACCCATGCAGTTGTCACGCCCACATGGGAAATGATAGGAAATGCCCAGTGTTCCACGTCAAGTGCTCCTTCTGTGGCATCACAGGACACTTTGGCAAAGTCTACCGACAGAGGCCCAGAAACGCTACCGTCAAGTACGTCCAGGATACCTCTGACGACCAGAAGAAGCAGATCTCTCCGACCAAGAAAGCATTCTTTGCATCGAAGATAACATCCTGGCCATTGGAGGGGTCGCCACCAAAAAACCGTCCTGTCAGTTGGTAATCAGAGGTGTCCACGTCGCCATGGTTGCCATACACCATCATCCAAAAGCAGATATGGGACCGAGGCTTCGCGCCTGCGGTGGGGGACCATCTCCATCCCACAGATATCCACCCAGTCACGTACACGGGGGAACAAATCCCCATGGTGGGGTTTCGGCAACTCATGTTCGAATTCAAGGGCAGACACATGACGGTGAAGTTGTACGTGTCCGGAGATGCCCATCGGTACTGGGATGGACAGACCAGGGAGCACTCTGCATCCAGCTCAACCCGGGTGGCGACACACAAGTGCTCCTGATGTAAGACACATCCACGCCTGTCTCATTCAAAAAAGAGTTTCCTGCAGTGTTCAGCGACCAAATTGGGACGATGTCCAAACTCTCCTACAAGATTGTGCTCAAGGATGGAGCAGTACCAGTCTCCCACAAAGTGAGAAACATTCCGTTCAACTGCCTTGAAGCGGTGCAGCTAGAACTGAAAAGACTGGAAGACAGCAATATCATCGAACCAATCGAATGTGCCGAATGGCTCGCGCCTCTGTTGGTGGCACGCAAACAGAACCGCAAGATATGCTTGTGCATTGATCTTCGCGACCTCAACAAGAACATCGTTGTGGACAAGTTTCCCTTGCCCAAAATCAACAAGCTGCTTGCCCAAATCAAAGGTATAAAGTGGTTCTCTACCATCAAACTCAAAGCGGCTTACCATCAAGTTTCACTCCACCCGTCATGCCACAAACTCACATCCTTCATTACGCCTTTCAGGTGCTACTGTTTCAGACGTTTGACCTTCTGGCTCGCATCCACAGCGGCCGTCTTTCAAAAACGTATGCATAAACTGTTCCAAGGCGTCCACGTAATCCTCTATTTTCAAGACGACATTCTCGTCATGTGGAGATCTAAAGCTGAACATGACAACGTTTTACACACCTTCCTACACACGCTAGCAGCCAACGGCCTCACAGCGGAGCTCGAAAAATGCAAATTTGGTCTCTGGAAAGTCACCTACCTGGGGCATGAAATTAGCGATGTGGGAATCACCCCCAAATCAGCAAATGTGGAGGCCATCATATCCGCACTCTCCCCAAAACCAAGGAAGATGTTCCATCCATATTGGGGCTTGCGGAGTTCTACAGTAAGTTTGTCAGAAATTTCACGATGAAAACGCAGCCTATGCCATCTACTCAAGGACCAGAACGCCTTTTCCTGGTCAGAGGAGACGGAAGCAGAATTCTCTGCCATCAAACAAGATATTTGCGGAGCGGTTCCCCTACAGGGATTTGAAGGTGATGCTTCCAGTATCCTGACCATGTATACCAGCGACAAAGGACAGGGAGCGGTCCTTTCCCAGAGAGCTACGGATGGCACTGAGACGACAGTGGGGTTAGCCTTGCGATCCCTCACCCCCAGTAAAGAGAAGTACAGCGTAATAGAGAAAGAGATGCTAGTGTCCATCTGGGCAATGGAGAAATACCGACAATATCTGTCGGGGGGGGGGGGCACGATTTACGCTCCCCACAGACCATAAGCCCCTGATTAAAGTTCTCACATCCAGCGGAAATGTGACAGCCACCCCGTGTATCGCAAACATTATTTTGCGTCTTTTGGACTTTGTTTACCATGTGGAGTACATGCCGGGTCCGGAGAAGAGAGTGGCGGACTTCCTCAGCAGGGCAGCAGCCATGGAAAACCGGTCACTCCATCAGCGTGGGACGATTACAGCGACGCCTTCATGACAGACCACGAACATACAATCGGTGCCCGGGACTGGGCAGAAGCCTACACGCAGGACACGGAACTCTCCCAAGTCAAGTTGTACGTTACACAGGGCTGGCCATAGAAGAAGCACATCGGAACCAACCTCAGAAAATACTGGGAGATCCGTGATGAACTCTCCATTGGAAAGGACTCCATATTTCTGCTGCGGGGCAACAAAGTGGTTTCCCCGAAGGCCCTTCAAGACCGCATTCTCTACATCAACCATGAAGACCATCTGGGCATAGTCAAAGCCAAAACTCGAATGAAACTGCTGTACTGGTGGCCCGCCAAGGACATCCAAGTGGAGAGGTTTGTGCGAGCCTGTGACCATTGCATCATGGCTGACAAAACGCTCATCACCCTGAAACGCCCCATGGACGAGTTCTCCACGCCTAACAACCCCTGAGAGGATTTGTCCATCAACATAGTAGGTCATGTGCTAGACACCTGGGGTACACCCAAACAACTCATCGTAGTCGTGGACCGCTACTCGAAGTGGCCAGAAGTCGAAATCAGCGAATCAGCAGATTCATATGTCATCCTCGCCTTCCTCAACAACATTTTTCTGAGGGAAGGCATCCCCAAGTCCATCACCACAGCGGTGTGAGAAGTTAGCCTGACATATGATGTCCACTAGTTCTAGTGGGCACCTTGCACCAGTCTATTTGACCCTTATCGATTGTCGTTGTAAAGTCAACCTTACAGAAAGCTATCCTAGTGGTAGCATGAACCAGCAGTCTTCAGGCTAATCAATCAATCAATCAAGAAATTTGTATAGCGCGCTACTCACCCAGAGGGTCTCAAGGCGCTTGGGGAGAGGGGTCCGCTACTGATCGAACAGCCAGGTCTTGAGTTGCTTCCTGAAGGAGAAGTGGTCCTGGGTACGATGGAGGTGGATGGGGAGGGAGTTCCAGGTCTTGGCATCCAGGTAGGAGAAGGATCTTCCTCCCATGGTGGCTCTTCGGATGCGTGGAACCGTGGCGAGGGTGTGGTTGGTCGATCGCAGTTGCCGGGTGGGAGTGTAGAAGGTCAGGTGGTTGTTGAGGTACCTGGGGCCCAGGTCGTGGAGGGCCTTGTGTGCGTGGGTGAGGAGACGGAACGTGATTCTCTTGCTGACAGGGACCCAGTGCAGGTCTATCAGGTGTCCGGAAATGTGGCTGTGTCGGGGTATGTCCAGGATGAGTCGTGCGGAGGCGCTCTGTATGCGTTGGAGTCTTTTCTGCAGTTTGGCTGTGGTTCCGGTGTAGAGGGTGTTTCTGTAGTCCAGTCAGCTGGTGACGAGTGCTTGGGTGACCGTCTTCCTGGTTTCGGTGGGGATCCATCGGAAGATCTTTCGGAGCATGCGTAGGATGTTAAAACACGATGATGAGACGGCGTTGACTTGTCTGGTCATCGAGAGGGAAGAGTCTAGGATGAAGCCCAGGTTGCGTTCATGGTCCGTTGGTTTGGGTGAGCTGCCTAGGGCCGGGGGCCACCAGGAGTCATCCCAGGCAGAGGGCGATGATCCCAGGATGAGGACTTCCGTCTTGTCTGAGTTCAGTTTCAGGCGGCTGTTCTGCATCCACTCGGCTACTTCTTTCATCCCTTCGTGTAGGTTGGTTCTGGCGGTGGTAGGGTCGTTGGTGAGGGAGAGGATCTGCTGGGTGTCTTCAGCGTAGGAGATGATGTTGAGGTTGTGTTGGCGTGCGATGGCTGTGAGGGGGCTCATGTAGACGTTGAAGACGGTGGGGCTGAGTGATGATCCTTGTGGTACGCTGCAGATGACTTCGGTGGCCTCTGATCTGAACGGGGGGAGGCGGACTCTCTGGGTTCTTCCGGCGAGGAACGAGATGATCCACTCCAGTGCCTTCTCTTGGATACCGACGTTGTTGAGGCGTTGTACTAGGGTGTGGAGGCAGACAGTATCGAACGCAGCGGAGTGGTCCAGGAGGATGAGGGCCGCTGTTTCCCCGTTTTCGAGCAGGATTCGGATGGCGTATGTGGCTGCGATGAGGGCGGTCTCGTGCTGTGGTTGGCTCGGAAGCCGGACTGTGAGTGGTCGAGGGAACCTTTAGTCTCGAGGAAGGCGGCAAGCTGACTATTGACGGTCTTCTCGATGACTTTGGCGGGGAACGGGAGGAGCGAGATGGGGCGGTAGTTCTTGAGGTCGGTGGGGTCTGCTGATGGTTTCTTCAGGAGGGTGCTGAGTTCGGCATGCTTCCAGCTCTCCGGGAAGGTGGCGGTGTTGAAGGAGCAGTTGTTGATGTCTCTGAGTTGGGGTGCGATGACGGAGTCGGCCTTGTTGAAGACATGGTGGGGCATGGGTCGGTTGGCGATCCGGAGTGGATGGTGTTCATCGTGCGGATGGTGTCTTCGGTGCTGATCGGGGTCCGGGCGTGGAGGGTGGTGGTGGGGGGCGTCGGTTCTGTGGTTGTGTGCGTGGTCTGATCGCCGAAGCTGTTGTGTATGTCTGTGATCTTGCTGTGGAAGAACGAGGCGAGTGAGTCGCAGAGGTCTTGTGAGGGAGTGATGTCGTTGTTGCCGGCGCTGGGGTTGGAGAGCTCTTTGACGATCCTGAAGAGTTCCTTGCTGTTGTGGGCATTGTTGTCTAGTTGATCCTTGAATGCTGATTTCTTGGTGGTAAGGATCAGCTGGTGGTGTTTGTGGGTGGCGTGCTTGAGGGCGGTCATGTTGTTTGTGGTCGGGTTTTGTCGCCAAGCTTTCTTGAGGGTACGGCAGTTCTTCTTGGAGTTCTTGAGGTCGTCGTTTAACCAGGAGGCATTCTTGCTTCCGGGCCTGCTGTGATGGTTTTTCAGGGGTGCGAGGTCGTCAGCGCAGTTGGTGATCCACTGTGCGAGGTTGTTGGCTGCTTGGTTGGGTCCGTTGATCTGGCGGGAGGGTTCTGGTTCAGTGATGCGGTGAGCTGGTCGGTGGTGATCTTGTTCCAGCTCCTGCGGGGAATCTGTTGCGGGTGGTGGTGGGTTGTGGTCTTTCTGAAGCTGAAGTGGACGCAGCTGTGGTCTGTCCAGTGGAGTCCAGTGGAGTGGCTGAAGGAGATGTAATGTAATGTATGTATAGGCATTTATATAGCGCACTACTTACCCGGAGGGTCCCAAGGCGCTTCGACCACTGCGAAACCCTTCCTGGCTTCCCTGAGAGATGGTCCCTTAATGGGTATCTCCAGGGTGAGACCAGGCATCCCCGGCGGTCTGGTGGGGCCGTTAGTGAAGATGAGGCAAGCTAATGCCCAGAGTTGCCGAGTGTGATCGCTGATCAGAGTGGGCACCGAGGCGAGAGAATTATCGAGTCCGCTGACCCTGATCCAGAAACCTGCCGCGCCGGGAATCGAACCCTGGTCCCGGGCCGTCCTCTGCTCTCGGGTCTGCCGCCTCTAACCAGTGAGCCACACTACTTGCTGGCGGAGAAGATTGGGTCGAGCGTGTGTCCTGCGTAGTAGGTGAAGGTATTCACCAGTTGCTTGAGTCCGAGGTTGGCGAGGTTGTCCAGCAGGGTGGTGGTGTTGTTGTCGTTGTTGTTCTCCAGGTGGAAGTTAAGGTCCCCTAGGAGAATGTAGTCATCGGAGGGGAGGGCGTGTGGGCTGATGAGGTCTGCGATGTCTTCGCTGAATTGTGTGCGGGGTCCTGGGGGTCTGTAGATGAGAGTGCCTCTGAGTGTGGTCTTGGGGTCGGTGTGTATCTGGAAGTGAAGGTGTTCGGCGGCTGTGAGGGTGTCGTCGGAGCTGGTCGTGATGCGGATGGTGTTCTTGTGGACGATGGCGATGCTTCCTCCAGTCTGGTTGACGCGCTCCCCTCGGGTGATCTTGTATCCGTCCGGGATGGCGATGGAGATGTCGGGCGCTGAGGAGGCGTTCATCCAGGTTTCCGTGAGGAAGGCGACGTCCGGAGATGTGGTGTCGAGTAGGTTCCATAGTTCCACGGCGTGTCTGTGAACGGAGCGGGTGTTGAGCAGGATGCACTTCAGGTGGTTGTTGTTGGTGCTCTGCTTGGCGGGTGCAGTGTAGGTCCGGATGCAGGAGAACTTGCAGGATTGGCAGGTGAAGGGTCCGTGGGTGCGGCCTGGGGCGGCTCGGTGGCAGCCGGGGAGTCGGCCGGTGTTGAGGGCGCTGAGGGTGGCAGTATCGTAAGTCCGGTGGGTGGGATGGCCTCTGCGGGGTCCAGGGGGTCCTGCGTTGGGTGCGGTCCAGGCGCGGACGGGCGCAGACGGGCTTGCCTTTGGCGCAGATTTGTCGGGCCCGCTGCATGTGGACGCTGTGCGTACGCGCGGACTCTGCCATAAATGGAGAGGGGGGGCGGCGCGAGGGAGGAGCAGCTGGGAGGCGGGAGCGGGGTGGCGAATGGGGAGGGGATCAGTCCGGTGATGCTGGAGGGAACGGGGTGGGGCCGCGGGGGAGCAGCGGCAGGGAGCGGGGTGGAGCAGCGGGAGAGAGACGGACTTAGAGGCACAAACAAAATACTGGCACAAAAACAATGCGGGCACAAGACGATCAGGGGCACACCAAGGAGGTCACAGAAATACAATTACTGGCACAAAATGCAAGACGAGATCAGGGGCAGATACAATACCAGGCGGAGACCGGGCACACCAAGGAGGGCCACGCGGCGGGTGGAGCGGCCAGTTCTGACCAAGTCAGGTAGGTCACAGCTCCCCGCCTCGCGGGTCTCACCTTATGTTTCCAGTGGGAGGGAGGAGCAGCTGGGAGGCGGGAGCGCGGTGGCGAGTGGGGAGGGGATCGGTCCGGTGATGCTGGAGGGAACGGGGGTGGGGCCGCGGGGGGGCAGCGGCAGGGAGCGGGGAGCGGGGTGGAGCAGCGGGAGAGAGATGGACTTCGAGGCACAAACAAAATACTGGCACAAAAACAATGCGGGCACAAGACGAGATCAGGGGCACACCAAGGAGGTCACAGAAATACAATAACTGGCACAAAATGCAAGACGGGATCAGGGGCACACCAAGGAGGTCACAGAAATACAATTACTGGCACAAAATGCAAGACGAGATCAGGGACAGATACAATACCAGGCGGAGACCGGGCACACCAAGGAGGGCCACGCGGCGGGTGGAGCGACCGGTTCTGACCAGGTCAGGTCGGTCTCAGCTCCCCGCCTCGTGGATCTCACCTTATGTTTCCAGTGGGAGGGAGGAGCAGCTGGGAGGCGGGAGTGGGGTGGCGAGTGGGGAGGGGATCGGTCCGGTGATGCTGGAGGGAACGGGGTGGGGCCGCGGGGGAGCAGCGGCAGGGAACGGGGAGAGGGGTGGAGCAGCGGGAGAGAGACGGGCGTAGAGGCACAAACAAAATACTGGCACAAAAACAATGCGGGCACAAGACGAGATCAGGGGCACACCAAGGAGGTCACAGAAATACAATAACTGGCACAAAATGCAAGACGGGATCAGGGGTACACCAAGGAGGTCACAGAAATACAATTACTGACACAAAATGCAAGACGAGATCAGGGACAGATACAATACCAGGCGGAGACCGGGCACACCAAGGAGGGCCACGCGGCGGGTGGAGCGACCGGTTCTGACCAGGTCAGGTCGGTCACAGCTCCCCGCCTCGTGGATCTCACCTTATGTTTCCAGTGGGAGGGAGGAGCAGCTGGGAGGCGGAGCGGGGTGGCGAGTGGGGAGGGGATCGGTCCTGTGATGCTGGAGGGAACGGAGGTGGGGCCGCGGGGGAGAAGCGGCAGGGAGTGGGGAGCAGGGTGGAGCAGCGGGAGAGAGATGGACTTAGAGGCACAAACAAAATACTGGCACAAAAACAATGCGGGCACAAGACGAGATCAGGGGCACACCATGGAGGTCACAGAAATACAATTACTGGCACAAAATGCAAGACGAGATCAGGGGCAGATACAATACCAGGCGTAAACCAGGCACACCAAGGAGGGCCACGCGGCGGGTGGAGCGACCGGTTCTGACTAGGTCAGGTCGGTCAGTAGGCGAGTTAAGTTGTTTTACCAATTATAATCCCTTGAGTACCAAATGAAAGAACACCACACAAGGTGTATATCAAACATATATGTATTTAATCTAAACACAACCCCTCTGCACTCTTTATGAGGTCAGAGGTCAAAATACAATACAAGTCACACAGTTAACATACAATAAGTTGCACAGTATACGTTATGCCCTTGGGGCCTCACAAACCATATACTAAGAAAGCAAGTACCACTAGAGAATTAGAAAGCAGGCCTAGGGCCTGTTGAATCGTTGGGGCTACACTAATCGACCAAAGGTTAGGAAGTAGGAGGCCCACCGGAGCAGCGTGTAGTGTCTAAACACAGGCGCGGGTTACCATTGACTTTCTATGGAGTTTGTAAAAGTTACAAATATGCAATTTAAGGACACTTCCGGATGGACTAGGATGGAACTCTTTTAAACTAGGACACTTCGAGAGTCAAGACCCACCGGAGCACCGGAGTTCTCGTGTTACCTCACCCAGGGAAGCCGGGTGCATAGGTGTCTTTTCGTGTCGGGTTTTGTCATCGTTTTCTATAGAGAGCTGCAAAGAAGTGCTGCAGGCGACCAGAGGAAAAGTGTCTGAGTGGATCCAAGGGTGGATCGAAGATCTGAAGAACCTGAAAGGTTAGGGGACAGAGTCTGGGTCACTAGCCAGTGACCATGAAGGTCCCAGGAAGGAACCAGGCGATGTCGGGTGCTTGAAGGTGAAGAAGGTGAGTTTGTCTCTTCAGCCACGAGGTCCAGGAGACATTGACGATGACCAGGTGCTGGATTTGAGCTGTGCCACAATGGATCTAGATGACTGCAGTGTTGGTATCCGGATTGGAGCCAACAAGCCTTGGCAACCGCAACCAACGCAGGATATCAAGATTGGCTCTGTTGCAGACCAGCAAGGTCTGTGGCACTTCTCCTTTTCATGGAAGCTGGAGCAAGCCTGGAGCAACCAGGAAAACAAGTTAAATACCAAAATGGCGTCTTAATGGGGCTCATTAGCTAATGGGCAAGGAACCAGGAAGACGCATCAAGCTCAAATGCAATGGCAGGGCCCACGGGACACTCGCTGAGTATGGGGACTTGGGCTTTGATACAAATGGTGCTCGGGGCTGGGGCTTCTGGTACCCCAATGCACAACTTACAGAGACTTCAGGAAAGGAGTGCAGGTAGCAAATGCAGGATATCCAAGATGTCCGGTCCCACGTCTCTCGGGTCTGCCACGGGTCTCAGCTTTGCTGTGGATGTGGGTCGGGTCAGAGAAATCTGGAAGTCCAGTTCTTGTGTTGCAGAGTCTTTGGGTTCTGACGGAAGCCTTGAAACTGCAGACCGGCAAAGTTGCTGTTTGTGCCTGTTTGCACAGGGTGGTCACTCCTTGACCACAAGGGAGATGTCTTCCATCTTCCAGTCAGAATGGAATGTCGAAGGTCCAATATATGTATTTCAAAGATTCGTCCAGGATAATCTAAAGTCCTAGGGACACAGCTCCTATACTTATACTAAGGATGGGGGCTGAACTACCTGGCTAGGTCCCTCCTGTGGGTGGACCTGGGCAAGGGGTGGTTACACCCCCTTCCCTTTGTCCAGTTTCACGCCAGAGCTGGGGCTGAGTGCCCCAGCAACTGGTTTGAACCAGGCTATGCATGGAGCACCTTGTGTGCCCCAGGCAGTGTCTGGAAAAGCATCTGCTGATGCACCCCTCCCTGCCCCAATACACAAAACCCTGTCTTGGGAGGTGCTGGCACCTCCCTGGACAGGAAACCTATTGTCCAGGCCTCCCCTGCCGGAGTTTTGTCCAGCAGCAGGAGGTCAGACTCTTGTCTGTGGCAGCAGCATCCATTTTGTGATGCTGAGGCTCTGTTTAACTTTAACCGGGTAAAGCAGTAACTACATGTCTTCTTCCTCTAGAAGGGTGGAATGCTACCCCCGCCGCCAGGACTGGCGGGGGGGGGAGATAGTATTCCAAAGTGTTTGACACCTTACACGACATGTTTTGATAGAGCCAAACCAAAATTAGCATTAACCGCAAGTATTATAATGCACTTAAGAGTATATGGTATGGCTATATCATAGAACAGCTATAAGGAGATGTTTCCGAAAGCTGCAGAGGGGCTCAGCTCATGCTAGGGCACCCTCTCACATAAAACCAAGCACTCTGCCTCCAGGATTGTCGAGGCCTACCATAGGAGTGGCTTATAGGTGTATATGTGTCTATATATAAAGGTAGATATAGGGATACTATATCTAAGTACGGGGTGATTACACCACCTTACCCAGGTTGTGTGAACAGACCTGTGGTGTCAGTTTGGAAGGCAAACCAGGGGTGGCACAATACATGCTGCAGCCCCTGGTAGGCCTAAGGTGCACCTATGCCCTGGGTACCTAGGGTACACTATACAGGGGCTCACAAGGGTGACCCAGTAACCAATCTGGTATGTACCTAAAGTACATGGTATCAATTTAGAGAGAGAACAGCTGCGCTGTGGGTCTGATTAGCAGGCCCACAGCTACACTAAAGTCGAAAAACCAGAGAATCACAGCAAAAAGTGGGGGTGACCATAGGAAGCAGACCCTAATCTCCTACACAACCACCCCTCCCAACGCAGGGACATTAAACTAACCTTGACCAGTTGAGTCTTCATGTTCTAAGTGGAAATATCTGGAGAGTTCATCTGCATTGGCATGGTCAGTCCCAGGTCTATGTTCCAATGTAAAGTCCATCCCCTGTAGGGAAATGGACCACCTAAGCAGTTTGGGATTCATCTGATTTAGCCACAAGAGGGGCTTATGTTCTGTCTGTGGCTTATGCATGATCATAGTGTTCTTAGGTAGAATGTACTTTGTTTAGAATGTTTGGCCTCAAGCTGAAGTCAGTTGTATGCTGGTCTTTGGAGGATGAGGTCTCAAGCTTAGAGTTTATAATAAAACTCTTTTCAACTTCATCTCTGCCTTCCTGCCTGGTATTTCATCGAGAACACGAGATTGTGGTGATAATTGGACTTCACCCACATGCAGAGACCTCAACTCAGATCATCTTTTCCTGTTTTTTCTACATTTTTCTTGGAAATTTACTAATTTAAAAAAAAACTTGGAGCCTGTCTTATGGATGTTATACTTTAAATGAAGGGTCAAGGCATATCCACGGAAAAATAATTGTTTTGTTACTTTTCTTTTACTACAGCTCTTAAGAGACTTGGCTCTTCTACACTGTCTTCTAATACTTGGACTGTGCTCATACTTGGGCTGTACTGCCTCTTTTGACTCACACTCGCTGGATATTTAACACCTTAAGTGCTGCGCCTATTCCAACGGCCGACGGCACCACTACCTCGGGAGTGCTGCCGTCGGCCGTTGGACGTTCCAGCTGCACCTGCGCAATGGAACGTTCAGCACTGGAGCTGGACGTTCCATAGCTGCTAAGGTGTTAACTGCTTTCCTGGTGTCTGTACTACAGATGGTGAAGAAAAGTCTGGTTTTATTCTGCGGTGAGTCTTTCATTATCATTTGGATCTAACCAGCGCTTACCGTGCGCTTTGTTTACATTTGAACAGCTGGTAACTGCCCTTTTGCCATTCCCTACCTTCTGAAGCCGTGACGCTGCTGCTTAGTAACTGGCGTCCATTCCTGAGCACCTGACTTCTCCACGACATCCTCGGGGTCATCTCTTCTGCTTGGAGACGCTTAGCAACACTGCTGCTTGACAACGCTTTGGTATTCTTCGGCAACGTCACCCTGCTGTTCTTCCGACGTCCCTCCACGTCAGTATGCGTTGCTACGAGATGACGTCAGTACGTTACGCTCAGCGCGTTGACGTCATCACGTTGGGCGTCATCTTTCCTTCTTATCTCTAGCGCTGATTGGCACAGCTTTGTATGCCGATTTCAAGTTTATTTCTCGACTCGTTTTCACACTGATCGGCACAGTTGTGTAAGCCGATCCTTCTACGCACATCTTCGTGTGGATCTACACAGCGGTTAATACTTTTGCTGTATTAATGCCGATCTTTTTCCTCATTTTCGCTGATCGGCACAGCTTCTCTCATGCTGCGGGTACACCATTCTACATGGTGGTGTTAAGGATTCTTTTCTGTTCTTCGCTGATTGGCACAGCATGCTGGGTAAGCGCTGATCCAAACTTTTCAAGCGCTGATTGGCACAGCTATTTACAAGATTATTTAAGTTGGGGGAACATAATTTACAAACTGCAAGTTTTCAGGGTAATTCTGATTGTATTGTCATTATTTACATATTATAAAATTTCAGTTCTTCACAAGTTATTTACCTTGTATAATCATTGCACTACATTCCAACTTTTCTCTTCTATATGGGTATTGCCTAAGCATCTCCTGTGTCAGCTTGTTTCTTTGTTTTACAGTTTTTCATATTTAGGCAATTTAAACCATCTTCCATCAATAAGTCAATTCTGTGTTACAATGCAAAACCTCACAGCCCCACCATTCTTTCTCTCGGAGCGTGGAGATCCCCATTCCTTGGCTCAAGTGGAAAAGGGTTTTCGCTCACTATGCCAGGGTATGTGGCACCTCTTTGAGTGCTGAGAGGAAATCTTCAATATTCATGCACTGTTTGGGCTCGGAAGGTCAAGATGTTTTTGAGAATCTTCCTGAATTGTCTGATGTTGATGGTGGGTCACTCAATGAATATAAAATTTGCATTAAGAAGATGCCCAAATTGAGTATGGTGTTGAAACGGTTTCACTTTGGAAAGAGAATGCAAAGGCAAGATGAGACCGTAGAGCAATATGTTACTTCTCTTCGCAAACTGGCTGCCACGTGTACATTTGCAGTTGCCTTAGATGAGCGTCTTAGAGATCAACTCATGCTTGGCTCTTCTCTTGAGAAAGCCAAAGACAGCTTGTGGCAGAAGGATAATCCCATCCTCGTCGCCAAAATGTAGTGTTCTCGATGAAATAACAGGCAGGAAGGCAGAGATGAAGTTGAAAAGAGTTTTATTATAAACTCTAAGCTTGAGACCTCTTCCTCCAAAGACCAGCATACAACTGACTTCAGCTTGAGGCCAAACATTCTAAACAAAGTACATTCTACCTAAGAACACTATGCTCATGCCTAAGCCACAGTATATGACATCAGCAGGAAGGCTTAACTGAGAATACCACAAACTGCCTTAACCCTACTGCTTCTCCTCCTAGTAGGCAACTGGTCCATTGTTCCAGAATCCAGTTCCTGTTTAGTGTTGCAATTCCTGACCTGTGACCTAGTCACAGCAAGGACATATGCTGATATCCCTAAAATTTCTGCACGGGTCCTATACTCCCCTTCAGCTCAAGCGAAAGCCTCCAGGTCATTTCCAAGCAAACTTTCTACAGGGAGGTCTGAGCTAACAACAACCTTTTTGAGGCCAGTTACCCCTCCCCAGTAGAAATTAACAATTGCCATACTGTGAGTGGTAGTAACATTGCTAGCATTGGTCACTAGGTAATTTTCACCTAGTATGATCTGTCCAGGGTCCAAAAAGCCAGGCGTCCCATTGTGACACTAGCACATGTGTCCCTGTAGGCCTGAGCCACTTTGTCATTAATTAAAGGAGTTTTTCTGTACTTGCCCAAGTTATTGGGACTCACAGTAATTCAAAAGTACAGTAGTTACACCCTCTGCGGCACAGGGGCAGCAGGGTGCAGAGAGAGTAGGCCCATTGCAATCCAATGGGTAGGGGGCCTGCGGTCGGTGGCTGTAAGCAAGCAGGCCACATGGCTGTGGGAGCTGAAAGTAGAGTAGGGTAGTAGTTGCACTTCCAGCGGCACGCGGGCGGCTGGGTGCAGGGTGCTTTCGAGCCGTCGGGCGCTCAATGTTATCCAATGGGAAAGTTAAAAAGTGAACAAAGGCTGCAGACTCGGTAACAGAGATTCTACAGGTGCGACCACCACTTGGAGAGGTAAGTTGGGTTCTTGGAGAAGAGGTAGGTACCCCAGAGGAGGGCACAGGGAGCCGAAGCGCACTGGGTGCAGGGGTGTGTTTTGATGTCAGGAAATCTTGCCCTTAGCTGGTCGCGGTTGGAGGGGTCCCTGGTTCTGAGGCTGCAGTCATTGTCTGGGTCATCGAGGACGTCCTTGTGGTCTTGGATCACTCAGGCACGGGCCGGGCTCGGCGGGTGCAGAGTAGGTTGGATTTGCGGTTCCTGGCTGGCACCAGGGGTATTGCTGTTGGAGCAGAGACTCTGCTCATGGGAGTCCCAGTCTGTTAGAGGGTCAAGGCAGGCAGGTCCTCCGGGTTGTCCACGGTTGCTGTCCGCAGGAGTCACCGGGATTTAGCAGGAGCAGGTTCCAGGATCGACAGGCCAGTAGGGCTGGGGCCAAGTCAGTTGGTGTCGTCCCGTTGTTAACGGCTGCACGGCGGGTCTTCTTCTTCTTGATCTTCTTTCTTATTTTCTTATTGGGATCTGAGGAAGATAGGTTCAGTGTGAACTGAATTTAGATGTGTTACAGGTAGGGCAAGGGCAGGGAGCAATAGGTACACCCCCTAGTCTGCTCCTCTCCTGTGGGAGGGGGGCAGGAGCCTAGCTGTGATTGGGAAGGGCTCCCCATCCTCAAGATGGCCAGAGCCTGGGGTCGTGCTTCACCTCGCCTCTCCCATTTGAGTGGTGGGGTTGGCACAGGCTGGCACCCCCCCCTTCCTGACGTAGGGTTTCCCGCCAGTCTTCCCGCCAAAGTGGGGGTCAGAACTGGTGGGGGCCAGTTGCTGAGTACAGCAAGTGGTCCGGAAAAGCTCACAGAGGCGGCAGGTCTTTGAAGCTTCCCCCTGCCCATCCTGGGGGAGGAGACCTAGCACCTCGCCCAGGATGTGCATTGTTGCAGGCCGCGGGGGGCTCTCCACCTAGGGGTCCAGCAACATGTCTGCTGTGTGGCAGCCTAGGCAGCCTCTTAGACCAGACGTGGATTGTAGGTTAGGTTTTCAGGGGGCATCTCTAAGATGCCCTCTGGTGCATTTTACATTCAATCCCACACCGGCATCAGTGTGGGTTCAATATGCTGAGAAGTTTGATATCAAACTTGTCATTCAGTGTAGCCATTATGGTGCTGTGGGGTTCGTAATGAAAACATCCCATTACCGTGTACTCTTAATGGCATCACTGCACTTACAGTGCCCAGGAACGGCCCTGGGTACTGTAGGAGCACAGGGCTCATGCACCTGTGCCCACACCATTGGCATAGGGCACCCAGCTAGAGGGGTGACTGAGGTATGCCAGGGCAGTGGGTCTTGTGGGCATGCCAGACAGGGATGTGTGCCATGTCGACTCTTTGTTTAGTTCTGTACATAGACACTCAGCCTGCAAAAGCAGGGTGTGGGTGTCAGGGTACAGGGCCCCTAAGGGTGGCACAATAAGTGTTGCAGCCCTTAGGGGTCTTCCCTGGTCACCATGTCCTGAGTACCTAGGGTACCATTTACTAGGGGCTGGCAGGTGGCCAGAGATGCCAATGGGTTTTAGTTTCAACACAGTTTTAGGGAAAGAACACAGGCCCTGGGCACCTGGTTGGCAGAAGCCCAGGGCACACTCAGTCAAAACACATCAGCGGTTCAAAAGTGGGGACATACCAATGCAAGAAAGATGGCACTTTCTCACACTGCTTCCCCCTCCTTCTTCTCTTCCCACACCTGTGGTCCTCAGCTGCCATTGTTTCCGCCATCATCAAGGGGGAAGATGTGTAGTGTTGCGATCTAGCCTACTGTCGTTCATGTGACCCGCCGTGAGGCATCGCAGGAGTGACGTGAACGCCGGCGGCTATTGTAGAGTGCAGTGAGGCAACTAGCAGTCAGCTCTCACCTATTAAAAAGAATAAAGCACACTTGTAACCCACCTGCTGTCTCCGGTCATCCTTCCCACCGGGGGCCTACTTCACATTCCACAACCACCATCCGTCTTCTGTGGCCTCATGATCACACAAGGGCTTCTGCATGGTAAGTGTTATCCGGAATGCCCCTCGCCTGTTGCTGGATAAAATACAAACCGTCCGTGGGGGTCAGACGAATTACTGGCGACCCTAGACTTGGTTATATATATATCCAAGTCCAAGGATATTATATTTTAACTATCTTGCCCTTGTGCTACAGAATGACTTTTGTGATTTTGATTTACTGCATTGTGAGTGATTTCGACCTGTTTCTTACTTGCACTATTATTGAGCTGGCATTACATTATCAATATACATCCCGTATCTCCTTCTAGAGACTGCTCCGACTAGCAGATGAACATTCCTCTTCATTCACTCAGTTTCAAATATTTAGGTATCTGGGTCACTTGGCACCCGGAGCTTTCATGGGCTCTTAATTTCCAACAACTGATTCAGAAGGCAAAATACGATTTCATCAGGTGGCAGGCACTTCCCCTGAACGTCATGGGGCATGTTGACTTATATAATATGATGATACTTCCAAGGTCTCTATACCCAAAATTTACAAGTCACCTATCTAGGGCATGGTTTAAACCTTTAGACGGGATGGCCAAGAGATTCCTGTGGCACGGGTCTTGACCATGTCTCGCTCTTGCACACTGTCTATGAGGTCCCTACAATGGAAGTCTTGGGATGACTTACTTATATCTTTATTACTTGGCCTCTCACAACTGGCTCAACGGGATGGTCTGACCCGGCCTGTCGGCACGAGCTAACCCTGCTGGGCATCCTGCGTTTACAGGACCTGCTGTACGGCTCGCCGCTTACCTCCACCATGCCACAGGTGACCAGGTTGGTGTTTCTAGCATGGAGGGCGGCCCTTGGGTACATGCAGTGGAATGGAAACTCACCCAAGAGACATCCTCTGGCATGGTACTTGGTTGCGGGAGGTGGCAAAGCTGTGGGGTTTTAGAACCAGGGATCTAATTGGTTTTTCTCAGCTGGGGAACATGTGGTCTGGGACACACATGTGCTCTTTTCAGGATTTTCAGACTTTTTATGCCCTGGCTAATACCCAATTCTACAAATATCTCCAACTCCGACATGCCCTACATGATCATACCACTGACTCTGAATCCCTTCCCGAATTTCACTCCCTTGAAGCTAAGCTCCTTATGGGTAATCTAGGTCGGGCGGGATTTCACATCGTCTATCGCACTCTGATAGTTAAGTCCCACTGGGACGCTGCAACACCTTAGACTCCGGTAGGAGGGATGGCTGGGACCTCCTACCAGAGACGCGTGATGATTACTCAATTTGCTGCCCAGGCCTTCTACTAGCCCACACAGGAAGGATTAGGGACACATTGCTAGAGGTCTGAGTCTTTCAAGGGTCTCATAAATCCTGCTTCTTTCTCTAAGTCATAAGACAAGAAAAAACAGGAAAGATTATGGGCAAGTTATGCTGTTTTGCACCGAGAGGATGTATGGGTTAACAGCCTGTTTACTCCAACTTCCTGATTTTAATTTTCCTTGTCATGGAGTGGGATCCACCTCCCAAGTAATGACTGGAGCGAGAACAGTGGGCCGGCAGAAAACAGCGGCACAATTGAATACCTCAGAAGCTTGTGTAGCCTATTTCCAAAAATCAAAGCCAAGGTCCTCTCCCCGATCTTCCAAAAAAATCACCAATATTACATATATACGACCTTGGGGCTCCCACAGAGGCTTGGGGTCCAGCCTCTATCACGCGATTACTGTAGAATTATATTCTATACTTCCTGCAGAATCCACACGATCCTTCTGGTCACGTGCTATATCACAGGATTGTAATGAGGCGACATCTATACCTTATGTAATACACATGGCTCTTCAGCATGAGAGAAGCTGGACTCAAATTTACTTCTTTTAAAATTTGACATACATTGGTACTGGATGCGGCTCAGACTTCCAGGTGCTGGAGATGCAGGGATATGCACTGCGATGTAGGAAGTGTCCTCTGGTCCTCCCCCCATCCTGGCACCTGCTGGTCTGACACATGGAGTACAGCGAATGAATCTAGCAACCACCAGCCATCGCTGATAGCCTAGATCGCATTGCCTCAGGGCTGTCCCGGGTATGAATCTGCTCTGTAGATGATGGCTGGTGACTACCTTGTCATGAGCCCAAGTATGTGTTCTACCGGATTGATGGTCACCAGCAGTGGCCAATCACGAGTAGAATAGCCCCATTAGAAAGGTAATTTACAGAGTCCCAGACCAAATGGATAAATTCAAGGCAACATTTTGGCTCCTGAAGACAGTAAGTATTGGTCAGCATCAAACTTTTAGCTCCTACACTTTACCTCCCCGTCGTTCCCTTTAAGGGGCATAGCTTTATTTGATGCAGTAGGTGCAGTAGCACCGGGCACTAAAGGCCAGATGGGCCCACTGATCCGTGATTATTGCTGTATTTCACAGTTCAAACTTGGGACATGGGGCCCATTCCTTCATTTCACATGGGCTCATGACACACTGACTATGCCACTGGTTCCCTTGAGGGAAAGAGGGGAGTCAAGCAAAGACATAAGATTTGGAAGAGACCACTCTGGGCCCTGAGAAGCAAACCTAGAAGTAACTTTTCCCCCCACCCGTTCTGGAGAAAGAACAGTGATGGGATGGTCCAGGTAATACAGTCCTATAGAGCACAGCATGCAAAGGGTCAACAGACTATATGGTCGAAATGGGGCTAAATATGAAAGTTATTTTTATTTTTCCCCTGTATCTACAATGCTACAACTTATGTAACATGTTTACTATTCCTTTCCATAAAAATACAAATAAACTATATGCAAACAAATGAATGAATGACTGCAGTTTCAGGATTTACCAGCTGTGAGGTTCACTTGCTGTGTGTGTATACATTTAGGCATGCCAGATGAACGCTGACAAGTTTAGAAGTCGCCTTTGCCACATGGCTACTCATGTCAGCTCACACGCTGCCAGTAAAGTTCAAAGGTCACGCTGCAAAGGCGAGGTAGGTCAAGATTTCAAAGGATGGGAAATGCCAAGGACACTCGGGGACACCTATCTGGCTGGGACAAGTCAGTTAAATCTGAGCTGTTCAGCAGCTGCTGGCCGGCTTTGGAATGTGATGAAAGCAAGAAATCGATCTGCCAGAAAGGTGTTTTTCCGCTGAGTAATGCTTGCACGTTGCCCTTTGTTACACTCTGTTATTCTCAAGTAGTTCATGAAGGCGAGCTAGTACTTAAGGGCAAGGTCTCAAAGTTCAAGCCGCAACTAATAATCATTGTAATACCTATTGAAAAGCAAATTAAAATGTTCAGGAACCTTTTTTAGCAGTTACTGATTTCATTTTATTTGCAACCCCTGTAAAGGATCATTTGTTTCTTATGTAGCGCTTCAAACCACACTCTGCCTTTACGATCGTTAAGTGAGTCGAATGCCCTCCATTAATGAAATGCAGCAATCTGAAGGTCCCAAGTTCGAAACCTGCTGTTGTAAATGAGTGAAGATCCAACTTCCTGGGTAGCTTAAGTAGCATTTATTAGGATGGTAAGATCAAGAGTAGAAGTACAAAGAGCCCCACCAGGAGCAGCCTTCCTGCTGCTCAGCCAATACACCAACAGACACCCCCCACTCACCCAACATTCCACAGCATCACCAGGCACCAACATTCCACACCACACTCACACTGGCTCAGCAGCAACTATAACACATCTCCCTTCTTTACAGTGAACAAGAGCACAATGCAATGGTCCAAAGAAAAGTGTGCATTGGTAAAAGGTACAGGCATAGAAATAAGATGAGGACCCATTGGAAAGACCAAAAGATGACTAAAGGGCATATCAGTTAAGATCAAAAGCAAAGAAAGCACAGTACAAGGGGCATGCAAGTTAACATCAAACTACAAAGAAAGCACAGAAGAATCTAACAATTGACTTGAATGTTCACATAAGATATGAAATGATAGAAAATGACAATGCCAGCCCATGTACTCACAATAATGAAAACAACGAACTGTGCAAGATAAAAACTATCTTTAAGAAAGCAAAAAGAAGACACTTACCCTCATCTTCTCCCTTTCCACACAAAACCAAACAAACCTGCATTATACTACACCACGCATAACCACCCAAACCCTTTATGCCACAAACATATCAGCTGGCCAGGCTGAAATGGAAGTGAAAACACACAGGGAACCAAACCCCAACGATGCAGTAGCGATCACCCCACAGCAAAAACAAAATACACCAACGTGAGACCATCCCAAAACCACACAAGAGTGGAAGGAGCAAGCACGCAAACAGTTCTCAAGTACATCGCCAATACTAGGGGTGATACCTAATTCAACCACTAACCACACAAAGGTATCATATTGATATGATTTTTTGGGGGGAAATATATTTTTATTGCAGATATTCTTTTACACAGTTATGCCGGTCAACTATTATAACATCATCGATTGTCATCAAAGATACATTAAAGGTCTCATTACACAGCCATTTAGCCCACAACCTGGAGGTCGGGCGGCGATGATCAAGAATGGGACGTACGCATGTATGTCAAGTAAACACAATCATGTCCGGCTATCAGAGGATTTCTGCATCCGCTTTTCTTTTACACCCACTATCCCGACCTACAAACTTTAATTCTCAATTCCCCCCTCCCTCTCAGTCCCCTCCCCCCTTGCATGAATGGTGGTGTGGGCGCTTAAGGAGTCACTTAACTTATCTCAGCGGTATTACCAATGGAGTAGCAAAACTACGTGCTATATATAGTAATCACATGGTTGTGAAACTCACTCCTCCTCTTCTGCTAAGAGTCGATCTTTCAAAGACTGGACCAGGGCCTCCCACGCTCGAGCTACCTCTAGTGCTTTATCATTGCCTGAGCGGGTAGCCTGCCGTAGCCGCACTGCACTCTCGCAGCCTGCCCACTTACAGAGTTCTCTCTTCCACCTCCGAGACGATGGACCCTCCGTCGCCTTCCAATGCCAGGTGATTTCACGTTTAGCCAACAAAAGCCCTAAATCAATAAATTTGCTAGTCACCTTGGTCTCGACCGTGTGCGGAAACCAGTCCAGCAAGCAGGTGGCTATGTCATAATTCAATTGATTGTCTTTGACCTTGTTTAAAAGTTTCCCTACTTCCTCCCAGTAGTCTCCCATGCACGGACACAGCCATAGCATGTGCCCTAGCTCAACATCCTCCTCCCAACACCTCGGGCACGCTGCGTTCTGGACATTAAAGTACCTCCTAATCTTCCCCGGTGTTAAATAAGCCCTATGCAACACAAAGTACTGAATTGGTTGGAAACGAGCGTTTCTGCTGCCCTTCCATGCCCGTTTAAGGATTTGTTCCCAAGTGGCATCCGGTATCTGCCGATCTATGCTTTCTTCCCATTTTGCCTTAAGAGCATCTAGGGGACGCAAGCCCTCTCGGAGCAGTCGGGACTGGAGGCACGTCACTGCCTTAACCGTACCCACCGCCATCACAGTGTACTGGCAAGCAAATGTCACCACCGGTTCCGCTTTCCCCGTTTTCCAGTGCTTTTGGACGGCAGTTGTGATTGCAGCATGAATCAGGAAGTCACCCTCTGGGAGTCCATACATTGCCTGTAGAACCGGGAAGGGCACCAGTTCCTGGTTCACATACAGATCTCCAACCACCTGGACACCCATTTGTTCCCAATTCGCCAGCGGGGTCCAATCCCCACCATGTGGCAGCGCCGTCAGCATACCCAGTGGGATCTCCGGTGCATGGGCTACATGATATCGGTCTAGGGGGGACGGTGCTCAACTGGTTTCGCTCCTTCTTAGCCAACCGCCGACAGACGGTCTGGGTCCCATCTGGATCTGCCGAAATGCCGCCATTGGGAGTTGGAGTCCCTCAGGGCTCAGTATTGAGCCCTACTCTATTTAACATCCTCATGACCCCTCTGGCGACATTGGCGGAATCCTATGGGGCCCGGATCGTCTCTTATGCTGACGACACCCAGCTTCTGTTCACCTGCCGCAAGAGCGAAGATTTCGATGGAGAAAGTATCCGTGAGTGCCTTGGGGCTGTTTTTAATTGGTTCCAACTTAACAGCCTCAAGTGCAACTCGGATAAATCCGAGATACTATTCTTCGGATGCCCATCGGAACCGGATTGGCATGGCTGGTGGCCCGCTGACATGTTCCCCCCAGCTCAGTCATCTAAATGGGCTAAGAACCTGGGAGTTAAAATTGACAATGAGCTCTCGCTCAAATCCCAGGTGGTTACTCTTACAGGAACGTGTTTCGGGATCCTCAGGATGCTTCGTAAGTTCTTTCCTCTACTTTCCGAGGAACATCGGAGGATAACTGTCCAGGCACTTATAGGATCCAGATTGGATTATGCAAATGTTCTGTATCTGGGTCTGCCAGAATATCTCTTACAGCGCATGCAGGTGACCCAGAACGCTGCTGCTCGAGCGATTTTTGGCCTGCATCGCCGTACTAGTGCCTCAAATCTACTTCTATCCCTCCATTGGCTTCCTATACGGAAGAGGATAATGTTTAAGGCTATGACCTTAGCCCATAAAGCCCTGCATGCCAATGGTGCAAAATACCTTCAGAAGAGGCTGGACTTCTACCGGCCTGCACGATCCTTAAGATCGGAGTCATTGGCTCTGGCGGTGGTGCCACGTATAAAAAGGGCCCGACTGGGCGGTCGGTCCTTTAGATTCCTTGCCCCCCAGCTATGGAATTCCTTACCGCTGTCCTTGCGGGCCACATCTAATCTGCTTACCTTCAGGAAGGGTCTAAAGACCTGGCTGTTCTCTGGTTAGTGCGTCTTTCCTTTTTATTGCTGTTATGTTTTCTAGTCTTTTCTTAAGGTCTGGAGCACAAAGCGCCGGGACACTCCTTTGGAGTAGCCGTTGCGCTATAAAAGTCCCATATAACATAACATAACATAACATAACATAAGGGCGAGGGGTCCCCGCCCTTCGCTGTGTCCTGTTCCAGCAGAGCCGGAGGGTCCGCTCCTCCCTCGTCAGGTCCCGCAGGTCGAGCTTTTGCTGCATAACTATATAGGCCTGTAAATGACGCGGATTCCACTTCCCCAGCTACTTTCCGGGCCCCGGTATTCCCGTGCTATATTTTGCGTTAAGATCTGCAATTGGGCCGCTAGGTAATAAAGTTCAAAATCAGGCACTGCCAGGCCACCTTCCGATCTAGGCCGCCTCAACATCGCCAGGGCTATTCGTCGTCTACCACTTCCCCAGATGAAGCCCACTATCAGTGATCGCAGGTCCTTAAAGATTTTCGGAGGGAGCCATATCGGCAGTGTACAAAAATAATATAAGAGCCTGGGGAGTGCCACCATCTTAAGCAATGCCACTCTGCCCATTACCGACAGAGGAAGCGTCGCCCAGAATTCCATACATTTCTTCAGAGCCCTAACACATCGGCCTACGTTACCCTCCAGCAGATCCCGGTCCGCATGATAGATCCAGACCCCCAAATAGGTGATGCACGTCGGTTCCCATCTGATGTCCCCCAGCACAACAGGCGGGGGCATATTCCGTCGTGTCGGGAAGAGGCACGTCTTGGCCCAGTTCACCTGAAGACCGGAAACCCTCCCAAATCTGGACAGCATGGCAGTCGCCCCTTGGAGATCCACAGCGGCCTCCCGGAGAAAGAGGAGCAGATCATCCGCATACAGAGCTATGTAATGTGGGCTACCTCGATGCATCAGTCCCCTATATAGCTGCCCCAACCTCGCCTGTGCCGCCAAAGGTTCTATTGCCAATGCAAACAACAGTGGTGACAACGAGCACCCCTGTCTTGTGCCTCTCATGATGGGATATTGGTCCGAGATCACCTCGCCCAGTTTCACCCTAGCCGCAGCTGAGGAGTACCACACTGTTGTCCACTTCACAAATCTATCACCCAGCCCAAATCGGTTCAGAACTCTGCAGAGGAAGGCCCATTCCAGACTATCGAACGCCTTCTCTATGTCCACAGAGAGCACTGCTGCGGAGCTCTCATCATTCTGATTTTCTGCCATGACTCTAAAAAAGCGGCGAATATTCGTAGCCGTGCATCTCGAGGGGATAAAGCACGCCAGGTCCATATGAACCAGCGATGTCATGTGCGGCAGTAACCGGGTTGCCAGTATTCGACTCAGGATTTTGTAATCCACTGATAGCATGGATAAAAGCCGATATGAGGCCACGTCCCGCTCCGAGCGTCCCGGTTTCAGAAGGGGGATTATCAAGGCCTCCCGCATCGAACTTGGTAGACGACCCTCCGATTCCACCTCCTGGTATACCTCCAATAGGGCGGGAGCCAGTCTATCAATGTATTGGGCGTAGAACTCGACAGGCAACCCATCAGGTCCCAGAGTCTTGTTCCGAGCCATGTGTTTAATTGCCCCTCAAATTTCAGCTCTCAGATATCCTGTAGTAACAAGTCAGCGTCGCCTTCCTCCAGCCGCGGCAAAGGGGTCCCCTCCAGGTATTCCATTCTGTCCTCCTCTGCCTCCTCTCTCCTACTGCTATATAAATCTTCGTAATAAGTAGCAAAGCGAGACAGTATCATATCCTGCGAGTGGGTCAGAGTGCCATCACCCAATACTATCTGCATAACTGGGCCACTCCGCTGCACCGGATCAGCCAACTTGGCCAACAACGTGCCAACCTTATCCCCCTCCGCAGGAACCTTCGATAGGTACCCTCTATGGTCGAAGCATCGCAGCCGTTCAGTCTCGGCTGCCACCTTCTCTTTGGCCTCCAGCAACTGCTCCTGCAGAGACGGCCTTCTCCGCTCCAGATCTCTCAGAGCCCTGTCCACCTTTTCGACCTCATCCAGCACGGATTTCCTAGCCCCCGAATACTTAGTGATGCATAGCCCTCTGACAACCACCTTAAAAGCATACCACTCCAATGCTCTAGTGCTTGCTGTACCCCAGTTCTACCGGAAGTAGTCGTCAATACCCTCACTCACCTCCGTCTGAAACACCTGGCCTTCCAGAGTCTCAGGGCGCAAGCGCCACGTCGGGATTGCCGACCTCGCCCTCTGCCAACTAAGTGACAGCAATAGCGGGTTGTGGTCGGAGATAGTTCTAGCAAGGTACTCCGTGCTTGCCGCCATAGGAGCCATCAGAGGGGAACACAGGATAGCGTCAATGCGTACGTGTAGGTCATGCACGGATGAAAAGAACGAATAATCCCTATCCCGGGGATGTTGAGCACGCCATACATCTATGAGTCCCCAATGCTTTTGCCATTCGGACCTAGCCTTAGCCAAATTCCTAACCGGAGTTGCCGCTAGAGGAGGATGCGACCTATCCATGTCTACGTTCGAGATAGCATTGAAGTCCCCTCCTATAATAGCTGGGCCTGCCAGAAGGGGCGCCAGTGCCCCCGACAAATTAGCTAGGAAACGAGTCTGTTCCGTATTTGGAGCATAGACACTGCACAACACAACGTCCCTGCCGTACAGTCTACCTTCCACAGCTACATATCGGCCCTCTTGATCTATCATCTGCTTGGTGACCTGAAAGGGGAAGGTATCATATTGATATGATAAAGTGGGTATTAGACTACTATAATTACTAACAAGAATTATGTTATAAGACTTAGATATATCATAGGAACTTGGTATTTTATTACATTTACGTATTTCGGGATAGATATTTTTCCTGTACGTAAGTGGACTTACATTTCTGCTGAGTGTACTGGTGTGGCGGACATTTAGAGACCTGTTTGCGGTAGGATAAGCTTTAGATTATTAATGTTATTAATCTTAGTATTGTCGGGGTACTACCGACATTGGAACACACTTAAAGATGGCACTCATAGTTCATGACTATAAGAGGTATAACCAAGATGGCGCCCGTGTAGAACGCCAGCTACCGGAGTGAGCGTGCACTCGTGGACAGATTTGCCCACAAGTAAGACCTTAGGATATGAGCCGAGCATGTTGTTTACCATAGTCGATGAGGTCATCATATTATCTATGGGAGATGGACTTTAGATGTGTACCCGCGTTTTTACTTAATCATGGGTGCATGAGAGATCATTGATAATTAGTACTTTACGGATATTATTAAAAAGTATTGGTGTGACAATGAGAGCCATGGTTGGTGTGATGGCGCATACCCTGAGTGAAGGTGAAGGGGGAGTGTTTCTATAAAGTAATAAGACTTCATTATTATGATTGCAGGATTATACAAATAACATTTCGTGTTGATATAATTGAGGATAATTGAGAAGCTTTATTTTCGACCACAGGACAGGTGAATATATCCATCTTAACCTTTTTCTTTGCTATTTGACTCTTTTATGCCACCATGTCTCTATTATATGACAAGAGTACTGCATGTCTTGAACTATGGTGGTGGCTTTCTTTGTCTTTTTGAGCACGATTAATAGGTGACTAGTACTTGGTTTTGACTTTACGGACTTTTCTTTTCACGGGATTCTAGTGAGACTGGATCTTTTCTTGTGTTTTGAATCTGATTTTGAGCTTTTTTCAAATGTATAATGCTCTAGTAATTTATATATATATTATATGTTTGGGTTGCATCCCTGAATAAGTCAATATGTATTATATGACATGACGAAACACGTGTTGGCTGCATTTTGAAGATTAAAGTGGATGAATAAATCTATATTGGATTAAAATGGATAAATAAATCCACACTGGATTACTTGGAGTACTGTGGATTAATTGGATTTGATTGTTTCTTCCTGCAATATGAGATTTTGATATTGGACTGTGGATTTACTTTGGATTTGTGATATTAATGAGTGCTCGGAGAGAACATTGATAAAATTCATTCATAAAGTCACAATTGTGGCATTGAGTGGGCATGCATGGTAACCATACCCTTCTCCCCTAGTAGCACCAAGAAAGATAATTAGGCTTACTTTTTCCCGTGACACTGCTGAGCGCCTTACTTAACTAATTACCAACAGTATTTAATAAAACCACACTAAGGTGGTAGACACGAGTGACTACTACCCAGTCAACTCAAACACCACGCCAACCAGGGTGATTTACCTAAATCAACCCACACCCACAAAAACAGTGGTAGACCAGAGTAGCTTAGCACCTAAAAGCCATCTCGCACACACCACCAACCATGAGGGACTTGCTTATATCCACACACAACCACACCATAATGGTAACCCAGAGAAAAATAACACCTAAAAGTTAACACCATACCAACAGGATGAGTTACCTAAATCAACACACAAACACAAAACAGTGGTAGACCAGAGTGGCTTAGCACCTAAAAGCCATCTCACACACACCACAAACCGTGAAGGATTTACTTATATCCACCCATAACCACACCGTAGTGGTAACCCAGAGTGACTTAACACCTAAAAGTCAACTCAAACACCATACCAACAGGGTGACTTAATTAAATCAACCCACACGACCCAAAAATAGTGGTAGACCAGCGAGGCTTCACACTTAAAAGCCTTCTCACACACAACACCAAACAGTGAGGTATCACTTATATCTACCCACAACCATACCATAGAGGTAACACTGAGTGATTCTACATCAAAAGTCAAGTCATATACAAGGTCATTCTAAAGACAAACGCTCTGACTACCAATTTCCCAAACACCTCCCTAAAGTGGGTAAACTGTGCACTCAACAGAAAATACACGATAAGAACCTAAAAGAAACACACACAAGTACAACATACACATAAGCATACAGCAAACCACCCCTTTCATGAAAGTAACATTTTTTTTAACGAAGCATCCAAACATGCAGTTTACAATTTTTAATGATGCACCCCAACCACAAAGTTAACTTTTTTTTTACGAAGCACCCCATCCATGAAGTTTACAACTTTTCTCATACAAAAGCCCAAACAATTTGAAGTGTGGATGTCACAACAAATCCAGCTAGCATAGTCATAGTCTAGGGGGGTTGCCAGGGCTGCAAGGGTGCACCGCGACACCAATCTTGAAGTAGGGTGATTACTCCTCCAAACGAAGCAGCAGCAGTGATGCCAAAAATGAGGATGTAGCTTTGCCCACACACCAACATCGCAAGTCAAGGGGAAGGAGCTAGGACAGCAAACAAGATGGCCGCTTAGTCTCCCGGCTCCGCCGACCTCCGTCTTTCGCTTGAAGATCCTGTCATCTATCCTGATATTCCGCCCCATATCCGTGTCTATGAACTAATCTGCAGTCCGATGGAGCAATCCCGAGATTTTTCCGACATTGTGGCGTGGAGTAATGTCGAGGTTTGACTCGAGGCCTAACCCAGTCTGGAAGCCGGGGTCTCGAGTGCTTGTCCAGCCGGGTCCTAGTTGAACAACAGCGGACTGGTGAGGGCGGCAGGGTCCGGTCCATGGAACTTCCGACATCTTTTGGATTGCTTTGCTGCCGATCTGCTGCCTGGTCTCGTATCGAAGGTGAGGAGACGAGTAACGCCCGAGGCAGTGTGGTGGGGGTCCCTGACCCGGAGGCCTAGCGTTCGCATCGCCGGCGCCTTTGGATTGGGGACTTGGAGCGCACAAACGCATGTTGGCGATCTGTCCCTCACGGTTCATCCCTGCTCCGCCTAATCTTCCCTCGGGGAGAGCGGCTCTCCGAGGGGATTACTATGCCTGATGTTATGCGTGACCCGGCGGAGCGGGCTGAGTGCGGCCCGTCATTGCGGTCAGTGCTGGCCACTTCAGGTGACTATGGAGGCCCAGGTCTGTAACCTGATGTCGGCAGCAGATGGAATTAGGCGATTGGGACCAGACCCTGACTCGTCGCTCGGGACTCGGCGGTCAGCTCTACTCTCGATAGACACCCCAGCGGTGCATTCAGACCCGGTGCATGGAGCTGTGCCTGCCCCTACAGAAGTGGAACTGATTGAACATGGTGAGATCTGTGTATCGACTATATGGTCGGAATCCTTGGTTTCGCTACCAGTGGACCATTGAACTGCTGTTCCCACTCTGGGAACTTTTGGTCGAGACTGTGAACTGCGTTGGATTTTGTCGCACCCCCTTCCCAGCTGGTTCATTAAGATGGCGGAGGGGACAGTGTTTGGCCTTGGAGTCGGGGAGGGGCATCGTTGGAACCGGCCATGTACTTTGGGGTTTGCCATCCTTTCTCCATCTAGCAGACTATATTTCGGCAACTTCTATGTGAATTTTGACAATTTGTGGATGGGGCTCTACTTACCAGAGGGAGTCAGCAAGTTTGATCGACGGGGTCAAGGCTGAGACGGTTGTTTTGGGTTTACTATTGTGGTTTCATCGGTAACGGGATTTGCTTTATTAGGTTAACGGAGACGGGTTTATAGTTTCCTCCGGTGTAATCTTCTATTGTGTTCTGCTCGATTGCATCAGCTTTGTGGGGGATTCTTTGTTAAGGTGGTGGGGGGAGACCGGGAGTGTGTACGTTAATGCCCTCCTCCATTTCTACTTTTAGTGTAGGGCTTAGTTCTTCTTTTATATCTCTTCGTTCTTTCTATATTTCGGGTTTCAGTTATTTGGGGCGACAGGCACGCTGCTAGGGGGGTAGGCCGTAGTCATCTGCAGGGGTGCAGGGTAGGGGGTTGGGGTAGGGGATTTTTTGTTTCGCTTTTATTGTTTCTATGGCCTTTTTTCTCTTTCGTATTTTTCCTTTTGCCTTTTCTTTCGTTTCTTCCTTTCTCGGGTCAGCGTAGTGGGTCCACTTTTGTGTCTATTATCGATTTCTCCTTATCTGTGCCTATACTTTCTACAGTATATCAGTATCAATGAGCGGGCGCTTAACTGGTGCAAACTGTGATTGTATGCTTGTTTATCCTGAATTGTATGCCTTAGCGCCACTGTTGTAAATGTGATCGTTCGAACTGGGGATGTCCTACTATTTTGCCCGCCCTTTATGCGACTCTGTGATATTGTATGGCACCTGATCCTTTTCTTTTTTATATTATAAAATGGAGCCTTTAGAATCCTGTCATTTGCTTGGTATGTTTAATAGCCAGTTTCAACCGAATTTGTGGTACCTTCGCTTCCCGGGCTGCCGAGTCGTGCTGTAACTGACTTGCTGTGATGAAACTGCTTAGCGGCCGGCCCTGGTGGTTGTAGGCCCTTATTTGTAACTGTTTGGAGTAACAATAAAGGTTTTCCAAAAAAAACCACAAAAAAAACATCGTAAGTCAAAGCATGAAGGGAACGAGAGCCTATCAACAAATTCAAGGTACAGCCCTCACCAGATATCCGAGGGTACGCTGAAACAGACCGCCACACAGGCACATTGATTGTTCCTTCTTCCCGGAGAATAACCTAAAAACCTTGGTCTAATCGCTAGTTCTCTCTAGACTGGACTATTGTAATTCTCTTCTGACTGGCCTTCCCAAATCTCACCTCTCTCCCCTCAAATCCGTCCTCCAATCAGAAGCTCGCTTCATCTCAGGGTCCAAACGAAGTGACCACATCACTCCTATACTGTCTTCTCTCTGATGGCTTCCCATCGAGGCTAGAGCTATCTACAAAATGGCGTGCATCACCCACAAAGCTGTGCACTCTTCCTCCCCTCGCTATCTGGCGAATAAACTGAAATTGTCTGGAGGCTCAAGACCGTCTCGGAATGCGGAAAAGTTCCTGCATGAGCCCCCCTCCTTTAAAAGGGAAAAATTGATGGCACAATCTTTCTCAGGTAATGCGGTGAGAATCTGGAACTCGCTTCCTCCTTCGCTCCGTGCCATCACCTCCATCCAGATCTTCAAAGCGGACCTCAAATCTCTTTTATTCCAAAGACATTTTCAGAACTAATTCGCTCCTTTTCAGACCCCGCCAGGAAGTTCTTTAGTCATTGTAAATTTGTCAAATATATTTATATTTTTGTTTGTACATCCTGTGCTTGCTGCGTTTGATTTTGTGTTCCCTTTGCCAGCGTTGTTTTGATTCTATGGCCTGCTATTTTTTCGCCAGGAAGTTCTTTAGTCGGAGAGAGGCGCTAGGGGGCGCACAGCGGAATGGCTGTGTGAGACCACAGCTCCGCCGGACGTCCAACGTCCTTCATCAAAACACGCTGCTAAACTGGCCGGACACGTCCACAAATTGAAATAACGTGGATCGGAACATTCAGTGCATCAGGTGTGGGGATCTGCGCTTGGGTCTCAGGCCGGCAGCGAGTATTATCTGCAAATATACTCATGGGCGAGAGCGACGGGCCAGATGGCGGCCATCCCGTAAACCGACAGTCTGTCTACGAGACCCTCGCCGAAACCGCAGCCGCACTGCAATACAGCGGAGTGGTGAATATTGCACTGTGAGGGGAATTGCAGTCTCACATCTGCGCGGAGTGTGGAGGGCGCGAAGGGGATTCGAGCCTACACGGAGCCCCTTGAGAACTGGAGGCGGCAAGATGGCGGCGCCCAGACTACCGAGACTCGATTAGCCACATCAGAGAGCGTGAGACCCGGTGAGTTACTCCGGTGACTGCGGGGCTGAGGATCAGTGCTTCCCCCCTTGCGCTCTGTCATTCCTGCGTCAGTCACAATAGTGGGCTCTTCTGGTAGCGTGGGTCGGATTCCCCGCCTGGGAGAGTGAGCCCATTGTTGAAGCGCGAGGGAGCGCGAAACGAACTCTTGCTGTTGCGAGCCCGCCTCACGTTGATTGCACTGACCCGGGACACCCTGCTGAGGCACCTGCTCCCCACGGAGTAGTAAGATAGCGCATGATTGCACGCACAAGGCGCTGTGGGGGGAACCTTACTCAGTGGGGGACGCTTTGATGGCTGCATGCACGGAGCGACATTCTATGGAGAGCCAGCTGGAGGTTCTTATTACTGATCTGCTTGTCACCATAGCCCTGCCTGACAAAACAGGGTCCTTATCCCATTGCCTGTGACCTAACCCTGCAAGGTCCTTGATTACCATCGCAAGGGGGTGCCCCCGCTGAGCCTTCCTTCCGCCACCACGGGGCTGCGTGTGTGTGGTTCACAAGTCATAGTCTTCAGCGGCGGTTGTGGGGGAGTTGGAGAGCCACCAAGTCGCTGTGTGGCCAGGTTCGTAGCCCTTAGTCCAACCCGCAAGAACATTCCTAGCCAAGACGGGGTCGCTCACTGCATTAACGAGATCCACGCGGCAGACCACCAGGACCCAGCTCCAGCTGCGAGGTATAATGGTGAGACCTGACAGGCAGCAACCGAAATTGAGCTGTGAATCGAAGAAGCCCGCTAAAGGCGCGGAGGCTATGGCGGAGAGTGGGAGTCCGCCTGAAGTTTCCACTAGCAACAACATGGAGAAGATTCTCCTCGCCATCCAGTCGAACCTACAGGATATTAATGGCAAGCTCGATCATTTGACTTGTAGAATAGATGGCATGGCAGGCAAACTTGAGAAACATGGAGAGAGGCTTGATGCGGCCGCTGTACGGATATCTGAGGTTGAGGACGAATCTAGAGCTACCACAACGAAATGTAATGGGTTGGACAGAGTGCTCGGAGTGATACGTGCAAAGGAGGAAGAGTTGGAAGCGCGTTCCAGGCGCAATAATGTGCGCATCACGGGCGTTCCGGAGACGACCAACACTGGGCGCATGGAACTTTATGTCGAGCAACTATGCAAGGATTTATTCGGTTCGGAGGCTCTGTCATCAGTCTTCATTGTTGAAAGGGCTCACAGATCTCTAGCGCCACGGCCTCCCCCGGGCGCCACTCCCAGACCCATTGTCGCGCGCATTTTGAACTACTGTGACAGAGACACCCTCCTCCGCCTTGCACGTGAGAAGGGCCAAATTACGCACCAGGGGAATAAGCTGGAATTTTACCCCGATCACACAGTCGCTGTTCAGCAGGCGCGGAAGGAATTTGCTTCAGCGAAAGCGAAGTTGCATGAGTTGAATATTGTCTACGCTATGTTGTATCCAGCCAGACTAAGGGTAACATGGGAAGGGAAACCTATCATTTTGTCGAACCCTAAGGCAGCAATGGAGTTTGTCAAAAACGCAAGGAAGCAAGCGAAAAAGACAGCCCGGGATGAACAAAATGCGGAATCTGATTGAGATGGTAATGTACCACGCCGCTTAATCTCTGCTGAACACTGCCAGCCTACTATTGATTGTATCAAAAAGAGGACTCAGATCGTGATGGTAATGTACCCTGTAATTTGAGTCTTGATATGCTCACCCAGACTCATTATAACTATATTGAACCTGCAACAGGTATGTGTTCATCGTTGCCGTTGTTTGACCATTGACTTTTACTCTGTTGACTCGCCGTCACACCCAGATGCGATAGACCTTATCACAGAGCTGGTCCTTGACAGTAACTCTATTCCGAGCTCTGCCTATTCTGTTGTACTTGTTGAACGTTCTTGTGGACAATATACCTAAGGTCCCATCTGTTCCTCCTTGTGCCTTGTACTATGCCATCAGGTATTCTGATTACGCAAAGCTTCAAATGTACATATAGTGGCCATGTAGCCCTTCACGCCCTTAAGGTATTGCTTTTTCTCCGGCCAATTAGATGGCGGCTAGGTAATTGCCTTTGTATTGTCTCCTGGTCAAGCCATCTCCCGGCCACCCTTTCACTGATGAGATGCAATGCATGGGCCCAGACATGTTTTTGTTTCTCTGCTGACTGCCTCATTCGCCTGTGGCCCGAGTCACCTTCTGACTCTGACCTGATAGACATTGATAACGAGGTCGCTGGGGGGCGGATGGTGAGATGGGGGGATTATGACTGCTTGCCGCCCGATGGGACTGGAGGTTGGGCCACATGTGAATTGTTACATACAGTGTTATTTGTACAAATCCAGATGCATTAGAGACATCCACGCTTGTGGATTCGGGTGTTGAGTTGTGCCCCCTGCGGTCCTCCCAAAGGGTGTTCCCAGCAAAGTTACTTGGGATGGGGAGCTCTTTAGGTCCTCGCTGTTTTTGGGGAAATTGTTCCTGGGGTCAATGGCTTCGGCAGGATTGGGGTGCTGGAGTGGGTGGGGGGGGTGCGAGGGGTGTTTTGTTACTGTTTTGAGACCGATTGCTCTACAACACAACTATGTTATTAATTTGTCACTCAAGGGCTCTTTGTATATGCACCGGCACGTCCCTGGTCTTCTGCGCAACATACCGTTATGCTGTATGTTCATGGCAATGCCTACTATACTTCTACTGACTCATGACTACTGTGAATACTGATAGATACAGAACATAACTACACCTTCTCACTTGGAATGTCAGGGGGTTTACACAACCTAAAAAGATAAGGCAGATATTCTCTTACTTGACAAGGTGGGAGGTCGATATCGCTTTACTACAGGAAACCCACATCGCTCCCAACTCTAAACTTACCTTGGGCGCTCGCTGGGCCGAATCCTCTTACGCTTCACACTACTCGTCCTACTCTAGAGGGGTAATTACACTGATAAGGAAAGGTACGAATTTCGAACATTTGGGGACGACTGCTGATCCCGAGGGCAGATTCATCATTGTCAAAGGCATACTGCGCGGCCAAAAGGTTGTGCTACTGAATGTATATGGTCCTAATGTAGACGCACCCGAATTTGTTCGGGACCTGTGGGGTAGACTTCAAGATTATCGGGGTGCACATGTCATCTGTGGGGGGGACTGGAATATAGCTTTGAATGACGAGCTGGATAGGTCACCAAACTCACACGAACCACACAAACACGCTAGACTGCAACTACATCACTTGATGCACGACCTCACTCTCACGGATGTCTGGAGGCATAAGTTCCCGGTCACTGCTGGTGCTACACACATATCGGCGGTACACAGTAGTTGGTCACGCCTGGATTACTGGCTCGCCTCGACAGACGTTGCACTATGGACCACAGACGTACGTGTCCTGCCCAGAACACTTTCCGATCACAACCCTGTCCTGCTCTCAATAACTATCCCGAACTACTGTCCGCCTCCCTTCCAATGGAGATTTAACTCTAGAGCTTTGACTGACACAAATTATGATCACACTATACACACGGCCATCGTGGACTACTTCCAGCTGAATGAGCCATCGTCAGACGACCCTTGCCTGCTATGGGAGGCTTTTAAAGCCACGATACGTGGGGTCTGTATCAGCACTACGGTAGGCACACTACGAGATATACGACACCAGATCAGTAGTCGAGAAAAGTGAATGAGGGAACTAGAAAAGGCTTTCGAAGCCTCGCAGGACATATCCTTATTGGGCGAACTGCGGTTGTTGCACACAGAACATAGCACCTACGTTGCAGACGAAATCAAATACTTAGACAAGCGCACCTCTGCTAGAGCTTTTGGAGAGGGCGGGAGACCAGGGGGGGTGCTGGCGGCTAGAATTTGCGAGGGCAGAAAGCAAATCACCGTCCTGCGCGTGCGGTCCACTGAGGGGGACTATAAGACGCAAGCCACTGACATACTGTCCTGTTTCGTTGACGCATATAGCGCACTCTACGCTTCCCGTTCTATAGCATCCCCCGATGAAATCTTTAGCTACCTGTAGGACGTGGCCTTCGCCTGGCTATCCGACTCTCAGAGAGAGTATCTGGCCGCCCCCATCACAGTCGAGGAGGTCACGGAAATAATTAAATCTCTACCAAACAATAAATCACCTGGGCCAGACGGCTACACTAATGAGTTTTATAAACATTATGTGGACATTCTCGCCCCGCATCTGGTGGCAATGTTCGGTGCAGCGTTCGATCAGGGAGAACTCCCACCCACACTTAGGGAAGCTGTGATCATTACGTTGTTAAAACCTCACAAAGATCCCGAACTATGTGATTCCTACAGGCCCCTATCGCTTATAAACGCTGACTCTAAAATACTAGCCAAAATCCTAGCTGTTAGACTCACTCCCCTAATGACTAACTTGGTGCTCCCTGACCAGTCAGGATTTATCCCCACTCGCTCCACGACGCACAATACCAGGACACTATTTGCACTTTCCCACTATCTACAGCCTTCCACGAGGGCGGTAGCTATCATGTTGGACGCTGCAAAGGCGTTCGATTCAGTGGAGTGGAGCTACCTGATCACTATACTTCACAGAATGGGCTTTCCTAAAAGATTCGTACAATGGGTGAGACTACTCCACACCAACCCTGGAGCTAGGGTACGAGTGAACGGCTACGTGTCCAACGATTTCCCTATAGGACGTGGTACTAGACAAGGTTGTCCCCTGTCCCCCCTGCTATTTGCCCTCGCCCTCGAGCCGCTTGCGTGTAGGATCAGGCAGAAATACAAATCCTCGGCCCTGTGTTTTACTGACAGACCCCTTCATATATCATTATACGCCGATGATATGCTCTTGTATGTCCGCGATCCGGCCACTAATTTAAACCCGCTTCTACGGGAATACGTGAAGTTCGAGGGTCACTCCGGACTTGCAATCAACTGGACCAAATCATACATTATCCCCTTGACTGATATGGCTGACCCTATACACACGGACTATCCATTGGTTTGGCAAACGGACCCAATTCGCTATTTAGGGGTCATGTTCCACAGAGACTCGGAGGTGGTGATTAGGGTGAACTATGGCACTGTCATTTCCACGTTGGAAGATAAAATCCGGCGCTGGATTCAACTCCCTCTGTCCTTGGCAGATCGCATAGCGATTGTCAAAATGAATGTCTTGCCCAAGTTCCTGTACCTGTTTAATAACATTCCGATCACCCCCCCTGGCGAGGTATTCCGTCGCATAAAAACACTTACGCTACAGCTCATATGGGTGGGTAAACAGGCGCGTATCGATTTACAGACATTGACTCTCCCATATATCAAGGGGGGCTTTGGTGTCCCGGATTTTTTACTATATTACCTTTGCGCGCAAGCTCAATTTGCTGCATACTGGTTTCACGAGTTTCCCTACCTCACGCACACAACTATTGAAAAAGATGATGTGGCGCCAGTACCCCTCACGTCCATGCTCACGCATAATCGCCCGCCCCTTCACTCCCAGGATATCAATCCGGTGGATACCACTATTAAAGCATGGAACAAATTGAGTCAATTAACACATAAATCACCATTGTTTGCCCCATCCCTGCCGTTGGCACATCACCAGGCTCTATCGGTTACTGGGGAATCGGTGGGCATGTCTTTGCTGCAACAGGTGGGCATATCCACGCTCGGCGATTTATTCTGCGAGGGGGTATTTATAGAAATAGACGACATGACGTATGTACAGAATAAGTCCCCGTTGTTTATATTCACATACTACAGGCTGAAAAGGGCGTTAAGGGAACACTACCCCACTTTCCCACAGGAACCGGATTCTCTGTCTCCCCTACAGCTGATGATTGCATCCCCAATCCCCAAACACCTCCCATATGGTGTCACAGCTGTACTCCTCAGCTCAGGCGGACTTACCCTACTCCGCGGCCAGGGCCAAGGGGCGCTGGGACACGGTACTTGACGATCCGCTCACTGAACAGGAATGGCAGCAGGCATGCGCGCTAACCCAGATCCTTACACCCAATGGAAATCTCCGTATCATACATTTCAAGTTTTTAAACCAAGCTTACTATACAAATATGGATTGTTAGATGTCGACCAGTGTAAACGATGCGGGAGAGAGGGGGCTGACTTCCTACACCTAGCCTGGTCGTGCGCAGCGATCCAGAACTACTGGAGCGAGGTTTTCATTGCTTTGTCTGCCATGCTGAGCTCCGACATGCTATGTTCTATAAAAATGGCTCTTCTGGGAATAACGGCCCAATTCAAGGCTGTTAAACGTAAATTCTGTGTTATTGCGCTGCTGCTGGCCAAGAGACAAGTAGCTCAATGCTGGAATAGCTCCAAGAAACCAACTGTGGCCAGATGGCTGGGGGACATGGCCAGCTGCAGAGATAGGCTCAGAACCTATGAGGAGGACCTGCCAGCGAGGTCCAGACCTAAGGACTTTTGGTGTTATCTCACTGATTTTCTAGTTGCAAGACAGACTGATGAGGAGGATTAAGGGGTCCCTGAGCTACCGCTTGGGTGATATGTCTTTAACGATTGCCTTCGTTCACGTGAGCGCTGGTGCCGGCGCGTGCCGTTGATGCTTGAATTGCACTAATCCTTTCTTTTTTCCTTCAGGGGTTATGGTCTCCAGTTAAATGTTGTGCCCAGGTCCGCTGGTTGCGGCCTATGGTTCCCATAAAAACACAAATACCGTTACAAGACCCAACTGTATGTTTTACACTGCTGTTCCGACTGCTTGTATCTATGTGCAATGCGCTTTTATTGTGGATTCCACCTTCGCAGCCGGCCTCAGGGTTGTAGGCTACCAGCTGTGTAATGTTATGACTTTGCTACAATAAAGGTCTTGGGAAAAAGAAAAAAAAAGTTCTTTAGTCATTGTAAATGTTGTCATTTATATTCATATTTTTGCTTGTACAGTCTGTGCTTGATGTGCTTGAGATTGTGTGCCCTATGCCTGCGTAGCTTTGATACTATGGCATGCTATTTTTTTATTTGTTCCATTCCTATAACAGTTCTCGCATGTAACGTAACTGGTCTATTGTACAGTGCTCTGACACCTTCGGGTAAAGTCTGCGCTTTATAAGAATGCATAAAATAAAATAAATAAATACATGAGTTTTCGTGCGGAACCATCACCAAAGGCATCAGGCATCCGGAACCATCATCAAAGGTGCAAAGATGGCAGCACATACGCTATGAACATCCCGAGTGGCTTCAGGCATGCATGTGCAGCACAGCGAAAGGGCTAAGGGCTTCTCACCACTCCTCGAGCTCCCGATGTCACGGCTCACACTGGACAAAGCCGTTTTTTTTAAATAACAGGCGCAGCGGTCATACGTTTCCTCAGGAGAAGTGATCAATTTCCTCAATAGCACCACACACCAAACCACTTTCCGTCTAACTGCCGGTCAGATTGCACATGAACGGATGTCAATTGCCACTTCCTTCCTTCCTTATAGCTCTTCTCACCACAAAGTCTGAGGACGTCACAGAAACAGCTTTGCATTAGATTTGCAGGATAACTCAGGGATGCACTTTACCTGCTTTTGCGCCATGGACGAAGTCAGCATGTTGAGCACGATCAAAAGCTCAAATCTTCAAACAGTGCTGAAAACGCTGGTAACGGTGGAATACACAGGAACACGCACAGCTGGTTGTGATATTTGTATTTGTATTTTGTGTAGGATATTTCTAAAGTGCTAACTGTCGCTCCGGAAGGAGCATCCTGGCGCTGAGTGAGTATACAAACCAAATATCAAGATCTAAATGGCAGCCATTACAAAGCCATCTGACAGACTAAAAATCCATGTTTTTAAATGCTTCCTGAAGGCAGTTTCCTGTACGAGGAGTCGGAGGTTGAGGGGCATAGTATTCCAGGCTTTGGAGGCCAAGACTGTGAGGGTCTTGCCTCCTTTGGTTTTGAGCTTAAATCTTGGAATGTTAATTGAATTACCACCAGACGACCTCAGACATCTCGTGGGGTCATAGCGGGTGAAACGTTTCGCGAGGTAACTCGGGCCTGTCTTATTAAGGAATCTAAAAGCGGTAAGTAAGATCTTAAACAGAATCCTTTTATGTAGGGGTAACCAATGAAGGGTCTGGAGAGCAGCAGAGGCAGAAGATCTTCTAGATGATTTAAGGACTAGTCTTGCTGCCGCAAGTTGCACGCTCTGTAATTTTTTTTATGTAGCTTTTTGAACTCCAGCCATTAGCCCGTTACAATAATCTAGTCGTGATAATATGAAGGCTACTGCCACCGACTTTCGAAAAGCACTCAAAATATGAGTGACATTGTCCCCCCTCCCTGCATAACTGAAGGGAGGAGGAGAAGAAGGGTTAGGAAAATCCTTCTGAATGAGCATGATCTTCTCCTCAAAGAAATCCGCAATTTGATTGCAGAATGCTTCCGATGGAGGACTTTAGGGTGCGTAAAAGATTTAACTATAGAGAAGACCCTTTTCTGCTTTTGCTGAGCCTCATTAATGGCCTTAATATAGTAATCTCTTTTAGCCAATTTAATATTGGCAAGATACGCTTTTCTTTGTTTAACATAGATCATTTGGGCGGAGTGGTCATAGGATTTCCTCCATTAGCGTTCCATTTGTCTGCATAGTAGGTGACTTTCTGCCAGGTCCTGCGAGAACCAGGGGGCATTCGGTTTAAATCTAGTGCCCTTATATTGGCCTACTTTAGGCGGGGCACATTCTGTAATAACATTATGCATCCAGGAGTGAAAACTTCTGGAATCTTGGGTCGCATCACCCGACAGACTGGGGGTGTGCAACTGTCGCGGAGGGATATCCTTTATGGTTTCAGCCACCTTCTTCCAGTTAATATCGGTCATCAACTGATGATTGACCCTAGATGTTTTTGTCTGATGTGGGAGACAGATATTAAACGGGATTAGACTATGGTCTGTCCAGATTTGAGGAATAGGGCTGAGAGTGGATAGTGCCGGAAAATTGGAACAAACACCGTCCAATGTATGGCCTGCAGAGTGGGTAGGAAGATCAACTAATTGATGCAAGCCGAAAATATCCAAGGTCTGATAGAAATTAATAGATTGCCCATCATTTTTGGATTCCAACTGGAGATTGAAGTACCCCAAAAGCGTAAAATGAGGGTAACGCAACAGGAGCTGTCCCAGACATTCACCTATTGAATCAAGAAATTGAGTGGCGTTACCTGGAGGACGGTAAACCAAACCTCCTGAGAATGAAGCAGAAGCATTCAGCATAATTGAGAAGCCTATAGCCTCAGCCCCTTTTAAAGGACCTAAATTAAATGTGTGGCATTTAAGGGTGCTTCTTATTATTAAAGCAACCCCTCCCCCTCTACCGATCTGTCTGTCCTGCCTAAAGATAGTAAAGCCAGCTGGAAGGGCAATTGCAAGATCAGGATTGCTGGAATCATTCAGCCAGGTTTCCATCACAAAAAGATAGTCCAGGTCACACTCAAGGATCAAATCCCTGATGTCCTGACTATAGCAGTATATAGAACGGGCATTAATCAGTCCACCTTTAAATTTAGAAGAGCCTGCCTTCATAGGGATTGCGCATGGCAGAAACTCAGAGAGCCATGGGGTGGTCCATTTACAGGTTCTACACGAGAAGGGGCCCCAAATGAGCTCCATGGACGGGCAATTGGAGCATGTGTTAGTGTCCCTATACCTGGTAAGGTCTATCCCATTATACATACAAGTTGGTAGAGTAGAAACGGGATTAGGTTGGATTAGACCAGCATGTCCTGCGCCTGTTGCGTACTTGGCGCGGACGGGCGCAGACGGGCCTTCCTTTAGCACGCCGCCGGCGCGCCCGCTGTGCCCGTCCGCTGCGCCTCCGGGGCCAGGTGATCATTATGTAGTGACAGGGGAAGGCGGGGGTGAGCGAGCAACTAGAGCGCTGCCCTGGAATCCACCAAAGATGGCGGTACCTTCTATGGGAGCATGTCAGCGTCAGATCTGCTGTTAGCGATCGAGGATTACAGTGCCACTAAAGCGAAATGGTTTTAAAATCACATAAGGTAAATCAGATGCTTAAATAATACAACAACAATTAAATTCTGTCACACTTTTTAAAAAAACGTTATTTAGCAGCCTAGAACCCCCGGCTCAAGCCTCAGGGGATGATATGTTGCGGTAGGTCCTCCCACACCGTGGTTGAGGCAGACCGATGCCAAAGATTGCAGTGGGACAGGACGCTGCCACACCAGCTTAATTTAGCACAGGTCCACTGCAAAAGTCCAGGAAGACACAGCAAGATCTGGCACGCCTGGGTTGGGGCCTACCGGTCTGAAGGTCATTGGTGGGGCTCAGGGCTACCAGACTATCTGTTAATCTCTGTAAGCTTAGTTTTAGGTCAAGGTTCTTCATAATGTAGTTACTTTAGGCTTCAAATTCAAGTAGATTATGTTTCCCTAGTCTTTGCTTCAATCCAGTTCACCCACGCAGGTTATTCTTTGGAAATTGTCGCCAAAATGTTGTAAATGAGTGAAGATCCAACTTCCTGGGTTGCTTAAGTAGTATTTATTAAGTTGGTAAGATCAAGAGGAGAAGTACAAAAAGGCCCACCAGGAGCAGCCTTCCTGCTGCTCAGCCCATACACCAACTGACCCCCTCACTCATCCAACATTCCACAGCATCACCAGGCACCAACATTCCACACCACACTCACACTGGCGGAGCAGCAAGTATAACACATGCCCTCCTGCCAAGGTCAGTGCAGAGCATCATAAATTGTGTCACAGTAACATCTGTTATTTTCATCACTTGGTAGGAGCGCAATCTAAAGTGTCATTTGAAAATACATTCTTGTGTGGGTATGGCGTTATATCACCAACTTGAACAATTACACAGTAAGAGAGCTCCCTCCGAGCCTTGAGCCTCAAGATCTAGAACAGAGATTAGCAATTTTACCCATGGCGGCCTGCCCACCCTGGTGTAGCGGAAGTGATGTAACTTCATTGAAAGCAACCATAAGCTGCGGGAGTGGCCCCCATCGGGTATCCGCTGCCAGAGAAGAATATGGCACTGGGTCAGGCGGGACAGGCAAGTAGTACCCTCACTCAGCCAGACCAGGAGTAGGGTAGCCACCTCTCCCAAAGAAAAATACCGGCCATATGTTCACGTTTTAAAATTCTGAAAAAACCCAGATATCATTCTGAATTTATTATATAGCCTCTCGGTCTTTGTTTACTTTAATTATTTTGTTTATAGTATGTACTATTAAGGGGAAAAAAAGCTGGATTTAGGTTATGTTTTTAATTTTTGTACCCGCAGGGACCTTAAAATACAGGCCATGCCGGTATAAAACCAGCGAGGCGGCAACCCTAAGAAAGGCACCCACCTAGCCCAGGGAGTGTGCACAGCATCTGGCAATATTTGCCAAGGTGGCAATTGGTCCTGCTCCTAACACTCAGAAGCAGACTAAGTGGAGGAGCCCCAAGGGAAGTACTGCAAAGACAGGCCTACTTGTCAAGGTCCTATAGAGTCAGAGTCACTATGTGCAACCCAGAGGTGGGCTTTTGAGGTGGAGGTGATCTTAGCAATAGCTATCTGGGGCTGAGAGTGGGAAAAGCTCTGAAAGACACTGGAGACTGATATGCTTCGGATTGTGGGCAGTCCACGCACATTAAAGACCAGACCTATTGGACAAGTTTGCTCAGGTGTAGTCCAAAGTAAAGGTAGGAGCTCCCAATTGTCTCTCAGCACGCATCCCAACCATATCTCCCCACCCCAGTACTTCTCCTTGGATGCCCGCCAGGTAAGCTACCACACATCTTCGTAACTAAGAAGGGAAATGGTGGGCAAGCAGGGATTTTCCAGAATTATGGCCCTCTCAAATGAGAACTTAAATGCCAGTCAGTCTGGGAGCCTTTAAATTAGAACTAAGGGGAGAAGTGAGGGCTGACCTGTTAGAGGCCTCCATGAGCTGAAGGCAAAGTTGGGGACAAATATATTCCCCCTTGGTGCTGACACATGGTTCCAGGGTCTCGGAGACAGAGTGGATGATAGAGCTGAAGTCTTGTACTTAGCATGATGCCGTCCTGAGGGACCTCGCAGGCCAAATGCATACCTCCATTTTCCAATACAAAGACCTGGTAAACTGGTCTGAAAGAGAAAATCTGAGAGTAATAGGCTCGAGGAGGGAGCAGAGGGCCCAGGCATAGAAGCCTTCATAGTGAATCTTTTCACTTTTGTGGTAGGAGAGCACCCACCAGGGGACTTGGTAGTCAAATTTCACAGCTTCAAAAAGAAAAGGAGGGTTCTCAGTGTTGTGAAGACATAGAGCAACATTACTTTTCATGGTTTCAAATGTACAATGTTTTAGGATATTGCCCCTAGAAGGCAACAGAGAAGACAACGATTCCTACCAATCATTGAGAAACTGAGGGAATAGAATCTTAAATACAAATGGAATCCTTTTGGCATAATGTTTGATTACGTTCTCTGGCCATGCCAGGAGACCCTATCAGTTGCCCTAACTAAGAGGGAGATATGGAAGGGAAACAGGATATTGCAGATGGATATTATGCCATCAAGTCAGAACTTTATATCCACATTTTGACATATTTTGCCATTAATGTCTACACTGAGGTGGGGATCAAACACAAGTGGGATGCTTTGAAAGCAGTCATGGGACGAAAGTGCATTGTGGTTCTTCCAAGCCATACACAGAAATTGGTTTTGGTCACTAGGTCACGATTATTCCAGGGCAGGGTAACATAGTATATATGCCACCCCATGTATTTTTGAGCATTAATAACCTGTCACTAATAGCTACTCTAATTGTGTTTTATAGGACAAGTGTTATCTGGTTTTGCCCACATCTTTGTTTCTGATCGACAAATATTCAAGAATCAGTCTGAAGAATATTGGCCAATCCTGGAAAGCTTTACAGGGACTGAAAAAGGAACAGGTAAGCTGTAGTTAAGACCAAACAAGGTAGTTTTCTCATGGAATACGAAATGTTTGCTAACTTCCAGAATAGAAAACACTGAACATATTTTCACCAAGCTTGGGCCAAAAAGTAGTGGTTCCAACTTGCAATTCACCTAGCGGGTTTTGAGACACTCCGCAAAATTGATAAAAAATATATTTGATCCTTGGATCCTCATGTTTATATAAACCTAAAAATTAAATTCAACACTTTAATTCTCATTGATTAAAATGATGATTTTGATTTCTCATCCGATGTTGAATTTAAAACTTTAATCTGTGCGTACAGTTTCCACCACTTGGAAAAAAAATTGTTAAGATCATGTGAGAAGGGGGAGCATGGGCCAGACTCCAACTTCTTAAAGATGATAATAATGGTGACATTTCTGCATTACTTATCTCCAGGTGCTGTAGCATCTAGCGTTTACAACCACAATAAAGACAGAGGAGAATAGAAATAGCTTAAGACTTACTTAAAGCACATTAACAGCAATATTGCCATTCATGTCCAACTATGAATTGCAGGTTTTTGAAAGCCTGTGTATCGGTACAAGGCAATAGGATCTCAGCACTCTATTTCTAAGTGGATAATGATTTTGTCAAGTAGGATGGAGCTATACACAGGCACTTGAAGATAAATAGATCTTAATCTTCAAGCCAATACCAATATTTACAGGGTTTTGGACCAGCCAATTTCTTGTCATTGGTTGGATTTCTTGTCAATCTTGTTGGCTTTCTTTCTAATCAACAACTTCCCTTCCTCTTCTTTTTTTTGCCCTTCTCTTGGAGCATAGCTTCTTTACAAAAATTTTGGTTGGATGACTTGTTTCCTTCTACTGTTCACATTTCTCTTTTTCTTTCAGCATGCCACAGAAATGCATGCATTCTTTCTCCTTCATGTGATGTTTCCACCCTCAAACTGTTCACATGGTTCAGGAGGCCATTGTCATTTTCCCTAAGATAGCAGGAGCCCGCGCCAGACTGTCCTCTGCTTTGCGCATCTTACTTTACAAACATATTTTGCTTTGTGCCGTTGGGATTTGGTCTGAACACTGCAAACAAGGTCGAACAACATTGCCCCTTGTCATTCTGTTCTGGTCAGGATTTAGCACCGAGACAACACACGCAGATGCAGCTTTTTGGGAGCATGTACTTTGGTCATATGGGTATACACGGGTGGGCAACACACAGTTGGAGTGGGATCTTTCCAGAAAAGGGAGCTTGACAGCACCTGTAATGTAGACTGAGGTGCAGAGTCTGCTGCTAAACACCCAGAGATCTTCTTATATAATATCAGGGGAGGGGGTTAGGTGTAATGACAGCACCTTCTATGATTTATAGACTACTTCCTATGCTATGCTATGCTGACCATAATTGTGCTAAACATTTTTCTGCTTGTTGTGGCATGTATACTGCATGTTAGCTAAAATAAACATTTTAAACTTTTCTCTGTCTAATCTTATTGTGGACTAGTACCAGAGTTAGAATGAAATGGTGTGTCCTGTAACTGCGATTCCTGAGAGGGTCGGGAGTGTTGTGTCCCGGGGTTTCTAACAACGTGTTCCTCTGTGAGTGAGTAGGAGGGCAAGTATGACACTATAGCTAGTCGGTCCCAGGGCTCATGGATACTCAGGTGGTAGGATCGCTCAGTCCCTGCCTACTAAGGTTCCATGATCCCAAGCATAGTTCTGTGACTCCACAGAATCCCTGCAACAAAACAACTGTCCTGCCCCCTTCACCTCAAAAACTCCATTTTGCTTCCACCGTACTCCTCCCTAGCTTGTCTGCTTTTTGCCCCCTCTCATTTTACCTTTTTTGTGGTTTATCTATTTTCTATTTTTCTAATCTCGTCTCCCAAAGCACATCAGTTTCTTAACCTGCATTGACATCTGCCTCTACATGCTGCTCGCCCATTAGTTTCCTGCCCTTTCTGTCATGGTTTGCTTTTGAAACATTTTTAAAAAGTTTTTAGAATACATTTTTGGGTGTATCCAAAAGCTGCAATTCGCACAGCACGCATTTAAATATTTTTTTTATTTACTGCTCGAAGGTTGAAGTCCACCATTTTGGAATGGAAAATAAAAATAAAATACAAAATGGCAGGTGTGTGATGCTGTACATGTGGTGATGTATATGTGCATATACAACACACTGAGATGCCAGGACGCTTGCGCAGGCACACGTTATAGCATTTCTTTTCTTGACAATGCTGCATTTATTTCTCTTTCTGCTGATGGTGAAGAGCACCAGCAAAATGCATTGGCAAAGCCAATAGGTCTGCATTGACAGCCGAAAAGCAAGACCCACTCACTTTGCCAGTACTTGTACAACCTAGCTATAAATCACACCACTACATGTGTTGTAAGGATCATGTCTTCCAGTGAATAGACAACGTTTTCATTTCAGTTTGCAGAAGTGTGTTATTGAATATGGAACAAGTGATGAATTGGTATGTCATCAAATGCATGTTTCTGGCATGTGTCTATATTCTGTAAATGTATAATGAATATGTCTGATAAGCAAGAACACTCAAAAACACATTCAGTGATAATTTGGTGACTAGTTGGCATATAAATTATTCCCGGAATCTACTAAATCTTATGACTGTTTCTCTCCATTATTCTATCTATTTTAACCACTTGCTTATTTACTTCTGTCTATTAGTTTTAGGTTCTTAAACACACACAGGATAGGTTCCATTTTAGCTAAAGTCTTAATTTTGTTAGCCTGTCCAGCTTGTTTACCTTTGACCCAGATACTGCATGTCATTATAACATAAAGTCCTAAGATGTGACTCTTTTTTTAAGTAGGCCCAGAGTCCATCCTAGGAAATGGAAGTCACTATCATCTCAGTTTGATGTCATGGGAGTCGCTGTTTTCCTCAGATTCTGCAGAATCATTAACATGTCTGCATTTGAAGCAGATACCGTCAGTGCCTATCTTTCCAAGAATTGTGAACGTGTCAAGTCATTCGGATACAGACATCAACAAAACCCCCAATGTAACAACTGGCTGGGACAAGTGCTGTTTTCAAAGTCAAATAATATCCATAATCCAAATAATAGAGTCTATATTGGTGTATTTTTACCTTATTAGTACATCCTCTGATGTATATGATTATGTCACAATATTCCTAAGGTGACATTGCAAACTCCGTTGTCGATAGGATACAGTATGTAAGGACTACCATTTGATCACTTAGGAGAAAAACTTCACTCAGGTCACATATGCAGATCGCAGATGAGCACAGCTCCAGATTTCATCTTGACAGAGGAAAACCCTCCTGAGGCTTCCAAAGTTTTCCATTCTGCCATCTCCGAACTGGTTCCAGGATTGTATTCTTGCACTCACACAATCTCCTAGCTCTTGGCTTTGTGCTAGAAATAGCTGACCAGCTATTCCAATCAGACAACAAACCCGGGTATGCACACATATCTGAAATTCAGGCGTATTGTTTATTCATCTGCTAGAATTAGCATAGCGCCTGGAGATAGCACAGAGACGGCGTAAAGGATATGCACTGTGATGTTATGACTTGCCCAGTTTTCACTGTTCTTGAAAAGTTTAGCTGCTTTTTATTATCTCTGTGATGTTACCAATATTGCATGCACTGTTATCCCAGCATTTTAAAGTAACTAATTCAAAATAAATATGTTGAAATACATATTCGGTTTCTAGTGAGCTTGAGTGTGTAAATCATTAATGAAAGATCATTTGGATTACCACTGCACTCTGTTAGTAATCCTAAAACTCTGACAGCACATTATTTATCAGACCCGACCCCCTCCCCCACAACCAGGATATTGCAATTTTGCGGGTTAGCGAATATAAACCACAAAAATTACACTTTTATAAAAATTCCACAATTTTTACAAAAGTGCCTCCAAAAATAGTAATAAAAAAAATGAGGCTGATCCTTTTATTGGCTCTGCGCTGCACTGAGCCAATGAAAGGAAGGCGAACAAGAGGCTACAAAGCAGGTAGAGGTCTAAAATTCCTCTGTCACCTACGTGTTAACCTGTTCATTACTTGAACATTGACAGGGCCCTCATCTTGCCCATCTACCTGTCTTGCAAGGCTTCTTCCCTACCATCTGCCCTTATTTTGTGGCACCCAGCAACCCGTATTTCTTTTTGTTGTTGTTTTGCAAGTTTTTATTATAGCTTATTGTATTGTAGCACTTTACATGAGCCCCAGTTACATTACACAAGGTCACATATTGTTTTTGTAAGCAAGGTGATTTGCCCAGAATCACAGGCTGCCGGTTTTGTCAGTCGCCAGCTCTGGCCATAACTCCACATCCTTTTCTCTACACCCTTGCCCCCTCCTCTCTCCTGTGGCCTAAATAACTCCAGGACACTCCTCCCTCCCCTCTCCTCGCTCCCTTTTCAGATTTTTCAAATATTAAAATGCACTCTCTGGCATAACACACCAAGGTGATCTGAGGCACATTACTGCTAGACACTCTGCCAGGTCACAGACTGACTAGTCAGTGTCCAGTAGTGTCAGACAAGGATGAGTATTTTTGTGAGCGCTATAAGTTGTGCCTGCCGCAAAAATACAGTAATTTTGGGGGTTTAGGATTTCAAATGTTGCTTTTTTTTGCACAAAATTTGCCAGCCCAGGCTGCAGAATTTGGGGGGTGCTGATTTATACATTGGGTGGGATTCTGCAGGGCTACAATAACCAGTTTTTCATATTCAACATTCTTGCATCGAACTAACTTCACTTGTGGCACCCTTGGGTTTGAAGACTTAACCTTGTCAAAGGCTCACTTTATCGCAACATTGGCGCTTCAACATTGAGAATATTTTGACTGTTAGCAGTTTCTGATTGCCTACTCAAAAGGCCAATTTTACGCTTAAAAATTAATGTCAGCATTTGGCGTAATATTGGTGTGTTACCTCCTACTGTTAAATAGGGAGCTCAATTTAACATAGGTTTGTTAAGCGATTGACTGATAAAAGGTTATTGTTTGGTGGTCAATTGCCCAACACATCACTGAATGTTATTAAGGGTTTGCCAAAGAGTGACAGAGACACTGTCAAATGTTAGCTGGGTTTAGATCATGTGCTGACATACACATTTTTTACACTTCCACAAGTAACACTCTCACTGGTCTAGGTAATATTAGCCTATAGGTGGCTTCTAGGAATAGTTTCTGATGGATCTGCACAACAGGTGCACACATGCAGGACATACAATACATGTAATCAGTCCATAAATAGTACTTCAGGCTAGCGCGGCAGAAGTGACAACAGTTCACTAGAATCTTGAAAGAACATTAAATCATATAAAAACTGACGTGGGCATACCACACAAAAGCATCATTCTAGCCACATTTATCGGATGTTTATGACATTTTTTATGTCACTTTTTCAGAAATGTACTGGCCTCCAGTCTTAATAAAGAGATGCCGCTCAACGTGAGGCGGTGATAATATTGCCAGGTTTTCCTCCTTATTATCTGAAGAATTCGGGAGAAACTATTTAAGCAATGTGCTCCAGCCTGTACAGAAATAAAGCAGAGTGGTATAAAATTCAGTTCCACATGTCCTTCCCTTAACCGCTTCCATGCTCGTGACGGAACCGCTCCGTCACGAGCCTCGGTTGAGCTGTGCTCATGATGGAGCGGTACCGTCATGGCCCGCTCGGCGGGCCTGCGCGGCGCTGATTTTGCGCCTGTGCGGCGCGTTCTATTGAGCGGGCGGGGCCATGACGGAACCGCTCTGTCATGAGCACAGCTCAACCGAGGCTGGTGACGGAGCGATTCCGTCACGAGCATGTGAGCGCCGCTCGGCCCCCCTCCCCCCTAGCACTGCGGCGGAATTGCCGCCGCAGGGAAGGGGTTAAGGAGTGAGCCCTAAGTGCAGGTTTATTATCCTCTGAAGACAGAAGCTAAACTTGACATGAAAGCTATTTTAAACGAGCTACAATATCAAGGTTTTATAGTGCCCTGCAGTTCTATAATAAACACTCCTCTTTTGTATGGCTTTAATAAACCTGACAGACACTATGAAAGAGTATTGGACTATATAAATTTAGGCTTGCCTATACATACGCATGCCTAAACACAACATAGGATTAGAATTCAACCTAATTAAAATATACCTCAAATAAGTTTTTCAGCCAAAACATAGAACTAAAAAAACAGTATTTAACTGCTTTTGTTGTTCAAATCAATTTCAGTATTGTTAGATGCCTATATAAAATACTTTATAGGCTAATAATAGATTATTGATTTTTTTTCTTCTCATGTTTTCTGAAAATACATTGGACAAAAACACATACAATTATTTCATGTAGCCTGGAAATGGACATGTTCAAGGAAAAACAAACCAAGCAATGATTTTTCTCTCAGCACTTAAAGGCTGGGCTAATACACTTGAAAGTCGTACAGGAATGTCATTCCTGTACTAATCACTTCTTCTCAGCAGAAAGCAAGCTTCACTCCCCCACAAAAAATTCTGCGGTGCAGAAAGTTTCTTCTTTTAAAAGCCGTTCAATACAAAGTTTGTATCTCATCTCATTTAGTGCAAGCAGCAGTTTTTTTTGGCAATGCTAATATTAAGAAATCTTTACACATTATAAGCAACTCCTAAATGTTTTACTTTTAGGCCATACAAGTACAACAGAGATGTTCCCTGTGAATGGCGCTACAGCGGGTAGTTGGCATGTGTGGCAGTGCAGGAAACGTTTGGCGCTAGCTTCCAAGTGCTAGACACACACAAAAAATTTTTGGGAATCTCCCCAGCGCACAATCCCGGTTATTTCCATATTGTAAAGCTGACACTTCAGTTCCCACACTAGAGCAGTATATGATTCATATTTAATGACCTTTATAGATTATAATGTACATTGCATACATTAGCGCCTAAACAGATTCAAGTCAATAGAGGAATACAAATTCTGGAGATGGTGGCTGTCTTTTTGAGACAAGGTTCCATTGGTCTGTCAAGCACCATGGACCATAAAAGGCATCTCTCAGTCATTGGATTCCATTGGCATAAAGTGGTTTCTACGTCTGCTCGAGCAACATAGGAAAATGATGTGCTTTCCCTGCTCCGTTCAAATCAAAAGTTATGTTATCTACTCCAGCAGCTGCCGTTCTCTTCTGCTCCGCTGTGTTGTTGTTTTCACAAGCCATCACAGGCCTAGTTTTGTCACTAACAACTAAACAATGTCCAGCCTTCAAATTCAGTGAAGAACTCATGTCCACGTCATCAACAGAAAGAAACAAAAGTGACAGAATTGCATCCCTATGCACACAAGTAACTGAAACGTTTTTTTGTTTGTTTTTACAGAAAGTCCATAATGGGACCGTTTACACTTTTTTTTTTTTAACTTCTTTGTGGTTTTCTGTCTCTTTTTGCACCGAGCCGCAATAATCAGAAAATTAAGAAATGTGTCTAGTTCCCTTTTATATTCGCTATGCTTATATTCCGTGCATGTGATGTTGCGCATTATAATGAATGCTTTTTAGTGCATCTTTCTCATCAAGTGGGGTCAGGTTGTAAGGGTAGTGCTTTACAGCGCTAAGACCCCCTTTTCATTTCAGTTTGAATACGTGTGTTATTGTGCATATAACAAGTGATGAATTGCTATTCCTTCAAATGCATGTTTCTGGCATGTGCTTTTATTCTGTAAATGTATAATGAAGATCAATCAACAACAAAAAAAGAACTGTTAATTCACCTTTACCTTAGAAAATATTCTAGGAATTTCATAAACCTTATGACTGTTTTCCTCTATAATTGTATCATTTTAATCACTCACTTTTTGGCTTCTTGCATTTAAGTTTTAGACTCTGAAACATACACAGGACAGGTTCCATGTTAGCTGTAGTTGCTATTTTAGTTTGTTAGGCTGTAGAGCTTGTTTACCTTAGGTCCAGATACTGCACGTCATTATGACGTAAAGCCCTAATGTCGGACTTCGTTTTTTAGGTAGGCCCCAAATCCATCTTAAGTAGTAGTAGTCGCCATCTACTCAGTTTTAGGCAATGGAAGTTACCATTTTCCCTTTAATTTCTGGGAATCATCATGTTTACCTTTGACGCAGATGTCATCTGTGCCCACCCTTCCAAGAACGGTGACAAGTCATTCAGATATAGACATAAACAAAACCATCATTGTGATATCAGACTGAGACAGGTAGTGGTGGCTGGGAACTTTTCAAAGTGGTGGACGTAAATGTTAGAGGCAAGTTTGACTTAGTGAGCGAGCATAGTGAGTGAGGCTGATGGACATAAGGGAGATTTTGGGGGGGGGGGGGGGGCTCTTGGAAACGAATAGGAAATAATGCACTTCAAAACCAGATTAGCTACCTTTTCATCTTCACACTGGTCTACACAGGACCACTATCCCTACTGTCACACACAGCAAGTATATATGTTTTCACAGTCAGGATCACAGAATTAAAGAGCAGTTTAATTGCTCTGCAGTACCCGCACATTCCTCGATTTAGTGTGCTGTACTCATGCTCTCTTTGGCCTGCTGAACATTTGGTACCGACAAACATTCCTGGTCAGGTTTTGCCCCACAATGGGCGGCAGAGCACTTTGCACTGTTTAATTCATCAGATCTCCAAGCGCAGTATGTTCAACATCAAGAAAGTTTGTGTAATAAAACTGAGCTAATTAAGCATTTCAAATGGAAACATTATTTTAACACTAATTATATATGAACAGGGCTTAAAGTGACACATAAGGGTAGGGGGTCTCTAAAAGGGGCGTGAGCAGGAATCTTTAAAGAGGGGCATGGTTTATGTAATTAAAGGAATGCTCTAAACCACAAATCCTGTGTCTCACAAATTCAGAGAGCTTTACTCCACAAATCACTGAAATTAGCATACAACAAGGTATTTTTTATCATAAGCAGTAAAATGTTTCACATGGTGCGCTGAAAATTCTGTGGGGCAGTGACTGTCATTTATATTTATTGTAAGCTGTAAAAAAACATTAGAAATCTGTCAGAACTTCTGAAATCTAACAAGATATATTTTTGTAACCAATTTTATTGATTTTCTTGACAAAGTAAAACACAGTACAGCTCACTCCTCTTTCAAGGCATAATACAATGACATTGCCATCTTACTTAGTTGCTTAGACTCTCCCACACTACAGTTTGCTCCTTTAACTACAGCCAAACCAGGCATTTCCCCCACACCCGACAGTGTTTAGCGGGGCAACCTCTGGGCTCATATACTGATTTTTCTTGTGCGGCACCCCAGTCCACGCCCTTGCACCATTTGTTTATGCTGGAGGAGGGGGGGGGGGAGGGAGGGGAATATTTCCATATTTCCAATAGGCTGCAATATCTCCATTGGCCACCATTATGGCTGTACCCAGGAAGAGCCTGTCTGTACAGGATCCATGTAGTCCATTCAACAAGTTATTAATAATTATGTCTTTTATGCTGGGGCTTCTCACATCATTCTGCACCTTTGCTAGGCAATTATTTGCCTATAGCTTTGCTCCAGTAGTTTTTTGTGAAGGATCACTAATCCTACCAGTTTCTCCAATAACTGCACTCATAAGCTGCTGCTAATAACCCGCATCAAATCTTGACTCCAAGCACTATAATCAACATTATGTAATCGTTCACCCAGGCTGCCTGCCACATCTGATCACACCACAATACAAAATTCTTCGGACTATGTCCTATCCTTCATCCAAACCACAATTACATTAATCTTCTATTACCAGTGATTTACTTACAAGCTGTCTGAGGGATCCCTTCCCTTCCCTTCCTCCCCCCCCCCATACCCCCCCCCCCCCCCCCGCACACAAAGCGTTGGGTATGATTACGATCCACGTCTTAAATGCTTGATAAATTATGCTTCGGGCAATTTCCTTCTTGGAAAGCTGCATTGCGAGCCATACTAGTTAAAGGACAATGTTTCTTTATGATATTCTTATGAAGTACCTGGACATGCCAAGATTCGGTGTGCTTGTCTCCTATTTCATTTGGCCTTGAGGACGCCACTACCATCGTCCGCTCCCCACGTGCACAACTCTGTAAATTGCAGCGTTCATGATGCAAAAAAGATCATTGTGTCACCTTTAAAGAAACATGACCAATCACAGTGTGGCTTCAAAATAAGGCGACATAGTGATTGATCATATTCTGTATGCTTTAATTCTTTTTTATTAAACAATGCAGGAACCAAGCTTGTATTAAACAGGCCATGTAGAGCCCACCATAGAGATTGATAAGCGCATTGTTATTACAAAAATCAACAAATAACTGGAACATAGAACATGTTCTTTAATTATCATGCCCCCATATTGTCTAAGGAAATGCACCCGTGGGGACAGGCCAACCAATCAGGATTGTGCGCTCATGCATTTTATTCTTCAAACTACATGAGAGAAACTCAGGGATTGGTTTGGGCAGGTTAACACAGTGCTCTCATGGACTCCAGGGGTCTGTAATGTGTTTCCTGTGCTTTTTCCGAATAGACCATGGGTTTGACTGCCCAAAGTGCGCATGTTCAGTTGGACAGAGCCAGTAACCTGTCCAACCAGACATGCACAATGAACTTCAGCCAGCTGCCATCTTTGCCAAGCAACAATATAGGACACACCCTGCCCCCAAGGCATACATGCTCATCAGCGAGGTCGACCCCATTCTTTAGAAGAGTCGAGTGGGACTCCGGGATTATTGTTAAATAACAGTAACTGGAAGCAGGGGGGCAACTCTCCTACGCCCTAGAGGAGGTACCGTCGCTGGGGACAGGTGCCTTTTTTAGGGTCACAAAAACAACCATAGCCCAAATATTGGAGTCTATATTAATATATTTTTACCTTATTTTGACATCCACAGACGTATATGATTAGGTCAGAAAATTCCTAAGGTGACATCGCAAATTCCATCTCAAATAGGATACAATATATATGGACTACGCACTTACCTCTTAATTTGGAGAGACAATCCACCCAGTTCACAGATGCAGATCCAGATGAGCATTCAAAACATTCCCTTCACAAACTGGTGCCATGATTGCTTTCTTGCACCGATGTCTTGTTCACGAAATAGCTGACAAGCTATTCCAAACAGACAACAAATCCGGTTATACAGGTATGCGCACCACCTCCAAAACTCAGGCTTATTATTCATTCATCTTGATGTAAAGTCCTTAACGTCCGACTCCATCTTATGAGACACTACTCCATCTTAGCTAACAGAGGCCGCCATCTTCCTTAACTCACTTCACAAAAGCCGCCAAATTCCATAATTTATGCAGAATCATTGTCAGGTCTGCCTTTAAACATAGATGTCCCTAGATCTTATATTTCTAGGAAATGTGGTATCATCAAGTTCTTTGATTAATGACCGATACAATATCTAGTGCAACATTCGTCTGGGTCAAATGTCAACTCATCATGTCAAGGTTAAAGAAGAACACATATAGACATATAACCAAAACAAGGTAGTCTAAACATTCCTAAAATTGTGTCAAAAAGTCACATTTCTGATAAGATGTTGAATATACAGACTGCCACTTGACCATTTCCCGGGAAAGGTCGTTCGACCAGATTATCACATGTGATTCTGCTAGACGGTTGCACCTGCTGCCACAGCACTCTACAGATGATACATTTCACCGAACGACTAAAGCGGATAGAACCAAGTTCCAGAAGAAGATCAAGTGACTGCTACTGCAGTGGGTGTTTGCCCGTCTCGTGGAATACTATCTTCACGTATCTGCTTATAAATAACAGCATTTGCTGTCAACAAGGTACGCAGTGCATCTCTTCTCCCTAAGAAACTCTAGATTACAGATTGCTCTGCCTTCCATGCTTTCACAGTAGAGAGCATAGAAGTAGGTGTTAGGTTCTAGATAATATTTTTAGTCTCCTTCGGGTAAATGTCACACACAATACACCAATTTGCCTCATATACCTTTTAAACACCAGTCAGATGAAAATGAACAAAGAGGAAATGTAATCAAACAAATAAAGACATAAATAAGAAAGTACCCATTTATTCAGAAAATCATTAAAACCATTGGGAGCACAGTATACAATGTATTCTATGTATTCTACATACAATACATTGTATACTGTGCTTCAAAGGGAGGCGGGTGGGTTGCATGTGAATCTATGAAAGGTACCAAGACTGGATAACTGCAGTTACAGGTAAGTAAAGCATTTCTTATCCAGTACTAGGGTATCTTTCATAGATTCACAAGCAATGATAAGCACATTTCCTTCTGCATAAAGAATATGAACCATTAGTTAACAAATATATATCACAACATTAAAAAGCAAAGCAATAAGTTGCAAGTATGGCAAAAGGTATAAAAGTGATAGGGAAATGTGCGTGGAAAAATAAGAGAAAAGTTGGTGGGAAGGAAGGAAGGCTCCCCTCTATCGAAATAGATGACACAATACCGCCTGTCCCACTGCAGCATCCTTCGTGAGTTCTGTATCCAAACAGTAATGTTTGGTAAATGTATGCGGCATCTTCCATGTTGCCGCTCTGCAAATCTCCGTGATGGTCACACCTGCAAATAGTTATGTATAAGTAGAGACTGCCCTAGTGGAATGGGCACGTATCCGTGATTGTAAAGGCTGACCAGCCTGCTGTTGACAGAAGACAATGGCACCAGAGATCCATCTGGAAATGCTTTGCTTTGTGAGTAGAAAACCTTTCCTGGGTAAGCTGTAAGCCAGAAAACATTGGTTGGATTTGTGGAAAGTTTTTGTTCTGTCAAGGTAGAATTTCAGGCAGCGTTTTAAATCTAGAGAATGGAGAGCTCTTACCGCTGCCATTTGAAGATTTGGAAAGAAAGTTTTTTAAACAATAGGCTCATTTTAAAAAAAAATTGGGGGGAAAAACCTTTATTGCAGCATTCAGAAATACAAGCATGGGCCTACAACCGCAGGGGCCGGCCGCTAAACATAATTAGGATCCATTATATCACGGTACGACACAGCTCATCAGCCGACAACCCTGAGGTTCGGCAGCGATTCAGGATAGAACTTGTATTAGAACGCATAAATAAGTCACAGGATGAGATAGAGGTTTTATTTTATATTATCTAAATAAACTGATCAGGTGCCATACAATCAAACAAAAGAATACGGGGGACAGGCCAAGAGACAGGATATGCACCTAGGAACAGCTATAATTGGAACTCCGGGTCCAAAGCATATGAATCGGAGTAAACAACAATACAATATACGTTTTCATGAGCGCCAGTTCTCAGGGCCTGCCCACCCGGAAATCCGGATGACGTAAGAAGCATGAGCACTAAACTCCAGAAAACAGTAAAAATCAGAATAGTTTGCTAGCTATACTGATCCTAAAGGAAAGAAAGGGAAGGAAGAAAAAGGCCATAGAAAATAATAACGGCAAAATAAAAAAACCCTCCAACCCCCCACCCTGCACCCTTGCAGATGGCTACAGCCTAACCCCACTAGCAGCGTGCCTGTAGCCCCAAATAACTAAAACCCTAAAGGTAGGAAAACAAATGGAGGAGGGCATATCCGTATGTGCTCCCAGCCCCTTTATTCCCCCCGCCAGAAACAGACACCCCCTGTCGCAAAAAGACCGATGTAGAACGACCCTTATAAAAGAAATTAGGGGCACTGTGATACACCGCCCAGCCTCTTAAATCAAACAATTGCAGATGGAACATCCATAATAGCCACTCCAAACCGTCCCGATCCAATTGATCTTAACCTTGACCCTTCCGAACCAGCACACGGACCCCGCCCAGCGAGACCCAAAAGCACGCAAAGGAGTCATACAGGAGAAGGAAGTCATCTAGAGTTAATCCGTTAACACTCGTAGATAGTAAGTCCACGAGAAGTTCAGACGCAGAAAGTCTCCTTCTCCTAGATGGACAGTCCCGATCTATCTTGCCCCGGAGTCGTAAAATCTCCAAGAAGGGAGAAGAGGACCCCAAGATGAAAGTCTACAAAACAGGTCTCCGGGGGGTGGTGGGGGGGGGGGGGGGAACGCTTTTCGATACCTCCAAAGTCAATAGTGATGGAAGGTTCAGTGGTACACTCACGACCTCGGGAACACCGTCTTCCAGGGCACCATCCGATGGTTTCAGTACTCGCTTCCCCACAGGGTCCTCGCACGGAGTCAAAATGGCCGCGGCTTGAATGGCTGCAGATTGCTGTTCCAACAGTGGTATAGAAAGGGTGAGCAACCCAATATACCCTTGCGGGCTTGGGCAGATAGTATGTTTGAAAAATGGGCCAGCAAGGAATTTTGTTTGAAATTATCAGTTTCAGCAAAAGAAGGGACTCCGGTTGAATGGGGTAACCACACTACCATTAGTTAGTGGCTGGATGTGATTTCTCTAATACAGATCAAATGATGTTACCACACTAACACAATGAATTGAAAAAATACAATAACCAGGTTGTTGATTCAAAAGATTATTATTTTAAAATAGCATCAGCTGTACTCTAACTGATGCGTTGTTGCTGCCGAGGTCGTGAACTTTGCTGCCTCGTTCCTCTCTTACAAGTCGTGACTCTTCACCGGCTGCCACTGAAGCCAACTTTGATACCTGCATGATTCTGCTGTGTATCAGATTTCTAAGAAAAAGCAATGCTGTTGCCCTAAACTTCTGACCTGACAATTGGCAGAGTTTCCCTGTTGCTTCGATTAACTTCACCAAGCATCACTGACCATTCTTGGCGGTGTATGTGGTTTTACCTCAATTCATTTTTAGGTTGAGGCCACCGTCGCACTGCGAGGCAGTGGGCGGAGCCTAAGATCTTATGATCCTACAGTGTGGGGCTTTGTCCCGCCTTCTCTTCCATTGGCTAGCTCCATAAATGGAGGCTAGCCATTGGAAGAGATGGTTGTCTGTTACTCTTTCCCCGTCACAACGCGATTCGGGGGCGTTTGTCTCTTTTTTTAAGTCCCGCCCCCCACACCCTCCCTCTCGCCGAGGTCCGCGGCTTGATGCGATCCGTGGGCGTTGCTGTCTCTTTTTTTAAGTCCCGCCACCCACACCCTCCCTCTCGCCGAGGACCGCGCTGAGGAGCGCTTCTTATTCCCGTTTTATTTATTTATTTCGAGGGAGCCCACCCCTCATTTGTTGCCTTGTGAAAATCACCGCCGGTCGGTCCGGGACAACCCCCTGACATCCTTCCCCGGGCCGCGCTGTGATTGGCTGCCGGCCCGGGACACCCCCGTGACATCATTCCCCGGGCCACGCTGGGATTGGTTGCCGGCCCGGGACCTGACTTGTATACGGCGCATTGAGAAGAACGACGAGCTCTGCTACATCTCCACCATCGATTGGACTTGTGTTCTCGAATCCGTGGAGGGCAACTTAATTTATTCTAACAAGGATGTGATGCAGTGCGGGGTGAGGTAGGCCGCCAGTAAATCCATGCACGAGGTGCTTGCTTGCTGGCTTCTCTCGCCCTCTGTCTGCATGCCAACGGCACAGGGGCTTCGTTTCAGCTCTGTTTTGTATAGTGTGGCTTCATGCCAGCACCTCAGCGGCCAACGTCTGAGTCCTGTGATGTATAGTATGACTGCATGCCAACAGGGAGGCTTGGGTCTGAGCCGTGTTATGTGTGATACGCCTGGAAAGAGAACGCGACGCGATGAGCACACAGTACTCTGGGTAGCAGCGATTTGAGTTTTCAAATGATCTTTGAAATAGCTTTTTTGTCGAACTTTCTGGCCGCAGCGATCTAGCCTCCAGAAGGCATCTTATGTGCTTCCCTAACTCTGCATCTGAGCCCAGCGGCTGGGGCTGTGGCCTGAATGAGCAGCACACAGCAGGCAGGTAGCGCTGAGCCGAGTGCAGGTGAACGAGCGGAGGCTGCTCTCTTTTCTAATAACTATCAGCATTCACAATAAGACCAGACCACTTATTGCATACGTTTGCGGCTGATAACGTAGCACCAGTCAGTTAAAAGCACGTGTATTTCAAAATAAAAATACACAATGTGCGATGCTTTTCTTTTAAAAACAGGTTTCCGTTTTGGAGACTGATTTACTGCTGCCACACATTTAGTCATTATTTGGTTGTAAATTCATAGTTCATTTTTGTGGTTTTACGTTCACCTTCTCTGCTCATTGATCCCTGCAAGTAACCTCTCATTAAAACGTTTCTTACTTAGGAATGTTGTTACGGTTCTGTGATTCTGAGTGATAACGCCTCAAGGTTTTAGGTACATGCTTTATTCGAGCTCCGCATAACAGGAAATAGATGGGCTCGGCTCCACCGCATATAAGACTATGCAGACGGAACCGTGCCCATGTAGCACCACACTGGCATTCAGTGTCTCCTGCCACATCATATTAACATAAAGAATGTTAAACCACAACAAATGACCTGCCGTCACAATCAAGCTTAGTGTTAATAATGTGGCAAATAAGAGCACCCAATTTAAACTTGTTTTCATTATTGATAAAACAATCCCTTTAAAACAAGCAGAGCGGGATATTTGAGTTATGAAATTAAATGCATTTAAAGGTTTATATTTACTTGTGGGAACACCTGTTCCTCAACAATTGTGTGGTGGCCGTTTACGGGCTTGTTCTACATTTTTAACGCCTACTATTGCCACACTCCACTATAACAAACTTGCATCTGGCGTTTCGTGCGAGGCAGCTCTTGTGCTAAAAAATTAAATGTACTGACAAGTGAGTTTATTCATCTTTTAATGGGCAGGAATATATGAGGATTGTGTTGTGCATGCTTCTTATGGTTGCGCCTAGCTGTTTGTCTAGCTGCCAGGGCTTACTTTGCATTTTAGCTTTTTAAACAAACGTCTGTTGGCAGGCAGTAATCTTGCATTGCACCTGCGGCCTTACTTAATTCAAATCGCGCCCCCGGTGACAGTTTGCTGTTTACATTTGCTTTAATCTTTTCCTTTTTTTTTGTGAATACACAAGGTAGTTGGAACAAGTGTTTTAGTATGCGCATAGTAATAAATACAACAAGCCAATAATGGCAATGCTTGTTTTTGGCATTTTTTTTGTAAAACATTAGTGTTTGGGGGAGCTGCACGGTTCGTGCCATAAACATGCGTTAATAGCAACATTATTTGTTACAAAAACACACGTAATCTCCAGCAATGAAGTGAGCTACTTTGTGTACAGATGTTGTGCTTGTGAAGGAGCAGAATGCTATCACAAACAGTGAAATGAGTGCAGGGCTGACATGGGTTTGACCCCTTACCTGGTTCCATGTTGTATGTTGTGGGTGGGAAAAAAAAGTGGAACTGGCACAACAGCCGAAAAAACTCAGCTGGCTAAAAGCCCCTGTAATTGTGCATATTACATATACAGATTAAAATAGAAAGGTCTTGGCAAACGTCAGGCCTAATACTTGTGATAAAGTTAACTGCAACAGATACTTTGATTTGAAATATTATAACTTGGTGCTTTTAAAATTGATTAATAAAAATAAAGGCTGTTATTGCTTTATCCCAGACTGCCAGAGTGTATTCATTTGTCCAACCATAATTACTATTCTACTTTACTAACTTGGAAAACCCAACCAGGAAGGCAGCTAAACAAAGAAAGCTACGTGCATGTTCAACTTTTTTTTTTCTCTTCTATTATGGTCTTTCTTACAAAAGTATCACGACAGCAAGTACTAGATTTGTCCTACAGTATCAATTAAAGCCAGTACTGGCTATCAAGCATCCTTTACATTTGCAGACTTGTGCTTGCTCTCCTGCCCTGCTATTGGCATTGTAAATGACAATGCCATTTATTTATGTTTTAAAAAGAAAACATAAATAAAAATAATGTCATGAGCAATGCCAATAGCTCTAACTTTTGCAAAGGCGAAACCGTTGCATTGTAAATGCTTGTTCTTTAGGGTCATCAATTACAATGCATAAAGTCTTTGTCCTGATGATGGTCTTATGAAACGACTTTCCAAAAGACCGAAACGTCGACTACCAAGTCTAATCCTGCTTACTACTTATCAGTTATCATTGATTTTCTTGTATTGATTTGAAATCATTGTGTTACTATTTACCAGCAGCATAGACTTATTTTGTGATGTTTGATTGGAGCATATAAGATACTCCTTCTATGTCTCAAATGCATCTCTTTGTACCCTATTTTTAACAAGGACTGAACTCACCTTTTCTACAGAAAATAATAATCTTTTGAACCAACAACCTGGTTATTGTATTTTTTCAATTCATTGTGTTAGTGTGGTAACATCATTTGATCTGTATTAGAGAAATCACATCCAGCCACTAACTAATGGTAGTGTGGGTACCCCATTCAACCGGAGTCCCTTCTTTTGCTGAAACTGATAATTTCAAACAAAATCCCTTGCTGGCCCATTTTTTCAAACGTTCCAACAGTGGGACAGGGTCCGGTACCACAAGCAGCATCTCAGATAGGCTTGCATCCAATTTGTTAAATAAAACATCCACTTGTGAGTGAAACGCCCATATTTCTGCCAATATTGACCTCAGCGATGGTCAGGCACTGTTCGATCCATAGTCTCACGCCCGATACCAATCACAATCACCTCCCCGGGAGAATCTGGCATCTCCGGGGGGGACAAACGGGATCACGAAAGGGCGACCCGTCGTTATCTGCTGCCGCATTCACCCGGCTTAACGCCGCAGGCCGGGGCCCAGACTCACCGAACCCCGGCGGGGACCAACACCGGGTCCGCGGGACGGGGACCCCCACCCACAGTCAGCAGCAAGCAAAGTCACTCCTCCATCAATACTGAGCAAAGAAAACAACCGCTGCCAAATTCGGGCGTAAAAGAAGCTTCCACTACGATTGACCTAACCCTGCCTGGGTCTCTCAGCTGATGTTGTTGCACTGCAGCCTGGCTTTGCAGATACGAGGCCCCGCCTTCACCGCTGGAGTAGGCCACAATCTTCAACTCGATGTAACTTCGTCAAACCAGCCGATAAAAGTTTCCGGATTTCACCATCGGGCTGAGGAACAGTTCATTCACACAGGTACTGGGCGTAACATCAGGATAATGTACAGGATCTTGTGGCGGGATACGGAGGTCGGCGGAGCCGGGAGCCTTAGCAGCGATCTTGTTTGCCAGCGTAGCTCCTCCCCCACAATAGGCTCATTTAAGTGGAAGTCAGATGGTACATTTGAGATAAATTTTGGGTTAGTCCGAAGAATTACCCTTAAATTGTAGAACGGGATCTTGAATCGTGAAAGTGTGAAGGTCACTAACTCGCCGTGCAGATGCACGAGCTAAAAGGCGCGCAGTCTTCCAAGATAAGAACTTGAGGTCAGCTCTGTGTATCGGCTCAAAAGGGTGCTTCATCAGCTAAGAAAGTACTGTGTTTAATTGCCATGTTGGAGGTGGCGACTTCACAGGAGAGAAAGTCCGAAACAGACCTTTGAGAAACTGTTTTATTAATCTGTTCGACCAAAGAGAAGGTCCAGTATAAGATCTCTTGAAACAGGATATTGCTGACAGGTGAACTTTGATGAAAGCGTGGGCGAGGCCCGAAGTAGCCAAATGAAGAAGGTATGGTAATATCTCTTCTGGAGAAGATGTGAAAGGATGCACTTTAGCCAACCTGCACCAGATACAGAATCTCTTACATTTAAAGGAATAAGTCCTGTTTGTGCTATCTTCTCGGGCGCGGGATAGGACAGCTCTGCATTCCGGAGTAATGTTCAAATCTTGAAACTCGTGGAACTCGGGAGCCAGGCCGATAATTTGAGAGAAGCTGGGTCTGTGTGCTGGACTTGTCCCGGATTCATTGTGAGGAGAGATGGAAACAGCGGCAATGGAATTGGTGTTTGCAGGGAGTAGAGATGAAGCTCTGTGAACCAATGTTGGCGAGGCCAAGCAGGGGTTATTAGAATCAGCGTGCAAGGTTCTGCTTTCATCTTCCTGAGGATCCTGGGGATCAGTGGAATTGTCGGAAAGGCGTCGGCGAATACGCCGAACCATGCTATTGAAAATGCATTCCATAGAAATTCCTGTTGGGGATGCCAGCTTGTGAAGTGTTGGCATTTGGCGTTCTGCCGTGTGGCGAAAAAAAACAACAGGGGTTCGCCCTACAGAGAGAAGATGCTGTTGAGAGTGTGTTGGTTTAACTCCCACTCGTGGCAGGTGGTCTGCATTCTGCTCAGTGAGTCTGCCAATGCATTGTCCTTTCCTGGAACTTACTCCGCTCGTAGAGAAACTTTGTTCCAAAGAGACCAGTTCCAGATTTTTTGTGATACTTGAGACGGTGAGAGCGAACAAGTCCCTCCCTGCTTGTTCAGGTAGTGCATTGTTGTAGTATTGTCCGTCTTGATAAGCACTTGCGAACCTTTTATTCTGATACGGAAAGCCAGGAAGGCCAGGTAGACAGCTCTGAGTTCTAGGAGGTTTATGTGTAGTTTTCGTTCGGGAGGTGACCACTTCCCGCTGATTTGAAGCTCCTGGAGGAAGGCTCCTCAACCCTCCAGAGATGCATCTGTGGTTCTAACCTGAGGAGACGCTAGAGTCAGGAAGGATAGGCGTCGAGACAGATTGTGTGTCTGAATCCACCAGTTGAGAGTGGCAACCATCTGAAGAGTCACCTGTATGTGGTCGAAGGATCTGCTAACTTGAATCCATTGCGCAGAGAGAGCCTCTTGATGAGGACGCATGCAGAGATGACGGTATGGAACCAGGATGATGCAGGAAGACATCATTCCGAGGAGAGATTTGAAAAGGTGCACTGAAAGACTTTCTAATGCGCACTCGTTCTGCCAATTGTAGGAGTTTTTGTTGCCGCTCCTGCGATGGAGAAGCTTTTTTCAGGACCGTATTTAGGATATCTCCCAGAAATGTTATTCGCTGAGAAGGCTGTGAAATTGACTTGTCTGGGTTGAGGGTAAGACCCAATCTACTGAAAAGCCGCAGACAGGCTTTGGAAGACTATCTTGCGCTGTCGAGCGAGGGTGCCTTGACGAGCCAGTCATCGAGATATGGAAAGATTTGATGATGCTGTTGCCTGAGAAATGCAGCCACTGGTGCAAGGCATTTTGTGAAAATGTGTGGGGCTGACGTGAGCCTGAAAGGCATGACTCATAATTGGTAATGCCTGCCTGCTACAGCAAACCTTTGAAACTTTTGTGCCTTTTGTGGATCGGAATATGAAAGTAGGCATCCTGGAGGTCCAAGGATGCCATGTAGTGCATTGAGAAGCTGTAGGACTTCCTGGATAGTGACCATGCGAAATGATTGTTTTTTCAGATATTTAGACTTCTCAAATCTAGGATCGGTCTCCATTTCTTTTCTTTCTTTCGCACCAAGAAGAACCAGGAGCAAAAACCTTTTCCTCTTTGATGGACAGGTACTCGTTCTATCGCACCCTTCTGGAGCATTGATGATATTTCCATGAGTAAGAGGTGCAGATGCTTGTGATTCATATGTTGAGGGGGCGTTGGCGGTTGGGTTTGGACAAATTCTAGGGAATGCCCGAACTGCACAAGTTGAAGAACCCAACGATCCGTAGTGATTTGACTCCAATTGTGAAGATAGTGGGAAATAATTTTTCCTCCCACTCTGGAAGGTGGAAAAGAAACAGAGACTGGTGGTAGAGAAAAGTCATTGACGTTGCGCAGAATTCTTCTGCCGTACGGCTTTTCCACAAATTGACTTGTTGTATGAAGTCTGCGCTTGCGGTCTTTACAGAAACTGCAGCCTGTACTGGTTAGAGGAGGAATATGAAGACCTATGTTGTTGGTAGTCTCCTCTATTAGAGTATTTACCTCTACCCCTTGAGCCACAAAAAGTGGTGTTTTTATATTGAAGTGTACCCAGGGCTCTGGCTGTATATCTGTGTCTTTTAAAATGCCTTGGAGGGCCTCATCAATGTGGGTACTAAAAAGGAGTTGTCTGTCATAAGGCATATCCAGGATCTTGGTTTGTATTTCAGGCCGGAATGTTGTTGCCTTAAGCCACCCTTAGCTCCGCACTAGGCAGTTGGCGGAAACCAGTTGAAGTTATGTCCATAGGGCAATCTATGATTTCAGAAGCCGACCTTTCGCCTTCCAGAAGAACCTTTCTTGCTTCGTCTTTAGATTCCTGCGGAAAGGACTCCAAATATGGTGCAATACCTGACCACATTTGTCTGTTGTAGCGTCCCAATAGCGCCAGTGATGGGCATCGACCTAACAGATTTTTTATAAAGTTCCTTGAAATTGTAAAGGAAACAGTCCTGTTGGCGAGAGGGCATTAGTAGTTTGAATCTGGACAGCTCTCTCCAGGAGATTATGGAAACCTCCTATATCTTCAGGAGGTGAGTCCGCCTGAGGAGGTAAAGGCGATGCGGGAAGAGGGATAACACAGTCGTTCCTTTTGTCATGATGTGACTGCGTATTATGAAGCTCCCCTTCTTCCTGTCCTTCATCCTCATCGTCTGTAGAAGGAAGGGGTGGCACCGGCACTTCAAAAGGAATAGGTGGTGGAGGTGGTACGTGCACTCTCTGTGGCGATGGGAACACTGGAGCAGGAGACGGCGCAGAAGTAGGAAACCTCTTTCTGTAGTCAGAGATCATAAATTGCATATCAGAGACCAAGGCTGAAGGAAGACAAACCATCTGTGGTTGTTGCTGATGAGGGTCCTCCAGGTAATACTTCTCCATGTCCTGATAGTCATAATCAGAATCCTCTGGATACTTAACAATAAGTTCGGAGGGACTTCTTGCAGCCCTAAACATACTATCTTCATCTGAATCTCCTCCTCATCCAAAAGGTACGAGGGTGGCAAAGGTTGAACCCTGCTGGGCAATCCAAGAGAAGGCGACAGCCTCCGTGTAATTTTATGATGAAAATATGACATTTATAGTCCTGACGTAGGCGTCCTCAATGAGGTAGTCGTTGGTATAGACGTCGCCGACGAGGAATCATCGGATTGTAATAGACACTGCTGTTGACGAGGGACTTTGTCATCGAAGCGGTCGACGACGGGGTGGTTGTCGACGGTACATTCTTCTTGATAGTCGACGAAAGAGACACCGACGAGACTGATAGTGTTGAACTCTTTGTCGTCGACGAAGTCACTCCAACGGCAATCTGTGGAGATTTCGTCATAGTCCGTGCCAACGTCGACAAGGTGGTCGTTGACGGGGCTGAAGAAGGCTTTTTGAAAGTGTGCTTAACCCTTGGCGGGAGGTTGGGGGAAGAGCTTCCCCAACCTCCTGTGCGGACGTCATTGCAATGAAAATGAAAATTATTTGTTTCATTGTTTCGGTGCTTGTGGGGCGATCTCAGCCCCTGAGCACCGAAAAGGATGGGCGGGGTATCGTTGGAAAGGGGAGAATCTCTCCTTTCCAATTATACCCTTCCCTAGTGGATCCCTGATTGGAAAGCACCCCAGGATGGCGGTCCACAAGCAGGGTAACACCCACTAGCACCAGGGAGGGGAGGAGCAGCCCCTTGGGCAAGGGCCTTTGCTCCCCCATATTTGTTTGGGCACAACAATCTTACTGTAGCCCCCAACCCCCCCCCCCCCCCCCTCCCCAGTGAGGCAGAAAGCCCACTAGAAACCAGGGATTTTTGTTTATTGATGTTGGGGTTGGGCCTGCCCAAAAAGGGCTTGGCAATGCCCCCAAACCCCCCAGAGAAATGTCAGTCTTTCTGTCCCTCAGGGGGCACACGGGGCAATAGCCCCCAATCTGCCCCCGGGGGGGGAGGAGGGGGTAGGGCAGAAAGCCCACTAGGCACCAGGATTTTTTTTTATTGACATTTGGGTGGGGGCATTGCCCGCACTCCCCTCCAGAGAAATGTCAGTCTTTCTGCCCCCCCCCCGGGGGCAGAAAGCCCACTAGAAACGAGGGATTTTTTATTGATGTTGGGGTGGGGGCTGCCCAAAATGGGCATGAGAAGGCCCCCGCCTCCAGTGAAATTCCAGCCTTTCTGCCCCCCCCGGGGACAGAAAGCCCATTATAGATCCGGGATTTTTTTATTGATATAGGGGTGGGGGCTGGTCAAGATGGGCAGGCCAATGCCCCCACCCCTTCCAAAAAATGCAAGTCTTTCTACGCCCCTTAGGGGCAGATGGGGCAATAGCCCCTGATCTACCTGTGGGGGGGGGGGCAGAAAGACCACTAGGCACCAGGGATTTTTTTTATAATGTAAGGGTGGGGGCTGCCCAGAATGGGCATGATAATGCCCCCACCCCACAAAAAATTACCACAGTCTTTCTGCCCCTCCCCGGAGGCATATTGGTGCAATAACCCTTTAACCGCCCGAGGGGGCAGAAAACCCTCTGGATTTTATTTATTTTTTATTCAGGGTGGAGGTCAGCCCAACTCTATATTTTGTTCCAATTTCAGAAATACATTGGTGTCTTTTCTACCGATTTTCCATGTATATATTTTCCCAAATTAATTGCTATATACCCGATACATAAAAAAAAAAAAACATTGCAAGACGCTGCTCAGTTATTGGCTCTAGGTTTGTCGGGTTCTTGGTGAACCTACAAGTCCTATATATCCCCACAACCAGAAAGGTCCAGTGGATATAACCGTATATTGCTTTCAAACAGCTGTCATAATTAGAAGAAGTTACAGGTGAAAAAGTCTACGACACAAATGGCAATTTTTTTTCAAATAATTTTCAATTTTCCCTATATTCAACAGTTAGTTTCTATAAAGAAACCTTAAAGGATAAAAATAGACCAGAAAAATGCCAAAACTGTGCAACATTTTTGGGTTTTCTGACAAAAGTCTGCTTATCCCTGAAAGCTGGGAAGATGGCGATTTCAGCACCACAACTTAACTCAACTTGAGACATCAGACCAGAAGGGCTGTACATCGTAGGGGGTTCAGTATTCCGATGTAACCAATAATTGTATTGTAGTTGTTCATAAGCTCTCACATCGAGATTCTGAAAAATCCCAGAGCCCCCACGGCGGATCACTCTGTTCCAGGTAGCTTCTAACCGGATTGACATTTGCAGATCATAATTGGTTTTACCGCATTCCTGACAAACTCGAACATCATGTTTTTGCCTGGACTGGAAAGAGCCCAGCTGGGTTGGAATTATCACCGGCTGAGCGACTATCCAGACCTACTTCATGTTTGTCTGAAGAAGTCGCGGAGCAATTCTCCTCAACGCAACGAAACATGTGTCGGCTGGTTTGTTGACGTTCGCAAGGAATTAAAGGACTGAACTTTTTACTAACATTTGAGGACTGTTCCAGCCATTTGAAGAATACCGTATTTTATTATTTACACTGGTCTATATCACACCGATTTACCTTTCATGTGTGCCTAGGTGCTTGGTCTTTGTTGTTCTGTGTGGGTTTTTGCCGATACTTAAATGAGGAGTTATAGGGCTTATCCCCTTGCCTAGTTGCACCATACACTGTTTTGTGTAGTCACAAGTTTGTGTATATTAACCCCTTGCATGCTGATGACGAACCCCAGCCGTCATGCACTACAGTGCTCGTGTGCTGATGACGGCTGGGGTTCGTCATGGCCCGCCCCTGTTCATTTGTTTACAGCACAGGGGCGGAAACGGGCCAGCAGTCAAGGGGTTAAGCTTAGCGCCTGGTGAAGTCCCTGACAAAAAAAAAATCCTCTTTGAAGTTCATTTATGTATTCGGTTGGGTCCGGCTGGATTACAAAAATCTGCATTTCATATTTAGCACAGGTGCATTGAACTAAGTTCACCCATAGGTGTGGAAACAGGATTCACTTTACGCAGCTGTTTGAAAATGGGTCTCCAATTGGTAGAGGTATGCACCCGGTCCAATTAGGGATCACAATTCTAATTGGAGAAAGTCACAACACAACCACAAATTATCCTGAGCTTACTCTCTGGTAACTTGGCAAAGAGCAATCAAGCTTATTTTACAAGGCAATGTGTAAAATATTTGTGCAACAATTCATACAGCAACACAGTAGGTACAACACAAAAAGACTCCACAACATTTTAGAAAAAGAGAATATTTATCAGAGTCAAACAAGACAAATAGCAATCCAAATCTATCAATTAGATGTTGAAGAAATAAATGCAATACAGCACTCAGAAGTAGGTTGCTTCAGGTCGTGCGGGACCAGTGCCGATCCAAAGTTCAGGCCAACCACAATAGAGCATGGGCCGGCTAATGGGACCCTCTTAGCCCACTGAACACAGGACCTTGGGTCCTAGGTCACAGTTTGCACAGTGAGATTTTGCACCATCTGACATCAGTTCAGAGAGGCTATACAGGGAGGATTGGCATCACTTCTTTTCAGAGTTGGCGGAAATTCAGCTGCAGAGTTCAGCAGAATTGCAAGAAGTCTTTTGTGTCCCTGTGACTTCAGAAACAAGAGGCAAGCTAACATGCCGTTGGAGATCGCTTTGGAGGGAAGGCAGAGCCCAGCTCTCCTTCCAACAGAGTCAATGAGAAGGGTAACAAACAGGAAAGCAGTCCTTCCAGAAAAGCAGTCCTGTTGAGTCCGTTGAGCATCACTGCAGTCCATTGACAGAGGTTCGGTTCAAGAAGCTGAAGTCTCTAATTTCCTGTGGTCAGAGACCCAATACTTATACCCAAATGTGCCTTTATGTGAGGGGAAACTTCAAAGAGGGCTTTTGAAGAGCACTGGTATCCCTTTCAATCCCAGCCCCCAATCCAGACTACCAGCTGGGGCTGATCAGTCCTTTGTATGGGGTTAGGCCACTTCCCTTTTAAGTGCCGGAGTGACGGGTCCACCCATTATGACCCATCTGAATGCAGATGGGTGTTCAATCACATCCGGCCCTTCCTATGTCTGTCGAGAAGGAATGCACCAAGGGAACGGTCACCTACCGCAGGTGTGTATTACATACAGGCTGTAAGGCACACAGAGCGTAAGAGCAGAGACATGTCCACTTTCTAGAAGTGGCATTTCTAAAATAGTAAAGAACTAGTTACTTACCTGTACACTATGGTTCTCCAGTATTATCTTTCATAGATTCACATGCTTGTATCTTCCCCGTCGTCATGGTGGGGGCAGGGGCGGCTCTAGGTTCATGGTGGCCCTGGGCAGGGAGCGTAGATAGGGGGCCCCGGAAGAGGGGGTCCGGGTGGGGCGGAGCATGGAGGCCAGTGAAGAGGGGGGGACATGGTGTTTGGAAGTTGTATAGAGCCAGAGGCCACCAGATCCCTGCCAGGGGCCCCCACACAAATATGTATCCATCCTCAGAGGATTATTATATTAAGGATATATATTGATGTGGTGGCCCCTGGGATTTGGTGGCCCTGTGCAGGTGCACAGCTTGCACATGCCTAAGGCCGGCCCTGGTGGGGGTCTCCCGGTAAATAATAACCATAGCAGTAGAAGAAAAAACTGCCTGAAACCATAGAGTAGTGAAACCAGAGGGTAACCTCATTATGTGGCCCAAGCTACAGCCAATCAGCAGCCAGCCCCAGCCTACACCATTCCCAGCAGAGCCACCATACCTCAGATTTCCTACCGCCCAAGAGTGAGCTATGCAGGAAACCAGAGATAAAAGGTGGTCTACCTAATGTAATGAGGTGGGCGGGCCATGTGAATCTATGAAAGATAATACTGGAGAACCATAGTGTACAGGTAAGTAAGAAGTAGTTTCTGTCCTGTAACTCCAGTTCTGTAGTAGGGGTATCTCTGTTATAGTCATAATCTAGTGAATAGTCCCGCCCATGTGCATGGACCCCGGAGCAATCAAAAATAATCTCTTAAGGTGTCGAAAAAATGCAGAACTGCACAGACACTGAAGAGAGAATTTAAAGACAGATCATGCAGCCTATATAACAGGCTACACTGCTCAGTAGTTCAACTAGAATTTCCACCAAAAATCCACAAACAGCAAAGCCTGTCCAGATTACCCTTGCTTCAGCAGCAAAAACCCCTCTGGAATGATAGAGAGGAAGACCTGGACAGACAAGCCCCATAGGCTGCCATTATGTGGCTCAAAACAGGATACTGTGCCTTTAAGAGAACTTTCCAGAACTTCACAGTATCCCAGAATGCCCTGCAGGTCCCTTTTACTTTCAGTTCTTTTTGAAGGCGTAGAACGCTAGACCTGTAGCATTCCTTACATGAGAATCCCTCTCCACCGGGGAGGGGGGAGGAGGGCGGGCGCTTATGACTATAACAGAGATACCCCTACTACAAAACTGGAGTTACAGGACAGAAACTACTCCTTCTGTAGTAGGGGTTCTCTGTGTATAGTCATAATCTAGTGAATAGAATGGCAAGCCCATCCCCACACCAAAGCGGCGGTGGAGAACGAGAACGAACACCACTATTGTGCGAACAGATTTCGCAGCGAAGCCTGCCCAACCTGACCGTCTGCCCTGGCATCCGTGTCCAGGCAGTAATGCTTAGCAAAAGTATGAACCGACTTCCAAGTGGCGGCCTTGCAGATTTCTGCAATCGGCACATTACGGAGCAAGGCTGTCGTGGCAGCTTTGCCCCTGGTGGAATGAGCCTTAGGCTTACCTCCTAAGGTCTTATTAGCCTTCTGGTAACACAGTAGTATGCAGGACACAATCCACCTAGAAATGGACTGCTTAGAGGTCGCAAGACCTGTCCTGACTGATTCATAATTGATAAACAATTGGTCTGACCTACGAATATCTTTGGTCTTATCCAGATAAAATATCAGCACCATCCTAACATCCAGGGAATGCAAGGACCTTTCCGCTGGAGACGAAGGATTCTGAAAGAACGTAGGCAAAGTTATAGTCTGGTTGACATGAAAATCAGAAATAGCCTTTGGAAGAAATTTCGGGTGAGTACGCATAACAACCTTAGTAGCATGAAATACAGTATAAGGTTCTTGGCAACACAACGCCTGAATTTCACTCACCCTGCGGGCCGATGTAATGGCCACGAGGAACGCCGCCTTCCAGGACAGGTGCTGCAACAAAGCCTTATGAATAGGTTCAAAGGGCTCCTTCTTCAATCTGGACAGCACCACATTCAGTTCCCATGAAGGCGGAGGAAGCCTGACAGGAGGGAATACTTTATTCAAGCCTTCCAAAAAATCTTTGATCACAGGGACCTGGAAGAAGGAAGTCTGTGAAGGGCATTTCCTGTAGGCCGTCAATGCAGGGAGATGAACCCTAATGGAATGAACATTAAGGCCAGACCGCGCCAAATGTAGAAGATAAGGAAAGATGACATCTTCCTTGCATCTCGTAGGGTCATAGTTCTTGGACTTGCCCCAGATGCAGAATCTCTTCCACTTGTAAGCATAGGAAGTCCTAGTGGAAGGTCGCTTAGACTCCTTCAGTATGTCCATACAATCTTCGGGCAGATTCAAATGGCCATATTGCACTATCTCAGGAGCCATGCCGCCAAACTCAAAGACGAGAGGTTCGGGTGTACCATCTGCCCCCGAACTTCGCGAGAAGGTCCGGCCTACACGGCAACCGAATGTGAGGAAGGAAAGACCAGTGAAGCAGGTCCGTGAACCACCACTGTCTTGGCCATTCCGGGGCAATCAATATCATCCGAGCCCTGGACCGGGACAGCTTGATGAGCACCGCCGGAATCAGGGGAATGGGTGGAAAAGCGTACAGAAAGCTGTTCGACCAGTTGATCCATAGTGCATTCCCCATCGTCCCTTGCTGGTAGTACCTGGAGGCGAAGTCTCAGCATTTGCTGTTTTCGGCGGTGGCAAACAGATCTAGGTCTGGAGTCCCCCACCTTGCGAAGACTTCTCCTAGTACGTCGTCGTTTATGACCCATTTGTGGTTTTCCTGAATCAGTCTGCTCAGTGCGTCTGCCTGAACATTCTGCACACCTGGCAGATGGGTAGCCGTGCTCGTCAATCCTGTGGCCAGAAGCCAGTGCCAGATCGCCTGCGCCTCCTGATACAGAGTGCGTGATCTCGAGCCCCCCTGCTTGTTGAGGTAATACATCGTGGTCGTATTGTCCGTCTGTGCAAGCAGAGAGTTGGTCTGGAAGGATGGATGAAAAGCCTTCAGTGCCAAGTGAACAGCTCTGAGTTCCAGGAAGTTGATGTGGTACGTGGACTCCGTCGGGGACCACGTTACCTAAATCTGTAGGTCTCCGGAATGCGCTCCCCTGCCGTGGAGAGAAGCATCCATCACGATGGTCTGAGTGGGAATGTCCTTGTTGAAAGGAACCCCCTTGAGGAGATTCTCCGCTGAACACCACCACTTCAGAGACTGAAGAGCATGCAGAGACAGTCGTATCTCGTCGTCCCAAGACCCTCTCCTCTGGTCCTACTGGTCCTCCAAGTACTCCTGCAGAGGTCTCATGTGCAGCCGTGCGTGAGGCGTGAGGAAGATACAAGAGGCCATCGACCCCAGTAGAGAAGACACCGTCCTCACTGTTGTAGATGGAGCGGTCATAAGAGCCTGAGCCTTCCGAAGGATTGATCGCCGTCGCTCCTCCGAAGGAGACACACTTGCTGACAGCGTATTGATGGTGGCTCCCAAGTACTGAATGCACTGGACCGGATCCGGGACAGACTTGGACATGTTGATGTGCAACCCCAGCTTGTTCAAGAGAACGCACGTCTTCTGGAAGTGTGCTTGAGCTTCCGAGAAGGAGGAGGCCTTGATCAACCAATCGTCCAGGTACGGGTAGACAAACACCTTGTTCTTCCTTAGGTGTGCTGCTACCACTGCCATGCACTTCGAGAATGTTCTGGGCGCAGACTTCAGCCCGAATGGCAGTACTGTGTACTGATAATGATTGGCGCCGACTTGGAATCGCAGGAACTTCCGGTGTTTGTGTGCAATGGGCACATGGAAGTACGCATCCTGTAGGTCTATTGCGCAAAGCCAGTCTCCCTGTTGCAACTGAGGATAAATCTGATGCAACGACAGCATGCGGAACTTCTCTCTGCGAATCCACCCGTTTGCCTGCCGCAAGTCCAGAATGGGCCTGAACTCGTTCTTGTCCTTCTTGCGCACCAGGAAGAACCGGGAGTACAGACCTCTTCCTCTTTGAGACGGAGGTACGTCTTCTATCGCCCTTTTCCTTGACAGGATATCGGCCTCCGCCTGGAGCTCGCGCAGTTGATACTGCGAGCTGACCGGAGGGATCACTGGAGGAGGGCTGATGAACCGAAGACTGTATCCATTGCAAACAATATTCAGCACCCACTTGTTCTGAGTAATTTTTCTCCACTCTGCCAGAAAAAATGGAACGCTTCCCCTCACCGGAGCGGGTAACGGATGAAGGGGAAGTAACCGCTCAGGGTTGAGACCCGGCCGGGCCCTTGTTCGCGGTAGAGGACTGCTGTCCTCCTCTACCCTTTTGCCGTTTTTGGAAGGGTCTCCGGAACTGCTGCTGTTGTTGTTGTTGCTGCTGCTGTCCCGAAGACTGTCCCGTCCTCTTCCTTGTGAGCCGAGCCGAACCGTCTTTGGAACGGTCGGTAGGATTTCTTTCTTTGGGCTTCTCCAAGCCCACAGCCGTAAGGGTCTCCGCCTCCGCCTTCATGCGGGCCATCTCATCATCTGCGTGTTTTCCGAATAGGGTCCCCCCGGAAAAGGGTAGATTGGCCACCCGCTGCTGGGCCTCCGGCTTGAGTGACGTGAGCCGGAGCCAGGCATGCCGCCGCTGATGGATTCCATGGCAGTAACCATGTGCGGCCAACAGGGAGGCGTCCGCCGCTGCACTGATCACCTGGTTTGATACCAGCATCCCTTCCTTGAGGATCTCCTGGAAGCCCTCCCTCTTGTCTCTCTGCATCAGTTCCACGACCTGTTGCAGGGAGTCCCACAGCGCCCGGTCATAACGGCCCAGCAGAGCTGTATCGCTGGCAGCCTTCATGGCTGCGGAAGCGGTCCCACACGCTTTCCTTTCCGCCGAGTCGATCCATCGACTCTCTTTATCTGGTGGCATGGTGGATGAGGGGAGGTAGAGTGTAATTTCCTGGCCGCCGTCACGATCACTGAATCCAGTACCGGATCCACTCTCAGAAAGGCAGAGTCCGAATCCGGGGCCCTGTACTTCTTTAGAAGCCGGGACGGCGCAGCTTTTACCACCGCTGGCGTGAGGAACAGCTCCTCCGCAGGTTCCTTCAATCCAGGTACTAGAGGCAGAAGGGGACGAGACAGATGCTTCTTGTGAAGCGTCTCGAATATCACGGACGTCGTAGGTGTTGGAGCCGTCACCGTGATACCCAACTTCGCAACCCCCCTCAGGAGTACCTCCTGGAATGTGGCAGTTGTCCACTGGAGAAACCCTGGTCTCAAGGGAGTCCGATAAGGTCGGCAGGTAGGAATGGGTCCTGGAAGAGTCCGTGCGGGACCTAGACCCCCGCCTCCTATGGCGACGCCTTGATCTGGTGGAGGATCTATGACGACTCCTTGATCTTCCTCTCCGTCCGGAGCGTGAACGTGACCTCCTCGGCCGAGGACGATCAACCGGGTCCACCGGAACGGGTGACTTGGGTTTGGACGGAGCCTTCGGTCTAGGTGTACCCTTGGGAGGCGTCGGAAACTTAGGTAACGAAGTCGACCTCGGCGGAACCGGAGGAGGCTTCTCAGGCAACCCTGACCCAAGTTGCGGTGGAGGCAACGGAGGAGGAGTAGGCTTCCTCGGAGGGGGACCCCTCGGTAACAGAGGAGGGGGAGTCACCTTCCCCGACGGGGTATACACCTCGGAATGCACCGAGTGAGGCGAACCCCCTTCTCTTCCAGCCTGGGACGTAGGCGAACCTCCCACGGCGTCAGGTCTCCTTCCACCTCTTTTTGGCATCGAAGAACGGCGACCAGACGGCGAGCGTCGGCCCCTGGACGTCGAGCGTCTCTTCCTCGGCATCGAACGCCTTCACTTTGATGGCGACCTTCTGCGCCTCGACGGCGATCTTCTGTGCCTCGACGGCGGCCTGTGCCTCGACGGCGGCCTGTGCCTCGACGGCGACCTTGACGACGAGGACCTCCTCGATGGCGTCTGCCTCCTCTTCGCCGACAGCGAACGGCGGTATCGCCTCGACGGCGAGAGCCGACGCCTGGCTCGTCGACGTTGATCGCTCGACGCCGATGACGAAACAGTCACCGGGGACTTCGATGGTCTTGTGACCTCCCTCGACGCCAAGCGTCGATATCGTATCGTTTCGTCTCCGACGATGGGGAACAGACCGTAGTCATTCCTCTCGACGCCGTAGTGGGCGCAAAGGACCCAGGCGGACAATGGTGACGTTTGCTGGTCTTCCTGCCCCTGGGGAGCCCCCCAGAGGCCTCAGCATGGGCAGATGAAGCCCCTCCAGACCCACCTTGTGCCTTCAGTCTTCTTTCCTCGAGACTCTGAAGTCTGATCTTCTTCCTTTCCCTCAGGGTCCTTCCAGAGAAGCCTTGGCAGATAACACACTCCTCTGGAACATGGGAAGCTGGAAGGCAGAGGATACACACCTTATGGTGGTCCGATTTGGCCTTTTTCCTGGAGCACTCCGGGCATTTGTCGAATAATGCAGGCATCTTCGACAAAAAACAGAGTGAGAAAACCAAGAAGAAAAGCCCCACAGTACAATAAAGTATTAAATCTGTGAAAAATAGTGAAAAAACACCAAATAAGCCCCAAAAAGGGAGAGCTCAATGCTCTAGGGTCCTACTAGCAGGAGCCGGAAAAAAGAACTGAAAGTAAAAGGGACCTGCAGGGCATTCTGGGATACTGCGAAGTTCTGGAAAGTTCTCTTAAAGGCACAGTATCCTGTTTTGAGCCACATAATGGCAGCCTATGGGGCTTGTCTGTCCAGGTCTTCCTCTCTATCATTCCAGAGGGGTTTTTGCTGCTGAAGCAAGAGAAATCTGGACAGGCTTTGCTGTTTGTGGATTTTTGGTGGAAATTCTAGTTGAAGTACTGGACAGTGTAGCCTGTTATATAGGCTGCATTATCTGTCTTTAAATTCTCTCTTAAGTGTCTGTGCAGTTCTGCATTTTTTCCGACACCTTAAGAGATTATTTTTGATTGCTCCGGGGTCCACGCACATGGGCGGGACTATTCACTAGATTAGGACTATACACAGAGATCCCCTACTACAGAACTAGTTCTTTCTCCAGTATTCAATCTTTTATAGATTCACATGCTTGTATCAGAATAGATAGCAGTCCTTGTAGTTAGAGCGTTTCTAGGCTAGACCCCTTTCCTTTCCCGGGGCTGTGCGCCATAAATTGATTCTATTAAAAAGAACTTATTACGAATCCAAAAGGTATGAGCAAGCAAACTTTGCCGTTATAGTTATTAGCGTAAAGAGAATAACATATCACATAGAAAAAGTTAGTAGAATACAATTCATAAACATGTACCTTATTTAAAGAGATGTCGCAGAACTGCCTGTCCCACTGCTGCAACTGCTTTCCATTCCGTGTCCAGACAGTAATGTTTAGTGAATGTATGAGCAGTCGACCAGGTTGCTGCTCTGCATATGTCTGGAAGGGGTACTCCTGCTAGCAATGCAGAAGACGTCGCCATTTTCCGTGTATCATGGGCACGGACTTTCATGGCGAGAGGCCTTCCTGTTTCTCTTGACAGAAGACAATGGCGGATGCAATCCATCTGGAAATGGAACGGGACAGGGCCAGACCTTTTCTGGGCCCCGAGTAAGCAACAACCAGTTGGTTTGATTTGCGAAAGCTTTTAGTCTTCTCGATGTAAAATTTTAGGCATCTGCCAATATCCAAAGTATGTAGAGCTTTTTCAGCCGCTGTGGAAGGATTTTTAAAATATGTAGGCAGGATCACAGGTTCATTTAGATAAAAATAAGAGAGTATTTTAGGCACAAATTTTGGGTTAGTTCTTAGCATCACTTTATCTGGCCTGAATTGTATGAAGGGGTCCAGAATAGAAAAAGCTTGGATCTCGCTTACTTTCCTGGCTGATGTGAGCGCCATCAGTAATGCTACCTTCCATGACAAGAATTGCAGTTCCGATTTGTGGATGGGTTCGAACGGAGCTTTCATAAGTTGTGACAAGACTGTGTTAAGCTGCCATGAAGGTGGAGGACGCTTAACAGGAGGAAACTTTCTGAATAGCCCTTTTAAGAACTCCTTGATTAGTCTGTTAGACCACAAAGATGGGCATCCTGGAGATCTTCTGTATCTGGATATTGCTGCTAGATGGACCTTAACCCCTTCTGTGCTGCGCGAATTTTGCTGTGGTGCTGAACGTTCCATTGGGCCTATGGAACCATGACGGAACGGTTCCGTCATAAGCACAGGCCAACTTACGCTCATGACGGAACCGTTCCGTCATGAGCATGGAAGGGGTTAATAGATTAGTGCGCAAGCCCTGTTTTGGCTAAATGTAGCAAATAAGGAAGAATTTGCTCGGGAGAGGACATTAAGGGATGCACTGCATTAGCAAGGCACCAATTACAAAATAGTTTCCATTTTGCAGTATATGTCTTGTTGGTAGAGAGCGCTGCAGCACTTTGCAATATTTCACGGCATTCCGGAGGAATAACTAATGACTGGAATTCGTGCTCAAAAGGTTCCAAGCCGACAATTTTAGAGAGGTCAATTGTGGATGAAGAACTTGGCCCCTGTTCATGGAAATCAAATCCTTGGTTATTGGAAGCTGTATCTTTGGCTCCACCAACATTTGTAGAAGCTCCATATACCAAAACTGCCTCGGCCAGGCTGGGGCTATTAGTATTATCTGGCAAGGTTATGTTCTCATTTTCCTCAGTAATCTGGGAATTAGGGGAAAAGGAGGGAAGGCATAGGCGAACATCCCTGTCCATCGGAGGTGAAGAGCATTCCCTCTCGAACCCTGCTGAGGGAACCTGCTGGCGTAATGTCTGCACTTTTTGTTGCTCTGAGTTGCAAACAGGTCCAGGCTCGGCCTGCCCCACATGCTGAAAATCAGATTCAGCTGGACTCGGCATAATTCCCACTCGTGGCAAATGTCTGATGACCTGCTTAACAGATCCGCCCTTGTGTTGTCTATTCCTGGAACATGTTCCACTTGTAGCGTTATGTTCTGGTGCAATAGCCAGTTCCAGATTCTCTGTGCTTGAATCGATAGAGGTTTCGATCTCGTGCCACCCTGCTTGCGCAGATAAAACATTGTTGTTGTGCTGTCTGTTCTCACTAAGACTGATGAACCCTGGATTCTGGGAAGAAAAGCCTGAAGGCCCAGAAAGACTGCTTTCAATTCCAAGAGATTGATGTGAAGTTTTGCCTCTTGAGGAGACCAAAGGCCCTGAATCTCTAGGTCTTGCGGATGTGCTCCCCAGCCTCGCAATGACGCATCTGATGTCATCACATAGCTCGGTGACTGAGGCTCGAATAACAGTCCCTTCGTAAGGTTGCTCCTGATACCCCACCATGACTTGCTCGTTTGATCTGACCGGTTATGATCAGCTTGTCGTCGAAGGATCCTAGGGCTTGGACCCATTGCTTGTCCAAGGCTTCTTGCAGCGGTCTCAACTGCAAGATAGAAACAGCAGAGGGGACGAATAACGCTCCGTCGAAGACAGCGGTTAAAAGCTGCAAAATACTGAACCAATATATTGGTTTACACAATAAGAGAAGATTTCCGTATATTGACGACATCCACACAAGAACCCCTTCGAGGGTTGGAATTATCACCTCGGAAAATAACGAACGACACTTTGGAGAATAGCCTTGAAAAAGTCGGGGGTTACATTCCCCAAAACGACGAAACACGTGTCGGCTGTGACGTCTCCAGAAATAAACTTCAACCACCCTGAATAAAAGGACTGAAATTTAGTTTTGTGTGTCAAATGTATGGTGGAAACACATGTATATACGTGCATCAACTTATAAATAGTGTGTGCTAAGGAGAATCAAGCAGCCTATGATCAGCTTGTCGTCGAAGGATCCTAGGGCTTGGACCCATTGCTTGTCCAAGGCTTCTTGCAGCGGTCTCATCTGCAAACGGCAGTTTGGGATCAATGGGATACAGGAGGACATCATCCCCAGTAATGACTTGAATATTCTGATGGAAGTGAACTTTTTTGATGTCAGAGTTGCAGTCAGATTCAAGATTTTTTTATTCGATTTTCTGATGGGAACGATTTTAGTTCCTGTGTTTTCAGGATTGCCCCTAGGAATTGTAGAGAGTTTATCCGAAGACCTAAACTTTGGAAGAGATCTATGCACATCCTCCGAGATCTCTGTGCTGTTTGGAACGATGATCCTTTTATTAACCAGTCGTCCAAGTAGGGGAAAATTTGGAGACCTTGCTGCCTTAAACGTGCCGCTATTGGAGCCATGCATTTTGTGAAAACTCTGGGGGCAGACTTCAGGCCGAAAGGCAAAACTTTGAACTGGTAATGGCGCCCGCCACCATGAATCGCAGATACTTCTTGTGTTTTTTGTGTATCGGAATGTGGAAGTATGCATCTAACCGGTCTAGAGAGACCATGTAGTCTCCCTTGCGAAGCAACAGAAGAATTTCCTGCAAGGACAGCATACGAAAAGAAATTTTCTTTATGTATTTGTTTCGATCTCTGAGATCCAGCACCTGTCTCCATTTTGACGATTGTCTTTTCCTTATAAGGAAGAAGTGCGAATAAAAACTTTTCCCGCTGGTCTGATGGGACCTCATATCGCTCCTTTCAGTAGAAGAGATAAGATCTCCGTTTTGAGAGCTGCCAGATGTTGATGAACTCTGTGTAGAGGTGGGCGGTTTGGAGGTCTTTGTGATAATTCCAGGTTATGACCCTGTGCAACGATGTCTAATACCCATCTGTCCGATGTTATGGACTGCCAATGCGGGAGAAAACTGAGAGAGGTAGTGGAACTGGTCGGTCTGAAGCGGTATTGGAGGCGCCTGAGGAACATCACTGTCTGCGACCAGAGTCTTGCTTCCCTCTGGCGGCGAATTTTCTTCTACCCTGTTGCTGGAAAGAAGTGTTCTAAGCCCGGTATTGCTGGTTGGAGGAGTACTGACGGTATCCCTGTTGGTTGTAAGGTTGGTACCGATTAGATTGGTAAGAGGATCGTTGCTGTTGAAAATGTCCCCTGGAACCTTGGCCATGAGAGGACTGAAAACTGTTTTGCTGTAATGATCCCAAGGATTTAGCAGTGTCAGTATCTGCTTTTATCACTTGCAAAGCCTCGATGTGTTTTCCAAAGAGGCTTTCGCCATCAAATGGCATGTCCAAGATTTTAGATTGGACCTCTGGACGGAAGGATGTGGCTTTGAGCCATCCTTGCCTCCGTAGGGCTACCGCCCCAGCCATCTGACGGAAAGCTATAGAAGCTATATCCATTGCCACTTCTATGGATTATGATGCTGCCCTGGCTCCATCCTGTAAAATGGTAGTTGCCTCCTCTTTCTTGTCCTCCGGAAGGTGCGACAGGATTGGTGCGATGTCGGACCACATCTGTCTATTAAACCGGCTCAGAAGTGCCATTGCATTAGTTGCTTTAATTGAAGCTGCTGCCATGACTGCGAAACGTTTACCTATGCCGTCCATCTTCTTGCCCTCTTTATCAGAAGGTGCCAGGCATGTTGCCATTGGGTTCTTGGAGCGCTTCTGCGCTGCTTGAGTCACCACCGAGTCCGGTCGAGGATGACCAATAAGGCATGCTGGAGTCCTCTCTATAGCGCGATACTTTTTATCCAACTTGGGTATAGATGCTGGGACTGAGGCTGGATTCTTCATTAGCTTGAGACCTTCAGCCCAGACATTATCAATAATCGGGATGGCTCTCACAGATTTCCTGGAGGACTCCTTGAAGTCGTAGAGAAAACATTCACTTTCCTTGGCTGGCATAGTAAGCTGGAATCTCTTAGCCGCTTTTTCCATTAAATCGTGAAAGCTGGCTATGTCTTCTGGCGGAGAGCTTGATTGAGGCAATGGAGACACCGGAGACGTTGGAACTATATATTGGTCCCATTCATCTCCAACCACATCATCTTGAGTGATTTCTCCTTCCTCCTCTTGCTCATCCTGATCGGAATCATGCAAATCATCAAGAATTGTGATAACCTTTTGTACCTCCTTCCGAGGAGGCGGAGGAGGAGTAGGAGGCTGAATCAGGGGTGTTTCTTTTGCCAGTTGAGAAACATTCCCAGTGGCCGCGGAAGAGACGGGCGCATTATCCTCCAGAAATCGACAGTAATAACTGTCAATCATGCTTCTTAGATCTGATATAAGAGAGACAGGCACTGACATAGCCTCTTCCCTCGCAGGTGTATATACTTCCTCTTCATCGTCATAATGATAAGCCTGATGAAATGACTCATATGGCGCAATGAAGTGGTTGCTGAACTGTTCCTATAGACAGACTAGGGGGATTTAACTGGCGTGACCAAGGTGTAAAAGAGACACCCTAGGGCATCCATTTTGTTGGATGTAGTTGCCTCACACACCCAGAAGGGTGTCATGCTTCATCATAGGCGTTTTCTCCTCGTCGGGGAGGCGGTGCAATCCCCGACGGGCTCACCTCAAAGAGGGGCTCTTTGGCGGAGATCTTTTTATCCAACAGCCTTATGGTGAAGTGGGGGTGTGTGGGCGGGATGTTATGTTGTGTAGTGAGGAAGTTTAAAATGTAGCAAGGGGTACCGGAATTAACTTTATTCTGGGGGTCCCCTGGCTGCAATTAAAAGGTGGGACTAGCTCGCTAGGTATCAGCAAGTTAGGTCGAGTGACCCTAGAGAAGGCTAGAAGTGAGACTGGTCGACATGTTTCTCGCTCAGGGTAAAATCACCCGCGATTCATCAGGACCTTACAAAAAGTGCAAAGAAGAATTACAACAACATGCTTGTGTCATGTGTGTAGTGTGTACAATACCTCTGTGGAAGTTCCTATGCCTAAATACAGAGAAATTAAAGAAACAAGTAATGGTTATAACGTTATACTGAAAACCACAAGTCAAGTCAACGCCAGGATATGTACATAATGCGGCATGCTTGTGGTGCTGGGAATCATTGAACGCAATCCAAGCATGCCTGGGTGTATGGAGCGTGCCACGTGCATAGTGAGGAGCACATACAAAAAGAAATGACTCATATCTCATCTGGCACTTGACCGGCCGATCTCTAAAAGAGAAATGCTCCCGTTCCTCTTGATGGCCTTCCTCATCGGTATCCTGATGCTTAATATGGAGCTGCGACGGACTGTAAGCAACACCATAGGATCCTTCCTCCTCAGATTCCTGACAATCCAGAATAGTAGAGGGCAGCAGAGGTGAAATCTTTGGCGTAGAAAACTCTCCTCTTTTGCTCGTCAACGATCCAGTCGACGGAGCCATCCTTTTAATAGAGATATAAGTTGAAGTTATCCTTGTTGGCGATGCCATCGTTGACGATTTTTTCGTCGTCGACGGGGCCGTCGGCAGAACAATCATCGGCATAGTCGACGGTATGCTAGTCGACAAGGATCTTGCCGTCGACGAAGGTCTGGAACTCACCGTCGGGGTCGTCGTCGAGGCAGTCGACGGTCTCGTCGGCGATCCGACTGGAATTTCGATAGTTTTTGTCGACTGCAGCGACGACGGAGCCTTCTTTTCTTTGCTTTGAGCAGAGTCAAGGAAGTGGTAAGGAGACAGACTAGTGCTGTCTCTTCCCAAGACAAAAAGTTGTTTAAAAAACGATTTTCACTTTCTGTGTTTACTGTCTATGCCTGTGGTTGTTACAGTTAAAAATTGTAGTTTTAGCCTGCCTGTAATTGCATATTTTATCACCTGTGTTGTGTTTTAAATGTGTGGTTTTCCCTGCCAATGATTGCCTTCATTTAGTGTGTTGAATTGTGGGATTTGCAGTCCAACTTCTGTAGTTTGTCCCTCTCATTCCTTGGTGACAAATCTGTTTTCCCTCCAAATTTCTCCTCTGCTCTGTGCTTAGGCCTGTGTGCTGAAACAGTGCACCCCCAGCCACCATTTTGTGCTCACAAGCCAGTGAGGCCAGCCCCTCTGCGCCCCCACCCCCACCCCAGGCAACAGGGATTTTCTACATCAGAGGGTGCTTCTGTGAGCTGTTGAAACTGTATTTACTGGGGCCTGTGCACTTCGTTTTTTGGCCAGCAGGGGGAGTAAAGCTTTATTCAAACAGTAATGTTAGATTTCGAGTTAGTGAAGCCTTTACCTGCTGAAGTCCAAAGTTGTGGATTGAGCCTGTCTGTCTCCTAGGAGATTCTGAACAGGAGCAAGCAGATGCCCAGACCCCACCCCCAGGCCAGCAGACCATTGGCTATTCAGCTACCAGCCAAGTCTGAGCCCTCCTCTCACCTTCCCAGGCCCCTGAAGGACTTGCAGGGTGCACCCCAAATCATTCTCCTCCATCTTGTGAGTTGCAGCCCACATGTGCCCCAGATTGCTTTGAGCAGAGTCCAGGAAGTGGTAAGGAGACAGACTAGTGCTGTCTCTTCCCAAGACAAAAAGTTGTTTAAAAAACGATTTTCACATTCTGTGTTTACTGTCTATGCCGGTGGTTGTTACAGTTAAAAATTGTAGTTTTAGCCTGCCTGTAATTGCATATTTTATCACCTGTGTTGTGTTTTAAATGTGTGGTTTTCCCTGCCAATGATTGCCTTCATTTAGTGTGTTGAATTGTGGGATTTGCAGTCCAACTTCTGTAGTTTGTCCCTCTCATTCCTTGGTGACAAATCTGTTTTTCCTCCAAACTTCTCCTCTGCTCTGTGCTTAGGCCTGTGTGCTGAAACAGTGCACCCCCAGCCACCATTTTGTGTTCACAAGCCAGTGAGGCCAGCCCCTCTAGCCCCCCCCCCCCCCCCCCCAGGCAACAGGGATTTTCTACATCAGAAGGTGCTTCTGTGAGCTGTTGAAACTGTATTTACTGGGGCCTGTGCACTTCGTTTTTTTGGCCAGCAGGGGGAGTAAAGCTTTATTCAAACAGTAATGTTAGATTTCGAGTTAGTGAAGCCTTTACCTGCTGAAGTCCAAAGTTGTGGATTGAGCCTGTCTGTCTCCTAGGAGATTCTGAACAGGAGCAAGCAGCTTCCAACTCCCCGGCCAGCAAACCTTGTCTTAGGTTGCTGGGACCTTATATGGTGTGCTGATGGTTGGCACATGTGTACACTGATTGGTGGTTGTATCTGGTGTTTCTATTGGGTTAGGGTTAATGTCCTCATTGGTTGGGTATTTGAGGGTTCTGAATAGTTTCTCGGTCTGTGATGCAATCATTGCAGGGTTGGGACTAGGGCTAGGGTTTGGATTTCTATAGGAAGTAGGGACTAGGGCTTCCTATGTTATCGGTTGTTGGGAGTAGGGCGGGACTAGGGTTAGGGTTAGACTTTTAATTGGAAGTAGCTATTTAGTGCTTCTGGTGTGATTGGTTGTTGGACCAGTTGTGGGACTAAGAGTAGGGTTAGGCTTTCTATTGGAAGTAGGGATTAGGGCTACCTGTACCATTGGCTGCTTGGACTTGGGTTGGAACTAGTGGTAGGAGTAAGGCCTTTATTGGATGTCGAGATCAGGGTTTTTGAACTGATGGGGTGCTTGGACTAGGGTTAAGATTGGCTGCAAGGTCCTGGTCTCCTATTGGTTCTAGATGTTAGGGCTAGTGTTGTGATTGGATAGTGTTAGGTCTAGGGTTCCCATTGGCTGAAGGGGTCACCTGATTACTAGGGCTACAAAAAGGGCCAGGCTTAGGGCGCCTCAGCCCGGGCGTCGAGGCTAAGGGTGGATAGGACAAGGGTAGTTGCCTGTTCGAGACTGGTCGGGACTAGGGCCAGAAATGCTGCCCTTTTTCTCCTAAAAAAAATAAAAATCCTTCACTCTTTTATCCCTCCACTATCCTTTTTCTATCAAAATTAACAGACTAACATGTTCACTTCTCAAATTCCATATTCAACTATACTAATATACTGCCCAAATAACTGAATAACATATCTACTACTCAAATTACTTCATATTTATACAATACTAATTTTCAACACTAATCCTTTATGGGTTCCAGAGTGGCGTGCTACTCGCCAAAAAAGCACTTCAACACCCATCAGGGGTAACAAGTGCTATATGAATGCAAATCTTTCTTCCCCTTTTATCCATCCGCTATCCTTCTCACTCCAAGTAACAGACTAATATCCACCACTGGAATTACCTCATATTTCACCATATTAATTCACCACTAATCCTTTATAGGCTCCCTGAACAGCATGAGTCAACAAGCGAGCGCTAAATAAATACTAACCTTTGTCCTACTCTATCCTTCTGCTATCATTCCAAATCCAAATAACTGACTAACATATCCACCACTTAAAATGTACTTGCATGTTTCACTATACTAATTCAAAACTAATCCTCTGTGGGTCCCGGAGTAGCGTGCTACCCGCCGAAAAAGCGCTTCGACGCCTCGTCAGGGGTAGTAAGCGCTATATAAATGCAATTACAATACAATGTTTCTTCCCATCTCCCTTTTCCTCAGAGGACCCTCTCTTCTGTTTTTTAGAGGTGTGTCCTTTGGCTTCCCCCTCAGACTCAGAGTCTGGAGTTTTCCTTTTCTGAAGCCATAATAAAAGGCGCGCTTCTCTATCCTTAAAAGAGTTTTGGCAGAGAAGGTCCAACAATACTTGCAGTACTTAGGAATATGCTTCGGGTACAGACAGTACAAGCACTCCTTGTGAGGATCCTCAGAAAATAGTCTGGCCTTGCCACCGGACCTGCAAGCTCTGAAAAGCTCTTGTTGGAGCTTTCAGCCATTCTGAAAGTAGTAATGCTGACAAGAAAAAACACAATACCTGACTCCCAACTGTGAAGGTCAAAAGTTCAGTGAAGAGAGAAAAAACTGAGCAGAGCTCAGGGAGACTCCTCACACGAAGGCGGTTGGAAATCTGATGTATGGTGGATCTGCTGGGAATGGTGTAGGCTGGGGCTGGCTGCGGATTGGCTGTAGTTTGGGCCACATAATGAGGAGGAGAGGTTACCCTCTGGTTTCACTACTCCATGGTTTCAGGCAGTTTTTTCTTCTACTGCTATGGTTATTATTTACCGGGAGACCCCCACCAGGGCCGGCCTTAGGCATGTGCAAGCTGTGCACCTGCACAGGGCCACCAAATCCCAGCAGACCCCCACCATGACGACGGGGAAGATACAAGCATGTGAATGTATGAAAGATTGAATACTGGAGAATGTTAAATCCGACCTTACCAGTTAAGATAATTTATCATGACCATTTCAAAGATATGCAACTTGAAAAAGCTACTTCTTTCTGAACAGGAATTACAGCGTTGAGGAATTTGAAGGAATGAGTCTGCCTTACAGCAGTGAAAAACAAACAAAGCTGTTTGTCACTACTAGGACAGGTAAAACATAAAAGTACATGTCCTACCTTTTTGATTGAAGGAGAAGCAAGGCTCATGGTCAAAAGTAGTTGTATTTTTGAAACAAGAGTTTTCATCAATATATCCATTCTATACACATAGTGTTGAGGAAAAAAGTGCAAAGTGTCCTAAGTGTTTTGTGAGAACCAAGGAATAGTTGCGTATCAGTACGTGAATACATACAGGATTTCTACTCGGGGTATTTACAGGAAAAAGGAAAACGACCATAACAATAATTTAAACAATGGCTATCTTCAATCATAGGCACTGTTAGCGTGGTTCATTTCCTATGGAGTCGACGGCGTTTCGACCCATGGGATCAGGGGTCTCATCAGGACTGAGTGTTGTGGGACATCTTATGGTCAGTCGGTGTAATGGCGTGGCTACGCCATTACACCGACTACCGCCGAGTCCGAGAGTGGATATCCGCCAACTATACATACCCCGATCACTATCAACAGCGTACCCGGCTGGGTCCACTGTAAGTAACAACCGTTCCCTTACCACGCATGGGTTGCGCTTTTGAACATCGCACTGACCATAAGATGTCCCAATACAACTACTTTTGACCATGAGCCTTGCTTCTCCTTCAATCATCCCCTCTAAACCCCTCAACTACTGTAATTGCCATTATGCAATGTACTAACTGTGTATCATAACTGCATTGTACCACTGAAACCGTTGTTTTCCATATAAACTAATCGCCCTGGTTCTGTTGTGAGTAGGGTTCCCTTGTTTTTGCTTTGTGGCATCAGGCAGGGAGGGCACCAGTGCTGGCTATTTCTATGCCCAGAGCCAGCTAGCGCTCCAGGCAATCATAACACACACTCAGTACAGCTGCTCTCAGACTGTGTTCAGCAGCCACTGAGAGCAAGAATGACTGAAGGACTTTATCCTTGCCCTGTAGTCTGTCTTCAGTGCCTGCTGTTTGTACCTAGTAGGCACAGTATGCATGGTTTACAGTAAGAAAGTGCCCCTTTTTGTTCTGGCCACCCCCACTCTGCTAAATTCATTGAGACGGCACTAGTGGGACACCAGCTTTAGCAATGGCAGCTGCTTTTTTTGGATCTGCAGCACGCTATCCACGCTTTCACATGGGGGCGAGACACTACTCGCGTGACAAGCTGCGCAGCTCACCCACATCGTCTTTTAAAGTGCTCCATACCATGCTTTCACTTTAATAGTGACTGCACACCTTTCTTTAGACGCGGGTCATCTAAAGAAAGGGCGAGGACACCATTAAAGAGAAAGCTCTTCATGGGGTGCTTTTATAAGCAAGCATTTGTAATGCAATAGGTCTTGCAGTTGCAAGAGTATAAGCTACCAGCATTGTAAATGACAATTCCTTTTATTTAGGTTTTAAAAACCAACACATAAATAAAAGGTATTTTAATTTACAATGCATATAGCTCAAACGCTCGGACATATGTGACCTATTGTATTGCAAATGCTTGCCATCTTTGTAAAGGAGAATCTCAGAGCTGCCAACATGCAAATAAATTTCACTGTGTGAGGAGGGGGCGGGGACTTTCGCAAAGTGCTACCTCAGAGGCACTCTCCACCAGAACACCCCCTCTTAAAGAAAGAAAGGGTTGGTGTACCCACCGCCTATGTCTTGAGCTGTTTTCAAACACTTAATGGACATCAGCTGCTTACTACCTCCAGAGACAAGCTAGAAAGCCACTTTCCTGCCACTGTATGATTTTGGCTCCTCACCGGGTTACCCTGGAAAGGCAACCAAATTTGTGTGAGACACAGTAGTACAGTGAGAGTTGGCAGGTCTGGAATCTCCTTAAATACCTTTGCCACTCTGGTACACTTTTAATCTATTCTCCGCTTTATTTTGGGTTTAATTCTAGAAATAAATTGGGACTTTTTCCTGTAGGGGCTTGTACTAATATTGAGATATCATCACGTGTGGTGCCTCATAAAGGTGAGAGCAAGACTCACACTATACATAGAAACGGTAAAGTACATACAAATTCCTGACCCCTCTTTTTGCGCGGTTATTCTCTTTGCCATTTTGTTTTCACAGGCCTGGTACAAAAAAAATACAGTCTAGCTCCCTCTTACTCACCACTGAAATGATCATCCGAGCCCAACACCAGATGGCGATCTATTCATAAATGTACCATCTGCAGCCCATATGCCTCGACGAATGGTTCCTAAAATACTGACTGCTTTATGTCAGACGCAGTCCCCTACAGGGCTGCAGCTGGTGTCTTGTAATAGTTCCACATACACTGCACCCAGATTTTCAGATGGGGAGTACATTCTGTGCAATAAATGTTGGCTATTTCAACAATACAGGCTCCTTTAGAATCACAGGGACAGCTTGGCTCTTAGCACCTCTTATCATTCTTATTATCCCGACGACGACCTTTTAAACCAACATAGGTTGAAACAGTCAGCTCAATCCAATTCATAAAATCAGATCGACTAAATTTGTTTTACATTTAATTAACGCTAAACCAATATTCCGAGTTTGTGCACACATTTTGTTCCTTTTGAAATTCATATCACAAACACGTTTTTCTCCTTTCTGTATGTGTGCAAACAATATAGTATTGCCTTTAATTGTTGTTTATCTCAACATATGGCCTTGCTTGAGAACACTTGACTCCTTGCGACATTTGTTTTTCAAATATATAGAATACACATCGTAAGAAACCACTGTTTGCTTATTCATCTCACTGCCCACATTCTGGGACGTTAATGAGATGCCCTTTACGCTATTACACCTCTTCACATAACAGCTTGGTATGTTGTGGTGGTGTTCAGTGGTGAATCCTCCACTGGGTATGGCTCCTTTGAGGATGTTTGTTATAGTAATGCCAGGGCCTCCCCCATCATTTGGTGAGACCGGCTCGTAGTAGTTGTCTTGTGGGTCAAAGTGACTATCCTGATCAGATTCAAAATTAAGCGCGCTCTGAGGCAAAGGTGATTGCTGTGGTGATGGCGTGCAAGTGGGGTTGGGTGGAGGCTGAGGAATTGGGTGGGCGTGTTTCTGTTGAAGTCACAGTGGTATGGGGAACATATGGAATTCTTCAGAAAGAAATCTTCAAAGGTCTACTTCCTCTTATTTGAGCTGTTGGGTCAGTCTCCTGATGTGGAGGCCCATTTCAGGGATGACTTTGGCGCAGAAGGCTTTGATTTACTGTCTTGGGAAGGGGTTGTTCGGCCTTGAGGCAGGTAGGCTACAGTGGTGCTTCTTCAAGACCTAAATGGGCTCCTGGAGCCAAACCAGCTCAGGGACAGCGGCAGCAGTAGACAGTCAACACCTCTTTTGGACTGAAGCTCGGCTCCATCAAGAGAATGCCTGCTCTATATGCCAGGCTGGTACTAAGGGCAAAAACCAGAGTCAATCGTTGTATGGCATGCAAGACGCCTGTGTCTTAGGTGTAAGTTTGCCAGGAGCCCTCGTAGCCAGAAGCCTCAGAGGAGAGCATTTTAGGACACTGATCCAGGGGGGTCTGGCCTTCGCCTTCCGACTGGGCGCCCTCGTACTCCGGTCTGTAAACCAACAGCAGCCCTGCAGGGTCCTCCCAATACAGCTTGTAGTGCACCCACTAAAGCTACTTTTGTATTTAATATTCATGTCTGTGAAAGCCTGGCAGGTCTAATAGCTTGACTCCTTTTGGTTCCTGAGCTAGCATAGTTTGTGTAGCTAGGGATCCTCCAACACCAGGAACTTAGTGATACACTTAGGCCAGAACTGGAATGTGCAAGCTATTTGGCTTTGTTAATTATTTATTTATTTTAAGATGTTGCACAGCAGCCCAGGCAGCTGTGAAACATGGGTTAGATTAAATAAAAACTAAGTGCTATGGTGCGGCCAGCACTGACTAAGCCATAGCACTTTAAGTTACTTTAAGCCACGTTGCTCAGTAGCCTATGCTGCTGTGCAATACGGCTTAAAACAAAAACAGAGTGGGGGTGGCACGCAACAAAGACGACGGTGGGAAACAAAGAATGTGTAGCAGGGTAGGTTAACAAGAACGTAGGTAGGGGAGGTTTTAAAAAGAAAGGACAGCGGGAGGGTTGGTTTAAAAGACGACAGTGGGTGGAGGATTTACAGCACGGAGGTGGGGGGAAGGTTTCATCCAACAGCAAATGGGACGGTGGGAGTGAGTGGGGAGAATGAGGAGAGCGAGGGTGCAGGGAGGGGCTGCAGAGGCATGCATTTTCTAAGAGCGCATACAGAAAAAGAGGAACTGTAGGAGCCCGTGGCCAGTGGAAGGCCACTGGTCATAGGAAGCTGCACTTGGTCCATGTTTCACAGCAGGGATGAAGGCCAAAGCCCAAGAGTAAGCCGGAGGTGCCGAGCAATTAGAAGCAAGAAAACTAGAGCAACATGGGAGACAAATAATGGTAAGAAATGGGTTGGTTGGCACCAAGCTTCTTTCAAGATGTTTTTTTGTCTTTACATGAGATTTCGCAGCAGGTGTGCAGGCAAAATCTAAAAAGACTTGATGTGGAATACTGAAATTTTTAGGTTTTGCTTTCGTAGTGCTGGAGAAATCGATTGTTTTTAATATAGACTTAAAAGGGACTTACATCCCGCCTCCTCTCTTTCCTGGCTACTTATTGGTTCCTGTGCATGCTACTTACCTTTCCTCCATGTCTATTGGCTGTAGCATAATTTCTTGCATTTATCAATGCTTGTTCCTCGTCTGCTTTTCTTAGCAGATTCCTGCTGCCAAAATACTGTTAATATCCGCTTTAGTGTAACTATTTTCACAAAGTCTTTACTTTTGCTATTGCAGCATATTTATATAGCAATTTATCAACCGCAGAGATTAAGTGATTTGCATAGAATCAAAGGATATTGCAGGGCACGGCCGAGACTGGAACGGAGATCCCCAGTGCTCGAGTCAGCAGCTGTGGCAGCTGCACAACATTTCCTCCACTCCCGTGTTATCTGTCAGGGAGCTCTTTCCTTCCCCCGGATGATAATTGATAGAAACAGCTCTTTATTCATTACATAAGCAGAACTGATGCATTACCAATGCTGGTTTACGACAACCATCTCACCCCTAAAATATTTTATACCACGTAATACTCAGCTATTACATTATTAGACTGTTTGAATCTATAATACTGATTATGTATCAAACACACATAATTTTGGCAACTCTCGTGAGTTGTCCCATATGTAACACACTCTGGGTTAATAGGGCCCAGGTACTCGCCCAAAACGTCTAACAACTGTCAGATGGGGGCGCAGCTAATGACTTCAGCAAGTTGGTGGCTCTACTTTCTAAATGCCAATCTCAACAGATTAACACTGGACCAATCAGGTCCTACACAGGGCACAGCAGTACTAATGCAAGGTACAATCTGCAGAACTTTCAAGACTGGCATTACCAAGCCCCCAGAAATTATTCTATTTGACATTGTTAACAAAATAAGATCCGGTTACAAACATTTATATCGATTCCTAAAATAATGTTAGCAAGAGTATGACCAGACCAATGTTCCCCACTGCCTGGTTAATGGATTAGAAATATTTATGGATTCCATACGCTGAAATGGGTCTTAAGTTCTGAAGGGTAATAGACAAAGGAATGGAAGCCATTAACACATTTTAACCTAGACAAATCCGATAGGTGAGCTGCAAAAAAAAAAAAAACACTAGGAAATGCTGGGCTCCTCTGCCCTGTATGTTCCTATTCTTTTAATCTACATGGAAAGTTTAAAGAGCAAGTCCCCTTAATTGTTTACTTCCATATTCGGGCTTGGATGCTTTCACTTGCATCATTATATTTTCTTTTTTAGTGTAAAAAAGACATTTGTGCGCTTAGTTCTGCAACTAAAGGGAGCGAAGTGATTTCAAGAACGGCGTTTGTGTATATTTTTTGGGAGCACTGCACATCTCGACTATTTCGACTGGACTCTTGATTTTTTCCCCCCCTCCTTTGCCCACCCAAACATGTGCGTTATGGCTCTCTTCTAGCACTGCCGGGTACAAGCTATACAAATTCCTCTTTCGACTAATGCTGATCTACTCTCAGATAACGGTATGTAGAATAGAATATTTCACTCGTGATTGATATTTGCAGACCACTGCTTGATAGTTTCTTTGATAAAATACTAATAAAAGAGGGGATAATAGATGCAATAACTGAAAATTATTCTACTTTCATTAAGTTGCACTGCTTTCGTGGTTGAGGGTACATAAACCATTCCAAATATTTAAATTCCCCAGGGCCTCAAGGACACCATTTCAGCAATACACCCAGATGCAGTCCTTGGCAGCGAGCTCCATGTACATCATCACAGAGTACAATATGCTGTCGTGAATCTCTTCTGCAAGGGGTGAATCCTGCTGACGCAATATAAACAGAAACTGAAGACAAACAGCAATATAGATTTTTATTCTGCATGGTTGACCTTTATTATTTATAGTAAAGCCTACATCAAGTCTCAGATCTTGTTGAAAGCAGCAATGTCGACACTCTGCACCTAAAGAGAGAGAATAAACAAGTTATTAAAATCACACGTTGCATAAGAAAACGGCATACGACGTGTAAACAAAACTTTTAACACGACTGCACTATTTGGCAAAACATGAAAAAGTGACGTTTTAAGGTGAAAATATATTTTAAAAAAAAATTCAGAATTAATAATGTATTTTCTTCAAATTGAACCTTAGTATGGACTTTAATCCAAATACACTGGGGAGTACAACGCAGATGACGGACAGGTGTGGGGTGGGGAGGGGAGGGGGTGGGGAGGGGTTGGGCTGAAAGGGGAGGGAACAATTTGTGAAATTCCATTTAATTTCACAAAATCACCCTTTCACAGGGAAATGGGATTTGCGGATCTCTCATCACAATAAAATTGCCACAAGATGGTGACTTGTTTGAGCAGAAGTAGTCACTTGACAAGAAATGTTCTGTGTGAACTATTTGTATTCGATAAGACTTAACATCAAAGCTGCAGATTCCCACAAAACCACACATGCTAAACTTTTTGAGGAATATTTTTCCATGAAAACTATATGCAGTTTGCCTTTAAAATATTCTTTGCAGGGTTTTGTTTAAGCTGACAAAACCTACTTTAAGTGCAATTTATACCCTCAATTTTTTGATTTACTTCTTAAAGTTCATGAAGTTGCCAACACTTGCAAAAAAGTTCTCACCAAGTAATTGAGGTCTGTTCTTGCCAAGTCTACACACTGAACAATGGAACATAAGAGATGTTACACATTAAACTTCACCCAGTGTTCTGTGTATTAGATTGCTCTTTGGCACAATAAAGAAAGTTTTGGGGTCTGAATCTTGTGCTTCGGGCTAGCATAGTGGTAAAAAAGGGGGTGGTTTGTTTCTTTTTGACTTGGATGCTTGATTCCGGTCTGGGAAAGACATGGCTTGGTAGTTCGGACTGGACTGTTCCTATGAGGCACAGGGTCAGAGCTGATTTGCATATAGCCAGTGTCTAACCCAGGGTGGCGTGGAGTGCAAAAAAACGATGGATTTAGGCCTAGATCCTTGTACTGGGGTGAATGTATGACATTGTTCTACACTCTGTCCATCAACCGTGTTTTTTGCAATTTTCACCCCTGGGGCTAGCATAGTGACACCGGGCACAGTAAAGTGCTGAAGAACGAAGACCACTCAATGGCCAAAACTACTTGTTTATCTAGTTTTTCTTGAGGGGTGGGAGTAGGGTAGCAACAAAGCAGGTGGGGAAAAGCAACAAAAAAAACTGACCTTATGTAATATAATCTGGTTCTCATGTAAAGTGCCTTGGCTCAATTGCACGCTATTTATATTTTAAAATTCGGTAAAACACAACTTGTATTTATGGTAGGGAGAGGAGAGCTGGGGGAATTATGTCCGACAAACACAATGACATTTTTAGAGTGCGGCAACAATGAAGAAAAAAAAGTAACCCAAAACTGCGAGCAGTGGAAGAACTGTGGCTAATGAAGCAGTACTTGGGCCATGCCCCAGGGAAGGAATAAACAAACAGGAAGTGAAGTCACCACAAGATGACCGATGAGAAACAAGGAAACTATTCAGTGGAAAGCAATGGATGGGCTCTAAGGCCCCCCTGTAAGTAAACATGTCTCAAGCGACCATGCATGCATTCAGTCTATCAAGACCCAAAAAAATCATGCAAAAAAAAAAAAAAATCAGGTAAAGCATAATTGTAGCATATTTCACCCACATAATTAACATTTCTTCCAGGGCTGCTCGGAATACAATTTAACATAGGGAATATTAAACTTTTTTTTCTCCATATTTTAGCTGCGGATATTGATCACTCCTTGTGGTTGATGTACTGTCACTGAGTAAAAGAAACATCAAGTAACCATAAAAGGAAATGGTAAACAAGTTACTGCATGTTTCCTCTTCTGTACCTCTCCCCCATTCCATTTAAAGTAACATTTATGTCGGTGTCCATGCAGGACAGCCTAGCATCACAGAAACAAGATGTGAGATATATAAAGCAAAACATGCAAAATGGTCCATCAAGCAGCCTGGAACTTGTGTGTCCCATTTATGACAGGAGGTGATTGGAGTTTAACACTCTCTAAAGGCTGACTAGGACTACACTGGTCTAATAGTGCCTAAAGTCTCTGGGCTCACACTACAGCAGAGAAGAATCCTATGTCGAGAATAGGAAAATTACATTAATTGCAGAAGAGTGCTAACTCTTAGGGCCTAATTACGATGTCGGTCAGAATAGCCTACGACAGACACGGTTTCAGGGAAAGAACCGCCAAACCTTAGGTCGGGCGTTCCGACAACCCCGTTGGGATGCGACCGCACATGATGCAGTCGCAAACCCGTTGGGATGCGACCGCACATGATGCAGTCGCAAACTTCCATTTTTCAATGCGAGCTTGTGCAGTGGGTGGAAACTGCCTGCAGCACAAGCTCCCATTGAAAAATGGAGGTTTGGACACATCCCTGTACTGTGTGGCAGGCACCTCAGGGTGCCTGCCACATGGTGCAGAGATGTTGAGGGGTGCCCACAAGCCTAAATGCGGCGGGCCAAGGGGAGGGGGCCCAGCTAGGGACCCCCAAAGTCTATTTCCAACATGGATTGGCCTTCGTAAACCAACATCACAAACCTGATGGCAGAAACACCGTCCTTAAGGGATTATGGTGCAGTTAGGACTGACCGGCAGGCTCAGTGACTCAGTCGGAACACAGACGGATTCCCCTGCCGGTTATTCTCGGACCCCGGTCATCCCAATAGGGCAGTCGCAGTTTAAACCTACCAAGTCTGTCTGAAAGTGGTCGGAGGCTTTCCGACCAACATCATAATTAGGCCCTTAGATTTGTCTGGTATTAAAACTCAGTCTAGTGAAATATGGATAAATATGGATTAACATTGACAAACTTCTCACAGACGTATGTATCTTTTAAAGGTTCTTCTGTAGGACTAGGGAAACCTGCTTAGATTCTGAGAATTAAATGGTTACTTAACTGTAGGAGTCATTTTGCAACATGATTAATTTTCACTTTATTAACATGCTTTGCATTATTTTAGCATCTAGTGGTTGGTCTGGAAACCTCCCCACCCAATCATGGTCATCACCAACATCCATTTGGAGGCATTTTTGCCATCCTGTGACATCAGATGTATGGTCGCCACCTTCATATTCTTTTTTCTCCTACTTGGTGACCTGCAATCCTCTAGACTTCCTTACATATGTGCAGCTTTTCTCTGCTGTTTGCATCTTCCTGCCGTTAATTTCTGGGGAAATAGTAGGGTTGAATGTGAATCCAGAAATTTCCTCAAGCTGCAAAACAGCTCCTGGTAGTAAATAACCATTTTATTTTGTTTTGCAACATTAATATTTTTTGATTGATAGTGTGCATCGATTTTGTAGCAGTATTAGTCACCTTCAGGAGGCTAGATGGAAATAACTGCTTGCGTTCAGGTGCTTCAGCACTTCTGTTCTAGCCAGGCTTCCTTGCTGACCTGAATATTTACACAGTAATGGTTTTTGAATGAGTCCATGGACAGCCATGTACTGCTATACAGATGGTGGAGACATTGCCTAGGAAGGTTCTCTTCTTTTTTATGGAGTAGGCCCTTGGTTTCTCCTCTAGTGCCAATCCTGACCTCTTGTAGCATGTCTGAATCGTCTGCACTGCCATCGAGCAACAGCTCCATTTACACTGGTGACCCCTTGCGTGTTGGTGCAGATGAAACTGACAACTGTATTCCCTTTCTGATCTTTCTTTCCTGGCTTTAGTACAGGACTGCCCGCCAGATGTCCAGCGTGTGCACGGCTCTTTCAGCAAATCTCTGGTTGTTGGAAGATCGCTGGCAGCTGGACAGTTTGGCTTACATGAAATTGTAACACCTAGTTGGGAAAAAATTGTGGGTTTGTTTTCTTGACCACCCTGTCCTTATCCATTTGCAAGTATAGTTCCTGGGCTGGGTGCGTTTGCAGCTCGACGCGATGGCTACCAGGAAGGCTTGTATTTTAGAACTGCTTTGTATATTAGCCGAAATGGTTCTTCATTAACAAGGTGAGCATTAGGTTTATGTTCTGCTTGGGGATTACATTTGGGGTACCCTTCGGCCATTCTAGGAATCTCCTGATGAACTGTGTGTTAGAAAAGCTTTTGCCTGAGAGTCCCATAGTATACGCTACAATGGCGAACAGGTGAACCCGAGTGGCGCACAGGCTAGGCTTTCATCCAGCAAGTGGGTTGGGTATGTGATAATTATGATATTCATAGTTCTACTGTCCGCATGCCATGTTTTTCACACCAGTGGACATACCTTTTGCAATGTGCGATATAGCACCGTTGCCTAATTCTCCCAGGTACTCAGGAGCCAGGCTGAGACCGGGCAGTTCCAGGTGACAAACCGATCTATCTTGTACCAAAAGTCCTGAAACACTGGGAGCTTCATCATAGCCCTTCGAAAGATCTCCAGCAGGTCCAAGACCAGAGGTCTCACTCATTGCGGAGTTACTAGGAAGAGCATCATGGGCAACAATTTCTATTTGTTAAATTTCAAACAGGATCGGTAGTACGGGGGGGGGGGGGGGGTGAGAGTATGCAAATTACCCTACCACTATCGAGAAGTCATTTCCTATGGTTGGATGGTGTGGGTTCCTGGACAAAAAGTCTTGGCATTTTGCATTATCTGGGGTTGTGCACATGTAGGTCTGCTGTGCCCCACCTGCAAAACAAAAAAAATTGTATCTAGCCCCTGCTGCTTTAGCTTACACGCATGGGATGGGTTTGCTTCGCTTGTAGGTGTATTGGCATAAAGAGCTGAGCCTCTCTGAATGCTCATTTCAATATGTTCTGATCCAGCTTGGATTGTATGTGAGATCTTGTGACCCCCAAAATACCTATTGCTAAAGATAGACCTCCACAGTAGTGTTGTTAATCTGGATCGGCACTGTTTTTGCCTAAAAGGTTTCCAGTGCTTGGAAACAGTCTCGAGTTTCAACTAATGTATGTGTTTTACCATCTCCCACTTCCATCTAGAAATGCTTCTGCTTCAATATAATTGAAGATACCTAAAATTAAGCAATTTTTGGAACCTAGTCTGAATCGGGTCTGTTGCCATGTATGCATTACTTAACAGGACCTGTGGTGACGGTTAATGTTGGTAATGTGAAATGTTTTGCCACAGAAATGTGACTTGTTCCACCGCCATCTCCCTCATCACACTCTGCAACAACTACTAGATGCTTCCAACTTCCTGTGGTGAATGACCATTTGATTGCAACTATTACTAATTGGGCACCTGTGCAATCTGGCCCAGGATAAATGAGTGGTACTCGGGAGGCTATTGTATCCATACTCTGGTATGGGAGAGTTTGCTCCTTCAATGCTAAGATTTAGCTGGGAACTGGTAAGGTAATTTCGTGATTCCACAAAGAACACTTGCTCCTGTTCTGGGATCAGGAGAACTTGTCTAAGTTTATGGTGAAATCCAGCTAGTGAAGAGTTTTTTTTTTTTTAAACAAATTTTATTAAATTTCCTTCAGTCATCTTGCAGTCGTACAATTCAATCAGGGCCATCGCTTCGATGGGCCTATCCTCAGAATGCAAATCAGCAGTACTCAATATCCAGTATCTCTCGCCTAAATCCAGCTAGTGAAGAGTTAGGAACACTTTTCAAATGTTCTCTTTGCATTGATGCCACAAGCTTGCCAACCAGTCAGCATAACAAGGCTAAACCTGTTTACCCCTGCATCTGAGGGCGTGCGGCCCCTAAACCCAGGCACTTTGTGAAAAGCCTTGATGCAGACTTTATGCTGAAAGGTATCACTTTGACCTGATAATGTACCTTGCCCATGACAAATCTGAGATACCTCCTGTGTTCACGATTCAGTGGTATGTGCAGGTAAGCATCAGAGGTCGATTGTTGCCATACAGTCCCCTCTTTCCAGCAGCAGTATGATCTCCTGTAGTGTGTCCATCTTGAAACGCTTAGTTCTTTTGCACAAGTTTAGTTGTCTGATATCTAATACTGCCCTCAAGGACTGATCTGGCTTTGGTATGAGGAAGGAACAGGAGTAGCCCTTCATTTGAATTCATTTTGGGGGCCCCTTCTATGACTCCTTTTGACAGAAGTTCTCACTTGTTGCACATGGAGCAATTCCTTTTGTAGGAAGTCTTTTCCCTTGGTGGTAGAATGGGTGGCTTCTTGAGCAGCTGGATACATCATCCTTGCTCTGTAAGGTTCAGCATCCATGTCTGAGGTAACTGACCTCCATCTATGGAAGAATCCCTCTATTCTGTACCCAACTGGTGTTCTGTACCGGGGCTGAAGGTGGGAAACATCTTTGATGTGGACCCCGTAACCTTCAGGACTCTACAGGAAAATGGCTGGTGTAATGTTGCAGGGAATTGCCATTGTAGTTGTGTACCCTGGGACCTAGAGTGTTGTCTGAAAACTTCTCTCTACAGTTGTCCTTCAAAGCCACATGTCTGCTGGTCTCCTGCACATGTGGCAGCACTCTTGAAAAATCCCCCAAACTGATGGGCACCCACTGCCGTTGCCATTTTGTGGTGCTATTTTATTTGTTGTAAAGCCTCACCAGCACGGTCCTAAAAAGAGCGGCACATGTGAAAGGCATATTGGTGACTGAGGCATACACCTCAAACGTGACTAGCAGCTAGGTGTGCCTTTTCAGGGCTGTCTCCACGCACATTTGCCAACTCACCCCATCGGCTGCACTTAGGGCTGACTTGTATCAGGTGTTGGCAATGGGGTTTTCCCCACGCTTATTGTTTCGCCACCTTTTTATATTGGTCAGGAAGGTTCCTTGACCTTCTGCCACTGCTGTTGGTCATAGCAGATGAAGAGTGCAATGGAATGGACTATTCTCAAATGGTCAGCGGCCGCTAAAGGTATCTTCCTGCCCTCAATCTTCACACACTTGCACTCCTTGTTGGGGGTGGTCCTGTTGATATGGGGGCATTACCTCCCCTTCTTGTTTTGGTGACTATGATTTGAGTCCAATGCCACATTACCCTTAATGAAGATGGAGATTATGCAGGGCTTGTCTATACTTTTGACTTATGGAGTAACCATCTTCGAGAAGATGTTGTACTTCTATATTGGCATGAGTGTTTAGAGTAGAAATCAATTAAACTCTTCAAGGTGCATCCCATAGGTATCCGCAACACTCCTCACAAGTGAATTGTACAAAGCTGGGTCATCCAGCGGCAAGGTCCTTTAAGTGTAGGTATCAATGCCTTCCCCTGGGGAGTTGGCATTGTGGTCTTTGCAAGTCCTTCTGTGGTTCTCGATCCAGGTCAAATACGGTAACTCATGTTCTTCATGGGGTCAGGCGCAGTGGGAGGCTGGATGTCTGTCTGCTCTTACTCTAGCATTTACAGCTCAGATGGCTTTGTTCGAATCCGAAAACCCTTTAGCACCTCACTGAAATCCTCCTTCTGAAGGAGTGCAACCATTTCAACTTTGAGTCGAAAGCAAGAAACTGGTTCAGAGTGCTCGCTGTCGGTGGGGTTTCTCTTGTCAGTGGACAGCTATAGGTTATTAAGCTCTCCCTCAGTCCTGATCACCTTCCAGCATCGATTAAGGTCTGTAAAGCTTGCCTCTAGCAGGGTCTCTAGGTTTTGAAGACTGTGGCTCTAAGCATCTACTGTCCTTCGATCGCTTAGTGCATTTATGTCAAGGTGAGTTTAGTGGACTTCGAATCAGCACTTTGTCGATGCAAGTCAGTTACCTTTTGCCACTTCTTTGGGTTGGCGTACCTCAACTCCTTCCTTGAGGCCTCCAGTCTTTCAATGTCAAAGACCCTTTTTTCGAGGACTGATCCCGGTCCTTGAGACAGCTGGGTCTCTTTGGTGTTTCACTCTTAGCCAATGGCCAGGCCAGGCCAGAAATCTGCTTTCTCTCATATTCCATCATGAGATAATGCACCCACTCAATTTCTCACCTGTTTAGGTTTGGACTAACTCAGCACAGGCATCACACCCCTTGAGGCTGTGTTCCTTTAGAAGGCAGAGGTTGCAGAACCCATGGGATTTTTTTGAGCGAACATGTAGTAAGGTACTTGGCCCAACAACTGCACATTCTCAGACCTTATGGTCTTTTTCTTGGCAGCGCTTGAGTGTAAGACAGTTAGAGCCCTCCTCTATTTCAGTTTCCTGATAACCCTCTATGATCCAGTGTTGCTCGGTTCGCTCTCCTTCCTTTATCTGCTTTCCCTTGATTGGTGGATCCAACTCTAGATTCTTTTGGAGCTCGTCTACCCTGCATCAAGATCCAATAGGAGGAAAAAGTCATTTGAAGATGGTAAGTAACCATGCACAGAAATGTCTGGGGCATACGTGTGATATCACAGGGGTATGGACATGGCATCTAATTGTGGTGGACGATAACATCCACAGCTAAAAAAAAACAAAAAACTATTTCGAACCAAACCACAGCGTGTCCTTCGATAAAAGAATCACACTGGAAAAAGTAATGTTTTCCAGGATTATGTAGGAGAAAAAACAAATAAAAAAGGCAGCAGGACACTACAGGTATTAACGTCAACAGGTTCTGCAAGGTCAGAAGTCAATAGCGCTCCTGAATTCATAATAGCAGACTAACTCGGGATGTTTTCTGGCATGGGAGCCACCAGTGACATTCACCTGCCAGAGAACCCTGTATTTTGCTACCAAACTCAGTGTTTGGCTCTGCTGAGAAAGAGTTCACACAATGTGTACCTCTTTGTAGCATAGGTGACTAATGGCGCCATGCCCAGAACCAGGATACCACGATGTCCAGTGCACGTTTTCCCCAAAGTGCATGTGATACACGGCTGCCTCCTACCTCCCCTTTTTGAGTGCAAGGTAGAAACCGAAGTGTTTGAGTACAAGGAGTTAAGGGGTCACAAGTGGATGGGGGAGTGTGTCAGTCGTAAGATGGTGGGTTGCCACTGAAGACAGATAGAACATCCCTATTAATAGCTTTACCTCTTCATGTTCCTGCGTTGCTCAGTACTCCCCCGTTCCCCGTTCTTGTGTGGATACAATATATCAACACATGAAACAATGTAGCAGAAAGGACACCTTACATTTTAACCCACCTGTCTGAGCAGCATCCAACAAGTCAGCCAAATGCCAACAAAAAGTAAACACACATGGACACATGAAGAGGCCAAGGGCTCAGCAGCTTAAACAGCCTCCAAACTTTCGAGGACTGTCTAGAATGAATTCACATTCGAGGCCAGTATTACAGGAAGTCTGCATCATTACGGACCTCAATAATTAAAGCGATACAGGGCAGATTTAGCATGGAGCTGGACAGTAGACCAGAGGATGCACTAAAGTTAGGTTGCTTCATTTGCGCCAACATCTGCATTAATCGTATCAGTCAGCCTACATCTCACAAGTCAACCAAACCACACCTTAATCTTAGCAGGAACATGTGCACCGCGAATTGTGACAGGCAAGAGTCAGGTTGTTTCTGGTTTTGTTTGCTTTCATTTTCTGCCTGGACCTCAATTTATTACACATTGTTTATGTGACAACTGAACTGAACCCGAGACTAAAAATCACACAACTTTGAAGTCTCAAATTAATAACTTCTCAACCCTGCTACCTTGAGAATCCAAGCTGCCAAAAAGAAAAAAAAAAAAAAAGAAAAAAAAAAAAAAAGGCTGGTGGCGTTTCACTGACCTGCCCCCAAGTAGAAACATTTAGACCTTTATATTACAGGAATAACAGGCACTTTTTGTTACAAGTAATGCTGTGTAAGCCAGAGGCCTGCAAGTCCTGACAAACTGGTTTGACTGGCTGCGAGGCAGAAGGGACCAATATTGATCAGCAATCTAAGATTTGGATAAATCAAAATTGTTGGTTCACGCAGTAGTGCTCATTACTAGTACGGATACTAATCTGGAGCAGCGTAGTCGGGAGAGGTCTAATAGATTACATAGCTTTGTGTCTCTACAGTTATTTATTTTTTTACATTAGTTTGTTTTTCTGTTTTGCAAGCCATACAGATCAGTCAAGAACTAGTCTACGATTGCAACAAGCATTTACAATGCAATGGTCTCGGCATCATTAAAGGTAGAGCTATTGGCATTGCTCATGACATTTTTTTTTTAAATCATAAATAAATGGCATTGTCATTTACATTGCCAATAGCTTAATCGTTAAATAAATGGCATTGTCATTTACATTGCCAATAGCTTAATCGCTCGCAAATGCATGACCTATTGTATTTACATCCACACAGAGCCTCACACACAAAGCCACCCACACACACATACAGAGCCAACCACACAGAGCCACTCACACAGTCATTCACATAGAGCCCCCTACACAGAGCTACCCTCACACAGACAGAGCTACCCTCACACAGACAGAGCTACCCTCACACAGACAGAGCTACCCTCACACAGACAGAGCTACCCTCACACAGACAGCGCTACCCTCACACAGACAGCGCTACCCTCACACAGACAGAGCTACCCTCACACAGACAGAGCCACCCACACATAGAGCCACCTACAAAAAAAGCTATCCACACAGAGCCCCCCACACACACACACCCAGAGCCCCACACACACACACCCAGAGCCCCACACACACACACCCAGAGCCCCACACACACACACCCAGAGCCCCACACACACACACCCAGAGCCCCACACACACACACCCAGAGCCCCACACACACACACCCAGAGCCACATACACACACAGGGGAGCAAGCACAGCCAGGGGGCAGGGGAGCAAGCACAGCCAGGGGGCAGGGGAGCAAGCACAGCCAGGGGGCAGGGGAGCAAGCACAGCCAGGGGGCAGGGGAGCAAGCACAGCCAGGGGGCAGGGGAGCAAGCACAGCCAGGGGGCAGGGGAGCAAGCACAGCCAGGGGGCAGGGGAGCAAGCACAGCCAGGGGGCAGGGGAGCAAGCACAGCCAGGGGGCAGGGGAGCAAGCACAGCCAGGGGGCAGGGGAGCAAGCACAGCCAGGGGGCAGGGGAGCAAGCACAGCCAGGGGGCAGGGGAGCAAGCACAGCCAGGGGTCATAACGCAGCATAAGCCCTAACTATCATTATACCACCTTATCAAAAGAAAGTCAACGGGGGGGGGGGGCTGTGAGGAGCTCACGCACACAAAAGCAACGAGGGGTGGGTTGAGGAGCTCACACACGCAGAAGCCACGAGGGGGGAGGGCGGTGAGGAGCTTACGCACACAAGCAACGAGGGGGAGGGGGTGAGGAGCTCACCCACACAAGCAACGAGGGGGAGGGGGTGAGGAGCTCACCCACACAAGCAACAAGGGGGGAGAGGGGGTTGAGGAGCGCACGCAGAAGCCACGAGGGGGGTGAGGAGCTCACGCACACAAGCAACGAGGAAAGGGGGAGGGGGTGAGGAGCTCACGCACACAAGCAAAGAGGAGGGGAGGGGGGTGAGGAGCTCATGCACAAAAGCAACGAAGGCGGAGGGGGAGGGGGGAGGAGCTCACGCACACACAAGCAACGAGGGGGGGGGGGGGGAGTGGGGTGAGGAGCTCACGCACGCAGAAGCCACTTAAATGCAGCACTTATAGTTTCTTATTCATCCAGAAGATGATTTTCATCTCAATGCTTAATATATGCCTTTCACTCTGAAGTTATGATAAAGGCCCAAATGCTGTTATGACAATACCAGCCCAGTGTGCTGAGCAATAATTTTCACTGCATGTCCCTGAGAGGTGCACCTCTATGGCACAAAACATGTCATCGTTTAGCAACAGCCCTTACTAAGAGGCCTATAATTGTAGGAGCATGACCCTGCTCACTTTTGTGTGCCGATTTGAAGTGCGCAGTCAGAGAGCTTATGTTGCTGCACAAGACTTCAGATTCCAGTGTTCCTAATCTGTCACCTTTCAGGCACACCAAGAGTAAATGCAGCATATGAGCCTTGAGGGGAATCGTTAAACCTGCGCACTAAACAATCCCCCACATCCCCACCCACAAAGGCATCTGGGAGAGTGTGCAGTCAAACGCCTGCCTGGGTAATCAATGTAATAGCCTCTTATAGTTGGCTAACAATAAACATCTCTTATTCAGCATCAAGATGCCCCTTCGGGCTGAACGTGTAATTTACAAATGCACATGTTATATTATGATCAGGTAAGTCGCTTAAATCATGCGCTATTTGCCCTGGCCTAACCTGCAGTAATTACCACTGCCAATAACTCATAATCAATGGCTCAGATGACTGAAAGCTAGAAGTAATTTTCTAGGGTGTCAAGCTTATGCCACCAGCTTTACATTCAGCTCTTGGAAACATCTGCACGCTTAACTCAGCAAACTTCCCAGCATTCGAATTTGTGACCTGTAGGTTACACCCGTATCTCTGCAACAACCCACTGAGCAACCTTCAAGGATTCAAACCTGTACCCAGCAGATTGAACAGAGCACACTGCAGCAAAGCTATTTTACTATGATTGAAAGCTGTCACCTGCTGAATAAACAACTACTGCAAGTGTCCTAACCCTCTCAGCTATATTACCACCTGATGTATTGGGCCTTCAGATATAACCATTAAGACACCTCTGGGGATTAGCGTTCCTACTGCCAATTCCCCAATGGAAATAGGTCTTGCTACAACCATTGTATCAACATAACACCAGAACTAGCCTCCAGTATACATCTGCATTTCAATTCTTTGTCTGATAATCACATGCAGCTTCTTAACAAGTGGTAGGTACGTACATGTTATCTCTTATGCACTTACCACATCCTTACAGAAGGTTAAAGTGATGCAGATTTCTCTCCAGAAACGGATTTTAACTAAGTACTTCATTAGCTTCCCCATTTATATTTCAAACAAGTTATAAACATATCCATTATCAACAATTTAAAAAAGCGAAATATTCGTTCCTGGCATACTGCCAATATATCTAGACGATGCGAAGGTCACTGCTTTCAACTCATGGTGAAGCCAGCACAGAGCTTTTCATCCTTCTCAGGCTCATAAAATGAACGCCACTGAGGGGCGCATGCCCACGTATTAATGGATGTTGCTAATTCATATGGGCCGTGCTTAAGCTTCGGTATCAAAAGGTGGGAATCAAACAGTGGAATTCTCACAATTGCAATGCATTGTTCTACTTGGATTTTCCATGTGCTATATATTATGCATTGAGGTACGGATGTCAAGAAGAAACGTGCGACACAAAGTGTGGCATTCCTCAAGAAATTCAGCAGCGTTCTCTTCTTTTTGCATAGAATTCAGACAGCCATAATCATCTTGGTAAACATGTTAAATCAATCCTCGAGTTGCATTGTGGTGTTATCCCCAGTTATTCCTTCCTTGGCTAGCTAAACTTCCGCAGACCTCTGGAGAAGGCGCATTACCCCTGTGAGCTATCTCGGGGTCGCAGTGGTGATACTGCTGCCACGCTGCGGCAGGACAGTCTGGCGCACTTCCGGTTCCGGGAGGTGGATAACATCTTCACCCCCGAATGGCTTCATTTACAACAACAAGGAAAGGACAAACCCCAAACACACCAGCGGCACGCCTTACCTGTGACGTCAGTCTGTGCTTGTTTGGCGCTCTGGTCACAGGTTCGCTTCCTAACAGGGCAAACTAAACTTTCATCCTTCAGAGGTCTACAGTCAAGGGTATCAGTCTCTGCTTTTAAGGCGGTCTGCGACTTCTTAACACCCCTTAGTGCACTGTGGGTGTCAACACCCCTCAAGGTATTGATGCAAATGTCTACTACAGAACACCGTACAATACCGCGCACCTTGGTACAATAGCAGACCACACAATAAAATACAATTGGGTACTGTGCAACACAACACCCTCACCAAAAACTTCGAGTAGAACTAAACAAATCTGTCTGGGACAGCACAACACCATACAATAACATGCTCTGAGTACAGTACCTTGTCAGTACAATGCAGTGCAGGGCAGTACAACACCACACAATATCATACCTTGAGCACAGCACAACACCATACAATAACATACCTTGAGCACAGTACCTTGACAGTACAATGCAGTGCAGGCCAGCACAACACCATACAATAAAATGCCTTTGAGTTCAGTACTACGCAACACAACACAGTGTTACAGCACAGAGGGCATGACGTCCCTCGTAGGAATGCAGAGTAGTCGAGAAGCTCCGGTTGCCAGTGTCTGGACTGTGCGGGTGGCAGCCGGACCCTGCCCCTGTCCGGAAGCATCTCTCTCGGGGTCTGAAGAAGGCCCCTCCCCCACCTGACGCCACAGCCCTTGGAGAGACGCTTTTGTGGGGGTGTTGTGAATGGGGAACTTCCACCTCGTGACTAAGACGACACATTGTTTTATCCTTGATTTACTCCTGCCCGTGTCAGTGGGACGTTTCCAGGCTGGGGATGGGTTGGGAAAAGTTATGAGGTGTTCACAAAATGTCTATAGGAGCCTTCTCCTGACCACCCCCCCCCCCTGCTGCTGGACAGGAGTAAATCATTTCACGAGTGCAAAGCTGACTGGTCGCCTGGTAAGTAAGTGGAATCTGTGTGTTGAAATAGCCTTGTGATTAACTAATAACAGCGGAAGCCCGGTGGCTTCAGAGGACAGGGCTGCCCCTCTAGTTTAGTGCAAATTCAACTCCGAAGAAGCCGCACTCTAGCGCTAGGGCTTTACGGGCGCTTTAAGAGTACCTGAGCATCTAAAATAACGCTTCAGAAGCGCTGAAATGCGACTGTTTGTGATCACTCACGTAACAACGTACTTCGACAAACATCGCAACTTTTCAAACGCATTCAAAGTGCAACATATTCAAGTGCAAAAAAACAACACTAATTCTGTGCCAGTGCGTGCAAGCGCCAAAGCCCTCCTTGCACGCTTAGCACCAGTACAAATCATGCACGGTATGCAGGCCACTGAAGGGTGACACTGGTCTGTGCTATCGGGTACAGAGTGTAGCGCCTCGTGGGCTCCAAATGTGGCGCTATTTGTATCGTTCGCTTAAGAGAGAAAGGCTCATATTGTGCACGGCGGACAGGGGGGGGGGGGCGAACGGCGCACGGACAGCGGGAGGGGGGGCGGGAACGGCGCGCGTGCAGGGGCTGCCGATTCGATTCTCTCTCGCAAATAGAAAATGGGCACACAGAGACTGCCAGGTGGAGGAGGCTGCGACTTCTTGGGGCGGCTGTTGTTGAGAAAAGGCCTAAAGAAAAGCGCCGCCATTTTCAGATTCTGGGGCATGTTTTTTGCGCCCCGAGTGACAGACTACGTCACAGGGGTAAAGAATGCAAAAAATCACGCCCCCGAATCCGAAAAAGACGGAGCTTATTTGGAGGGACGGCTCTCTCCTCCAATGGCTGGCCTCCTTTTAGGAAGCCAGCCAATGAGGAGAGACGGGCGAGGGAGGCGGGTTCCAGATCCCTACTAAGTAACATACGACTCCTCCCGGAAGCTGGCAAGCCAGCATTTCCGGTCCTCGACCGAAAAAATGAGCTCTAGCAAATCGGTGGCCTAACCTAAACAATGGAAGCAAGGCAAGTCTCCTTTCAATACATGGTTTGTTTCACCCCGATTTCGCATTCCCTACTAACAAAAGCGGAAACTGCATGAGGAGGCATCCTCCATGTTTAATGTTTAATCTTACGAAGTGGAATAAGCAAGTGTCTGTGGGCCTAAAAAGAAATTACTCAGTTCACAAAAATAAGTAAAGCCAGAGAATAATTTAGGGGAAGTTAAATCGGACTGCGTTCTGCCACGGTACCAGCCTCGCAAGCATTCTTCAAAGAGGGCTACCTATACTGTTACAAACAGTGTCTCCTAAACAGGCTGTTAATTTCATCTGGGCACGCCACCCCAGGGGTATGTCAGTGTTAAGTTTCTCCAGGGAAAGTTTTTCGCTTCTGGGTGTCTTCAACATAATATACTTCCTTGTGGATTCCACTTATCCACATTACGCTCAAGGGCGGTCTCAACCATAGGGAACTGAGCACCCTGCATCACCTCACCCAACACCCCCTATATAGGGGTAACAAAACTGAACACTACCAACCATGTACTTGAAAGACCACCAAATCTAGGCAAACTGGAGTGCTTCAGAGCACCATGTAAAGGCTAAACTACAATACAGGTTATGTATAACTGCAAGTAAAGTGAAAAAGTAGTGTGTATTGGTGTTGGGGTGGGTGCCCTAAGACATTCGACAAAACAGGATGCCCTCGACGAAGGAATTCAGGGTTGAAGAAAGCCATAAGGGTGAAGGGTAATGAATTGTTCATGGGCAGGCTCGCCAAGTCGTGGCGTGGAAGAGACGCGCCCACAGGTGAAATTGTGAATTTCAAAACTTCACAAAATTCTGCTGGCACACAGCCCTAACAACAAGCTGGTTCTAGAACCTGGAAAGAGAATGGTTAAAAGCAAGGGGCTTTTTGTTAACAGCATACTGCCATTCTTTGGAGATTTGACCCCCAAGAAGCCACAATACCCAAAGACGCTCTAATCGTGTATTGTGTGGTGTGTGGTTCCGAGGCAGTAGCATCGCTTTTACTGTGGTACCATATCCAACTTGATAGGATGGGTCACAAGACCAGCAGTCCTGTAGTTTGGTATTTTCCCTCCAAGAACAGCTTGCAGCATCCAATGCATTGCTTAAAGCTCAAGAAAAGCATGCGTGGAAAAATAGCCATCTTTTAGCCAACTGGAAATTAAACAAACTGAAAAAAGATCCTTAAAGAGGGGGGGTGGGGGGGGGGGGGGGGGGAGAGAAGGCAGCAAAAACATAGTAAAGCTAAAAAAAAGGGGTGGGGAGATAAGTGCTGGAGATTCAAACTCCTTCATGCAGGTAAAAAAACATTCTACACAAACGATTGGGGATACTGAAAGGGTGGCATGAGGAGGGATGCTTTGATTTCATCAACCCAATATACAAGAATATTTTTTCATGACTCCGGTATTAACACCAACACAGGCCACCCAACTGAGAAAATAACCAGACCGTGAGAAGGGGTTGTGACCGGCAGAAACAAACAAGAAGCACTCACATAGGTTATCCGAAAATAAGTAAATAAGCATGACCGCCAACAGACTTTGCTTGCCATCTCCAGCCTAAGGTCTGGCCAAGAATCAGACCTACCCTCCATACTAACACAACCTTGCAAAACAGCCACCTCTGTCCACAGGGGAGTCCTCTGGTCTACGTTGTTGCTGCCAGTTACTCTTCGACCAGCTCAGTTGGAATGAACACAAAGGTTTCCCCCCTAATCCTGACCCACAAACTGGTGAGAAACCACCAAGATGCCTCAATACCCAGACAGATTATCCCCTTTTAATGGTCTATAAGTTTACTGAAAACATGCACCTTGCAACCACAAGTTCTTTTTTGCTGCCTGGGTCTTCGATTCAGGCTGTCTGAATCCAGTTTTGGCAAACTCATACCCAGGTTCACTATGGAGTCTAAGGCACCAATAGTTGGAAAAAGGTGGTTCTGAAACCAGGATTACTGAGGCTTCCATCATATACCACCGAATGCATAAAGTGTTGAACCGTAGATTTACTTGGTAGCGAAGGGTACTCTGGAGCCATTAGTGTCATTTTCTTCTCAAGATTCATAATAATCATTGTGCATTGCTCAAAGAAGATAACTGCTTATTCAAGTTAATTTACATTCTCCATTTCAGTCAGTAGCCCTCTAATGGATTCAAAAATATTCTCCATCCCCTTGATCCAGTTTCCAAACCGGTGTGCCTTCTTGCAAATCCGATATGGCCACCTGCCATAATCAGAGCCCCCTGCGAGAGAAAGGTTCCGATGAAGAGGAGGGTACTACCTGGTCTGTCTTAACTTACACGTACCTTGGGGACCACTGGGGAACAAAAAGTCAATCATCCCCTATTCCTGTATGTGCAGTGGGGGATACACCCAAGTGGTGTTTCATATTGGGAGTTGGTCACGCTGGCAACCCTAAAGCGACAGGCTCTGTATCACTCTACCAGACAAGTCTCCATGCTCTTCTGTGTCACTACCACTACCTTCAAGGGGCATCACCTGAAATTTGGCTCCAGACAGGAGCTGAGCTGTACTCCCTAAAGAACTCTTCTGCTTCTTCTGGATGTTAGCCGCTCAGCGGCCACCAAGATGGTGATTTAAGTCAGCTCATGGCCTTTTTGTACACCTTGCGAGTGCACCACGCTCATGAGGAGTGTCCCTGGGAGCATGAAGTCATCCCTTTGGTGCACTGTAGCCTTAGAAGAACAGTAGCCACCGTTTTGTATACCACCTCCTCCTGGTAGGTAGATGTATATCCATCCGAGAGGGGAACGATCCAAGCGAGAACTCAGACAGTGGTCATCTTGCACAACGTGCTCCCCCACCCCCCAATCATATGTGTGCAGCCCTAGAGACCCAGAGGCAACCAAGCACTGGCAAGGTTAATGATACCCTTTCAGCGTGTTGGGGTGCAAGCTCTATTAGGAATCCCAAGCCTAAAACATTGGGATTAGCACCTCAGAACCTTTAAACCCATCAGCTTGCGAGGTTTCCACAAATAAGGCATTGCATGACCAGCTTGGATGGCATTGCAGATCTGGCAATAATCTGTCAGGTTACCATATGAGGAGGTCAATTTTATTCGGAAATTTCAACAAATGGAGGACTGAGTGAATTTATCAAGCTGCATTAGCAAGAAAGAGCCAAGTCAAAACACACAAAAATGTACACTTCGGGCTTGGGAAAATACTTCTTAATATTAATGCAGTTATTAAGTCCTCTAGCCTACAGAATCTTGTCAGCAAGTCATTTGTAATGCAGACTTTCACTACTCAAACAAGTTTTTTTTTTAGCTCCAAACCATTTATTACGATTAGCAATAGTGGACCTGCTACAAAGGGCGCAAGTGCAAAGTGGTAGTAAGCTGAAAGGAGTTATTTCATTAAATGAGTAAAACTGGGATGTGATTTAAGTACATTTCAGTTCTTAGATTTACAAGAGCCGGTGGCAATGGGGCCAGAGAAAATTGTTCTTGTACCAAGGAGCGATGGAATGGATACTGAGGGAATGGCAATTTGCTTTACTGACTCGTGTACAGGCCGTTCGCCCTATTTTTAGAAATTAGGCTTCAGCTTGAATGAGATTTCAATTTTAAAGTTGGTCATGTCAGAGTATAGAATGGTAAATTAGCACGTGCTACAGACATCCGGGTGGCAGAGGGTGTCGATTCCCACACAAGTGAATGTGAAGCCCAGGATACTTCAGACCCATGGGACGCTAAATTTAGCAGAGCCACAAAAGTTAGGGCTGGGGAGTGAGTGCAGAGAGAAGCAAAGAGGCGATGTCAGGTGATGGCGAAGTCAACGCCGTCTATAAGGAATTTGAGGACTGGGAAAAATAATCTTTGAAGACTCAGATTTCCCCAAAAAATGTTAGTCTCATAACACTAGGTCAAGTGTTCTCTGGTTTACATCCGAAATTAGAGACTTAAAGAAACCAGGTAAAAGGATAGAAAGGAACTGGAGACGAAACTTTGATTTTGACAAAAAGGAAATGCTATCAGGGAAGCCAGGTTAACAGACATTGCTAGAATAATTACACAGTTCCCATAGGCCTCTAGGGACATCTACAGCATAGTGAATTATTTTCTGAAAACTAATATCACAGGGAGTGTCCCATTCCCTTCCAAAGAACGATGTGGACAGCTTGCCTGCTATTTTGTCAGTAAAGTCAGCCTTATTTATGACTCTCTAGGGGAATGCCTCAGATCAGGACACGGTCCCAATTACTCAGGGCGGCTATAATAGTCAGCTCAGACTGTCCCACCTTGTTCAAGTTTCCTAAAATAATAAAAAGACGTGATCGAAGAAATGACAAAGAGTCATCCGGGTTCCCAATTAGACCCTGCCCCTATTGACATTCTATCGAAAAGAGGTGGTGATAATCACCCTTGATCATTCTCTCCTTGGAAAAGAGCAAGGTTCCAGACTGCTGGACTAACGACCGCGTGTTTCCATTACAGAAGCAGCCCTCCTTAGATCCTGACAAGACCAAGAATTATAGACCCTTTTCTCGACTTCCTGGTGCAAATAAGATTCTAGAGAAGATGGTCAATAGTCAGTTGCCCAACTTCCTGAAATCTCATGATTTGCTACATCTATCCCAAACAGGATAGAGACAGCTCCCGTAGCAGCCACCGAAGATCTCAGGAGAATATTGGACCAAGGTTTTTCAGCTGCACTCAATCCTTTTGGATCGGAGCGCAGCCTTTGACACGGTTTCATTTGATTCTGCAAAGTAGGGTGGAGATGCTAAGAATCAAGGACAAAGCACTGAACTTGCTGGCCTGGAAAACAGAAGTTTCCAGGTCAGGCACGGACATAGTTTGTTGGAAATACACCAGCTTAAATGCAGAGTCCCCAGGACTCGACTTTGAGCCCCATTCTCCAACGTATACATGCGCCCCTTACTCGACATCATCTGTTCAGCAGGATTTGGGATGGTCTCATATGCAGACAACACTCCTATTGTCTTCTCCCTTGCTTCCAACATTAGACAAACTGATGCCAATTTGGTGGAATGCATGAAGACGGTATATACGTGGATGTACAATAGTCGCCTTAAATTTGACGGCAACAAGACAGAGGTTATGGTCAGAAATAATCCCTCTCTTCTGGATAATTTTTCATGGCCTTTGGCCATGACAGCACAGGCCAAGAAACTGGCGGGATTATGCTTTGGTCTGTTAAGAGTCCCCAGGAAGACCATCAAATATCTTCCCACTATATCCGCAGAATAGTGATTCAAGGACTCATCCCGTCATGTCTATGCTATAGTAATTCTCTCCATCTTGTGGGCCCTATGTACGTCACCAGAAAGCTACAGGTCATACAAAATGCTGCAGCCAAAGTCCTGCTGATTATTCCTAAATCGCATTCTGTATGACCAGTGCTGGTGATCCTTCATCGTTTGCCTGTGAGGAAGAGAATGGAGTTGAAGTCTCTCACATTTTAAGCAATTGAGCAACAAAGGATGGGGGGGTTGGTGGTGGGGGGGGGGGGGGGAAGATAAGCACACTAGGGTGACAGCTGGAAAACAAATGTAGCCTCGTGAAGTGTTTAAGACAAAAAAAAAACATAGTTCCTTAAAGGGGAGCAGTAGAAGGACAGAAGTAAATTGGAAATGCTCCATGGGAGGAACAGGCACAAGATGGACAAAGTGAGCCATCAAATAAGACAGTAACGCCAACCAACCAATGATAAGTACTAAAGGTTGGAAGCTCATCTATGTTTTAGGAAAGCCAATGGTGTGTCTTTCAGAACCCGACAGCTATGTCTTGTTGATTCAACTTAAAAAAAAAAAAAAGAAAATAAGTGTAAGAAAGCACTGTTAGATGTGTTGGCTCAAACAGCAGTATGATGGATCAGAGTGGAAAAATCAATTTAATGTTCAGACTACAAAAATGTCACATTATCCCACAATAGACAGGGACAACCAGCAAAATGACAAGGTGGTAACAACTCTGAATGGCTCAAATCTTCAATCGTTACAAACTCCCACAATGTTTCATGGATTAACAGCATTTCTCCACTACGGCAGGTTCAGGACACACCTATAGAAGATGCTTAATTTAGTATTCGTTCTTGCATCTTCTTGTTCTTACACTCTGGGACAAAGAGCACTAAATGGTACGATTTTACTCAGAGTCATACAAAGAGAATGATGTTCCATATCTCCGAGGGAGGAGGTCAGTCTTCATTCCATCAATCCCTGCTCAAATTGTGCTAGGTAACTGAAGCAAACTGGAAAGGTAAATGCTCAGTTTGGCAACCATTCTAGATCAGGACCACAATGAGAAGTTACTTCTTTGGCAATTACGAGGATAGGCAATGCTTGCAGTTGAGGAAAAAGCAGTTCCATGAACCTTGGTAATCACCGGGTGACCATTAGGAGTTGTAGGAAAGTGGAATTACGAGTATACAAATTAATTGCTCGGTCTGAGCAAGAATTGCAATTAATGAGTTTTGGGCCGATCACTCAAGTTTTCAGGTTTCATCAGCCGGTAGGGTGTGGCCAAGATGGCGGCGGAGTAGGACGCACTTTTCTGTCCTTCCGGCGCCGCTTTTCTAAAGCTTTGTATATCGCCCAGCAGGGTGTCTAGCAGCTGCCCGGGAGGCGTGGCGGGAGTGCTGGGATACGCCAGGGAGCAGTGCAGCGATTTTTACGGCCACCGGAGACTCTGACGGGGCCGCCAGGAGTTGCAGCCTGCATAGCCCCAGAGTCCCCGGAGTTGCGCGAGACCAGGGCGGAGTCTGAAGAGCGGCAGAGAGCGGAATCGGCGCTGCCGCGCCCTGCAGATACCAGCGGGAGTGAGCGCTGGCAGCCGCGACCCTGCCGCAGCATATTCCACGGCGGCGGAAGAAGTGGCGGACAGCGGAGGGACATTTCCCCCTCTATATCGGCCTGTGAATCGGCGGCCGGGACTGCGGCCTCACGAGCCTTGACGGGGGTCCGGTGCCACACAGGACGCCTGGGGAGCAGCTTGCGGACAGTGGGACTGGTGCTGGGCCTACAGTGACACAACGGAAGTCGGCGCCCGAGCTAGGTGAGCCACACCTGGGTCTGGAGGCATGAGGGGAGCGCTGCAGAAGGGAGCTGCAGCTGGTTGCATGGGGCCTTGTGTGAAGTAGTGTGGCTCACTGGTTAGAGGCGGCAGACCCGAGAGCAGAGGACGGCCCGGGACCAGGGTTCGATTCCCGGCGCGGCAGGTTTCTGGACCAGGGTCAGCGGACTCGATAATTCTCTCGCCTCGGTGCCCACTCTGATCAGCGATCACACTCGGCAACTCTGGGCATTAGCTTGCCTCATCTTCACTAACGGCCCCACCAGACCGCCGGGGATGCCTGGTCGCACCCTGGAGATACCCATTAAAGGGACCATCTCTCAGGGAAGCCAGGAAGGGTTTCGCAGCGGTCGAAGCGCCAGGACGCCTACGGGTAGCAGTGCGCTATATAAATGCCAACACATTTACATTTACATTTACATAGCCTGAGCTGGCGCTGGCAGTGGGGCGGCCGCCATTTTGAGGCCTACATCGCTCCACCTAGTCGGCCACAAGCGGAGCGGAGCAGCGTGGGCCCACGGCACCCAAAAGGCTCGGCGGGGGACTACTTTGATTGGCGGCACAGATACCGGGCCATCCAGCTGTGCAGTGGTTGGGTGAGTGGAGAGACAGCGGAGGACGGACACTGCAGCGCCTACCCATGCAGCATTGGCAGTAAGGGGACCTGCATTTTAGGGTCTACTTCTCCCTGCCCCTTGACCGCAAACGGAGCTGCACAGTGAGAGTCCACAGTACCCTGAGGACACGGTGATGGAGTGAGTGAGAGACGGGCGTGGACCATCCGTACCAACCGGAGTGCATCAGCAGGGTGCTCAGAGAGGCCCCGACGCCGAGCAGGGAGGCGACTGCACCAGCCGTTAACAGGGGGCTGGGACATGGCAGCACCCAGACTCAGAAAAGACAAGCCACCGAAGGACAATGGGCAGAAAGACATGCAACAGGCGGCGTCACCAGGCAATGGGAAATCCCCGCACCGCGACGACCCGGAGGGCCCAGCGACCAAGGCTTTCATGCTGGAACTTTTCGCAGCAATCAAAGACGACATCACGGAGCTGCGCTCCCAGCTTGTGTGGGACCTAAGGGAAGTGCGGCGAGATGTGGATGAGGTAGGGGAACGAGTCGCGACACTAGAAGACCATGACCTGGGTACCGCGGAGGATGTGCACAGGCAGCAGCAGGATGTCCTACGCCTCATGGAACAAAACCTGGACCTCCAGGCACATGCGGAAGACTTGGAGAACAGGTCTCGCCGAAATAACATACGGATACGGGCGGTGCCGTGGAAAAGGGAAGGAACAGATCTGCGAGAGTAGGTGGAAGTGCTTTCTCGATACATTCTGAATGACGCAGCACTGCAGGAGGTCAAGCTAGACAGGGTACACCGTGTCGGTCTGCAGCGCAGCCCCAAGGCCCCACCTCCGGGCATTCCGGTTTGTGTCCAGGACTTTCAGCTCAAAGAGAAAATCCTAAGGTTGGGGCAAGACCTCTCCCCCCTTAGAATTTCAAGACCATTGGCCCCCGTTATATCAGGATCTTGCGGCCTCCACCTTGGCCCAACGTAGGAGCTTCCGACCGGTCACTACCTTCCTCCGGGAGCAAGGGGTGCCCTATTCCTGGGGTCACCCATTCAGACTTATCTTTAAATGGAAATCAAAGCTCATCCAGATCCGGTCACTGGAAGCAGCCTGCGAACTCCTGGGGCTGGACCAAACTGGCGGCCCGCCTGACACTGAAGTTTTCCCCTTCCCGGCAACGACGCCGCTCCCAAGAAAGGCAGATGGTCGGCATACCAGAGACATCGCCGAGACTGGACCCCACGGTCACCCGACACGAAAGGGGGGCAGCTGTGGCTTCGGTGGCCCGTGTGACGGAGGCGACAACGGAAGCATGAGATCACTATTCTGAACATACACCCTTGGGCTCACTGGCTGGTGCCGGAGTGGTTCCAGGACACGATCCAGACAGATGTAGAGGGAGATTGGAGGAAGATCGCCTGTTCCATCTATGTGCGTCCTCCCCACCTATTCACCAATCACCTTCGGATGATGGACAATAAGTAGGTTTCGAATTGTTGGATTTACTGTGTTCTTTTTCTTCCTCTTCTTTTTTAGGTCTCGCGAGAATTCAAGTGCTCAAAATCCTCGTGAAACCACGGGCTTTTTGCTGCGGTCTTCGAGTTCACGTGGCCACAGGCACGCACTTTTGGGCCATAAACTTGCATTTCTCCTCCCCCTCCCCCAGGCCGTAGCAGCACTCCTCCCACACCTTTGAAGTGAAGCTTAGCTTCACTTCAAAGGCCCCTGCTGCTTCACACCGTGTCGCATTTCTCCTCCCCCCTCCCCTGCCTTCCCTCCGTCTTGTTTGGGAAGAGGAAGTTAGTCCAAATAGTAATTTCTGTACCTTTGAGACAGTGTACCCGTTTTTAAAAACATCGCACCTCTACTAGCACATTCCTATGCCATGTAGTTTATACTTTTGGACCACTCTTACACCGGAGCTTCATGGTGCAGACTTGTAACACAACAGCAATTAAAAAGAAAACTAAAATTGTAATTTAAACCATCCATGTCACCAATGTTCAAAAACGGAGCTTGGCTTCTTCTCTCTCGAGTTTTCAGAAATAGTCCTGTTTTAAGCTCTGGCCTCTTGAGCCACTGTCCCCTTAAACTATGTTTAACAGGGTGCACCCTCGTCCCCATTTTCTTTTTGAACTCCTGCTTTGTTCATTTTCTATACCTTTTCTAAAGGCACGCTTTTTGTAAATTGCCTCAATTCTAGGTTATGCAAGTGTGTGTCCTTTTAAATGTTTGCTGCGCACTATTGTTTTGTACTGACCATAGCTATATACGGTGTCCTGGTGGATTAAATAGATTGGAATACCAACTACTGCTCAAACGTGAACCGTATGTACAGGATAGCAAACCGTGTAAATGAACCTCAACATACGGTCCGTTCGCACTGCGGATCAATGCCGGTTCAAAGTAAATCGTTTATGGTGATATTAATTTGGGCTTTTACAGAGGACTGGCCTTGACATAAGGGCGCAACAAAAGGTGGTGGTAGCAAGAAGTAAAGTGTCCCAGAGACAGTCAAACAGGGAGCCAAGACCACGGCCCTACTGGCCTTCCAGAGGGCACAGCGTTTCGAGCCCTCTCCCAATTTCAGCTTATACTAGCAGCCTGTGCCCTCCACGTGGCTGTACAGCAATGAAATGGCGAACAGTGTAATTATTAATATTACCCATGAATACTGCGCCTCTATCAGTCTGTTACGTACGGACTTACATGGCTGCGACGTCCGGTGGTTACTGTGATGTGATTACAGAGGCCCGCCGCATCCCTTAGGCCAGCTCCGGACAGGAGCCCACGGGTGGGGGTCACAGGCAGCGAGCGTACCAGCCTGGGCGCAGGGCACGGTGCCCGCTTTTTGCAGGAGCATGGTCGGCTCCACCTGCATTGCAGTAGCTGTCAGCCGGGTGCCCAGCCCCCTTTCCTGGCTGTGTTCGCCGAGCGGCGGCTGCTCACCGCAGAGCGGGAGGGGCAGGAGGACTGGCAGGCGTGCAGCTTTCCAGCAGCAGAGCTCGTTCCTTCGAGGCGCTCGGTATCAGTTTCATCCTTCCTTCACGCGTCCCTTTCACACCGATAGTTTGGGGGTGCTGTGCACGTGACTAGTCATTCATTCATCATTCTTCGACATCTGCGTTCTTTTAGCGTCAATCATTTATTTGACGACCTGTCCCTGCGAGCCAACGGTTCACTCCGCCCTACGTGTGTGAACACGATTAATCCGCTCATTCATTCGTTACCACCTCAGTATTTTCAAACGGTTCTGAATCATGCCACTGAAAAAAAAATGAATAAAAATGAGGTGACCAGACGTTCCGGATTTCACAAGATTATCCAGGTGTCCCGAAGCTGTTCTTAATTTTAAATACATGTCCCGTTTTTTTGTGACTAAGGGCCAGGTCAGAATTACAATTCACAGGTATGCTTTACTTTTACAAGGTCCTCTGAAGTCTGAAATAATTCCAGTAATTTATCTGTCTGTCAGGCAGCACACAAGGAAGTCGGCTGCATGCTTCGAGAGGGAGGATGGAGGACACAAACTTGCAAGGCCATTCAAACAAGCACGGGCGTTGCAAATAGGTCTCCCAGTAGGAAAGTTGGAGCTATTGGTTTTGTAAATGACAAAGCCCTTTATGTTTTTAAAATGAAAACAAAAATAAAAAAGGCATTGTTATTTGCAATTGTTATAGCTCCAACTTTCCTACTGCGAGACCTATTGGCAACGCCAGTGCTTGTCTTTCTTTCTTGGGGTTCTGTTGGGGAGGGGGGGGTGGGGGGGGGGCAGGTTCCAGGTCTGGCGATATGTTTGCTAGCGTGCGTGGTGACTCCCATTAATGCAGGTAGAGCAGGGGGCCCTGGCCCCCGTGAATTGTCTCATGACCCCGACTGAGTTACGGGTCCTCACACTAAATGTGCGAGGGCTTAACCCGGTGAAACGAAAGGCGATACTCTCCCTTCTGGAGGCCTCCAAAACGGACATCTGTCTCCTGCAGGAAACTCATCTTTTGCAAAAGGACTGCTCTAGGATGAGGCCCGCTGCTTCCCACACCAATTCTACTCCTCCTCCCCTACTAAAACGGCCGGAGTGGCGATTTTGGTGGCCCAACGGTTCAAGGGGAAAGTGTTGCAGAAGGGAGCGTTACTGATAGGGAGGCTGCTTGCATATAGATTCTCCCTGGGGGGGTCCACCTTCACGTTGTGCTCCATTTATGCGCCAAACGAAGGCCAAGAGAAGTTCCTCAATACAGCCCTCACAGAGATCGCCACATCACCTGACTGCCATATCCTGGTGGGGGGGAGACTTGAACTTAGTGATGGACACTCTGCAGGACAGGTCGGGGAAAAGATACTCACAGACTGGAGCACTTTCAGCAGAGGGGGTGGCCAGATTGGGAGATATGGGGCTTGTGGACCTATGGCGTAGCCTTCATCCAGGCGAGAAGGGATACACATTACTCGCACACTCACAAAACCTATGCCCACCTCGACCACTTCTTGGTTTCCGCCCCTTTGCGTGTGCTTGCCATGGAAGCGGAGATTGGTCAGACAGGGACGCAGCTTCACTCACCCGTGTTAGCGGTGTTGGCCCTTCCCCTAACATCCCGCACACCTCGCACCTGGAAACTGCGTGACACTCCTGCACCGGGCTGAGGTGGTGGAAAAGCTTAAGGGGACTATTAGCGATTACTTAACACATAACACTACTGACACTTCATTGGCCACTCCCTGGGCGGCGCTCAAGGCAGTCCTTCGGGGGGAATTGATAGCGTATCCGCTGCTGAGAACTCGGAGCGAGCGCTCAAGCGAGAAGAGCGGTCACAGAAAAAACGCGCGAGCTTGAATGCATGCATCAACGTACGGGGGCCCCAAGGGTATGGAGACAGTTGCAACAGCAATTGGCAGCGTTAGACCAGGACCGGGCAGAATACGCCGCACTGAGGGTGCGACACCTATACTACACAGGGGGGGACCAGTGTGGGAGGCTGCTGGGGCGGGCCCTGAGGGAGGTACAGCAGCGCCAAGCGGTTCAGGAGATTAATACACAAGATCGGGGGGTGTTTACAGTAGACGCGGACATTGCCGCAGCCTTCAGCGATTTTTACACTTCCCCTATATTCAGGGTCTCCCTTGGACCCGACGGAAGGCGCGAGCTTCCTGGAGGCCATTCCCCTTCCGTCCCTGACCTCCGAGCAGGCAGAATCCCTAGATCGGCCGATACGACCGGAAGAGGTCATTGCAGCCAATCTCATGCCTCAAATTAGCCAAAGCTCCTGGACCGGACGGATTTTCCGGAATTTTGTATAAGACGTTCTGCGTGCAGGTGGTGCCGTTGCGGACCGCTCTTTTCAATTCTTTTGCGGAGTCTGGGGCAATACCGAGGGTTCTGCTGGACGCTACCATTTCCGTCATTCCCAAACCGGGGAAGGACCGTACGCGATGCGAGGTCTACAGGCCTATTTCTTTACTAAATGTGGACCTCAAACTCTACACTAGTATCCTGGCGACCCGGCTGGAGCCGCTCATGCCTTGCCTGATTGATCCGGACCAAGCGGGCTTCATCCCGGCACGCCAGACAGACAATACAAAAAGGGCGTTGCACCTTATAGAGAAGGCCACCAGGACAGCAGGAGAATATATGTTTCTGGCGTTAGACGCCGAGAAAGCTTTTGACCGCGTTCATTGGCCTTACCTGGAGCAAGTGCTGGTCAAAGAGGGGCTGGGCGTTAAATTTCGCACATGGCTCTTAACTGTTACTCGTTTCCCACAGCGACGGTCAAAGTCAACGGACATTTCTCGCCTAGTTTTTCAATCGAGCAGGGCACGAGGCAAGGGTGCCCCCTGTCGCCCCTACTCTTTGCCTTATACATGGAGCCGCTGGCCCAGAGGCTGCGGCTCGACCCAGAGGTGCGTGGCATTAAAATCGGGGCCTACACACATATCAGCCTTTATGCAGATGACATTCTCCTGTCACTCTCCTCCCCAAAAACTTCTCTACCTGCTTGCATGGAAGGCCTCGATGCCTTCGCTAGAGTTTCGGGCTTTAAAGTCAATATGACCAAGTCAGAAGCGTTGGATCCCTCCTTAGACGCACACACTCTCGCTTGCCTTCAGACTAGCTTTCCATTCCGGTGGTCACAATCGGCAGTCCCCTATCTGGGAATCCAACTCTCCCCTACATTGCAGGACAGCGTCCGGGTCAACTATACACGACTGAGCGCCCTTATTCGCAAAGAGCTGAACCGCTGGAAACATCTGCCGATGTCGTGGTTGGGTATGGTAGCAGCCGTCAAGATGACAGTTCTGCCCCAAACTCCTTATTTATTCCGGGCCATCCCTCTTCGGCCCCGCCAGACACAATCCGAACTGGCGCACTTCGTTTGGAATGGCAGAAAACTAGACTGAAACTCAGACTAGCTATGCTGCCACCCGAAGAGGGAGTTGTGGGACTGCCGGACCTCCTCTTGTATTATCAAGTGACGCAACTGAGAACCCTGGTCGAATGGAGCCGGTGGGAGACGGAGAAACAGTGGCTGTTTCAAGATCAAGCCATAGCGGGCCGTCCACTCCAGGAGATTCCCTTTCTCCGTAAACAGCACAGACCCCCTAATCTTTATGCCTCCTTCATTACAAGAGTGCCACTGGAGGTGTGGGATAGCACCAATGTTAAACATGAGTTGACCACTTTCCCATCCCCACTTACACCCTTACTGGAGAATCCAGACTCTCCCCCGGACCGGACATAGTCGCTTACGAGCGGTGGCGCCCGGGGGCTGTAGAGTCCTGTTCCACATGCACAATACCGATGAGGTCATTCCTTTCGAAACGTTTAAGCAGGACTATGGCCTGCCGGTGACAGAACATCTCAGTTATCTACAAGCGCGGCACTGGGCTCTTAGGTGACGGCAGCCAGGCGATTGCGACCCTACGAATACTGGCTGATCATGAAAAAAACTGATAAACATCTTATCTCGGACCTCTACTGCATGCTGTTAGACCGCTACTCCTTTGTCTATAACTCCGGTAGAGCCCGTTGGGAAAGAGAACTAGGACGCACGCTCAGCGCCAAAGAATGGGATGGTATATATTACCGCGCGCATCATTCCGCCTATCACATGGGCTTAACCGACACACTCACCAAAATAGTCACCTATTGGTACTACACACCGGTGCGCCTGCACGAAATGGATCACAACAGGGAGGCGACATGCTGGCGCGGCTGTGGGGAAGCGGGGTCCTTGGTGCATCTCCTCTGGGACTGTGTACGCCTTCAGGGATACTGGAAGTCTGTCTTAGGTGAGGTCGATGCTCATTTTGACACAGAAATCCCGAGATTCCCAGCATATGTGTTACTGGGCCTTTTTAACCCCATCACGTACCCTCTGAGGTAGCGGAGGGGCAGACGGATTACCATCGCCATTGGATCCGCATTGCAGAACATCTTGGCCCTTTGGCGTACCACACATGTTCCTTCCTTCCAGGGGTGGCTTTCGCGACTGTGGGCAGTGTTGGGTATGGAGAAATTGTCACTGATCAAAGCAGGGGAGGGGGCAGAGTACGTGGAGCTGTGGCAACCATTCCTGTCCATCCTAGCCACGGAGTTCAGAGAAGTCACGTGCCCTAGGTACTTACGCCTCCTACAACTATCGCACACGGAGACCTGCTGAATTGGGGAGGGGAGGGCTCACTACTATAGAGTAAGAATCGGACCTGGACCTGGGGTGGGGGGGGGGGGGGGGGGGGGGGGGGAGCGGGAAAGGTGTGGGGGGGGGGGAGCGGGAAAGGTGGGGATGGGGTTCAGGTGGGGATGGGGTCATATGGCCACGTTCCTTATTCCGTGTTAGTAACGCTAGTGGTACACAGAGTGGAGAACACCTGCTGGAGCCATGCAAAGCACTTACAGAACACCTGAATTATGCATGCTCTACCCCACATCACGTAGTCTGGTTGGTTGGTGGGGAGGGCGATGGGTGCGGGGACTGAGATTGCAGCTGAGGTGCATTTACTTCCTGTTACCTCGCATGCTGATAGAATATCGCTCCGAATGTTCCGTCCACCCTTTCCCTCTCCAATTTAAGACGCGGCCGGCCCCTTGGGGTTGTAGGCGGCATGCTGTGTTTAATAATTATTGTACCACCAGTCTTGAAATGGCATATACGGACGTACGTAGTTGAGCCGGCCCGTTGGGTTGTAGGCGTGCCTTGTTCTGTTTTTTCTGACTGTTCTTTTCTAATTAACAGATTTAATACTAAAGTTGTAGGTACCCACACTCGCTCATCGTGTGTAATGCCAAATTCAAATACATTCAACAACCACACAGAGCATTTTCAGCTTCTGACAAAAGTAATAATATATTCCCAGGTGCCGACTAATCATGCCACCGCATCTTGACTGATCTCCAACACATGCTGTGGGGTTGCTGTCCCTGATTGATTACTGGTCTGAAGACACCCAATGTCCAGCTAAAGTCATAAGCCAATGTGGCTTGAAATGCCTTGAGATTTACACTTTCGGCATTTTCAAACACACTAAAAGCAACAGAACTGATGCAAGTTTCATTGGCTTGGCCTTTTTTCTTACCAGGAAGGCCAGAACAAGAAAATGGAAAACTATCATCCTCCACATTTACTGCTTGGTGCCTGTCCACTTTACAGAAGGCTGAAGCAGAGAGCAGCGCGCCCTGCGGGTAGAGGAAATTAGAACCCAGAGAACATTTCAGATCTCCAACAAGTGGGATGAAATGCTACAAGGCCACTGTAAACATCGGGAGCACCACTAATTGCCTCGGAGCATGGCTATCTCCTGCCTTTGCAAGATGTGGGCGATACAAGTCCAACCTAGCACCTGAAGCCAGCGCAGATATACGTATCGCAAGTGCTTATGGTTCTCAAGCGCGATCTGTCGCACCCGGCAAGCCCCATACATAGAACTTGCAATGCCTCAAATGTATTTATTTTGCATCATGCTTCCTCACGTGCTGCAATTAGTTTATGCAAATAGTTTATTTTAGTTAACCTGTTGAGCGCCTTGTACTGGCACAGTGTTATTGTTCTGTGATGCACGCCTCGTCACATGCACATTAAAAATGTTTTAAAGTTACTAAATATATCCGCTTAAACCGGATAACTGCATGGCATATTTTCATGAACAGAATGCCTTTTGTTACGACTTTGAAACCGTAAAATATATCAAAATGCTTATGAAGATAATTATAGAAAATGATGTACACCTAGGACCACAGTGGTACATAATTAACACCTTGACATGAATATTCACCTTGGGGAATGGCTTTCTGCTCTTCTAAAACAAAACAATCTGGCTGAGACTGCAAAGCTCCTTCCCTGCTGCATTTTTTGAAAAGCTTGTATTCTAGAACCAATTCGGAGGCTGACTGGGCACTTACGTAATCTTCAAACTTGGTGATTTCCTCCTCCAGGATGTCTGTTCCAACCTTGTCGTCCTCCACCACACACTGGATCTGGAGCTTCTTAATGCCGTAACCAACCGGAACCAGTTTGGAGGAGCCCCACAGCAGGCCGTCCATCTGAACCGTCCTCACGCACTCCTCCAGCTTCGCCATGTCCGTTTCATCATCCCACTTAAGACAAGAAATGAAAAAAAAAACTTAGCAAGACAGCATGGTGCCCGCGAAACACATACAAACTCATGTAGCACTGAAAGGACATCCCTCGTTATAGAGGTTATATTAAGTCATCAACAGAGCCAATTAGTAGTAAATGACAGACAACTGCCGCCTTGTGACACCCACATGGCAGATAGAGGAAAGAGGGGTTAAATCTGTCCATCTAGGCAGCATTACATCAATATCCTGATATCATGCCTGGTGGCAGAGGAGAAATGCAGAAAATCACATGAAAAGCAGAGGACACCTGTGAGGCTCACCAGGATATCACCACCCAAAGGTTTTAGAACCCAAGGTAGCTTCAGACTCTTTGCAGGGTCTGCCCTCCCTGCCACAGCTGCATATGAAGATTTCATAGTGACAGCAGAATCAGCCTACTAACCCAGGTGTCTCAACTACACAAAGGGAAAAGACAATGCTACAAAACTGGCAGGCAAACAGCAAAGAACACGGGATGCAAGCTTACCGGTTTGACGTCGAGGAGGATAGAGGACTTTGCAATAATGCCTGGTTTCTTGGACTTTTTCTCGGCGTACTGGCGCAGCCTCTCTTCTCGGATTCGCTCAGCCTCTTCATCTTCTTCTTCATCACTGCCAAAGAGGTCAATGTCGTTATCATCGTCTTCTTCCGGAGCAGCAGACACTTCAACTTTCTTCACCACTGGAGCAGAAGGCTGAAATATTTACAAAATACATACATCTGTAGACTTCAGAAAGCGTCAATGTGTCCTATCAACAGAAAATTGTGGACTTCTCACATAACCCCATTATTTTATAAGGCAGAAATTGTGATCTTATCTGGCCATGCTGGAACACTCTTCCGATGGAAAGGCAAAGCTCTGATGGGATAGCTCATAAATGTTAGGCTAATTAAGTCATAAGGAAATTGGTACGACCTGTACCAGGTAAAGTGGAAACATGAACACAAAAAGAATTTGGCGTCTTAATCAAAAGGTTACAATGCTACAAAGCAAAAAGTTCATATCCTGGACTGACTATTAAAAATAACACAGTATTATCAATGTGGGCAAGAATCCTTCAAGTGATTAGCCAGGCTGAACAGCAAACAAACTGGGTGCAGCCCATTAACATTTCAGGAACTCACCAGGGCATTAGTGGTGGGTGGCGCGGGCTGGCGAGAGACCGGGGATTTCTCAAGTGCTGCGAGACGAACCTCAAGCTTTGAGAACGCCAACTGCAGATCTTCAACAACTGCAAACAAACAGGGAGAACATTACTACACAACCTGCAAGGACATCACATCAATGCAGACTGTTGCATTGCATGGCCTAGGCCGCTTCAACAAGGGGGAGGGGTGCGGCAAAAATCAAAACCTACAGAGGGTACAGACTACTCACGGAGTGCAGAAGGAGGCCATCTAACATGTAGCACTTTTCAATGCGATTTTTGGACCAAGAGGAACAAAGAAGGAACCACTAGGTACACATCTGGGACGACAGTAGAAAGTGATCCAAAGATGATTTAACAAGCAATCTATGAAACTGATGCGGTTAGTTCTACTAATAAAAGCCCTTACAATTGGCACCATATGCAGCACCACAGAGAAAAGATTGTATAAGCAATAATGCAGTGACCTGCACAATGTAAGCGGCCATGCCAACTTTCTGTACAGTTAACATTTGAAGGCAGAAACTGCAACAGTGCTTTTTCTCTGGCAGCTCCAAAGGTCTCAGTCCAGTCTCTCCTGGTCAGGCACTGGTGCACTACCTGTTACACACCAATCTAAGCCATACTTTTTACAATAAATAACATAAGAGGAGGTTGTAGAATGGTTGCAGAAGGACCTCTTGAAGAATCTTGGCAGCAACATTAGATACTGCAGGAATGGAAGATTTCAGAGCAAAAGATTTTTTATAAAGTTCATAATGTTAGCACAGCCATCTGCAAACCTGCAAAGGCAGGTGTCAGAAGCCCCACATCACTTCAAAGCTCTTTCCAATGAAGGGGCCTACCTTTGTGGAGTGACTGGTTCTCGAGCTCCAAATGGGCAACTCTGGTGATAAGGTCACTAGGCTCTCCACCTGGTCCCGCAGGAGGAGCCGCGCTCTGCAACGAATAAAAATGCCAGTGAGCACAAATATACACTACTTGTTCCCTTTACTAGGTCACAGACGCAATCGCCAACATGGAATCGGGCCCTGAAGACAAGTACAGATGGAGGAGGGGAAATGAAAGATGATTATGAGCCAAGCCTTGCTTGGTTTCTAGAAGGGTTAAAACAAAATTATGAACATGCAATATGGAGTAGTAAGATCTAAAAGAATGTTTAGGTTGCGCACTCCACTCAAGCGTACTCTTCACCCACTCTTGCACAACACTTGTACTGAAAACATCCGTACATTCTAGGGAAGGTAGACGCTACCAAGAACCTAATTTTGACTGAGCCTCTGTCTGATAACGTAATACTGCCAAGAGGCTAGCAATGGCATTAGATTCTTTGGGCGCTACTGAAAACAGTAACAATGCATCTGAAGTTTTTTTTATGGCTATCCTAATCAATCTAATTTTAGTTATTTGGGGAGGTCTATAGCACAGCATAACATTTACAAGATCTCACAGCGGACTACCATGAAAACAGTTTTGAGCTAGGCTAATTTTCACTGTCATTTGGCTTGGAAAGAGTTGGATATGTGGGCAATAGATAGACTTCTTAGGATAATGAATACAAAGTTTGCTTAGTAAAAGCATTTGTTACAACACTGTAAACTGTACAAGACTATTTCATAACATTTTCTTCTAGATAATCGAGATTTATTAAGACAAGCTTTGCCTCCGTGTGCCACTTTTAAGTGTCAGGTCTTAGTGTTGTCTACAATTGTAGGGTTGTCGGCCTTCTTAAGCCAAAATATATTGATTCGAAGTTTAATGAATGGTTTGCAGTTAAGCTAGGAGAGACAGTGCTGATTAGGGCGGTTAGCCCAAAACCGGTCCCAGGATGCGTGTTTCCGATCCAGGGAAGACATGGCTTGGAAGTTTGGGCTGGACTGTTCCCATGAGGCACAGGGTCCGACTGATTTGCACATAGCTGTGTCTGAACTGGGGTGGCAAGTGAGCTAAAGAATGATGGGTTCAACCCAGATCTGTGACTGGAGGGGGGAGGGAGAGTGTCTGAAAAGTTTCAGCGTTCCGTCCATCATCTCCTTGTGTTTGCAGTCAGGAGACCACTCATATTTCATGCTATAGAAGGGCAAGTGGATGTTCTTGCCTTGTGTTCATGTTAGATGCATTTCTTCACAAGTATGCAGGAGTGCTCGTTTTCTGCCGCCTCTTCCCTAAGCAAAGTGCGGAATGGGGCTCTGCTCTGATGGTGCTGCAGGCCCTCACCTCGGTGGTGATATGCCTTCCATGATCCTTCTTGAAAACAGAGTAGGCAAGTTTTTTGGGGGAGTGGGCAGGAAGCAAGGAGTAGAGTGGGAGAGGGAGGAAAGCCTTCCCAAGCAGCCCCAGCATAGTATGGAGGAGCGGAGGATCAAACGGGAGTGGGCAGTGCCTGGTGCGAACTGTAGCCCTATACCCATTAGTTCAAGCACAGGTGGGTAGATCATCCCGGGGGTAGAGATGCTGGCTCACATTAAGTTGCTTAAATATTGCCAGCCAGAAATAGTAGTCTTGACAACCTTTTTCTGTGCTCTTGCTGTACTATGTAGGTCCCAATTATCTCCACCCACTACACTAGAGCCAGGACTTCACCCTGCGCTTTGGAAATGCACCTACATCCTGTCCTGGAAACGAATTTAAAATTTCAGGAATCTGGCTTAATTCAACCCTTTGGGCCTCTATCTCTCCAACAAGGCCTGAATAACATCAGAGGTGTTCTCTTAAGCTACCATATGGCACTTCCATTAATAGCAAAGGGGGGAGTTCACTTAAGTAACTGCCGTTAGGACAGTGCACCTCGATCAACAGATACAAAGAGGGAGTGCCGGACTGTTTGTACCACTGAAGAGGGCGCGCCAGACCGTTTGTACCACTGAAGAGGTGCCGCAAAAGGAATATGCTACTTAACAGTATGCATCTGTTCTTGGCATGTAGAGCTGCAAAATGTACACCTTAGCATTAATCCGCCACCTGGTGTTGGGCTTGGATGATTGCAGGTTGTGGTCTTGGAAGAAGTCTTTGCAGTCCTGAGATAGGTGACTCCTCCCTTGGACAACAGTACGCATGGGCATCGACTCCATCCTCAGATTGTTTTTCGCCATGATGGGAAATGGAGTTAGTAGAGATACAGTAAGAAAAGTATGTCCATGCGTGTGCATCTAAGTAAGATGAAAAAACTGGAACAGATACAAGTCCCGGGGAGGCGGGAGGGCGTGTACATTCTGCAGCTCTACATGCCAAGAACAGATGCATACTGGTAAAGTAGCATATTCCGTTCGAGGCATATGAGCTGCAGATTGTGCACCTTAGCATTGATATGTGCAGCAGTGTCTCCCCTTAGCGGTGGTCACCTGTATCTGATGCAGTTGTCTGAAATAAAATCTTAACAGCTTGGCCTACTGCAGCTTGCTGCTTTGCTTGCATATCCACACAATAGTGTTGAGTGAAGGTATGTGGTGTAGACCATGTAGCTGCCTTACATATGTCCTCTAATGGTACATTTCCTAAGAAGGCCATAGTGGCTCTTAGCTTGCGAGTAGAATGCGCTCTAGGAAGAACGGTTAGTGTACGTTTAGCTTTAGCATAGCATATTTGTATACACTTTACAATCCACCTCGCAATCCCACCTTTGGCGATGGGGTTGCCTTTATGAGGAGAGAAAGCTACAAACAATTGTTCTGTCTTCCTAAAGGATTTTGTTCCATCTACGTAGTATAAAAGAGTCTGGGTTTTGAAAAAACACAGGTAACTCGACAGATTGATTTATATGAAAGGAAGTAATGACCTTTGGAAGAAATTTTGGATTGAATGTAAGAACCACTTTGTTAGTGTGTATTTGAAAACATGGTTCTTGTATTGTGAAAGCTTGTATTTCACTTACTCTTCAAAGAGGTAATGGCAACAAGGAAAGCTGTTTTCCATGTTAAAAATTGCAGTTCACATTTATGTAAAGGTTCAAACTCAGGACCCATGAGCCTTGTGAGTACAATATTTAAGTTCCACACTGGAGAAGGTGGTAACCTTGGTGGGATTATTCTTTTTAATCCCTCCATGAATGCTTTAATTGCTGGTACTCTAAATACAGACCGGTGCTGTCTGTTTTGTATTTATGCTGCAATGGCTGCAAGGTGCAGGCGTATGGAAGAGTATGCCAAGTTAGACCTATGTAAATGTAAAAGGTAAGGAATATGGTACGTACCAGTATGCATCTGTTCTTGGCATGTAGGGCTGCTGACATTCATATCCGTGCATAGATCGCCGCCTAGTGTTGGGTCCGGATGATTGCACATTGTTGTCCTGGAAGAGTCTTCGAAGTATCACGAGATAGTGCGCATGGGCATCCTCTCCATCCTCAGATTGTTTTTCGCCATTGTGGCAGAGATGGAGTGTATACAGTAAGTGATGACCATGCCTGAGAATTATTCTGAGTGCTACAGCTGCGACAGGCACCGGGGAGGAGGGTGGGCGATATGAATGTCAGCAGCCCTACATGCCAAGAACAGATGCATACTGGTAAGTAGCATATTCCGTTCGAGGCACGTGGGCTGCTGAATTCATATCTGTGCATAGAATAAATAGCAGTTACCTCCTTATCGGCGGTTGCCCGTGCTAGCTGCAGCAGTCTGAAAGAGAGTTCTGAGAACAGCCTGTCCTACAGCAGCTTGCTGTTTGGAGTGTACATCTACGCAGTAGTGTTTGGTAAATGTATGTATGGTGGACCATGTGGCTGCTCTACATATATCCTCTAGAGGAATGTTACCCAGGAAAGCCATGGATGCCCCTAGCTTGCATGTGGAATGCGCTCTTGGGGGAACTGTTAAAGTGCGTTTAGCTTTCTGATAACAGATTTGAATGCATTTAACTATCCACCTGGCTATACCTGATTTGGAAATAGGGTTGCCTTTATGTTGTGGAGAGAAGGCAACAAACAGTTGTTTAGTTTTGCGAAAGTCCTTTGTCCTGTCGATGTAATACAGGAGAGCTCTTGACATCTAAGGTGTGCAGTGCTCTGTCTGCCACTGAGTCAGTGTTTGGAAAGAAAACTGGCAGTTCAATGTTTTGATTAATGTGGAACTGCGAGATCACCTTTGGCATGAACTTGGGGTTGGTGCGCAGCACCATCCTATTAGCATGAATTTGCAGGTAGGGCTCTTGAATTGTGAGGGCTTGAAGCTCGCTGACTCTTCGCAGCGATGTGATGGCTATTAGAAAGGCCACTTTCCAAGTAAGAAACTGTATCTCACAAGAATGAAGAGGGTCAAAGGGGGGTCCCATGAGCCTGGTGAGAACGATATTTAGATTCCAGACAGGCGAAGGAGGGTGTCTGGGAGGGATCACTCTTTTAAGGCCTTCCAAAAAGGCCTTGATGGCAGGCACCCTGAAGAGTGAAAGGTGCTGTCTGTCCTTAAGATAAGCGGCTATAGCAGCCAAATGTATCCTGATGGAACTATACGCTAGGTTGCATTGATACAGATGCAGTAGGTAACATATGATGTTCTGCGTGGATGCATCTAGCGGATTAATGTCATTGTTGGAACAGTAAATGACAAACCGTTTCCATTTGGCTGCATAGCACGCCCTGATCGTAGGCCGCCTTGCCTCTCTGATGATGTTCATACACTCAGGGGGCAAGTTGAGGTAGCCAAACTATGACCTCAGGAGCCAGATCGCTAGGCTCAATTGTTGAGGATCTGGGTGCTGAATGTCTCCATGGCTCGGAGTGAGGAGGCTGGGAGTGAGGCGTAGCCGTTGGTGAGGCACCACTGAAAGTTCCAGGAACGTGGTGTACCAAGCCTGCCGTGCCCACGTTGGAGCAACCAGGATGAGCTTCATGGAGTGCTGTCGCAGTTTGCGCGCCACCAGCAGTATGAGTGGGGCTGGGGGAAAAACGTACGCAAATCTGCCTGACCAGTTCTCCATATCGCATTGCCCTGAGACTGCGGGTGTGGGAACCTGGCGGCGAAGCTTTGACATTTTGCGTTCTCTTTTGTGACGAAGAGGTAGATCTCTGGATGACCCCACTGCTGGAAGTATGGCTGGAGTACAGAGGGGTGGATTTTCCACTCGTGCATCTGATGACTGTGCCTGCTGAGCAGGTCCGCCATCTGGTTGTCTACTCCCGGGAGATGCTCCGCCATGAGGAAGATGTTCCTCTGAATGGCCCACTTCCACATGCTCTGGGCTAGGTGAGATAGTTGCGGGGAGTGTGTGCCTCCCTGTTTCTGGATGTAATACATGGCAGTCATGTTGTCCGTCCGGATCAACACGACCTTGTTGCATAGGTGCAACTTGAACGCTTTCAGTGCCATGAAGATTGCCATCAGCTCCAACAGGTTGATGTGCATTTTCCGCTGTTGTGTTGTCCATAGTCCCTGCACCGTGTAGTGGAGGACATGCGCTCCCCAACCCTGGAGAGATACGTCCGCCGTTAGCACTATTTGTGGGACAGGCTCTTGGAACGGTCGTCCCCTGCAAAGGTTTTGTGGATTCGACCAATGCAGAAAGTTGTAAGCACGACCGGTCACCAACACTAGGTCTTTTAGATGCCCATGAGCCTGGTTCCACTGTTGCGCTAAGCATTCTTGAAGGGGTCGCATGTGCAGCCTCGCGTGCGGGACTATGATTATGCAGGATGCCATCATACCGATCAGTTGCATGAACACCTGCGCTGGGAGTGATTGTTGAGGTCTGAACCTCCCAATGAGTAGCTGCATGCAGTCGACCCTGGCAGAGTTCGGCTGCGCTGTTGCGGTCAGTGTTCAAGGTTGCCCCTAGGTATTGTCGCACATGGGCTGGCTGCAGGTGTGACTTTGTGTAGTTGAGTGAGAACCCCAGACTGTGAAGGAGGTGAATTGTGCGCGACATGTGGCTGGCACACTGCTGGGCCGACTTGGCCTGAATGAGCCAGTCGTCCAGGTAGGGATAGACGTGAACATGTCTGCGAAGGTGCGCAGCCACGGTCGCTAAGCACTTGGTGAACACTCTGGGGGCAGCGGTGACCCCAAAAGGCAGAACCTTGAATTGGTAATGCTGACTGTTGATGGTGAACCTGAGATATTTCTTGTGACTTGGGTGAATGGGAATGTGGAAATATGCATCCTTGAGGTCCAGTGTCGCTAGGAAGTCGCCCTGACTGAGCAACGGCAGGACCTGCTGTAAGGTTAACATATGAAAGTGTTCTGAAAGGATGTATTGGTTGAGGGGTCTGAGGTCTAGAATGGGCCGCAGGGATCCGTCCTTTTTTGGGATTAAGTATAGAGAGTACACCCCTGTACCTTGCTCTTCTGCAGGCACGAGTTCTATTGCCCCTTTTTGCAGCATGGAGAGTACTTCTTGCTGCAATAAGTGCATGTGCTCTGCGGACATAGGACGGTGCCTTGGGGGTATGTGTGTGGGGGGGCGGGGGGGGGTAGGTTAGTTCTAGGCAATAGCCGTAACGGATAAGTTGTCTCACCCACCTGTCCGTGGTAATGCTTTCCCAGACTGGCAGGAACTGCTGGAGTCTTCCCCCGACAGGTGTTAGATGGTCGGGGGGCAGTGACAGGGCATCACTGTTGGGAGCAGAGGATCTGGCGTTATTGCCACATCCTCTGCCTTTGGCGCTGTTCCCACGGTATCCACCCCTGGCATTCTTTGTGTAGGTGGATTGCGTGCTCCCTTTGGTGTACTGCGCCTGCTGTAAAGCCTGTCCTCTAGAGGCTCCCCTATTACCGGAGCGACGAAAGGAACTGCCCCGAAACTGCTGAGATTGCAGAGCCCCCATGGATTTGGCTGTCTCAGTGTCTTTCTTTATTTTCTCGAGTGTTGTGTCTACCTCGGGACCAAAAAGGAAGTCCGGGTTAACCGGCTGATTGAGCAGAGTAGTTTGAATCTCGGGCTTGAAACCAGAGATGCGGAGCCATGCGTGACGTCTCAGCATCACACTAGTGTTTATGGCCCTAGCTGCTGTGTCTGCTGCGTCCAGTGCGCACTTGATGGACGCATTAGAAATCAATTTCCCCTCTTGTATAATCATCTCTGCTCCCTCCTTGTACATATCAGGCAGGTGTTGCAACAACTGTTCTAGTGTGTCGTAGTGTGCCCTGTCGTATCTAGCCAACAGGGCCTGTGTATTGGAAATCCTCCAAATATTTGTAGCCTGTGCTGCGACTCGTTTCCCTGACGCCTCTAGAATCTTTGATTCCTTGTCCGTAGGCGGAGCGTCACCACTGGTTTGTGAATTTGCCCTTTTGCGGGCATTTGCCACCACAAGTGAGTCCAAGGGGAGCTGGCCTTTGATGTAGGTGGGGTCCACTGAAGCAGGCCTGTACTTTTTCTTAATACGTGGGTTAATAACCCTAGCTTTTGTGGGTTCCATGAAGATGTCCGCAGCATGCTTGAGGACCCCTTTAAGCATAGGCAAAGTCTTAGTGGAACGTTCAGAGGTGGAGAAAGTGTCAAACAAGAAATCTTCGTCCACTGGCTCCGCATGCATCTCCACGTCATGGTTGAGTGCTGCCCTTTCTATCAAAGCGTTAAACGCCGCCGTGTCCTCTGTTGGCGATGTTTTGACGTTATAGGACTGGGCGTCCGGTGCAGCATGTGGATCATCAGGGTCCACAGATTGATCTATAGCCTCAGAACACTGTTGTGGTTCATCCTGATCAGTGTCAGCATTATAAGCGTAGGCCATTTGACCATAGTCTTCACCCATGTCCTCCTCACTCCGTGCTGGAGAATATGCCATTTGCTGTGAATAGTCCTGAACGTGCTCGAAGAGAATGGTGAGGTGGCAGAGTCCTTCTTCCGTTTGAGAGGAATTTTGTAACCCTCCAAGGGATGTTCAGGCGCGATCTTCCGCTTGTGGATGGTCAGCCTGCCTGATTCCGCGTCGATAAAGAGTTTCGACTGGTTGTCGTACGAGGGTTCGTGGAAAACCACTCCTTCTGTGGCGGGCTTCGAAGGCGTCGACGACGTTTTGGAAGGGTCGGCGCCTTTATGGAGTTAGATTTGCTTTGCCCGAGCCGTTGGCGGAAGACCGAACTTGATCGGAGTCTGTCTGACGGTTTTGGAGCTTGATGTGGTAGTCTAGCTGCTTTAGCACTTGAGGAGGCCGCTTGCTGGATGGCGTCGACCCGAGCTCCCGGCGTGCAGCATTCCCTGCCTTGGGCGTCGACGAGACCTGCTGTTTCGGGTCTGCTTTGGCTTTTGGCTCGAGGTGCTTGCTGAGCAGTGGCTTGAGTCCTGTGATTTTCGGCTAGACTGCCTTCTTCGACTGGAGGCCTTTGGCCATGTCGCCATGTTTGTGCGTGAACGTAGACGTCGTCGAGGTGCCGTGTTTGCTGGTTGAGCTCTGCTTCGACGCTCCAGTCTTCGAGGCGACAGGTACTTTCGGCGCCGAAGGGTCGTCGATAGCCTTTGACATCGTCGCCGAACCGACCACCATCTTAAGTAGTTTCGGTTTCGATTTATGCTCCGTTGGTTTCGGTTTCGATTTAGAGGAATCGACCGATGGCTCCTTAGATGTGTTCTTAGCCTGGCTTGGATGCGGGGCTACAGAACGTGTAGAAAGATCTTGGCTAAGGCCTTTCGGCGATGCCTCGACTTGAGCCGAAGGGAGCGTAATGTCAGTTATAGGCCCCGCTACTGCGGTTGGGCCTGGCTAATCGCTGGAGTCGTCAGACGGCTCCGATGGCCCCTTAGTCGTCCCCTACCTCGACGATGTCTTCTTCGTGGACGTATTCTTCAGCTTGCTCGTCCATCTCGAAGTTGGAGTCATGCTCAGACGCCGGTTCCGACCGTTCTTTGGGAACCTCTTCATCATCTTCTTCTACATCTTCGACGCCTTCCTCGTCACCCGCCTCGAAGATGTTGATCGGCTCGGGCACCGACTGCTGCGCCGACTGCCTCGCTGCGCGCCGAAGTTTAAGCGTCTTCTTGGAGCGGAACTTCGAGCAGGCCATACAGCTGGCCTCGTCGTGCTCGGGGGACGAACACTTATTGCAGACTGGGTGCACATCGATGTGGGGGTATTTGGAATTACAGACGGGGCATCGTTTGAACGGGCTCCGTTCCATCGTCGTCGTAGTCTGGCCTTTGGTGTCGAAAGCGAGAATCAGCTTCCGACGTCCGGTTTGAAGAACTGGAAAAGAAACAGGCACCGAACGAGACAATACCGACGCTTCGGAGGCCTTAGGAAAGAGTTAATACAAAGTTTCCGAACTAGAGTCGAGAAAGTACATCCGAACCCAATGGCGGAAAAAAACAATCCGAGGATGGAGAGGATGCCCATGCGACCTCCCGTGATACTTCGAAGACTCTTCCAGGACAACAATGTGCAATCATCCGGACCCAACACTAGGCGGCGATCTATGCACAGATATGAATTCAGCAGCCCACATGCCTCGAACCATATGATATTCTGGATGGAAGCGTCCAGTGGATCTATGTGATTATTCTTACAATAAATAGCGAATCTTTTACATTTGGCTGCATAACACGCTCTAGTAGTGGGTTTTCTAGCCTCTTTAATGATATTCATACAGTCTGGTGATAGGTTTAGATACCCAAACTAAGACTTCAGGAGCCAGATCGCCAAATTCAGTTGGCTGGGATCTGGATATCTGATTTCTCCATGGTTCTGTGTGAGCAGAGATGGTGTGAGTCGTAGCTTTTGATGCGGAGCTATAGACAGGTCTAGTAGTGTGGTGAACCACGGTTGGCGTGCCCACGTGAGAGCTACCAGTATCATTGTGAGAGACTGCTGTCTGATCTTGCGCACTACTAGTGGAATGAGTGGGAGAGGCGGAAAAGCGTATGCAAATCTGCCTGACCAGTTCATCCATATTGCACTGTCTTCTGACTGTGGGTGTGGAAACCTGGCGGCGAAGGCTGGGCATTTTGCGTTTGTGAGTGGCAAACAGATCTGTGTGTGGATTCCCCCCATCTTTGAAAGAATGGCTGATGAACTTGTGGATGTAGTTCCCATTCGTGAATCTGTTGTGCTTGTCGACTTAACAGATCTGCTATCCGATTGTGTACTCCTGGAAGGTGCTCTGCTAGCAGATGTATGTTTTGAGGAATGGTCCATCTCCAAATGTTCTGCGCAAGTTGGGACAGTTGCAGAGAGTGTGTCCCCCCTGTTTTTGTATAAAGTACATGGCTGTCATATTGTCCGTCCGGATTAAGACAGCTTTGTTCTGAACTTTTAGCTGGAAAGTTTGGAGTGCTAGAAAAATTGCTAGCAGCTCTAGATGGTTTATATGGAACCTTTTCTGTTGAATGGTCCATTGTCCTTGAGTTGTGTGATGTAAGAGATGGGCTCCCCACCCTGTGAGGGATGAGTCTGTTGTAAGCACTACCTGTGGAACAGGCTCTAGGAACGGCCGCCCCTATTTCAGATTCTTGGTGTTCCACCACTACAGAGAGCGATGTGTGCGGCTGTCTACCAACAACAGGTCTTTTAGTTGACCTTGAGCTTGGTTCCACTGTTGTGCTAAGCACTCTTGAAGGGGACGCATCTGCAGTCTTGTGTGTGGTACTATGAAGACGCAAGATGCCATCATGCCTATTAGTCTCATGAACATCCTGGCTTGCAGAGACTGCTGGTGTTGAAACTTGGTGACTAAGGCTTGAATGCTCTGTATCCTGGCTGTACTGGGATACGCTAGAGCTGTGGACGTGTTTATTCTAGCCCCTAAATACCGATGTCTGTGAGGACTGCAGGTGCGACTTGGTGTAGTTTATTGTAAACCCTAAGTTGTGCAATGTTTGAATCGTCTGCTGTTTGTGCTGGACACACTGATTAAACAGTTTTGCTTTTATTAGCCAGTCGTCTAGATAAAAGACGACATGTACATGTTGCCTCCTGAGATGTGCTGCTCCCACTGCTAGGCACTTTGTAAATACTCTTGGTGCCGTGGTTACCCCAAATGGAAGGACTTTGAACTGATCGTGTTGTCCTTCTAGAACAAATCTTAGATACTTTCTGTGAGCAGGATGTATGGGGATATGGAAGTAGGCGTCCTTTAGATCTAGTGTTGTAAGGAAGTCACCCTGTTGTAGCAGTGTAAGTACTTGTAGTAGAGTGATCATATGAAAATGATCTAATTGTATGTAGCTGTTATGGGGCCGGAGGTCGAGGATTGGTCTCAGTGTCCCGTCTTTTTTGGGAATTAGAAAGTACAGCGAGTAACCTCCCATTCCTTGCTCGTCTAAAGGAACTATTTGAATAGCTTGTTTCTGTAGAAGTGATAGTACTGCTTGTCGAAGCAGAGTGAGATGGTCTGTAGACATTGGATGCTGTCTTGGAGGTATGTTCGGAGGCGTTGCTGTAATCTCTAGGCAGTAGCCATGTTGGATAATCTCTCTTACTACACTTTACAAGACACATACATTACATTGTCTGTTGTGATGGAATTCCAGACAGGCAGGAACTGTGTTAGTCTGCCCCCTACAGGAGTGGTATGCTGTGGGGGGAGCAGAGGGAAGTCATTGCTTGGTGGTGGAAGAGGATCGGTTGTTATTGTTACCGAGACCTCTTCCTTTATTATAGTTTCCTCCATATCCTCCTGGTGGATGTCTGTGCTTTCAAAGCTGTGGTATTGTCTGCTCCAGTCTGCTTGGAGCCTCCTCTATATGAAGAGGGACGAAAAGAACCTCTACCTTGTGTAGATTGCAAAGCTCCCATAGACTTGGCAGTGTCAGTTTTCATTTTTTCAAGGACGGCGTCTACCTCAGGCCCAAATAATTGGTTCCGAATAAAAGGCTGGTTTAAAATGGTGGTTTGCACCTCTTGCTTAAACCTGGAAATGCGTAGCCATGCAGGTCTTCTGAGAATGACACTTGTATTTCCAGCCCTAGATGCTGTATCTGCTGCATCTAGTGCACATTTTATTGAGGCATTAGATACTAGTTTGCCTTCTTGTATAAGGTCAGTTGCTTGTTCTTTATACTGATCTGGTAAATGTTCTTGAAGTTTTTCTAGTTGGTCGTAATGAGCCCCATCATACCTAGAGAGTAGGGCTTGTGTATTAGCTATACGCCACATATTTGCTGCCTGTGCAGCTACTCTTTTTCCGGATGCGTCGATAACTTTTGATGCGTCGATAACTTTTGACTATCAGGTGGGGGCACTTCTCCAGATGTTTGCCCTCTTTCTAGCGTTGGACACTACTAACTAATCTAGTGGAAGGACACCTTCTAGACTGGGTCTGAAGGTGCTGGTCTATATTTCTTTTCAATCCTAGGATTTAAAATTCTTGTGCGTACAGGATCTTTAAATACTTCTGGAGCGTGTTTAACTACTCCTTTAATCATTGGCAATGTTTGAGCTGTTCTCGGAGAGTGTTCAAATGTGTCTAATAAGAAATCTTCAATGTCGTCAGAATGCATAGGCACTCCATGACAAACTGCTGCTCTGTTTAACAAATGGCTAAAACTAATTGGGTCTTTAGAAGGGGAAGGCTTTGATGGGCATGAGTGTGGTTCTGGAACGTCAAGTATATTCTGTGGGTTCTGAAAATCATATATGGGTACCTCTCTAGGTGTTGTGTAATCCCATATACACTCATCTATGTTGTATGAGCTAGGCTCCTCCTCATCATCCCTTCCCTCTAAGTTATATTCATCGTCATTTTGTTGAGAAGAATGTGATGAAGGTGGAGAATGTGCAGGAGATATATTAGGTATAGGAGAAGGAAGAAGAGGTATAGGAGAAGGACGTATGGGAGATGTTGCAGTCCTTTTTAGCAGGCACTACAGGTGTGGTTGGTGCCTCTGCTGTCCTCTTCTTGTGAGGTGTAGTACCCACACGACCTGTCTTTGGTTCTATAAAAATCTTCTTCTGTTGAGGATCTGAAGTAAAAAGTTCCTCTTCCTCTACAAACTTCTTGGGCTTCGATTTGTTCGGATCCGACGGAGGTTGCGGTCTTTCTTTGGTCTTGGGAGGTGGTGTAACGTCCCGTGGCAAAGTCTTTGGCGCCGAAGGTGTTGTTTTCGGCTTTGAAGGCACGTTCGAGGATTTGGGCACCTCAGATTCAGGCTTCTTTGTCTTTGGCACCGAAGGTGTTGAAGTAGACGGTCTCGGAGCCGTTGCTTCTTTCGGTTTTGGAACCGTTGTTTCTTTCGGTTTTGGTACAGACGTGTCTGTTTTGGTGCAGACACAGTTTTTGGTTTCGGTGCCGAAGGGTCTTTTGGCTTCGGTGTCGACAAGAGAGGTTTACTGTGTGTCAAGGCACTAAAAGGCTTTGTTGTTTTCTTCTGAGCCAGGCTCGATGGCGAGGCTGTCGAAGTTGCTTTTCGGTCTCGACTAGGCCCCTTGGGCGGAGTGCTGACCTTTGCCTTCGGTTTGGGCATAGTATGTGGTGCAGGGGCATTAGTACTCACGCGCTGACCCGATGGAATGGAGTCATCCGAGTCGTCTGCCTCGGATACGATCTGGAGCTCCGGAGAGTCTTCTTTGGGAACGAGGGGAACCTCCTCATCGATATCTTCGAAGATATCCTCCGGTGCTGGGGCCGATCTAATCTCGTGTCGACGGGCCCTCCGATCCCGAATGGTCTTTTTCGATCGAAAGGATGCACAAGCTGTGCAGGTCGACTCGTCGTGTTCCGGCGATAGGCAGAGGCTGCAAACCTCGTGGTGATCACTATGAGGGAATTTTGCCTGGCATTTCTGGAAAGGAGTTCTTTCCATGTGGTGTAGGCCGCACGGCGTCAATAGGCCTAACTGCCCACCTCGATGACCGGAATGGAAAATATGTCGCCAAAAGGCTTTATCTTCGATGTCGAAGTTAGTTTTGAAGTTTTTTGGGAAGTTCTGCGCTTCGAAGTTGCTGAAGAATCTTCTTCTGGCCAGAGCGGAGAAACTTTCATCCGAACCCCAATAGCAGAAAAAAACAATCTAAGGATGGAGTCGATGCCCATGCGCACTATTGTTCAAGGGAGGAGTCGCCTCTCTCAGGACTGCAAAAACTTCTTCCAAGACAACAACAACCTGCAATCATCCGAGCCCAACACCAGGTGGCGGACTAATGCTAAGGTGTACAATCTGCAGCTCATATGCCTCGAACATGTCTGTACCACTGAAGAGGGAGCACAAAAGTCTGTACCACTGACCGCTGCAGTGTCCAAGGAGGTGATTTATTCCTGGCCCCTGCTTGCTGATCGTTAGACTGAACCACTTGTCGTAAAGCAGTATCTTCAGCAATACTACTACGGATGGATTGAATAAGGAACAATCACTATAAGAAAATTGTGCTTGAAAACAATATCGGCAATAACTCTCTTTGTGGATTCCACTAAAACAGATCTCACTTTAACCGAGAAAAACAAATATTAGGTCTAAGGCCTCGAAGAAAAATCATGTGCTAAAAAACTATGATCATTTGAAAATTGGAGGAGGACAATGCAGAGTCACATCAGGAATACTGTTGTCGGGACAGGCTTCAGGCAGTCTGTTTTCGTTGAAATCCCATTATTATAGTAGACACAGTTTTGATTTGGTGCAGGACTGATTTGAGGTAACATACGATAGTTTCCAATTCAACCGTCTCTTTCAAGGCTGGCAGTAAATAAAGATGGATTAGTAGGAACCGACCTCTTGCTATCGTCATTATTAATACTAACAATAGGTGTACGTGTTTTATTTTTATTTTTTTACCCATGGGTCCTTGCAGGTTTGAGTTCATACAGTCACTAAAGCTCAGGTTTTAGTGCCTTCTCAAAGAATGTGTGTGTGTGGGAGGGGGAAATCAAACTGATGATGGATCTTTCATTTCTCTTGCAAAAGAGTCCTAAGATCAAGAATCTGAGGGCAACATCTGAGTTAACAGAAATACAAGGTTACAAAATCTTGATATTGCACGATTCTTTTTCTCTTAATCTGGATGTGTTTATATTAGAAAACAGACCATGTGCCAAAAACTCAGAGCCCTAACTTCCTAGTAATCTCCAGGGCAGTCAGTCTTCCATTAGAATGTATAGGTCTTCACCCTGCGCTTGCAGCGTATTTCGACTCCCAACCTTCGTACAGCTATTCAACAGTGAAGCAGCACAAAAGGCTAAATCGTAGTGCCAGTGTTGCTGTTTAAATGTATATGTGCCACACGGGAGGTTAAGTGATCCTGAAGCTACTCCAGATTTTATTGGTTATTTTAACAAAAGTTCAGCATTGCTTTGTGAAATATTCTTAAGAGGAATTGCTGTAGATCATGGCGTATGCCAGAGCTTCAACTTATACCTGGCTAAGCAGATAGGAGGCAGATTCCTTCGGCAGGGTCTTTGAACCAGCATACTGCGATACTAAAAGGGATAGTTGAGGAGGATGTTTAGCTGCTCGGTCACGGAGAGGAAGGAAGAACCGGTTTACGAGTGATTATGTAATCTGGTTTTGCAGCCTATTAAGGTTTGTAAAAGGGGATTGTATATCTCCAACTGAGTGACCATAATAGAGAGGTGTGAACTACTATTTAGTTATCTAAACAAGAGGGGGGACTCTTGGAACCTGGCAGCAGGGAAAGTGCTAGCACGTGGAAATAGGAAGAGGACTTAGTGGTCAACGTTAAAAACAATGGTGCCGACTAATCACTTGGAAGATATACTGTCAGGTAATTTCCAATCATGGAGAGTGCATACTACAGCTACTCAACATTTTGAAGAGATGGCTGGAATAGGACACTTTACGCCGCATTTTGTACTCTGCAAAAACTTTTGTAACACAGGGCTTTACAACGCAATACATTACAAGGCATTCCCCATTCCAACGTAATTACTATTCTAACTCCAGGGGGGCGTTACTTTGGGGAATGTGTTGTAACAGTTTGCGGTGTAAAGCCCTGCATTGTAAAAGTTTTTGCGGAGTAAAAAATGCGGGGTACTGGTATGCAGAGTAAAGCATGCAGGGTAACGGATGTTACCCGTTGCTGGAGCTTGTCAATTCCTCTAGGTCGCCAGGCATTCATAATGCAGGTATATTTACTGTGACAATAGCACCAGAAGAAAGAATTCAAGGCGGACACATTAATTCATATTTTAGTCAATTGCCCTGGGAAAGCTCCTGAAAAAAAAAAAGTTTTTGGGAGAAACAAAAGGGAAGGTAGGGAAGCACAAGCCTGGGCTTTGTTGACTAAAGGACAAAAGTCATATACATTCTGGCAGCTGCTGGTAAGTGTGTGAGGGTTAAAAAAAAACATTTTGCAATCACATGAGAGAACTGGGTGCTTCATGATACAGAACTTTATGCAACAAGTAACTGGTCCTTGGGGTTGTAATAGATTATGGCCAGTTTTCCAAGCTCGAGTGCAGTCCACCATCTCCTGCGAAACGGTGTCCTTCCTACAGAAAGCTATGAGTGCAAATGTAAAGGGCCCAGGCTGATTACCAATTCATGTGCTTAAACAGAGTCCCCAGTAAGGGGAAAATATTGGGGTCCTCTCTAATGCTTTTCCTAATACAGAAGGTGTCCCGCCCTCTTAAACTGGTATTCTCTTTTCCTCTGTTAAAGGGTTCCTGCAAGGACCCCGAATACTGCAGTTAATTAGCTCGCCTAGACGCTGGTGGACAGAGGTTTGCTAATGCAGCATTGGAGCATCTGCAAGTGTGTGTGGAGCAAAACAACTAATTGCCCATTGAACAGTCTGCTTTCCGAGCAAAGTAGACTTCCTGACTTATGACAGTACTTTAGGTGGCACTGGAAATAACTTTTTTTTTTTTTTTAAAGGAAGCCAATTAGCGACGCCTCAATTATCTATGCATCAGAACTGGCATATCTGACGGCCAACTTTGTGGCATAAACCATTAACCCTCCAAATACCGGTTGGTGGTCGTGAACTCTGATGCAACATACACTGGAACCTGGATCGAGATGCTAATGGAAGCAGATGAGGGCCTAACTAGCCAAGTTAAAAATGCAAATGGTATAAAACTGGTGCCTGTTGGCATTACTGCTTCCTTACCCTTCATCTTCACAACTTTCCACACATTTTGCAAAGTGATGAAACATGTTCCCCAGTTATGAGGTCCATCTGCGCCTTTAAACGCAGAGGTCTTCTTGGATCTTATCAGAACAGGCCAACAATGGGAGTTCAAACACTTGGAATATTCTGCAGGCCTGCAGTTCTTGAAGGTGATCAACTGCAAGAACTAAAGTGATGGTTGGTGTACATGGCCAAAAGCGGGCCAGTTCTCTTTGGAGTGCAAACTCTAGAAAAAGCACGTTTTTTCATGTTTCTATGTGTAGTAATGTCCTAAAAACATGGATTTCACCTCCACGAAGATCAATTATCCGCAAGAGGAATAAATCATTGTGGAGGATAAATAATTTTTTTTATAATTTGAAGCAAGAGAACAAAACTAAATACCTTCTACAGGTGTACAATACAAAGCCTCACCCTGCTACATATGGTATGAAATGTGTCTTTTTACGGTGGTCATTTTTAAAAAATCGAGTACAGGGGAATTCTTAACGTCATTGTGTTTGATTTGCAAAAGACAGCGTGTGATTTTTATTTTTAATAAAGCATCAGTTTAAGCTACCCTCCCATGTAGGAGTACAATTTCCTAGGCTGCTGAAATACCCTACATATAAAAAGATTAGTAGTCTGAACATCTGGGGTGGGGAGGGCACGTCAAGTCTCATTTGCGCTTTCATGTAAAATAAACATGAAATAGTTATTAGCAGGTGAGCTCAGACTCCATTTTGCAGCAAAAGGCCCAAACGGTATGCCAACATTACAGTAAAACGCTTCTTTGGAAATTCTACAGTGCAGAATTGAGACCACAGATGTGTGAAATAAAAACATTGGCATGGACAATCAACTCACCAGTTGAATGATTCGTTTTCTAAGATGACGAACACCTGGAGAAGGGCCCTGGTAAAACAGGTCATTAAGGCCCATGTGCGCGCATCACGTGAGGGGCGAAACAGGTGGCTCCCATTCAAATGAAGTCTACAGAGGACTTGGAGCGAGTATCCTTGTGGGGATCAACGTTCACAGGCAGCGGCAGATGTTGGCTCACTCCTTTGGAGCCCCATTCTAAAGCAGTGTGGCGGGGGCATTAGAAGCTTGCAAGTAGATATCAGAATAATAGATTTGATCATGTCGACATCCCCGCGGACTGCACTTGGAGATCAACGCTGGAATACAACTGAAGGTTGTGCTCAGTACCAAGAACTGCTGCTGATGTACAGATAGGTTTTCACGGTAATGACTGACGTAAGCTCAGCCATGTAACAACTGGTTGCATCACGCATTACGACTTTTTGTGGCCTTGTACGACTGCCGGTCTCAGGGCACACTTTCTGTACTTCTGCGTGCGTTCTTGATACTTCCTTCTGTCAATTGAAGTGAAAAAGCGGAGTTCGGTATAGCAGAATATATTAGCCCCCAAGGTTATGATGAACATTCACGGGGCTTGTTCACGCGCAGAGTCGGCGAGGTCCACGTTTTTGGTCCTATTGGTTCGATTCCAAGTGCCTCACTCCTCGGTATTAGCACCAGCCAGTTACAACACAGAATGAACAGGGCCTCTGTGTGGGTTCTGCCAAGATGCAAGAGTGAACGGGCCGACTGCAACCTCGCACCTGCCTCGCTGCAGGACATGCCCGGCATTGACGACTCCAGCGCCAGACTTATGAGACTGCTCTCAAGCCGGTTCTACCAGCTGAGTTGGAGCCGGGCTACGACAGGTCTGTCGGCAGGCACGGGACGGATGGGGAGGGCAGCCTCACACTTTCCTAGCACTAGCTGAAGTTTAAAGTACAACCTCAAGGTGGTGCTGTTGCCACACTTTATAAATGTATTGTTAACGCACAAGAATAGTTAGGCGATACTTTACAGATTCATACCGGACATTATTTTTTTTTTATACAGAACACATCCAGTTCCTGGCAGCCGATTAACAAGCTAGAGAACACTATGGTTTTGTCTCATCTGGGATTGCTTGCTTGTCAAGAGCCCAGCATTGCTCCTCACAAAGACTTACAGAGGAGGGCACAGACTGTCTCGGAGAGCGGACTGGCTTGGCTTCGGGGGTGTCACGAAGGACAGTCTTGCGCTGCAAAGGTGGGGAAAATGTTAAATTATTCGTTTCAGAATGAAATGAAAAAGCACTGCAAGAGGCAGAGGCTGGCCAATCATGCGCCTGGAACACTGCAAGCCGGCATGCAGGAAGAGCAGCAGCAAAGCAAAAGAGGACAATGGGCAAACCTTGGCAAAGCCAATAGATCTGGTGGTGCTGCCAGCCTTCTGGCTTGGTCAAGGTTTGCTTAATTTTGCTATTGTTTTCATAAAACTGTTCGGGGGAGGTAGCCAGCCCCTCGTCAATATATATATATATTCTAGATCAGAATCATGCAAACAGTCATGCTTCAAGGTGAGATTTGAGCCTCTTAAAGGCATCTCCATGTCATGTTATGTAGATTTGTATAGCGCACAATCACCTAGGAGAGTATCCCGGTGCAGAGCAGGGGAGTCTAGTCAAAGCTAGGGCCTTGTGGGACTGCTCACGAATCAGTCTTCAGCTTCTTGCGGATGTGCAGTGGCAGGTCCTTCCACTCTTTAGGAGTGATGTAGTAGAAGGCTCGACCGCTGGATCTGGGTTTCTGTATGTATGGGGTGTGTCCAAGTAGGAGTCCGGAGAGATGTCTGGTAGATTTTTTTTTAAAGCAGATGAGTTTGTTGAGGTATGCTGGGGCAGTCTTACTGCCTTGAAAGTGTGGGTGAGGAGTATGAATTGTGCTAATTTTTGATGTGGAGCCAGTAGAGCGCCTTCTGGAGTGGAGTGATGAGTGCGGCGTGGAAGATTGAGAGCGATTCTAGCTGCAGAGTTGTGAATGGTTTGTAGTCTTCTAAAGAGTTTTTGGTTGTTTCCAGCAGATAGGGTGTTCCCATAATTCAGCTTGCTTGCGATAAGGGCACGTGTGACGGTTTTCCGGGTGCTAATTGGGAGCCATTTGAATACTGAACTCAGCGTCTTCAGGATATGGAAACAGGCGGTGACAGCACTGACTTGGACGGTCATGTTGAATTTGCTGTTGATCCAGGGGTTCTTGGCATGGGTTTCAGTCCTAGTTCTGTTGACCACAAGGAGTCCCACAGTGAAATGCTCTTACAGAATATAATGATTTTCCTCTTCCACTTAGGTCTTAAGGTGGAGGCCTCACTGGTCAATAAACCTCTACAAAAGGGGGAAGGCAACCACTTGCCAAGAAAATACGGTCCTAGGGACCATGAAACGATCCAGTATAAGTTTGGAAAAGGACAGGCAGTTTTTAGTAAAAAAACGGCTTCATTATTTAACACCTCAAATTAAAGAGAAATGGTGCTAACAACTCCAAAATCGAATATCTGTGTCTACATGTAGGTGTTCTACGCAAGCTTCCCTCAAAATTCTGAGAATGTTTATATAGTTCAAACTTGATGGGGCACCGTACATCCAATTGGGGATTTACACATTTGTATTTCATAATTACATTTCACATACTTTCATGTCTTTAACATTTCAGGCAGTTAGGATTTTAAGAGATTCACACGAGGGAGGGGGAAATTCTAGAGAAGCAAGGTGCAGAATGAAGCACTTCTATTGGGATCCACTGTAAATTGATTCACTAGCAAAGAGCTTTGAAAACATTTGTCCCTGGGGCGGCAACTGCTTTGACCGTCTCGAACTGAATATTGTAAAGTGCAGCAAGGACTCCGTCTGTATCCAAGCCAGAAAGAATCTCCATTTAAGTGAAGGAGTCACTTCCTCTACGTCGACGACCAGTTTGCTGATCCTGTTGTACCACAGACATCGCCTGGCTCTACAACACAGGTAGTGATTTGTTGTTCTCCAGAGGCCTGACTAGTCTTCCCTGTAACTTGGGTGAATGTAATCCCCATCTGACCTGAACAGACTGCCCTTGCACCGCGTCTGTTACCAAGACTGTTTGTCTCTCTCAACAATGTTAAAGCTCCAAGAAGCCACAGCCTCTAGCATTGGACAGCTCCAAGAATGACGTCCTGCATGCATCCTCTGCATTGTTGGCCTTCATCTCCCATGTGCTGGTGATGTCTCCCTGTGACTCCCTGTGCCTGCTGCCAGAGGGTCTTTGAGTGGGCTCCATCTATTCCTGATGGCTCTCCTGCATGCTCAGGACCGGCTCTGACTTTCCCTTGATGTGTTAGTCTCACAGACTTTGTTGGTCTGCAACACAGCATCTTCTTTCACAAACCGATGTTTGCGTTTGCCAAGGCTTGTTGGTGGTTCTGCCTGCCACGGACCTTCTTGCACTCGTCGACCATGGGATAGCTCGTGGACAGCTCCAGTGTTGTCGCCTAGTCTCAACAGCATTCACATCAACCTCATCGTGCAACAGCAAGAACCTCCAACAAGGGCTGGCATTGTGCTCCTGGTCACCTATGGGTAGTTTGGACTCTGTCCCCTCTACTTTCAGGTTCTTCTTGCCTGGATTCCCTGCCCAGGTTACACTGGCCTGGTCCACGAGACTGTGGCTGCTGATCTTCCACGATCCTCCATTGGGGTCTACAGGTGATTCTGGCACCTCTTCATCCCTATGCACCTCGGCTCCCTGGTATAGGTATCTTGGTCCCCAGGGTATCCACAGGTGTGGTTGCTCTATAACTTTTCTTGGTTCAAGTGGTTCCTTTGGGAAGAGGCCTAGTATTGTAAAACTCCAACTGCAACTTACCCGTTGCTATCTTATGGACGCTTGACCCGGTGTAACCACTCTGCACCTGGGTTCCTTGGGGTCCCTGGCTACTCCCCTTGGATGGTGCCTTTCTAACCCTGGGGTCCTCCATCCTTGGGTATTAGGCCTGTTTTGGCACTTACCTCACATTCCACTATTTTGGCATATGCCCCCCCCCCCCCACCGCCCCGGTTGGGCCCTATTTGCTATCCCATGCTCCTTACTCATTTCTGACTGAAGTATTTCTTGTTGGTATTCGATATCTCCAGGTAGGAGATATAACAATGTCTAGTGTGTGATAAAAAATACTAAGTATTTTTATACTCACCTGGTGTGGTTCTTTCTTGTGTGAAAAGTTTAATGACGGACTATAGCGGCACATGCATCTGCTTTACACCTTACTAAATGAGCCTTAACTACTCTCCATAGCTACCCCTTGAAACCTGCTTTTTAGGGACCTAAACACTATCACTAAGGTTTGCCTGGACACAGTGCCTCACCATAGGTGGACACTATATACCGAGCCAGCCTCCGACTGCATTAGTCACTTCTGCCATCATAGGCGATCGTAAGAAGACTACAACACAAACATTTACAACTGGTATTTCCCACTGAAAGGGAAAAGAAATAAGCGCTTCAGGAACAAGGATCCTATCACAACGGTAATGCTGCTATGTCCACGTCAGTCACGCCTTCTGCACTATGCAAATTCTGCATGGTGGCCGGTAAATCACTGAAGGGGCTGAAAGTATTCTCACACATCTACCAGCACCATCTACACTTGAGCTACATCCTGCACATGGTCATTTTTTTTGCGGTTTAATCTACTCAATGAGAAAAAAACTCAGCAGTGAAAGAGCTTCTCTAACAGAGGCAGGTGTATAAGCACTCACAATGAGAGTGATACTAAGATACCCAGTGGCTACTTCGATGGTTCATACAAAGCCACAGTGGGCGATTTATAGGGTACAGTATGACACCTATAGTCAGGTTCCTTAAAGAAACTGTGGGCTGATGTCTGCAGGGGCAGGTTTGCAGAGGTATGGAGCTCTGGTGTGGAGACCTTACACCAAACCAACCCTTTTATTTATTCGGTCTGATCAGTTGGTCTTGTGTTTATTACGCTTGTGTGCATCAGCACATTGCCTGTTCCAGTTATGGTGTTATTGGGTTCTACTGGTCCGGTAAGGCTGACCGTAACTGCACCAGTGATGGGGTCTCCTCAGCCATGGTTATTTATCTATTATGAGATTTCAGCTCAAAAGTGCTACATCCAGCCAGCAACATTGGTTTGATGTAACTGATTATTTAGATCAAGCCCGAGTTTGTACAAGAACGTAGCAAAATAATTTAATTTATAAGGTTTAATAAATTGTCAAACACAAATACTTCACTTTAACGTCATACTGAAACACCAGGCATACAATCTGTCACCCTCAGCCAGTTAAGAAACCATGTGTAGGCCTTTCATGACAAAAATGAATGCAGGTAATTATGTCAGAAGACAGACAAAAAAGGGGGTTAAAATTAGGTAAAAAAGGGGGTTAAAATTAGGTTAAAAAGGCAAAGCTTTAAATGGATTATGGAAATATGGAGAAAGCAGATGCATGCAAGGCAGAAATGTGCAAACAAATGTTTTTAGCTCACAAGAGACCAACTCTTATGAGTACCCGCTGTTGTGAAAGGGAAATCCATGCCTAAGCTCAAAATAGTCAGTGGCCATGGCCATCCCTGCAAGGATCCTGGGATGTTCTCCAGAGTCCTACCATCGCTCCATCCGTTCACTTGGCTCAGCATCACCTACCAACTAGGATAGCTGAACAGCAAAGCACAAACCAATGAAACTCTGGGCTAACAGCAAAAGCCGTTATCAATTGTACTGTGCACCAGCTAGAATGTTTCAACTCAAAACCATTTTGCTTTAAAGCACCAAGCGGTATGGCGATTTAACTCTGACCTACTCAAGCGTCAATGCCTGGTATGGTTTGGCTTCAAAATACCCATTTAGGAGTACTGTGTTACAATAGTTCCATTGCAGCTCGGAGGTAATGCTTGAACTACCATAATCTGCCATGGCCATTTCAGATGTGTAAAAGTGGATTTGTGAAGTGCATGCTCCTGCAGGTAGGATACATGCTTCAGGAGGCTGGCACCGATTAATAAGGCCAAGAATAATTAACCAAAACCACAACCAGAAGGAGAGCTTAAAACAAGCACCTTCAGTAAAATAAATGGACTTGGGGCCTTCAGGCAGCAGCCTTAACAAGACTGAGTATTGTAATAGCAACATTAGTGCCACGTAGTCAAAACAATGCTTCCTGCTATTACTTCCATCTACCCTATCCTAGTTTTGGATCACGCAAATCATCTTACCAGCTCCTGCGCATGTTTCTCGGCAAGCTTAAGGTAAAATTCAATTCATCCTGCTAATCCGTAAGGCCTTTCTCTGTCTTGGGCCTACTTGCTGTTAGTAGCTCTGGAAACAATTAGTAAAAAGTCTATAACTGATGTTTTATTTTGATGGGCGGAATAACTTGGGACACAGCGTTCAAGTGATGCAACAACATCACCCAAAAGGCAAGAGTCCTCCAATCTTTTCAAAGGGCAGCACTTTGCTTCAACACTAAACAAGTTTTTTTTGCATAAACTGGTCATGGTACCTGAACACCATATAAAAGACTTGGGACCCGACACTGAACCATGTCTAAATCCAAAGAGTATCTTCAGCCTGCAATTGTCCCACTCTTTTCAAAAGGACGACAAAAACACTGACAAACAAGGAGTATCTTGTAGGTTACCAGTGCCATATTTTAAGATATTAGCACAGCAATCCATGAAGGCAGACGTTTCTTTAATATGTTCCTCTGGGAGGTTGTAGAGAGACATTGTCTGCTACTCTGTCCTTTGCATCCTAAAAGAGCCACAAGATGAGTAAACCTTTTAAAAACAAAAGTTTTATCGACTTTTGCATGTACACAACAACCCACCTAAGGTAGTGTAACAAAAGTGTGAACTTGATATTGCAGGGGTTTCAGCTTTTTACCAAGGAGGTAGGTATCTCATGCCACTTGTAAAGAACAGTGGTCTGCAGTAGTGGGCCTGCGTTTATGGGTAGCATATACATACTTCCCATTCCATGCATGCATCATGGGACCGTCATTTATTTGTGGACTTCAAGCTACATAGTAAGCAGAACATAGCAAAATCTAGCTGAATGACCAATATGAAGACATGGAGCATTTAAACACGGAACATCCTAAATAAGAGCGGGAAGGGCAGGAAAGCCTGGGTCATATACCAATGTGTACTAAAATGAAGTACTGACATGGAGGTGTTTGGGGAGGGGGCATACAACACTTTTTATAAAGGTGTAAAACTAACTACAATTCATGTGCACAAGTACAATCGACCCTAAAAATACATGCAGTTTTAGCTTAAACACATGCTATTTCTTTGCACAAATCCAGAAAGACAAGAAACAAGACACAGGGCCACTAGCAGTGCAGTGCTCCGTAGACTAGAAACATTATTCAACAAGTCGGTTGGTTTCTCTGCATTATCATCAGGGTTATCCAAGTATTAGCCGCATGCATGGAGTGGATGCACAGCACTGGAGCGGGCCTGTCAACACACACATACGAGGTTAAATCAATGAGGATCATTTAAGATGGGTGCAGCAGAGCACAGTTATGATTGGTGGCAGTGTCAGCTGGTGAGAGTGGAGGTACTCACTCCGGCCAGCGATTTCTGGATATTCTCCCTGGCTCTGGCAATGTCTCGGAGGATTGTGCTCGCTCCATCCTCCTGCGGGCAGTGCAGAAAGAACCACACAAAAACTCATGTTAGAACGTCAAAACATCAAATTAGATCAGCCAAGGGCAATTAGGAGAAATTAAACTTATTAATTATAAATATGGCTTTGTATGTTAGGCTCATATGATGCTGTATATTATGGACTGTTTTGATGGACAAAGTCAGCATAAACAGTTTGATGGATTGGAATTGAAAATTCTATTGGTCATGAATGGGAGTTGGACAGTCTACCTGAAAAGAGCCCTGGCAAGAAACCACCCTAAGAGAGCTGGCTGTTGAAAGAAGTCATGGGCTTGAATAAAGACTCTGCTGGCGGAAGTACCCAGTAACCACCGCCTTAGTATGGAGGAAAATGTAAGCTAGGGATTGGGATCGATTGAACTGTGCGCGGTGCTTGCGATGCAGCTAGCATTCCACAGCCAAGTATTATTTTCTAAGCGCCTTCCCCAACAAGCCATGTTACAAGCTGGAGCACATGCAACACGTTATGTATGCATCAAAGAACAAGGAGTCCAATATTCAACATCCAACGCGGTCCAGCAGAGCCATGCCAGCACACATTACATGAGCCTGGCTTCAGACAAACCAAACCATTATTCTCCCAGGGCAGACTTTAAAACTAGTATTGCATACGAAGCACAAACATGCCTCTCTAGAAGATTAACAAAAAGAAGTAATTCCTGCACATGGCTGATGTGCTAGAGGATTGCAATTAGGAAACTCATCTTTCAGCCCCTCCCCAAAATAACTACGATAAAGGCTGAATAAAAGAACAAAATTCTAACTGCATGACGAGTTTAAGAGGTACTGGCAACATAAGCTTCAATACGATAAGAAACGACAAACATTAGGTCAAATAGGATCAATTCTAAGAAAACCACCACCTGCCAAAGAACTTACAAAGCAGTAACATTCTGGCTAAAAATTACTACATAGTTTATTTCTTAAATCGTTTAAAAACGGGTACCAACTGGCAAAGGATACGGGCCGGGCACGGGCACCTGGAGGAATACAAGTGTTTGCAATCTAGATGAGAATAAAAAGTTTGGAACTAGCAGTACTTGCGGCACCGATTTACTAAAAAAGGGTGAGTTTTGCTACAAGAAAAAAAAATCTGGCCTTCCTCGATTCGAATGCAAAATAACCCTACTTCACCCTCTTTTATATCAGTAATACCCGCAGTGTTTAACAGCTTCTCTATTGCACATAAATATATGGACCTAGTGCACAGACACTCAAATTTACCAGGTATAAGCAAACCGGATTTCACATCAAAAAGCGGAAGAGTCCTGGGCCACTGCATCACCTCAATTTCCTTACCCCCCCCCCCCCCCCCCAAAAAAAAACAAAGCAAAACTAAATGAGTTTCAGAGGTCAGTGCTAGCGTCCGAGAAAAGGCGGGTTTCCTATCCTGTTCATTTGATCCACCAATAAAATGAGCCTTAGTGTTCCAAATCTTCAGAAATCACTCTAGAAGCGGTCTACCTTTCCACGAGCATCGGTGGGAACTGGTAATTAGACCTCAATCCGGGGGTGCTTCTGCACTAAACATTACATTAGCTATTTGAAAAACGAATGGTTTATTTGGGCTTTACAATTTTTCTTTGAAAATGAAAGAAAAAGGCATGATGTGGGTTTGCACTCTTTCCAAGGCATATCGCTTTATTTTAGAATGCAACCAACAATTGTTCTACATGAGACTTAAAGGACGCAAGTGTTAACAGAAATAGAAGGCAGTGAAATGAACAGCGCAGCGTAGATAACCATATGGTAACAAAAGTCACACACACAGCTAGAACGCACAAGAATCATAACGGAAAACCTTTCAAAGTCAAAAAACACAAATCAAGCCTGCAAATCACAGGGCTTACATGTAAAGTCCGATACGATTCTTTTCTGTCATCGGGCCTACAAACCGCTTCCCTTTGGGTGAACGTTTACCAGCACAGCCCTTCAACCCACAGGCACATACTCAGAGTTCACCTTGGCCCTCACTACTGTTGCTATGGGTGTGCTTGAGAAAGTAGCTTATTCACAGCATGTGAAAGAGGCCCAAGTTTACAAAACCACATAAAGAGCCACGTGACAAACATTCCACATCAACACTGCAAAAGGTTTGTCGGTCAAACAAAAAGAATTAGCACTAATAAAAGACCAAGTTTTCTTGCAGTGTAAGCTACAAACAGCATTTTGTACTGGGAGAAACATTTTTAAATGGCAACTAAGGTAAGAGATTGTACTAGTATAAAGATGGCATAATTGATTTGATGGGGATTTTTGAGGTTTCATGCAGGGCACAAGTCCTAAATAAAGAAGTGAGGGCACACCCAAAGACATGGAGTGACGTCACGACCGGAAAAAAACAGACTTCTATTAATGGAGGTGCATTGGGGCTGGTAGTTCCTGTCCAAGGCAGCTGCGACGTACGCTTAAGAGTCTTGCGTACTGGCCCAAAGTCTGCCCTCTGTTGCAGAGGTAGCAGTAGCGTGCACTCATCTTCTGTGCACCGTCTGCTGTGAGTAGTCTGCTTTTAAAAAGGCTTATGGGAGGTTAGTGTCTTTATATTGGGTATGTTTTTGCATACAGTTAATGGCAAGAAAACACTTTATTCCGCAGCAAGGGCATCTTTGCAGGGGGACGGCGTCCACCCGGTAAAATAAGTTAAGTTAAAATAAATGGGGGGTCGCAGTCCACCCACGTGGGACCCCGACTAGAGCCCTGGTTTCATGTTATGCAAGGCTGCTTAAAGTGTTTCAGGAGTTCAGTGCCTTCATTTTTAGGTCGCCGTCCGCTTTGCTGAAGACATCTTGGGGATATTAAGAAAGCTTCCCCGGGAATGAATTCTGACCGTTGCTTACCATTGACCTTGTGGTTTGCAACTCCAATTACCTTGCTTTCTATTTGTTGCCTTAATTTGATTTAGACTGTCCAGCTAGTTTGTCCCGAGCCCTGCCCAAACCTTGTTTACGGTGTCCTTCTGAGATCTCATTTTTTTGTAAATCTTGTTCTCATCTTGTCGCATTTGCTGTGCATTTAAAGAAAAAGGTCAAATGTTGGGCTCAGTCTTCCGACAGAGCTTGGTGTTTACTTTTCTTTGTCACTTCAAAGTTCGAGGATTTATACGGAAGGGCCCAGGCCGGGCTCTGCTCGTGTTCCCTTGTTTTCATGGCTTTCTCCTTGCACCCTCGCCCCCTGCCATTTTGGATATAAGAACTAGATTGCTTTTGGGAAACTCCATACAGATAGTGGTAGAATTACATCCTGGTCCCCCTTCCCAGGCAGGCATGCTCCGAAAGAGTCTGCTGCTTTGGTGTCTAAATCCAAAGACCTAATCTACCCGAGCAAGAAACCTTCTATTAGCTTCTCAGTTTCTACTCTGTGCCAGGGCACAGTCTTTCCCTATCTGTAACAGCTACCGGAGACAGGGTTGCAAAAAGGAAAATTAAGGGTCAGGGTGGGATGTTATCCAATCTACTCATCTACACTAATGCACTCATCTCACCCATGCCAGGATAATAGTGGCCACTGCATTGCCCCCTAAATGCAAAATGTTCCTTGCTGCTTATACTAATTGACTGCATCTTTTATATGCCAACCGCCTCCCTCTTCCCAGTACCTACTTAATGGAGACCGTAGTACAATCTCATTGAGCACGTTGCAGGCCCAGCTCTCCCCAAGCAGCTGCATCGCTCGGTTGCTCCGTGCTTTTGCCTCGTTTTCACTGCATTCGCCACCGTTTTTTTGAGTGCCTTCCCTTTCCGAAAGGCCCTGAAGACCTCCGGTACCTACAAGTGCCAGTATACCCAGTCGGGTGATTAGCAGCTCTTTCCAATTCCAGATTGATAATTTGATAGTTTATGAGGCTGTAACAACCCTTAAAATAGGCCTGCAGGGAGGAGGTGCATGCACAATCTGTGGTGGTGCTAAACAAATATTCATGTCTAGGTTATGCTATCAACGCACTCTTGGCTTTTGCTTAATGTGAACCTCTAGTGAATGTCTAATTATCTTTCTTTTTACAGTCAGCGAGTCCAAGTACCAAACTCTTAATGGCACATTGCCAACCCAAATGGTATAGCCTATACAACTACAATTAATTAGTTTAGCCTTATAATGAGCATGGTCTCATAAAAACTTAAACACAGATTACTGCTTTCCTGAAAACAACAGAGAGCAGCCTAGAAACCAATTACATTATTTACAGTTCAGCCTTAAACACCACACCTATGTCAAAACATAGTTTTTAATACAATTTGATGGATGCGCTGGTTGTCAATCAAACAGGCAAACATGTTCCACAACCGCCTACCACCAGGGCCGGCTTTAGCACTGCTGGTGTCTGTTGCAACACTTTATAGTATGCCTCTCTATTCTATGCCAGTGCCCTCTACTCAACTCTTTGCACCACTCCTCTGCACTAAGCAACTGGATTCTACCATTCCACACTCTGCTGCTCTACTCCATGCCACTCTGCTCCGCACAACTCATTGCCACTGCACTCTGAAACAATCTACTCTACGCCACTTTACTCAAAACCAATGCACTCCAAGCCAATCTATTCTGCACCACTATACTTTACACCACTTCACTTTAAGCCACTCTACAACAGTCCACTCAGACGTTATACTCCACTAACCCCTATTCCACTGCATTTCATTCTACAACACTATTCCACAGCACTCTACGCAACTCCCGACAATACCATTTTAGTCCATTTTATTTTATGACATTACCCTAATCTGACAATATACTCTGCTCTACAACACTACTCTATGCAATACCCTCTACACCACAACACACTATACCACTTTTAGCTGTGCTTAATAGTACCCATGCTGGAGTGCAACATTGCCAAATCATATTGGCAAAGCCAATAGCTCTTGCATAGGCAAGGCCTGCTGGCTTTCCCAATGCTTCTTTATATAGCACCAAGCTATACAACAACAACTGAATGCTGGGAATGACCCCACAAATTCAGTATATCGAATGGAAGGGTTCTCAACGAACCTTCCTTAATAGCAGAGAGCATCGCAAAACTATTTCGCAGAGCTGTACACCCCTAAGGAACTTCTACAGGAAGGCATTATCCAACGCTTTATAGATGACCTGCCGCCAAGGGGCCTTTCAGACGAGGCAAGGGCAGACCTAGACCTCCTGCTCACGGAGGAGGAGCTTTGCACAGCGCTGGGAGGTTTGAATTCTGGAAAGGCGCCGGGTCCTAATGGATTCCCATGCAAAGTTTTTAAGAAATACTTCTCTAAATTGGGGCCCCATTTCCTCAGAGTTGTAGAACGAGCATTGGCCAATCGCCTCCAACCCCATATAACCAATTTGATCCATCCTAACCAGACTGGCTTCATGCCCCAGAGAGCTACACATCCTAATATCAGACGAGCACACACGGTCATAGCCACTATACAGGGACTGCGAGAACAGGTCCCCCTATTGGTGGCGGATATGGATAGGGCATTTGACTCCCTTAGTTGGGTGTACCTATTCGCGCTACTAGACCGCCTTAACATGATTCCACAAATCTAGTCATATTTAAAATTGCTGTATACGGATCTTACAGCATCGGTGCGTGTTGCAGGATCCACCTCCTACACATTTCCAATTGGAAGGGGCACCCGTCAGGGGTGTCCCTGGTCTCCATATTTATTTGCCTTGGCAATGGAGCCCTTGGCGGCATGGGTGCAGATAGAAGCACAGGTGGCAGGATTTGCGTGGGCTCCTGGGCTCTCAGACCACATCGCATAATATGCGGATGATGTTCTATTCTTTTTAACGGATATCAACAAGACGGGCCGAGGCTGCTCCGCATCATGCAGATCTTCAGGGAATCATCCAGCCTATTTATAAATCCCAGTAAGTCCACCCTGTGGGTGCTAGGGGGAACGGCTGGACTGGGGCCCTGGGCATCAGCAGTACAGGTAACAACGGAGGGAGTAAAATATCTGGGAGCTTTCTGATCAGATATATCACGCGTGGCATGGGACAGAAATATTATCCCGATATGGGCGCGGGTACGTGAAGAGATGAAAGCTTAGTTGCACATGCCCCTCTCCATTTATGGTAAGTTGGCTATTTTTAAAATGGTATAGTTACTGCGCCTGCTCTACCAATTGCAGAACTATCCATACCCAATTCTCCCTACGTGGTTTCGCCAGGTTAACGCGGCATTGGGCCAACTTCGGGGGGCAAAGGGGGGGGTTCAGAGTCGCATTGCGGACTTGCTTTCAGTCTACATATTGCAGGGGGTAGACTACATCGAATGTCCAATCGTACCATGTGGCATTGCAGCTGTTAGTACTGAATGAATGAATGGTGGTAGGAAGGACACTGCATATGCAGTGGAGCAAATGTGTATGGGAGAGTCCACGCTCCATACCATATTGTACTCTGCACCCCTGCGCAACTCTCTGCCGCTGGCCAGGAGGGTGGTATTCTAGTTGTGGAAACAGTCCCTCCGTAGGATGGGGTGGTAGGACAGGCTAACAGAAGAAACCCTACTGTGGCATAATGGCCGACTGACACAGCTGGCCGCGCTCTCCAGCTCTCTTGGGTGGGATAACATTGGAATTTCTACACTGGGAGATGTGATGCGTGGCTCTGCCCTGAAATCCTTCCAAGACCTACAACAAGAGTACCAGATGCCTAAAACTCAATTTTATAAGTACCTCCAATTTCGGCACGCCATATACCGTAGCATCTCAGGGATAGAGGCTCTCCCTGAGTTTAGTCCTATTGAAGCCAAGGTGTTTTCGGACGATCTGCAGGACCATACAATCGCAAACATGTATCAGTCACTGGTGACAAATAACTACCACATTAGAAATAATTAGAGAAGCATGGGTGGGTGATCTTGGACAGATAGATGTGGATTATTGGATGTATACACCAGCCTCCCCTCGGGGGGCAGCGATAGCAACGCTGCTGCGTCTTATCCAATTTAAATATTTACACTGGGTTTACTATGCCAGGCTACGGTTGTGGAGGGCGGGTCTGGCGACATCCCCGATATGCCTGCGGTGTTGTTGGGAGGAGGGATCCCTCAATCATGCATACTATTTGGCATTGCACAGCGCTCACAAGGTTTTGGCAAGAGGTTCTGGCATGCCCGCAGAGATTTTGGGGTGGGAGCTTCCCTCCTCACCAAGATTGGTAATCCTACACATCGTGGAGGGTATTGGGGGCAATATCTATAATAGGCACCTGTTACTGCAGAGGCCGACATTGGCTAAACGGGATATTGCAAGGCTATGGAGGGCATCGGCCCCGCCTTATCTATCAACATGGAAGAATGGACTTGACTTTTGTATGGGATTAGAGATACCAATATTTAAGGCCAAGGGGATGCCCGTAAAAGCATCCCAAGATTTGGAAAAGATGGGCAGACTACCGGGAACTGCACTTGGACCTCCAGTGGATGCATCCGCGCCCTTATTGCCATGTGGGCTCATTGGGTGAGGGACCAACAGCATAGTGATGGAACTCATTTGCTAGAGTGGACGATGTGGTGGCAAACGAGACGCAGGAATGGAATAGTGCAAAGGGGGGGGGGGGGGGGGGGTTGAATCGTTCATGCGGTCTTGTTCTACATAATCTTTGGGAATCTGGCCCTTGGCGCTTAAGCATGCGGAACTGAAATGGAAACCCGTGGAGAGGGACATACTTAGGGGAGTGGCTGTAAAGACCTTAATGGGGAAACCTAAAATCCTGCAAAGCATAGTGGAAGAAAAGCAGATAAGAGCTCTATGGATGAGAAATATTTTATTTGATTAGGTCTGTAGTTCGTACTGTGCCAGTCCTGTATGCCAACAAGACTACCTACAAAGACTATTGATATGCGGATTTTTTTTTATTTTTATTATAAACACATTTTATTGTGTCAAAGGTTAAGCATAATGCAGAGCTCCTTAACAGAAGAGACAGCTGCCATAGTATACATTGTAAAGCATTGCCATTGACATTTAGTTTATATTATTGTAATCCTGATTTTCTGTGACTTACTATTGTCGTACTCCTAGCTTAGTCCTAAACTCCACAAGCAGTTCTTTGCAAGTCTGCCTAGCCCCAAAACTCCAAGCCCCTGTCATAATCTTGGTTAGACTTTACCCTTTCCAAAGAAGGGTTATTTTTCACAAAGCTATGGAGAAATGCCAGTAAACGTTGTTGTACTTAAAACCAAATAAACTTTGATGTCCTTGTTCCCATTGCTATTCATATCCACCAACATATAGCCACGGAGCACATAAAATGTATTTAACAATGTTGCAAGGTTTTCACTATTTGTGTAGAACATATGCTCAGCACGGTTACCTTTTATGGCCCGAGAGGGTAACTTACTAACCAGCCATCCTGCGGGTGCAAATAAAATGGACTTCCAGGATGTGCTGACAGTGTATGCAATCAACTTTGCTTAGAAATTGGCATGCAATGGGGGAGTCAAATGGATTCTTTTAGTTTGCATAAATGCTGTTCACAAAGGTGTGTCTACTCATGCGGTTATATTATCAGATGCACAGATCACTTGTATGAGCACACACCAACATGCTAGGTAGGCGCAACAGTGGCAGAAGGAAAGATTCCTTCAATAGATTGCTGTTCCACAAGACCTGCACAAGCCCTTCCAGCACAGGCATGTACTCCTAGTCAAGGTCCGTTACTAAATAAATTCATATGTTAAAGGATCTTCAGTGATCACAGACAAAAATCGAGAGTGGCAACCAGCTGAGCCTGTATGTCCTACAAAGACCTACGGGCCATTGTGAAGCAGGAAACGTGTGAAGACCTGTACCTGCATTACCACCAGCCTCTAGAACCCCCCGCCCCAGGTTTAAGGAAATAACTTCCACAGCCAAGAGCGTTGAGAAGTGTCTTAAAACAACAAATCCGAAGGCTCTGCTTAAAATTATATTGAGTTACGTTTAAGGTCAAATATTCATTGTAGACAGCAGTGAAATGGACAATAGCGACACTCTTGGGTCATCCTTTGAGGCTTCTAGTCAGTGTGCAGGACTTCAGAGTTTGATCCAGTGGTCTAATGGCACCAGCTACACTGGATTTAGTTGTCATGATCAACATTTTCAGACTAGTCTTTCCTTCCGCCACTGTACAAACATGAAGCAAAACACTGCAGTAACCTACATTACCTCTTTGTGTGGTGATTTTGTGGTCGTTTTGCAGGGAGATACAGTAGCCTTCTTGCACGGTGACACATTTGCATTAGCAGGTCTACTCAGCTGCTCGTAATACTGCCTCTCTGCATCATCATACCTTGGCTTATCAAACCAGACCTTGTCGAACAATAAAGATTCTGCATCCATTTTTCTGCAACAGGAGAAAGGAGAGTTATAAAATCTCACTAGTGAATAATTCTGGACAACTACAAGTGAGGGTAAAATTCTAGAGTGGTATACTCAAGAGACTTAAGGACCCCTGCTACCTGAAATGGAACATTTTGTAGGCAAATTTAGGGAATATGGCTTCTGTGGCAGAGATGAGCAGTTCCACACCAAATGGAAAGGCTACTTAAGCGATGTACAATTTGTAAAGAAAATACCCAAGACAGGTCTGAATCCCATCACAGCTGAACTTTAGCAGCACAGGTTTAGAAATTAAACCTACTGGCCTGGTTATTCTTTCATGCAAGCGGCATACCTGCAAACCAAACATGGTCCTAGGAATCGCATGGGAAGGACAATGCCCAAATGTGTCTAATAAAGCATTAAGACCACATCCTACGACTGAATCAAGTCAATTTATTTATTTTTATTTTATTTTATAGCATTTATAAGGCGCAACAGCTACCCACAAAGGGTTTCCCGGCGCCGAAAATCAGCAAAAACACAAGGCACAGCTAGAGAGATAACAGGTCTGGGAGCAAAGATTATTGATCAAACAGCCAGGTTTTCACGCTTTTTCTGAAACTCCTGTAGTTTTCTTCTTTGCGTATCTGAGTAGGCAATGTGTTCCAAAGGGTTGGTCCCAGAAAAGAAAAAGATCTTCCACCCAATCTGGCCCGTTTGTACCTTGGCACCGCAAACTTCGCAGATGTCGTAGAGCGGAGATTGCGATTTGGAAGGTAAGGCTTGGCAAGGTCTTGAAGATATTTGGGTGCAGTCCCAGCTTTAATTTGGAACAAATAGCTCAGGGCTTTAAAACGGATCCGATTTTCGACCCTAAGCCAGTGTAGATCTCTGAGATGTTTAGTTATTCTGGCATATCTGGGGATTCTACAAAGCAGTCTGGCCGCAGCATTTTGTACCATCTGCAGGCGTCTTATGACTGCTTTGTTTGCACCCAGGTACAGGATGTTGCCGTAGTCAAGCCGAGATGTCACTAAGGCATTGACTACGGTCTTCTGGGTGATTGATGGTAACATCCAGACGATCTTACGAAGCCATCTGAGAATAGTGAAACAGATACCAGCCACTTTATTAGCTTGCTGAACCATAGATAAGCTGTCATCAATGATGACTCCAAGATTCCTGACTTGGGTGGCAGGGGTCGGGAGCTTGCCCAGTGAGATCGGCCAATGGGAATCACTCCAGAGATTTTTGCTGTTTCCTAAAAGGAGGATCTCTGTTTTCTCCCCATTTAACTTGAGTTGGTTGGCCGACATCCAGCAGAAAATTTCGTGGAGGCCTGTTTTAAGTGCAGACGAATCAGACGAATCGGATTTAGATAATGAGAATAGAATCTGAGAGTCGTCTGCATAGGTCATCAAAACAAGACCAAAGTTCTCTGCAAGGGTGGCTAATGGGCGAAGGTACAAATTAAATAAAAGGGGACTCAAAATGGATCCCTGTGGTACACCGTGCGGGGAGTAGAAAACATCCGAACAAGCCTCAGAAGAGGTGATCTGAAAGGTCCGGGAGGATAGATAGGATTTGATCCATTCTAGCGCCTTTCCCTCGACACCACTCTCCCCCAGCCTGCGGAGCAGTCTGGAGTGAGAGATGGTGTCGAAGGCTGCGCTTAGGTCCAATAGGACTAGTGCCACCGTTTGGCCATCATCCCTGAGCTCTTTGATTTTTTCCGTGATTCCGAGCAGGGCAGTCTCAGTGGAGTACCCACTCCTGAATCCGGACTGAGAAGGGTGGAGTAGTTCATTATTTTCCACATATGTGGAGAGAGCTTCATGAATGTGCTTTTCCAGCATTTTGGAAAAAGGCAGGAAGTAACGATATTGGTCGATAATTGGCCAATATCGTAGGATCGGCGGCTGGCTTTTTCAGCAGAGGGCTGACTATGGCATGTTTCCACATGGCAGGAACCGAAGCCTGTTCCATAGACGCATTAAGAATGTCCGTAATGGGCGTCAGGGTAGAATCCTCCAGTTGGCTGATAATTCTGATTGGTATAGGATCGCGAGGAGAGCCTGATTTAATAGCTTTAAGAAGTTTCCTCGTTTTATCCGATGTTAAGGGGGGCCAGACTTCGAGATGACAGTTTCCTTTAAAACTTTGGAAGGTATCCTCTTGATTATGAAAAATAGAGCTGTTGTTATTACTCCTGTCAAAGTAGTTTTACAACCCTTCCAAGCAAGGTCATTAACAGGCTTTAGGAATCAAAGACACCAACTGCATTTGCCTCACACCCTAGCTTGACTACCACATCAAAGAAGAGAAATATAGTGCATTTGAAGCAAAGAAGCTGAAGACAAGGTAAACAACATGTAGAAAAGAACTGATATTTCTAGATAAACCCTGAAGAGCTGGTTTTTGGTTGAGAAATGGGAGACCAACATAACGTAGTCTGTCTGGTGCAGACAATTGGGTTTGTGGGCGAAATCAGCGGCGATCCATGACCAATTACACGTCACTACTGTTGTCTTGACAAAGGTTACTTTCTATGAAAAGCTGCTCTTAACTTGGAATGACACTGTGCCCTAGGATATGGGAAACCTTAATGTTTAATCTATTCTTATAAGCATGTATTCCATAACATTATCCCAAGTCTGAACTCAAAATAAACAACTAAATGTTAATTAAGAAGAAAAATTCCCAGATCCTCACATTAACATCTCCCACCAACAAATAAAAGGTCAGAAATATCTAATAAAGCTAAAGTAATAACGTGCCCAAAAAGGCCAGGCAACCCTTAGCAGAGGAGCTAAATAGGACAGAAGACATTCAGGTGGATGGCTAAGCATGTCTTTTTGTTACAGATCACAGGTATGTCTTTGATGTATGGTCGTTTTTCCATTGATACTCAAACATTCCAAGACTACACTGAATGTGAACTGGCAGGGTACTTACCAACGGCTTTAGCCCAACAAGCGACTTCTTCTCCAATCAAGGATTCATACCCTCCCTGGCTGCAGTTAACCACATCCAATGGTTTCAAAAAGACAGGGTTAGCATAGTCTAGCTCTCAAGCAACCACTACCTGCAGTGGCCTCAAGAAAAGGAAATACTGCTAACACACACAACCAGTGTTGAATACAGAAGTAGGCTGCCTACACAGTGTTATTGGAGTTTCTTCTATCGTGAAGGTTTCAAAATAAATGAATTCGACAATAAATTACAATTTCTTCAGAATGCTTTTTTCCTTCAGTGAGGAGGAAGGTACAATGATAAAGAAGCTACATGGAGACATGAGAAACTACTGTGAGAATCTCATGCGAGGAAAGAATTATTTAATCAAGGACAGCTGTGATAGGATCAAATGTAAATGTAAATATTGTATACTTGTAAAGCGCACAGCTGCCCGCACCGCAGGCGTCCCGGCGCGGTATACCGCTGGGGAACCCGTCCTGGCTTTCCCTGTGAGATGGTCCCTTCTGGGCACCTCTAAGGTGAGACCAGGCATCCCCTGCGTTGAAGGGGCCGTTGTGAAGATTAAGCAAGCTATTGCCCAGAGTTGCAGAGTGGAGCCCAAGGTTAGAGTTGGCGCCGAGGCGAGAATTATCAGGCCCGTGGACATTTTGACCCAAGACCCTGCCGCGTTGGGAATCGAACCCCGGTCCCGGGCCGATCTCAGCTTCCGGGTCTGCCGCCTCTAACCATTGAGCCACACTTCTCCACAAGAATGTACCCCACAAGAGGGGTACATTCGAAAATGGAACCAATCTAACATTAAATGGTTTATCACCCATTCCTAAACCTTTAGACAACTTTGCGCCGTTAACTTTCCAGATAAGAGGACTGTGACAATGAATTGACCAATTCATCTAAAAGTAAATTGGACGCAGCCCAGTAATCACAAATGTAAACTAAGTCCACGCTAATGCAACCTTCCTTTAGGCGTAGATAAATCAGACTGGCTGTACATGGATGCATTATCAAATAACTGTGGGCATTGTTTAAACAAGCATTGGAAATGCAATAGGTCTCGCATTAGAAAAGTTGGAGCTATTGGTCTTGTAAATGACAAATATTTTATTTATTTGTTGGTTTTTAAAATAGCTAAATTGATAGCTTTGTCATTTACAATGCCAATAGTTATAACTTTCGGGAATATGACACCTATAGCATTTGGAATGCAACATGTTTTGTATTTACGTGACTTAGATGGCAGCTCTGGTCGTTAGGCCACATCTCTAGAGAGCAGGAGAGTGCAGCAGGGGAGAGAAGCACAGCAATGCAATAGGTCTCGCATTAGGAAAGTTTGAGCTATTGGTATTGCAAAGGACACATTTTTTATTTATGTGCTTGTTTTGAAAATAGCGACATTAATAGCTTTGTTATTTACAATGCCAATAGTTTTATCTTTCGCAAATGTGACACCTATTGTAACACAATATGTGTTGTAGCACTGAGGGGCTGTGAGGGGGTGTGAGGGTGAGGGGGTGTGAGGGTGTGGGTGAGAGGCTGAGTGAGGGTGAGAGGGTTGTGAGGGTGAGTGAGGATGTGTGTGGATGAAGGGGTGAGGATGAGAGGGTGTGAGGGCGAGAGGGCGAGAGCCAGGATACAGGACATTTGTAATCAATCAAGACGACAGATTTAGTATTCAACTTTATTTCTTTGGACAGACCCTACCTTGAACTAAGAGTGCCACTGTGTAGCACAGAAATATTAGATCTTTAAATCAGAATATTGCTGCAGGAGTTAGTTCCGATGAGAAATTGCGACAAGTGAGAAAGGGAAGACAGAACAGGGAGACCAGGAGTGTTAATAGTAGCTTTTGTGCAAGGTGCTGAAATAAAAGCAGCACAAGTTGTACAGGGACACATTCACTCCTTAAGAAGTTTGTAGAGCCCGGGATTACTACTTCCACACTCCCACCCCATGTGGCCTAATTATCTTGTTTCTCCTAGCACCATTAACCTCACAGACCGTATAACCGATTTTTACACAAATTAATTCCAAATGTGTCTAGGAGAAACACAGATTACTGCGCATCAGAACTGTACATGAAGGTACACATTTCAAGAGCAGGCACTTAATGGATCATGCAACTAGGAGTACTTCAGCTAGGAGATGTGAAGTAAAGAACACTTGTTAATTAGAGTGTGTTGCTCCAATGTTAAATGGGGGAGTTGTTGCCTTGTACAAACCTTGAAGGGGAAATGACAATTTAAATACAATATTTTGTTTGGAACGGAAAACATCAGATGCAACTTACAAAATAATGTGAGAATTATTTGGGTGCAAGAAAAGAATCAACTTTTTACAATGTTTTTAGAGATTGCCTGGTAGCAAATCACTCAGCATGCAATGCACAATTGTATGATAGAGCAGTAACTCTCAGGAAACACATGTATTCCTCATGGCCATCCAGTGAACACTGGAACAGTACTCACCAGTGAAATTTAGAATCAGACCCCATACTCACTATTCCCGTTAACACATGCATAAGTAAGAACACCTGATAATTGCACTGAAGAAGTTTCCTACTTTGGATTGAAGCGGAGAACTGTGGGTGGGGTTCCAGTAGACCGGCCAGGAAGCCACGGAGTGAGATGTCGATCGTTGATACAGCAGCTCGACAGGTCATTAGCCCGAGCCAAGTGGTACTGAGATTCTGCTTCGTCATACTCCGATTTATTAGGCCAGCCTCGTTCGCTGTCTGGGTGCACAAAATAGGTAAATGGAAGGGAAGATATCTCACTTGACCTAACCTCCCCATGACTCTTCTTTGAGCTCTTGGAAGCATTCAGTCTCCTGCCACTCTTCTTGGTCTTACTTACAGTCTCCGGTTTCCGGGTATTGCACAGCTCTTCTACCTTCATTGGTATACCGCTGCCAGACCGGTTTTCATAAAAGCTTCTTTCTGCATCATCATACAGTGGCTTCTGTAGCCACACATCGTAAATCAGTTCTTGTAATCCTGGCCACTGAGGCTTGCCGTTGACTGTCTCATCTAAAGTATTGCCAGCATACAGCGGAGGATCGATTACACGAGGGATAGTTTGTCCAGGGGTTGCAGGGGTGGCCATTGCAGTGACATAGCCTTCATCCGGAGTCCGATGCAGAGGAAGAGGAGGGCCAGATACAACCATGGAAAGCGGGAGATCAAGCGGTCTTGATGCCAATAAAGTACCAAATCGTTCTACAAACGAAATTTCTGCTGTATCAAAGCTGGCTTTGTTCAACCAAAATCCACAGACAATATGGTGGCACGCAACTAAACTGCTATGTGAGCAAGTTATAGCAGCCTGGCCAGTCAACTTATTAATTTCCCAGAGGTCCACTGCCAGTGATGGCACAGCTGCAGAGGTTTGGACAGACTGCTTGGGATCTCCCAGTTTTTTGGCCACGTCTGCAGCAAGCTTAGCCTGATAAACGCTCTCAGCTTCTTCATACAGGTATTTATCAAACCACACATGCTCTAGAAAAGGTCCGCTAAGTACACCATCAAGTTTGGGGAATGATCCCTTGTTTTTTGGAGAACGTCGCTGTCGTTTTTGTTTCCTGCTGTTCTTTGGGTGCTTTTGGTCATCTTGCAAAATATTTTCACTGAGAACTTCTGGCACACATCTACCAACAAGCTCCATTTCCTGAAACTGCTCCACTACCAACTGCTCGGTTGCTCTTTCGTAATGCAATCGCTCTGCTTCATCATAGACATGCTTGTCTACCCAGACTGTTTCCATGGGAGAAGAATGCTTCCTGGTCCTCATCTTCACAAGTAGGCAGCATTAAAAAGACAACAAACACAGTCAAAGTAGGACCATCACCACAATCAGCAAACATGCAAACGCCTTGGAGTTCTATCCAGTTACAAACTGAAAGGGCTGTGTAAAAAATATATAGAAATATAAATTCTGAGAAAGTACACAATCAAATCTGAATCCAGAGCTATTTTTGTACAACACTAGAAAGTATACTAATCCCCGTAAACTCAAGAAATCAACATGCAAAGCTAGTCATAATTAAAGAAAGAAGTCTGAGGTAGCCCTCATGCTCCAAACGTCTCCAAAATTTAATGATTTAAAAGTGTAAGGAACGCAAAAACCCCAAACCTTACTGTTATTCTGCAATACCATCAGCCCTTCAGTGTTTCCTGGATAAGACTCAAGACTCCTTCAAGGTAAGCTAATGTGGCTCGAGGGAGGTTAGTACAAATCGGGAATAGGATCTTAATTGAAGTAGTATACAGTAGAGTAATACCTGCAGTTAACAGGAAATGTACCGTCACCCCTGAGAACAGGAGCTTCTACACATGCATATTTAAAGAGTTAAACGACAAAATAGATATAAATGGAATTCGAATGATGGCATGTGAATGCGACATGTAACGTCTTACATGCAAAATGAAATGAGATGAGGGGTAGCAGGTAAATCTCAAATGCATTAAACGTTCCTCTTGTGAAGGCAACGCCCTTCCAGTTGTTTTCTTTGGATATAAAATGCCTCTGTTCAAAGAGACAAACAATCTAGCCTGACCAAGGTGGTTAATGTAGACACCCACTTCATGTTTTTCCTTGCTCTCATCTGCTTAGCTCTGGAGGCACGGTCCATAGATTGGTTCAAAAATATGAGAACCCCCAAAGAACGCTCCTATAGTGGACCCAACCTACCGTATAAAACAAAACTCAACTCAAGACTCCTAGGATCCATGACGAGAGCCACCTCGGAATCCAGGGCAGCAACAAATAAATACTTTAAAAAAAAAAAAGCCTCTTCCTCTATGTGTTCTTTAATAAGCAGAAACCCGAATAAATGTATTAAAGAACCTGACTTCTGTGTACCTCTATAACCTACCATATGCCCAATGTCCCCTTTTCTTCCCCAACTGACTATAACCTCCCGGAACGGACACAAAGAAAAAAACCTAGGAAGAAAAAAGGTCCTTTCATACAGATGCTTCTTTCACCTTCAAAAGTTACCTTCCCATCCTCAGCACAGACTGCTCATGAACTGAAAAACCCACACATTCTTCTTACAGAAGACTAAGTTCTTTGGTTCTGGAATGGATGTCAGAAACAAAATCTGCATTGTGAGGTCCACACAGTCCTGTCAAACAGTACTGCCACGGGTGTAGTGTACTGCTCAGCCAGGATGTGTGACGTGTAGAGAATGTGGAATGTTAGAATGTTGGTTGGATGCGATCAGTTGCTGAATGGGCTGAGCAGAAGCAGACCGCTCCTGGTGGGGCGCTCTTCATCAATACTTCTTGAATAAATACTACATCATTTAAAATCAAAGAATGGACTTATTTCTGTTCATTACAACGGGGTTACAAAGGGGATCCACGGGGCATGCATTTGCAGAAAGACGACATTTGGTGAGGTGTACTTATAGAGCGCCTACATGCAAGCATTTCCCACTCGGGAACCTATCTGTCAACTAAATGCAGCCACCACAAGAATAAGGTAAAAACAGAAGGTTATTGAAGATTAATTAAAAAAACGCTTTTAAATCTGCTTCTGATACAGAGAATTGGCGAGTAGAGGCACAGCACAGGAGCACACTGGCTGACAAATCGTCTACCATGTTTGATCAAAAAAGCAAATTAGAATATGTAATAACAGTATTGTCAAAATACACGATTCAAAGGTGGGAGGCTACTTAATACAAAGCTTTAATGTGGCATTCTACCCAGCAGGTGTGGTGCGGGGTATAGTGGAGAGGCGGAGAGTGGCGCGGTGGAGAGTGTAGTCTTGCAGAGCATCAGAGTACAGTGCGTAGAGAGCACTAGAGCAGAGTAACAGTACACAATAGTGTAGAGTGGGATAGCGTGCGATTGTGTAGCGTGCAGTGGCACAGAAAGCAGTGGTGCACAGTAGAGATGCGTTGAGTGCAGTGGTCCAGAGTGTTGTCTTCCAGAGTAGAATAGAATAGAGTGCAGTGATGTGGAGAGCAGTGGCGCAGAGTAGAGTGGCACAGTATGAGTGGAGTGAAGTAGTGTGGCATAGAGTGCAAAGGCATAAATTGCAGTGGCATATAGTGTTTCATAGTAGAGTGAAGTGGCGTTGGGTGGAGTGGTGCAGGGTAGAGTGCAGTCGCATAGAGTAGTGGTGTAAAGCGCACTGGCATAGAGTAGGGTGGGTTAAAGTGGCGCAGCGTAGAGTGAATTAGAGCGGCGTAGGTTAAAGTACAGTAAGATTGCAGCGGCTCAGAGGGGAGTATAGTACAGTGGCAATGAGTGCAGTGGTGCACAGTAGAGTGGGGTACAGTGCACTGGCATACAGTACACTGGTGCAGACTAGACAGGCATAGAGTGAAGTGACAGTGTTGCACCAGACGACAGCAGTGCTAAAGCCAGCCATAGTGGTAGGCCGTTTTAGTGGAACATGTTCACCTGCTTCATTGTTGACAACAAACACATCCACCAAATATTATAAAAACTGTGTTGACACAGGCAGGATGCTTAATGCTAAAGTGTAAATAATGTAGCTAGTTTCTGGGCTCCTGCACGCAGTTTTCTGTAAAGCAGTAATCTGTGTTGCCTAGGTTTTAATGGCATGCTGCTACTGCACGCGTTGCACATCCGGAGGCTATTGCCCATTAAGTGAGGTTGTGTAGGCTACACCTTTTGGCTTGCCAATGCACGTTATTAAAAGGGTTTGGGACTCTCACTTAATGACTGTAAAAAGAAAGATCATTACGACACACACTAGAGGGTCACATTAATCAAAGGCCAACACAGTGCTTTGATAGAAGAAACTTGACATGAATTGCTGCGTGCACCTCCTCCCTGCACCCCTTAAGGTTTTCGTTCCAGCTTCATAAACTGGAGCATAGGAGGGGCACGAGCATGCACCATGGGGAGAGTTTTCTGCATTCCTCTTGCTTTTCAAAGAACGCTCTCAATTTAAAGTCACAGAAAGAAAAGCAAAACACCATGCGTCCGTGGAAGAGGCAGAGCCTGACATTTGACCTTTGTGTTTAAATGCACAGCAAATGTGATAAATAAGAGCATTTAAAGGGGATGTATGACATTACAACGCATGCTTTTACCACTCATGCTTTTATATCGCAAGTTTTAAAACTCATGCCTTTACAACACATAGTGTTGAGGGGTGCTGGATAGTGAATAGTTTAATTTACTATTCCAACTCCAGTCCCCGTGGATAGTAGGGAAGGTGTTGGATAGTAAATTAAACCTATTCCCTATCCTAGAGCGCCCCCCAGCGCAATGCGTTGTAATGGTTTGCGTAGTAAAAGTTACGATGTAAAGGCACTGCGTGGTAAAAGTTGCGTTGCAAAGGAGGTTTCCCATTTAAAAGGTCTGTTCACAGAAAGTGAGAGCTCAGAAGGATACAGTAAATACGGTTTGGGCAAGGGAAGGAACTAATTCAAACTAGACAGCCTAAAACAAACAGAGCCAGCAAATAGAAAGCAAGGAAATGTGTACTACAGACCGCAAAGCCAATGGTAAGCAATGGGCAGAATGCATTCCCAGGGAAGATTTCTGAATGTCCAAGATGTCTTCAGCAAACCAGAAAACTGAGCAGTCTGGTAGGCTTCGACCTAAAAACATAGCACACTGCACATACACTATGGATGTAGACTTGCATGTCTATACCCCATGAAATCACCCCTTAATACAAAAGGATTTACGAGTGTGCAGTTACTATTAGTAACTTTGTTCTTCCAGTAATGATTCCCACCACCGTGACAGGAAGCTCCCAATAGGAACGTATGGGGAAATTAGTTTGTTTAAAAAAAAAACAACACAAGAACACTTTAATGTAAAAATAAACGTAATTTAATATGTGTATTTATAATCTTGAACTAATAAAATGTTACAGATTAAGTCAAATTAAATATGTATTAAGTAAATGATTTAGGCAAATGTACAAACACCAATATATTTGTAATATGTAGTAAATGGTTTTGAGTTTAAATTATTTATCATTTAGTAAAAGTTAAGCGTTTTTTAGCTCCGTTTAACAAAAAAATTATTAATTAAATGTTATTTTATGTCCCAGCCTCCACGGTTTTCTGTGAGAGTGGGCCTAAGTACCTACGAGCGGGCGTACACCACTAGGGCTGTAGTAACTTTAGAAGTGTAGTTTGTGACAAGCAATGATTTTGTGGACGTGTTTGTATTGGCAGGCCCCTCCCAAAACTCCTCCTCAATACCACAGTCATTTATTAGTAAAATATTTCCCTATTTTCCAGTGACTTCCTTTTTCTGCCCACATTTACTACTAAAACCCGAGTGTGCAAAGATCTCTGCTGCCGTGGTGGAGCCGGGCGCAGTGGAGGCCTTCGCCCATAGGTTTGTGAATAGACTCCAATAGATTTATGACATGCCTTGTTTTGACCTCCATTCGTGCCTGTTTTCTATTTTTGTGCCCGTGTTAGCGTCGTAATCTCCATTTGTATTGTTTTGTTATTTTGTTGCCGTGTCAGCGTTTTCCTTCCTGTTTGCCCGCCTACCTCGCCGCCCTCAGTCTTCCCTCCCCGCTTCCCGCCACCACCGCAGACCCCGCCCCTTTTTTCCTTCTGTTCCCTCCCCGCTCCCGCCTCCCAGCTGCTCCGCCCACCCACGCACTTCGCCTTATATGGCGACCGTGCGAACGCGCAGCGGTCACGCGCAGCGGGCGCGCCGATTGTGCGCCGAAGGCGCGCCAAAGGTAAGCCCGTCTGCGCCCGTCCGCGACCGGATCGCGACCAGCGCCAGGACCCCTGGCCCACGAAGACCCCGACCTACCCGCCTGACGTACTCCGCCGCCACCCTCATCGCACTCTACACCCGCCGACTCCCAGAATGCCACCAAGCCACACCACGACGCACCCACGGACCTTTCAGCTGCCACGCCTGCAAATTCACCTGCATCCGGACCTGCCTCGCACCAGCACCCGCCAAGTCGTACACCAGCAGCACCCACCTCAAGTGCATCCTGCTCAACACCCGCTCCGTCCACAGACACGCCATCAAACTCTGGAACCTCCTAGACGCCACAGCCCCAGACGTTGCCTTCCTCACAGAGACCTGGATGAACGCCTCTTCAGCTCCCGACATCGCCATCGCTATCCCAGAGGGCTACAAGATCGTCTGGAGGGACCGCAACGCCAACCAGATGGGAGGAGGCATCGCCATCATCCACAGGAACACCATCCGTCTCACGACCAGCACCGACAACACCCTGACCACCGCCGAACACCTGCATTTCCAGATCCACACCGACCCGAACACCACCCTCAGAGGCACCCTGATCTACCGACCCCCGGGACCACGCACACAATTCAGCGAGGACATCGCCGACTTAGTCAGCCCGCATGCCCTCCCCTCCGCCGACTACATCCTCCTGGGGGACCTCAACTTCCACCTGGAGAACAACAACGACCGCAACACCAGCACCCTGCTCGACAACCTCGCCAATCTTGGACTCAAGCAGCTGGTGTCCACCCCCACCCACCTCGCCGGACACACACTCGACGCAGTCTTCTCTTCCAGCACAGACATCGACTTCAGCCACGCCACAGAGCTTCAATGGACGGACCACAGCTGCGTCCACTTCACCTTCAAGAGAACGACGACCCACCACCACCAGCAACAGGCCGCCCGCAGAAGCTGGAACAAGATCACAGCAGACCAGCTCGCCACCTCCCTGAGCCAGCACCCTCCTGCCAGCTCAGCGAACCCCAGCCAGGCCGCCGACAACCTCACGAAGTGGATCAGCAACTGCGCGGACGAACTCGCCCCGCTGAGGACCCCGCCCAGCAGACCCGGCAGCAAGAAAGCCCCGTGGTTCACCGACAAACTCAAGAGCTCCAAGAAGAACTGCCGAGCCCTCGAGAAAGTCTGGAGAAAGGAACCTACACCGGACAACAGGACCACCTTCAAGCTGGCCACCGGGAAGCACCACCAGCTGATCCGCGCCGCCAAGAAAACTGCATTCAAGGTCCGGCTGGACAACAACGCACACAACTGCAAGGAACTCTTCAACATCGTGAAAGAGCTATCCAACCCCAGCGCAGGAAACAACGACATCACCCCATCGCAAGACCTCTGCAACTCCCTTGCTTCATACTTCCACAACAAGATCGCGGACATACACAACAGCTTCAACAACCAACCAACACACACCAAGACCGAACAACCACCCCCCACCACCACCCTCCACGCCTGGACCCCGATCAGCACCGAAGACACCATCCGCACGATGAACTCCATCCACTCCATATCACCGACCAACCCCTGCCCTCACCAAGTATTTAACAAGGCTGACGCTGTCATCGCACCCTACCTGCGAGACATCATCAACACATCCTTCGACACCGCCACCTTCCCTGAGAGCTGGAAGCACGCCGAACTCAGCGCTCTACTCAAGAAACCCACAGCGGACCCCACCGAACTCAAGAACTACAGCCCCATCTCGCTCCTCCCGTTTCCAGCCAAAGTCATCGAGAAGACCGTCAACAAGCAGATGGCCGCCTTCCTCGAGTCGAACGGATCCCTTGACCCCTCACAGTCCGGCTTCCGAGCCAATCACAGCACCGAGACCGCCCTCATCGCCGCCACCGATGACATCCGAGCCCTGATGGACAACGGAGAAACAGCGGCCCTCATCCTCCTAGACCTCTCCGCGGCATTCGACTGTCTGCCGCCGCACCCTAGTACAGTGCCTCAGCAACGTCGGAATCCAGGACAAGGCGCTGGAATGGATCATCTCCTTCCTCGACGGAAGAACACAGAGAGTCCGCCTACCACCGTACAAGTCAGAGGCCTCCCAAGTCAGAGGCCTCCGAAGTCATCTGCGGCGTCCCTCAAGGATCCTCTCTGAGCCCCACCCTCTTCAACGTCTACATGAGCCCCCTCGCGGCCATCGCACGCCAACACAACCTCAACATAATCTCCTACGCCGACGACACCCAGCTGATCCTCTCCCTGACCAACGACCCCGCCGCCGCCAGAGCCAACCTGCACGAAGGGATGAAAGAGGTAGCCGAGTGGATGACGACCAGCCGCCTGAAACTGAACTCGGACAAGACTGAGGTCCTCATCCTGGGCTCTTCACCCTCCGCCTGGGACGACTCCTGGTGGCCTCCCGCCCTGGGCACCGCACCCAAACAGACAGACCATGCACGCAACCTGGGCTTCATCCTGGACTCCTCCCTCTCCATGACCAGGCAAGTCAACAACGTTTCCTCGGCGTGCTTCAACATCCTACGCATGCTACGGAAGATCTTCTGGTGGATCCCCACCGAGACCAGGAAGACCGTCACCCAGGCCCTCGTCACTAGCCGACTGGACTACGGCAACGCCCTCTACGCCGGTACCACCGCCAAGCTCCAGAAGAGACTCCAGCAGATCCAGAACGCCTCAGCCAGACTCATCCTCGACATCCCACGAACCAGCCACATCTCCGGACATCTGAGAGACCTTCACTGGCTCCCCGTCAACAAAAGAATCACCTTCCGCCTCCTCACCCACGCACACAAAGCCCTACACGACCAAGGCCCGAGCTACCTCAACAGCCGAGTCAACTTCTACGCTCCCAAACGCCACCTCCGATCAGCCAACCACGCCCTCGTCCCCCGCATCCGAAGAGCGACTACAGGAGGAAGATCCTTCTCCTACCTGGCCGCCAAGACCTGGAACTCCCTCCCGACCGACCTGCGCCTGACCCAAGACCACCTCTCCTTCAGGAAGAAGCTGAAGACCTGGCTGTTCAAGCAGTAGGGCCACCCCTCCCCCCCCCCCAGCGCCTTGAGACCCTACGGGTGTGTAGTGCGCTTTATAAAATGTCATTGATTGATTGATTGAAACTAAGTGTATCCAAAATGTATTTTACTGGGAGAAAGTATATAAATAGATACAGATTCAGACCTTTATTAGTTTAGTGTAAAGCGGAAATGCCATTTAACTACAGTAGAGCATCATATTCTGGACCATACTGCTCTTGGATCTTCACTACACTCATAATGGGCTCAAGCAATGACAGTAGACTTTGATGTACTCAATTGCTTGTTTTTAATAAGATACTTGAAAAAAAAAACATAGCTTAAGCCAATATGCAGGTGTGCACGTTATGGGGAAATTAGCCATGTCAGACCCCCGTATTCAATACTAATTTTCAGTTATAAAATGTTTGTGTTCATTAGTCAGCAGTACGAGAAACTGGTGAGCAGTCTCCTAAAGGATGCAAAACGTGGTCATTTTAATGAAAATCAAACGGGAAGGTAGCAAGACTTTTGCAGATTACTGCCCAACGTTCCTCTCAATCTACCTTGCCACACATCCTTGTAGGACATCAAAGATACAGGCCTATAGTTTGAGAGGCTCAAAAGTTTGTTTTCTATTTACAGGGTAAACTACAATCTACATTCGGACAGTGGCGCTCACGGTGCCTTGGAGGTTTACATCTCCATGAGAATGAGAAAGTAGTCTTTTTTGCAGTCTATACCGCCAGTTCATTTCCTTTATTCTTAATGTGACACCACGAATGTTTCAGTTCCAAATGAATGATATAGGCTAGTTAACATACATTATCGGATGAAACCCTGTAAGATGCAACAACCACTAACAAACGCACACATCTGCAAAAACATGAATGCCACAAGATTAAGAATTGCATTAAAGAACAATTTTGCAGAGCAGGGACACCAATGTTGGACAACGAAAAGGTAGTCAACCAAAATTACTCTTCATTCAGCAGAAGCGTATTGCTTGGATAGTCTCACTTCGGCTGATAACCTACATTATAAACATACAGCAGAACGTCTCCCTGATCAGGATAGACTGGCAGGTGAACAAAGTCCCTGCTCTTTAATTTGAGAAAATGCCAAGATTCTTTCTAGTCAATTTAATGCCCACAGATTTATTCTAGAACAAAAGACTGCAGTCTCACTGTAAATCAGTTTGCTCAATGTTGGCGATTTAATGGCACTCATCAGCCTTGTGCAATTATATATGTGGCAATGGTCTTTAGAAACCAAGTTGAAACTTCCATAACTATTTAATGGAATGGACATATGGCTGCTTGGTCTACCCCTAGAACCAACTCACCAATAGACATTTTCAGACAATGTTGCTAGAAAAAAAAGAAAACGTGTAAGGTGTGCGTTGGCAGAGCTTCCTCCTGCCCTCAAGCAGACCGATTAAAAGACAGTATAGTAAAAACAATAAAAAACAAAAACAAAAAAAGAAGCTGTGCATTGTACCAACATTCAGTCAAGAAAATGTGATCTGATTTTACAATGTGCAATTGTTGTACAATAATTAAATGCCAGGCCCTATAGATAAATTGGTGACTTGTCAGTTCATAAACTTTTATTCGATTATTAAAATTTTACATAATCATAAAAAGTACAACAATTTTAAAAAACAGTCAGTTTTAAGCTAGAATTCAGATGATACATTTTATAAAACAATGTCCTGCCGTGTTTTTATAACTTTTTTTAAGAAAGTCGCTGTCATTTTGGCTTCATGGGGGTTTAACGGCGACTGAAGGTAGGCAAGCGCTGGATACGTATTCCTGAGGCCGCTTGAGCGTAAGAGGGGGAGAATCCATTTTTTCCTAGCCATGCTGTAATATTTGCAGAATAAAATGACATGGACCGTATTTTGCGTGGAGGCCCCATCACATGGGCAACAAATCAAAGTCCGTGACCATGTTTTCTGTTCTGGGAATGTGACCAGGCGGAAAAAAAGATCGAACCTGAATCTTATCAGTAAAAACTTTTCATAGTTCGATAAGAAGAACGTAAGGTAAGGCTGTATCAGTCTCCCTGTTTGTATTTGGGAGATTTTACCATTTTGCGTTTTCACTATCTCCGCCTGGTTACGAAGTTCTCTCAAATGTCCTAAACACAGGTCTTTCAGCCGTTTCTTGGATATGTCTTCAATTGAAGGTGGATCATGAAAATAATGTTCACAGTTAAGGTCTTTAAAAAATTTGAAGACATAATTAAGCCAGGGGATTTTTCTCCAATGTGCTAGGCTCAGACAGTCTGTAATGATGGAGCGTGTGACGTGGCTTTCAGGATTACACCAAATGCGATGCCATAAGATGAGAGGCTGGCAACGTATGGTGTCTGTCACATATTCCATCCCTAGCTCTCGATGTGACGCTAAAATCGGTGAACTTTGTGGGAGTGCCAGGACATACTTAATAAAAGCGTTCTCAGTTGCCTGTATTTGCTGGATGTTTCCGTGGCCCCAGATGCCTGCTCCATAGCTCGCCACACTGTGGCATTTTGCATAGTATAGTGTTAATAGCTCGGATGGAGCTGGTTTTCCTAATTTCCTGGAGAAAGCACAAAGTGCTGATGTTGCTCGGCGAAAGTTTAGGCTTCTGGCTTCGATGGCTTTTCGCCAGGTCATAGAGTCGTCCACGAGTATACCCAGATACAGGTAGGTTGACGTTTTTTCCAGCTTAGTGTTATTTATATGTATAATTTTTGTTTTTCCAGACTTGGGGCCTATGGACATTGTAAACGTTTTCTTCGTATTTACTTTCAATCCTAAGGAGTCCATGAACGTCACGTATTTATTCAATTGCCTTTGGAGTTGATTGGCTGTTCGGGCCAGGATGACCGAGTCGTCGGCGTAGAGTAGAATGGGTATTGGCCGCCGATCAATTTGCGGGAGGTCCTGGCTTCTTGTCAATTTACGATGCATTTGCTCTGACAACAAAGTTCTCCTACAGATGTTCCCCACAGATGTTCCAGTAAGCGCCAAATGTTTGCTGCTGGTTTTATTTTCTTAAAATTAAGTTACAGGTATACTGTTGTAGGTCTAATCGATCCTTTGGGTCACGAAGAAAAAAGGAAAAAATATAAGGCAAAAAAAACAGACTCGAGGACGATCTGTAATACGAGGTTTTTCCTGCTGCATGCAGAAGAGCAACTGAACCACAGGGAAATGAATTAAGTTGGTCAAGAGGGCCGCATGCACAAGTTTGGGATGCAAGTCAATCGAAGTTTTCCATGGAAGTTAAGGTACCTACACTTTCAGCATGCATTCGGCGTAAAATTTGGCCCAATAGGTCATACTAGTATCTGGAACTTCTTTCACTGTACAGCTTCCTTAAAATAGACTACTAGATAATAACCAGCAATGAACATTTTATGCCAGTAAATAAGTATTTTGTTGTGGTTTCAGGTCATTGAAGGACCTGAAAGCATATTCAATTTCTTTGTCTGTTGCATGGTCATTTCTGAGCAGTGCATATCTTATTTGCCACGCGCTCCAACTACAGAATCGGCAACACCAATATAGAGTTCATATTCATATAGTTGGACAGTCCACGTTTTTAGCTAATCTTCCAAATGTTTGACCTTGGGGCTGGGAGACCGCACAAGGACTGAAAGGGCATGCGGTTACTGGCTCCAGTGGCAGCACAACTATTCAACAGGAAAACTACAAGGGCCATTTAAACAGTATTAACAATTAAGTAATTTGCCACGTTCGTAACCAAATCCTAAAAGAAAACTTGTCTGTTTCAGAGGAAATGCTGCATTAAACTCCCATGAAGAACACATCGATGTACTACTACTAGCATGCACTGTGACCGTCACCATGAAAGGCATGCATAAAAACATGCAATGGGAAACAGAAAAGAAACCTGTGTCCGGTACTTACTGAGTTACTATTTTATCATTCCCAAGACAGCATGAAGAAGGAAAAACACCCAGTTAGGAGAGATGCATAGCAGAGGGAAACTGAACAGATTAAAACAAGCGCCAACGAGAACCATGGAACAAGCAGAGACCAGTAGGCACACAACAAACATTAGTCACACATACCATGAAGAAAAGCAAGAGCACTTGGTCATCCAAAATAACCGAGGCACCCACAGCTATTTGAACCTTCTTCTCCTGGGTTTTTATTCAGTATTCACGGAAAATAGAACAATTATTTCAACAGGGTGACTTTTTTGCATTTTTATTTGTGCGATTAATTAAAATCATTGCACACCTTATATTCATTAGACAATGAAAGCATAGCAAATATAGGTTAGGAGAAAACATGCCAAAAGGTTAAAAAGGCATATCAAATACACACAATCAATTAGCAATAAAAAGCCGTCTGCATAAACATGTGATGTTTCCGAAGTCAATTCAAAAGTCATAATAGCAAAAGATTGATTGAGAAATGCATTCCTAAATGAAGGTTCAAACAAGTAGCACCCAAAAAATAAATAAATAAATTAGTAACGCCAATCTCAGGGAGTTAAAGTCCCGGTTTTTAGTAATGTGTTCCCTGGGAACCCATGCAGAGCTATAAAGCCTGAAGTTATATTTACCAAAAGGTAGTTATGCAAATTTGCTGTGTGCCAAAAGAGATCTGAAGTGGCAGGGTGGTTCGGTACAGGGCAATCTGGATCGGTTTGAACATGACCCTCATGTTGTTAGGTGGGCTGGAGGTACGTTATACTGGAAGCCTCTGTCAAGCATTAGCAACATTTCTGGGAAATAACACTAGGGGCCGGAGGAACATGGCGGCCGCCAGCTAAACAGCCGCTGCCTCGCTCACCTCGTGTGTAATGTATTGCATGGCGGTGGCGAGATAATGCCGCGTTCATTCTCGGCGGATTTCCCCCCCCCCCCCCCCCCCCCCGTTTTATTCCTGCTTTTTTCCTATTTTGTTTCTTGCTCCAAGGGAGGCTTCCTCTTGATGCGGCGGATTGGAGGCGAGAGCGTCTCACGGGGGTCGGCGGACGCAGCCTGCGCGGCGAGTAGCCGGAGTCGGAGCTGGAAGTGCGAGGAGGCTGCTCAGTCTCGAAGACGCCGAGACACGGTCTTGCTTCGATCTTAGGCTTGATACGGGTTATTCAGGAGCCAGGAGCTTCGCGATAGTAGAGGTAAAATCGTTTACAGAGTGGTCACTGGGATGGGATGGGAGACAGTGAGTTTTTTTTTACTCTGGGAACGAGTGCCTTATTAAACAGGACACTGGACGTGGAGTGGGTTCAACAGTTAGAGGGAGCCCCTTGTAGAGCCTTTCGCGGAGAGGAGCCCGAGGGAGTGGTCTTTTCATTTATTTAACTGAATGGGTGCTCTGAGCTGGGTCTCCCCCGCAGCAATCTCCTGCAGTATATGGAGGAGGAAAGAGGGAGCAACAAGAGTTAAATTTCGGCAAAAGAAAGCAGAGAAGGTATATTACCTCTGAAACCAGGGTGACATACGCTCAGGACACGAGCAGCACCCCTAGCCCCCAATTTAGATATCACTCTGCCCATTGTGACTCCAAGGAAACCCCCCCTGTAATAGAAGCGAAGATAAGGGGCCAGATAAAAGAAGGAGAAAAAATGTCAAGGGAAATCCCAAAAAATAGAGGAAAGAGTAATGGGAGAAAGGTAGTGGTCGCAAAAACCAGAACACCCTCACAGAAAACTTACCAAAAAATAATGTCCTCCACAACAAGTCCTAGCAAAACAGCCGAGACAAATAATTTAAAAGAACTCGAAAAAGGGGCAAAGACAAATCAAGCAGAACTTGCAACCTCGCCAACCTGGGACTCAAGCAACTGGTGTCCACCCCCACCCACCTCGCCGGACACACACACTCGACGCAGTCTTCTCTTCCAGCACAGACATCAACTTCAGCCACGCCACAGAGCTTCAATGGACGGACCACAGCTGCGTCCACTTCACCTTCAAGAGAACGACGTCCCACCACCACCAGAAACAGGCCGCCCGCAGATGCTGGAACAAGATCACAGCAGACCAGCTCACCACCTCCCTGAGCCAGCACCCTCCTGCCAGCTCAGCGAACCCCAGCCAGGCCGCAGACAACCTCACGAAGTGGATCAACAACTGCGCGGATGAACTCGCCCCACTGAGGACCCCGCCCAGCAGACCCGGCAGCAAGAAGGCCCCATGGTTCACCGACGAACTCAAGAGCTCCAAGAAGAACTGCCGAGCCCTCGAGAAAGTCTGGAGAAGGGAACCGACACCGGACAACAGGACCTCCTTCAAACTTGCCACCCGGAAACACCACCAGCTGATCCGCGCCGCCAAGAAAACAGCTTTCAAGGACCGGTTGGACAACAACGCACACAACTGCAAGGAACTCTTCAACATCGTGAAAGAGCTTTCCAACCCCAGCGCAGGAAACAACGACATCACCCCATCGCAAGACCTCTACAACTCCCTCGCTTCATACTTCCACAACAAGATCGCCGACATACACAACAGCTTCAACAACCAACCAACGCACACTATGACCGAACAACCACCCCCCACCACCACCCTCCACGCCTGGACCCCGATCAGCACCGAAGACACCATCCGCACGATGAACTCCATCCACTCCGGATCACCGACCGACCCCTGCCCTCACCACGTCTTCAACAAGGCCGACGCTGTCATCGCACCCCACCTGCGAGACATCATCAACACATCCTTCGACACCGCCACCTTCCCCGAGAGCTGGAAGCACGCCGAACTCAGCGCTCTTCTCAAGAAACCCACAGCGGACCCCACCGAACTCAAGAATTACCGCCCCATCTCGCTCCTCCCGTTTCCAGCCAAAGTCATCGAGAAGACCGTCAACAAGCAGATGGCCGCCTTCCTCGAGACGAACGGATCCCTCGACCCCTCACAGTCCGGCTTCAGAGCCAACCACAGCACCGAGACCGCCCTCATCGCCGCCACCGATGACATCCGAGCCCTGATGGACAATGGAGAAACAGCGGCCCTCATCCTCCTAGACCTCTCCGCGGCATTCGACACGGTCTGCCACCGCACCCTAGTACGGCGCCTCAGCAACATCGGCATCCAGGACAAGGCGCTGGAATGGATCATCTCCTTCCTCGACGGAAGAACACAGAGAGTCCGCCTACCACCGTACAAGTCAGAGGCCTCCGAAGTCATCTGCGGCGTCCCCCAAGGATCATCTCTGAGCCCCACCCTCTTCAACGTCTACATGAGCCCCCTTGCGGCCATCGTACGCAAACACAACCTCAGCATAATCTCCTACGCCGACGACACCCAGCTGATCCTCTCCCTGACCAACGACCCCGCCGCCGCCAGAGCCAACCTGCACGAAGGGATGAAAGAGGTAGCCGAGTGGATGACGACCAGCCGCCTGAAACTGAACTCGGACAAGACAGAGGTCCTCATCCTGGGCTCCTCACCCTCCGCCTGGGACGACTCCTGGTGGCCCCCCGCCCTGGGCACCGCACCCAAACAGACTGACCATGCACGAAACCTGGGCGTCATCCTGGACTCCTCCCTCTCCATGACCAGGCAAGTCAACAACGTCTCCTCGGCGTGCTTCAACATCCTACGCATGCTACGGAAGATCTTCTGGTGGATCCCCACCGAGACCAGGAAGACCGTCACCCAGGCCCTCGTCACCAGCCGACTGGACTACGGCAACGCCCTCTACGCCGGTACCACCGCCAAGCTCCAGAAGAGACTCCAGCGGATCCAGAACGCCTCAGCCAGACTCATCCTCGACATCCCACGAACCAGTCACATCTCCGGACATCTGAAAGACCTTCACTGGCTCCCCGTCAACAAAAGAATCACCTTCCGCCTCCTCACCCACGCACACAAAGCCCTACACGACCAAGGCCCGAGCTACCTCAACAGCCGAGTCAACTTCTACGCTCCCAAACGCCACCTCCGATCAGCCAACCACGCCCTCGCCGCCGTCCCCCGCATCCGAAGAGCGACTACAGGAGGAAGGTCCTTCTACCTGGCCGCCAAGACCTGGAACTCCCTCCCGACCGACCTGCGCCTGACCCAAGACCACCTCTCCTTCAGGAAGAAGCTGAAGACCTGGCTGTTCGAGCAGTAGCGGCACCCCCCCAACCCCCCCCCCCCCCCCAGCGCCTTGAGACCCTACGGGTATGTAGCGCGCTTTATAAGTGTCAATGATTGATTGATAGATTCTCTATCTCTGAAGCAAACCAAATGGCGATCAAATCTTCCTGTGAGGTGCTGGCCCAGAGATTGGAGGAGGTTGTAGTGAGGACAGATAAAATTGAGGCGGAGATTCCAGGTATCAAGAAAGCACTAAGCTCTGCAACCTCAGGATTGGCAAAATTGGCTGCCCAGAATAAGACCCTGCAGGAGGAGTTAGAAAGACTGGAAAACCATTCCAGGAAGAACAATTTGAGGTTTTTAAATGTTCCGGAAACAATCGAAGGGACAGATCTGAAGGGGTTTATAACTTCCGTGTTACAGGGTACTGTACTAAAGGGTTCCCCAGAAATAAATCCCTCTCAAGAGATTCTAAGGGTTCATCGGGACCCATTTAGGAGGAAGCAAGGTCAACTTAAACCTCAGAAGATTTTGGTTAACTTTCTCTCCTACTCAGTCAAAGAGCAAAAACTGTCTGCAGGCCTAAAGGCAGGCTCTATATCATTCTCCCTTACAGGGCAAGAACCGATTAGTTTTTATATAAGATCAGACATCGCATACCACAGCTACAAGGCAATTGGAGCTAGGGAATAGGCTTGAGGAACTAAAAGGGCTAGGGGTCAAGGCCCAACTGAAGTTCCTAGCTCAGAAGGAGAAGTGTGGCTCACTGGTTAGAGCAGGCAGACCCTGAAGCAGAGGTCAGACCCGGGACCAGGGTTCAATTCCCGACGCGGCAGGGTCTTGAGCCCAAATGTCCACGGACTCGATAATACTCGCTTCGGTGCCTGACTTAATCATGGGTTCACACTCTGCAACTCTGGGCATTAAGCTTGCATGGCATGGCATGGCCATCTTTTAACGAAGTACCTTAAGGAAAACATCATTCCCATCGGGTTGCAGATTAAGATCGAACCAGCAATTTTTGTGGAGGTGCCCAAATTCAGAGAAGGGTTTAGCCACGTCGCGAACAATTTAACCGTCATAGGATGGTCCTTGGCGTAGAAACCGCGGCTGAACAAATTCAACTAATCACCGCTGAAATTAAGACCTTGAAAGCAGAGATTGCGGCTGACGCCAACTTCGCCAGCGCGAAAGAGACCTTGACTAATCTAGAAGCCACGCTTAAAGACTTCCATTTAACAACTCAAAATCGTAAACTTGAGAAATTGGCACGTGACATCAGGTTATACGATAAGAAAAAAACGTATCCTTATTTACAAGAGGATTATTTGCGACAAGATAATCAAGGAAGATTTACGAACCGTGGTCGTGGCACCTTTAGAGGCAGACGCAACTACTATACTTTTTCTGACGCCTCCTATAGTTCGGAGGGTGAACAGGAGCAACCGGGACCCAGCTTTCAACAAAACTACCCCGATTACGGCTATTATCCACAGTATCAACATAGCCCTTTTTTAGGGCAACGCCGAGGGTCATAGCGCCCTCCACGTGGCAGAAGCAACAACTGGCAACGCGGCCAACAACGTGGATCTCAAGCAAACACAAGCACATGGAATGGAGGTCGTGGTCAACCGCAAAAACAAGTGCATTTCCAGACGGAACCACAACACGGGGAACGGATCACCCGCAACAAAACCTACCGATGGTAGACAACCGACTAAGACTATTGGGAGGAGCTCCCCCTTGTTTTGACAGCCCTGTTGTCAACATATCCAAACAAACCCTGAATGACGACGAAATCAGAATACTGGGGAAAGGACTATCATATGTCCCCACCAACAACCCTGATACCTTTATTATCCGCACGGAACTGTGTCAATTTTTTCGAAAGATTAGGCTGAAATACTTCTTCCGTAACACTGAACCTACAATTCAATCATCTGTTACTGGGTTGAGACCTCCTTCGACCTTTGTTCCATTTAACAGTGCCATGTCACACAAAATCTTGGCTTTTGAATCAGTGGTGTGGAGAGATGTACTACAGCTCCTGGGAACTAAATCTTTTACCAGATACAACACCAGCAAAAAAGAAAAATTGGCTCTACAATCACTGGCTAGTAATGAGAAACTTATCATCAAACCCGCAGACAAGGGTGGTGCCATAGTGGTTCAAGATGTTACCTCCTACGAGTCCGAAATCCTCCGTCAACTAAATGATGGAACTAGCTATCTACAATTACGATCAGATCCGTCAAAAGCAATTGCTCTTGAGATTTTGGAAATAACTCAAGCTGGTCGGGACCAGTGGTTCCTATCGGAATTAGAGTTCAATTTTCTGAATAAACAGCATCCACGACTGGCAACAATCTATACAATACCAAAGATTCATAAATCCATGGCGGACCCCCCTGGTCGTCCCATAGTCTCGGGGTGCGGGTCCATCCTTGAGCCCCTTGGAAAATATATTGATTTCTTTTTAAAACCGTTGGCTGAGGCAACTCCTGCATATTTGCGCGACACTATGCACACCATTAATATCATCGAAAATCTACCCTTTGATTCTCAACAACAACGACTGGCCACGTGCGACGTGGTATCACTGTATACATGTATACCCCAACACGAAGCACTAATGGTCATTACACGTTGCCTGCACCAACGACCAGCACCAGTCCAGGTACCGACTGAATTCATTGTGGCTTCACTCCGCATAGCCATGACCAAAAACTTCTTCATATTTAAAGACAAATTTTACATCTAAACATCAGGAGTAGCGATGGGGGCTCCCTTTGCTCCGGATGTAGCCATCCTGTACATGGCGGCCTTTGAACAAGATACGGTGCTCAACCAAGTAAATCCATTCAGAGACCATCTTGGTCTCTGGATGCGATACATAAACGATATTTTATTGATTTGGAACAGTGACTTGGAAGAACTTATGTCTTTTTTCAGTTGGCTAAATGAGCAGTCTGAATATCTCAAATTTACCATCCAATCTGATAATCACCGAATAAACTTTCTGGATCTCACCATTTATGAAAATTGTGGACATTTGCTAACCATGCTGTATCGCAAACCTGCAGAAAGGAATTCGCTGCTACACTATGGTAGTCATCACCCCAGAGCTCTACGAGATAATTTGCCGTTTGGGCAGTTCCTACGTATACGTAGGAACTGTTCAAACAAGGACCATTACTTTACGGAATCGGAAGAACTGCAAAGTAGACTTTTGAGTAGGGGATATCCCAAACAATTGATCAAGCGAGCAATGAAAAGAGCTTGGTTCTATCCCCGGGATGAATTACTCACCCCCAAGACTGAAAATGAGCAACAAGACAACAGAATTGTATGCGCTACTACTTTCAATACAAAAAGTAACAAAATCAAACGCATAATTAATCACCACTGGAAATTAATCTCGGACGACGTCAAGCAAACTGACCTGCCGTTACACGCTTTTAAAAAGGCAAGGAGTGTCAAAGATCTTGTGGTCCGTTCTTTTAAAGACACCAGAGGAGCCTACCGTCACCACCCTCTGGAACCTACCTCCGGTAATTGGTCACTTCAGATGTGGTAATTGCAAAGCATGTGACAGTACTATTCAAACTAAGGAATTTCTATACCGTCATCACAAAATTCCTCTCAAGACACATACCAACTGTAATTCTACAAACATTATATACGCCATCCTATGCCCGTGTCTAAATGATATACATTGGCCAGACACAGCAAAAAGCCAGAATGAGGATACTGCAACACATGAGCAGAATTAGATGCCATGTGCAGGGTGCGCCATTGGTGGATCATTTCTCCTCGGCGGGACATCTACCTGAAAGCCTCAAATGGGTAGTGATTGAAAAAGCCACATTAGGACCCCGCGGTGGTAGCATTGCCAGCATCTTGAATACTCGTGAGATGAAATGGATGTTCACGCTTGACTCCATTGAGAACGGGCTCAATGAACAAGATAGCTCTCTCTCAACTAGCTACGCTTTCATGAGTACAGCTAAATTACACTCTATGTGGCACGCTAGTATAGTCTAGGAGGCCACCAGACCTTTTCTGTCCTTATAAAGTGGGGTGTCAGGGTTTATATAATGCTCAACAATGTATGAACTCTGTGCCAAGTATCAACCAAGTATTGCACCCAATTGATGGCAACAATATGTGGCCTTTACCCTCTTGTGAGAGGTACGCCACGATGTGTTCAATGTATCAATTCTTGGTTATTTATAAGCCGTGTATAATATATAAACTCGTGGCAATGATATATGGCCTTACCCTCTTGTGAGAGGTATGCCGCAACTGTTGTTTAATGCAACGCTACCTCTGCTAAAGTTCTTATAATGAAGGTTGTAATTCCACCTCTCTGATGCAAATGTGGTAGAGGTCTTCAACCTCCTCCTTGTATAATGTCTGATCAATCCGTCTCTCTAAAAATCAAACTGATCTCAACAATATGTGGTCTTTACCCTCTTGGGAGAGGTACGCCACTTTTGTTCTGTTTAATGTATTAATCTTTACAAATGTCTAATTGATGGCAATGACATGTGGTTTTACCCTCATGTGAGAGGTACACCGCAACTGCCTTTTAAGCTTCGCTAATCTGTCAATCTAGTGTCCTAATGCCAACAGTGTAAACCTTTTCTTGGTATAACTTTTGAACAATCTGTTTTTTCTAAATCATGCAACTTCTATGTTGCGCTGTGTTGGTTATTTGTAACGTGGAGTTAACCTATCCGTAATCTGATACGATACACTGGTCTCGTTTTGCAAGCGTACTGCTAGGCTCACTGCAACCAGGTTCTTTGACCAAGTCTTCCTACTATGTCTATACGGGTGCTCGGCACCACGTGACCGCGTTTCCGTGGTGATAATTTCAAACCCGGAACTCGATTCGCCATTGCGAATTGGAGCGGCGACCGGGACGTGATTAAATCCGTGCTGGGTAAGAAGTATTCCAATTGTTCAGGCACCAGCTATTGCGGCAATGCGGTAGGGTGGCCCCTTTCCAATATTCCACTTTGCTCATTTCTTCTAGATACTTCGAGCAAGTTTCCAAAATAATTCGAAGATTTACGAGATTCTCGGTGAACTTGTATTCCATACAACTGTTCGGTGAGTGATCTCCCCTTGGCTCATCATGAATTTGGATGCGGGTAGATGTCTATAAATTTCGTAAACAAATGTATGTTTTACATTTTTTTGTTAGATTTTCATAATATCGTGGATATATTGGACCACGACGGGCCATTGAGCGTTAATCAACCCAATATAGATTCAGTCCACGGTGAGTTTTTTTGCGTGCCTACAAATTAGTTTTATGTTGCCCTCTCTCTGAAAATTACCTTCACATTGTCTATCACAATTCCCTTGATAGACGGGACCGCAATTTCGGTCTTCCCGACTTTGAATACTTTCAACTTTGTCTACGTCGGGTCAATACCACGCCCGTGGTAAGTTTACAAGCATATGATTCCTGGCTTTTGAGTTAACAACCTATTTTTACATTACGTACGTTCATTACGTGACTCGGTGATTGCACCCTGGTCCTGACACATCGGGTCCCAGGGTATTACCATGCCCCAATTATCAGTCTCTCAGTGATATATGGCTTTGTCTACCTGTGTCGTGTTGGCTCACCCTCCGCGGCTCTTGACTTTAGGTACTTGTTCCTTAATGCTTCATCGGTTGGTGTGACTATTTAGCGCAACCACGGACATTGTACTATGATTAATCGATATGATCCCAGAATGTTGGTCGGGATACCTTTGAATTTATACACCCACCAATCAAACTGTGGGCAGATGTGCTTTTCTCTTTGATATACGTAGGGATATTTTTTTCCCGTGCCTTAAATTATATATTGAATAGGTTATGTGTCCCACCTTCCCGTCCTGATGAAGACCCCGCAGCAAGAATAATACTCCTACCTGCACATATGAGGGTCGAAACGTCGACAATTATCCGTCTTTAAACGTCAACTCCATGCCCTATTGTTTTCATTTATTGAACTTTGTGGAGTATGCTCATTTGCAATGTTTGTTTGAACCTGATGGTCATGGTCTCTGTACACAACGTGTAACATGGACAAATGCAATATATGTGTTGATTACACTGGTTTATAAGAATCTTTCTTCTTTCACTATATCCTCACACGATCACCCACTTCTTTCCCCCCCCCCCTCCTTTTTCCCTTATTCGGGGCACTGTGAAACCACTAACTTATTGTCTGGGTAACCTGTATATTTTATATACATTCCCATTGTGATTAAAACAATGTGGGCAAAATTATTGTTGATTTGATTTAATTTCAAATTTTGTACTATTGTCTCTATGCAACTGGGACCCCTTCCTTTCACCACTTAGACAGCCCAGGTCCCAGTGACTTTAGCTGGGTATAACCCCCCTGTTAATACCCTAATCTCCACAACGCCCCCCCTGCGGCGGGATGCCTGGCTTTCACCTTGGGGATGCTCTGTAGGGGCTATCTCACAGGGAAAAACCAGGACGGGTTCCCAAGGCAAGCGCGGAGATACCCCTTCGGGGATCGATTCTGGCACTATATAAGAAATATTATTATTATAATTATTATTCTAATAATAATAAATACGTGCTATGTATAACAACAAGATGCATCAGTTTCGTACCACAGAAGATGTTGATAATTTCATAACAGAAATAAAAAAATAGGTGGGAAGTCGGAGAACTGATAAAGGTAGTGTGGTAGAAAAGTGGTTATAAATACAGGGAAGACAGGAAAAGCTTTTATTAGATATGGTCTAATATCGTCTATCCATTTTTTCCTAGGTGAAGGTGCGCAAGGCTAAATAGGCTTAGCCTATATGGAAGGGAGGGTTCCTCAAGGGAGTCGGGGGGAGTCAGGGGGCACTAGGAGATGAGGGTCACGTGGGTGGGGAGCAGAGGGGAAAAATAAGAATACTCATCTCACTTTGAGATTTTGACTTTTTGGCGGAAAAAAAAATAAATCAGATGCTATGGCAGGAGTAGAGACTCAGGGCAGGGGAAGATGCTTTGTCTCTTGGAATATCAAAGGAATGAGGTGCCCCAGAAAACAGCGTTTAATAATGAAATATCTAGAACTTTCTGTGGCACGGATATGTATTTTACAGGAGACTCATTTGACTGATAGAAGCTGGAAAATTGTTTGAGTGTCTATTGGGTTGAGAGTTTTTGTGTCTCGGGTCAATCATCTAATACCAGAGGTGTTGCAATCCTAATAAAGCGGGGGTCAGGGTGCTCAATGAAATCTTTTCAGACTGACCAGTCCGGGAGGTGGGTTATTGCACATTCGATGTTGGACGGCGAGGAGTTGGCCTGCGTATCTTTTTATGGACCCAATGTAGACGACGTAACATATATATTGAGGCTTTATGCTAAGCTAATTTTGGAAAATCTAAATCTTCCTATAAACATAGGGGGGGGGGGGGGGGGGGGGGGAGGGGAATTTCAACGTCCTCCTAGATCTAAACAAAGATAGGTCAAATCAGTGCCACTATGTAGGGGCGCCTCATATACGGCATGTAACGAAAAATCTGATCCATGATATAGGGTTGGTGGATGTCTGGAGAGAATTGATGGGAGAGGTTCCAGGTTTTACGTTTCACAGTAAGAGACAGTGAGACAGTGAAACAGTCACAACGAGTTGCAGCAGGAGGAGGAGGAGGTGTTGCACGGTGAGCGGCAAGCCGGGGGTAGGAGAGTCATCGGGACCCAAGAGCTGCACGGAAAGCCGGGCCAGAACCAGAATTCGGCTTCCCCGCCGCCACCTCTGCCGCTGCTCCTGCTGCAGTTACAGCTACAGCGCACAGCTGCACGGCAGCCTTCAGTAGCAGCCCGGCGGCGAAGATAACGTGGAGAGTGAGATGCGGAACGCAAGTAAGCGGTAAGCGGCAAGCGGAAAAACTGCGCCTTCACTTCCACTGTACCGTAGCGTACACCGCACCGCACCGCACCCACTGCCACCGCCACCGCCACAACTACAGCCTTCACCGCGCAAAATGCCACATTCCCTCGCCCCCTACCGGTGTTAAGCAAGAGATAGCCAGTGGGCCCCCTGAGTGCAAACTGCAGCCGAGCCGAGCAACAAGCGTCAAGCTACCGGACTGAGGCAGCGTGCAAGCGGTGTGCAGCTCAGCCGCCTATTAATCTAAGGCGGCCAAGGCAGAATCAGTGTGAGCCTCCCTCTCGCAAGCCGGCGGACCTTACAAAGACAAAGACTGAAGGCAAAAAGCGAGAAGCAGAAGCAAGAGGCACTGCCAAGAAAAGCAGAAGCAGAAGCAGAAGCACCACCACCTGTACCGCTCCCGCTCCCTCTCCCGGGTCGAGTGGGTTGAGCGGTCTTTGCCCAAGTTCTTGCCCGGTCTCAGGTGTAGGGGGACAGCCGGGCACATCAGGTTGCATCAGGGGGAGCAGCTGAGGAGCTGAGGAGCAACTGAGGAGCAGGACCGCCCCCAGAGGCAAGGGACAAGGACGGACCCGACAGACTCATAACTCCCTAACTCCCTCCAACTCCCCCATAGGCCCAGCAGGCCAGGGGATCTGCGCCTCCCAAACTGACGGGGCCAGGAGCGCAGCAGGAGCATAACACCGTGCATTCAGCAGCACCAACCCGCACCCGGTGCCGGAGTTAGAATCCCACACATCAAACGCCAAAAATCACGCCAACACTGCGACCTGCAACTCGTATTTGTCCACCAGCATATGCACCGGGTCTGTAGCAGCACTAGGGGGCCCAGAGCTCCTCATCCAGCAGGAGATACTAGGAGAATACCACAGACCCCATCCAGACCCCATCTATCACGCGGGTCTCATCATTCGAGTTGCAGTAACTCAGGTGCCAGTAAGCCGTCTAAATCAACCCTAATATGAGGACCAGAAACTGTACTTTAATCCAACCCCAGGAGAAGCCCCGGCCACACAGCTCTGCCAAGAGACGGAAGGCGAAGCTATTTTACCCCCCATTAGTAGAACTAGGGGGACCTCATCTAGGTCCAGGGCCCTGGGACTGGGAACACGCAGGAGCAGCGGGAGCGACTGGAGCAACTCCAACTTCTCCGGGACAGCATATTGACTTCAGCGTGGAACCAACGGCTCCCTCCCTCTCAGCTCTCCCCCCGACTGCCACCACGGGGGAGTCTCCTAGCTCCCTGAATCCAAAAGCGCACAAGCTCAGGCTCAGCATTAAAGAACGCTCAAACTGCTCCGCTGGGACTAGAGACATAAGAAGTTTTTTGAACCCCAAAATATCCTCCACCCCCGCCTGCCCCAGGACTCCGGACAGTTTACCCATTAACAACGTAATGGAGGAAGAAGAGTTGAACCCAATACTCGCAAGCCCTCGGGCAAACAGGATACCCCTCTCACCAACAATACTTATCCACCAGAGCGGTATGCCCCTCAAACCTTCGCCACTGGACATGGTGGCACTCGGGCCTACCCAACCAAACACCACAACCACAGCCCAGACTTTCTCCCCTCTAGCGGACCGCCAGTGGAGCAGCCCACCCGCAGTCAAAGCAAACATACACACCCCTTCAGACAGCACCCACGCTGACAAGAGAGGAGGCACAACCCCGCCCATCTTACCGATGCACACAGATTCGATCTATGATCCCTCCACCACTAAGGAAGGTGCAACCCGACAATTATTCAATGGGACTCCAAATCACCCACTGAACACACCAAGACTGGGCCTCCCAGAAAACGATAAAATGGCCCCATCCCTGCCCTCAGATAGTGGCCTTGCAAACACTAACTATTTATCATTAATCAGCGAAGCCCTTGTCTCAATGACCAGTGCTGCGATAATGCACGCGGACAAGCTTGATGTGCAGATTAACATTCTACAAATAGTGGCAAATTTGATCTCGGGGATAGACTCTAAACTGGACAACTTGAACGCCCTGATACGCAGAGCGCAGGACAGCACACAACTAAAGCAAGAGTCATGCAGCTGCAGTCCGATCCTGCACAGCTTAGAAAAACTTCCAAATATTATGACCACTCTGATAGAGGACCTCAAGGGTGAGGCAAATAAAAAGAAAAAATGCTTGAATAGCAGGCCTCCAATTACACAGGGCCTAGCTCAGGCACATTCCATGGACAACAGCCCAGTAATTCCCTGCCCAAGCAGCTCGGAAAAGCCAGCTCCCCTGGCCTCGTCTTCTGCTGGCGGGACAAGAACACCTCTGACCAAGGCTGAAAGTCAGGTCCACCAACAAACCCTTAAGCCGTCGAGCCCAGAGCAACAAAACCGGTCAAGGAAAAACAAGAAAAAACTAAGAAAACTCAACAAGGCGAAGAAAAACAACGCATATGCCACCAGCCTTATCCACAATTGGTTACGACCTAATAAGCAGCCTCCCGATAACATCATCACAGACGAAACACCAAACTTGGCAGCCCCCATGCATACAGTAGAAGTAATAGGCCCATTGACTGGAAACTCAGGCTCATTTACCCCAGCCTCGGACCCAAGCTTGTTTGCTCCGCCCACGCCTTCTCAACCTGATACAGCACCAATAACACAAAAACATGCGTATGAACCGCAGGCAACTAGTCACGATGAAGCCACGCAACATACTCAGGTGCACTGCCAAACAAGCTTTGAGAACCCAGTGCAACCCAACTTTACAATGAGTGAAGCATCAATTCCCGATAACTTAAAAACAATCGATGTCACCTTCGGAGATTCTCAGAGTGCCCCCCATGGGCCAACATCCTTTAAGCTGGAGCAACCCGCCAATAGGCAATGGAACAAGAACTGCTCCCCTAGCTCAATGCCCATGGAGACACCACAACCGTCAACAGGATCTAATCAGCAGACAAACTTTCACCCGTCTGGTTTGACATCGATACCTCCAACTGAAACCCATGGTAAAAATTGGCTTAACAAGGCCAGTGCAACTCAAGCAAATGGCAAGGACCGGAAAATACTGCTATACCCAGAATACACTTCTCAAGGAGAATGGGACATCCTCAACCGAAGTAACCTCCTAACACTCTGTGCAAACCTCCCGGGATTGGAAGGTATAAACACCAAAGACATCGAATCCATCTCTTTCCTGCCCCCGGATGTGGAAGAAAAAAAACGAAACAACGGAGTTAAGTTTCATCAAGCGAGACCTGGCGGAGGCACTGCGGAGCCAACAACCCCTACTAGAAAGCTGGGGCATAAAGATAAAGGCAAGGCCGACCCAAAAATACCCCTCAATTCTAAAATCATCGATCCCACACCCTAAGCCGGACAATCAGATACAGGGTGTGGCTGACCCTACACTCACAAACGCTCCTCTCAACCATCGCCTAAAAATTGAGTCGGTCCTTCTGGGGTGCAAAGGCAGCATGAACAACAGCTCAACCAACGGTACCCCAATTAAGATTACAACCAATCTCAGTCAAGGAAAACGACTGTATAACTAGGGGTCACTCAAGCAACGACTGGTCCTGGCTGTCATCTGCACTAAATTCCAGCTCCTAACACAGTTCGCCCAGCAAATTTAGCCCGATCATTTCAACTCTCGGTCTGTGAGCGAGAAAAAACACTGAGGACAAAAGAGAAATTCACTGAGAGTCTAAAAATATTAACGTGGAACGTCTCAGGCCTCAAAAAGCTGCTACTAAGCCCAGACGCGGTGAATTTCTTGGAGGAAGCAGACATCATATGCACACAGGAAACTTGGTTGACCCACCCACTCTCGCTAAGAGGTTATGCAGAATACAGTAAAGCGGCTAAAAAGACCAATATATTCGGAAGACCTTCAGGGGGGAATTGTGTCTACATAAAACACGCCTTGAACATAGAATTCAAGGAACTACACAATCAATCAGACACCCTACAGGCGGGCATTCTGAAATTCCCCCACTTCATTAACGGAACTCCACCAATACTGTTAATCAACATTTACCATAATTCGCAGGAAAACTCATCGAACTCGCTCACACTGGTAAATCAATTAGAAACTTTACTGCTAAGCCATCCATCATTAGACTGCATTATCCTCGGCGACTTTAACATCCACAACATAGGGGTTTCTACCAAGCAAAACCAACATCGTGGGGAGACCAAAGCACTGAACGATTTCATAAAATCTTATAAATTGGCGACGGCCCACACATTGCTCTTAAAGAAATCCCCGGGAGCCTTGATCGGTCACACGTACAACAACCAAACGACGATCGATCACATCATTTTAAGTGATAAACTGCAAGACAAATTGACAAACTTCATAGTTCACCAACGCAATGATAGTGATCATGCAGCCCTAACAATCACCATGAACCTACTAGTGCAATCACGATACAAACCCTCATGCATGGGGGCATCGGATGGCCAAGAATTAATAAAGCTGCCCAGAAGAATAAAATGGGGACAGGTAGCCACAGCAACCTTTAACAACTGGGTAAACACGTGGGCAGGCTGGCCCCCGCGTAAACACAACCAGGAGTTAATAGCTACATGGGATGGAATCACCTCGACCCTAGCGGCAGAACTCAGGGGTGGTGGGGACAAACCAAGGGCAATTGACTGGCATCCGCCGACGACCTTTGGATTCAACGCAGAAATTAAAACCAGCGCAAAGGACTTAAACAAAAAACGAAAAGCCTACAGTAAACACCGCACAATCAAAAACAAAATCCAACTGCAAGATGTCGCCAAGAGCCACTCCTTAAAAGTGTGGGCCGCAAAGCGTAATCACTGTGAGGCACAGTGGCTTAAAATTTTCGATCTGCTGAGCCCCGCAAAATCACAAGAGTTCTGGAGTTACATTAGTCATCTTGGTCGAGGCATAAACCATAGAGAAAACTCCCTTGAGGCATCCGTCTGGGTCCGTCATGTAAAAGCTCTTTATAAGGAAGAAGGACTAACTACCCAGCCACATAACACAACCCCACAAAAAGTGAACTTGCCCTTAACCACTAATTCAACACCCCCTCCCGGAAAAGCTCTAGTGTCCGAAATACTAAAAAAAAAAAATCAGACCAAATGGTGCACCGGGCCCCAATGGCCTACCAGGCCATTTGTTTAAATCAAACATCGAATTCTGGTCGGAAAACTTGACCTGCCTATTTTCTGACTGCTGGCTGTCGGGGGCTGTGCCTGATTCATGGCGAGGCTCGCTCCTGCATCCAATCCACAAAAAAGGGACCAAATCAGATCCAACAAACTACCGCATGATCGCCCTGCTGGACATCGAGGGCAAAGCCTACGCAAGCGCTATCTTGAAATACCTCACAGACTGGGCAAGCGAAGAAAATCTCCTGCCATTCTGTCAAACCGGCTTCAGACCAGGGTCCTCGACCATAGACAACATCACAGCACTCTCTTACCTAGTCAACCGAGCACGGCTGCGCAAAAGTCTCCCTTTGTTCGCCTGCTTCATCGACTATTCTGCCGCGTTCGATGGAGTAGACCGCACCATCTTATGGAGAAAGCTGGTCCATTGGAACATCGATCCCTCCCTGTTAAGAGCAATACAATCTCTGTACCAAAACACCTGGGTAAGAATCAAACTTTCAAACGACTCTGCAACAGACAAGATAGATACGAACCGCGGCTTAAAACAAGGGTGCGTGCTGGCGCCCCTACTATTCAATTTATATACAGCAGACATGGAGACAGCACTGCAGGGGGCCGCCCTAGCAACGCCAAAGATCGGGGCAACCAAAATACATTTCATGCAGTATGCGGACGATCTCGTAATTTTGGATCACACAAAAACAGGACTCCATAAGGCACTCACCGCTCTGGCAATATATAACAACAGAAACAGGCTGGTAGTGAATCAGACTAAATCAAAAAGTCATTTTTGGGCATTACCCCAAAAAAAAAAAAGAGCAAAATGGAGCGTTGGCCATTTAACTTTGGACTGCACTCAGAAATACATATACTTAGGAGTCTCCTTCCATGAATCAGGGTTGTGCGGTACCCACTTAAAGAAAATACAGGGCAAAGGTAAGTCCATCACCTTTGCCCTATGTAAACTACAAGCCCTCATACACAGCCCTACAGCAATGGCCATCCAAAGAGTCCTCAAGGCCAAGCTAATGCCGGCCCTTAATTACGCACAACAGGCGTACCCAGGCAAACTGAACAAGGAGCTGGAAAAAATTCACTGTGGAGCATACAAGAGACTGTACCAACTACCGAAATGCACAAGAAACACTCTAATCCGCCTGGAATTCTCCCTTAATCAACAAACTCTGGAAGAGATGGCAGCCCTAAGTAAATATTATTATCTCACAACTGCGGCACGTGACAACACAATGAAGGCCGTCGTGAAACACATTTTCATTGAACCTGGGAACCCCTGGTCAACTACCATCGAAGCAGCCAGGACACAATTGAATCTGGCAATCGAATCGTGGAACCCAGACCTCGTCAACTATACGACCATCAAACACGCGATAAAGAAGCAAGTGCGCGTATGCTCTCGGGACATGGACCTGGAGTCCCTCACGAAAAGAGCCTTCCATGAGTCCCTATGCCTGCCCCACACCATGCACAATCCTCGAAACCATCTCACGCAGGCCGTGGGCCTCCCAGCTCTCCGCAAGATTCTTGCTTACAGACTGCACCCCCTGCCGCTGGAAGAACTATATCACCCGGAAAAAGCAGGCACAGGTGCTCGGGATTGCAGACTCTGTAATTATAAACGAGAGTCACTGGCCCACTTATTACTTTGCTGTCCTGCCCTACGCGCACCCCGCACCCTCTACCTTAGGCCCATTCTTAGGGACGCCGGGACACGCACAGCCAAGGAAGCAACTCCTCATCTATTCACCTTGAGCATAGTAAAACAGATGGCCTCATTTGGAAAATTCATACAACAGACTCGGCACGAGCTGACAGCTGCCAAGGCCATGCAGGAATAGAGATTTCGTCGTGGGATACCTGGCGGTTCTCACAGGTCCCCGACCGCGTGTCCCTTCATGAACTATGGGAACTTCTCATAAACGCTTGCCTACAGGAACTTTTGTGGTTTTAACTTTTTATAATTTTTATACTCTGGTCTTAATGTAATGGTTTTAAGTAACCAAACAAAGTTATTCATTCATTCATTCATTCACAGTAAGAGACACCATCATTTCTCAAGGATCGAATATATATTTATAAGCAGATACTTTTTGCCTAAAAATCCGGTTATTTCTATCCTGCCTAGTCATCTTTCAGACCATGCCCCTATTTTAGTTGCATATAAAAGTTCAACGAAGGTAGTCTAGACAAGGTTGACCCTTAATAGGAGAATGTTATCAGATCCAGAGATAGCCTTGGCTATTAAAGTCTCCTCCTCGGAGTTCTTGGAGTTTAATATAGGTTCAACATATATAGGAGTGGTGTGGGATGCCTTTAAGGCCAGTCTTAGAGGCAGGTTATACGGTCTCATATCTTCAAAAAATAAAATTGAATCCTGCGAATTAAAACAGAGAGGACAAAATTAAGGTGTTAGAAGCTTATCTTCTTTTACAGAGGAATGATCCACCAGACAGAGTTGGTAAAATACAGGAGGACCTTGTGAATGCCAGATTAGATTATAGAGGCAAGTTCGATGAGAAATGCAGGGCCCAATTGTTGAATAAGAACATGGAAAACTTCCAATATGGTGAGAAGGCCGGCGCCTTGCTAGCATGGAAAGCTATAACAGATCGTGTAAAAATGATATAGGCGAGCTAGTTATCAACGATAGGGGAGATAATCGACTGACAGAGGACATAAAGAACTGTCTTCTCTTTCTCTCTTCATGGATCTATATAAAGAAGATTTGGAACCTTCAAGAAATCAAATTCAGTCTTGGCTGAGTTCTAAATCGTTATCAGTTCTAACTCAGGAGGGCAAAGATTTGTTTGATGCCCCGATTTCATTGGAGGAAATTAAAGGGCAAATAAAAGCATCCAAAAATAAGAAAGCATCAGGGTTGGATGTTCTCCCGAACGAAGTATATAAGCTCCTTGAAGAGGAGATAGCTCCAGCTATGGCTTCCCTGTTCCAATCAGTTTATAGCCTTTCGGGAGAAATACCTAACTCCTGGCGAGAGGCAACCATTGTCCTGTTACTTAAGCCAGGAAAAGACCCCTTAAGGGCTGACTTTTATCGACCAATCTCTCTGCTAAACTCAGATTATAAAATCTTCAAGGGGATTTTGGCAGGGAGATTGGCTAAACTGGCCCGGGGCTGGTTAGCCCTGACCAAAAGGGATTCATTAGAGGGCGTTTCATTGAGGAGCAGACAACTCCTTATTGGCAACATTGACTTGGCGGTAGCGAGATCTGAACCCTTGGTGGTAGTCGCTTTAGATGCCGCCAAGGCGTTCAACAGGGTCTGTTGGTCCTACCTATGGGAAGTATTGGAGGTTATGGGCTTCGGCCCCATATTAGTTAAAACACTAAGGCAATGTTATCAGGGAGCGTCGGCAAAAATATTGGTAAATGGAACGCTCACTTCCAGCTTTGAGATCCAAAGGGGATCCAGGCAGGGTTGTCCTATCTCCCCACTCCTGTTTGATCTTTACATCGAGCCGTTGGCCCAGGCTATAAAGCTGGACGATCAGATCTTGCCTTTTAGATCACAACAATACATATCTAAAATTGCATTATATGCAGATGATATTATTCTTTACACGAGAGACTCAGAAGTAACAATCCCAAGGGTGGAGTTTGGATCTATATCTGGATACCTGGCCAACACCTCAAAGACAGAAATAATGTGCTGGAATATAACGCACTGGACGGGGCAGACCAGCAAGGAGTTTAAATATCTAGTTATCACAATAGTAAAAGACCTGGACAGCATTGCCCCTGTGAATTAAAAAAGGGTAACCAATGAACTGGACCCGTCTGTTCTCGAGGTGGAAAAATCTTCCATTGACCATCTTCAGTAAGGTGAATCTGGTCAAAATGACGGCTCTTCCTAATTTAACATATATTTAATGCTGTCCCTCTGAAGTTCCCACAACGTGATATCTCCAGGGTACAGGGCAAGATCAGGAGTTTCATCTGGGGAGATAAGGGAGTAAGACTGTCCTGGAAGAAATTGAGGCGGAGGCTGCTTAAAGGCGGGTTAGCCCTTCCAGATATTAGCTGGTACCTGGTGGCGTTTCAATTTAAAGCCATCAGGATGCTCCTAACAACAACTACAACTTCTTCTGCATGGGGGGGGGGGGGGGGGGGAGTTATTCTCAGGGAACAGACGAGAGACATCGAAGGGGGCAGAACGGAAGGGTTCCTATATAAATTTGGGGCAAAGAAATTCTTTAAAAAAGGTGCGCCTGAAGATCCTGGAAAATGCATTAGAATGCTGGTACAAAAGTAAGGACAAGGTGTACCATAGGGTTCTACTCTGAACACGCTCCCATCTGGGTTTCCCCAGGAACACCTCTCTGTCTGAGAGACTGGTTGGCTGCCCCTATCAGGGAGGCAGGGGTTTCTATCTGGTCAGAGTTAGAGGACAGTAATGGGGTATATCCGTGGGAAAGTTTGAAAGCCAAGATAGGTCCGGGGTTTTCTAAATTTAAGTTTTTACAATTGAAATCCTGGTTTGAGGCAGAGAGCGGGGCCTTAACGGGTGACTGGGAAACAGAGATCCTCTTTGTCAGAAAACCGCATTAAAAGGAGGTATCAATATGGTACAAAAATTTGGTAGAAGCAGATACCAGGGATATTCCAACTCAGGCCTGTGTGTGGAGACAGACTCCCTTTGAAGGAGAAATAGAGGAGTTATTGGAGCCCTCATTAAATCGATTATATAAATATGTCAAATCTGCTAGTCTAAAGAAAAAACACTTTTTTGTAACGAACTGCATCTACTACACCCCGGCTAAAATTGCAAAATTTGCACCAAGCCCAGAATCAAAAGGTCATAGATGCATGGCCCCTTAAGCCAATGATATACATGTCTTTTTTGATTGTGTAAAACTGGTACCATTTTGGGAGGGGGTTGGAGGATATCTTCGCAGGACTTTTGCCATTAACATCACAGTCAACAAGACCTTGGTTTTCTTTGCCGACGACCGTGTATCAACAAAAGTTCTCGCAGCAAGGCACAGAGGCCTGCTGCGGAGTCTGATCTTATTGGCACGCAGGGAAATCTGCCTGAAATGGAAAGACCCTAACCCCCCCAAAACAGAAGACTGGCTGAACTCTGCATTTGCAATGGCTCGCCTGGATGTGGCCAGCGCTGGCATTGCCTCAAATAGCCTCTGGTACCCTTTTACCATCATGGGTAAAGAACTGAGATTGTGCAGATAAGGAAAAGGCAATGGCTCCCCAGTCCTATGATTACACCGTAAGACTCCAGCACAAGGAGTTGGTCTGAGGGCCTAAGCATGCGCAGTCGGCCGGAGGGAGCTCAGGTACAGAAGAACGGCTGTAACATTCTGCATATTGCTTCAAAGGTGAGATGAGGACAAAAAAAAAAAAAGGGTGGTTCGGTACAGTACACTACAGACTGATGCAGAGACCTACTGTGAAGGCTGACTAAGCTGCATAAGGGGGAATCCTCCTGAAACCTAATATGCAAGTGCGATACGGTGCAGATCCCCATGCAAAAATGTGCACTCCTTGAGAAGGTGCTAGTACAGTAAAGTGCCAGCGCCAACAAAAACTTGCTGGTTATTCAGAAGTTATTGTGCTGATTAGATGTGTACTCAGAACAGATCCAGACTCACTAAATCCAATATGACAATGATTTATGGACAGTGGATTCTGATGCAGCAATCAGAGGTCCAGATGAACTGGGGATAGAAAATTTCTACTGAGATCTAAAACAATGCAGATCCACCCTGCAAAAGCATCAACTTCCAAAGTAGATGAAGGTGCAATGGAGTGTCATCCCATCATAACCAAGTGTGAACTCCCGCGTCTCTCCTGTGACAACTTCAACACAGTGATCTATCCCAGGCTCTCGAGTACAAATTGTTCCAGCATAAAAGGGACCATTCTTTGACAAGAAATAGCTTTTCAGCTCAGTGCCATGTCAATCATAGGGAGAGTGCAATCATTGGCCTCCGCTGCCCGAGGGGGAGGAAAAGGTAAGGCAAACAGATTTAGAAGTGCAGAAGGAAGGCCTGCAAATGTCCCAATGTCAACTTGCTCAGGAGAAATGATGCAGCCATTATAAAATTGGTTTGATTTACTTTACACATTTTTCGATTGCCACCTTGCAGGCCCTTATGCTCAGTTGTCTGAAGATGGGCAAATGCCAGTAGCATCAGAAAGGACAGGGAGACACAAAGGCAATGGATGTATGACCGTTCCCTTCCTGATCAGACGGCCTCTGCATAAGGCATCCTGACTACCTGTAAAAGGTCCATACTTCTAATCCTTGAGCAGCATCAGACCAAGCCGCAGGTGCAAGAGTTGGACTTTGCTATATTTTGTAGAGTGAGATAGATATGGCAGAAAGTTTTTCGGTTCATATAAGCCCGCTGTGTCTTACTTTTCAAGTGGATGGTCTGTAGGTCCTCATAGGCTGAAAGTAGCCTAGCTTATTTCAGCAGAATTGGATAGTTTTTTTGTGGGAAGAGCACCTTGTAAGAGTTTGATGACAGAGTTGGTCAGTCACCTTCTGGTAAAACACAAATCTGATGATTTGTATTGAACGATGTCCACAAGAGCTACTTGAGATCCCCCTGGGCACAGCTGCTGACAACTTGGCACAGCTAGAAAGGAAACTTGCGTTCAGTATTATTCTAAAAAGACACTATGTTCCTCCATTCTTATAGAGGTCTGATGCAGACAAGACTTTACCCTGGTAAGTCACCATCTGAATCACAAGCAGATAAAAAGCAGGCCAGCTTTTATTTGTAGAGCGTTTTCAGTTCTCTAGAAATAAGTCACTCATCTCTAGATGCCGGAAAAGTGAGTTGTGATGCAGACAACCAGGGTCTTAGGACCTAGAGTGCATTGCAAATGTCTTATCAACTCAGCTAGTTACCGTGATACTTCAACTGCAAACTTAAGTTTGTTCAGCCCTCTTCCAAGGAAAAATAGGATATGCACACAGTTCATCAATTTTAGTTCATCCGAGAGAGGATTTTGTCCTTAACACTTACATATTCCGTTTTTCCCTTTCAAGTTAAGTCAAAACTTATGTTTATTTAGATCGAAATCTTTAAACATGTGTGAATGCATAGCTACAAAGTTAAAATATTCTACAAGGAGATAATAAAAGTCATTACAGGTAAGAATATTCTGCACTAGTTTAAAAAGATTTACACACACTATATACATAGTATTTTAACCCCTTCCATGCTGATGGCAGAACGGTTCCGTCATCAGCGTCGGTTGAGCTGTGCTGATGACTGAACCGTTCCGTCATGACTCCGCCCGCGCAAGGCGGAGTCAGCACAGGCGGGGAATACGCCCCGCACGCAAGGGGTTAAAATTCCTAAAAATTACTCCTGGCTAGTCCATTTTTTGAAAATTATGAACTACTTTTATGTACTTCCCTAGAGCAATGGAAATTTCAATTGAGGGCATTTCTGTTAAAAGGTTGACCGCCTGTGCCCTTGTTCTTATGTCGTATTTTAGGAATATTGGGCGTAGCTTTAGGAATATTGGGCATAGCTTTAGGAATATTGGGCTTTTCACATAATACCAGAAAGTTTATTATCATTTAAAGGTCACAGATGTTGGTTTAAATACAATAAAAACAAGAATAGGATTTGCATCAATATTACAATAAATAAACAAGCAAAATAACGGTTAAAAAAATAAATAAGATGCAGGTAGTTATTCGAAAAAAAAAAAAATGCATATTTGAAAAAACAGTTTAACACTCCAAGCAATATTTTAATCTTAAATGAGTTCTGGGTTACAGAAAGGTTTAGGTACTGTAGATCAGGGCCTTAACGTATTTATCCTGCAAGAAAAATATACTAGGGCTAGGAGTGACCGCATCTTTTTTACTTTTGTTGACTTAACGTCGGCGTTCGACTGCGTTACACACAGTAAATTATGGCTGATATTAGAAAATTTGGGGGTGGACGAAAAAATAATTTCCTTAGGGACCTCTATTCAGGTGCCACGGCATGAGTACGTTATGGAAGAAACGGGGAATGTACAAGATCATTTGTTATAGGGAGAGGAGTGCGCCAGGGGTGGGTCCTTGCTCCCTTTTTATTTTTAGTTTATATCAATGACCTGGAAAAAACTTTACTCCAGGAGTGCAAAGACATGCCTATGGTAGCAAAAAGAGCAATCCCTGCACTCCTGTAAGCAGATGATGCGATCATAATGGCCCGGACATCCCTTGCCCTGCAAAGAATGATAACATCTTTTAACACCTATATGCCCAACCTGGACCTGAAAATCAATTGCACAAAAACGTTTTGCATGGCTCAGGGGCAAACAAACGGAAAAAAATGATGTACATTAATTCAAGTCCCTTGGACTTCACCCCCACTTTTACATACTTAGGCATATTGTTACATGAATCTGGCCTGTGGTCAAGGGCAATAAAAGCAAGAAGACGTATGTTCTGTAAAACAATACCGGCTCTAAAAAAAAATTCAAAGAAAATGGGCAAAAAACCAATTAGGGAGCTTTTAAAAATATATAGTGAAACGTGTATAGCAACTGCTGTCTATGGCGCTGGTATATGGGGATACGCCAACGTGAAATGCATCCAGTTTGTTAGTGTAAAACATGTTTTTGAGATATCTCCTAGCTGTACCCGAGAGTGTCTCAACTTACATTTGTCACACGGAACTTGGTCAACCATATATTGAAGACACCATCAAGGTCCAACCGATACTTTTGTGGCATAGGGTTTGGAAAATCGAGGAGTGTACCATGAACCGCACTATTTTAAAGGATGCGATAAGCCTAGAGCATGTGAGTAGGATATCAATCAAGGCATTTATAAAGCGTGCTACTCACCCGGAGGGTCTCAAGGCGCTTTGGGGGGGGGCTGCTACTGCTCAAACAGCTAGGTCTTGAGATGCTTCCTGAAGGAGAGGTGATCTTGGGTCAGGCGGAGGTGGATGGGGAGGGTGTTCCAAGTCTTGGCTGCCAGGTAGGAGAAGGATCTTCCTCCCATGGTGGCTCTTCGGATGCGTGGGACCGCGGCGAGGGCGTGGCTGGTTGATCGTAGCTGGCGGGTGAGAGTGTAGAAGGTCAGGCGGTTGTTGAGGTACTTGGGGCCCAGGTCGTGGAGGGCCTTGTGTGCGTGGGTGAGGAGTCTGAACGTGATTCTCTTGCTGACGGGGAGCCAGTGCAGGTCTCTCAGGTGTCCGGAGATGTGGCTGTGTCGGGGGATGTCCAAGATGAGTCGTGCGGAGGCGTTATGGATGCATTGGAGCCTTTTCTGTAGTTTGGCTGTGGTTCCGGTGTAGAGTGTGTTTCCGTAGTCCAGTCGGCTGGTGACGAGGGCCTGGGTGACCGTCTTCCTGGTTTCGGTGGGGATCCATCGGAAGATCTTTCGGAGCATGCGTAGGATGTTGAAGCATGAAGACGAGACGGCGTTGACTTGTCTGGTCATAGAGAGGGAGGAGTCCAGGATGAAGCCCAAGTTTCGTGCGTGGTCCGTTGGTTTGGGTGCGCTGCCCAGGGCAGGGGGCCACCAGGAATCGTCCCAGGCTGAGGGTGATGATCCAAGGATGAGGACTTCCATCTTGTCTGAGTTCAGCTTCAGGCGGCTGTTCTTCATCCACTCGGCTACGTCTTTTATCCCTTCGTGTAGGTTGGTCCTGGCGGTGGCTGGAACGTTGGTGAGGGAGAGGATCAGCTGGGTGTCGTCGGCGTAGGAGATGATGTTGAGGTGGTGTTGGCGTGCGATGGCTGCGAGGGGGCTCATGTAGACGTTGAAGAGGGTGGGGCTGAGTGATGATCCTTGAGGTACTCCGCAGATGACTTCGGTGGGCTGGGATCTGAACGGGGGGAGGCGGACTCTCTGGGTTCTATTGGCGAGGAATGAGATGATCCACTCTAGTCCCTTATCTTGAATTCTGGTGTTGCTGAGGTGCTGTACTAGGGTGCGGTGGCACACAGTGTCGAACGCTGCAGAGAGGTCCAGGAGGATGAGGGCCGCTGTTTCCCAGTTGTCGAGCAGGGCACAGATGTCGCCTGTGGCTGCGATGAGGGCGGTCTCGGTGCTGTGGTTGGCTCGGAAGCCGGACTGCGAGTGGTCGAGGGATCCGTTCGTCTCGAGGAAGGCGGCAAGCTGTCTGTTGACGATCTTCTCGATGACTTTTGCAGGAAAAGGGAGGAGCGACATGGGGTTGTAGTTCTTGAGGTCGGTGGGGTCTGCTGATGGTTTCTTCATGAGGGCGCGGAGATCGGCATGCTTCCAGCTCTCCGGGAAGGTGGCGGTGTCGAAGGAGCAATTGATGATGTCCCGGAGTTGGGGTGCGATGATTGAGTCGGCCTTGTTGAAGAGGTGGTGGGGGCATGGGTCGGTTGGTGATCCGGAGTGAATGGCGTTCATCGTGTGGATGGTGTCTTCGGTGCTGACCTGGGTCCAGGCGCGGAGGGTGCTGGTGGGAGGTGTCAGTTCGGCGGTTGGGTGTGTGATATGTGCTCCGAAGCGGTTGTGTATGTCGGCGATCTTGCTGTGGAAGAATGAGGCGAGAGTCACAGAGGTCTTGTGAGGGAGTGATGTCATTATTTCCTGCGCTGGGGTTGGAGAGCTTTTTGACGATGCTGAATAGTTCCTTGCTGTTGTGGTCTATTCGTTCCTTGAATGCTGTCTTCTTGGTGGTGTATGCAGGAGGCGTGCTCGAGGGCGATCATGGCTCTCTTGCTGCCGGGTCTGCTGGGGTAGTTTCAGGAGTGCGAGGTCGTCCGCGCAGTTGGTGATCCACTGCGCGAGGTTGTTGGCTGCTTGGTTGGGGTCTGTTGAGCTGGCGGGGGTTCTGGTTCAGAGATGTGGTGAGCTGGTCGGTGGTGATCTTGTTCCAGTTCCTGCGGGGAACCTGTTGCGGGTGGTGGCGAGTCGTGGTTCTCCTGAAACTGAAGTGGATGTAGCTGTGGTCTGTCCAGTGGAGTCCAGTGGAGTGGCTGAAGGAGATGTACTTGCTGAAGGAGAAGATTGGGTCCAGGATGGCTTTCTTACGTAAAAAATTTCCTTTAAAAAACTGGGCTGTCAAAAATATTATGATGACCCGCTCTCTATGTGTCACATCCCCCAGGAAGGAGTTTAAAAACCAATGTATGAAGTACCTGGAAGAGAGGAGATCTAATGATGAAATGAAAAAAAAGACAGTTATAGCCCATCAATTAATAATGACCTCTAGCAATTTACAACCATATACAACTTTATATATGAGTGATCGCGAAAGGTTCTTATTAACACGCTTTAGGCTAAACATTCTTTAGAGTTTTTAGCTTTCCTGATATGAACAATTGGTTGAGACAATTAAATGCCCTTGCGATGATTATCAGAACAATCAGATATTCACATTTTATTCTTCTGTAAGTTTTATACAGTGCCACAGAAGAGATGGATTGTCCCAATGCCGAAGGCGATGGAAGTGAATCGCCGCTGCCCCGCTTTTTTAGCAATACAGAAATTAGATACTATATTAACAGTTGCATCTATTTCTGACTTCTTTTAAAATGTTTTTAGACTGCGGAAATCAATTTGTATACGAGAACTTTACTTTCTAGTTCGGATTGATTTTTTTTATACTGCAAATTTAATGGGAGCTTTTATTAATGTAATTTTGATTGTACTTTTTTGATTGTTTTTACTAACAATAACCAAATAAAGTTCTATTGAGTGATTGAGTCCTGTTGACCATAACATGACCAAGATCCTCTTCTTTTATCTCCTGATCATATTCTCTCTCGTGCTCTACAATATTAACTTCACTACGTCCTGCCACACATCCTTTTCTCTACAATTTCACTTATCATACTATTGTTGTCTTCTGTTGACATTCAGCTATCATCCCCATTGCTGAACAATGACTCGCCGTTTTTTTAACCTCTCGTTCCCCTAATCTCTTTTTTCTACCATAGCAACAATCAGTCCCTTCACACGATTGCCATTAAAGATCCAAGACCCGAATAAGACTGATCTTCCCCCAACCCTGACAAATGCACTTTAGAGGAAAGACACACACTACATGCTCCACAACATGTTGTAACATCAGAAGTACAGAAAGACATTGGGGTTCGGATACGTTGGATATGGCAAAGGGATGTACTACACGTCCGTGCTGGTCTAAATGTAGAGTTAATTTGGAAGGGTTGGACTGTTACCGGGGATATGACCATTGGTACACAGAAGAAACAGCACTTGACAGGAGAGACCAACACTAAACACTTATATAAAAAGAGCAAAACAATGGACAATTGTCGAGACCCTCAGCAGACTTGATGTTAAACAAGACATATTTTAAAATAATACATTGGCTCATGATGATGACTTGCAGCAAGAGCGTAGGACACAATAAAGTTCAGGAGGGGAAACACACAACCATTGGGAGAGCCGAGCCAGGGGTTCTGGCCTGGTTCCTAGAGCCAAACAATCAAGAGTAGTAAATTAGGCAACAAACGTCATGAAGAGTGACAGGCTTCAAAATGAGAAAAAAAACAAATAGTTTTTTTCTTCAACATCTCAGTCTCATTTAAGTAGCTTTTTTATATCACTCAACTGAGTGACATTTAAAGATAAATATATCATAGTCAAAAGACTCAAAGGGGTGCTTTTCTGTTGGGAATGTTTCCACGACACAGAAGTGCAAAGACAGTGACAGAACATTCCTGCCTGAAATCATGATGCACTTTGGAAGTCTCCTTGAAGAATTGTAACCCAATGGGGCTCTGAGACAATTTTGTTTGCGAAATGTTCAATTGCAGTCATTGGGGTGTTGAGCCTCTCCTAAAATGGTTTCCTTTCTCATGTCAGCTGAGCCAGAAATAACATTAAAATAATGTAGCATCTCCTGCCTTCCATCTCTCCGTCTTACCTGGCTTAAGAAACAGAACGATTTTATGAGAGGTTCTATACCTCAATGACTGCAAATTAATAATTAACAAATTAGAGGTCATACAGCTCCCAAAGTGTGCACCGCGAGTTACAGCGCTTCAACGAGTCAGGCGATGAGAAGCATGGATATAAAAAGGTATGTTCTGTACACAACAGTCTATTCTTCAGTTTTCTCTTCAAAATATGGTGGGGGTCCTGTGTGTCCTACCATTACTAAATATGGGGGAGAAAGGCACATAAATCCACCTCTGTGCCCCATGATTCTTTGAGGCATTTCTGATAGATCACCCTAGACAATCGTGGAGATTCCTGGAAAACAGAAAATTTAATGTAGTCCGAAATTTTGAAAATGAAAATCCGATAAGAGTGATCTAAAATAAATTCTCAGCCCAATTTCTGCCCCCTCCAGGATTAGTCTGGCTAAACCACCAGTTACTCGATAGGAGCAGCTGGCAGGTGAAACATGACAGGAGTGGACATAAAGACATTTGCACGGGCTCCTCTCTGTCCAACGCATGTGTCTTCCCAGGAGAGATTATGGCCCCGATTCCCAGTTTAGGTGTTACTTAATGCACCTGACAAATAATAACACAGGGTATTTCATAAGAGGCGATAAATATCATTTATTTCAAGTTTGTGGGTAAGAACATGCAGACTTTGGTATTTAAAGCACCAAAATATGTATGACACAGTACATTCAGTATGCTTTTCCCAATTTCAGCAAGTAGGACCTGCAGAAATTAACGAATGTTGAGTTTGTCAATGTATCTGATGATTACAGCAGGCCATAAATTCCTTCAAGATACCTCCAAACTCGTAATTTCGACACAAAGTACACAGGGGTTTACGAATGGGGCAAACCCACCCGTAATCAGACCAAAAATAGTATGGACACATTCATTGTTCTTTAGTGGCCAGCTTTCATGTCCTTACCCATTTTGACCACCACATTTTTTTTTAAGCCCTCCCCTGCTGATTACGGAACCGCTCCGTCATCAGCTACGGTTGGGCTGTGCTGATGACGGAGCGGTTCCGTCATGGCCCGGCCGCCGCGCCTGAGCGGCGCCGATTTCGCACCTGCGCGGCCGTTCTATTGAGCGGGGCGGGCCATGACGGAACCGCTCCGTCACAGCACAGCTCAACCGCGGCTGTTGACGGAGCGGTTCTGTCACCAGCATGCGGCCGCCCCGTTAACGCTGCGGCGGAATAGCCGCCGCAGCGAAAGGGTTAAACAAGTTTTGTCAGGGTTTACGTATACTGCATAGCTCCGCAAACCCGAAGACTGCTGCACACATCAATTGTACAATGGCAAATGACGTTGACTTTTATATACTTGAAAAACCATAAGAGAACAAACCCCTCCCTCCTCCCCCAATTGCGCCCACGCCCCAATAGAAAATTTAGAACTTCTCTGGAACCACACATAAGCCCACGACCACCCTGCAACGCCAGTCTTCCTCACACCCATCAATCCGTCAAATGAACATCCCCTTCCAGCAGCCGATCTAGACCTAGTCCCCGGTAGTCTGCCCATCTCTTCCAAATCTTATAGTGTTTACGTGGACACCCCATGGCAGTAAAGACCTGCTGTTCAAGTCCCATGCAAAAATCTATCCCATTCCTCCATGCAGCCAGTGACAGAGCCTGGGGCGCCTTCCAAGCCCTGGCAATGTCCCTCTTCGCCAACATGAGACATAGCAATAGGTGTCGCTTATATCTATTGCCCCCAAGGCGGACACCACTCTAAGGCAGGCTGGTTTAAATACCACATTTTTAATGACCACTACCTTACCAAGTGTTTGTACAACCAGTTAACTATGCACAGGAGGGGTTAAACCCCAGCACCGTGTTAATGATTTCATTAACAGATTACCCTAGAGTGGACGGTTACGTTTCTAAGCCCCCAAACTAAGGTACTAGAACACACAAAAAAAAAAAAAGAAAAAAAATCACTACACCAAAGCCAAATCTATTGTCTTTATTAGGGTTACTTTTCGAGCATTCCAGTACTCATGGTACTCATCTAAAAGGGAACACCTACCAAGATGATGTACAAGAATATACATGTCTAGGTTACTCCCTCAGACCCTATCCCCCGCTCATTGACTCATACAGAAAGCGCCGGGATGCCCCTTCGCTGGCACATATAACATGTACATTAACATCTCCAACAAGGGACAACAATTGAACCTATGCTTGCAGTGACATATTGGCTTATAGACAGAGCCACTGGAGTTATGAGATTGTGAAGCATTTTTCGGACTATTGTGAATCTGGTGCATTTGCCACATAATCCATCATCTGCAGATTTTAACAAAATGAACATGGTTCTCAAGTTACTAAAATCTCAGCAACACATGCTGCCTCACAGTCACAGGTCCTTAGCAAAGGTTGACTTATCTTTCTATGCTATGTGTGGGTGTTTAACTGATGCCCAATGTTAATAAGAGTAAAAATTATAAAACAACGAGGTAATACTATGAGAATGTGCCACATTACGCCGCATCATTTGTCTTTTTTTGCCACATAAATTAGTCTACCCTGTCGCATCATATGGTCCTCTCTTCCCTTATAATTCCAGTTGCCCTGTCTATACAGCAATTTGGCCTTGGCAGAAGTTTTTGGCTTCTTGTAGGCCTATTTTATGATCTGTTGGCCGGCGTTTACTTTTACTAAATGGGCCGGTACTGTCCAATACGAAGTATCGGCACTTTTTAGGTCTCGCACCTAGCGTTACACTGCGCAGCAGTGTTCAGGCAGCGAGAGTCCTTTTGACAGGGTTCCAGAAATGGACACTGGAAATGAAGACGCTTGTGCGTGTGTTTTTACTTTTGCGGCCTGTTATTGGCCTTTGCCTGCATGTTTGTTTTAAAGATCACACACACAATAGGCGCATAGCTCCGCCCATGGCCTATTGGTGTCTATTACGCGCATTTCTGCGCGTATTAGAAACAATATGGCTCGCTGTGGCGCGCACACCACTCGCGGCTTCATCTGTGTTGCGAATGTGAAAGCGATCGCTTTCCTCGTTTCTTGTTTTCTCTGCCGTTGAAGGATAGCGCTTTTTGTCGTAATGAAATAAGGAACGGGACCTGAGATTTGGGAAGTGCTGGCTCCACCACTGTCATAGGTATGGTAGCGTCAAGCAGCCGGAGTTTGTGTGCACTTGTAGGCCGGGGGTGGGCCCGGCGCTCCGGGGGCAGGGCATGGCTGCAGCCGGGGCAATCAGGCAGGAAGCGGAGCTGAAGATGGCAGAATCCCAGCAGCTGGAGGGCTGGAGCGACCATGGTGGGCGGCCAGCGGCGACCCCCTTTGTGTCAGGGGACCACGTCACCACTGCCCCGCCCGTCTTCCTCTACCCTGGGGCCCGCCAGCACCCGCCGCATCGGGGAGCAGCCCAGGGCTCAGTGGCGGACGGACGGCAACGTTGGGGGACGAGGACTCCCCCGTCTCCCTCCTCCAATCTACCGCTTCTGATGATGAACTACCCGGGGGAAACAGGCGACCGAGCGGCGCTGTCCAAGAAGTGAGAGTTCTGCCCGGGATGGGTTCATGTGGGTCCCACAGGGAGTCGACTGAAAATAGGGCAGAGCAGACTAGACCCTTGTGTGCACAGAGCTGTTACATGCATACTGTGCTGCCTCAGCTTAGTGTCATCTTGCATTGTCTCCTCCCCACTGCTGGCACAGGCCAGTGCATGACAAGAGACCGTGTTTCCATAGCATCCAATTTAAACTTAAGAAATTCATTAAGTTAAATAGATTGTAAACCTTATTCTAGTTAAGTACGTTTTAAGCACTTTGGTTTGAAAGGGTTCTCTTAAAGCCTCAGTCAAAACATCAGATCACCCTAAACCGCGATAGAAGCTGCAGTCGGAAAACTTTCACTGTGATATTATAGAGGCTCTACTTTGGGTGTGTTTTCAGAAGGAAGACAACCAGATTGCTTTTTTTTACACAGATACTCTGCGTAGTTAGCAAGAGCACCATGCTGTAAAGTTACCTTGGACACACTGTGGTAAATTACCTTTACATTAAAAGCAACAATGTCCAGAAAAGTACTAATCCGTTGCTTGTTTCGCACACAGAAGCCTCTTGTCTGTAAAAAAAAAAATATGACGTCTAAAAGACGTTAAAATGAGGAGGGTGGAAAAGGAGACGAACGTTCTAGTCTTCCACTGACTGCTCAGAGTTTAGGTCATTCTAGCGAAGGGAGCAAAATAATTTCTTCATGAAAAGAATTGTATTCCATTTAGACAGTGGAGAGCGGTCAATAATTGTTGACTACCCTTTCAGCTTCATGGTTATTCGGTAGCTGCTCCTAGGAAATAATTTTCTACTGTCTTCCTTACAGCAACAGCATTTACAGAGAACAATTCATTCGTGCACAAGGGACCCATCTAGCACTGGTGGTCGAAGAATAGCACTTTAGAGGCACATGGTAAATCAGATTCAGTAAATTAAATGCTACTGCGGGTGCAGGCTAAACTTGTCTGTCTCATCTGAAGTTCACGTGAACAGCTTGTTTGTATCTACCTGCAGCAGGGTCGGTTAGCTGGCATTCTGTAGTGTGTGTTGCTGCACCTTTAACCCACCGGCAACCACCATCACATTAAAATCAGCACCAACAGTTAGCATCATGGGCACGCCTTCATGTAGAGACAGGAATCTTGGGGGTGTGGGCCTTACCCCACCAGTGCATGCAATGATCACAGATATACATTTCTAATTTACACCGCTCCACAAAGGCCTACAATTACAACACAACAAACTGTGTGTAGCTGCCCAGAGGAATGCTCATTGCTCTACTGGACTACTGCAACCTAGTCCTGCAGGACCTTCGACAAAACTCATGGACAGACACCAAGCGCAAAACAGGGCAAGAAGGCCGACATGCAACTGGAGGAAACCTGATGGCACCCTTCAAAGCACTACACTGGATGCTGGCCATGGTCAGGATCACATTCACAACCCTGTGCACCATGTATAATGCTAACTACTTACAAAGGGGTAAGGCCCATTTGAAGATTTCTTTTGTAGTTCAATAGATATTCAAGGCCATAAGATCCCTTTACACGAGATCCAGAGGACATTGCTCATTATTTTAGGCATAGGAAGTTTACTGATTGGCCCACAATGACAAGCTGTTGAGCTCAAACCAGAACTCGAACCTGGTTCACTAGATCCAAGGTCGGCCGCTCTGGCTGTGAAGCCACAATTCCTCCCCAGACGTGGAGCACGTTGAGGTCAGTGGCCTGAAAGTTTACTGTTCAGGGTAAGCACTTTTGCTGCTGAATGAGGCCACACAGGATATTTGTTGCAACTGTTGATATGCAAGGGAATTTACACTGTTATAGATATACATGTATGTGCAGAGACTTCTAAGATGCAAAATTCCACAGATACTAATAGTGAAAAATGTACTTCTTCCTTTTCAGTCCCAAGTAAATTCCTTTGGGGCACCCCGGGTTTGCCAACACACAGACCAAGTCTCTGCAGGAAAATAGACACAGGACAGAGCCTCCGGGACACAAGACACCAGGCTACAGTGTTCCCTCCACTCCATCCTTAGAGCACAGACTAACAAACAAATATTCTGGAAACGTTGGTATAATGAGGACCTTTCTGTAAGATACATTTTTTGTGAACTTCTATGAGTTTATGCCCTTGACATCACTTCTGCGGAGCCACCTTGGACATGCTGGTTACATGGAGAAGAAGAGCTGCGCAGTCTGGCCTCTTCAGCTTGTTTTATTTTCAATGCACGCATTTGCAATGCATTAGGTCTCACATTTGCAAGAGTTTAAGCTATTGGCATTGTAAATGACAATGCCTTTCAGTTATCCGTTTTAAAAAACACACACAAATAAGAGGCATTGTCATTTACAATGCCATTAGCTCATACTATAATAAATGCGAGACCTATTGCATTGAAAATCCTTGTTTATTTTAAGAGGGGGAGTACCGGCACTTCTCAAGAGAAATGTAATACTTGTAATTGGAGAGTACCGGCACTTCTCAGAAACAAGTAGGTACTCTGACACGGAGTACCTGCACTTCGATTTCCCCAGGACTGCTTTTGATTATCCTGAAACTACCACAAACGTTGCCTGCAGTAAGCACAAATGAATACCGTCTCTCATACCTTGCAAAACACCTGAATGTCAAAAATTACAGCCACTTTACTTCTCTAATGGGCAACACTTTCATTACTTTCATTCCGGTGCCTATTTTGTGCCCCAGTCCAACCTTGTATGCATTTCTTCTGCAACGTATAGTCTTGAGACATTTTTTTGGGAGCAGGGGTACTAAACAGACACGTGTCAGATGAACTAAGTGGTTTCTAGCTTTGAGATGGAACGACTTTCGGGGAGGGTTAAATAAACGAGGCTGCGCTCCTATCTCTGGATATCACTGTTCTCTCGGCCCCGGCTACTCACGTAGTCGGCGGTGCAGGGGAGCGCGGCTTCTCCAGGGCAGTTCGTGTGGCTGGCACTGCAGGGAAAGGGAAGGGTAATCACCGGCGTCGCACAGAAATGCAAGACCGCGTGGGCGCTACCAACGCGCAGGGGTGCGCGGGTGTGCTTTATAAGAGTCGCGTGTGGCCTGCCCGTTAACGGAGCCATTTCGAAAGAAACCACATTGTCTGTAAGTGTAATTCACAATTTCAATGACTCCGATGCATTAGCGTTGCCTTCCTTCCCTCCTTTGTTTATTAGTAATTTGCGTCCAGTGCTGACAATAGTTGGACTTTCCGGCTCATCCGGAAAAAGGCAATCTAAGAACGGAAATAGAAGAAGGAGGCTATAGCGAAGTCGATTGAAACGCATAGTTGGTCGGTTTAGTCCTATCTCTGTTTCCAATCTTCTTTGACGCGTCAGTGCTAGGAAACGTCACGCAAATGAAAGACGAGCTTCAGCCAAGTTCGAAACGAATTCCTGGTAAAGGAAAAGGGTGGTCCTCGTGGGGCTGACCGTTTACTTTGACCCACATTACCAAGAGACTAAGCTCATATTGTGTGGGTTTTACACCCAGTACCAACAATGCGCGCACTGCAGCAAGTGAATTGACAGCCTTAATGTGAATAACGTAAATGATGCATAGTTATGGCAACTTTTTTTCTAAAATATTGACGGGAATAAAACATTTGGTTGGCATGCCAACGGTGTATTGAATACCGCTTTCTTTTGCGTTACTTTCACTCACTCAGAAATGGACCCTGTTGTACCTGCTGCTCTCGCTGTAACTTGATTGAACTTACTATCTTAATAAATTACCACCTTAAGTTTACCAGGAACAGGACTTCGTTTTGATTACAACAGACCCAGCATCAAGGATCGATTGGTAGAAGCGTCCTGGTTGCAGGCTCTCTTGTAGTCCTTCTATGTCAATGATTGTCAAACTCAAGAAGGAGTGGTTACTGCAAACAAGTTATTAAACCAGAACAGGACCAGTTTTTCGCTTCTCACTGCAAAGTTCCTGAGTGGTGTCGTGCCACAGAACGTCACAGCTCACTCTTAGGCGCCCACAAATCAAAACACAATTTCCCACTTGGCTTCAGTGGGCACTGTGGTGTTGGGAATAAAATAAAGCTGTGTGACATCCATACTTGAGAAACCGGCGGCGCTGAATCAATTCACTTGAACAGGATGGCAACTGTAAACTCAGCCTTTCTCCACGTGCTTCCAACTCTTGGGCGTCCCTTTCAGCTCGGGATGCTCTATGACTGCTGCAGCGATGAGCTAGTTCCAGGTGTTGCACTTTGGGACAGAGAGATGATACAGAAAGACCTGAGTGTAGCTCAGAACTGTAAGACTGAGTTCAAAGTCATAGCCGACTCCAACGACGAGAAATATTCTGCTCTTGGTGCATCGACTTCCTTGAAAACAAGCCTTATGGTGGGTTTAGTGGAAGTGAGTGGACCAGCAGTGTACTTGAACCAGACAAATACCTCCAAGCACCAAGCCAGAGTTACTTTACATTACTCCGCAACAACAAGGATTGAACAATTGGCTATGAAGTATTTAAACCCCGATAGCCCCTTCTCTCTGAGTATTCGTGACCAGAACATGGGCACCCATGTGGTCACTTGTGTACTGTATGGAACGCAGGCTTTTTTTGTGTTTGATCGCCATGTGTCCTCCACTGAATGCATGCATGATGTTTATGAGGACTTAAAGTCAGTGGCAGGAAACATTACAATAATTGCCACTGAAGGTCAAGGGGTCATTACAAACAACGCAAAAGATGAAACTGAAAAGTTAAAGTGCGAATTCTATGGGGATTTTGCTCTGGAACATAACTCTTGCACTTACAATGAAGCCGTTAATATTTATAAAACACTCCTTGGCCTTAAAGACGAGAATGCTGTACCTGTGAAAGTGTGGCTGTATCCGCTAAGTCAACTAGAATGCAGAGCCCATCGGTTGGTGCACAGCATAAGTAAAAGGCTGATCGATGATATTCAATTGGCTATAGAAGAGCTGAATGATGTAAACATGCAGTGCAATGACATGTTGAATCAGCTGGCTGCTGTACATTTCCCTGACATTAAGAGTAAAGTCCAGCAATTCCAAACTCTCTTAAAGCAGTTCCGAGAGACCTTCCGGAAGGATATGGCCAGAGTCTTACCGTCCATCCGTAGAGGAAAAGAAGATGAACAAGTGCTTACTGGCATCCTAATGCGAAAAGAGCAATCTCCATTCAGTGCCTCAAAGGTTACTGAATATTTGAAGGCAAAGTATATTGAGATAAATCTTATAAACTACTTTATTGAGGTGCTATTCAAGTTGAACAAAGTAAGAATTGTTTCCTGTGATATTAACCAAATAATGCTAGATCTCAACACTGAGGATGTTGCGTCTTTTACATTCACCTCATTAGGAGAAGAAGATAAGTATTTACTGGAGCTCAAATGCTGGCTACAGTCACAACACATGAGCAAATCTTTTCAGCCAATGTTGAGTTTTGAGTGCCAGAAAGAAAAGCCCAAGGAGTGGTTCAGTGATGCAGAAATAAGACAAGAGATGGTAAATCTCTCCAGGTTATTTTTAGAGTTTGCAAATCAGAATAGGTTGAATCAGAAGATAAAGTTTATTGTGTCTGCCCACCCAGACCCAACCAATCGGGGATCTTCAATCTATTTGTATGAAGCAGGGAACCTCACCAGTAGAGACTTCCACCCCCCTCAATCTGATACTCCTGCTATTTCCAAAATATCACATGATACTGTATGGCTGAAGCCCAGCCCATTGACTGGAACTCAGGAGATGTTCGGCTGCAGAGTGGAATTCAAGCTTATGGGACAAAAGAGCTGGAAGTCGATAGAAGGAAATGATGCCAAAGACTACACCATAACAGATTTATATCCGAACTCCCAGTACCTGTTTAGGCAATCTACCGTGCTTGAGAGGTGGATAGCCTTGCCCAGCGAAACCGTTGGACCAATAAAGACCCTGCCAACTGACTCGCCTAGATTTTTGGTTGTCCTGCATGATAAAACAAATATTACCCGACTCACCTGGCTGGAGCCAGATAACATTGGTGTTGGAGTCAAGATAGGTGAATACAAGATAGAATATATGAACGCGGCAGATGGTGGAAGTGAGTGGGCAGAGATAAAGACAAAGGTCAAGGTCGAATCATGGATAATGGAGGGACTGAAACCTGATATATCCTACAGATTCAGGGTGTTTGCCATTTGTGGAGATGCGGGAAGCAGTGATTCCAGTGAGGAGTATCTTTTTCCTGCTGCAATGGAAGCACTTTCTGCAGAATTGGAGAGGAGACTTCTCAGTTCACATAAACAAGTGGTGACTCTGGATCCAGGCACAGCACACTGTGAGCTTGTCCTGTCCGAGAGTCACAGACGCGCAGGAGGCACAGAAGTAGCACAAACTGTGCTAGACAATCCCAAGAGATTTGCTGTTGACACATGTGTGCTAGCAAAGGAAGGGTTCTCTTCCGGCAGGTATTACTGGGAGGTCGAGCTGCTGCAGGATGGATTGGGATGGCGGGTGGGGGCTGCCAGCGAGACTCTAAACAGAAAGAAAGGGTTCAGAAGGTCTCCTAAAGAAGGACTCTGGGCTCTGGAGGGCGATGGTGAGGTGTACTGGGCTTGTCTGTCGCCTGACACCCGCCTGTACCTGCGTGAAAGCCCCAAGAAGCTGGGAATATATCTGGACTACGAAGCAGGGCTATTATCGGTGTACAATGCTGCCACCATGGAGCTGTTGTATGCTTTCACCCATGCTTCCTTCACACAAAAGATATTCCCATTTTTCTATCTTTGGCCACAAGCAGACCTGAGACTTGTGTAGAAGACAGCATTATCTGCGTAGATGAAGGGTATGTCATGTAAAATTGTTTCTTGGCCTTTGTTATACACCTTTTATATGAACCACAGTATTCTTAAACCAAAGCCTGTGTAACTGGTATATGCAGAATAGCACTTGAGTATGAAGCATGGCAAGATCGACACATCCACGCATACTTTGGCTAATCTTTTATTCTGTAGCCTCAATAACACAGATACTTTGCTAGAATATTGACATAATGCAGCAGCGGACTCTTGAATACTTTGGCTAGCACATTGCTAAACTTAGTAACCAAAAGATTAATAGAGGACTTGATGTTCTTAAGGAATGGGCTCTGCAAAGCAAGCAAACGCTGACAGAGATGTATTTTTGTTGGTATTCACAAACAATTATAAAAATTAGCATGAGCCAATTAGACCTTAAGTAACATTCAAATGCACCAGGCATATGTGGTGCAGTAAGTATGGCAAAGTGCGCAGAACACCCTCATGTGTCAAGAATGTGTAAGGAAATGAGAGTCTTCACATAGAAAATTTTGCACAGCCTCTGCCATCAGTGGCCGTTTTACCCCTGAGCTCTAGGTCTCTGGACTCTTCATGGACGAGAGGATTCATGTCAAGGCCCTGTGACTCACCTACATGACTATCCAGAAGACTGTAGTTTATGCAGCAATCATTTTCACCAACCAAGACCAACTAAACCTTCATATCGATCATCACCACTTTATTCCCACCCCCAAATATTAAAATAAATGCTGAGGCACATAATTGTTGTCAACACAAGAAACAGTGCTTGGGAACTCGATTCTGCAGAGAATGCGTTGCTATTAGAATGTCATGAAAACACCTCACAATTCCTAGTTTTCCACCTACCAATATTAATTGAGGGGTGTTCTAGAACCGATTCATATTTTACATGTAACACAGAGGTTCAACAAAGGGAGATAATTTATATATGGCTGCTAAATTGCGATACATAACTACACAGAGGCATGTGACATACAACATAGATTAAAAACTGATTACATACATGACAGCTGAGCATTATGTTTTGGATGTGAGATTGGAAAACAACATTGTTGAAAGAGTGATGCATCATACAAGACAACAGTACACAACAGTGTACGTGTGACATGTTTGAGGAATGTTTTAGGAGTAATTTTGAAAAACAGAATTTCATGGCAGCCTGTTAGGGGTTGATGGTTTCATGAGTGATACCTGGAAATGATTATATTGATGCTAGGGAAACTGATCATTTAATTTAGAGCCATTTGCTTTGACATTCCCCTGACACAATGGCAGAATGCTTCTTAAATTATCCTTATTGTGGAATTGTGCCCCAAAACTGAAAAGTCTGACCACTGGCAATCCATCGGGTTAGAATTCCAACACCTCGTTCTTCTGCCTACCGTGCCACCTCAGATTAGACCCAGCCATATGCAAATCAGTCTTGGTCCTGCTCCAGTGGGAATGGTCCAGCTCGTACTGCCACACCAGGTCCTCTCTGAACCGGAAAACAAGCAACCCAAGACCAGTTTAGCCCTAATTGAGACAGGTGTAGCTTGGTTTCTAGTGGCACAGTGAGCAAGGAACCTACATCAGGGCAGTACATCAAACACACAAGTGGGAGGATAGTTGCTATGAGACTTGACCCTGTCTCTGGGGTCATCTCAAACTTTTTGCCTTCACATTCCTGTTTTCTTAACTTGTTTTGTTGGCTTCTAGGGCTTTGTGCACTTTACTACTGCTAAACAGTACTCACGTGGTTGTGCTTTCTCATTTAAACATGGCAGAATTGGCTTACACCCAATTGGTTCATTTAATTTAGTTTTAGTAGTAGTTCATCAACGCTTTGCACACGACAAATAAATTTGTGTCTTTCCAAAACAATGTTAACTTTTGTAGTGAAATGCGTTTCCAACATACTCATTGACATTTCATAAACATTATTTGGCTGACCATATCCCATCCTCGTTGCCAATGTAAAGATCCACTCTGACATCAAAGTAAAAAGGAATGTAATCTTTATTGGTCTATGTTACATTCATAGCTACCTCCAGCTTGCTCTCCCAGCTCCTGAGCTCCAACCTCCCTTTCCTTGAAGAACAACAACGTTCTAAATTCCATCCCAGAAAACTAAGACAACTCTACACAACTACTTGTATTTGCCTTTCACTTGGCATGGTTACCATTAACTCGGGAGATATCTAAAATCAAAGAAACATCAGACTCCAGGCTTCTTCCAAGCATCACTCACTGCTGCTTTTCAGATCTGTGAAATTCCACTGAAAGCCTTACCTCTGACAGCTGTGTCCCGTTGTTATGGCCAATAAACTGTAATTTGCTGCAACCAGGAAAAATTAAGTACTATGGATTCTTCTGCTCTGTACAGCTGGCAGCTGCTTTGAGGATATCTATACTACTATTATAAAGAGAGAACTGTGTCCTTTGAGCCAGGTAAACTCGAAAAGTACCCAACCAATCGCAACACCCAATACAGCGTTGGAATGGGGGGGTCCAGTAGATGGACATAGGCTATAAAAAAAATAAAAATAAATGTTATTTAAAAAATAAACAATAAAAAAAAGTAGTCCCTAAGAAGTAGCGCCGGCCGTGTGTGCTAACAACGTGCGTGCTGACATCATCGGAGTACAGGAACACGAGGAGGAGCGGACAACAGCGCGGGAGGAGCGGAAAACTTAGCCAGACTGGAGGGAATGAGGGACGTGAACTGCGGGGAAGAGCGGTGAAGTAAGGCGGACTGGAGCGGAATGGAGGACAACAGCACATGGAGAAGAGGAGAACGTAGCAAGACTGCAGCGCCATAAGGTATGTGAAACACGGGGAGGAGCGGTGAAATACGCGGGGAGGAGCGGTAAGTGAGGCGGAATGGAGCGGGATAGCGGACTGCAGCGGGCGTGTAGACTGGATTGGTGTAGTGGGGGGCGGTGAAGTGAGGCGGACTGGAGCGGGATAGCAAAATAAATGATAGGTTTTAAAACGGCTTTCATATTTGGTGCAGACATTTAAGTGAGAGTAGTGGGGGGCGGTGAAGTGAGGCGGACTGGAGCGGGGGCCTGGGTTTGTGCGACTGGGAGCAAGCGCTGAGGTAAGGTGCACGCAAGCCTGAAATGCTGCCCCCAGCCCCCTTCTGCCCGGGCAACGCTGGGGCGGGCTGCTAGTATATCTATACTAATATAATAAAGAGAGAGCCCAAACCTTTGAGGCGGGTAATCTCAGGGACCACAGCACCAATCACAACACCCAATACAGCGTTGGAAAGGGCAGTTGCAGCAGAAGGACATAGGCTATGGAGACGCCCACCATATATATTTAAAAGGTAAAAGAACCGTGCCAGCAAAGTAGTCCCTTGTGGGCATGTCTGCGTTGTGCTGTGGGCGTGGGCTGGGGGCGTGACAAACACTGGGGGCGTGTGGTACGTTCCGCCCTTCATGCCATGTCTCATATCGTGTGCTAATCCCACCCTGCTCCCTTTAAATACCCCTGCACCCCATAATCATAACCCACCCTTACTCCTTAAAATACCCCAACACCCATAAACACTAACCCATCTTACCCCTATAAATATAACTTGTACCCCAAAACCTAAACCTATCCCTAAACCCTAAAAATACCCTTGTACCCCAAAACCCAAACCTGGCCCTGAACCCTATAAATACCCCTGTACCTCAAAAACCAAACCTACCCCTGAACCCTAAAAATACCCCTGTACCCCAAAACCCAAACCTAGCCCTGAACCCTAAAAATACCACTGTACCCAAAAACCTAAACCTAGCCCTGAACCCTAAAAATAACCCTGTACCCCAAAACCCAAACCTACCCCTGAACCCTAAAATACCCCTGTACCCTAAAACCCAAACGTAGCCCTGAACCCTAAAAATACCCCTGTACCCCAAAACCCAAACCTAGCCCTGAACCCTTAAAATACCCCTGTACCCCAAAACCCAAACCTAACCCTGAACCCTAAAAATACCCCTGTACCCCAAAACCCATACCTATCCCTAAACCCTAAAACTACCCCTGTACCCCATAACCCAAAACTATATCTGAACCCTTGAAATACCCAAACACCCCAAAACATATACCTCAGTACCCCAAAACATATACCCCTATACCCATACTTACCTTATCCAAACATTAAAATAAAAATATGCTTTTACCATTCATGCATTTACAACGAATTTCGTTGTAAATGTATACGTGAACAGGGAGGGATTATACTTTTTATTCTACACCACACGACTCGTACTCCCGGATCGACTACATCCTCATAACACAGAACGGGGTTCCCAGAATAGAATCTACCACCATAGAGCCTCGTGTGATGTCTGATCACTCTTGCATCTCCTTATCCATCGCAAATGCCAAATCCTCCCCTCGTCAGACGTCTTGGTGCCTGAACGACGAGATCCTAAGCGATGCTCAACACAGATCCACAATACAAGCTGCGATTGCTTCTTACCTGCAGATTAATAAAGAAGGGGACACATCTGATCTTATTAGATGGGATGCCATGAAAAGTACCATACGGGGGGTATGTATCAAGATTAGGTCAGCCATGAATAAAACTTACAATGCGAAGTTGGAATCCCTGGAGACTGAAATTTTAGATCTTGAAAGTAAGCATCTGAGGGTTAGAGATGATATGACTCTTTATGCTTTGGCGAATAAAAAATATGAACACAATAAATTGATAAGTTAAAGGGCGGGAGTTTGGCTTGACAAAGGACGGAGATTTAAAATTTGTGAATCCAATAAAGCTGATAAAAGCCTAGCTTCATATTTGAAATTTAAGGTTCAAAAGAATTCTATTAGCATCCTTAAAGATGCCTTTGGGACCTCACACTCAGAGCCAGATAAGATAGCTGAGGTGTTCAGGGTATTCTATGAAGACCTTTATGCAAAGAATTCAAAGGTGGAGGAGGATAAGATTAAGAATTATTTGGGTGAGTGTGATCTTCCACAGTTGTCTGCCGAGGATCAGGTTGGTCTAAATGGCCCGATTAGTGCTCTAGAAGTGGAGAGCGCAATTAAAAAACTGAAATCAGGGAAGGCACCAGGCCCGGATGGCTTTACAGCAAAATTCTACAAAACATTCACCACTATATTAACTGGACCCTTACTAAATCTATTCCAGGAGATAAATAGCTCTGGTGAAGTCAGAGGTACTCTAGCAGAGGCAGCAATCGCAGTACTTCCTAAGGAAGGGAAAGACCCGTCGCTCCCAAAAAATTACAGGCCTATTTCGCTAATTAATATTGACTGTAAGATCCTGGCTATGATACTTTCCGCCCGTCTTCAGAAGGTACTTCCTCAGCTAGTCCATCCATCTCAAGTGGGCTTTCTTAAAATAGGTTGTCCAGTGATAATACAAGGATTTTGGCACATGTGCTAGAAAAAGCTAAACTTCTAGACACCCCTACAGTAGCAATAACGTTGGATGCCGAAAAGGCCTTCGACAAGGTCGATTGGTCCTTCCTTGAAGCAGTCCTTAACAAATTTAACTTGGGGGAAACATTTACACGGCTGGTAATGTCCCTATATTGCTCCCCCTCGGCAAGAGTTAGGGCGGGTGGATCGTTTTCGTCCTCATTTTGCTTAAAGCAAGGTACGAGGCAGGGGTGCCCTCTATCGCCCTCGTTATTTTTATTGGCAATTGAACCGTTCTTATACCATATAAGGAAAGACCCTAAAATCACAGGCATAACATTTGGAGACTGCACGGTCAAATTAACAGCATATGCAGACGATGTGCTTGTTCTTTCTGAACGAGCGGAGGAGGCAGTATCTGCACTCATGTCAGACATTGAAGATTTCTCTACGGTCTCGGGCTACAAGCTCAATAAAGACAAAACGGAGGTCAAACTCCTAAACAATATAGGTGATAAGGGGATTTTAGGGGACTCTGGTCTTACATGGCAGCCCAAATGCTTTAAGTACCTGGGGTTGGACTTCGATAAAGATTTAGTCTCCACTCTGAAAACAAATGAAGAATTGACTTTGAAAAAAATATCTACTCTACTAGAAAGTTGGTCTCCAAAATTCCTCTCTTGGTGGGGCAGGGCTGAAACTCTCAAAATGATGTCGACTCCCTTAGTTAACTACCTGGCCAGTATGCTCCCTATGACGTTCTCGAATAATTTTGTTTCTAAAATAGATCAGCTGTTTGGTAACTTCCTGTGGCGGGGCAAGAAAGCCAGGATATCTCTGAAGAAGCTACAATTGGCGAAAGATAAAGGCGGCCTGGGTCTGCCTTCGTTCAGGAACTATCAGACAGCCTTTCTTTGTAAACAAGGTGCTCAATGGTAATAAAATCACCAAGCTATACTCCTGTGTGGATTGACATTGAAAGATCAATAGTGGGCCACGCTCCTCTTGAGTCCTTACTCACCATGGACCTGTCGCACCTGCCACACTCCAGATATATAATGCTAAATACCAGAAGGGCCCTACTTAGACTTGACCAAACGCACAAAACCAAATTGACGTTTTCTAAATCATCATGTATGTCCCTATGGAGAAATCCCTACCTTAAACATGCGGGTATGGAACTCTTCTGGGAGTCATGGTCCGAAAAGGGTATTAACCTGGTGGGAGATTTGTATGACAATAGAGACCCGATCCCGTTCTCAAGCTTACAGCAGAAGTTTGATCTACCTCCGATAGATTTCTATAATTTCCTAAAAATCAAAACGACACTAACTAACCGCAACTTCTCACCCTACACTCCATGGCTGACAACGCATCTCCCACGCATTATGTACGCAGGTCACTTCGTTTCTAAGGTGTATAAACTGTTGCTACCGTTGCCCAGGAAATCTCACAAAACTGTGGAAGCGAGATGGGAAGCGGAACCGAATTCCACAGGAATAGATTTTGACTGGGACTTGATTCATAAGTCAGCACTTGCCCACAAAGTATCACCCATCCTATTCCAGACGAAGTATATGCTCATAAATAGGTCGTTCTGGACTCCGGAAAAGCTATTTAAATGTAAATTACGTGACTCTCCGGCGTGCTGGAATTGCCAATCAGGGTCTGGTGATCTTGCTCACATGTTATTCAACTGTCCCTTACTAAGAGAATACTGGGAGAAAATATTTGTATGCATTCATCACGTATTTAAGATAAAACCTGTACAGGACTTTGTGTATGTCATTCTAGGGGGGCTGGAACCACGATTATCAAATGAGCAAAATCGCCAGCTTTTGGATTTAATGTTAACATTGGCTTGTAAGGTAGTTTTATGCAAGTGGAAATGTGCCAATGAGGTAAATTTCAAGATCTGGCAGGAATGGCTGTCTTTCCTAAGAGGTGCTACTAATCAGGCATTACAGTCTTCTACGGGGTGTCCATCCAATAAGAAGTTGTGGAAATCGTTAGACATGTCTTCCTTCCATTTTGATCCACCTTGATGCAGTGCGTTCTTGTTATAGTAACTTGTGATATACGAGTGTACATCTGCGTCCATATGTTAGAGTCATGCCTGCTACATCCACACGTTGAGTGTTCGGCATGTTAATCTATATCAATGAGACAAGCAAGTATTGATTTTTCTCTTTCTTTCTTATTATTTGTAGTTTCTGTACTTGTCTAACAATACCTGTATCGAATCACTTGTGACAGAAGATTTACTGTACTGTCTTTTACTTTTGGTTTCTTACCTCAATAAAAACGATTTGAAATAAAAAAAAAATGTAATGCCATGCGTTATAATGGCATTGCGTAGTCATGGTACTTTCATAATGAAAGTATGCGGAGTGATGGTATGTGGAAAGAAAGTTGCGGAATAATGGGTGTTTACCCTCCCCCGGTAAGTACATTGGTGGCACAGGGGCCCACATCTCCAGCAACATACTCATATTTTTTTCACCACCCATTTAAAAAATGCACAGGTCTCTCTCATTGATGGCCAGCTTCGACATACACTTTTAGACACACCTCCCGCCACAAGTTCTAGAATTGCGAACTTTAGAGCTGGGGAGCTACGTTCGAATCTCTGAATCAGCTCAACATCCTGTAATTCCAGGCAAATCGCTTTGTCTCCCCGTGCCTACCACAAATGAATGTGTTCTTCTGTAATGTAAATTGTGCTCATGCCATGTTGTCGTGTTCGCGCTATATAATATTGCAAGGAAAAATAAAGTAGGGAAACTCAAGTTCACACAGTAATGAACGCGCACTCTTAAGTGCATCAGCAGTGCACTGTGAATCGGAGCGTTTTACAGGCCTGTCACAGATAAGAAATGCTACCAAACGAAATCCTACAAAACAATATACTACTGGCAGGCAGCAATTCATACCCGCACAACGTCGGAACAGGCTGCTAGTAGGGTATAATGTTAAATTAAATTATATAAAATATTTTAAAATATAAAATGATGTTAAATAAATGATTTATTATTTAATTCTAAAATAGTTTAACAAATATTTTCGAATATATAAAAAAGTTACTTGCTAATAAAATATCATTGAATTTATTTTAATGAATCACTTTTAATAATTATTAATGTATAATCGAAAATCTTTTTTATTCTTCAGGTGGAATTACATTTTTTAATTTAAACTTCCGAAAAATAAATGTTATTTAATGTATAATATTTACATTAATTAAAGATTTAATTCAACATAAATGTAATAGAGATGTGGCAATTCTATTTTGCTCTACGTTTAAAATAAATATATCAAATCATTTCACATTATTATTTAACTTAAAAAATATTTTACTGATCTATTCTGAAGTTTAATAAACTTTTTACATTTTTACTATAATTTACCACAGGGAGATTTCCATTTTGACAATCCCTGACTGTGAATTATCCCTATGGTAAAGTATAGGACAAATGTAAAAGGTTTGACAAAAAAAATGAGCAAACATATTTTAATGTTAAGTATTCATGTAATTAGTTTTCTAATGTAGAACAAAATTTAAAAATCTACAGCACTATTAACATCATTTTTTATGGCATGTTTAATTAATTAAAATATAGATTAAATTAAGTGAACATTGTTTTTCTGAAGTTTAAATTCAAAAAATAATTGACCACTAAAGTAAAAATATATAAATATTTCATTATGTCTTTTAATTATTAAACATGGTGTGCGTAGTTAATTATAACAATAATGTTACATTCATTTATACATTTAAAAAACGGTTATTGACATATTCTATGATTAAATAATCAAAATGGTTTATATTTAGATTTTTTACCATTAAAATGATACTTATTTTGTTAACTTTTTACATAATTAAACATTATTGCTACGGGGTTTTAATTCAAGTCCCTGTCTCTATTATTTTCCATGGAAAGATGCTGTGATGTAACTGGCTGGCCATATGTGGTGCTGGACTTACTACTGTGTTTTGGCAGTAGTAACTTACATTCATAAATTCGGTCAAAACCTTTTTGTGTAAATCTCTACCTGAGTGTAAACGTTTGAATAATTTTACACTCAGGTGTTGTAAATAGGCAAAAAGTAGTGCAGTTACTTACAAGTGTGCGTGTAAATTACACATATAAATTACTCACAAGTATAAGTAACCTTTGTATTGTATTGTATTGTATTGTATTTGTTATTTATTACGCGCAGCTGTCACCCTACGGGTATCCTGGCGCCCAAACAGGAAAAAGTCACATGGTACAACAATACACTAGCTGTCATAATATATAGAACAGCCGCCAGAGCTATTAAAATAGAGTTACGGAGATTATACTTTGGCGAACAACCAGGTTTTCAGGCTCTTTCTGAAACCCAATAGGGTGTCAATTTGTCTGATGTTCTGAGGAAGCTCGTTCCACAACCTAGAGGCAGAGGTGCAGAAAGCTCTGCCTCCCATCCTCGTTCTCCTGATCCTGGTAGTAGCTGCCAAACTCTGGCTAGCAGAGCGCAGGGACCTGGAAGGTCTATACCAGGAGAGCCTTTCCTGTAGAGGGATAGGTCCTGTGTTGTGCAGGGCTCTGTACACGATACAAAGGGACTTGAAGGCAACTCTACTCCCGATTGGCAGCCAATGTAGATCTCTTAGCGCCAACGTAGTGGAGGAACTACGAGGTCTTTTAAGAGCCAGCTTGGCCGCTATAGACTGGACCCTCTGGAGCCCCTGTAGAATATATAAGGGGGCCCCTAAATATAGAGAGTTACAATAGTCTAGTCTAGCCAGAATCACACTCCTAACTACTAGAGGTCTAGACTCATCAGGCAGGAGGGGCAGAATCTGTCTGAGTGCCTTCAACAATCCATAGCAGACACTGATGGTTTTATTGGTCTGGGAGGTCATTTGGAGATCCGCATCAAACAATACCCCTAGATTGCGCACAGTCTTAACTGGGATGCAAGGTTCTGCTCCCGGCGCAAGCCTGATCTCATGGGAAGGTTGTTGACTCAGTTTGGCTGACGAACAGTAGACAACCTCTGTCTTCCCCTCATTAAATTGAAGGGAGTTTAATGTCAGCCACCTGGCCACCTTGTTCATGCAGTTCTGGAAGGACTCCATGGTCACCGCCTGTCTTCCTTCTAAGGAGAACACCAGTTGTGTGTCATCGGCATAGTTTATCAAATCTATACCGAAGGATTTGATCATGGGGATCAGGGGCTGCAGATAAAGATTAAAAAGAATGGGGCTGATCGAGGAGCCCTGAGGGACTCCGTGACTGACCAGGGACTTGGGAGATGAAAAGGGTGCTAGGGTCACCACCTGTTGTCTACCTGTCATGTAGGATTGTATCCACCTCAGGGCCTTGCCCTTCACGCCCAGTTTTTCCAGCCTGCTTAACAGAACTGCATGGCTAACCGTATCGAATGCGGCCGACATGTCCAACAGCACCAGGACTGAGGAGTTGCCATTGTCGGCTCGCATCCGGAGAGTGTCCAGCATGGTTGCCAATGCAGTTTCTGTTCCGTGGCCTGGGCGGAAGCCAAATTGGTCCTTATCCAAAAGGCAGTTGTCTTCCAGATAACCTGACAAGGACCTACTGACCACCTTTTCCAGAATTTTTATCGGGTAGGGCAAGAGGGATATGGGCCTAAAATGCGCCGGAATTGTAGGGTCCAGCGAAGGCTTTTTAAGCAGGGGGGTGACCACTGCCTGCTTCCATGCTTCCGGCACTATGCCTTCTTCAAGAGATTGGCGACAGATCTGATACATCCAGGGGAACAGCTCTGGCCCATATTCTTTCCAGATCCTGTGCGGAAGAGGGTCTAGAGGAGACCCAGATGACACATTCTGGGCCAGTGTAAGAAAGAGCTCCTCTGTAAGAGGGGTGAAGTTTTCCATTGCAGACAATGTTGATGAGGGTTCCTCTTCTTCAGTCTGTGCCTCTGTATCTTTGCAGTTATCCCTTTCCTCCTTCAGCCCCCCCACAGTTTTAGCAATCTTTTCCTCAAAATAGATCGCAATCTCATCACAGAGTTCTTGTGTGGCAACCACCTTATTACTCGTACAGGTGGGATGTGAGAGATCCCTTATGATATTAAAAAGGGTTTTGGTACTGTTAGGGGACTGAAGAATAGTAGTGGCATAGAAGAGTGCCTTAGCTTTGGCGATGGCTCCTTTATATATTGCCTGTTCCACTTTCAGCTGTTTTTTATCAATCTCAGAATAGTATCTACGCCATTTCTTTTCTGCCTTTCGGCGTGCATTGCGTAGGGCTTTCAGCTCCTCATTAAACCAGGGAGCAGATGGTTTCTTCTTATTCTTTATAATTTTCAGGGGTGCAAGTCTATCCAGGGTCTTTGTGATTTGATTACAGTACTTTTGGTAGTTCAAGTCTACCGATTCCTCTGGGTCATAGGAAACATTACTCATAAAAACAGGCTTTGTTTTATCCTTTGGTAATTTAGACCAATTCCGTCCCTTCCTATAAGTCACCGGTCGCTCACTTCTGTTCCCCTCGATAGATAAGGAGATCTGGAAGTGGATTAGGGAGTGGTCGGTCCAGTGCTGAGGTAGGATATCAACCATCCTAGTCTCAGTCTGGTTGGCGAAGACCAAATCTAGGATATGTCCCCCTGAATGGGTTGGTTTCTGTACCAACTGATCCAGACCCCAGTTTCCGCAGTTGTCCTTCAGATCCCTCAGGTGGCTCCCTAGGGACCCGTTGTCCCATAGGTTAAAATCTCCCAGGATCAACATTCTGGAGTGGGACAGGGCAAGGGCAGCAATGGTGTCGAACAGCGCCTGGTATTGTGTTTCCGCCCCAGGTGGTCTGTAACATAACAATCCGGTCAGGATCCTACCTTTTGGTTCTTGCAGGGAGAACCCCAATAGTTCTATCCCCGCCACCTCATCAATCTGTAGAGGGGAAAAGTCCCACTTATCTTTATAGATCACTCCAAGCCCTCCTCCTCTTCCCAGTGGCCTAGGTTTATGAAATAGCTTGTACCCTTCAGGGCATGACAGTCCCAACTCAACTGTGGTGTCCACAGTAGTCCATGTCTCCGTGATGAATAGGGCATCTAGGTCCATATCATTTAGCAACTCTGACACTTCCAGGTGATGTTTCACTAAGGATCTGCTATTGATCAATCCACAGTCCAGCAATACAGCGCACTGTGGTAAAGTGCTTAGAGGTAAGCTCCCAACACTCTTACCTATGGTTAATAGCTCATCCCTGGAATACCTACAGTCGGCAGCGGTCCTGGCCCTGAGCCCGTCCGGGGCACGGACGGGCACAGACGGGCTTTCCTCTGGCGCTCCTCCGGCGCGTCGCTGCGCGCGAGCGCTGCGCGTTGGCATGCTGGTCTTTAAATAGTGTATGGCAGAAAGTTAATTGCAAACACTAGAGCGTTATCCCCTGGAGCGCTTCTGAAGCCCACACCCAAAATGGCGGTCGGGAGTGAGGCGGCTCCGAGTAAACCCAAATTGGTGAGTCCTCTAGGGTCTTATTAGTTTCCATGCAATACAAGCAAAGGGGGAGCGTGGGGCACAATTGTAGATTATCACAGCATCAGGTAATACAATATAGCACCACCATACAGTCAGTACTACAATTACGAACAATTTTTACAAAAACGAGCAGAGTATGGTGGAATGGGCTTATCTCTTCGAGGTTCTCCAGTACATGGGTTTCGGCCCTGTCTTCATATCTTGGGTTAAACTGCTGTACACCATGCCGGTAGCGCATGTGGTGGCGAATGGCCACATTTCACGCTCCTTCCCGCTCAAACGCGGCACTCGGCAGGGCTGCCCTCTTTCCCCCCTGCTATTTGCACTGTCGCTAGAGCCCTTGGCAATCCGCATTAGGACCACCCCCTTGCTCAAGGGGATTCAATGGAGGGAGGGCTGGGAGGACCGCATTTCGCTCTACGCGGACGATATGCTTGTATACCTGACGGACCCTGACCATGGCATCCCGGCTCTCTTACGCATCTGCAATGCCCACGGGGAGGTGTCGGGCTACACCATTAATTGGACTAAATCTGAATTATACACCCTGGCGGGCAGCCCACCCGCGGTTGGCTCTGACTGCCCCCTGCGATTGGCCGGCCCGTCCTTTAAATATCTAGGTATTCATGTTACGAGTGACCCGACGGAATTCGAAAAGTTGAACTTGGAGCCGCCGCTGGATCGCCTCAGGCGAGATGCGAGCTTCTGGGCAGGGTTACCACTAACGATGCTGGGAAAAGCAGCCCTCTTTAAGATGAAATCCCTGCCCCGCTTTCTGTATATTCTGGACAACACCCCCTTTGCGGTGCCCCCCAGGTATTTCAAAAAGGTGGCGGCGGTGGTCTCTGGTCTGCTATGGCACAATCGACCGGCACGGATAGCTCACGCCAAGCTCTGTAAGGGTTGGTACGAGGGTGGCATCGCACTCCCTAACCTTCAACTTTACTATTGGGCGGCTCAGCTTAGACCGATTAATCAATGGCTGCACGCATCACAGTCGGACCCTGCATTCCAGGCGGATCGGGCCCAGCTAGGGGCGGGTACCCTGCTGGCCCCGCTCTATGACAAGCGTAAACTCAGGTTGTTGAAGGGGCCCACTAAGATCACGGTATCCGTCTGGCACGCAGCCACCGCTGCGCTGGGCTGGAAAGATACTATCACTAAGCTCACCCCGCTTTGGGATTCACGTGCTCTGGGCAACCTTCGGACCAGCAAGGGGTTCTCCCGATGGGACGACATTGGCATATCAACAGTGGGAGACATGTGGGACCATGGGGCTGTCATCACGTTCGACCGCCTGAAGGAACTCTACGAAATGGGACCACATGAAACCTATCGGTATGTTCAAGTGCGTCATGCTCTGCTGGCGGTTATTCCGGTGGGGTCAACTCTCCCAGAGTCGTCCCCGCTAGAGGATCGCCTCTTAACTGACTATATGGTGGAAAAGGCCACCTCCCTTACCTACCGGAAACTCCTGAATAATTCCCCAGACCCGCTAGTGCCTCTTAAGGGAAAATGGGAGCAGGAAGTGGGGGAGATGGATGAACACGAATGGAACGAGGCACTGGCATCCCCTAAAGAGGCGGGCATATCCTCTAGAATGAGACTCATCCAACTCAAGGTTCTGCACAGGACATACTACACCAGGACATTGCTTCATCACATACAGCGAGCCCCCGACCCCTTCTGCTTACGCGGCTGCGGGGAGGAGGGCACACTACTCCATACACTCTGGGACTGCTCCCTTATACAAACATATTGGTGTCAGGTCATGCGCACCGTCTCACAAGTCCTAGAGGTCTCCGTGCTTCCAGAGCCACGTCGCTGTCTTCTTAATGTGTGGGAACCAACTGACCTGTCCCGACATGGCCGCCTCTGGGTGACGATTGGTATGATGATGGCGAAGAGGGACATTGCGCAGCGCTGGGGGATGGCAGATCTGCCGAAGGCCTCCCAATGGTGTGTGAATATGGATAGGGCCATGGTCACGGAGCGGGCGGTGTATTTATCCAGGGGGTGCCCGGCCAAGTGGAACAAAGTTTGGTCCCCATGGAATGTTTACCGGGGTGAGATTTGTGAGCCACTCCCTGAAGGGGACACACTGGAGTCGGATGAGGACGAGTGAATGTGAGGGGAGGGCATGATGGTGGGAGGGGGGGCTGCACTGGGTTGGGGCGGTATAACGGAATGGGGCGATTGCTACGGTATTTACCAAGATGTGCAAAGCGCTATTTGAATGGACTCAGAGGCACACTTCCACCTGAATGGCATTCAGTTTCCTGTGTCGATGGCAACGTGATTTCCCGAAGTTTGAATGTTTTCCTTTTTTAGGTATAAAACAGAAAACGAAAACCTCATAATTTGGCATGGACCATTCGCAACTCCCTCTTCACGATTTCCTTTTGGTGCTTCATCCTCAAGTCCTCACGACCGCATGTACGGTGTTAATGCATATTTATTGCTTATACGCTTTATTAGCGGCCGGCCCGGTTGGGTTGTAGGCGACGAGCTGTGTATTAATCTGTGAAGGCTCAATAAAGGTTTTCAAAAAAAAAAAAAAAAAAAAAACGAGCAGAGTGTCTCTAAAATTATTATTAGGCAGCAAAGGTTCTAAAACAGCAGCGGCAGCGTGACAATCCTATTTGTTTGTCCGCGCGAGGCTGACTGCTTCCCTAAATAGTGTTTGCCAGAAAAGTTGATTGCAAACACTAGAGCGTTATCCCCTGGAGCGCTTCTGAAGCCCACACCCAAAATGGCGGTCGGGAGTGAGGCGGCTCCGAGAAAACCCAAATTGGTGAGTCCTCTAGGGTCTTATTAGTTTCTATGCAATACAAGCAAAGGGGGAGCGTGGGGCACAATTGTAGATTATCACAGCATCAGGTAATACAATATAGCACCACCATACAGTCAGTACTACAATTACAAACAATTTTTAAAAAAACGAGCAGAGTGTCTCTAAAATTATTATTAGGCAGCAAAGGTTCTAAAACAGCAGCGGCAGCGTGACAATCCTATTTGTTTGTCCGCGCGAGGCTGACTGCTTCCCTAAATAGTGTTTGCCAGAAAAGTTGATTGCAAACACTAGAGCGTTATCCCCTGGAGCGCTTCTGAAGCCCACACCCAAAATGGCGGTCGGGAGTGAGGCGGCTCCGAGTAAACCCAAATTGGTGAGTCCTCTAGGGTCTTATTAGTTTCTATGCAATACAAGCAAAGGGGGAGCGTGGGGCACAATTGTAGATTATCACAGCATCAGGTAATACAATATAGCACCACCATACAGTCAGTACTACAATTACGAACAATTTTTAAAAAAACGAGCAGAGTGTCTCTAAAATTATTATTAGGCAGCAAAGGTTCTAAAACAGCACCGGCAGCGTGACAATCCTATTTGTTTGTTTGTGAATAGCCCCTTCTATGGCTGCCTTGAATTAATTAGCTATTGATTGTAGATTTGGAACTATTCATGATGAATTTATCATAGACCAAGCAATGAGGTACACAGGTAATCCCTCTATACAAGAACACTCATTGGTTAATGCGGACTCAGAGTTTAAAGATATCTTACCCATTGTGTGTAAGGCTGAGATGTCTGGAAGACGTGCTAAGACAATTGAGATGGAGATGAGTATCACTTAAGGTTGATGTAATTAATAATGGATAGGAAAGTGTTGAAAGGGAAAAAATGTAAAATACTTGGGAAAATATGGGACAGAAAGATGTGATAAATGTCCAATGTGTTGACAACAGAAAACATCTGGCGTATAGTAAATTGTGCTCTGCTGCCAAACCAAAGTGTGGTTCTTGTAGTCTTGTTGGACACCTTGTGGAAGTGTGCAGGAAAAGAGGTGCAATAGGTAAGTTATAGAAGAAGAGGGGGAACCCTCCTCTAGTGAGGAAGAGCAGTCTACTCAGAAAAAGTTCACACGTTTGAGAGAAAACGTTGTTTTGAACACTGGTGATGTGGGTAGGAAGAAGAACAAACCTTCATGTTATATGATGACTAGCAGCCTGTCCCGACGTTGTCCGGGTATGAATTGCTGCCTGCCAGTAGTATATTGTTTTGTAGGATTTCGTTTGGTAGCATTTCTTATCTGTGACAGGCCTGTAAAACGCTCCGATTCACAGTGCACTGCTGATGCACTTAAGAGTGCGCGTTCATTACTGTGTGAACTTGAGTTTCCCTACTTTATTTTTCCTTGCAATATTATATAGCGCGAACACGACAACATGGCATGAGCACAATTTACATTACAGAAGAACACATTCATTTGTGGTAGGCACGGGGAGACAAAGCGATTTGCCTGGAATTACAGGATGTTGAGCTGATTCAGAGATTCGAACGTAGCTCCCCAGCTCTAAAGTTCGCAATTCTAGAACTTGTGGCGGGAGGTGTGTCTAAAAGTGTATGTCGAAGCTGGCCATCAATGAGAGAGACCTGTGCATTTTTTAAATGGGTGGTGAAAAAAATATGAGTATGTTGCTGGAGATGTGGGCCCCTGTGCCACCAATGTACTTACCGGGGGAGGGTAAACACCCATTATTCCGCAACTTTCTTTCCACATACCATCACTCCGCATACTTTCATTATGAAAGTACCATGACTACGCAATGCCATTATAACGCATGGCATTACATTTTTTTTTTATTTCAAATCGTTTTTATTGAGGTAAGAAACCAAAAGTAAAAGACAGTACAGTAAATCTTCCGTCACAAGTGATTCGATACAGGTATTGTTAGACAAGTACAGAAACTACAAATAATAAGAAAGAAAGAGAAAAATCAATACTTGCTTGTCTCATTGATATAGATTAACATGCCGAACACTCAACGTGTGGATGTAGCAGGCATGACTCTAACATATGGACGCAGATGTACTCTCATATATCACAAGTTACTATAACAAGAACGCACTGCATCAAGGTGGATCAAAATGGAAGGAAGACATGTCTAACGATTTCCACAACTTCTTATTGGATGGACACCCCGTAGAAGACTGTAATGCCTGATTAGTAGCACCTCTTAGGAAAGACAGCCATTCCTGCCAGATCTTGAAATTTACCTCATTGGCACATTTCCACTTGCATAAAACTACCTTACAAGCCAATGTTAACATTAAATCCAAAAGCTGGTGATTTTGCTCATTTGATAATCGTGGTTCCAGCCCCCCTAGAATGACATACACAAAGTCCTGTACAGGTTTTATCTTAAATACGTGATGAATGCATACAAATATTTTCTCCCAGTATTCTCTTAGTAAGGGACAGTTGAATAACATGTGAGCAAGATCACCAGACCCTGATTGGCAATTCCAGCACGCCGGAGAGTCACGTAATTTACATTTAAATAGCTTTTCCGGAGTCCAGAACGACCTATTTATGAGCATATACTTTGTCTGGAATAGGATGGGTGATACTTTGTGGGCAAGTGCTGACTTATGAATCAAGTCCCAGTCAAAATCTATTCCTGTGGAATTCGGTTCCGCTTCCCATCTCGCTTCCACAGTTTTGTGAGATTTCCTGGGCAACGGTAGCAACAGTTTATACACCTTAGAAACGAAGTGACCTGCGTACATAATGCGTGGGAGATGCGTTGTCAGCCATGGAGTGTAGGGTGAGAAGTTGCGGTTAGTTAGTGTCGTTTTGATTTTTAGGAAATTATAGAAATCTATCGGAAGTAGATCAAACTTCTGCTGTAAGCTTGAGAACGGGATCGGGTCTCTATTGTCATACAAATCTCCCACCAGGTTAATACCCTTTTCGGACCATGACTCCCAGAAGAGTTCCATACCCGCATGTTTAAGCTAGGGATTTCTCCATAGGGACATACATGATGATTTAGAAAACGTCAATTTGGTTTTGTGCGTTTGGTCAAGTCTAAGTAGGGCCCTTCTGGTATTTAGCATTATATATATCAACGCTATGACCTCTATAATTAATGAGGTCGCACCTATGCAGCTAAAAAGAGTCTCTACTAAAATCTCCAAACCATGGTACGACGGGAGTCTCAACGAGGACAGACGAGACTTGCGAATGGCAGAACGGACCTGGAGATCAGCCCCCTCCGCAATGCACCTAAAAGATCTGAAGAAAAAGAGAAACGCCTACTTCAGGAAAATAAAACGCTCAAAATCGGACTTCTTCAGCCTCCAACTCGACCAAGCAAAAAACCGCCCGAGAAAACAGTTTGAGCTAATCAAGTCACAATCAAAGGAGCAACCACAACCACTAAACACTGGGCGTGAGGCACCCTCCTGTGAAGACTTCGCTGCTTTCTTCATCCAAAAAACCGACAAAATAAAAAGCGATCTCCTTATTGACGCAAGCCTCTACTCCAAACCCCAATGCCTAGCACCCACTGAACCAAAAAACAATGCTACATGGTCAACCTTCGGCATATACTCGGAAAAAGAAATTGGCAAACTGCTCAGCACCCTGAAACCATCCAATCACCTCACGGACCCCCTCCCTGCCTCCGCAGTAAAAGACTTTACCCCTTTTCTTCTCCCTCTCTGGACTAAAATTATCAACAGCTCTCTCCAACAAGGCATCATACCCGACTCCCTCAAAGTTGGCCAGGTCACACCTCTGCTAAAGAAACCTACAGCCGACCCCTCGGATCTCAACAACTACCGTCCCATCACCAATATCCCCACTCTCGCCAAACTGCTGGAAAAATGCGCACAACTACAATTGTCTAAACACATTGAGCAATTCGATCTCCTCAACCCTCACCAGTCAGGCTTCCGAGCAGGTCACAGCACAGAAACTGCTATGACTCACATAATTGACGACGCACTTCAAATGCTAGACCAAAACGACACCTGCCTCCTCATCCTTCTTGATCTCTCCTCAGCATTCGACACCGTTAAACATGAGAATCTACTAAAACTACTAAACACAAGAATGGGCTTATCTGGAACTGTCCTCAAGTGGTTCACTTCCTTTCTTCACAACAGGTCGCAAAAATTTAAGAGCAACAACCTGATGTCCTCGCCAATACCTGTAACGCTAGGCGTCCCCCAAGGATCTTCTCTATCCCCAACTTTGTTCAACCTAGTCATGGAACCTCTCACCACCTTGCTACAAGCATCCAATGTACACTTTCACATGTACGCTGATGACACCCAACTTTACCTCAAGCTACAATCACCCAATGACATCCTGCTCCTGAACTCAACGATCAGTTGCACCCAATCCTGGCTTGCCGATAATCACCTCAAACTCAATGCCCTGAAAACAGAGTTCCTTCTGATCTCACCTCCAGCGAAGATATCCACCACTCAACATTGGCTTAAACTCCTAACTGCACTTAATGTCCAACCCACCATCGTGGATTCAGCAAAATCTTTAGGCATAACACTCGACACTAATCTGAACATGCAGCAACATATCAGCAAGGCAACAAAGGGAGCGAACTTCCAGATCAATACTCTGAGGAAACTTAAACCCTACCTCCCAGCCAAAGACTTCCAAACTGCAGTACAAGCACTAGTCATCCCACGAATTGAATACGGCAGCACCGCCCTCTGCGGACTCCCCCTAACTACAACCGCACCACTAAAAGCTTCTCTAAATGCTGCAGCGAGACTCATCACTGGGTCAAAAAAGTACTCCCACATTACCCCTGACTTGAAATCCCTGAACTGGCTGCCTTTTGAAGCCAGAATACATCTGAAAATCGCCTGCATGACACACAAGGCGGTACACCTAAACTCACCCGGCTACCTCGCTCAGAAGTTGACAATCTCTGGGGGAAGTAGAAACACGAGAGGCACAAACAATCTCCTGCTGAAACCTCGAAGATTCCGGAAGGAAAAAACATGCAAGCGCTCCTTCTCAGGAATGGCGCCTAGGATTTGGAACTCACTCCCTCCCGAAACCAGGCTTATCTCCTCCACTGCACTCTTTAAAAAAGAAGTAAAAGCTATCCTCATGGCTAAATACACTTGAGCTACTATCTCGAACCCTGTTAACACCCTGCACCGCTCTGAATTACATGTTTGACCCTTGACCTATTTGTAAGAGTTGTTTTTATCATTCACATGATTGGCTTTGTCACTTAGTTGTACTATTTATACTGTGATTTATTGATTTACTTGTTTGAATATGCTCCCCCATGCACCCTTCTATGTAAAGCCTGTTTACCTGTTTGACTTTGCTCCCTGATGTACCCGTCTATGTAAAGCGCTCTGATATCTGTAAAGATCTTGTTTGCGCTATACAAAACTTTTTAAATAAATATCTGGAGTGTGGCAGGTGCGACAGGTCCATGGTGAGTAAGGACTCAAGAGGAGCGTGGCCCACTATTGATCTTTCAATGTCAATCCACACAGGAGTATAGCTTGGTGATTTTATTAACCATTGAGCACCTTGTTTACAAAGAAAGGCTGTCTGATAGTTCCTGAACGAAGGCAGACCCAGGCAGCCTTTATCTTTCGCCAATTGTAGCTTCTTCAGAGATATCCTGGCTTTCTTGCCCCGCCACAGGAAGTTACCAAACAGCTGATCTATTTTAGAAACAAAATTATTTGAGAACGTCATAGGGAGCATACTGGCCAGGTAGTTAACTAAGGGAGTCGACATCATTTTGAGAGTTTCAGCCCTGCCCCACCAAGAGAGGAATTTTGGAGACCAACTTTCTAGTAGAGTAGATATTTTTTTCAAAGTCAATTCTTCATTTATTTTCAGAGTGGAGACTAAATCTTTATCGAAGTCCAACCCCAGGTACTTAAAGCATTTGGGCTGCCATGTAAGACCAGAGTCCCCTAAAATCCCCTTATCACCTATATTGTTTAGGAGTTTGACCTCCGTTTTGTCTTTATTGAGCTTGTAGCCCGAGACCGTAGAGAAATCTTCAATGTCTGACATGAGTGCAGATACTGCCTCCTCCGCTCGTTCAGAAAGAACAAGCACATCGTCTGCATATGCTGTTCATTTGACCGTGCAGTCTCCAAATGTTATGCCTGTGATTTTAGGGTCTTTCCTTATATGGTATAAGAACGGTTCAATTGCCAATAAAAATAACGGGGGCGATAGAGGGCACCCCTGCCTCGTACCTTGCTTTAAGCAAAATGAGGACGAAAATGATCCACCCGCCCTAACTCTTGCCGAGGGGGAGCAATATAGGGACATTACCAGCCGTGTAAATGTTTCCCCCAAGTTAAATTTGTTAAGGACTGCTTCAAGGAAGGACCAATCGACCTTGTCGAAGGCCTTTTCGGCATCCAACGTTATTGCTACTGTAGGGGTGTCTAGAAGTTTAGCTTTTTCTAGCACATGTGCCAAAATCCTTGTATTATCACTGGACAACCTATTTTTAAGAAAGCCCACTTGAGATGGATGGACTAGCTGAGGAAGTACCTTCTGAAGACGGGCGGAAAGTATCATAGCCAGGATCTTACAGTCAATATTAATTAGCGAAATAGGCCTGTAATTTTTTGGGAGCGACGGGTCTTTCCCTTCCTTAGGAAGTACTGCGATTGCTGCCTCTGCTAGAGTACCTCTGACTTCACCAGAGCTATTTATCTCCTGGAATAGATTTAGTAAGGGTCCAGTTAATATAGTGGTGAATGTTTTGTAGAATTTTGCTGTAAAGCCATCCGGGCCTGGTGCCTTCCCTGATTTCAGTTTTTTAATTGCGCTCTCCACTTCTAGAGCACTAATCGGGCCATTTAGACCAACCTGATCCTCGGCAGACAACTGTGGAAGATCACACTCACCCAAATAATTCTTAATCTTATCCTCCTCCACCTTTGAATTCTTTGCATAAAGGTCTTCATAGAATACCCTGAACACCTCAGCTATCTTATCTGGCTCTGAGTGTGAGGTCCCAAAGGCATCTTTAAGGATGCTAATAGAATTCTTTTGAACCTTAAATTTCAAATATGAAGCTAGGCTTTTATCAGCTTTATTGGATTCACAAATTTTAAATCTCCGTCCTTTGTCAAGCCAAACTCCCGCCCTTTAACTTATCAATTTATTGTGTTCATATTTTTTATTCGCCAAAGCATAAAGAGTCATATCATCTCTAACCCTCAGATGCTTACTTTCAAGATCTAAAATTTCAGTCTCCAGGGATTCCAACTTCGCATTGTAAGTTTTATTCATGGCTGACCTAATCTTGATACATACCCCCCGTATGGTACTTTTCATGGCATCCCATCTAATAAGATCAGATGTGTCCCCTTCTTTATTAATCTGCAGGTAAGAAGCAATCGCAGCTTGTATTGTGGATCTGTGTTGAGCATCGCTTAGGATCTCGTCGTTCAGGCACCAAGACGTCTGACGAGGGGAGGATTTGGCATTTGCGATGGATAAGGAGATGCAAGAGTGATCAGACATCACACGAGGCTCTATGGTGGTAGATTCTATTCTGGGAACCCCGTTCTGTGTTATGAGGATGTAGTCGATCCGGGAGTACGAGTCGTGTGGTGTAGAATAAAAAGTATAATCCCTCCCTGTTCACGTATACATTTACAACGAAATTCGTTGTAAATGCATGAATGGTAAAAGCATATTTTTATTTTAATGTTTGGATAAGGTAAGTATGGGTATAGGGGTATATGTTTTGGGGTACTGGGGTATATGTTTTGGGGTGTTTGGGTATTTCAAGGGTTCAGATATAGTTTTGGGTTATGGGGTACAGGGGTAGTTTTAGGGTTTAGGGATAGGTATGGGTTTTGGGGTACAGGGGTATTTTTAGGGTTCAGGGTTAGGTTTGGGTTTTGGGGTACAGGGGTATTTTAAGGGTTCAGGGCTAGGTTTGGGTTTTGGGGTACAGGGGTATTTTTAGGGTTCAGGGCTACGTTTGGGTTTTAGGGTACAGGGGTATTTTAGGGTTCAGGGGTAGGTTTGGGTTTTGGGGTTCCGGGGTATTTTTAGGGTTCAGGGCTAGGTTTAGGTTTTTGGGTACAGTGGTATTTTTAGGGTTCAGGGCTAGGTTTGGGTTTTGGGGTACAGGGGTATTTTTAGGGTTCAGGGGTAGGTTTGGTTTTTGAGGTACAGGGGTATTTATAGGGTTCAGGGCCAGGTTTGGGTTTTGGGGTACAAGGGTATTTTTAGGGTTTAGGGATAGGTTTAGGTTTTGGGGTACAAGTTATATTTATAGGGGTAAGATGGGTTAGTGTTTATGGGTGTTGGGGTATTTTAAGGAGTAAGGGTGGGTTATGATTATGGGGTGCAGGGGTATTTAAAGGGAGCAGGGTGGGATTAGCACACGATATGAGACATGGCATGAAGGGCGGAACGTACCACACGCCCCCAGTGTTTGTCACGCCCCCAGCCCACGCCCACAGCACAACGCAGACATGCCCACAAGGGACTACTTTGCTGGCACGGTTCTTTTACCTTTTAAATATATATGGTGGGCGTCTCCATAGCCTATGTCCTTCTGCTGCAACTGCCCTTTCCAACGCTGTATTGGGTGTTGTGATTGGTGCTGTGGTCCCTGAGATTACCCGCCTCAAAGGTTTGGGCTCTCTCTTTATTATATTAGTATAGATTATAGGTGTTGGTATTTAAGGTATTGCTGTGTCTGGTCAACACTGTATGATTATTGAGGAAGATGTGAGGGGAAAAAGATTTGTAGATAAAACACGTTGCAAGTTATTGGGGTCAGATAAAACAGAAGGGTAAATTGGGAAGACCATTGAAATGCTAGGTTACTTGAGTCTGGTATTCAGGGTTTAACACAGGAACATGATTGGCAAGTTATATGTAGCTAAGAAGGGACCTCGGTCTTAGGTTGGCTGGGCCAAACATATCTACATATTTTACTGGACCCCAACACTGGTACTGATTGAGGATGAAGGTGAAACCAAGATTCATGCTAGGAAAGTTTCCAAAGGTGATCAGTTTAGGGATTGTAAATAGCTGCCCTTTTTAACACCGCTGTCTACAGATCTGCTTCCCTTCTCTTCCTCCAAATAAAGAGTTGAAATGGGAGAGTAGGAGAAAAAAGAGAAGCACACAGAACAATACCTCAGTTTCCTTAGAAAAATTAAATCTTTAAGGAATGACAAGCAGATCAATACATGCAACAAATGACAAACAAAAACACAGAACCCTGGAGATAAAGGAAAACCAGAGCCATGTGGAGTGGAGTAACAAGCATGTGACAGACATGACAGTACCAGTTAGCTGCTCAGTCTTCTTTTATATACAATGGAGTCGTTTGACCTGGAACAGGAAGTGAGAGTGAACAGGAACTAATTCATCACCATATTGGATTTGGAAAAACCAATCCTTCCAATGGCAAAACAAACTAATATCCCAAAGAGAATTCAGTACTACATGACTAAACTATAAAGATTGAGGATCAGGATTCAAATAACTCATAAAAGAAATAAACTCATCCTGAAATCTGCATGTCAAACCACTGCTTGCTCAATCAAACAAGTGCTTAAGCTGAAAGCCTGACTGTGGCTGATAGAACCCCAGAACCAGTGTATATAATGCCTCTTATAACTAGAAACCCCTACTTGTAATGTACAAAGAAGAGATGATAACTGACGGTGTAGACTGGAACTTGCCACACACTTGCCCAAATGAACAGCTGAAGATTGTGTGGTAAGATTAGAGGGGTAGATGTGCAATACAGAGTCAGTCTTGGTCTTAATGTAACATTTGTTAAGAAATGTGTCAAAGAGTTTTAAAAAACTGCTCGAATTTCAGCACAACATTGTATTGAAGAAGGATGCTTGCCACAAAATGCATAATGTCAGGAATGTACCCCTATCACTGAGGAGGAAGTATCCAAAGAGCTGAAAAAGTTTTGGAAGCAGATGTAAAAGACCCCATAGAGGGTTCTGATGAGCTTTCCCCATTTGTGTTCACGCATTGAACCAAAAACAAGATTAGATTTGTGCACAGATCTATCCAGATAACAGTATTCTTGTGAATAGGTTTCTTAAGATAACAGAGCTGCTAGTTATGGTTAAAAAAGCAAGACGGTTTTCTACTGTAGACCTTTCATTAGTATACCACCAAATTCCTTTACAGGAAGATAGCAAAAAGTAAACAACAGTCATTACGTCTAGTTGTTGCTCCCAATTTAAGTGAATGCCTTTTAGACTGTCATAGTTTCCCACAGATTAATGTTTCAAATATATTGTGAGGAACTAATATAATGTATCCAGATGTCATCCTTATTATGGGCAAATACAAAAAAGAACATGACAAAAGACTTCAAAGAGTTTGAAGCATTTTGGAGGAGAAAGGTTTAAAGGTAGAATATTCTAAAGGGAAACTAACAGAGTTGAGAGTGAAGTTATTTTAATATGAGATTAGTAGTGATGGAAAAGACCTCAATCAAGCTTCGTAGAAGTGATCAAAAATGATCCTCCACCCAAGGCAAAGGCAATATCTGAAAGAGACTTCTAGCCACACATTCCTTACCGTAAAATAATTTTCATGCATCAGACTGGATCCGGAAACTTTTCAAGCAGTACCTCTGTGAACCTGATAGGTGGCATCGTTTGCCTCTGTGGTATCAGTTGTGTCCATGGCAAAAGTGAAGTCAGCGCAGATCCAGAGAGAGCTACCTCCAGTCATTTTTTCAATGTTTTGTCAAGACTCTATTTTCTAGACTTGTCTTAGTGTGTGTGTCAAGGGATATCCCCCAAGAAGTAAGAAGCGTTCCCTTTAGTTTGGGAGCGACCCTCTGGGCGCTGCTGTTTAGGACCGACGCTGCGATCTATTCTTTGTTTTGCATCATTTGACACCAATAAATAGTCAGTTTATCAAATTTCCTTCATCATTTGATTTATTCCTTCACTTTCCAAAGTTGAAATTCACATCGTGAAGCATGTTTTTGATCATAAATCCATATATATATATAATGCTTTCCCAATGCATTTCGTACCTATGATAGGTACTTCATCAGGGGAATCTGTAGAGATAATATATAAAAATGAGGGTCCATCATTCTCTCTAATCAATTGTAAATAAGTATGCAGTACATTCTTCAAACATGACAGTTACTAAATAAAAATCATTTACGAAATAAACTCATTAGCCTCAAACTAAATAACCTGTTCAAACCCCTAACGTAAACCTAGTGCGACTACATCACTAGAACACCAAATGTATTCAATGTCTAAATAAGATACAAGTTGTACAATGCCCAAAATAACCCAAACATTGTTTTCTATTTCATTCTAAAGCGTGTCTTGCATATAAACACGACCTGTCGTCCGTCCCCTCCCTAGTCACGATGTCATCAACTTACCGCTAATGTGCAGTTCCGTGTGTTGTGTTCTCAAAAGTGGTTAAACGCGGGACTAACCCTTCGCTGTTAATACCACATGGTGTCCTAAAAAGTGAAAACGACTTTCCTTTCAGGAGGCTAGAAAGAGAAGTCGGACTATAGTTGCGCTAACAAATACATTCGGCCATCTTGGAATGGGGTGTTCTACTTTGAAGAACCATCATGTTCCGTGCTATACTTCCAGATTACGTCTAACTTAAGCTAACTAATCTAATGGCACCCAATCAAATCATATGTAATACAAAACATGTAAACAACATCATATATGATAATACATCATATTCAGTAACTGCAGTAACTGTAATTGTGAAAGATGTCAGTATTGTTATTATTCATAAATAGCACGAGAGGTCCAAGCGTTCATTGAGCCCATGCGGCTTTAAAGAATCCAATCTGAAAATCCATTGATTTTCTATTTGTAAATGTTTTTTGTTCACATCCTGGTTTTCAATGGCGATGATCATCTCAAGTACCAAAAATTTCAGCTGTGAAATGTTATGTCTTTTTCCATTGAAATGAACAGCAATGGGTGATTTCTCATTTTTTGTTCTTATATTACTCTTGTGTTCCGTCAGACGAGTTTTTATCTTCCTAGATGTTTTACCCACATATACCAGGCCACATGGGCATTTGAGGAGGTATATAAGATTCTTGCTGTCACAAGTTGCAGTTACTTTGAGACGTATAGGGTTTCCTTGTCGTGGATGATTGATGGTATTTCCCTTGATAATTGCATGACAGTTGTTGCAATTCAAACATGGTACTGTGCCTTTGAATGATTCATCTGTGGTGTCTTGAATTCTTTTTTTGAGCATGTCTCGAATATTTTTACTACGAGTATAGGCAAATCTTGGCTGGTTCTGAAAAATCCCTTTGAAATCTGGTTCATTGGATACTATTTGCCAATGTCTAAGAATCAATTGTTTATACGCATAACTTTTGGTAGAAAATGTCGAAACAACTACTGCTCGTTTATCAGATGTTTTGGGGGAACTCTTTAATAGGTCTGCGCGGGTTTTGATGTCACATTTGATGGTGGCAGTCTCTAATATTTTTGTGGGATAACCCCTCTTTTGAAACCGTTGAATCATATTACGTATTTGAGTTTTCGATTCTTCAGGTTCAGAAACTATTCTCTTGACTCTGTACAGCTGGGACAGTGGCAGATTGTTTTTCAACGAATTCTAGTGGAAACTGGCATAGTGTAAGAGATTGTTTCGATCTGTGGATTTTTTGTGAAGTGTTGTCTTAATTTTGTTTCCTTCAATTTGTACCAGTACGTCTAGGTATGCTATACTTTTCTGATCGATGGTATACGTAAACTGTATCCGATCGTTGATTCTGTTCAAATCTTCCAATTGTTGTAGTAATGTCAATTTGGGACCTGCCCAAAGGACAAAAATGTCATCAATGTATCTGTAAAATATGATTGCATGTCTGATCCATTATTCACCATTCAAGATGTGATTGTTTTCAAAATTCATCATAAAGATATTTGCGTAGCACGGTGCTGCACAATTGCCCATGCTGGTACCTGTAAGTTGCAAAAAATGACCTTCTTGCCATTTAAAATAACTTTGGTAAAGTGTGAAATGTAACAGTTCCAATAAAAAAACTTGAAACTTCTGGTCAAGGGTGGAATTGAGTAGTACTGATTCTATTGCTTCAATCCCCAGGTTGTGCGGGATTGACGTATACAACGCCTGGACATCAATGGTGCATAACAAGATTTCTTGATCCGTTGGAATATTGATTTGTGTTAGTTTCACTAAAAAGTCGGTAGTATCTTTAATGTATGTGGCAGCTTTAGTTACAAAGTCTTTCAAGTGTGCATATAGAAATTGACCAACTGGTTCAGGTATACTACCTCTGGTGTTTACAATAGGTCGAAATGGAGGTTGTTGTAGATCCTTATGTATTTTCGGAAGCATTTGTATGGATGGAGTCCTCGGAAATTGTTTACTTAGGAAATTCTTGGTCTTCAATGTTATTGTTCCATCATCATTGGCCCTTTGTAAGAGAGCCGTTAGGTGCGCCTGAAATTTTGCTGTCAGGTCTATTTCCAAAGGAGCATAGGTTTCCATGTCGTTAACATGATTGTTGACTTGTGATATATAGAAATCCGTATCCATTATTACCAAAGCCCCTCCTTTGTCGGCTTTTTGGATTGTGATTGCTGGATTATTGGATACGTTTTTCAAGATGTTCGATTCCTTCTTGGATAGGTTCCGAAATTTAGTATGTTGTTTAAAATTCATCTTGTTGATGTCAATCAAGACGAGTGTCTCAAAAGTGTCTAGAGATTTATGACTCATTGGGGATTGAAAATTGCTTTTGGGTCGCAAATGTTTGAGTTGTGAATCTGGTATTTTTGTTTCATCAGAGCCAACTATCACTTCGAAAAAATGCCTGAGTCTTAAGCTTCTCATGAATTTATACAGGCTAACGTTCAATTCCAATTTGTCAGTGTCGTGAGTGGGGACAAAAGATGTCCCTTTTGTAGCACTTTGATTTCACTGTTGGCCAATTGTTGTGAGGAGATGTTAATCACAAGATTTTTGTTTATTTCTTCCTTCTGTTGGTTCTGCTCTGTTGTGCTGGGACTTTTGGAGCTGGTATTTGTTGTCCTCTTTCTTTTGTCCCTCCGGGGTCTCCGAGGTCTGACGGGCCTTCTTCTAAAAAAGAGACCTGAGCGTTAGGTTGAACATTATCACGTGATAGAGACTCTCTCTGTTGTGTGGGTCTGCTTTCACCTTCAGATGATAACGTTTCTGTCTCCGTGGTATTTGTTTGTGGTCTATTCTGGCGTCTCCTGGCATATACCTCAGCCCAGGAGTACACCTCCCCCAGCTTATAGTCTATGGTATCTCTTTTGAATTTCCTGACCTTTCGCTCGTTTATTTCTTCTGTGTATTTTTCTAGTTGTAGGTTGATATCCTTAATGGTCTGTGACCAATCATCTTCATCCAGCATTTTTTGTAGTTCTTCCTTCGTTGTTGACATTTCTTTGTTAAGTTCTACAATCACCTTGGATAGTTCCTCAATTATTAACAATATTAAATCAAGCGAACACTTATTTAGTATAGCATACCAGCGTTCTATAAACTTTTGATTGTTTTTGCATAAAAGTGGTTTGAGTGGTACTCGTAGTCCTCTTGGAATCCTCTGTGCCCGGTGATACCGGATCAGTGTACTGGCATGAAGCCGTTGATTCACCTCACGTTTAGTGAGGTAAAGTAGCTGTTTGATGTTACTTTCTTTGCTTTTCTTATTAGTGATGGAGGTGGACTCCTCATTTATTAATACATATATCTTGGATGCATCATCTGCAATGTAAGCAAAAGTCTCTGCTCTAGCATCTGTCAACTTGGTAATATCATCGTAGTTTGACATTTTTTAGCTGAAGTGCCGTGCTCCAATCCTTTGTGTTGCGACTTAACTATAGTATACGGAAAAACAAGGGGCCATTGGGCACAGGCTTCTGTTAAATAGTTGTACGGGTGTAGCGTGCCACGGAGGTATCACCTAGTCGAACATTAGGTGTGACTGTCTATGAAGTAAGAAGCGTTCCCTTTAGTTTGGGAGCGACCCTCTGGGCGCTGCTGTTTAGGATCGACGCTGCGATCTATTCTTTGTTTTGCATCCTTTGACACCAATAAATAGTCAGTTTATCACATTTCCTTCATCATTTGATTTATTCCTTCACTTTCCAATGTTGAAATTCACATCGTGAAGCATGTTTTTGATCATAAATCCATATATATATTTAATGCTTTCCCAATGCATTTCGTACCTATGATAGGTACTTCATCAGGGGAATCTGTAGAGATAATATATATAAATGAGGGTCCATCATTCTCTCTAATCAATTGTAAATAAGCATGCAGTACATTCTTCAAACATGACAGTTACTAAATAAAAATCATTTACGAAATAAACTCATTAGCCTCAAACTAAATAACGTGTTCAAACCCTTAACGTAAACCTAGTGCGACTACATCACTAGAACACCAAATGTATTCAATGTCTAAATAAGATACGAGTTGTACAATGCCCAAAATAACCCAAACATTGCTTTCTAGTTGACGTGTGGAATTATCTCATTCTAAAGCGTGTCTTGCATATAAACACGACCTGTCGTCTGTCCCCTCCCTAGTCACGATGTCATCAACTTACCGCTAATGTGCAGTTCCGTGTGTTGTGTTCTCAAAAGTGGTTAAACGCGGGACTAACCCTTTGCTGTTAATATCACATGGTGTTCTAAAAAGTGAAAATGACTTTCCTTTCAGGAGGCTAGAAAGAGAAGTCGGACTATCGTTGCGGTAACTAATACATTCGGCCATCTTGGAATGGGGTGTTCTACTTTGAAGAACCATTAAGTTCCGTGCTATACTTCCGGATTACGTCTAACTCAAGCTAACTAATCTAATGGCACCCAATCAAATCATATGTAATACAAAACATGTAAACAACATCATATATGATAATACATCGTATTCAGTAACTGCAATAACTGTAATAGTGAAAGATGTCAGTATTGTTATTATTCATAAATAGCACGAGAGGTCCAAGCGTTCATTGAGCCCATGCGGCTTTAAAGAATCCAATCTGAAAATCCATTGATTTTCTTTTTGTAAACGTTTTTTGTTCACATCCTGGTTTTCAATGGCGATGATCATCTCAAGTACCAAAAATTTCAGCTGTGAAATGTTATGTCTTTTTCCATTGAAATGAACAGCAATGGGTGATTTCTCATTTTTTGTTCTTATATTACTCTTGTGTTGCGTCAGACGAGTTTTTATCTTCCTAGATGTTTTACCCACATATACCAGGCCACATGGGCATTTGAGGAGGTATATAAGATTCTTGCTGTCACAAGTTGCCGTTACTTTGAGACGTATAGGGTTTCTTTGTCGTGGATGATTGATGGTATTTCCCTTGATAATTGCATGACAGTTGTTGCAATTCAAACATGGTACTGTGCCTTTGAATGATTCATCTGTGGTGTCTTGAATTCTTTTTTTGAGCATGTCTCGAATATTTTTACTACGAGTATAGGCAAATCTTGGCTGGTTCTGAAAAATCCCTTTGAAATCTGGTTCATTGGATACTATTTGCCAATGTCTAAGAATTGATTGTTTATACGCATAACTTTTGGTAGAAAATGTCGAAACAACTACTGCTCGTTTATCAGATGTTTTGGGGGGAACTCTTTAATAGGTCTGCGCGGGTTTTGATGTCACATTTGATGGTGGCAGTCTCTAATATTTTTGTGGGATAACCCCTCTCTTGAAACCGTTGAATCATATTACGTATTTGAGCCGCGAAAACTCAAATACGTAATATGATTTGGATATGATATGGATTTCTGCTGAAGGGTCCATCCTCTGTGCCAACCAGGCCCCCTGGTAACGGTGCTGGATCCAGAACGGCTCCAATCATGAGACCGCGACATGCCCTGGAGCCCGTTCCAGCAACTCTGCGCCACGGATGCCCCAGGGCAGTGCGGATCCATTCCCATCATCATACCCAACTCCCATACAGAGCTGGACCGACTTGAGTGGGCCTCAGATGATGCTGACTCAGGTGCCAGCTGGAACTCGACCTTCCAAGTCAAAGCTAGTGCCTCCCTTTTTCAACAGACCTGGAGAGGAATATGATTTGGGAGGAACTGTGGATTCTTACAGCTATATAACCTCATTCAGGAGGCCAATGATAACTGGTATGAGGAATTGGCAGATCACTGTGGCCTAGACACTGGCCTGGTCTCTCCTCCTAGTGTGGCTACAGAGGAAGAGGCCTCCTTCGCTATGGTGGTGAAGAGGGTGGCTGAGGTCCTGGACCTTCAGCTATCCTTGGTGGCAGTCAAGACTAATATCTTGACCGCTATTGCAGATGGCACGATGCAACAAAGTTCACCATTCACTGCGGACTGCATATGACCAACTCGCTAGCAGAATGATTATGGCAATGGCACTCAGACGCCAGGCCTGGCTGAGATTGACTGGCTTTTCAGGGGATTTCAAGGCATCTCTTATGGACATGCCCTTCATTGGCACTCACCTCATCGGAGTCAAGGCAGATTCAACGCTGGAGTGCTGTAAGGGTAGTCGAGCAACTTGCATGTTCTTGGGCCTTTCCATTGCCCCATACCAACCCCATTCTGCCTTTTGCCCCTTCTGTGGCTACGGTAGGGGCTACCAACTGTGTCCATTCCTGCCCACCCATCACGGCCACAAGACTCCTTAGTCCTTTGGTGGCCACGGATGCGGTTCCCACAAGCCTCGTCCGACAATCAGCCAGAGTTTGACCCAGTCTGCTACCTCCACCAGCACCGAGATGAAGGCAGGATCCAACATCACCTGCCACACTGGCTGTCCATACCATCAGACAGTTGGGTACTTCAGATTTCAGCAGGGCTAATCCATCCCTTTTCTAGAAACTCCGCTGCCCATGCCACCATCCTCAGACCGACTGACAGAGGACCACCCCTCCCTGCTCCGTCAGATGTGCAGGCTCTTTTGGCCAATGTAGCCATCGAGAGGGTGTCAACATCAGAAGTACTTGTGGTTGCTATTCCCGCTACTTTGTACTTCCCAAGAAGGACAGAAGACTCTGCTCTATTTTATACCTGCACCTTCTCAATTTCTTCCTGAAGTAGGAGGAATTCAAGATGCTCGCATTAACTCAGGTTCTGTCTGCCCTAGACCCTGGAGACTGGATGGTTGCACTGGACTTGCCGGATACCTACTGCATTTTACCTTCTTGCCTGCCCACAGTTGCTACCCGCAGTTCACAGTGGGCCATGAGCATTATCAGTTCGCTGTGCTCCCTTTTGGCCTTACCAGCACCCACGGTGTTCACCAAGGTGATGGTGGTGAGGGATTCCTGTCTTACCTTACCTTGACTGGCTATTGAAGACTGGCTTGCCCCAGGCAGTTGTCTTCCACCTCCAAACTATGGCAGTTCCTTCATTCTCTGGGGTTCACTATAAATGTGCCAAAGTCACACCTGACTCCCTCTCAGATGCTCCCTTTCAACTGAGCTGTTCTGGATACAGTGCAGTTTCAGACCTTTCCTCTGGAACGGGCGAGCCAGGGATATTCGGGCTATGATTCCAATGTTTCAGCCTCTATCCTGGAGTGAGACTGACTCTGAGGCTGCTGGGCCTCATGGCCTCCTCCATCCTGTTGGTAACACATGTCAGCTGGCGTATGCAGACACTGCAGTGGGACCTAAAGTCCCAGTGGAGGTAGCACCAGGGGAATCTCCCTGATCTGGTTCAGATATCAGAGGTAACTGCAAAAGAACTGCAGTGGTGGCTGACGAACCACTATTGGGTCAGCGGCAGACTCCTCTCACTACCCCAACCAGAGCTGACTAAAGTGACAGATATGGGGCGGACATCTAGGGGAGGTGGAGATAAGAGGACTCTGGTCTCCAGAGGAATCCTAGCTCTACATCAACTTGTTGGAAATGACACCAATCCGACTGGCATTGAAAGCCATTCTTCCTTCTATCAAGGGACGGCTAGTTCAGGTGTTGATAGGGAACAAACAGTGAGAGTTGGAGTCATGAACCCTCTGTCATGAGGCCTTGTGTCTCGGCGTTTCCCTTGTGATTCAACATCTTTTAGGCTCTCTGAATGCCAGAGTGAACAAACTCAGCTTGCGTTGCCTGGTGGATCACAAATAGCATCACCATCCAGAGGTTGTACCTGGTCTCTTCAGAGATAGGGGAGAACTTTGGTTAGATCTACTCGCCACCGCAGAGAATGCATAATGTCAGCACTTCTGTGCGCTGGAGTTTCCAAGGTGACTATCGCTCTGAGATGCTTTAAACTTGAGTGGAGCTCTGGCCTCCTGTACACCTTTTCAGCAACACCACTCCTGCCCAGAGTTCTCATGAAGATCAAGACAACCAGGCCCAAGCCACTCTGGTGTCTCCAGATTGGGCACAGAGGTAATGATATCCGCAACATCAGTCCTCAGAGTAGGCTGCCTCTTTGGGAGGCTCTATTGTTCCAGAAGCAGGGCAGGGTCCTATAGCTTAACATGCACAAGCTCTGCCTTCCTGCATGGAGATTAAGCAGTGGCACTTGACAGTTGTTTACCTTCTTCCTGAAGTCTGTGGTGACATTCTTGCACCCAGGCATCCCTCAACCAAGACAGTATACGCCAGCGGTTGGGACAGATTTATGGCTTGGTGTACATCCAACTAGATTGATCCCCTTTCTTTATACTTGTCCGAGGGTCTACTGTTGTTTTTTTCTCTCATTAGTCTGGCAAACTTTGCCCTGGACACAGTTAAAGGGTATATTTCAGCAATATTGTTGTTCTTGTTGTTGCCGGATCAAGCCTCCCTGTTCAAGTTACCAGTTGTGACTGGTTATCTCAAAGGACCCCAGCCTATGCTTCCTCCAAAACTATTCATCATGCCCCAATATGACCTGAACCTAGTTCCTACTTTCTTAATGTGTACACTCTTTGAGCCCTTGCACAATGGCTCCCTTCGTTTTTTGACCATAAAAACAGCCTTTCTAGTGACCATTACATCAGCAGGGTGGGTTAGTGAATTTCAGGCAATTTCTGGGCATCCTCCTTGCATGACTTTTTACCCAGACAAACACAACTGTTTTTGAGAACACGTGCCTCTTTCCTACCAAAAGTGGTAACAACTTTTCACATAGGCCAGTCCATCACATTACTAACCTTCTTTGCTCCACCCCACCTCTACAAAGAGAAGGAGAGACTTCACCACTTGGACCCAAAGAGAGCGTTGTTCGTTGATCGTATTAGAAGGTTCTGAGTGGACACCTAACTCTTCAGTTGGTTTGTTGGCGCAAAGAAAAAACAGGCTGTGCAGAAACTGACCAACTCAGGGTGGATAGTACTCGGCATTAAAATCTGCTATGCACTGGTCAATTAGCAACCCACGGAGGGCATACATGCTCACTTCACTAAAGCTAAGGCTCCGACCACTGCATTAGGTCATGGAGTCCTTGTCTTAGACATCAATGTGTGATTCTCTGCACATGTTTACCATCCACTACTGCCTAGACTGGCAGGTGTGGCATAATGGGTACTTCGCCTGTTCGGTGCTTCAGGGCTTCCTGGTGTTAACCTGTTTGCAGACCAACCTCCAGATAGGTAATGCTTGGGTATCTATTCTAAGGTAAGGAAAGTTCAGCAAGCAGTCTCTATCATATGAACAAATCACTTACCTTTGGTAGAGCCTTATCTGGTAGAGACTTTCCATGAGGTCATTTGTGTCTTCACACTGGCACATCAGCAACGTTTGTGGCTCTGCACTTCTGTCGTGGAAAAGTCAAGAAAAGTAACTGATGTCACCCGGTCTTCTTCGCTTTCGGAAATCACTGAAAACTCTTCTCTTTCCCAAATGATTCCCCCTTTTCCTTCCCCCCCCCCCTCTGAGTATCACTCTATCTTAGCACTGGGATGCCTTCTGGTAACCGTGCGCTTTACAAAAATGCCATACAATACAATACAATACAATACAGCATGCTGGGTTGACACCTTTTTAGGCACTGCACAGGTCACGTCTAGCACAGACAACTCTGATGTTACTGATGTAGAGCCAAATGATGCCACCTACCGGTGCACAGAGGTACTGCTTAAGATGTTTCCAGGCACAGTCTGATGCGCGGGATGATTCTAGGGTAAGGAATCTAGGGCTAGAAAGAGTCTTCACCAGCTAAGGCATTACCGAAGGTAAGTAACTTGTTAGCCAGGTCATTTTTAGTAATGGCTGAATTTTATGCCAAATATGTGTCAAATTTACCAACAAAACCTTTCACATTAGACAACTTATAAAGAATAAGGTTACAGTTGAATGGTCGTGGGTTTGTCAAAGGGATTTTACATTGATAAAAAATGCTATTGTAAATGCTTCCACAATGCAAAGTTTTGACTGCAGAACAGAGTATCGTCACAACGGATGCTACAAAGAAAGGGTAGGATTCAGTGTTAACACAGGTTGATAACAGTTGCAAGGAAGTTGTGATAGCTTATGTGTCTAGGTTTCTTTCTTAAGCTGAAGAAAAATACTCAGTTATAGAACAAGAAGCCATGGCATGAGTATGGGCTTTGATAGCCTTAAAAACATCCATCTGGGGAAATATTTCACAATACGTTTTGACCACAAGGCCTTGGTAAAACTTTTAAGACTGGAAGGAATGGTAACTGTGTTATCAATAAATGCTAAGATGTCAATGCAGTTACAGGATTATTTTGTACCAATGAAAAATGTTGTTGTGGATTTGGGACAAGTATGCCAACTTAGATGGAACAGTATATGGAAGATGTGTGGGATGAATATCAAAAAGCCTAGGTGCTTGACAATGTGTTACTGACATTGATATAGAATGGATGTGGTAAATATGGAAAAGACGCTGCTTTAGAAAAGGCGATGTAATATTAGGTATGTGGTTTGCCCAAGAAAGAATGCTTAAGGCGGATGCACGACTATTTTGAAAAGTAAAGAATTAAATAATCATTGGCAAAAAATGGTATAAAGAGATGGCAGAACTGTGCCACCCAGAGTGCTGAGAGAAAATTGTGAAACAGTGGTATGAAGGTCATTTAGGTATAGCCAAAACTAAACCGGGTTGAAGAACATGGTCTGGTGGGCAGTATGAATATAGCCATTGAAAGGGTGGTGAGGGAATGTATCAAACTCTTGATCGTGGATAAAATATTAAAAGCATTCAGCCACCTATATGTGACCATTACTGCCCCAATGACCCTTAAGAATATGTTGCCATTGACATAATGGATCTTACAGGAGATAGTTGGAAACATATCTTTGCCTTGATTTATATATTTTCATGATGGCCTGTTGTGCAGATAGTTTGCAGACCAGACACAATGCGGTTTTGAATATTTTAGTTGATGTGTTTATGAATAAAGTTATGCCTGCATAGTTTCTAAGTGAAAATGGAGTTCACTTTTCATTGCATAAAACTAAGGCCTATTTAGAAAGTGTTGGAAAGGGGTTATTGGCAGGGGCAAATGTAGGTCTGCTGCTGGCAATAAGGCCACTAACACATGGTAGGACTCAGCATAGGTTTTAGAAATTCTTTCCTATGCTCAACCCTTGGTAGCTTGGCTGTGAGCTGACAGGCTTAACTTCAAAGACAGGTATGTAAAGCATTTAAAAACACCAACTCAGTAAATAATTAAGACGCAACACATAATAAAAATCCAATACCAATTTATTAAAATTGGAAATATTTTTATCTTTAAAATGACACCAAAACGACAAAAATCAAATGTAGGGAACCGGAGATATGAATTTTCAAAGGTTTAATAAAATATAGCACTTTGAGGATTATAGCACCATATTGTGATACTTGCTCGTGATAGACCGGGCCAAAGTCAAAGTTTCAGGCCGGGCGCTATGGAGCCCTGAGCAGCTACAGCTTACGGCAGATCCCGGTCTCAGTTTCTACCTTCACACTTAGAAACTTTTCTGGAGCTTTTCTTCCCGAGGGCCTTCAAAGCTCCCAGCCAGTCCGGATCCGGTGAGGGTTCGCCGGCTTGCCTTTCGACGAGCTCCTGGTCAACTTCCTTAGAGCGGACTTAGAAAATTTTACTTTAACGCTTCAGTGGGGCAACCCATGAATCCAGACCGGCAAGCGATGGAAGGCAGGCAGCTTGGCTTTTTCGGTTGTTCCCGGTCACTTTTTCTACAAGCGCACTTAAAAACTTTTCTGGAGCTTTTTTTCTCGGGGTCTCTCGATGCTCCTTATGTAGCTGGATCCGGTGAGGGTTCGCCGGCTTCAGTTTTCTTCTAGTACCGGTCAATCTCTGGAAGTTGGACCGATGGAGCTTTAGCGGGATGAACATGTTTGGCTTGGCCAGCTTGGGTTGAAGGCAGGCGGCCTGGCTGGTCATGTTTAGTTAGTCCCTCTATGGAGTTTTTTTTCAAAGTTGCTTCAAAGTTCTCCAGACTTCTTGAACTTCTTCCTGAAGTTCCTTAAGGGGTCCCAAAGTCTCTCAAATTCACTCCAAGGGTCTGGAAGCTCCAAGATGGTCCTTGAAAGTTTAGGAATTCAGTTCCCACAATCCACTGGTTCAAAACCCTTTAAAATCCACTGGTGGTTCTCCAAGGTGTGGCTTTAGGTGGTGATGTTCCAGATGAGCTCTTTTAACCTGTAGCTTTTAGGGAGTCCACTCTTTAGTTCTTTTTCAGCAAAACAATCCACAGGGCTGTAATTTCAGATGGTGCAGTTTTCAGAGGTCAGGCCTTAGAAATCTTCTCAGCTTGGCAATGTCTTGCTTCAGTAAGTTTCAAGCAGCAGATCTTGAGGGCTCTGTCCCTCTCAGATACTTATTCCAAGCTCTCTGGGTCAAGCAGGAGGTCACTCTGACCAAAGGGGGCAGGGTAACTCCTCCAATATATGACCACATCCTGTAGAGTGTGGCATTATTTTGTCCCAGAGTGAATCAAATCTTCCAAATCCACAATGGCTGATGTTCCAGCAAGGAGGTAAGAGCTGGCTAAACACACCCTTAGGATGGCTAATTTACTTAGACTCTCCCCCCTGCATCTGCTCATACCTTCCTTAATCCTACCATTTGCCTAAGGTGGGAGGTTCAGAGTTGTAAATGACACTGTTCTCTGCTCTCCTCTTCGAAGAACATAGTTTACGACTCCTCCCCCTGGCCTGGCATTCTTATGGAACAGCACACTGCCCTGCCAGCAGAGCTGGTTAACCCCAGGGGCTCTTTATCACCTCTTCAAGGCAGCTTGGCTAATCCTCTTAACTTTGACCAATCAGGGCAGACCACTGGAAGGCTGAATTTAGACTTACAAACAAGAAAGCCTTATAACTTCTTATATGTACACTTTAGGAGAAATTCAACAATATGATATTGTTGGATTTATTAATACCATTCGGGAAAGTCTTTGAATGTATTTCTAGACCTCTCCTATCATGAGTTATTAATCAATACTTCCTACCATGTTAACCTACGTAACAGGGGATGGAAAAATGACGGGCCATTTTTGCAGCACCAAGACTTACAAAAACATATTTTATAAGTACTTGTCTGATATCTACAGAACCCCACCCCATGTCCACCTAGGGGAGACTTTAGGGGTTCTGAATCTGTAGAAATATTGCAGGTTCTCCCTCCACAGTGCTCCTAGCATCAAAGTCGAATTTGAGCAGCACATGACCACAATGTAGGGAGTGAAATGTGAAATTTCACTTAACCCAGGGCATATAAAACCTATTTTATAAGTGTGTACCTTATACATATCTGACCCCCACCCCTGGGACACCTAGGGGCAACCCTGGGGGTTCCTAATATGCCATAAGAGTGTAGGTTATCCATTTTTAAGTGCCCAAAACCCAAAAGTCAAGTTTGGGCACAATTTACTTTTTAAAAGCAGTCCTGGCACCCAGGGCTGCTTTTAACCTGATCTCCGGCATCAGCAGTGCACACGTGCAAGTGCAAAAAGAGCTGCTGGCCTTTAAACTGCCATGCCCTAGGGTACTAGGGATTTCTAGGTAGTTTCCATCCCCCTATGCTATTATATACTAGGGGCCTATAGGGTAGGTCATGCCAATCACAGGGGTACCCCACCATACCATTGTGTACCCTAGTGTATGTAGGTGTTTTAACTGTATTCTAATGTGTCTCTTTCAGCATAGCACTGGTCCTGGGCCTGGTCAGGCAGAGCCCTGGGTCAATCAGAGTCAGTTACCACCAGTATAAGTCAGCAAAAAGTTGGGGGGTGCCCATGGCACAGAAATACTTTTCAATAGAAAGAGTTGGTGCGAGACACAGACTTACATCAGTGTACAATCCCAGTGGTACTGGTATGATTGAAGAGTACTATCCAGTTAGAACTGGGAGCATCCTGAACTGGGAAATGCAAGTAATGAAAAACCTATGTACTTACTGGATGATGATTAATGAAACCACAGTATTGACACCATTTGAAATTATGAGAGGATAATGACAAAGAACGAAATGTAATCGAGAATGGTTGTTCGAATTGGAGGTTAAACAATGATGTGAGACTCCATTCGAGGGGGCTCCGGGCAAGGAGTGGTTACTGGGCCTCTGCTGTGTGGACTGTGGTTGTTTGCCTCTTATGCACCAGGGTCGATCCTACTTTGGCTCTGCAAACTGGGTCAAGTAGAACCCCTTAATCACTTAAATCTAATTGGTAGCAATGGCAAGCACTGACAGGTTTTTCAGGGATGAAGTTTGGAGGTGCCCAAGCCCAGCACTCAACAACTATCCAGCAGCAAAATAAAGGATTGTTCAACCTAGTGCTTTATATAAAAATTAAAATTACTTGAATGTACATTCTTAGAACGGAATACCACACAGCTAATATTAGCATATGCAATACAATGCACGGGCGCTTGGGCTACTGCGACCTTGGGTTACTGCTCAACCCTTTCCTTTACTCAGGCGTCCCTCCTCCCGTGAGTTAAGCCAGTTCACCCTAGAGTTAGAGTGTATGCACAGCACGTACCATGGCTCATGTGACTGTCAGGATTTTTTGTCACCAAAACTTATGACCAAGCATAAACATGATGGCAAAGCCCCTTGAATTAATTACTGAGTCACCTATTATAGACAGGTTCAGGATTATCAACTGTGGACGATGGGGGGTTAGAACAGATAGACCGCTAACAACTGTGGGTGTGGTACTTCCTAGACTGAGAGTCATTTTCAGGACAATGGCCGCAGAGGATATTTAACACTATTGGAGACTCAGCTCTCCCCTTTATTCATAAAGTTTTATATAGCGCGAACTTGATTAAAGAGGGTATCAGAGCGCTTTACATTTAGGATCGTTGGGTTAAATCAGTTACAAGAGCATAGTAAGGTACAGTACACAAAAACAATGTTGCGAGAATTCTTAGAAGGGAGGGGAGGAAGGAGTCAAAGCGGCAAGACGAGGAGGAACTGTGCCCAATGTCCGTCTGGGTAGGTGACGGCGAGGGGGAAACCAGGGCCAATGTCCTCAATAGCTGTCAAGCAGCTCCACCGGGCATCAGCCATTTTGTTCAGGTCTCAGTGTTCAGGAAAAACAGTTTAGAATAGATACATAGGCTACAGTAGCATAGTCAAGTAGTGGAACAGCATGTCCCCACTAAAGGATAGAAGTAAAAGAACGGGGTGGGGTGGGTAAAAAACAAACCAGAGAAGGAGCTGGGGCTGCCCTTAAGGCCGGATGAGGGGAGTGTTCGAGGTCTGGTTGAGGTCTGTTTTTTGCTCAGAGGAGTAACACAACGAGGTAGGGAACACTGTGGCAGCCATCTTGGGGTTAGGCAAGGGATTCTGACCTTGGAGTTAGAAACAGGCGGTACCCATTTTAGACTTTCGCTCGAGGGGGATTTTTGTTGTGCAATGGAGCAGCTTGAGGCCGAAGTCAGTTTCCGCTTGCCTCCCGAAGTGGAGAGTATTTCTACATTATGGGGGGGGAGAGGAGAGAGAGAGAGAGAGAGAGAGAGAGAGAGAGAGAGAGAGAGAGAGAGAGAGAGAGAGAGAGAGAGATGGAGAGAGAGAGAGATGGAGAGAGAGAGAGAAAGAGAGAGAGAGAGAGAGACGGACGCCATATAAGGGTCAATATCCCACTCGGATTGCTTGTGACACTTACGAGGACTTCCCTTGGGGCCTGAGCTGTTGCTGCTATATCAAACAAATAAGCTGAGAATGAAATTATTGTCTCCACTTGTCTCCACTGCTGTAGTTTTCCCGACTGGTAGTGGGACAGATCCTGGGACCACTCTGAAGCTGCTGCTGTCTCTTCAGGTTAGTTAGTGGAAGACCCCTATGATGTGAACTCATGAAGAAGAGATAGCCGCCATTTTAGGGTGAGGCAAGGCTCCACCGGATCGCCTCCCTACTCAGTCTATTTTAATGACAGGGGAGACCCCCTTCACCTTCAATCCATTCCTCTGTGAGCACTTTATTCCTGTTTTTCCCCTCCGCGTAGAAGCCACTCCTCACGTCAGCTGTTAAACATGTGCTGAGCCGTTACCGTGGTACGCGTCTCTGTGCTCTTCTCCGACAGCCTGGCTTTGATCTTATTCCCTGCTGTCTGATGACCGGGCTACTTCAATGCAGTTGAAGCGCTTTGGGCAGCAATCAAACAATATGGGTATTCTCAGCAGCGGGGTATTGTGCAACGTCTTGAATAAAGTTTCTGCCCGATGTAAGCCGCCATTTGCATTTTGGAAAAGCACGAGATTGTGCTGGATGTGGTCAGACTGCGGGGGCGCTTTATCTCCGAAGTCGGTTTATAGACGTGCTGAGTCCAAAAAGCAGCTCACTGCAGCATAATTGGAATGCACCCACATTCCAACGCCCAAATCGATGTAGTAGGTTTGCTTTCAGGTGCCTCCTGCATGTATTTATGACGGATGTTGGTCCCGGTCCAGAGCTGCACTAGACCGCGGCTATCTTGCTGCGCGCGCACCCCTTGAGATTGTTCTTTGTTCTGTATTTCATTGTCAAAAGGATTTGCCTATTTAATTAGAATACCAGAGACATGGAAAATGATTGTGCACCATTCAGGAAACATTTCTGTCTCAACAAATTGTCTATAGACGATGTGACCAATAATTTTAGAAAAACTCATGAAGTTTACAAAAAAGTATAACAATAAGAAGAACAATACCTGTGAAACTGAATTTATTGTTAGACAGTAGGTCAGAGTGAAGAAATGATGCAAGGTAACAAGAGAGCAAGTTTCTTGAACCCTTGTAAGAGGTTAAGTTAATGTGTAAACCAGTGCAAATGAGTGATGAAAAATATGGCCTTTAACCGTAGGGGGTGGGTTGAGGTATTTGAATGTAACGTAGGTGGTGAGAAGAAACATAGAGGTGAATGGTTGGTGTATGAAAATAATTGTGGAAAATTGAGGGAGAAAAACATTCAAAGTACAGGAGGTTAATTGCCGGAGTTTTGAAGAATCTAGCTTGGTGGGAATAGGTGATGTTCTACTAAGTTTTTGTGAATTTATTTCCATAGATGCTGAAAATTGTTCTGAGGGGTATCTGGAGGGTTGAGTCTTGGAAAGGCATGAATGACCAGAATAAACCTCAAAGAGATAGGTGTGGGAATTTTTCTTGACGCTATGTAAGGTGACATATTCCCTGAGATGGATGTAATTAGAACAATGGTGTGTAAAGGAAAGTTTAAAACAGCAAATGGTTTTGAAGATTACTCTGTGACATGAAGATGTGTAAAAATGCTCACAGTAGATGTATCGTTTGCACACTTATCAAGAAGTTGTTATTTAGTTTATTTCCTAAAGTTTTGCCCCCAATTTTTTTTATTGTTTTACTGTTGCTAGTAATTTATGCTTGCCATTAGACCGATTCAGGTGGTAGACTCACGATTTTTGTAGCTACAAATTGGCGTATTTTTTCTGTCTTCCACCTGAAATTGCCACTGCTTCAATAGAAGTCAACGGGGAAAATACATTCTCATGATTATTATGTAGAAATCTCCCACATTCCTCTTCTAAAATGTTGGTATATATATAATTTAGGTATAACTGGTTGTTACGTTTATTCAATCATTGTCTTGATGTTTTATATTATTGTGTCAATCTTTTATGTCAAAGTCAAAGTCAAAATAACCTTTATTCGGATATTACATTATCCATAAAAGCACACACATAATTACGTACATGGTCAAGTTTAAAAATAACGTAACAATACTACGTTTTCGTTGGTAAAAAACAGTGACAGGAAAAAGTGCAGGATATCATTAATGTACATGTCCACCAGTTCTTGTCTATCTCTGTGACTCTATCTAATAAAATATACATATACATGGATCATCATTAAACCAGCAGCAATATATACATAAAACATATATTTAGCAGCATTATTTTAGGCACAGATTTTCTAAAGGTGCATAAGGCATAAGTCCTGTTTATTGGACTATCTAAATAAAGTGCAAAGTGCGAATAGCAGCCGAAGATCAAATAGTAAATCGTTATCTATGCCTCCATATTTATTAAAAATGGGGCATGGGAAAAAAGTACAAAAACATGTTTAGCCATATATGCGTCAGTTATCAGAATATTATAATTAAGGCTCCCGGTTTTCCGTTTATACGGATTTATACATATAAATACAGACGGAAAAATATTTTTTTTCAGTCTGTATTTATAAATAGAAGCGGAAAAATACAACCAAATTAGATTCTCTGAGCCCGAGAATTGTTTGGCAATCCCTGCTCCAGCCAGGGTTGCCTGCCACAACCCTCTTCCTGATTGCCGTGTACGGCTGCCACATTAGCGCCTGCTGGGCCATTAATCACTCTAGGCGCGGGAAATTCCTTCTGCTGTTCCTTTGACATCTCCTGCGCTGAGCCTGCACCCCAGTGAGTTTTAGGTCACAGGTTAATCAAAGGGTGGGGGGTGGACTTGTATTTCACTGTTTGCACTACTACAGGTGTTAACATTTGAGGAGGCGGGGCGTTGTTTACAGCGTGAATACTTGGAGCTAAGACTGGCTGAAATGTGTGACCCAAAGAGGTCAGATAGACCGGAAGAATAAACACATTAAGAAAATTAGGTTGCATGCACTTTCAGGCCTTAAATATAAACTTTCCTCTGTGACTTGGTGCAGCATGAAGAAACATTCCTGAGCAACAGAGACAGCACGGGCATATCTGTAAGCCCCTTTCCAAGTTAAATTGTTTCTTTTCCTTCACTGTGTGAGAAAGAACTGTGGCTGCAGCTACACTGTGTTGGATTAGAGCAATAAAGTAAATTGTTCAAGTGCTACGTGGCAGTATACAGTAAAATAAGGGAAGTGATACACACCCAATGCCTTCAAAGCAGAGAATAGTTAACTTATGGGAAAAGGGTTTTGCATTAACGAAGGACTTCGTTTTAAAAAAATGTGAATCAAAAGCTGCCAGCTCAGTGGCTGTTGTTGGATATTTTAGGCTTCATGCTTCAGGATTGTGAGGGAAATAGAGTCTGGCAGGACTAATGCAAGGGCCTTTATTTTTTTCTGAATTGAAAGTTTGCTGCTGTCTTTGGCCAGGTCTAGTGGCAGTGTTTTCAATACTGTAACACAGCATCAGATCACTAATATTATCGCAAGTAATCTCTGTGACACCGTCTAGTGGCAGTGTTTTCAATACTGTAACACAGCATCAGATCACTAATATTATCGCAAGTAATCTCTGTGACACCGCTCCCATTTCTCATATGCGAGTTCCTGTTTTGATCTAACAGAAAAGTGTTTGTGTGGATGTTGCATGATACATATTTGGCCCATATGTACATATAGCTAAACCTATAACAACCATTTGCACTGTCTATTTACAAATGTGGAAAAATACTAGCTGCAACGTCTTATTTTGCTTGCGACAAAAATAAATACAGATATATACAGATAAAATGACATAAAAATAAATATGGATAAATACAGACGGAAATGTTAAAAAAATAAATACCATAAAACCGGGAGCCCTAATTATAATTCGCATATTTACAATTTAATTCATAGAAATACGGGATCGAATGGCCATTTTTAAAAGGTACACACACGATATCGAATCTTTTATATTTTAATCTTGTCACAAGGAGGATGTGAAGTGTTATCTTCTTTTGTTTCGTTTCTTGTGTTCTGCTGTGCCACATTCCAAGTCCAACTCCTTGGTTGTTTACGCTTGGAATGGAATGTGAATCAGTTAAACAAAGTTGGACGGAGACACATGCACCTAGGTTGTATCTGCAAAATTAGACACCAGGAAAAGACTTCTGTGGTCTTGTAGTCTGTTTATTGAGGTATATGGAACAGAAGCATCACACTACACAAGAGGTCTTCAAACTGGGAGGTTGGCCCCTGAGAGGGGCCTGAATTAATCACAGGAGCATGCACTGACCAAGAGGATCAAGAAGTGTGGCTCACTGGTTAGAGGAGGAAGACCTAGAAGCAGAGGTCAGCCCGGGACCCGGGTTCAATTCCCGGCTCAGTGGGGTCTTGAGTCCTAAAATGTCCATGGACTCGACAATTCTCGCTCCGGTGCCTACTCGAATCACGGGTTCACACTCTGTGACTCTGGGCAATAGCTTGCTTAATCTCCACAACGGCCCCTCGCGGCGGGATGCCTGGCTTTCACCTTGCGGATACCCTGCTGGGGTTATCTCACAGGGGAATACCAGGACGGGTTCCCTAAGCAAGCGCTTAGAAACCGCTCGGTGATTTGCGCTATATAAATTCCTGTACATTTACATTTACATGCTGAGCAAAGTACTACGTTTATAGTGGGACTAAACATAGTGCCAGTGAACCACTCTGTAGTGGAGCATCACAACATCTTTTGTCAAGTATGACTTGTATGGAATTAGGTGTCAATAGAGAGGGGATGAGCATGCTAATGATTCTCATATCCCCTCACCCCCATTTCTGATAAATGATCACTCTGTGGATACTTTTACACTTCAGGGAGGCCATGTTGCCCATAATGGCATTCGTATTTGATTGCGTTTTTAAAAGGGATAATTAAGCAAAACTTCATAAATGCTAACAGATCCGATTCAGGCAAGAGACTAGAGATTTTCAAGTCAAAAATGTTTATTTTTTATCTCCCTCCTGCCTGAAATTACCTCTGCTTCTCAGTGTAAGTTCATTTATTTTATTTTATTTAATGCGATTTTATATAGCGCAAACATTACCCAATGGTGTCAGCCTCCCAGGCTCAGAATGGTGCGGAAAGCCCGGGAGCGTCGCACCGCTGGCAGCGCCGAATAGATTCACCACCACTGCACCCCTATACCTGCAGAGGACTCACGGGTGTCAGATGTCCGATCAAGGTTGCTAACAATAAACATGCAGCAGGAGGATCCTCGCTCTTGCCTGGCAGTGCTGCTGCTCGATTGCAACAGCATTTTGTTTGATTGCAACAGAAGTTGTTGGAGAGGGGGCACACGGGCTTGAAGGGTTAAAAGACTGAAAGAAGGCCGGGCTCAGCTGTCCTCGCGCCTCCAGTCCCGGAAGCGGGGCTGTGTGCTCGGATTCTTGGGTGGGGGCATTTCTGCGAGAACTTCTGCGCCCCCCGATCCGTGGCGGGACAGGCCGCTCCGATGAAGAGTGTTCTCTGGGGTCCAAGGGTGGGTGGGGGGCTTCCATCCGGTGCCCAGTGCACCTCCAGCATGCTAACGACAGGAGTCCCCCCGGTGGTGCTCAGGAGTTGAGAAGCGTCTGACTAGTGTTGTCGCGGTCACTCCGATGCTACCGGGGGATGGTTGGGTCATTCTTAGATTGTAAGTAGCGAGGACCTCATGCCGCTGGACAGGCGCTCCGGCCGGGTACACCTACTGCAGAGGTCTGTTGGGGGAGGGGCCGGAGCCTGAATCTTTGCTTTTCAGATTCGCTTCCTACCCTGTAGTTGAGGTTCTCACCATCGGGCTCTGAAAGTTTGCAGTACACCCATGGGGGCTTCCAGCATGATTTTGTGGGCCGCTGGCAGTTTTTTCACAACCAGATGCAGGATATTTGGCGGTCGTGGCGGAGCACTCTGGAGACGCGTCTGCTCACTCCGCCATCTTGAAGCTGCTGAGAAACCACTCCAGCGATGACGAGCATGGTCAGTGCGGCTATCCGTGTTAGTTTCCCATTCCTGCATCTCCTTTCATTTGTTCGGTTCTGATCCACCGAATAGACAAACTGCTGGAAATAAAGAAAGCATATCGATAGGTTGGTAGCGCAGGCCGCAGACTGCGCACCATTGTACAATTAATGTGCGCTCCGCATGTAGCGCCCACTGAAAGGGAGGATCTTGAAGGCGCTTGAATAATAGGCGTGCGTCTTTCATCGCAGTACTCCTATTATTAGTCAATGGGAAAAATACATTCCCCGGATAGTTGTTTTCAAACTGTCTCACTTTTCATTTTTAACATGTTGGCATGCCTGTAGGCGCAACATTTCGAATTTTTAAATATTTTTAGTTGCCAATTTTATAAAGCAAGTGTGAAAAAAAATGTATGTTGGAGAGCTACGAAGACATTTTTACACTCGGGGACGCGGCATTAAAAAGTTTGAAGACCACTGCAGCTATACCATCCTGTCTTCTTTCAGTTTACCCAGTCATTTCTTGATATACTACGACAAAAATTCCAATCTAAGATGGCCACCGCATTGCCTTGGGAGACATAGACGTAGTAGTTTAAATACAGATTAATGATGTATCGGGTTCCACCAGCTTCTTTACTCTACATGCTGTTGCGGCGGCCATCTTAAAACGACATGTTATTTAGTTAGTTTAATAACGTAACTTTTCTAGGACATGAAAATATGCAAGACTGTTGAATAATGATGGATATATATGACTACTTGTAATTTAACAATACCGTTTCAACCATCAGAAGCAAGGATTGATTAAATGCGTAGGTTCTTCCAGATTGTTTACTTAGTCGTGCTTTATTTTTATTATTCAAATGCACAGTTTACCATGTCCATCTGAGAACACTTTCTAACAGTCCAATTCTGCCACAGTTGCCTCGTATTAGAGTGAATTCTAGGTTTTATTCTCAGTCTGTTGTAGTCCTATTTCCACATCCTGTGAACGCAACTCCCCCTCCGGCCCCTACAGGCGGCGCCTGCGCTCTTCGCCCAAATCCGCCCTATGGGAGTCGGTGGGAGAGAAGAACAAAAGGGGAGAGGGAAAACAATTGTCTCAGCCGTGAACCCGGCGGCCCCGGGCCCGCCGCTCCCCGTGTATACCGCGCCCTGGTCCCGGGCTCGGTCTCGGCGGGTAGGGGCCAGGCTTGGAGTGCCAATGTCTGTCGGCTTACGGTGGAGCCTGTCACAAGGCCCTGCCTGCATCTTGGGGCTGACTGGGACTGCTGTGCATACCTCTACAGAGCAGGGACCCTGCAATTGTGGCATAGCGCCTGGATCTCACCAGAAACTGGCCTGTCTGAAGGGTGGAAACTACCTCCCAAGCCCTGCCCCGGGGGTAGCTGTCTCCAAGTCTGAAAAGTGAACTACTGGCCTCTCCACAAGTCAAGAATACTGCACCCCACGATTTTTGTACCGGGAGGGAACAACTCTTCCAGTCTGTGAACACTGACCTAATGTGGGAATACTACATATCAGAGACGCCAGATTCTACACATGGGGTTATGTACTGCACGCACCACCACATCAAGAGCTGGCCGAGAACACCGCACCGGCACTATCCATGAGACTGGTTCTACGCCCACCTCCCGAACTTAAACACAAGGTGTCTAAAGTGCTTCCAGGGATTCAAATCCGTTCCCATAATCAGGGACGCTGCACCAAATAAATGCCCTACATCAGGGACATGTCCTTCAGAACGTCAACAGTGGGCGTGAATTGAGCACACTGCATGTCAAGTGATACAAGTGCTAACACCGAACTAACAAAAAAGAAGCTGTCGGCATCAAGAACGAACTCATTGCTTTAACACTGGAAACACAACATAAGTACCAGACCCATCACCCAATGGTTTTTTTTACCCTGAATTACAATTACTTTATTTTGCTGAGAACAGCCATTTGTATTACTTTGGCAATATTTCCAACAAGAACATACATACACTCCATGACATTTTAGAGCCGTGCGCATGTTCCAGAGCCTGGAGGCTGGCACCAATGCTTGCTACATTTCAGTTCATTACTTTTCCATCGGGAGACATGGTCAATATTGGCACTCATATCATGGCGTGAATTTGGAGGCTGCTTTCTGCTCATTGAAATTACATTCGCCTTTTCGTGCCTCTCCTGTGGTACGACTGGTATCCAGCCCTACCTTCGGTGAAGAAAACTTTGGGGAGAGAGGTGGGTAATGCCACCATGAGAATGCGATATCCAATATCTCCCCTCTGAATACAGCCCCTTTAGCACTACTGGCATGTTACAATGCCCAAATTGTGTCCCAAAGCGTGGGTGCCTTGCTTACACACAACATCTGGACTGCTTTGCTTTCTTTTGGGTATGAATACCTAGTGCTGCACTTTAAAAAATGTGAACCCTTATCCAGTACTTTAAGAACATGGTCTTTCCATCATCACATGTACGCTCCTGCAGAGATAAATATCCCACGATTGTGTTCACACCTGGGTTATAGTTTTCATTACAAGCACATCCGCTTCGAAGGTTAATGCATCAGCAAGTGGCTTCTCCAGGCTTAGTTTTTGTGCATGCTTTCCAGAGCAAATTGTGACTGCCGCTAACAGCATTACCTGCAATAGTCAAAAGAAGTTTGGCCAATTATTGAATAAGTGTGGATGTTTTGTTTCAGAAAATATTTTGAATATCAGTGGATTTCAAACTTTTTTTAAATACGGCGTCTTTAACTTGAAACAAAAGCAAAACTAATGGATTACTGGAATTATCTGTAAAACAAAATATGTATTCATTCAATACTAGAAATTTAACTATTTAATTGTGGGTGATCCTTGATCAACCAGTGATTATCTCCATGCAGTTCTTGTAAGCTAATCTAAATTAATCAACATCTCTGTGTGGAAATTTTCATAACATTTTCATACTGTTTAGATTTACTTACTATGGCATGCGAGGGTGGGCAGGTACTTGAGCCCTCGCTTAATGATTCAGATTGCACCCCCACAATGGTGAAAATGGCCTTTCGCAAAGCATACTCAATCAAGGACAAGTTACAGGCCATTGAGCGGGTGAAGAATGGGGAGAGGCAGGCCAGTGTGTCTCGCGATTTTGGGGTGCCAGGGGGCACATTGAGGGGCTGGCTGAAAGATGAACAGAAGCTGCGGTGGTTTCTTGACCAACTTGGTGGTGACGTGGGCACGCATCGTAAGAAGATGAGACTGGCCAACGAAGAGGAGATTGATAGGGCAGTGTACACATGGTTCATTGCTCTTCGCCAACAAGGAATTCCATTATCCGGTCCAATCATACAAGCGCAGGCTGAAGCCTTTGCTAGGCAAATTTATGGTGAAGACTGTACTTTCAAAGCCAGTCATGGCTGGTTTTGGCGTTGGCAAAAAAGGCATGGTATATCAAGTCAGCGTATCTATGGTGAGGCTGAAGTCAAACCAGCTGAAATTGAACCAGTCGTGGTTTATCCAGAACAACCCAAAATTCCGATGAGTGATGGGGGATATGGCGATGAACAGATCTATAATGCCAATATTACAGGACTTTATTGGAAACTGCTGCCTGACCAGACGCAAGAGATGAAGCAAGTCAAACAAGTGGGAGGATTTAAGAAGGTGAAAGATAGGGTCACTATCTTGCTGGCTGCTAACCTCACAGGAAGCCACAAGCTCAAGCCGTTGGTGGTAGGAAAGCTGCAGGATCCTCCCAGTCTTCGACATCATAACCAAGACAAGTTCCCTGCTGTTTACAGATATAGCAAGAATGCCTGGCTGACCCCTGAACTCTTACGGGAGTGGTTCTTTGACGAATTTGTCCCAGGAGTTAAACGTTATCTAAGAAGGTGCTGCCTTGCACAGAAAGCTGTTCTACTTGTCAACCAAGTTCCACCACAACCAACTGATGAAGATCTGCAGACTCCAGATGGCAACATCCGTGTTTTGTTCCTCTCCAAAAACACTAGAAACAGAATCCCTTCCATGGATCAAGGAGTGATCTCTTCTTTCAAGCAACTTTACAAGCGAGAGCTCCTGAAATTGGTTGTCTCTTGTGACAGCAGTCCCTGTGACTTTGTCAAGTCCTTCATGTTGAAGGATATGATTTACCTTGCAGGGCAGTCATGGAATATGATTCAGGCTGGAAGTATTGAGAAGTGTTGGCTCTTTGGATTGAGGGCAGCATTTGAATCCAGTCCAACTGCAGAGACGGATGGAGAGGAGTACGGCAAAGTGTTTTCAGATCTGGCCAATCTTGCTGCCCTGGCATATAAGCGACTGACACTTGAGGATGTGGCTGAATGGGTGCATTTGGATGATGTAATCCCAGTGGTCGAAGACCCTGCGGAGGACAGGATGGACGAGTCAGTGATAAGTGTTGTCATTGCTGGTGAAACACCAGGCGAGGATGAAAGCAGTGACATCGAAGCAGAAGGTGCTTTGGTGCCTTCAGCAAGTGAAGCAATAAAAGGACTAGAAACAGCTCTGCGCTGGCTAGAAACGCAGGACCCACGGGAAGTTGGGCCATTAAAACTTGTACAACTCCGTTCCCTTATAACTACTGCCCAGCGACTTAAGCTGGCGGCCCAGCCAGCACCCAGAGCATCAGATTTCAGTAGCAGTTCCTAAGAATGTCGTTGACTTCAGTTGATGCAGAGATAGTGCAGCTTTGTAGAGCTGGTTTATTGTTGAGGAGATATACCCCACTTATCAGTATACCTTTTTCTGCCAATTAAACAACTTTTCTTCACTGTTATTGTCTCCGCACATTTTAGACTGTACTCCACAAGTATGATCCAACATTATGTGTTGATGAATCTTGTTACATAGTTTATTGTATGTTGACATGCAGCAACTAAATGCTAAGCTATCATAACCTTATTTAGTGTTAACGAGTAGCGGGATGCATTTTCTTTTGTTCTAGGCGAACAGTTAGGTTAGTTTTCACAGAAAGGCTCACAGAGAATAAACAATTACTTACAGACGAAATGGAGCAAAAGTCTGCATTGGTCATCTAATGAAACTTAGTTTTTAGTTTTAAGGACGATTAATTTGCAGTTACAATGTTAATGGTATCAAATTGTCTGCATCCAAAAAAAACTTGTATTTTGAATGTACATGTATGTAAAGGAATGTGTGTAGTGTGAACCTTGCTTGAATGCAATAGAGCACTGAACAAGGGAGAGCTCTTAGGTAGGATTCACAGTTGTTTACAGTGAGGGTGGTAACTGGTGCGCTTCAATTTTGTGTTCTTTGTAATATATGCAAAGGTATTTTCGTAGTTCAATGCAGCACTGATGCCACTTGAGTGAGGTGCATTTGGATGGTGTGTGCTTGTGTGAATGCTCTTCCTGGACTCCGTGGCAGACTGCCATAACTGACATATCCCCCTGTGCGAGGAAGAGTCATGTCATGCCAGGACACCTCTAGGATGGCAGAAGGAGGGAGATTGTCTATTTATTTGCTGAGTTGGTTTTCTATTCAGTTTCTCATGCCCTTCGGCTCTTGAATAATGCATTCTGTACAATTCAGTGTTTTGCCTATGTGTGTAGCCAGTTTGTCCATCTTCTGTTTCAAGATCTGCAATTAGTTTTTTATTTCTGGGTAGGTAGATGCTTTAAGGGATGTGGCATCTGTAGAAATTGTAGCGTTAACTGTTGCAGTAAGTATTTCATGGCCATGTGCATAACACTATTCTGAAAGCAGAAATGAAGTATGAACAATAACTCACCCGTTCCTAGTTACCACACTTCTGCATTTTTGTCCAGAGGTAATAGTGCACATTTAAAATATAAACTTCACTGTTGTCACACATAAATTCCAGTATCTGCCAAATGTTCAACGGTATACTTTTTAGTGCTTATGACATTGTAGCCATTTGTTCTTGATCTACAAAATGGTGTCCATTAAGCACACTCTATGTAGGGGGCACCATTATTAACAATAAGCAAGACCATTTATAAATGTAATTAGTATTTTCCATGTTGGCAACTGTGTTTGAAAATCATAGTCGGTCTTCCAGCATGTTCAAATAGAAAATAACAGTTATATGGTTCTGCGTAATGTCAGTGCAACACAAAGTATGCTCTAATAAGTTACTTTAAAGGATGACACGAGTAAACATCCTATAGGGATCAGCCAATCCAGAGGTGCTTCATTTTCAGATAGTTAAGTAGTCAGAGTTTTGGTAAGTATCTGACCCTTGAATATATAACATCAATACGTGTATGCTGTCAACCATTGTCCTGCGTGGATTAATGGATCATTCTGTTTATCACCAGAACTCCTTGATAACAAACCCACTAGCATTAGAAAGATGATATTGAGGTTCAGAGCGGACAGGGCTTATCACTCTTTCAGAATGTATTTAGTAAAAGGCATTTTGGAAGCACAAAGCATAAACCATGTTGTTGCTAACTTAGCATTGCAGCTCCAAGGAGCAGCATCACACAAGCGATCTTCTCTCAGGACCTACATTTGCCTAAAATAATAGGTATTCGACCCAGCAGGTTTGTTTGTTGGCCTGAAAAAGAAAGGGCATAGCACATTATACCAGATGCCATTTGAAACAAGGTACACTCTAATTTAGACTGGCCAGTTGGAAAAAGCCTCCGTATGAGTACCATAAGCACTTTCCCCTGTCTTACAGAGAGGACTATATTTGAATGGCCATTCTCAACAAGTGCATCACGTTTAAATTTGCAGCTGAAGTGCAACTTTTTAACTGTGGGACTTCTACAAAATTGATCATGACCTTGACTGTGTGCTCTGCTTTGCTGAAATTTAGAGATCAGGAGAAATAGTCTGTAATTTCTAATTATAGTCTGTAAGAAGACTGATTATAAATGTAGCTAATGTGCCCTCTCTCCAACTTAGTTTCTTGGTGAAGGAACACTCAAGATGGCCGATAAACATGGTGCAACCTGAATTCCATGATATGATGTTCCACGTAAGAGATTAAGATTCTATAATATGTGGGACAGATTATCACCGTGTACTGTAAAATTATTTATATTACAAAGATTTCTTGTACATTTGCTGCAATAAACATACCTCAATAGTTGATCGTCTTGCGCAGCAGCCACTCTGTATACTGTTGCAGACCACATATAAGACCGTGCTTAGAATTTATGCTACAGCTCTGCTTGCTTGTGTCAAGTTTAAAGAGGTATAGTTTTCCAAAAACTATCAAGAAAGTGAGAAAACACTCATCATGCTATACATTGCCTAGAAGAAAGTGATGTTGAAAAATGTTGAACTGTAAAACATTTTTTTTATTTGTTATATCAATTTTCGTTGGTTGGTCGTATACTATCACATTCAGTTCCGTAGTCAAGCTGGTCTGTGGTTTGGGAAAGCAAGTTAGTAAGGACTATTGCCCCCTCCCTGCATCCGTATTAATTGGACATTGCGCTGAATTTAGATTGTGTTATGTCAAAAGGGATGTTCTATATGCAAGACTGCTGGAATTCTGTGATTCTGCAGCTGTGCCATTTTGGACACAATTATGGATTTATTGCGCTTAAAACAATCTACCACCTGTTGCAGATTTAGCCTGTTTCATCAAAAACGGATCAAGCTCCACCAGATAAAAAATAGTAAAATAAATCATCATGCTATTTGGGACGGAGCTTTTTCACAGATTAATGGGTCATTTTTCATTTACTGTTTGCTGTATTCAGCTGTTAAACTGGTACTAGTGAGGTGAAGTTTGTATCCTGACAAAATAGTGAAATAATGTTGTCACAGGATGTGCCACATTAAATCACATAATTTGACTTTTCTTGACACATGATTTAGTAAAGTTTAAAAAAAGTGATGAATGGAATGCTTGAATTAATCTCAGGCTGCACCCCAGGCCATTGTTATTTTGCACACCATGCCACCTCAGTTTGGACCCAGCCATGTGCAACTCAATCTCGACCCGGCTCCAATGGACGAAGTCCCGCCTGAACAGCCAGGCCAGGTCCTCCCAGAACTGGGACCGGTTTCACCCTAGTTAGAGCTCACAAGCCAGGAATAGGAATTCAGGCATTCCAATATCCATCACTTTTTGTATCCATTACATGATTTAGTAATGCTTGCTGCAAAATTTGGCTCCACAATTGAAGCATAAATCCGGTGCCTTTCACAGATTTATCATTAAATGTAGCCACATAGGTACTGATTTACAGACATTTTTGCCCACTAAATGTAAATGTAAAATGTAAATGTACATGTATTTATATAGCGCAAATCGCCCACATCGCAGGCATCTATGCGCTTGCTTAGGGAACCCGTCCTGGTATTCCCCTGTGAGATACCCCGGCAGGGTATCCACAAGGTGAAAGGCAGGCATCCCGCCGCGAGGGGCCGTTGTGGAGATTAAGCAAGCTATTGCCCAGAGTCGCAGAGTGTGAACCCGTGAGTCGAGAATTATCGAGTCCGTGGAATTATTGAGCCCAACCCCCGTCGAGGCGGGGAATTGAACCCTGGTCCAGGGCCGATCTCAGCTTCCGGGTCTGCCGCCTCTAACCCCTGAGCCAAATGGAACTCTTCCAGATATGCAAGGTTAAAACTGAGGTGTGATTTGTGGGCTTTTCTAGGTGAAGCACACTCCATTAGAAAGTGAACACCCACAAGCTTTTATCTTTGTGGGTATTTAAATGTATGTTGAAAGTAGTTTGCTACTTCCGGAATCACTTAAATACACGGCTGCCAAAGATAGTAGCATTTACTATTCCTGGGTGGGAAAAGGAAATGCTGGGAAAATATCGTCGACAGTGAAGAGAAATAAGGCCATAAATGCTGGTGAATTTCTGTATATGCAAATTTTACTCGTTAGAAAACTTCAGGAATCTTTTTGTATCCCTAACTTGCTGGAAATCTGTTCCAAATGTTAGAACAGCACTGATCACAAATGTAATTTTCTGCATAGGAACTGTATAAATCAAGTCTTATATTTGATGAGGATATATTTGTTATTGTCAGTATGTAGCAAAGAATGAATTATCTGGATACCTTTATATTTTGTCTACTCTCATGTTAGAAAGTTTGACTCTAGTAGAATTTGTAACCGTGTGTTTATTTTAGTTGCTGAGTTACAAGAACGCCATTGCTCGGGTGTACCCAAGTTTTCTGTGAATCATAAGCCTTTTGTCAACTGAGAAAGTCATAAAGAAATATCTGTTTAGCATTCCTGCAGATTTTAGGACGCGTTACCTGAAGAGACAATTCAATTATAAAGTTGTGCCTTCTGAATGAAGAAGCATGTACCAACTAGGTAGAATTATTTGTTTTAATCATAAACAGCTATGTCTTGGTCACTGTGTTACGAGATCAGGTTGGACAATACACCAGGCCTTTATGTTATGGAGGCTAGGACCAGAGAATGCTTTTTGTGCCATAAACAAGGGTTTATATTTTTGCCCATCTCTCAACCTATAGAGAAAGCAGGTATCTGAGGAAGCTTAGATCCACTAGGAAAACGTATTTGATAAATTAGTTGCAGAGTCTTACCTAAGTACAAAAGAGGTCTTGGTACTCTCGTCTTGGTGTCTGGAGCCTGTTCAACTGTTTTTTTCTGGCAAGGCCTAGGTGAAGAATTTTTTGCAATATATGCAGAGGCGGCTCATCTGAGCGGGGGAGCGTCACCCCACTGAAATGCCCCTAGAGAGAAAAATAAAATGGTAATGAAGTTAATTCATTACCATTTTATTTTTCTTTGCTCCGTCCTTAACGGAGCATCAGGACAGGGGCGTATCTGCTGCTGATTGGCAGCAGCAGAGAGAGCATGGCACTATCAGTTTAAAGTGTGCATGTCTTTTTAACCGCCTGACTTCCGGCGGCCAGCTACACATGGCCACTTTAAACCTCTTCCCCCTGGCTTACATGGCAAACAGAGCGTTTCAGAATCAGTGAACATGTCGAAAATGTTTATGGACTAAAACTAGATTTAATGCTAATCTCTCAACATGTGCTTGCAGAAGGAGGCCGAATGTTGCCCTTCTCTCTAGATACTATCACACAGGTGCGGCTGCTTCGGAAAGGGGGTAGTGCTGATGGGAGGGGAGGGGGGATGAAAAAAAAACTTACCATCACCGCCGCATGCCTCTCCTTCATTTTCACTATGCAATGGCAGCACCAGAAGCACCTAGGCTCCCAGATTCTCCCAGCCAATCACACTGCTGCATGAGCAGCCTCATGATTGGTCTGAGCGACCTGTTTCGCCTCTCAGGCACTGCCTGAGAGCCTGGGAATGTTCTCCACTGGGCTGTGCAACACAGGTGGGGAACATGCTAAGTGTGCATGATGGTTTGGCAGGCCAAACTGTGATGCACCTGTACAGAGTGAAAACCCACTTCTCACTGAGCTCTGGCGAGACCAGTCCTGCCCCGCCCGACCTGGCTCAGAGTCCCGCGCAGAAAAATAAAATGATAATAGCGTCTTGTTATATTTGTTAACTGCTATATTGTGCACCATACCCAAGACTAGTCATCTTGTTCTTGTTTTTTTTTTTAAATAATTGTAAATGTATATATATAACGCTTACGACCCCTGGTGAGACATTGACTCTTTTTGGCGAGTAGCACACAGCTCCGGAATCCAAGATTAGTAGTTAGTAAAAAAAAAAAAGTGTTTTATTTTTCTTGTGCATTAGTTCTTAGGTTTGTGCTCTAGATTTCATGCATATTTAATAGAGTTTGTAGAGGGGCTATGCAGGAAAGTGACCCTTTTTGACATGGTCACCCCCCTTTTTTGCCTGGCATTTGATGCAATGTTGACAGAAAGTGCACTGGGTTCTAGCTATCCAGGTCCTCCGTGCCAGATCTTCCCGAAACTGTACAATAATTTCCCCAATTGGCAATACCTTTAGCACCCCCTGTAAGTCCAGAGTACGTGGTATCCCTGGTACCCAGGGCAAGGAGGCAAGTTAGGGTCCCTAAAGGTTGCAGCATGTATTCTGTTACCCTAAGGGCCCCTCATCCAAGTCATACAGACTGCCAATGCAGGTAGCATGCCTTGGTGCAAATAAAATTGAAAACACGACGGGCACATATCCTGTGTGCCATGCCTACAGACACTGCATGCAGTATAGGTAAGTCACCCCTACAGCAGGCCTTACTTCCCTAAGGCATGATGCACTATACTACACCAGTCAATTAGTACCAGTACAAGTGATCAGGGAAGCCATTTTAAGTACATGTGCTGGACCCTGATAAAACCGAGTTCCCCAGCTACACGACAGCTTCCCTGAAATCTATTGTGTTTGGTATCAAACACCTTCTAATAATAAACCCACACTGATCCCAGTGATTAATTTAATAAATGCACCCAGAGGGCACTTTAGAGGTGTCCCCTGAAAGCTAAGTGTGCATGACAGTTTGGCAGGCCAAACTGTAATGCACTCGTACAGAGTGAAAACCCACTTCTCACTGAGCTCTGGCGAGCCCAGTCCTGCCCCGCCCGACCTGGCTCAGAGTCCTGCGCAGAAAAATAAACTTACCATCACTGCCGCATGCCTCTCCTTCATTTTCACTCTGCAATGGCAGCACCAGAAGCACCTAGGCTCCCAGTTTCTCCCAGTTTCTCCCAGCCCATCACAACGTTGCATGAGCAGCCTCATGATTGGTCTGAGCGGCCTGTTTGGCCGCTCAGGCACTGCCTGAGAGCCTGGGCATGTTCTCCACCAAGCTGTGCAACACAGGTGGAGAACATGCTAAGTGTGCATGACGGTTTGGCAGGCCAAACTGTAATGCGCCCGTACAGAGTGAAAACCCACTTCTCACTGAGCTCTGGCGAGCCCAGTCCTGCCCTGCCCGACCTGGCTCAGAGTCCCGCGCAGAAAAATAAAATGATAATAGCGTCTTGTTATACTTGTTAACTGCTATATTGTGCACCATACCCAAGACCAGTCCTCTTGTTCTTGTTTTTATTAAATAATTGTAAATGTATTTATATAATTCTTACGACCCCTAGTGAGGCATTGACTCATTTTTGGCGAGTAGCACACTGCTCCAGAACCCAAGATTAGTAGTTCATAAAAAAAAAAAATGTTTTCCTTGTGCATTAGTTAGGTTTGTGCTCTAGATTTCATGCATGTTTAGTAGAGTTTGTAGAGGTGCTATGCAGGAAAGTGACCCTTTTCGACATGGTCACCCCACCTTTTTTTGCCTGGCATTCAATGCAATGTTGACAAAAAGTGCACTGGGTTTTAGCTATCCAGGTCCCCAGTGCCAGATCTCCTACCCTAAATTGTACAATTATTTCCCCAATTGGCAATACCTTTAGCACCCCCTGTAAGTCCAGAGTACGAGGTATCCCTGGTACCTAGGGCAAGGTGGCAAGTTAGGGTCCCAGCATGTATTATGTTACCCTAAGGGCCCCTCATCCAAGTCATACAGACTGCCAATGCAGGTAGCATGCCTTGGTGCAGATAAAAGTGAAAACACAACAGGGCACATATCCTGTGTGCCATGCCTACAGACACTGCTTGCAGTATAGGTAAGTCACCCATACAGCAGGCCTTACTTCCCTAAGGCAGGATGCACTATACTACATCAGTAAATTAGTACCAGTACAAGTGATCAGGGAAGCCATTTTAAGTACATGTGCTGGACCCTGGTAAAACCGAGTTCCCCAGCTACACGACGGCTTCCCTGAAATCTATTGTGTTTGGTATCAAACACCTTCTAATAATAAACCCACACTGATCCCAGTGATTAATGTAATAAATGCACCCAGAGGGCACTTTGGAGGTGCCCCCTGAAAGCCTGCCAACTACTAGTGTGCAGGCTGAATGGTTTGACCAGCCAGCCACCACAGATATGTTTCTGACTTCCAGGGGTGAGAGCCCAGGGAAAAAAGCCTGCTCTGATGGGAGGGTTTAACAGCCCCTCCAACAGGATGACCTGCAAATCTGGCTTCCTTCAGAGGTGAGGGGATGCCAACCCCTCTGACTAGTGCCCATTTGACGCCTGGATAGGCATGAAAATTAGTAGTCGGAGATGCTTGTCCACCCTCAGGCTAGTTCCATGTGGGCTACCTGATGTGGATGATACATTTAAAAGTCTGCCATCTTGGTGATGACAGAATTAGGAACTCTGGGACAGGGCTAGGCCTACTTCCCACAGGAAGTGGTTATATATAGAGCTTAGTGACCCCTAGGAGTAGGTAGTCCATTGACTATACCCTACACCAGTGGCAGCTGGTAGGGAACGGTGGCGGGGGGAAATTGGCTGAGAAGAAAAATAAATTAAAGCAAATTTACATGCTGGTTGCATACCAGGCACAAAGCGATACCAAAGGGAATGATGGACGGAGCGTTTGAGCAAATCAAACACTCACCCCCAGTCAACTGATCTGGGTTTAATCCATCACCATTCTTTAGCTCGCTCCACCACCCTAGTTCAGACATCGCCATATGCAAATCAGTCTGACCCTGTGCCTCATGGGAACAGTCCAGCCCGAACTGCCAAGCCATGTCTTCCCTGGACTGGAAACAAGCATTCTAGGACCGGGCACAGCCTCTCCTTGCAAGAAACACCGGGTCCCAAAGCCTGTTGGGGAACATGCAAAGTGTGCATAAATGTTTGGCCAGCCCAAGATGGCCGGCCAAAAATTCATGCACACTTTAAGTGTGTTCACCACTCCTCCCCTGGCGCCTGCTCTGGCCTACCCGTCCTCTAGGAAGGAAAAATACAATTATAATAATGCTTCGCTGATATCATTTTATTTTTCCTCTGCACTGCTCAAAAGCAGTAGGGCGATGCTCCTTCGCCTTTTTCGTGGAGGAGCTGCCCCTGCCCTACACTCCCCTTATGCCCCCAAATCTGGTATTTAGGGGAGCCCCTTGCACCAGGAAATCAGAGTCCTGACGACCTAATGAGAAGGAAACAGAAGAGCCGCAAGAAGCAAGGACTGAGGAGAAGCAACTGACCTGGCGCCAACCCTGCTGGCCTGTCCGTTGTTCCTGACAAATTGCACTAAAGCTGTCTCTTCCTGCAGCTACTGTGCCTCCAGAAGCCGTCAACAGAGACCCAAGACCTCCAGTGGAGTAGCAGAGCTGCTTCCCTGCAAGCACTCCTAAAGAACTGTGAGGACTCCGGAAAGCTGCAAAACCGGACACAGAAAGTACCACTGCACCCGTGCCCTCAAGCCAGAGTTGAAATGGGCCAATGGTGCCAGCATGGTCCCCTGACCCTCCAGAAATGAAGGCCCCCTCCCCCGTCCCAGTCTCTTTTTACCTGACAGATCCCCATTGACTTCAACGGGGCACCCAACGCTAAATTGCACCTTTGCACAGTGTACCACTTTTTGGTATACTATATAAAGTGTACCTCTTTTTGGTATACTATATAAAGGGCCAGGTTCCTATAGGATAGAAATGGATTTGAAAAAGGGGATTTGGAGAAGGAATAGAATAATAGGAATGGAATTGAAAAGGGAAAGTAGTAAATAGTTTTCGTAAATAGTGGTCGTGTGTGCTTTTTAGTTGGGTGGCATGGCTAGAAAAGGATAATGTGAAAGTTTTAGCTGTTTGGGAGTTCATAGTAGTCAGAAAGGTTTGGGATGAGAGAGAGGCGGGATGGGAAGGAATATATTTTTCTTTTTAATTGCAAAATGTATATTATATATTTATATGTATATAAAATGCTTGGTAAAGTTATGTTTGCTTGATTGAACCCTTCTATCTAAGACACATATGTACATTGAAGTGGCAGTATTTACATGGTTTGCTGTCCACGTTTATCTTGTGGTATAGACTCGTAGTTAATAGTAGCAAGCATAATCCTGTATATATGCACTTGTAAGTACAAAGAAGTAGCAATTTCGACATGGTCTGATATACATATGTTTCTTGTGGTGCAATATAACGTTTTTCCATTATATACATGTGTCTACTCATAACAGGAGACATAGTTCAAAGTACAATGATGTTTACTTGTATAACAACAACTCTTTTTCATATCTATCACACTTTCTTGAGTCCAATGGCCTGTTGAGGATTTCACAAATAGGTTTCCGGCTGGGACAGGGCACTGACACCGCCCTACTGGCAGTCGTTGAAGAAGCCAGAAGCATTCTGGATTCGGGAGGATCAGTGGCAGTGATCCTCCTGAACCTCAGTGCGGCTTTTGACACTGTTAATCATCAAGTGCTAATTCAACGGCTGTCAGATATAGGGGTGATGGGGATGGCACTGAAATGGCTGAAGTAATTTCTCAGCGACCGGACTTACCAGGTGTGGGACGGTAGCGCACGATCTGCACCAATCCCCCTCCATTTTGGTGTGCCACAGGGCTTTTCCTTAAGCCCCACATTGTTTAATGTGTATATGGCCCCCCTGGAGGATGTGGTTGCCCCATTTGGTATTAAAATCGTGAGCTACGCTGATGATACTCAGCTGGTGGTTGCTTTATCCCAGTTCGCGGAAAGCCCAGACATGCTGCATTCCTGCATGTCCAAAGTCTACACCTGGATGTGCGAGTCAGCACTGAAACTGAACGGCTCTAAGACCGAAATAATGCTCTTAGGGCATAAAGGCTCTTTACCCCCCTCGACTATTTGGCCCAGTTGTTTGGGCGAACTCCCGAGCCCAAAGGAGGAGATTAAGAGTCTCGGGGTTTGGTTGGAGCAAGATCTCTCCTTCAGGACTCGGGCAAAAAAAAAACGGCAGGAGTCTGTTTCGGTCTTCTCCGTTCAGCTCGGAAAGTTCTGCCCCTCCTTCCACCACCGTCCAAGAAGCTGCTCATTCAGGGGCTGATTACATCAAGATTGGATTATAGCAATGCGATCTTTCTTGGTGCTCCTGAAGCAACGTTTAACAAATTCCAACAGATTCAAAACGCTGCAGCGCGGCTTCTTAAGAACATCCCGATGTCACGGTCGGCTAAACCTGCGTTGAGGGCATTGCATTGGCTGCCGGTGCGCGAAAGGGTCAAATTTAAGTCCCTCTGCCTTGCGCATAAAATTCTTCAGGATAAAGGTCCTCCTATCCTGAAGAATCTAGTCATACCTTATAAGGCCAATAGAGCCTTGCGCTCGGATCAGAAACCTCTGCTCAAGACTCCTAAAGTTAAAAAGGCACGTACAGGGGGAAGAAGATTCTCGGTGAATATAGCTATTCTTTGGAATTCTCTCCCCCTGAGTTTGCTCTCTGAGACTTGTCTTCTCCGTTTCCGCAAACTCCTTAAAACACACCTTTTCCCTAATTGATGCCTTGACTACGTCTGACTGCTACCTTTCTGGTTCTGGAACAAGCGCTGGGATGCTCCAGGGTAACTATGTAAATGTAAATTCCTTTGCCTGGCTTGCCCCTTCACTCTGGAACTCTCTCCCCCTTCAATCAAGAAAAGAACCCAATTATCTTAAATTTCGCAAACAAGTGAAACATTGGCTATTCAACATGTAAGCTTCCTCCCCTCAACCCTTCCCTCTTGCTTGCTGAGTTAGCGCCGGGAAACCTACGGGTAGCTGAACGCTTTACAAATTTAAATATAATTATAATAATAATAAATGTACAGGAATTTATATAGCGCAAATCACCAAGCGGTTTCTAAGCACTTGCTTAGGGAACCTGTCCTGGTATTCCCCTGTGAGATAACCCTGGCAGGGTATCCGCAAGGTGAAAGCCAGGCATCCCGCTGCGAGGGGCCGTTGTGGAGATTAAGCAAGCTATTGCCCAGAGTCGCAGAGTGTGAACCCGTGAATCGAGTAGGCACTGGAGCGAGAATTGTCGAGTCCATGGACATTTTTAGGACTCAAGACCCCGCCGAGCCGGGAATTGAACCCTGGTCCCGGGCTGACCTCTGCTTCCAGGTCTGCCTCCTCTAACCAGTGAGCCACACTTCTCCACATGCTCTATATAAAACTCTAAATAAATAAATATTGTGTGAAGTATATTTTGTCATGTTTGAGTATACTGTTGCAGTGTATACTTGAGTTTTGAGTATAGTTGTGATGTGGGTAAAAGCCAGCTCTTGACGAAACTTTTGAAGTTGAAAATAGGTATTCCATGGTTTGGCTGCATAACTAGAGAAAGCTGTTCACCCATGTGTAGAAATTAGGAGGCGGTGAGCCATTCTTGAGTGTAGGTTCCTTTGTTGTATTTGTTGATTTTCTTTCTGATGAAGAGTGGTCAAGTGCCATATATAGCTTTGTAAGCGATACAAAGCATCTTAAAAGAGGATCTTCCGGCAACTAGTAAGTAGTGTGGCACCCTCAAGGCAGGAGATGTGTGCTTGTGGCTTTACATGTCGGAGTCTAGCTGCAGCGTTCTGAATACTTTGTAGTCTTCTCATAGTTGACAAAGTTGAGCCGTGATACAGGCCATTAATGTAGTCCAATTTGGAAAAGACAAGAGTTGGTAGCTTAAACCTTGTGTGGGAATCCTAGGAGCCGGAAGATGCGTCTTAGTGTTTTTATTGTGCGAAAGCTTGATACGGCTACTTTTATCCGCTTGTGGATTAATAGAGGGTTTGGCGTATCATGGTATACTTCCATGTGTTTTTTTTTAACCTCCTTAGATATTTTTGGAGGTGGTCCTAGAGCACCAGGCGCAGAGAGGGACATGGTGTGTGATCTTTGAGGTTTGTACGATTATGTTGCTAAATGTGAAAAAAGTGTGTGATGCAGACCTGCACACCTCAGCGAAGAATATGGTTGCAGATAAGGAATATGCCTTTTTCAGCCTGTCCATTTCCACATGCACCTTTCGGCCCAAAAGAGGGTATTCTTCTGTTCTACATCATTGATTTCTTTAAGTTCACTGTTTGTGGCTCCACTACCAGTGAAGATTGTACTATTCATGTACTAGCCCCACTGTGAAGAAACCGTTTCTGATGCTGCTCCTTGACCTTCATTCTTCAGTTTCATAAGATAAACCTTGATTTTAGAAGCACGCTTCATCTGAAATCTATTAGGCTCTTGGAATGTATAGATTTCCTTGAGAATGCCCCTATCCTTTATTTTGTCCTTGTTTTTTTTATTCAGCTTAGGTTTGCTTTTTTGTGCAGCCTTATTTCAATCTGTTTAATGTGTTTTTGTCCTTCATTGGATGCGATATCCACCACTTGACAGTTGTTCCGCACGCAGTTGGGGCAATGCATCAATTTTCTCCACGAAACAGCGACAATACTTCGATTCCAAGAGAGATGCACCGTTTGTGAAGTGAGGTGGTTCCAAAGGGGATTTTCCAAGTTTCTCCAAGCAGTGGCAGCGATGTGGTTCACAAGGCGATGCGCTCGTTCAGAGTGCAATGCAGTGCTCCTGTTCCAGCAATGGAGTTGATTCTGCAAAACACCTTAGGCCAGTGGTCTTCAAACTTTTTGAAGCCGGGACCCCACCCACCCCATCAAAATATTTTAGGCATAAGGACCCCCTCTTGACACAAATTTCTACAACCTAGTATTCCTTATCATTGACAGCCATAAATGTTCTTCAGAGAAACGGTCAATCTGTGGTTGCACCTCATTAGTACCAGTTTAACACCCAAGAATAGCAATAAGCAACAATAATCGGTACAGCTTTACAAAGGGCCTTCTACAGAGCGGCAACACCTGTTGCTGCTTTTTAGTAACTTTTGAACCTTTTGAGTAAATAATTTTTTGGGTAAAATTAGCAGATTAAGCGGCAGATGATGGATTATGTGGCAAATCTATAAATATGCTAAAATCGCTGTGGCCCCACAATCACATAGTTCCAGTGGACCTTGGTATAATAGCTGTAATATGCATGGGCTGCAACTTTATTGCACGGCATTAGAGGAAAACCATACTATATTTCATGGGATGCTGATAGCTTGGCATTTACAGCTGCATGTAACGAGGTAGCTGAACATCATTCATCATAATTAACACATACGTACTTTTTTAGGTCTCTCACCATTAGGTAGCTACATATATAATATCGGGCTGCTTTAGTGAATATTAAATACATGCAGTATAATAAATTATGAAACCTAAGCAAAAGTCTGTGTGAAACCAAAGAGCCACAGAATTAAATTGTGGTTGGTGCAGCAGAGAATAGTGACGTGTATTTATTGTGCTATGAAGCAACTGCTTGTGACAGAAAGCACTGTGAATATGAAAGTCTTTATTTTATACTTGCATTACAAACAGTATAAGATAGACCGCTACAAAATGAGCAAAATGTTTTATGATAAAATGGTGCTTCCAAAATATACAGGCTGCTTACAAAATATAGGGGCTTATTTATAAGCTCCTTGCGCTGCCGGTGTGTCATTTTTATGATGCTCTGGTTGCGCAAAGTGCAGACTCATATCTACGAGGCGTGGCTTTTCAAGGTCTCATAGATACGGTGTAAAGCAACGCAGCGCCTCGGGGGGGGGGGGGGGGGGGGGGGGGGGGGGGGGTTTACAACAAATCTGTAAACTCGAGGATGCGCCAAAACTAGGCTGCCCCAGGGGATGCTTAACAAGTAGAAATATCTTTATTTCTCCTCAATTGTTTTCAAAAGCCTCCATGGGTTGTTTATGTACTGGAAGGCATGCCTTCTCGCAAAAAAAAAAAAAAAAAAAAATCCTACCAATAATGCAGACACCCTTGCACCATGGTTGTGTGTCAGCAGAAAGGACAGGAGTGCACAGTACTTATAAATACATTCTATTCCTGCTCTTTCAAATCGGCGTAGGGCAGTGCAGCAAAAAATACTTGTGGAGCTGCCCTACACCATTTCATTGTAAATGAGGCCCATAGATTTTAATAATATTCAGACCCTATGTAATGAAATCTTTTTACATAACTGTCGCTTCAACACATTCTCAGGGCTAGTAAGCGCTATGTAAATACGACAATCACTTAATCGCCCTGTGCACAACAATAAAAAAAAAATTATGACTGTGTCCTCATGTAATGCAACTGGTACTATGTAAAGCGGTCTGATACCTGATTCGGGTCAAGTTCACGCTACATAAAACTCTGTAAAATAAATAAAAATAAAAAGCAAGCACTTCACAACTCAGTTAACTCAGAGCACTCAAAAACGTGATTTGATCAATTGAATGCAACTACACTCTCCTGAGAAATCAAAGCCAGGCAGACATCTGAACACACCTTTCTGACAGTGTGCTGCTGGCCTGAAAGAAATGCAAATGTTCACAAGTTAATTTGCAAATCCTTTACATTTGCAGATTAACTCATCGCCCACATTTGCATTTCTTTCACAGGCCAGCAACACACTGGCAGAAAGGTGTCTTTAGCGGACTACGATTCCCCAGCACAGGAGATTCCAGGAATTAAACATCTAGGATGTTTTCTTTTATCAAATGAAGAGCGCGACCCCCTTTCCATGCCTCCATGGCCCCCATGGGGGTCGCGCCCCATAGATTGAAGACCACTGCCTTTGGCCCACTTCCAAGGGTAGAATACTGGGGTGGCACCGCTTGGCAGGGCAGACTCACAGATGGCAGAGTGCAGGAGCAGGATGCTTGTGAGTCTTTTATGTCCCTGAGACTTCAATGAGGAGGCAAGCCCTTGGAGTAACTCTGGATCTGGGCTGTACAGATGCAAGTCCAGTCCTTCTCACTCCCAGACAAGACGGCATCAGGTCAGCACAGCAAAGCAGGAGTCCAGAAGAATAGCAGTCAAGCTCAGTTTGAAGTGAACCCCCCTCCAGACTCACTTGGGGGTTAAGCAGTCCTTTGTGTGGGGGACAGGATTCTGGTGTAAGTGTGGGGCAGTGGCCAGCTTCTCCCTCCAATCGTGCCCAAGACAGCCCAGTAGGATGTGGATGGCCAATCAAGTCACACCTAAGCTCCCTTTGTGTGTGGCTGTCTAGAGTGAATGCACACCCCAGACGTGTGTTGGAGACAGGCTGCAGGCACATCGGGCGAAGAACAGAAAAACACCATCTTTCTAAAAGTGGGATTTTCAAATTGCAATGATACATTTGGTTTTACCATTAAAGAGGATTTATCATTACAATTCCATCGTTATTAAACATGATGGCTCTACTTCGTCCAATTTGGAATTGCGGCTTATTTGATGTAACAAGGAATCCCCAATGTTAACGTATGGGAGGGGAAGGCCTTACAGTAGTAAAAAACGATTTTGGAAGTTTTTCACTAGAAGGACATGTAAAACTTAAAAGTACATGTCATACCTTTTAAATACACAGGACCTTGACCTATGGGCTACCTAGTGGCAAGTGGTTCAGAATACGGAAGCCAGACAGGTGCTTTTTGGCTTTTCCCCTAAGTGCACTTTGTTGGCTCACTTGCACTGGCTTGTTTAACCGAGTACACCTAATTCAAGGTTCTGGGACCCATTTTTAAAGCCCTTAATACTCTGGGGCCAAAATTGTTAGCATAAAGGAATATTGCCGTAGCCTCTTATCATCAGCCAAAAATCGGTTGAAAGTTTCCATGATTAGGAAATCCTGATAGGGTAGCAGAAGTTTTTCCTTCAGAAATCTTTGTCTGATTTTTTTTAAATGGCAGCAACAGATTACATGTGTTTTAGAAAAGTACTAAAAACCTGGCCCTTCAAATGGGAATATCTGGTGTAGGGTTCGCCTTGCTCTCTTTGCCATGTAGCACCATGAAACCCCTCAGTGTGCGTTCGCTGTTAAAACTGCTACAAAATTACCTATAAAGTGCTATATTTTGCCATAATGGAATACACTTTGCATGTAAGAAGAAAAATGTAACTATCCATCTGACTGCAGGGGACTTTAGGCTAACAGAGACTGTTGAGATAGGGTGCGAATGCTTGATCTTTTTAATAGGGCTCCGAACACAATTTAAGGAGGTTGGTGGAGTCCTTAGGAAGTGTAAGACTGCCTGCATTTCTTGTTTGGGAGAAACACTGGAACCCGTTCTAGTGTTCGCAGTTTGGAAATTCGCTCTGTTTGACAACAAGATGACATCTTTGTTGCACTGCGTTTTTTGCGGCTGTCACCCATCGTATCACGCCTCTCGTTGGTACTCAATTGATCTAGCACAAATTATGAAAGACTGAGGCAGTTAAACATGAGTCAACTCATCACCTGCAGTTACACACAGGCATCTGCTCTGACTGCTAAACCCAGAGGGTTACCTGAATTAAAAGGGAGAGTCTAAGTTAATATTTATTTCAGACTTGTTAAAACCCCACTCAGTCAGGCAGTAACATCTGGAACTATTTGTGCCTATTCTATTTCCTGCATGACCTTCATTCGTGGTGACCACTGGTCAGTAGTGTTTATGCCTGATTAGTTGTGGATTGGGCCCTTGTGGTTGTTGCTCCAGCGATATAACAATTTCTTCCTCATTTGTATTGCGGTGCTTGGAGGTGATGTATTATGCGCATATGACTAACGATTTTTCAGTTAGTGTGAATTGCAGCCGCTTGCCTGGGTTTATTGATGATTATGAGCAGAAGATGCCCATCCTTTGGATTGAAAGTGATTTACAGCAATTTTTCAAATACGTTCAAGCGCTGACCTGTCTTTCTCGCTCTCTGATGTAAGTGGCGGAATGCTGCCGGTGGAGTCTGCCTCCTGCATACGGAGCGGGAGGGCCGCTGGTTGGAGCAGGAGGCCGGGGATGGCTGGACGGAGACGTCAGAGCGAGGAATGTCGGTGTCTTTACTGTTTGCAGAACTACCATTAGTTATAATTGCTGTGTAATGCGCCACGTAAGCCATGTGGGTTCAAGGCGTTTCATTTAGAGTTGTACCTGTACAAGATGTTTTGAAAGATTATCTTTCCATGACCGCATTACAGCTCCAGAAAGAAAAGGCTTACTAAGATGGATGATTAACCACTAACCTCGGGTTCCTGAGCAGCACGCGGCCCGTTCTAAATTGCTTTACCTCCTCTTCGGGGATCGTGGGCTGTATATAAATGCCTTTACAATCAAATCCAATCATAAGAAGCAATAGGAGGGTATCAACCAATCAAACAAGGCATTACAACATAAGGAAGTAACCTTGTGCTGAACCAGGGATGCACAATTCAGCTGTCAGCCGACTAGAGCATCACCACCACCACTGGATGTGTGGAGTAGGGTCACGTGCACATACACACGCAGCCGTTCCTTGCACAAATATTACACCCACATACACACATTACCACTGTACTCCCGAAAACGGCAGAGACAAGATGGCCGGCGGGCAGAAATGGCTGCGGCAAAGCTCAGAAATTTTCGGAATCGGAGGCGTATTTTTTGGTGAGTGACGGATGACATCACAGATAGAAAGAACCTAAAAAACACGCCCCGAATCCGAAAAAGACTGGGCTTAAAGGGAGTGACGCCCCTCTCCTCCAATGACTGGCCAGCATTTACGAGGCCAGCCAATGGAGAAGAAGGGCTAGTTCAAGCCCCCTACACTAAGAAACATAAAATCTCGGAGCTCTGCCCAATGCGTACGCAGTGCGACAGAGTCCTCGACCTAAAAAAGGCACTGGTAGATCTTCACTGGCTCCCAATGGAACGGTGGGTGCAATTTAAAGCCTGGTGTATTGTTCATAGGGCCTACTAGAACAAAGGCCATCTGCAACTACAATCTCTGGTTGCGTCAGCTAATGCACATCTCTTGACAGTACCAAAAATCGGTAGAACAATAATAAATATGGAACTCTTTGCCGTGCAGTCTACGCCAAATGGATCTAGAATCCAATTTTAGAAATCCTGTGAAAACCTGGCTGTTTGTAAGCTGGCTGTTCTTTTTAATCTTCATGCAGTTACAGGGTGGGGTGTGTTGGTTTATCTAAGCACTGGGAAGCCTTTAGGTAGTCATACGCTCTACAAATTCAACAGAATAGAATAAAAATAGACACAGGTGGACCTGGTAATGCTCAAAATCTGGGTGGATAATAAAATTCCAGAATGATTCTGTCGGGACAGAATCATCCTGGAATTTCATAACATTATAGTCTGATGGGTCCAGATTTTGGAAAAGATTTTTTCGGTTTTGTTAGGCACCAGGTTAGGCATTCTCAATAAAGATGTATTAAATCAAAGTTCCACTTTAATAAAAGTATTATCTGAACCATCTCTAGTAATATTCCTGTTAGTGGAACTTGAATGTCTACTGTTCACAGTAAGCATAGGATTAATAGTGGCATCTCATCTATACAGGGCTGTTATTTTTATGTACAATACCTCTTCTTGACTATGTAAGAAATAAAGACATTTAAGTTAATCATCTCTATATTTGCTCAATAATTCTACCTACCACACCACATTAAAACTAGATTACATATACATCTCAGCCAAATAAGCACATTTTTGATGTTTACATGTGCATTGTAACCGGTCTTTTGTGTTCATTAAAGCTACAGATTTGTAGAGCATGTGGGCAAACAAGTGCCCACCAGAGTCCCCTTTACCTGAATAACACCCATTATTGAATATAAAGCAGTTATGCAAATATAAGAAAATTACCAGGAAACCAATCATATTTTTCTACCTTCTTTGTCCCCATAGCTCATTTAATGTGAACAGTGATATGACCCACCCACCCCCAAAATGCTCTTCACCCTCTCAATCGTAGAAGGCAGGTCTGGCACATTTTCCCATTCCCACAAAAATAGTGGTGCCGATTTTCTTGGTCTTTTATTGAGATTGGGTTTTGGTCATGGCAAGTGTTCCAGTTAATCCTTTCAAAGTGCATTTAATTCCTCAGGTAAACGTCAGCGCATCGATCGCTTAAAAACTTCCCAATCGAGACAATGCTGAATCAAAGCATACAGAGAACAAACATCCATTAATACCTTTATATATTGGGATTCCGATGTCAGACAATCCAGTCAAGAGCTAGATTGTGGTGTTGATTGGGACTTACTTAAAACAAGTCAAGTATCTTGTCCCATTCCCTGGTCTAGCTTCTCAGCGAATTTGTTACACAGGCTCAGTGTTAAATGAGGATAGCACCTTAATGAAAATACCTGGTACACAGCCACCTGGAAGCTAGATAACCTACTCTTCCTTCTTCTGATCCAGTCACAGAAAAAGACATACTATTGTGGCCTGTGAAGGAATGGGATTCTCTTACAGTTTAGTCCTTGGTGACAAAAACCCTAAACTAAGCTTAACTATGTCCTGCCAGTGATGAAGTCTAATTGTCAATGTTCTTGTAGAGAAAGGTCTGGAACTCCTACACTTTTTGAAAGGATAACCAGGAATCAGAGAAATTGGAGTGAAATGTCTTTGGGGTCACCAAGAGGAATGTTAGTCTTACAAGAACACCACTACTTATAATGGAATTATGTTGCTTATCGGCATTAGCACAAAACTGTCAGACACTATCAGTTCACTAAGAAACAACCCAAGATTACGTTTGAATGAGCATCCGAGCAAAGAGTTAGGACTATCTATGGGTCCCAGAGTAGCATGCTCGCCGAAAAAGCGCTTTGATGCCTCGTCGGGGGTAGTAAGCGCTATACAAATGCAATTACAATACAATATAGAATTTTAGTTGTTTCTTTACAATGGGATTGTATAAAATAGGTGTTATAAAATTATATTTAGATTACTATATTGAACATTTTAAAAATGTGTTTTTGTAATCAGTAAAAAAAAGCAATATTATATAAAATAAACTGTAAGACTGTTAAAGTAAGAGTCACGCCAATTAAAATGCATTTTCCTAATCAAGAACGAGTTACTTACCTTTGGTAATGATGTATCTGTAAGAGACATAGGATAGTTGTGGGTGAAGAACCGTCCCCTGCTGTTGCAACAGAAGATCCTCCCGAAGGGGCAGTCTGAGTGAAGGATCGATAGCCATGCTCAGGAGTTGCTGACATTGCACTTTCTCTTCGGTGGCGAACAGATCTAACCAAAGCTCCCCCCAATCGCTGAAAGAGACCTTGCACCACCTCCAAGTGAAGATGCCATTTGTGATCTACCAGGCACCGACAGCTGAGTTTGTCTGCCCCGTCATTCAGAGAACCTGACAGGTGTTGAACCACCAGGGTCATGCCCTGGTGTTCCAGTCATGTCCAGTGGCAAAGGGCCTCTTGACATAGGGTCCACAACCCCACCCGCCCTTTTTGTTGCAGTACCACATGGCTGTGGTGTCGTCCGTGAACACCTGCACCACCTTAACTATGAGAGATGGAAAGAATGCTTTCAGTGCCAGGCAGAGCGCCTGGAGCTCTCGCAGGTTGATATGGAGCCCATACTCTGCCGGAGAACAGACGCCTCCGATCTCTGCCTCTCCCATATAGCTGCCCCATCCAGGAGTGATGCATCTGTCACTGCTGTGAGGTCTGGTTGGGGAAGAGAGAGGGATAGAGAGAGGGATAGAGATCTGCCTCTGAACCAAGCTTGGTTCATTATCTACCACTGCAGTTGTTGTGCAGTTCCCTCCGAGATCTGGACTTAGTCAGAAAGATTCCCCTGATGCTGTGTCCACTGGAACTTCAGGTCTCACTGCAGAGCCCGCATATGACATCTGTCATGATCCACTAGCAGAATGCCGGAGGCCAGGCTCAGGGTCATTCTCTCCAAAATCCAAGATAGAGGCTGAAACATCTGTATCATAGCCTGAATATACCGGACTCAGTGCTCGGGAGGCTAGGCCTGAAACTGCATTGTGTCCAGAACCGCCCCAATGAAAGGGAGTGTCTGAGAGGTGAGTCAGGTGTGACCAGCATGTTGATAGTGAACCCCAGCAAATGCAGGAGGTCTGCTTTAGTCTGGTGGTGGGAAACAACAGCCTGGGACGAGCCCGCCTTCAACAGCCAGTCATCAAGACAGGGAAAAATTGAAACCCCTGATCTGCGCAGATGAGCTGCGTCCACCACCATCACCTTCGTGAACACCCGAGGGGCACCGGTAAGGCCAAAGCGGAGCACAGTGAACTGAAAATGCTCATGGCATACTGTGAACCATAGGTAGTGTCTGTGGGCTGGCAGGATGGGGATGTGGAAATAGGCATCCTGCAAGTCCAATGCTACCATCCACTCTCCAGGGCCAAGGGCAGACAGAACCGGAGCCAATATTAGCATTTTGAACTTCTCCTTCTGGAGGAAGCGATTGAGGGCTCTGAGGTCTAGAATAGGACCCAGGCCTTTGCACTTCTTGGGCACCTGAAAGTAGTGAGAATAGCAACCACAACCTATTTCTGGGGCAGGGACCCTCACAATAGCTCTCTTGGCCAAGAGAGCTGAGATTTCCTGGCGGGGAAGTGCCAAATTAACCTCCGACATGAGATTAAAAGATGGTGGCATGGAGGGAGGGTTAGTCTCGAAGGGGAGGAAATAGGCCCTCCGTACTATTTGCAAAACCCACCTGTCTGACATGATGGTTTGCCTGTGGGGGAGGTGATGGCGAATCCTGCAGCCCACTGGCAGTTGAAGGCACTGAAAAGGTCTGACTAGGAAGGACTGGATGCGGATGTGGATGTGGACTGGTCCTACTGCTGGCTCCAAGACCCGTGAGGTAGCCATCAAAGGGCATGTCCAGCAAGGTCGTTTGGACATCTCCCGAAAAGGCAGAAGGGCTACTGACATGGCAATCGTTCTGCCTAGTAAGTCATGGAATCCAGTCCATATCTTATTGTGAATTTAGCTGCATCTCTCCCATCCGCCACTGCCTGGGAGAGAACAGCCCGGGGCTCCTCGGGGCGCTGAGGCAGCACCTGCGCAACAGAGTCCCAAATGGGGTGGGAGTATCAACCCAAGAGGCATGCGGTATTCACAGACTGCAGTGCCAAGCTGGAGGAAGAGAACATGTGCTTACCAAGGTGATCCATATTCTTGGATTCCCTATCTGGGAAAGCAGAAGGGAATGAGCCCTTGGGCGAAGAGGCTTGGACCACCAACCTCTCGGGGGAAGGGTGTTGGGTGAGGAAAACTGAGGTGTGCATGACCAGGGGCTGGCGGAAGGCAATTGTTCTCTACACAGGAGCCCTTGTGCTGGGCCTGGACCAGGTGCCCAGAATGAGGTCAGTGAGGGCTTTGTTGAAGGGCAGATGGGGTGCAGAGGAGGATGCCGCAGGCTGAAGCACCTCTGTCTGGAGGTTAGTCCTGACCACCACTGAAGGGAGCTCAAGGCCCAACACCTCAGAAGCCCTTCTCACCACCACAGCGTATGATGCTCCCTCCTCTGTAACCACGGTAGGGGGAGAAAGCAAGTGTCCAGACTACTGGGATCACTAAGATCCTCTCTCCAGTCCGGCTCTTCTAGCTAGTCTGCTAAAGTGTTCAGCGACCCCTCACAGTCCTTCTCAACACCTTCTGGGTAGGTACCCCCCGCCGTCAGGACAGACTTCGGTCTGGCTGTAGGTCCATCTCGGGGGTGAAGATGGGGACAGCGCCGGCCGAGGGCATCAATCTGGATCCGCAGGGGTCCTCCGAGACCAGGGCCGGCGCCACCGGCATCAAAGGCCCAGGACCCCCAACTGGCTCTGCGAAGCCCAAAGATGCACCGGCGGAGTCATGCTGCCCAAAAACATGGTAAAGGGACTTGTAAAATTTATGACGTTGGGCAGAAGACGTTCAAGCTCCCGGAAAAAGGCAGAAGTGGGGAGTTGTCCCTGAAGTAGATAATGGAGACAGAGCCTTTGAGCAACAACGCTCTGGGTCCCACGTTGTGCCAGCCGACACCGGGGAGATGGCAAAGAGCTCCAGTGCTTCTTCGCCTTCTTCTTGTGCTTCGATGTATGTGAAGACTTGAAAGATTTGGAAGACTTTGAGTGCGACATGGTGTGGGGGCTCCACGAGCGGCCTAGAGACCTTCCTCTCAAACGAGATTGGGAGCGATGCGAAGCAGACAGCTGGGTCTCCAAGAGCTTTTGGGACCACCCCAGCAAATTAATGGCCCTGCAGTCGGAGCACGACTTTGGATCGTGGTCACGCTCCAGACACCAAAGACACACAAGGTGCCGATCCGTCACAGACATCAGTTTGTGACAGGCGTCACAAAGCTTGACCCTGTCTGGCGTTGGGATATTCTCAGCGCACCAGGAGTCGAAAAACTCGAAAAAGAGGTCGACAAAATGTAAAAAAAAGTTTATTAAAAAGTGACTATGGGGTAATCTCTTACGGAATCTGCGCTAGGCTAGCGTAGAGAAAAAAAAGAGCTGATGTCAGTGCGCAGTGGCGGCGTCTAAGTAGGCACCGCGATATCATACCAGAGACTATGACGCCGACGATAGACGCAGAGTCGACTGACGCCACCTACTGATGTGCAGCTGAGAAAAAATTCTCCGGATCCAGTCTGAAGCCTGGGAGAAATTCTAAGGTAAGGAATCTATAACTAACGGTCTATTTCAGATAGAACTAATTATAGAGGTTTTGCATTGTGGTCCTATTTCATTTTTTAGGATTCTTCATAATAGGTATTTTGTTTTTATTAAAGCATCCTTCATCAAAACAGAGATCCTTTAGGGAGGACAACCTAGGTGTACAAAGAAAGTCCGAGCAGAAGATATATACAATGTACAGACGTATTTCAGCTTGCCCGTGAATTACTAAACACCAGCCTATATTTTACACTATAAGTAACCACATATTTTGTACAGCGGGTATCCATGTTTTTTGGGGAATCTACATCCTATTAATTTTAAACTTCTATGCACTGAAAAAAACCGCCCAAACTAATTAGTACAGTGAATCAGATGTGAGAAGGGATGTGTCTCAATCAATACAACACAGACAGATGAATGAAAGTGAAAATCAACTATTTAATTTTATAAATGTTTTAAACATTACAAGGAAATATATTTGTTACAAATAAATAACTTCTGCTCTAGTTAACATAGTATTAATAGTAGTTAAACAACTTTCATATCTCAAACAGATGAAATGTAAACCACTGCTGAAATGGAGTCATAAATATAACGACTAGGATATTTAAACAAATTAATACATACATAAATTGCCAGCACCGCTAGAAAGATAAGGATCTTGGTTCAGGCGTATAGATCTTTGATATATGAAATGGTCAGAGTATTTTGCCCAGCCTATAGAACAACATCAGGGGTGCTCCATGCCGCTCATTACAAACTTCTAAATTTTCCATTCTGGATACAAAAGAAAGCATCGCCGTAACATCAAAGTACATTTGCAGGTCCCAAATATTACGCTACAAGACATTGTTTATTTCCAGTGGTACTGCAATGTGAGGACGTTCCTGCAATGGCCTTATATTTTAATTTGTACAATTACTTCTATACATTTTCTATTTGGGTGATAAATACAAACATACTAAATAGGTTCAAAACATTACAAAATTTTATTTTTTAAGTTTTTCAATTCATTTAAATACTAATTTTCATCACAAAAATCACAAAGGAAAAAATTACAATTCATATCAAAACCCTGACAAAAAACAGAGGAATCATCAATATATACAACACAATTAATATATAAAAATTATAACCCCTTGGTAACAAACATATCTCTCAACATCCTCACATGCTAACAATCATACCACACTCAACCTCATATTCAAATGGAGAAGGAACTGAATAGATAATAAGCAGAATAACAATGCTAAAATATTGGCCCCCAGATGTACTATTGGGCCATCGCAGCAGGTCTACGCGCGTTTCGGCAGCACTCGGCCGCCTTCATCAGGACCTTTTCCTCGTGATACAATCAATACCAAGGGATCAATTAGCACCAACGGCAGTAGAGTCAGGGAGGACCGGCTCTCACAATATTCATAGGGCAGGATGTCCTGTTTGTCCTTGAAGTGGCTTTAATGGTAGTTGGAGACCCACTTGTTGGCAGTTGAGACAGACGGTGCGGAGACACGATGCTACAAGTATAGTTGCAAGGGACGCAGACTACGGAGCAACTTTACCCACGAGGGTGCTGTCTTCATGAATAAGTTTCTCTAATCAAATTGAAATGACGGCGAGCACATTCACGAATGTGCCTTTCTACCATATGTGTCCTTTATAATAAATTGAAATTACGGTAGGAATTTTAACTGACATCCCGCTGACCGTCTTTGTCTTAAACCACTCCATGAATTCGAAAATCTAGGAACCATCTGCCACACCGGGTCTCCAACTACCATTAAAGCCACTTCAAGGACAAACAGGACATCCTGCCCTATGAATATTGTGAGAGCCGGTCCTCCCTGACTCTACTGCCGTTGGTGCTAATTGATCCCTTGGTATTGATTGTATCACGAGGAAAAGGTCCTGATGAAGGCGGCCGAGTGCTGCCGAAACGCGCGTAGACCTGCTGCGATGGCCCAATAGTACATCTGGGGGCCAATATTTTAGCATTGTTATTCTGCTTATTATCTATTCAGTTCCTTCTCCATTTGAATATGAGGTTGAGTGTGGTATGATTGTTAGCATGTGAGGATGTTGAGAGATATGTTTGTTACCAAGGGGTTATAATTTTTATATATTAATTGTGTTGTATATATTGATGATTCCTCTGTTTTTTGTCAGGGTTTTGATATGAATTGTAATTTTTTCCTTTGTGATTTTTGTGATGAAAATTAGTATTTAAATGAATTGAAAAACTTAAAAAATAAAATTTTGTAATGTTTTGAACCTATTTAGTATGTTTGTATTTATCACCCAAATAGAAAATGTATAGAAGTAATTGTACAAATTAAAATATAAGGCCATTGCAGGAACGTCCTCACATTGCAGTGCTTATGCTCCCCTCTGTTCCTGGGCCAAATTTACCTTTTGAGGGGGTCCCTTCGTACATGTTGGTTATTTCCAGTGGTAAACATTATTTTTGCCTCCAAGACCAAAACCCCCCCAAAAAACTGACATAGGCAAGGCTGTATAATCAACAGCTGAAGTAGCAACTCAGCATCATAAATGTTTGATATCTTTTACCTCAGTCATGCTCATTTAGTGAATCTCAAAATTAAATAAACAAGCACAAACTTCTGGGTTTCCTGCCCGTAGATCACAAAACCTTGAATTACTGTGCGAGCTTATCAGATCGCCTTTTTGCTATGCACTAGAAATCTTGAGGTTTGAGTACTCACCAAACCCACACCAGAATATCAGTAGGTTAAATGAACAGGCAAGCCAGGGATCACTGCAACATCAATGCACTGGGCATTACATGATTGGCCAAACAGTTTTTAATGATCTGGAAACCAACAAGCAGGAAAACTATGTGATCTGGAACAAGTCCATTTTCAAGTTTTACATTTTGGAATGTGGTGTGGGGAAAACATTTACACACTGTTGTTACTATTAGTCTCTATATCTTCACCTTTTTCCCCAAAGTCAACGGCTGTACATCCGCAGTCTACGAGGCCCTGGAACAGAGTGGACCACATGCCGTACAACTTTCACAACAGTAGGGAGAATTAACAACTAAGAACTTGTGCAATGGTGATATGGGCTGTTTCAATGGTGGTGATCAGCATTCATTGCTTGCCTATCTCTCGAGCCCTAGACGTTGCAGCCTCCACCGCATTCATGACTGTCGCTCTCAGGCCCCCCTTCTCCAGTTCATGGAGGGCATGGATGGTGGTCCCACCAGGGGTGCACACATCATTTCGCAATTTAGCAGGATGCTCTCCAGTTTCCAGGATCATTTTAGCTGCACCCTGAAGGAAACAATAGATTTGAATTCATTTGTTTGAGAAGAAGGACAAAGGACAAACAGTAAAATGTGTTCCAGCAGCTCATTGTCTGCAAGTTTTCTTCACCATCCCGCTTCATCATTACATATTCTACACCTCGAACCACTTGTTGAAAATTTGAGGGAATACTGCCATCCGCCAAGTACCTGGTATTACAGAATCTTCATATTCTTTTGGCCTTGGCACAGCCTTTGTGCATAAGTGGACCCTGACAACCACAGACTTGCCTACTGTTTAGCGAACCGTGTAAAATTCTTTGTGGATCTCACTACAGTGTTGTAGAATACATGAGAAAAACAACTGTAAAAAAGCTTCTCAAATTAGGTGGCTTCAAAATACTATGCAAATAGGAATAAAGTCTAAAGGGACATCAAATATGCACGCAGTAGGCTGTTGTTCCTAATACTTTGGGTTTCAGCTCTCTTTTTCTCAGCAACTCTGTCCATTATTCCACACCCACTTCTGGTTTAGCCACTCTGGAATCTCTGTGTTAAGAGTCAGTGGCTTTTGGGGATCTTATTGTTCCTGATTAATCAAAGCCTGTCACAATATTACATATTATCACATAGCACAACACTATGTTTAGCTTGGCTGCACAGCTGTCTGCAGACCTATTGAAACCATTTCTTTAAAATACAGAAAGAGTGGACTTTGGTGTCACAAATGCAAAACGTGTGCCTTCCTCTCCTTCAATTTTCGGGAAGAAGATTGATGCCTTACATCGCCAGTTTCCACGCTCCTGGGACTGAACTTTTGTTGCTCCCTCCAGCTACTGTGCTGGCCGAGTAGTGATGAACCCCCAGATTGGAAGCGGTGACTGCTGCGATTAGCTTGATCCAGTGGCATCATCTACGAGCCACCAATCAGTTGGACTGGTTTCAGTGTCACTTGTGGGTGCGAGCGTCATACTCTTTCTGATCATTCGTAACCTAGAAAACTGGGGCCATGCAGCTATGCGGGAGGGAGTCCGCCATTTTGTGCTTTTCCGACCCTCCCTCCTCTGCCTCGCGACTGACTCCTATCCTTACAGGAAATCCGATTTTCAGCGAGGGAGACACCCAAAACATTGTCGCCCAACACTGGAGCAGCAGAACCCGAGGTGAGCCTCCGAGGCGAGTGGATCTTTCCCGGCCCACTTTGTGCTGTCCACGAGCGGCAGTCCAGTGGGGCTTACTGTGCAAAGCTGGCGGTGCTTGCGTCCCAAAAGCAGGGGCTGCATGAACATCTATTCGCATGTACCTCAGACCAGTGTGTTAGCCTGGTCCCACTGCACCTCTCTTCCCTCACAGCCGAACAGGCATAGCTGGGTCCTCACAGTACCTTTGCCCGTCCCCTGTGCGAAGGGGGTGGATGCTCACTCACTCTGGGTCAGCGTTGCGAGATAGGAGTCTGCTATGACACAAGGCTGTTGCCTCTCTCATCACAGTTTGTTATTTCCCTTGTGGAGCCGGTCTTTTGTGCCAAAGGCTCTCTGTGTACTTTCACTTCCCCGTTCATCTTCATTTATAGCGGCTAGTGTTTACTGCTCTCTTTCCGGATGCTGATACCTCATTTCTTTCCACCTCGGTCACCTGCAATCTGGGGCAGATCGGTGGCAGTAAGGAAACCTCCATTTTGGATTGAGTGAGGGGGATCAATCACCCCGCTCCCAACATTTTGTCTTGGCTGCTGCCCCCTCAGCCCCACCACAATAAATGTACCACATGCTACCCACACTCAGCTAGGTAACCAGGCCATACAACATATCATGTGCTGATCACAGAATTATCCCTATCAGTAATTGGTGCACTAGCCTATTGATGGCTAATAAGCTTGAATCAGTTGGTGCAAGTCATTTTGACTATTTCTTTGACTTCATGTTGTTTCACCTGGACTATTAATATATAGAGGTCCTATCCCCCTCGACTGTAGCTACTTTGAAACAGTTGCAAGGATCTGTTCTATGAGAGCCAGGGTGGACTCATCCTGGCTGACTTAGTTTTGATGCCACTTTATGGTTGAATTTTGCAATAGGGACACTTATAATCTTGAGCTTTTCGTAGTGTCCTTCTATGATATGTACTGAACATTTAATTCTGAGATGTACAACAAACATATTGCTTGGCCTTACAATAACCTAGTCAAGGAGCGATCTATATGGTATTGCCTTTGATGTGTTTACCTCTCGCCCGTTAATGAACCTCTGGATAGTGCCGATCTCCCAACCCAACTCGCCTGGATCTGCCTTAAAACACTGGATCTTGGTACAAGCTCTCGTGCCTGTCTCCCTGGCATCTGGCCCCTTGATTGACCGGGTCCTGCTTGACCCTGCACGCACCCACCTCCCCTCCCGCCAGGCCTGTGTGACTCTCACCCCCAGTATTTGTTGCTGTCCTGCCGTGTTGACTAACTCACCTGCTATTTGCACTGTACTTACATTGGATGTTATAACCAAGTTCAAGGATTTATATAGCGCACTACTCACCCAGAGGGTCTCAAGGCGCTTGGGGATGGGTTCATTATTTATCGAATAGCCAGGTTTTAAGTTCTTTTCTGAAGGAGATGTGGTTCTGTGTAAGGCGGAGGTGGGTGGGGAGTGAGTTCCAGGTCTTGGCCGCCAAGTAGGAGAAGGATCTGCCTCCCATGGTGGATCTTTGGATACGCGGAACTGCGGCGAGGCCTTGATTGGAGGATCTTAGTTGGCGGGTGGGTGTGTAGAAGGATAGTCGAGAGTTGAGGCATTCGGGCCCTAGTTTGTAGAGGGCCTTGTGTGCGTGGGTGAGGAGACGGAATGTTATTCTCTTGTTGACGGGGAGCCAGTGGAGGTCTTTCAGGTGGTCGGTAATGTGATTTTGGCGAGGGATGTCCAAGATGAGTCTCGCTGATGCGTTTTGGATGCGTTGGAGTTTTTTCTGTAATTTGGCTATAATTCCGGCGTAGAGGGTGTTTCCGTAGTCCAGTCGACTCGTGACTAGCGCGTGGGTGAAAGTCTTTCTTGTCTCGGAGGGGATCCAATGGAAGATTTTTTTGAGCATACGAAGTACGTTGAAGCAGGAGGATGAGACGGCGTTGACTTGTCTGGTCATCGAGAGTGAGGAATCTAGGATGAAGCCCAGGTTGCGTGCGTGATCTGTGGGTATGGGTGCTGTGCCCAGAGCTGAAGGCCACCATGAGTCGTCCCAGGCAGAGGGGGATGATCCTAGGATGAGCACCTCCGTTTTGTCTGAGTTAAGTTTTAGGCAGCTGTTTTTCATCCATTCGGCTACTTCTTTCATGCCTTCGTGGAGGTTGGTTTTGGCGGAGTTAGGGTCTTTGGTGAGGGAAAGGATCAGCTGGGTGTCGTCAGCGTAGGAGATGATGTTAAGGTTGTGATGACACGCGGAGGATGCGAGTGGACTCATGTAAACGTTGAAGAGGGTGGGACTGAGTGATGATCCTTGTGGTACACCGCAAATGACTTCGGTAGCCTCTGATTTGAATGGCGGAAGTCTTACTCTCTGGGTTCTTCCGGCGAGGAACGAGATGATCCAGTCCAGTGCTTTTCCTTGTATTCCGATGTTGTTGAGGCGTTGTATGAGGGTGCTATGACAGACTGTGTCGAAGGCGGCGGAGAGGTCGAGTAGAATGAGGGCTACTGTTTCTCCGTTGTCCAGTAGTGTTCGGATATCGTCTGTGGCTGCGATGAGGGCGGTTTCGGTGCTGTGTTGGGCTCGAAAGCCGTTCTGTGAGGGATCGAGGGAGTTGTTGGATTCGAGGAAGGCGGCGAGTTGGCTATTGACGGCTTTCTCGATGACTTTTGCCGGGAAAGGGAGGAGGGATATTGGGCGGTAGTTTTTGAGTTCAGAGGGGTCTGCTGTGAGTTTCTTCAGGAGGGCGCTGACTTCGGCATGTTTCCAGCTTTCTGGGAAGGTAGCAGAGTTGAAGGAGCAGTTGATAACATCACGGAGATGGGGTGCGATGATGGAGTCTGCTTTGTTGAAGATGTAGTGGGGACATGGGTCGGTTGGCGAGCCAGAGTGGATGGAATTCATTAGGCGGATGGTGTTTTCGGTGGTGATTGGGTTCCAGGCGCTGAGAGTGTTAGAGGGCGGTTTAGGTTCTGAGGGGGGTGGGGAGGATTGTTCGTTGGAACGGTTTTCGAAGCGGTTATGAATGTCGGCAATTTTGTTGTAGAAGAAGGAGGATAACGAATCGCAGAGGTCTTGGGAGGGAGTGATGTTGTTTGAGGCTGCGGTGGGGTTGGTAAATTCTTTGACGATGTTGAAAAGTTCATTGCTGTTATGGGCATTGTTGTCGAGTCGATTCTTGAGTGCTGATTTCTTGGTGGATCGAATCAGCTGGTGGTGTTTGCGGGTGGCTATCTTGAAGGTGGTCATGTTGTCGGCGGTTGGGTTTTTTCTCCATGTTTTCTCGATAGTACGGCATAGTTTCTTGGATTTCTTAAGGTCATCGTTGAACCAGGGGGCCTTTTTGCGGTCTTGTTTGGTGTGATTGTTTTTCAAGGGTGCTAATTCGTCAGCGCTGTGAGTGATCCATTGTTTGAATTTGATGGCAGCTTGGTTTGGGTCCGATGAGAGGGCTGGTGGTTTTTGGTTGAGCGATGTGAGGAGTTGGTCGGTGGTGATTTTATTCCATTTTCTTCGGGGGCGAAGGCATGAGGACTAATGAAGTCAGTGATGTCCTCGATGAATTGTTTACGTGTTCCTGGAGGCCTGTAGAGGAGGGTGCTTTTGAGTGTGGTTCTGGGGTCCGTGTGGATCTGGAAGTGGAGGTGTTCGGCGGTGGTAAGGTTATTGTCAGAGCTGGTCGTGATTTTGATGATGTTCTTATGGACGATGGCGATGCCTCCTCCAGTTTGAATGGAGCGGTCTTTTCGGATGATCTTGTAATTGTCCGGGATGGCTATGGCGATGTCGGGTGTTGATGATGCATTCATCCATGTTTCAGTGAGGAAGGCGACGTCTGGTGATATGGTGTCGAGTAGATCCCAGAGTTCGGTGGCGTGTCTGTGGACCGAGCGGGTATTCAGCAGGATGCACTTCAGGTGGTTAGAGTCGGAGCTGTGTTTGGGGTTAGTGGATGTGGTAAGGGTCTTGACGCTGGTATATTTGCAGGAGTGGCAGGTGAAGGGCCCGTGTGTACGTCCCGGGGCAGCTTCGTAGCATTGGGGTGTGCGTCCGGGGTTAAGGGCTAGGAGGGTGGCTGCGTCATACTTAATGCGGCCGGAGTGCGGTTTGCGGGGGCTAGGGGCTATGGCGCTGGGCGCGGTCGGGCGTAGACGGGCTTACCTTTGGCGCGCAATGGGCGCGTTCGCTGCGCGTGAACGCTGCGCGTAAAGGCATCTGTCATATGTGGATAGTGGAGTGGGGAGGGGCGAGGGAGGAGCAGCAGGGAGGCGGGATGGAGAGTCGGGGAGGGAAGGCAGGACAACAACAACAATCTTCGCAAAATGACAGTAAGCCAACAGCGATCCGGGTTGGGGGCACAGAGTGAGAAGGAACGCGGTAAAGATGAAGATACAATCAGGCACAATGAATATCAGGCACAGTTCAATTAATGCAGGCAGCAGCAATAGAGGAGTGTTGCAGCGCGTTACGGGACACTAGCGCTATGCAAATTAGATTAAAGCGCACGAGGGTGAATCATAAATAAATATAGATAAATATATATATTATGCTTCTTAGCTGCGGTGGTCTACAGGTAACGATACCCGTCTGGCGTGTAGTTAGGGAGTAGCGTGGAGAGGAGCGACCGCTTCTGAGAGTTCAGGACGGTCACAGAGAGCTATCGGGAGAGTGGAGCCTGACGATCTGTGGGAGGGAGGAGCAGCAGGGAGGCGGGAGGCGGGGTGGAGAGTCGGGGAGGGAAGGCAGGACAACAACAACAATCTGCGCAAAATGGCATTAAGCCAACAGCGATCCGGGTTGGGGGCAGAGAGTGAGAAGGAACGCGGTAAAGATAAAGATACAATCAGGCACAATGAATATCAGGCACAGTTCAATTAATGCAGGCAGCAGCAATAGAGGAGCGTTGCAGCGCGTTATGGGACACTAGCGCTATGCAAATTAGATTAAAGCGCACAAGGGTGAATTATAAATAAATATAGATAAATAGGTAAATATATATATTATGCTTCTTAGCTGCGGTGGTCTACAGGTAACGATACCCGTCTGGCGTGTAGTTGACCTGGTATGACCAGGTTCTACTTGACCCTGCCATGGCTGTGCGACTCACCCCCAGTATTTGCAGCTGTTGTGCTGTGCTGATTGCCTCACCCGCTATTTGCACTGTACTTGCACTGTATGTCATATACCACATATTGTAGATGCCGTCCACTCAGCTACCCGACCTATGCAGCTAAACGGCCACTTGATATTGGTCTGATGCTCTGCGACACCCATTGGTTCTAGATCAGAAAGTGACCTCAATGTGTTATCGAATGTCCTGCGAATATGACACTGGAAATAACTCTCCAGAACTAAAAACGCCATGAGATATCTCAAACATATAATCCTCAACCTTAATAAAGAAACGTATTACTGACCCCTACTTCTGCCACAAAAAGAGTACTCTACTGAATGACCTCATCTTCTCTACCTATAGATGTGCTAAAAGGAGGAAAGTCCATTCTTCCCCACTCAACACCACCATCCAAAAAAAATACCACACGGAAATAAATTTACTATTGCGCCCTCCACGATAAACAATGCGGATGCCACCATCTCCATCTACAACAACGACACCATGCTAATTGAATCTTCAGATCGCAATCTTGAACTTTTTGATCTCTTTTCCTACCTCAAAGACAAACTAGACTTGACCATCCCCCGCCTACTCCCTTGTATCTCCTCTGTGTCCCCTCCCCTTCCGCAAACCCCGGTCTCCCCACCCCAATTCCCGCTCCCCCCACCCATCTCCCTTGGCGATCACCCTCCCTTATTACGGCACTACTGCAGTCCAACATCTGCCCTCCCGCAGCAATAATGCTAGCACTCCCTCACGCCAACACCACTCAGACATCCCCATCTCACATTCTTCTATAGACCCAGACATTAACACTCCCATCAACAAGATCAATACATCCACCGCCTCCTCTCAACCAACCATTACCAAGTCTTCGATTATGAACTCTACAGATGCTGGCTCCACAAACTTCCCCGATTTGTCTAGTTCTATACACTACAGAGCTTACATTTGCCAGGATCTTCTTAGGAGACGGTTCTCTGACTCTATTCTTGACACTATAATTTCTGAACTGCAATTGATTATGGCTGACATCCACAAACTAGTTCATATCACCTCCAACCTTGAACACAAGTGGTCCTCACACACAACTCACCCCCAGATTAACAACACTAATTCCCAATTGCCACTTTGCCTCTATCTCTTCCTACTCATAGTCCATCCATCCTTATATGAAATCCACACCGAACCATAACCACTCAGTCAGACCTAATAGGCTACTCAGACAGTTATCAGATCAAGAAATACTTTCCCTGGAGGCGCTAGGGGGCGCACAGCGGAATGGCTGGGTAAGACCACAGCTCCGCCGGACGGCTGCACTCGCGGCGCCCTGAGGCCGTTCTAATGCCCACAAACGCCATATAAAAACGGAACACTGGGTGTATGAAGGCGGCGTGCGCACGGTGTGCTGAAGATTGAGGCCCGATAACCGGCGATTTCAGATATAAATTGCAGATACCAGCTCCGGGAGTCGGGAGCGGACAAGATGGCGGTCATCCTTCTCCCCTTCTCGTCCGTATAGATAGCGGAGGTCCGGACACCACGGCTGACCCGGGGGAAGCGGATAAGGCTCCCAGGTATGTCTGCCCAGCGGCATGTGTGCAGTTACCCTGGTGGAATGAAAGGAGTGTGTTACGGAGGAAACGCATTGCTGAGACCCACTTCAGACTGACGTGGGCAAAATGGCGGAGCGCGGAGTGAAGGCTTCGGAGATAGTTAGGCGCGGATGAAACGTGTTCCTAGCCCAGACGCTTTCCGTCCACGGTCTGCATGCTCCTGAGGTGTTGGAGTTCGCTGACACAATGAAGGGGTGTATTTGACAACGCAGGCGGCCCACAACAGTGCATAAGCCTGATGTCACAGCGGGGCCCCAGCCGACCACACGATCCTCCGGAGAGCAGCGCTACTTGCCCGCATTGAGGTGGCTGCAAACAACACACTTAGAGCGCTGGCCTTACAACTTAAATAGCGAAGGGACACGGAGGTTTTGGTGAAGAAGGGAGGTGCTGGCTCACGTCTGGAGTCCCCCGGTGAGGTGCGCCCCCAGAACCCAGCAGGAGCGCAATACAGGGCACCAAAACGGCGACAGTCACCAGAAGAACGAGATCCACGCCACGGATCAGGGCTCTGACCACACGGCCTCCAACTACCATGGTAAGGCCAGAGAAACAACAGCAAAAGATATCTTTTGAGGCGAAAAAGACGCCAAAAACTGCAGACACAGGGTCTCCTGCAATGAGCGGAACACCAAACATATCAACGGAAAATTGGACAATTTGACGTGCAGGATGGATGGTATGGCGGTCAATTTGTGAAGCAGATCATCACACAGAAAAAAGCAAGTGCACGAGATGGTCAGCAGATAGACTCGGATTGAGCAAGAGGGGAATACGTTTGAGCGAGACTGTATGTGAGTATATAACACTTTGCAGCCACGTGGTCTCTTCCGCTCCCCGGCGACAGCATGGTCCATGCCTGGCGACTCTGAGTGCCCAAGACAGACTGCGGGATTTGCACTAACTTTGGTTAAAGGGTCTCTTGGCACGTTGGGCATTGATTAAGGATTGACTAATGCGGGGGTTGGAACATAACGGGAGTAAGAACCCCAAGCTGCGTATTACAGGGGGTCTGGTTTGGCTGAGCGCTGGCGCGTGACTCAGGCGCCGAATGGTGGGCACTGTGCTTAGCACATTGAACTGCTTGTTCTTTCTGTGTACTGGGATAACATTTCCGGCGCCTACTTAGAAACTGTTTAGATGTATGTGCTCCATTGCCAGGAACAGACCCCATTATGGCTGACATGGGTGGCAAATTACTATGCTGAACGACAAACAGTTGTGGCAGGAGGATCGCCGCGGGGATGCCAGTGAACAATGTACACTCCCCGCCCACAATAACCACCCTTGTGCTTTGCTGCCTACACAAAATATTGTTATTTGTTTTGTTGAAGAAGCTGGGGTCATGGATCAATCTGCTGAATGGAGGCACATGTTGGTTATTAATTGAAATGGAACACGATAGTCCCACGAGTTCCATAGACATACATCCGATGCAGATTGTCAAACGCACCAACGAGATCCACGCCACGGATCAGGGCTCTGACCACACCGCCTCCAACTACCATGGTAAGGCCAGAGAAACAACAGCAAAAGATATCTTTTGAGGCGAAAAAGACGCCAAAAACAATCCTCAAAGTTCCTACCTCGCATACGCCCATGACCACTCTCAAAACTCCTTCAATTGCGTGTTACTCAATTGCCTTTCAGCTGTGAAACACGCGGCGGACACAGCCGATTTCATTCTTAACAATGACTTGGACATCCTTGTGCTCACTGAAACTTGGTTGAATGAATCTTCAGCCACAATCCTTGACATAATAGCCCAACCACATTCCCCTCCCCAAGTCATGACATCATCAGACTAGACCCTTTAGGCAATTTTGGGGTGACTTAGCCTGTATATACAGATCCATACTTTCTCTGAAACAATCAAAGGATCTCTCACTGCCTTCCTGCGAATAGCTATGGATCGACATCACCACCGATGACAACTTAAGATGTTCTCTTCCCACGTTCTACCACCTGCCAAGAGATAACCACAGGTTCATCCAACAGATCATGGAGATTATCTGTGATGAACACAACAACCAGATTTTTCTTGGTGACTTGAACTTTCATTGGAACAATTCCAGTGACCCTCTTGTGAACAGTTTCAAAACCTTTCTCCAAGACTTTAACCTTATCTAAGCGTGCAACAGCGCAACCCATAACTAAGGGGCCACCCAAGATTTAATCATTGTTAAAGAGAATAAAGAAATTGAATCCATCCTACCTTGCAACTAGACTGACCACCACTGCATCACCTTCCACATCTCAGAAAGGGCAATTATTTCTAGGGGGGACTTATGAAAGCCAAACACTGGGTCTGAGATACCTGCAACATTAACCCACTCACTATGTTGGCTCTTAGTAATGGAATCCTGTCCCACCCTTCTCTATGGATAACCTTCTTGACCAAACAGAGTACCACATCATGGACACACTTGCACCTAAACAACTAAAAAGAATCCTGACCAAGTGAACTAACCCCCAGTTTCAATTGTAACCTTAACGAGGAAGGCGTCACCTCAGAATCACAAAAAGAGTATGGAGACATTCCCCATCTTGTCCAATGTCAAACGCCTATGGCAAAGAAGGACTAGACATAGCAACTAATCAACCCAAAAAACTGTTACAAATTATCAAAAACTAGACGACCTGCAGAAACTATTACCCTTCCTCAGACAACAAAACACTACCTAACTGCAAGACCTTCACCACCTTCTTTGCTGAGAAAACCATGCTAATCACCAACGATGTCCAAAACACTATGCAACTCCTACCACCCTAATCCCCCTACATTCTACCCCATATGATCAGGAGGGATGCCCGAGAAACACCCTTGCTCACCTAAAAATAACGCCGACGGGTCTAGCTTCAAAATATTTGAAAAAAATGACATCCTAAACATTTTGACCTCATAAATACTCAAATGACCCCCCTTCCCACACTCTCCCCTCCAAATTCCTCAATAAGTCCATCTACATCCTACTCCCATTGTAGGCTAGGATAATCATTGTGTCACTCACTCAAGGCACCTTACCCGACCGCCTCAAAAGTGGGCAGGTTATTCCTACACGAAAGAAACACCCAACTCCAACCAGTCTGATCCCATAAATTACTGCCCTATTTTCAACATCCCAACCTTAGCCAAACTCTTCGAAAGATGTGTACACTTACAGCTTCACAATCACATTGAACATTTCCAACTCCTCGACTGATGTCCATCAGGCTTCCAATTGGGTCATAGCACCAAAACTGCTCTGGTCCACATTGTCGACAATGCCCTTTGCTCACCAGACCAGAAGGAATCTTGCCTACTTATCCTTTTTGACCTGTCGCCTCATTTGACACTGATACCCACACATCATGATACCCTAATGAATCTTCTGGAACACAGGATGGGTATCTCCGACACCGTACTAAAATGGTTCTCCTCTTTCCTCCACAACAGATCTCAGCGCATCCCAATCAACTATGCTCTCTCCGATCAGTCGCCAGTGTTGTTGTGCGTACTCAAAGAATTTACTCTCTCCTTGACATTGTTTAACTTAGAAATGGAGCTCCTAACTGAAACCCTCAAAGTGGCCCACATCTCCTACCACATGTACGCGGACTATACTCAACTCTATCTGAAAATCACCTCTCCTAAGGACATCAATATCCTCAAAAACACCCCGGCACAAACGCAACACTGGCTGACCCATAACCACCTCAAACTCAATGCCCTCAAAACAGAATTTCCACTGATCTCACCACCCACCATCAAATCCAATATCAAAGGCAGGCGCCCTCATCTTACTGGCTTGAATTATACCCCACAAATCGTTGATTCTGCAAAATACCTAGGTATAACCCTAGACAAAAACACATTGGTGCTACCACCAGAGAAGCAAATCATTAATTATACATCCTAAGGAAACTACAACATTTCCTCCCCTTGGCAGACCTCAAAACAGCAGTTCAAGCTCTTGTATTATCAAAATTAGACTGCAGTAGTGCTACCCTTGTGGTCCTTCAGAAAATCTCACTTGCACCTCTAAAGGCTACCCTAAATACAGCTGCTAGGCTCATCACTGGATCTTTAAAATCGTGATCACATCGCTCCCGACCAGTAATCACTGAAATGGCCACCCTACGAGGCCAGGATCCACCTCAAAATTGCATGCATGACCCATAAACCATGGCACCACAATACTCCCTCCTACCTGACCCAGAAATGTACCTTATCGGGTGGAAACAGACCCTCTAGAAATACTAGATCCTTACTAACGTCACATAAATTCAATAAAAAGTCAACCTTTCCAGGATAGCCCCCACAATCTGGAACTCTCTTCCTCACCAGATCAGATGCAACCCATCCACCTCCGTCTTCAAAAAAGAAGTAAAAACTCTACTTTCCAACAAATTCCTCTCATAAAGAGGCTCTTACCTCCCTATCCTCCTCATGATCTACTATTCTCTGCCACTCTTATTTTTATTCGTAAATAATGTGCTATTGTTCTTTGTAATCTATGTCTGTACATTATCACTGTCTGTTTCATATTTTCCCTTTTTCCCACTGGTAAAGTGCTCTGTCGCCCGTAAGAGTCTTGTTTGCACTATATAACACTCTAAATAAATATTTCGGTCATACATCATGCTATTGGCTGTTTGGGGCCTCATTCCACATCCTTTGGAGAGCCTCAATTACAAAGCACAACCAAATGTTTTACATCTCAGATGTACACAGAATCATCACAGATTAAATTCTTTAACATCCATGCAATGTTTTCTGTTCTTCACTGCCACAGGCTTTTTCAATGCAATGGTTAGGACTCCCATTTTTTTTGCTCAAGCATTACATATAGCTTAAAAATAAGCTTTGGCAGAACGGACAGGTCTTGCTTTAATTTGGGAAAACAGGCACACACAAGAGCTGAATGCGTACTTTTGTAGATGACAGCCCTACTTACTCACTTTGCTAATGCATGTTTCATATGTGATATCATCAGTTCAGGTATAAATTACAAGCCACCAACGTACCAGCAGTGTCTGAGCAGCAATTCTATTTGCCAAGTCACTGGGCATCCCCATTTTGATAGCTCCGTCCACAAGTGCTTCAGCAAATGTGTAAACCTGAAGGGGGTGGAAGGAGAAAGAAAACGTTTGCACATCGGTACATTCCAATTTTTGCAGTAAATATGTTGAAATGTAAGAATTGCAGAATATTTTATAAGCACGTGAACAGGACGACTGAGGGAGCGACTGATGGGACCGTCACTTTCAGGACTTTTTATTTTGTGAGTAAAGTATTGTTCTTACATCTCAGTGAATGAGTGAATCGTGGCTCGTTGCCACTGGTGAATGCGCTTTAGGATTTTTTTATTTCTCTGTGCGGTCACTGCAAAACGGTCAGGTTTTTTGTACTCCACTCTTGGCCATTCTAAAGGTTCTCCAAGTTCTACACTTGGTGAGGATCACAAGAGGAGGAGGATCGCTCATCAATTGCGCTGTTCTGAAGGGCAGACTCATTGTAGAGGCCTCAACATGTTCCTTCATCACTAATGATTTACTCATTCCTTTTGCAGGCCTGGGCTCCCAAGAGAAGACAACTGGTGCCGGTTCTTCTCCAGAGCACCTAGAAGTAAACATTCCACAATTTCTTTTTACACAAAATTATGGTTCGAATAGACTTCTTCGAAGCTATGCTTGCCACGAGAAAGGTTACTCGATGGCTATAGGGAGACCATATTCAAACTGGGAGGTGGGGAGTCAAGACCATCGATTTTAAAAGAGTTTCTCGTTAAAGAGAATGTTAGGGACTGATGTACATTAGCAAGTTGCCATAAGTAATAACTTTGGGTTAAGTTTGCTTTTTTCTTCCCCTGTATACTAGCCAAATAATAGTCTGGCGTGCTGTTTTATTTCCTACTTAATTTGAGTATTCTGTATGTAGACATTCGGACCACCAGTGTTGGATACAGGTTCTCCAGCTTTGGGTAGCGTAGCTGTCCTTAAATATGGATTTAGAAGTGTTGTTTTGAGGGCCATCTTTGCACTGCTGCCTGTAGTCCCAATTTTGTGTGTGTTGAGTACACCCGCCTCCAGCTCTTCCCAAACATTATTCCCTCTGCAATGGAGCTCCATTCCTCCCAACTCACGTAGCATGGCGCAAGAAGAGGCAGTTTTAGCTTTCAGAAGGATATATGTCCTTAGGGAATGGGAGAATACGCAAAACAAGGGAAGTGGTTAGCATTGGAGAGACCAATATAGGACATCAGTAATGGGAGGGATTTCAGGAGCGGCAAGGTGGGTACAACAATCAGAGGCTGGTGTTCAGCAGAAATAAAAGAATCACATGGAGGGGATTGATGAGGAAAAGGCGACATGGAGCAGAATGATAGTTATACAACGAAGTGTCAGGTTCAAGCAGTTGCTTATTTGATTAATATATATTTATTGTTTAAAAAGACTAATAAAGAGAATATAAAAAGTTGCGTAATGTTTAGTTTCACTATTGTCATATCTCAGCAACAAAGTAGAGACAATATGCATCGGCCATAAGGATATCTCTTTTTGTAAAGCATCATTGCAGAAGATACAGACAAATGGGACTCCAACAGGAGTACAGTTTTTTTTTCACCGGGTGGCAACAAACATTTGAAATTCCCCATCTGATACACTAGAAATCTGCAGACACCAATCCCATGTCTGTTCTATTGTGGGAATGAAGCCTTGTTGAGTATGGCTGCAGACAGGACATACCCTATTTGGCAATACTTACATAGGCCACACCGCTGCCACTCAGCCCCGTGTGGATATCAATGTAGGACTCTGGAACCTCCTCACACAAACTGCACGATGACATTACAGTCTTCAAAAGAGCCGCCTGCTGGTCTCCGGCACAGCCGCCCCGGCAGAACACGGCAGCACCGGCCTGCACAACACAGGGTAGGTTAGGTAGAGCTCGCAGCACACTGGTCCCTGGAGGAAGAAGCTGAGAAGAGCAGAGCGCATAAGTGGCTTGCATTTCAGTCGACATTCGAACATACTGTTGCTGGGTGTCATGGCAGCAGAATTAGTGGTCGCACTAGAACCACAAAAATGCTGCATTTAGCCAAAATTCTTACAGCAAGTTCAGGAATAAGAATGATACCAATTGAAATCAAACCATGTCTTAGTGCAAGTTTGACACCTTTTGGCTTCAGTGCATAATAATGCATATCTTGCTAATGAACAAGCGGATAATACACATTTAGGAACAGGAATGTGTGAGTGCATTTATAAGCTAAAGTACTAAAGTCATAATGAAACCAGCTGAATACAACATCAGATTTTTGCTATGTGTATGAGTTCCAAAAACATGCCACTAAAACACACCTCTATTAATGTGACATGTTCACTTTGCATCTGAATTCAGGAGGGACTTCCAATTCCCACTGAAATAACTCCTAGCCGGATCATGATGCTCTTAAGCCACGGAACCCAGCCTCCGGACACCAGCACTATTAACAGACAACTTATTGTCCTAAGCGCTCTCAAAACCTGGCTCTTTTCTTTAGTACCAGCATCATTTTTCTAAGGGTACATGCATTCATGCTACCTTTCTCTTTTCTATGTATTTCCTGAGATCACAAACACCTCATGTGTGATATGCACTGACTTATCATACATAATACATCTTGATGAACTAAAATAAATAAAATAAACATTCACACACACAAGTGATCTGATGTATTTACCAATGCAGGTTGAACATTCCTCTCTTGCAAACCACTCAATGAATAGCTTTTTCAATGGCGTAACTCTGTAACTTTGACAGGCACACCACTATCACCGTGCAATCACCAGAGCTCAAATACCCAAAGGGTCATGAGTTCTAATACCCAGTTGCACTGTTTGAGGCTCCGATCCATCTGACACAATCACACTGCAGCGACGCCATAATCTACACCGTGTGCACCCCTTCTTCCCTGCATGCCATCTTGATGTTACTGCATTCACCACTGCAGAAGCAAAGCCCAACCCAGTGGCACCTTCCTGCTTTCCTCTATGGCCTTGCACTGCTCCCCTACATTCAGCCATGCACGCCCCTCCAGGATCCAACACTTCTCTGGTTACAGGAAGCTGAAATGTGGATACAAACTGTAAGCTGCTCTCAACTCCAGGCCAAAAGTGAACGGAAACTGCCTTCAACCCCGAGACAAGGGTTAACACAATCCTTCACCAACCCCAAGCTAAAGTGTAACCTGTACATCATCCAGCCCTTTAGTAAGTAGTAATACAAGCTGGATCTAAGCCCTGAGGCCCAAGCTAATGTGATGTAGATGCTGGTGTAGAGTACAAGCACAATACAAACCGAATAAGTAGGATTTTGGGGTAAATTGAGCATGTGGATTCATGTGTTGAAGTGCAAACCCCTGGAATCCCAGAGTACTTCAAGCTGGAGTGGAGGGTAAGAGAGGAGTACAGGCTGCATTCTCGCACAGCTCGACTACACAGCAGGTTGTAACACTCTTGCTACTTTGCACAAATGTCAATGATTTATTTTTGCAGTAACATATAGAGCGTAATAAGCTAGAAACTGGAAAGCTTTATGATCACAGGGAAGGGGATCTTCCATGAGCCACACTGAAGGTGATCTTTGTCTGCTGTTGCTAAGCTCTTCGGTTCTGGTTCAACGTGGTTCCAGCATGGAAGCAGTAACAATGCAGGAATTTGGAGTTGGCTAAAACACATCCGTGCTATTCTCCCTCCATTTGTAATCAGACTGTTATGAACGAAACGTAGTGCAGTGAGAAGGGCCCTCACTGCTTTCCCCCTTGCAATTCTGATCAATGATTGGTCCACTTTAGCTGGTCCAGACTAGCGGCTTTTCAGTTGCTCATGAGAAGTTCAAACTGAGTCTGTTGCTTTATTTATATTGTAAACCATCAACTGGGATGCTGGCGTTGAGTTTTGGCAGTACACTGCACAGTTTTAGTCACTTCTGCGTGCCATTGAGACTAAGTGCTTAATTTGAGCCGGTGGGTTCCGGGCTCAGCATCGCCACTTAATTGTCAGCAATGACACTTATGAGAGCTGCCACATGGTGGCACTGTTTGTGTAATTCAGAAATGAACAGAACAAAAATTGTTTATTATTCAGTATACATTAAAAACAACAAAGAACCGCCACCCAAGTCATTCTTTTAGCTTATGGGGCCTCAAACAGTCTATTATGTCACCATTGTAGCAGAGTGATTGGTAGTAGTGTTGGTACTGTCATTGGCAGCACTGGCAGTGGCAATGGGTGGTGCAAGGTTTGATGGCCTCCTTTACAAATTAGGCGCTGAAACGCTACCTGCTCTATTTCAGATGCTGTCAAAACTCTTCCTCCTAGTTGCCACTTTAGTTGTATGTTTAATTTATGGATACAGATCAGAGATCTTAAAACTGTTGGGCACATCCCCCTGGGGATGCAATTACATGTAAATGAGGATAGCCTGGAAGTGCGAAATGCGTGTTTCTGGGCTTTCTTCATTTATATGTAGCCGTTAAAGCCCATACAAAAGAGTGAGGACAGTACTATAGAGTGGTAAGGTGCAAAGTCAGTAAATGTGAAGACAGAGTCAAAGACCTGGCTAAAGAGAGGGAAATAAATCGTAATTTTATTGTTCTTTTCCCCCCTTTGGGTAACTGCATATAAAAACACGCACTCGCCTAAAATGCAAAATAAATGAAAGTTAAACTAATCAAAGGGAAATATACTGGATTACCTTATGACAATGCAACGATTAGTGGAGAAGTTTGAAAGATTTCGGATAACATGTACATCCAGCTAATGTAATCTAGGGTAAGAATGAAACTTAGGATCTAGGTGGGTGACTAGATTAAAAAGAGAAGAGGCCCAATCTCAATGGCAGAGGCTTCTGATCACGTTTTCAAGGTAAAATAAAGCTGAAGGGCATCAAACTGTGTCTTGGACATATCTTTAAAAAAAAATAAAAAGTACGCATACTGACGGCGCCTCGTTCTTAGCAACATGATCGGACAACGAGTTAGGACCTCACACACCTCAACCAACATAGGTAGTACCTCATATTTCTACAATCTAACACGTAGGTCCAGCAGTAATTGCTCTAGACCATTCTAGTTAGACAGTTCTAGTTCAAGTTAGAATGCCACAATGACACACTAGTGGCAGGTGAATGCTATCATGCTGCAGATAATAACATACCAATGCCAGCTTTCCTTTCCAAGCACTTGTCACACCACACTTAAAACATTTTTCTGTACTAGGCCTGCCCTTCCTCACGAATAAGCTCCATGCATGTTTGCAGGTTCACTTGCCTCGTACACTAACAGGGCATCATGTAAGGCACACCCAGACAAACCAGAGTGGGCAGTAAAACATGTCCTTTCAGCCTAGCTCTGTGCAGCAAGGCCCACCTAGCAGCCTCCAACACACACTAGTATACAATATAGCCCAAAGTGCCAGTGGACATGGAACTTGGTGAGAAGGGACACTGAGTGTAAGATTAAGACAAAGGGCTTATGACTGAAGAAGGCTTGGCTATAGAGAAGAAAAAGATCTTGTAAGAAGGTCAGGGAGATGGATCAAGGCTTGGCTCGTGGCACCACATCACCCATGCGAGGACGCAGGCGGATTGAATAGCTGAATTGAAGCCAGGACTGGCTCTAGTCTAGGAGACAACGGGCCACGTCCTCAGGAAGGCACAGACGGGGTTAAAAGGGACAGGCAGGAGGACACGGCTAAGGCCCCCTTAAGTAAGTCATCTGCTCTCAACAGGCATGGAGAGATGAATCCTGTATATGCTAACACCGTAGCATATAAACAGGAGAATGTTTATGCAGAAAACACTCATTCACAGGCTATTACCTGAACTGTAAATAAGTCCAGTGGAGTCCACAGTTAAGCTGAGTAACAGGCACCAATGCAGCCATGGGGACGAGTCAAGCTAGAAAACGTACATGAAAAAGAAGAATGCAAGTGCCAGCTGAGGCTTGACATAAAAAAGAATCACCGGTGCACCGCCGGCCTGCGTACAATGGCAGTGGAAGAAACTGAAGTAGTGCTCTACCACCTGTGCACTGGTTGTAAATAACTGTACTGCTCATCATAGGCATGAGGAGGGTCTGGGGTACATCCTCCACGGAAAAAACACCATGAATTAAGCCCATGGTCTGCAGGGTGTAGCGCAATCACAAAGAGAATGCCAACTTGAGACACCTGGAGAAGAGCACAGTTGTGGGACTGTAGCCGAGGGGCCGTAGTGGGATATAGGCAATTCACATAAAATAACCTCTCTGGACTGAAAGCCATAAATTGTGAAGCACAAAAAACACATGCGTCTCGATGCAAGCGCCTTTGATGATGTCTTTGTTAATCCTATTAAGCAGGGCAAATTAAAGAAAATTGTTGTCCAAGTTTTTTAATTAATTCTCTTGATACATGACATTTGATTGGCGGTCAACAAAATCAGCCTCCTGTACCATGTTACACCACTTTTAATGAGTTCTTCAAGCACCAGGTTTGCTTCATTGTATTGTTCTGTACCATTCATGTAGTACTTTGTAGTGCTGATGGGGGTTGAAAATTTTTCGTATTTGTATTAGGTTCCTGGGTACTCTTTCCAAAATGTAGGGTTGAGCAGAGTTTCGATTGTAGGTGGACCTATAAAAGAGGTGCTGGGTAAGGGTCATGAGGTCTGTAGACATGGGGCATCGTTGTTGCTTTAAGCATGAAGTGTTAAGGACCAGTCTGAGAATTAACACATTCAGGCATTCGAATATTCATTTATCGTAACATATTAGTAATAACCATGGGGAAAGCTGGGTTTTCGTGCTCTCTTTAAATTCAATATGGTTGAAAGAGGTTGTACTGACAATATTTCCTCCAGGAGATTTGATGATGGGAGGGACAGATAGGAGAGGAATCAAATCTGGATCAACGACCTCTGGATTGGTAATCGTTGTGGAGTATTTGCTGACGGAGGCAGGGACCTCAGCGTAAATGGCAGAATGAGCTATGCACATAGCTTTGAACACGATATATCTACCAGCAGGATCCAGTGTAGAGATCGAAGAGCAGGTGAAACGCATGACCTGACAAGGATTAGGGATTATTTTGCAGGTGCATTCTGGATTCGCTGTATCTTCTGAATGACTCGATGGGATGCTCCGAGGTATACACAATGGCAACAGTCCAGACAGGAAAGCATTAGGTTGACAGTGGTCTCTACCTTTGCCTGAGTGAGGAATATTGGACTTAGGTTTTTCATCATACAAAGAATCCTATTGTAATTTGATTCACTTGTGGGATCACAAAGAGGTTTGGGTCCATGATCATGCTCAGATCCCTCACCCGCAATGATGGGTTAGGATGTGGTCCACGCTCTCTGTGGTGGACTGGTGAAAGGCAGTCCATTTATCATAGGCTAATGTATCCGTTTTTGATGCATTTCATTTGAGCTAATTCAGTAGCCTCTCATCATTTGTGGCTGGGAGGCAATAAACAATGGCACAGCAATGCATCTCAGATGAACTGTGAAGTCTTAATAAAGTTTGTGTGTTGCCCACATGGGTCACTGCGAATCCCCCACATGGGAGGGAAAAAAGGTCAGAGCAGAAAAGGGGCAGAGATAGAATGCAGGTTCTATTACTCAGGAAGGAAGCAAACCTGGGAAGGACTATGCTTTTAATCCCAAAACATTGAGTCTCTGGAGTAGAGTGGGTGGGATGATGGCCAGTATCAAAGTCAGCGGAAGATCCCATAGCAGAAGTGCAGCTACCCCATTAGAGTCCATCAGCACCGAGAGACCCTCACGGGTGAGTAGCACGCTTTATAAACCCCCGATTGATTGACTGATTGATTGTAGTCTTAATGCGGTCTCATGTTTCGGACTGTGCGCCTAACTGGGCACAGTTGTTTGGATGTCAGATAGAAAAGAATAGCCTCTATGTGAGCTCCTAGTTGTACACCGTCAATTCTTTAAACAATCTAGTTCAGGAAACCTGTGATTGTCTTATGAAGTTCCTTGGTGGTACTGCAGAGTCAGTTTGCCCTTAGGGTCGCTTGTCTTTTCCAGTACTTTTCTTTTTCTAGATTTAAGGGTTTTCTGCCATGATGCGAGCCAATCAGCATTCCGACATCAAAGGGAGGTTATACGGGTTCTTGATGATGTTGTAGTCAAGGTCTGAGATATGCCAGACAGAACTTTTGAACAAAGATTGGAGGAGGTGTTGGTAAGTGAAGAAATACAAATATTACAGAATGCGGCGTAGTCCAGACTTTTCTATGCTCCAGCAGTTATTTAGGCAACTTCAGGTTTAAATTGGAGGTTAGCGGATACCCGTGATGAGGTTCAGAGGGATAGAAAATAGCATCTAGGTAATACAGGGGTGGGGAGGGGGGCAAGATATTATTTAAACTACAAGTAGCGATTCCACGTTGTGTTGCAGATATTCTGAAATGGGTAGATCATATTTGAAGCCACCTAGTGAGGAGAGATTGGGATGGTTTGGGGTGATATTTTTAACAACGACTTGAAAGTGGGGAGAAACGCGAGATTGTGCAGGAGAGACGGAGAAGTGCAGAAGAGAAGAGGCTATAGGAGATTACCAGACAAGCAGTAATTCACATTCTGACGCGGAGTGATGTAGAATTGGGTTTTGTAGGTAATTAACTTTTGTGCACAGTCGCTACTACTACAGCGCATTTCTCATCAGGACTTTGTAACCAGCAGGTATTGCTTCATATAGGCGTTATGGCTTCATGCGTTATGGCTTAGCAAAGTTGCTGCGATGAAGGACAGATCAGTGTCCGTATCTGGCATATCATAAATGTTAGTGTGGTTCGTGTTCAATGGTCTTGCGTTAATGAAGATACTGGAGAGTTGCACAGTTGTCTTTGATGGAGTAATGGCTATAGTCAGAGGCGACTGTGGTAGTAGGGACTGAAGGACGATTGCAGTTCATAAGATGAATGTTGGGACAGAAGAAGACTTGGAGTCAGGAAGGATGACGAGTGATGTTAGGGTGAGGAAGGGAATAGGGAAAATAAAGGAGGGAAGTATAGGTTGGAACAGTGGAATTTGAGGGAGAGACGCAAGTTGAACAGTTGAGGGTAGCAAGGGATAGGAGGAGTAAGGAGAATAATAAGATAGAAGGTAGAAGTAAACAGGAGATAAGGTCTGGAAGGTGAAATAGGTGAAATACTGAAGGATGAGCAGGAGAAGAGGAATCGACGGGTAAAGAGGCTAGAGAGTTGGCCAGGCAAGGAAAGTCAGCATAGAACAAAGAATGCATGTATGGAACTGAGCAGGCAGAGAGAGATGCGTTATAAGAAAGAAACACAAAGTTTGCACGGCAAAAATTGTACTATTTTACAAAGCTGGTGATGGTAGCTCCCTGCTGCTGTTGAGGGACAAAAGTATAGAGTTGACCAAACTGCAGATGACATCTCAGAGTAGCTAAGCCGTAGAGACGCCAAGGGAGCGGACACGACAGAGCCTAGTTGTGATGGAGCATAGGAGTTTCAGGGGGGTACAGTCAGATGGGGCAATCCTTGGCTTCTAAACCAGCTTACCCTGTCTCAACCTGCTCCACGCTCCCTGTGGGCCATTCTGAATGCTATTTACAGCAGGAGTGTAGCTATCATTACACCCCCAGCAGCAGAGGCAGCCAGCTGTGCTCATACCATCACCACTGCAGCAGTGACTAGCCGTTAGGCCCCCAGCCACCCAATGTATGGAGTCCGCTGTGCTCTCAATTACCCATGAGCATACTGGAGGACACTTAGTTACCGACAAACTAAACGGTGGTAAGATGTTCCTAAGGGTGTGTGTGCTGTGCTAAGCTGCAGGGGTGAGAAAGCAGGACCGGTGTGGCTGTGACTGAGTGGACAAGTTGCGTGGACTCTGTTGTGTGGCGAGCACCTTGGATTTGGTCCCTCAAGCACATAGAGACACTGCTTCTCACAGTAAACATTATTTCCTCCTAAGACCAGGAGGCCACCTGCAAAAAGCTTCCATCAAGAGGTTGGATCATCGAGGGCACATGCTTAAAGCTACAAGGCGACCAAAAGACCAAGCAAAAGTTAAACATATTGAGCAGACATTAATATGGTAGCAGAGGGCGTCCAATTTACGTAAGTAGTAGCAGATATTCAAAGATGGATCTAGCTGGCAACGGTTGTACATTTCACCCAAGTTACAGTGCATAAAGCCTTCTTTGCCAAAAAAGTATATGCATCATTTCTTCACACTTTAATCAAGTTAGTTTACTTTTTCTTCTGTATGGCCTTGGATATGTGGCATCTTCAACCCATAACTTTTGTTAGGCGAACAGGACGAAACTCACTCAAGAGACTGGATCAGATCCTGCCAATAGTCAATCACACACCACATTTTATTAAATTCTGCTACCATATTAAATATTTGTGCCAATCTATGTTGGAAACTGAACTCTGCAGTGGCTCTTCCCTTCTACCGGCATGTACAAGGGAACCAGGAAAAAAGGGCACCTGGAAACTCAAATTGACAGCTGAGGATTCTACAGCTAAAGCCCTGCAACCAAGAGCTGTATGAAGAAGTGGTGAAAAAAGGAAAGAAGAAGCAACTTGTGTTATAGGCCAGTAAGAAAGAGGTCTAGCAGAGGTGTGTGGTAATATTCTGTAGTCAGTCAAAAGATTGGTCATCTCTTGTACAGAGATGGGACCTGCCACAGTGGATATTCCAGTAGACTCACTGTCAACATAAGTGTGTTGCCCTTTCAATGCACAAATTAGGAATACAGCTTTAACATGGAATGAGGAACAGGGCAAGAAAAAAAAAATCTTTGCAGTGGTGGGGATGGGGGAAATAAGGACTAAATCCCACTTCGTTTCCACCAATGCAGTCTTCTTGCCTAATCTGGAAAACGGGCTCTTTGAAGACTTGGACAAAAACACTTCCTAACTAATTACCCAGCACATAAATAAGCACACTTCTTCCCTCAAACACCTCTTTCCATATTGACAAAGATATGACACTGCAGCACTCCACTTATTACAATATTTTGAGTCTCTTAGTTAAAGATTCAGCAATCCAATAATATCAAAATAGTCCCAAGGCTCTTCAAAAATTTTCTTCTTTTATTTACACATTCGATTCCAATCCCATGCCAACACGTTTCGCCGAGGTTATAGATAACCCATCGGCTTCATCAGGGCTGGAAATAATACAAAAAACGTTTTTTACCATCCCCACTTCAATTAATTTGATAGCTTATTTACAGAGCCTTACAAGACCCCAAACAACAACCGTGTGCTCAATAAAAACCTCTCCATCGTGGTATACAACACGCACATAATATACATTTTAACATGTGCACCGTGCTTCACCAAAATATTATAGTTTCAAAGATTAAACAAATAACATCAAACAATGTCACATGATACATTAAAACGGTGCTGTAATCATTTCATGCGTTTAAAGTGAAAGGAAAATGGTTCATTACAACCGAGACCACTTGTGATATACTCACTGCACACATATGCATGCTATTCAGTTATTATAAATGATATTTACCTCAACTTGACTTTACACTGTTGCCTATTTGGGATAGAGAAAATGCATCCTCAATCTCTACCCAAGAAGAACATTTTTGAAGAGCCTTGGGACTATTTTGATATTATTGGATTGCTGAATCTTTAACTAAGAGACTCAAAATATTGTAATAAGTGGAGTGCTGCAGTGTCATATCTTTGTCAATTGTACCTAATCGGAGATTAGGTGGTGGGAAGTGAGGTGCTATCTTCCCCAATTTTATTGCAGGCACCCGCACGCGATATAGCAACAGAAAATTGTACATTATGGGCCTCATTATGATGGAGGATTTTCCGCCTCCTCGGGGCGGGGGAAGCCACCTCCGGCCCGGAGGAGGCGGAAAATCCTCTGCGGACTCACCAAAGACCCACCGCTGCATTACGATGGCTGGTGGGTCTTGGTTACTGTCCGCTGCTTTTCCGCCGCGGTCAGATTACAACCGTGGTGGAAAAGCTCTCATTTGCCTGGCAGTGTCTATCAGACACCGCCAGCCAAATTAGGAAGCATTTGTAAACATGCTTTTCCGCGGCGGTTTCTGCTTGAAGCAGCACCCGCCGCAATGTTAAATATCCAGGATGTGACTGCCAGGGTGGCGGTCACATCCTAATCGCACATGAGGGAACGCCGCAGCCCATGCGGACGTTCCCTCATCCTCTGGGGTCGCGGACGGACGCAAGTCCGTCCGCGTTCCTAATGAGGCCCTTAGTGTATTCCTTCTAGAGCACCACAAAACTCCTTAGCACCTAAAACTCATTTACCTCTTTCCATATTCTCTCTGGTTAAGGACACTGATAAAAACAATATATTTGTTAACTGCTGCGATCACCTCAAGCGGCTAATAAGCAATGCCTGTGTCTTCCCTAATCTCTGTATGATGCCATATTCTACGTCCAACTAACCTGAGAACTATTAGAGAGTTATAGGATATTATTATTATTATTGGATGCACCTAACCTGCAAAGTATGTGAAAAAACTACCTTGTATTTTGTGTCTTCTGTGAAGGGGTGAAAATGCAATTTGGATGTTTTTGTGAACAGGTGCCTCTGAAAAAAGATAACCTTTAAGCATACTCACCGACTCCAATGTTTTAAGCGTGATACCAGCAGCCAAGGATATCAATGTGTGCTCTTTGGTGACTGCGGACGCTACCTCTTTCAAAACTTCAGGAAGAATGTGTGGCTTTGTGGCTAAAATGACCACTTTGCAGTCCTTTGGGACAGCAATATTGGAATGCGTTGTTCTACAACCAAGAGCCTAAATAAAACAGACAACAAAAACAACATTGATGAATTAATTCTACATAGCGTTTGGCTCATATTTCAAGATCTCATTTTAGGCAAGTGTATACAGCATATAATTAGAAGCTCTGTTTTCTAGGGTTCCTCCTTTTTGTATTTCTAGGGATGTCCCCTGCATGGTAAACAGGAGTGTACCTCTTCCCCCGCATGCCCAACTGTATGTTAAACTTATCCTAACTTTTATTTTGCCATGGCCTCACGCTAATTTAGCCTTTGTGCAGAGTCCTAGGCCTGTCCGCAGTAATGTGAGGTCCAGAACATATTCTGTAACCAGGAGTCAGTGGCTTACAAAGTGTGCCCTCATAGTGGGCATTGTATTGTGATCATACCCTTGGTGCGCCACATAAGTCAGCGCAGAATGCTTTTGTGAATCAGTAGTATCACCAGACCTTTTCCTATGTGTCAAGGAGAGAAGAGTCTATTGACTCTTCCCATGTAACGTCCTGCTATTATGTGAAACCCAGAACCTTGCACTGACATTCTGGATGGGCGTTTTTGTGTGTGTGAGTGTTTGTTTGTGTGTGGCACATGTATGGTAATCGGACTCTGTGTGTTGTGAGAGTCGAGGACCACTGGGATACCCGTGGTTTAGCATGACACAAGATGGAAAATGGCCATTGCTTCCTTGGACAGGGGGAAGTGTGTACTACACACATATCTGTTGACAGATGCCTGGTGCACAGATATCGGTCAGTCTATGAGAAGGGTAAAGAGAGTGCCAGGCCATGTATGATGAGAAAATGTCCAGAAGGTAAAGCGCACAATGTTCCTGGCATGAGGAACACTCAGAAAAAACAGACTGTCCTACACAATGAAGCTAGAAGTGACCTTCGCTGTATACACCAAGACTTCACAGGTATGGGAACCACCATGTCACCTGGCAGTCTCCTGTGGGTCCAATAACTAGTGGTACTGTTGCTGAAGCTGGAGAAGAGGAGCGGTCTTGCCACTGAAATGGGAGCTCAATCATCCTTGAAAGCTGCAACTGCCATAGACACGTCATTACTAATGAATTGGGCTAGGCACCAGTCAGCATTCGGCCTAAAAGGCCGCAACTCCCAAACACATCATGCAGCATGCAAGGCTTGCTGCACTGACTCCACCCAGAGATTCCCGTTACTGAAAAGGCGTCCTGGTGCTGATAAAAAGAACTGAAGAGCTAACTGGAAAACAACCACGTTTTCTAGGCCTTTCAAAAAGGCAACAGATTGTTGATAAGATGCTGATGGGGTGGCGATAATTTAGATGTCCAAGCCGCCATAACAAAGAAGTTTCTGCCTCCCATACAAGAGCTTCTTTTCTTGACACTGATTCCAAGACACTCATCTGAGGAGATTACATTTCTAGCAGTTTTGGCAATGGTGGGATTTCTACTGCGAGTATGTGGGGTAAAAGTGGTGGTAGGCTCTGAAAATAATGCACAGGATCTTAAAAATAATTATTCTAGAAACAGATAGCGAATGCATTGCCCTTGAAGGAGCAGCTATAATGATTCCAAGCTAAACAAGCTGCTTTGTTCAGAATCCGCTTCTCTGTAGCCGATGCAAAGGCGAGGACCAGTCATAAAGAATTGTAGTACTCAAGGCAACAGGGAATGGTGGAGTGAACATCTAATGGTCTAGTTTTATCAGGGAGATAACGTATGATTTTTGTAAGCAATTTCATTAACCTCTTCGATACATTGGACGGCCCCGACTGTCTAACGTCACAGTGGGCGTGTGCGGGGGGGACAGCCAGGGGGGCGTCCGAACCCCGCATGTGTCTTTTTTTCTGCGCCGCGGCGAAGAGGTTAAGAAAAAGCAGGTGGAAGAAAGTTTACTGACCCAAACAACTACAGAAAGGCCCAAATTGTGAACAGACGAAACAGGAGGGGATTGGGGGATGATCCCAAACTAAGAAAGTCAAACGTCCTAAGGAAGACCTTTAAGAGAATTGCACCCAAAGAGGTTTTATTTAAGGGAGTTGAAACACGTCCACTCGAAGCTGCCATCATGCAGTTGTTATAAATATAGAGAGAGCATCACATGAAAGATCCAGTATTGACATCAGGATCTGTGCGTTATCCGCATGACACAAATTTCAGACCAAGAGAGTAGACGAGCATATATAAATTTAATGAGTGGGGATTAACAAAGAGCCCTTTAGAACACCATGAAACGTTGACTTAAATTTAGATTGAAAAAGTCCAAGCTGCACAGCTTGAGCTCAGTCAGACAAATACGACAATCGGGTCAGAACAAAGCCTGCTATTCCAATCCTCTGTAAATGGTACAGGAAATGATTATGAGAGACAATGTCAAAGGCTGCAGATAAATCCAGCAGAACCAGAACAGAAGAGCTGCCCTAGGCTGCTAGAAGACACAGGTCAGCTAGAACATAAACCAAAGCGGTTTCTGTGCCGCAAGATGGGCAAAACCATAACTGGATTTCGTCTAAAATACTATTGCTTTCAGAAAAATTGACAGCGGTTTGTTAATAGCCTTCTCCAAAATTGTATTAGTTAGGGAAGCAATAAAATTGGTTGATACTTGCTCATCACTTTGGGGATCTGGGTTAGCTTTTTTTATGTAGCACCAGGGGTAAGACCGGTGCCTACATCCAGAATTTAGCTGCTATCTCCGATATAATGGATTTATTACATAAGTATAATAATGTCTGGAGCTGTTCTGGAGATCATTTACGAAAAAGCTGTGGCGGGCAAGGATCCAAAAGAGCCTGAAAACACAGAAGTCATCAAAACGGATTCATCCTGGTGTGAGAAGCTGGTGCATCACATAAGGTGGCAGTGGCAGCATGTTTGCATAAGTGAACATCTAGGAGGAGAGTTGTTATACTGAGTAGTGTATTTAACACGTGGAGTAATCAGAAGTGATCCAGACATGTGCCAAATGAATGCCTAAGTCAGTTTCAACCTTGGGACAGTAGACGTTACAGAGCTTCTGGAACTGGAAGAGTGTATAGAGAAGGGTTGTGTTATCTTACTGAAGATCTTAAATTGTATTACAACCATACAATTTCGATTCCTATCGAACTGTGTAGCATTTTATTTGCTGTGAGATTAAAGTATTTTTGAGGGACAGGAATGACCCCTGAATGGTTAACAGTAAGGTTCCTCCTGGTCAGAGCGCCTAATTGAGAGTATGCGGTATCCGGTCTATTCATTTGGGCCCCAGCCTCACTGTAATCGAGTCGGTGCACGAAGGCCTAGGCCTGTTCCTTGACAGGAGTAAGATTGGCCGTATTTATTTATTTGACAGTGGACTAACATCATCATGATGGGTTTAACAATTAGAGGGCAGGTCACTGCTAGGCATTTTTTGTGAATTAATAGTCAAGACCAGACCTTTTTATCTACGTCACTGGAGTGTAGTCCTACTGGGCACTATGCAAGGTTCTGATGCTATGCGTTAACCCAGGTCCGAGAGCTACCATGCCAGTGGATGCTTGCTCTGTCTGGTACACGCATTCTGTGTAGGAGCGAACCAGTTTAATGGCTTTTTGGAAGTCCCTGGCTTCTTCATGTGCAAAAATATGGGAGGTCATTTTCCCCAGACAGTGGTAGTGTATGGCGGACATTCTTAAACTGAGAGCGGAAAGAACCCACACAGTGCACTGGGTAAAGAGGAGACAGAGCTACCCTGTGAAATCCAACTAGGCTCTTTCTGCGAGAAGCTGCAGATTAGTCTTCGTGAGCACTGCCATTTGGTAGATGGTGGGTTGAAGGGTAGGACTGAAATCTCTTGTTGAAAGTTCTTTAGGGGAGGCCATGACTTTTGTCTTTTTCACTGATCACTGTTCAGAGTGGATGCTGATAGCCAGGTGGGGGAAAGCTCCCACTTCTTTGTGCCTCTGTTGCAGGTTGTCCAACTTGGAGATGAATATGCTATGAAGAGCATCATTCTACACAACGGCTGTGTGTGGAAGACATCCTGGAAAGGACGCTTGAAAGAAGAACTGACCCAAACCACTTTCTAGAGCGCAGAGAGAATCAACATCCTGTCTGCTTTAGCTGTATAAAAGCTGGAGCTGCTTACCCATTTCTTGTTCCAGCTCAAAGTTCTCTTGACCAAGTAGGGGATGCTCGACATAGTACTCAGAGGATAATTGTGCAAGCAGAGCTGGTGTCTGCTTAACAGCCTGCTTCCCAGAGTCGAGGGGCCATCACCTCGAGTCTAGACAGAAAGGAAGAGCTGTCTTCCTTCCCTGGAGCACACGGCGGCTGCCTGCCTCAGAAGAGAGAGTAAGCGTGACAACCTTGCAGGTGGTGCGGACTACCAGACTGGGCAGAAGCAGCTGACCCCGTATCAGATGGTTCCGTCTGTCCAGTGAGCAAGCCACTGGCATGCTCCTGGACAGACGTGTCTGCTCTTTTGCCTAATGTGGCTATATCGTGGCACTGCCGAAGTGCATCTGTACGGACTGTGCCAGTGACCAAGAAAGCAGCCTGCTCCATGGCACCATCCTGAGGTGTACAGCTCTGCTGTGACCATGCAAGTGGTCTGTACTACGGCACTGTCCTGAAGAGCGCCCACGTGGACTGTGACCCTGAACATTTGTGCCCAAAGCGAGCGGATCCACTGCCAGTTGGGAAGTGAGACCCTACTGGACTGCACCGCTGTGAGGGCGGATCACTGCCCTGAGAAGGGTCTGATTGCCGGTACTGTGACCCCACCTGACTCACCCTGCACCAGAAGAGGGACTGTGAACCACCGGAGGCTGCAGGCAAATCCAGAGCCTGTCCGTTAGTAAGACTCCGGGCAGCTGCTAACTCCACATATGGAACCGGGGTGCACAAGCAGTTGCTGCATCCCTCTCCTACCACCACCAACCTCCTGCGGGGAGGTACCAGGTGTGTGCTGCAGGCTTTGCACCAAGTAGGAGAAATGTAAAACCTGGGACTAAGACTGTACAACAGAGTGCAGACTGCGAGGCCTTACAACTAGTTAGAGGAAGGAGATCTTAAACCATGTATTTAGTGGATGAACTAATGGATATACATACCTGCATCTTGCAGTGTGTAGGATTTCATATTTGACTATAATAAAGTGCTTTCATTTTTAGAAAAGACAAGCACTGGGTTGGACATTCAATTACTGCGCTGCTGGGTGATTGTGCACTCCTACACTAACCCTTGGGAGGAGACCGTGACTGTTCACTGTCAGGGTCAAGTGATGAAGGGGCTATATTTGGTCCAGTTTGTAGAGCCAAAGAAGACTGGACCTCAAGACATCAGAGGTGTATTTTGGGGAGTGTTCGACTTCAGAATAGTATCAAGGAGCAGAAGTGTCAAGAACTGCAGACAGTCGTGTTAAAATCGGGTCTCTCTCAACGAGGAAATAGGCACTTTAGGGCGAATCAGGCACCTTACAACAGGATGTTACACGGAAAAATAGGCGAGGATAGAAGCAGTTGAACTGAAGAATGAAAGACAGGTAACCAAGCAGGTTGGGAGAAGAAGGAAGCCCAGTAGGGTGGGAGATAAATTGACCCATAAAGGTGACTGGAAAAGTGAACACAGCAAAGTGAAAGATGTACCGCATACAACAGTACAAGAACTTAGCAGTGCCCCATGCAGAGTTGAGGTAACCACAGAAAGAGGGCGGGCAGAGAAGGAAAGAAGAGGCACATCTCACAACAGGAGGGAAAGAAAACATTCAGCACTGGAGATGGAAACCAAAACAGCAAAAGAAGAAAAAAAGAGTCACAGCAAGGAATCATGCAAACAACAATATGGACATGAAGCAAGAAAAACAAGAAGGGAGAAGGCAGGTGAAGCAAGTATTGTATGTAATAATATAGGAGGAGTTGGCACAGGGGGAAGTAAAGCAGGACAAGCTAATAGTTAGAAAGTAGACAAGAAGGATAGATGATGGGATCTTACCCTAAATTTTCCAAGGTTCCGGTCAGAGGGTGCGCTCACCAAAACATTTTGTGGAGGGATTTTACCTTTTAGTAAACAAAACAGAAAAAGACAATCAGTATTATTAATTTACCAACATAGCTTAATAGCCATGCACTATTGTGTCTACCTCCCTAAGTCTCCATCTTTGACCTTATGTCTCAATCTATATCCTCATAGACGCCGAATGGGTAAACCCTTTGATACATCGAGCTCTGCGAGAATTCCAGGGACTGTTCAATTCAGTCAGCTAAAAGATTGGTAGTGTGCAGCATGGTAGCCAGCAAACAATGAAAACATTCCCCCTGGCAATGTGATGGATCTGCCTGCCACACAGGTACTTTTATTTAGACCACAATGTCATACTGGAAGAATGGTCTTGTGTTGCAGACCCTTGATTAAAAGTGTCCACGCAGCAGGGTATCTGAGAGAGTCATCTGACCTTATGCTATGGGTTATGGTGGAGAGGTCAAGCACAGACTGTCAGTGGATCAAGTAGTAGCTATGACTTTCTGGAACAAACTCAGGACCTCTTAACCTGATGTTGAGGACCAGGTCCACACCACCCGCCTTTTCTTTTCATTTTCAGATTATCAATCAATCAATCAATCAATCAGTGACACTTATAAAGCGCGCTACATACCCGTAGGGTCTCAAGGCGCTGGGGGGGGAGGGGTGCCGCTACTGCTCGAACAGCCAGGTCTTCAGCTTCTTCCTGAAGGAGAGGTGGTCTTGGGTCAGGCGCAGGTCGGACGGGAGGGAGTTCCAGGTCTTGGCGGCCAGGTAGGAGAAGGACCTTCCTCCTGTAGTCGCTCTTCGGATGCGGGGGACGGTGGCGAGGGCGTGGTTGGCTGATCGGAAGTGGCGTTTGGGAGCGTAGAAGTTGACTCGGCTGTTGAGGTAGCTCGGGCCTTGGTCGTGTAGGGCTTTGTGTGCGTGGGTGAGGAGGCGGAAGGTGATTCTCTTGTTGATGGGGAGCCAGTGAAGGTCTCTGAGATGTCCGGAGATGTGGCTGGATCGTGGGATGTCGAGGATGAGTCTGGCTGAGGCGTTTTGGATCCGCTGGAGTCTCTTCTGGAGCTTGGCGGTGGTCCCGGCGTAGAGGGCGTTGCCGTAGTCCAGTCGGCTGGTGACGAGGGCCTGGGTGGCGGTCTTCCTGGTCTCTGTGGGGATCCACCAGAAGATCTTCCGTAGCATGCGTAGGATGTTGAAGCACGCCGAGGAGACGCTGCTGACTTGCCTGGTCGTGGAGAGGGAGGAGTCCAGGATGAAGCCCAGGTTTCGTGCATGGTCTGTCGGTTTGGGTGCGGTGCCCAGGGCGGGAGGCCACCAGGAGTCGTCCCAGGCGGAGGGAGAGGAGCCCAGGATGAGGACCTCCGTCTTGTCCGAGTTTAGTTTCAGGCGGCTGGTCGTCATCCACTCGGCTACCTCTTTCATCCCTTCGTGTAGGTTGGCTCTGGCGGCGGCGGGTTTGTTGGTCAGGGAGAGGATCAGCTGGGTGTCGTCGGCGTAGGAGATGATGCTGAGGTGGTGTTTGCGTACGATGGCCGCGAGGGGGCTCATGTAGACGTTGAAGAGGGTGGGGCTCAGGGATGATCCTTGGGGGACGCCGCAGATGACTTCGGAGGCCTCTGACTTGTACGGTGGTAGGCGGACTCGCTGTGTTCTTCCGTCGAGGAAGGAGATGATCCATTCCAGCGCCTTGTCCTGGATTCCGATGTTGCTGAGGCGCCGTATTAGGGTGCGGTGGCAGACCGTGTCGAATGCCGCGGAGAGGTCTAGGAGGATGAGGGCCGCTGTTTCTCCATTGTCCATCAGGGCTCGGATGTCATCGGTGGCGGCGATGAGGGCGGTCTCGGTGCTGTGTTTGGCTCGGAAGCCGGACTGTGAGGGGTCGAGGGATCCGTTCGTCTCGAGGAAGGCGGCCATCTGCGTATATGTGCGTATTAGGGATTTTTCTCTGGTTAAGCTCATCAGGATGGCCAATAAATTGTGTGGGACGCTGGAATGTCCCATCCTCCGGTGGCAGTCACCAGGTTTCCTTTCTGTTGAACTACCTGAGCATCTGAGGCACTGAAGGCACATAATGTGAATTAGACCAAAAATCAGAACTAGATCGGTCTTATGTTTCAGAAGAGCCCCTTAATACCTCCCCGCGTGTTTATTGTGTCTTCTCTCTTCCAACACAGGGTTATATTCTAATCATAGAAATATATTAGAACTTTTACTTGGTTCTTCCATGCACATGATGTAAGGCTTGCAAGGGAAGTAGCAAAGTGAAATAATGTGAAATTGCGGAAATCAAGAGAAAATGTCCCAATACAAAACTGAAGGCTTGCAATTCAGAATGTGTAGCATATGGTCAATCTGACCCTTTGAAAGGAAGTCTACTGAAAGCACCAAGCATCCTACTTACAGCGGGTACTGGAGCACATGTGTGCTATCACAAAGAATAATGCAACATACAGTTGCATGACATTTGAAACCATGCATGATAGCAATCGGAACCACTTGAAGTTCTTTTGGCTCAATCAGGTACCAAGAGGCAAAATAGGAGGAGACGGGGTACATAAACTTAGACAACTCGAGTCAAGATCTATCATCACGTAGCAGACTATGACGCCAGTGGGTCTCTACAAGGATGAGGAGCTTTATGTTCACTTAGAAGAGTATGGGTTATTGAAAAATGAAACTGTGGTGCAAGTGTGGGGCTCAGTGATATAAGGTAACATGCAGATTTATCTAACAGGCGAGATTAGGTCTTCTCCCTTCCCCTTTTGTTTGGGGTTACCTTTTCACGATTTAGAGGTGACCGCCCACCCAGGGCGTAATCAAGATGAGAACTGTCCACATAACCATGAAAATCTTGCTGTGCAAATGAGACCACTGACTCGATAAATGTCAATAGGTTGTGAGGCATTTAAGCCGAATCTAATATTGCCAATATGAACAAAGAGTTACATTTTAATTCTTTATGTAGTGATAAACATGAGAACTGCCCGCAGAACCATAAACAATTTTGCTTTGACATAATTTTTGTTTTAAACATCTTTTTATTGGCATTTTTGTAAAGGTAACAGTTCCACATCAGCATCTTACTTGTGCACTTAACATATAGCAGAACTAGTAGAGCGTTGCATACATCATTTAGTTAAACAGTCAAATCACCTTTGTGGTACAGCAATAATATTGTCATCATTAAGTACATGCAAAGAATGGGCGAATCATAACAAAACATATACAGCAGTTGGTCTTCAGTGTCCACAGTCATCTACGTACAATCTCCACTCAGGATAGGGAATTAAGCGTACTCGCCGGTTACAGCTGTTCAGCATTCCCGGTCCAGCTCGAACAGATAGCGACAATTAGATCACATCATGTCTAGGGGCTATCTATCCACCATATCTCTCATTACAGACCCCCTATACTTCATCTCTCAACTTCGTGTGGGTGTGCCAGCAAGTAGCATTGCAGTGGTGCCCATATACCCCTGGGCCTAGAGGCTAATGGTATAAATTCCGCATATGTTAATAATCTTTCCTGATATATCACCAGATCCGAGATCCAGTCCTTGAATTTGGGGGCACGGCCCCGGCCCCAGCGGCATGCCACCCTTCTCTTGGCCATGAGGAGTGCCAGTGCTGTGAACGAACGGTGCTCGGGTCGGAGTGGTTTAACATGTCCCAGTAATGCCATCAGCGGTGTAGCTACTACCGGCGTATCAATCATTACACTCAGTGCCTGAAATACCTGTTCCCAGTATTCGTTTACCTCTGGGCATCACCAAGCCAAATATAAGAAGTCCACCCCTACTGCGCGGCATCTATCACATCGTAGCTTGAATCTGTGCATCTTGGCCGGGGTATAGTACAGTCTGTGTAAAAATGTATAATGGATTAAACGAAGTCTGCTACTAGCTGAAACTCGCTCTGTTTGTAGACAGCTCCACGCCCACTGCTCATCAGTCAGAACCAGCCCCAGCTCCTCATCCCATCTCCTGCGCGAGTTCGGTGGTGCAGTCTCTACTGGTGTATGGATTGTGTGATATAACACCGATACCAAACTTTTGGGTGTGTCTCTCTCAAGTATGAGTTGTAACGGAAGTAAAACTGGCGGTTCTGTTGGGAACTCAGGGGTATTTGATCGTAACCCAGCCTTCAGTCTAATATATATATAAATACATCCAGCTGTGCGTCTCTGGAAACATGTGATCCATACTTTGAAATTGGTCTGCATGGTATAGGTCCCCCCAGGTGTGCACCTGAGCCCGCCGCTGGAATTGCTTGAAAACCCCCTCCTGCAACAGCGGCATATCAGGGTGGTAAGCAAGGGGTAATAAGGGAGAGTAGACCATATGCATATCTAGCATGTTCTGTATACGTCTCCATGTTGCTATAGTACCCGTAAGAGCATTGGCATCCCTGCCTCTATTCGTAGCTGCTACATAGAATGCACCTTCTATTGCGGTAGGGTGTGCCAGCCATTGTTCTGCTGCCACTTGTGGCATATATGTATGTTCACCCAGTACCATGCGTACTGCGCCTGTGCGCACGTGAAATATAGCTCAAAGTTTGGAATACCGAACCCTTCCTTCTCATAAGGCCTTGTCATCACCTCCCATTGCAATCTAGGCTACTCCCCCCCCCGCCCCCACACACACACCAGCCGGATCATCTCTGATTTAAGCGACTTAAAAAAAACACACCGGAATCGAAGGGAATATTCAAGAAAGGGTATAATAACCTGGGAAGCAACAGCATCTTAATCAACGATGCCCGTCCCGCCATGGAGAGGGGCAGTGCTATCCAACGTGTAACACAGTCGGTTATTCTAGCTATGGCCGTACCGTATTCAGTCTCATAAGTTCCTCTCTATTGTTGGTGATTCTTATCCCCAAGTACTTCACCTCATCATCGCACCATTCCAGCGGAAAATCGAGGGGGAAAAGGCGTCGTAGCGGAGGTCAATGGAAAAATACACAATTTCCCCCAGTTAATTTGCACTCCTGTGAGTTGCCCAAATACTATAAATTCTCTCAGCAATGGGTTACGGTTCTGCTGAGGGTCGCGAACATACAGCGTGATGTCATCGGCATATAGCGATATCAACACTTGACGCAGATTACATCTGAGGGTCTTCTCATTAGGGTGCTGCCTCAATTTAGCCGCAAGTGGTTCCGTCGCTATTGCAAAGAGCAATGGGGAGAGGGGCCACCCCGGTCACGTCCCTCTAGTAATATTAAAAGTCTGAGTTGTGTGGACGTTGACTAGGACCTTAGCCACCGGCATGCAATATAATAATTTAATCCATGCCAGGAATAAGGAGGGAAACCCCAATGCGTTCCATGACTCCGAATATATAGTCCCATTTGATAGAGTTGAATGCCTTGGTGGCATCTAAGGAAATGGCCGTGATCGGTAAGTCAGGCGATATGTTATTCAGGACGGCAAACAGTGTCCTAAGGTTGTGGGAGGTAGCCCTGCCAGGCACAAATCCAGATTGGTCGGGTATAGTCAGGTTTTCCAATAAAAGGCCCAAGCATGTTGCAATTAATTTGGCACAGATTTTCGCATCGCAATTCAGGAGTGATAGTGGCCTATAGGAATCACACTGTGTGGGCTCCTTCCCCTTCAGAAGGGACAGGATGATCGCCTCCCTCATGGATGCTGGTAGATAATCCACTTCCAATGCGTCCTCGTAGACTTCACTAAGAATAGGAGCCATCATGTCTATGTATGTCTTGTAAAATTCCGCCGGAATGCCGTCTGTGCCCGTGGCCTTCCCAAATTGTAGACTCATGATAGCTTCTCGCACCTCATCTAGCTCGAACGGTGCACACAGAAAAGCCCTCTGTCCGTCACTGAGCCAGCCCAAAGACACATCTCCCAAAAACGTATCCAATTCCAATGCACCTGCCCTCTTAGTGGTGTACAGCGTTCTACAATGTTTCAGAAAGGCATTGAGTATGTTGGGTGTCTATTGGCATGGTCCCTCATATGGGTCCTCTACTTCCATCACATATGTGTTACATCTAGGTTTCCTCACCTTCTGCGCTAAGATCTTATTGGGCCTGTCCCCTTCACCGTACTGCCGGGCTACCCAATGCTTCCCACGAAACTGTACCTCTCTGCGAGCTTCTTCCATATATTCTGTAAGCTTCTCTCTGAACGCCGCTTGCGTGGCACTACTTGGGCCCTCCGCGAGTTACATCTCCATAGCTTTCAGTTCTGTCGCCAGGGTCCGAAGGGTTTGTAGGATATCCCTAAGGATTCCGGTCCCCTCAGCCATGCAAAAGCCTCTCAGGGTTACATTAAATGCCTCCCAGACAGTTTCAACACTGTCAACCGTGCCTTTATAGAGTTCAAAAAAGTCGCTGATTTCAGTCCGTAACTCTTCCTGAAACACTGGGTCAAGTAGAGTGGGGGCATGTAGCCTCCAGGGACTGCGAGGAGTGCTAAAGTCAGGAGTGGATAGCACCATCACCACCGTGATCCGAATATGTCCGGGCCAGGTGACGCGCCTCAGCTATCGCGGGCACCGTCCCCCTGGACACTAAAAAAAAGCCTAATCTGGCCCATGAATGTGCCTGTGCCGTAAAATGTGTGCCTCCCCTCCCACTGGGAACCTTGTCTCCAGGCATCCGTCAACTGATAGGCATTAATAATCTCTTGCAACACTCCTTGCGCTTTAGTGTAGTGGTGGGGGGCGGGGTGCGACCTATCAAATCGGGGATTATAAATCACACTAAAATCTCCTCCCCATATGACATGTGTGGAATCTAATTCGAATATCTTTGCCCAAAGGGTGTCGAAGTACCCAGGGTCATCTGTATTTGGGCCATAGCTACATGCAAGTGTGATTGTTGTGGTACCCAGCCAACCCTACACAAGGCAATACCTTCCCTCCGGATCCACCGCCGCACCCTCCACCTGGAAGGGGACCTGTTTTTTTATCAATATCGCCATTCCCCGTGCATATGTAGAGTAAGAGGAGAAGGCTCTATATTCCGCCCACCGAGCAGCAAACGCATGTGGTTTCTGACGTGCGAAGTGAGTTTCCTGGAGCATAGCTATATGTATAGTGTGCCTGTCCAAGTATGACAATATCTGCATTCTCTTCCTGGGGTCACCCAACCCTCGAACATTCCATGAGATAATGTTTAATGTACCTATGATCGAATTAGCCATAACATTTGACGTCTATCTATTCAATAAGTGTGGCTCTCGTTAAGCGTTCTCAATCCTGCATTTGCGTACGATCTTTGTAATAGTACTCTTTTCTGATGCTGTACTCTACCTACCATAACTAACCATTTTCCCCTGTGGAAAGCACCCTCACACATTTCTACCTGTACAAACGGAATAGCCCAACTAACCCCTCCCCCAGCCCCCTCCCACTGAAGCAACCCAATTTTGCCAGTATCCAGACCCCACCCTCCTCCCCCTATCCCACAACTGCAACAAACACAACAGCCCACCTCTCCCCATCAGTGTATCATTGTTTTTCATGGGGGAATACCCGTGGATGGGGAGGTTATGTCTAGGTGGCTACGTAATCTCTCCGCTCCCCTTAAATCACAAGACTTGTGGCCCGAGGCAGTAATTATGGGGAACAGTCATTCCATGTCATCATTGTCTTCATATCGTTCAGGATGTTGAGAGGCCCCCAATCCCCCTACCGTCCGATTCACACGCTTCACAGTGCGGAGAAAATCTTCTACATGTTGAGGGTTCGTGAAAAATCTCTGTTTCCCCTGGTGCTTCACTCTAAGTTTCGCCGGGTACAGTAGTGCGTAGTCAATCTGCGCCGCTCTCAGTTTCTTCTTGACGTCAATGAACTTGCGCCGCGGTTCCTGTACCATAGGAGTGAAATCCGGATAAATCGAAAAAGTGACGCCATCATGTGTCAATGTCTGCTTGTGTCTTGCCGCACGGAGAGCTACATCACGGTCCCTGTAGTTTAATAGCCTGGCGATAATGGGCTGTTGGGGGTTGCCCGGCATCGGTCGCGGACCAAGTGATCTGTGTGCCGTTCTACTATAAACTGTGTGGAGAGCGCTTCTTTCCCAATAGTGGACAACATTAAGTTTTCTATATAGTCCTCCATCCTACCAGTATTGGTCGATTTTGGAACTCCTACGAAGCGGATGTTGTTACGCCTACTGCGGGCTTCTGAATCCTCATTATTCGCCGCCACTGTGCGCAGGATCTTTTCCATTCTCGTCAGTTGGGTGGTATGGCCCGCTGCCACATCATCTGCATCTGAAATCGGCGCTCCGCCTCCTTGATACGGTCTTCGTGCCCATCTAGCTTTTGAGCTATAGCATCCATCCTGGAAGACATCCGGTCTACTTTATCCACTACTATTGCAAATCCCTGCCATATCTCCTGCAGGATATTATTCATATCCGATGCTTGTGACGAGGTCCCTCCATTATTGTGCGATCCAGCCTCCAAGTCCTGATCGTCTTGCGTGGGCCTGTTCCCTTTTTTCGCCACGTCAAAGTTCAGTTTCGGTTGCCTGGTATCAGGCTTCCCCATGTCTGTCACAATGTGGTGACCCAGGCAGGCGCCGCAGGCAAACTGTCGCAGTTGGTCAAACTTCTTATTCCAGCTGTAGTGCCGGACACCAGTGTGTGGGGGTTCAACGTTAGGCTGGCGCTCCACACCGTATGCTATCTGCGTCGGTGCCTGCGTCTGCACTCCCGCCCAAGTTCCTGGCGCAATGTATTATTGGCTGCGCAGTGTTTCTCAGTACTGCCACACAGGCGCTCCCGCCTCTCTCAGTCAGCACCACACTCTGCAATGCTCAAGCTTCGGTAGCTAGTGCGACTCCAGCAACCCAGCACCGCCAGCTCACACTCTTCAATTAGCGTCACCACCTGCAATAGGAGTCGTCAGGGCACCTCTATGCCCTGTGAAGGTCCTTCCAGTCCAGGCAGCACCCGTATCCTGGAAGAAAGGGTGAGGGCGGGGAGATGGACGTCACCCTCTCGATTGTTTAAGTGCGCTCTCTAGGTCCACACAGGGCAGGGGACAGGAGGGGGGCCGTTCTCCACCTCCTCCACACTCCCAAGCGTCGTGAAGCACCACCAGCAGGCTCCAGGTGTCCCTCTGCATGGTCCTGCACACTCCCGCTTGCCGTCCAGTCACTGTGAAGGCAGAGCCCGTACCCCTATGGTTGCCTTGACTCACTGTCTTAGCATAGCACTCCCCAGCAGCCTCTTCTATTGTCCAGGAGCACCATGTGCGATGTTTCCCAAAGACAGTGCCTCCCTCGGGTGTGCCCTCTCCTCGTGGCCGCGCCCTTATCTGAACCGCTGGCAATGCCCCCTTCACGATCTGCTGTCACCGTCCTGCGGGAGGGGGGCAACGCTCTGCCCGTCCCCCGTCCCGCTCTTGCCTGCGTCCCTCCATTCTCCGTCGTGTCCGTGCGGGTGTGGCAGCACCCATTTCCTCTGCGAGGATCACAGCGAGGGCCCAGTCCAGCCGCCCACAATCCCTCGCTCCAATGGGGACATTTCCCTACTCACGTCAACAAACGGAGCCTCGAAGCCTCATTCCTGCGCACCGCTGTAGTCTGTATTGCTTCCCCTGTGAATGCGGCTCTCCGGCAGCCCACCGACGCAGCTCCTCTCCTGTTCCTCGCCAGTCGTGCGGCGCAGCCGCGTGTGAAGCCGCGCCCTCTCCTCTGTTCGGCAGCCACTTCCCAGTTCGCGCTGCTCCAGCTCTCCGCACGGCTCAGGTTTCCAGCAGCTTAATGACCAGTTCCCGGTAAGCAATCACTTTGATACTGGCATCGAGTGTTGCAGGGGGCTAGGTCTCTACAATCCGCTCATTCTTGCCGAAATAGACGATCATTTGCTAAGGATAATTATAGGATAATTAGTCCAGGACGCAGGAGCCTCACAACAGTACGACCATTGTGCTTACGCGCCCTCTAGCGCCCCTCAATTTTGCTTTGACATTATGCGTAAATTATCTTGTTTATTCTACAAAAGGTCTATAGGTTTTGTGGCACTTTAGCTGAACCACACATCACCAACACAAATTACATTACCGGGATAATTCAGCTGAAATCCCAGGGAACTTAAATGATAGCTCCTCAGGTGTAATTTGAAAGCAGCAGCACCTAACTATGCCTGTTTTAGCAATGAAATATGACACCGCTAGTATTGATTGGACAATCTGCTCAACGGCAATTAATAGTTATGGCAACAGCATTATCTATATGGATGTTGTCTGTTTGTTTTTTTACCCCCAATCATGTGATTATGATGAAGTCATGAGTTATCATGAGTTTTCGTTTTGATTAAACATTTAACATGCAAATGTTAAGTCAATAAATGGCATGAGTAATGATTGCAGGAAGGTATGGGCAGTACTGCAAGTCAAACTAGGTATGTATAAGATGGCCACCGTATTTACGATAAAGATAAGCGCTAGCCAGATCTAAAAAAACATCCGATGTTCATGCCACTGTTAAGATCTGGAATATAAGAAAAGGAAATTGGCTCGCCGCTCACTAAGATTGATAAAGACAGGTGCCGAAACACGTCTGCTGTCTGCAAGGAAATAAATTGAACTATTTTCTGAACCTGTGAGTGCCTGACTTTCGTTCCTTGGTTGAACATTTGGCTTGATGAGTACCAGAGTACCTCCCTCCAGCACCCGCTGCAAGTGGAGCAGCAGCGCAGTGGTGGAACATCAAAAGAGAACAAGCATTTGCAAATCAACAGGCCTTGCATTAGTTACATTTTTAGCTATTGGCGTTGCAAATAGCAATGTTTCCTTATGTAGGAGTTCGCAATTAACGAATGGCGGGGATCCAGAGAGAAAATGAACAAAGCAAATACATGCCAGACAAAGTAAACTGCAGCATTTGATGGGTTCTTAAGAGGGAGGGAAGGAGATAGTGGGGGAGGGAAGGAGAGAGTGGAAGGGAAAGAGAGGAAGAGTGAAGGGGGCAGGTGGGGAGACAGTAGAGGGGCAGATAGACAGGAATGAGACAACAAAGAGTGCTAAAAACTGTAGAGACACATATTAAAGTTAAGTATGCTACAGTATTTTTTTTTTAAAACACCATGGATGCTGCAGAACCTGTGAACGTTAAGATGCAGGCAGGTGGGACGATTATTATTTTATTATTTATTTTAGGCATTTGTTAAGCACACTGTCACCATTGCAGGCATCCTGGCGCTGACTAGATCAGAGGGAGGAGTGAAAGTGAATCACAGGAGCGGGAGTTATCAGATGGTGGTCTTGGGGAATAACCAGGTTTTGATCCTTCTCCTAAATGGGAGAAGTTCAGGGATGTGCCTAATTTCGGCTGGGAGCGTATTCCAGAGCTTGGCAGCTGTTACCTCGAATGATCTGCCTCCAGATCTGACTTTCTTGAATCTGGGAACCACTGCCAGCTTGGCCTCAGAGGAGCGAAGCTGCCTGGCTGGAGTGTACCAAGAAAATTTCGATTGTAGGGAGGCAGGACCAATTCTATTGAGCGCCCTAAATGCTATACAAAGGGCTTTGAATTGTACTCTCTGCCTAACCGGTAACCAGTGGAGTTTGCTCAGAGAGGACGACCCGTGTGCACGTCTAGGAAGCCCCAAGGCCAGTTTAGCAGCTGCCGATTGGACCCTTTGGAGCCTATCCAGCAAGAACCCAGGGGATCCCAGCAGAAGGGCATTGCAATAGTCCAGTCTGCTGAGGATGGTACATCTTACCACTTGGGCGCGAGCATGGGAGGGAAGAAGAGGAAGGACTTTCCTTAGGGATCGGAGGATGGCAAAACAGCAAGCAGTAGTCTTTTGTATATGCATCTCCATACTGAGCCTATGGTCCAGCATGACCCCTAGGTTGCGGACTGATTCCACCAGCCGGACTGTAGTCCCAGTTTCAGGAGGCCAGAAATTATCTGAGAATGGCCGGGGAATCTTAGTTCCAGCGCTAAAGAGCACCTCCGTTTTCCCTGCGTTAAACTGAAGGGAATTGTCCTTTAGCCAACGAGAGGTGTCACTCAAGCAGTTGTGGAAGACCTCGACCGATGTAGAGTCCTCTCCCTCCAAGGAGAGGATCATTTGCGTGTCGTCGGCGTAGTTGACAATTTTAATATTAAAGCTTTTAATTAGCGTAATCAGAGGTCTGAGGTAAAGGTTAAAAAGGATTGGGCTAATTGCTGAGCCCTGTGGGGACCCCATGTGAAATCAAAGTAAAAGCTGACTGAAAAGGAGGGATGGACACCGCCTGCTGCCTATCCTGCAGAAATGAGTGGAACCACTGCACTGCCGACCCTCTTACTCCCGCCTCAAGCAACCGCTTCAGCAAAATCTTATGGTTCACGGTGTCAAAGGCGGCAGACATGTCAAGCAGGATCAGAAACCCTGCCTGCACGCCTCTGAAGCTCGTCCATAGCGGTGATTAGGGCGGTCTCGGTTCCGTGGGTGGGCCGGAAGCCGAATTGATCAACGTCTAGTAGTTGATGACGTTCCAGATGGTTAGGGAGGGTGTTGCTAACCCAGCGTTCGAGAATCTTGGCTGGGAATGGTAACAGGGAGATGGGACGATAATTTTTAGAACAGTCCGGGTCGAGAGAGGGCTTTTTTAGCAGAGGAGATACTAACGCCCGCTTCCATTGAGCTGGAACAGTCCCAGTCACAAGAGATTGATTGCAGACAAGATGGAGGGATGGAAAAAGTTACTTCTCAAATTCCTTCCATATTTTATGTGGAACAGGGTCTAAGGGAGATCCCGAGGAAATCTCTCTGGCTAGTTTACCGAAGGCTTCGTACGTAAGAGGTGGGAACTCGAGTAGAAGATCATTCGAAGCCAAAGTTGTCCCTGCTAGTTGGCCCACTGAGGATCCCAGTCTCAGGTCGGGGGAGGGATAGAGTCTGGCGAGATGCAGTTATGTGATTTTGAAAAGCACACTGACCGCATATATAGTTGTGGATGGAATCCTGGTATAGTGAGGGAGTTGGGGGGCGGGGGTGATGGATTTTTAGCTAGGTGGTAGAGGGCGGCGCAAGAGACGTAACCCAGCAACCACATGCTGCCTCTTCCTGCTCTGCCGAGATGCCATCATTGGGAGTCGGAGTCCCGCAGGGCTCAGTGTTAAGCCCAACTCTTTTTAACATCTTTATGACCCCTCTGGCGGCACTGCGGAGTCTTTCGGGGCCCAGATCGTTTCCTACGCCGATGATACCCAGCTCCTCTTTACGTGCCGGAAAGGAGCAGATTTTGCGGTTGCCTTGGGGCTGTTTTTAACTGGTTTCAGTTTAACAGCCTCAAGTGCAACTCGGATAAATCGGAGGTACTTTTCTTCGGCTGCAGATCGGACCCAGATTGGCAGGAATGGTGGCCTGACAATATGTTCCCTCCAGCAGGCTCCTCGCAGCTAGCCAAGAATCTAGGTATAAAGATCGATAATGGCCTGACATTGAGATCTCAGATCCTGAGCCTCACTGGTACCCGTTTCGGGCTCCTCAGGATGCTCCGCAAGTTTCTCCCTCTGCTCCCGGAGGATCATAGGAAGACCACGGTTCAAGCCATAATTGGCTCAAGAATGGACTATTCGAACGTCCTTTATCTTGGCTTGCCGGGGTATCTTTTGCAACGGCTGCAGGTGGTCCAGAATTCTGCAGCACGGGCCATTTTTGGATTACCCAGCCGAGCTAGAACTTCGGGCCTGCTGCAGTCACTTCATTGGTTGCCCATCCGAAAGCGGATAGTGTTTAAGCCCTTGACCTTGGCCCATAAGGCTCTTCACACCTCTGGAGCAAAATATCTCCAAAAGAGGCTAGCTTTCTATCGCCCTACCCGCTCCCTGAGATCTGAGTCTCTGTTTCTCGCCGTGGTCCCCCGTGTGAAAAGGGCACGTACAGGGGGCAGGTCCTTCAGGCTGCTGGCACCTCAGCTTTGTAATACTTTGCCAGTGACATTGCGTAGCACCTCTAATCTGTTGGCGTTCAGGAAGGGCCTGAAAACCTGGCTTTTTACTCTTTAGAGATGAATCTTGATGTTCCTGCTCTTGGTCTTTTACTTCCCGTAATTTTCTTTGTTATGTTTTTTGGTACAGGTCTGCAATAAAGCGCCGGGACACTCTTTCGAGTAGCCGTTGCGCTATACAAGACAAATATAACATAACATAACACATGGGTGGCCGAGCAGCAGGGCTTATTGAGGACAGCATTAGGCCCTATGAATACTTAAATGCTGTGTTTCTTTAGTCACAAGCTGGAAGTACTTCTAAGTAAATGCCTGCCGGATTATTGGTACCCCAGCCAAGGAAATGGTGCTAAGGGAACACAAAGTTTACTGCGTTAGAAAATAGAGGTGGTTAGAGGAAGGGTAAAAGCACGCTGGAGTGTGGCAACACGGGGGCGAGGGCTGCATTTTGGCATCTTAGGCCAAGTGACTGCGAAGAGTGGAATTACAACTTTAAAGTGGGGGAGGGAGGGGGAACGGGCTGTCCACTAGGCTTTGAGAGAAGAAGGATGCCTAGGCAATAAAAAGCAAACTTGGCAAGCGTGTGCACCACCTACGCACTTAATTGCAGTCTACCAATCGGCAAGCGCATGCACTGCCTAGGCACACTTCATTTCTGATTTCCCAGCTATTATTTACATGGGTAAATGCAAAAGGTGCATACATTAAACTTTAAGTGGTACACGGTGTGCTCCTTTCAATGCCTGCGTTGCCCGAAATGCCCCCGCATGGAGCAGCTTTTAGCTGAAGTTGTGCAAGCTATACGCTGCCAGTAATTAGAGAATGAGGGAAGGCCAGTGTTCGACGGAGACGGGTCAAGCTTTCTGAACACTGAGTTTTCAGAAGAGAGCAACGCACCGAGGTCGGCCAGTGTGCATTGGCAAAGCTGCCCCGTTCTCCCCGCGCACCTTCCATGCCTGCTGTCTGCTGCACAAATTAAATCGCACTTAATGACTAATTACCCAGCAGGAAAGCTGGTATCGGTAGCACCAGGCGGCAGCAGCTATAGGACGGCAGGGTCCGGGACGACATGCCGTGTGTTTGAAAAGCGGAAGAGGCAGCTGCAGCCAAAGAGAAGGAACAAGCGGATAGAAGCACAAAGGGGGGGTGGGACTCGTGTCCGACAATACTGGAAAATGCAGTCCAGATAATCTAAAAGACTGGTGTTCAGTTGTTCCCCGTACAGGGGGAGAAATAAAAAAAAAGAAAAAAAAAGTGCCCTAAACTAATAAATAATGAGTAACAGCACATGTAACAGTGGCAGTCCTCATGGGAGATTACAAACATTTAAAAGGAGGGACTACTGAGCTTATTAACCAATGAAAAGCAGACATTTACGAAAGACATTAAAGAGAGCTAATTAGAAAGATGGGCGGAGCTTATGCCCATATCCCGAATACAGCATGCCTCAAAGAGACAGCACAAGCACTACCTAGGGCAGACCTAAAAAAAATAAAAATAAGAACTGTTACTTGCAATTTGAACATAAGCGCTGGGGTTGCAGACTCAAAGACAGCGCAATTCAGATTAGCAGGCCATTAATCACTTTATACTGTGTTGTGTTGTGTTTTTCATTGCAGACCATGCCCGGTCTGTCAGCCTATATGTTTGACTTTAAAAGGTAGCCATAAGCAAAAGGTGAGCTAACTAACTGTCTGGAATAGAGTAACAGGAAATGAAACCACTGTTATCACACCATCTCGATCAACAAATACACAGCAGGGGTGCCTGTCAAATTCTCACTACAACAAATGACATAGCAGAAACAATCAGAAGAACTTTGCCTTCCAAACAAAAAGTCCTAAAAAACCTATGTACAAAACTAACTGAGGTGCCTTTTAGTTTCATTGTACCTTTTAAAAAGTACCAAAGAAAAGTTGCATTCTGTGGTTTAATCAATGCTTCTAACTTATGCTCACAGACCTGCTTCCGTGACCCAAGGTAATGGTCAAAGTGTATTGTAGATGTAGGAGACTGTGTTGTACTTTGCACTGCCTGTGTTATTTTTTCCTGCCACTGAGGATGGTGTGTGTATGAATTGATGATTTCTCTGCTTTGTACCTGCATTACTTGATTTTTTTTTGTTAATAGTGGCCATCTCTGTGACACTCCTGGATAGATCGGCCTAGATCCAAGCCATCCCAGCCTGTGTCTTTGATCACGGGTGAGTGTTGGCTGAAGCAAACTGTATTGAGAGTGATGGAGGCCCTGTTGTATTGCACATGGTTCCGTTTCCATCCACAGAGGAAATTCTGGAGTGACTGGATAAACTCTCAGGCATTGTAGCTGCCTGCATCACTTCACCCTCATCTCTGTCCTGGTCAGAGTACCATATTCACATAGTTTCTTACAAAACAAGAAATGCTTGCTACCTGGACTGCTCCAACCCTCTTATCCTTTCTTCTCCTCTAATCCTGGGTGACTGCCCTGCCTGTGTAACTGTGGCCATAAACAATCTGTTTTATGGGTGCTGCAGCCTCTGTGTACAGTACCTACTGTTTTTCCCATGTGGCCCCACTCCTAAATGTCCATATCCTCATCCTCTCAGGGTGTCTATAGAGGCAAAATTCCACACATCATATTAAAGAGGAGAGGTTTGTGACTGTTAGGGACTGTTAAAGGCTAGGGCCAGAACTCCAGCAGTGTTTCCTCCCGGCCACATCCCTTTCTGAATCTAAGCCTGTCTTCCCCCTCTTGACTGGTAATTTATACATATTTCATCCAGAGAATTACTCATGCACTGTTTTTCTTTGGTTCCTTTAACACCACCCACACAATATGTTGTGCCCCTGCACTTGTGAAGGACCTCACTGCCCTTTAAGCGTAGCTCGCTGTATGAGGTCTATTATGGGCTGCTCACTGCCACTTTCCTATATGCTTGCTGTAGGATACCTATTCTTATAGGGGTTTGGTTATCCGACACTTGTAGGTGGATTCCAGGGCATGTAGCATGGCTGGTTGTAAAATATGGACTCCTGGTCAGGTCTGGAATGTCTCCTTGGAGCATCTGGCATTACAGGCAGTGTAATGCTTCTAACCTGTGGTTGCTCCGTGACTCTCCTGTGACGCCTATTCAGAGCATCCAAACACACGCCAACAGACCTGTACCAGATTGAGGGGGGAGGGGGCGGCACCAGGCTCGTCTCACCCTATGAACTGTCTGACTTGACCACTTCTGAGGCACTCTGCCTGGCCGTGATTGACAGCTGTCAGTCGGTTTGATGGAACCGAGTGACAGACCTGAAATTCCAACGTTTACCTGTCTGCAGCATCCCCTTCAGTATCCCATATGCCATCTTCCCGGCTCCGATGAAGCCAACCGTCAGGGCATCGCCTCCGTCCTCCATCCCTTCCCTCGCCGAGTAGTCCTTTGAGTGATCTATAACGCAGCACCTCGCACGGCCGCTTTTCTTTCCTGTCTTTAGATCAGACTCTCTTTCCTCCGCTGGGATCTATTTGTCCGCACACGCTGTTACCGGCTTTCTAGGTAGGTAGTGTTTTTTCTATGTCCACTTGTGTCGTCACAGTCCCTACGAGATTTTACTTTCGTTTCTCATGCCAAACACGTGCTTAGTGTTCTGAAGTATTTTTGTGTTTTTGCAGCTTTATAACTCAAACCGAAGGTATTGGAGCGCTTTACATAAGCACCGGTTACGTTACACAAGGACACATTCATTTATTTTTATGGGTAGGCGCGGGGAGATTAAGTGATTTGCCCAGATTCACAGGATGTGGAGTCGATCCCGTGGCTCGAACCTTGGTTCCCAGTTCCAAAGTCGGCAGTCTTGCAGTGAGACCACTTCCTCCCCAATAAGTCTTTCTTCGATGTCTATTTTGATTTCAACGTATCTCTGACAGGTGCAAATGTAAACTCAGTCTTGCTCGTCACACGAGGACTTACAGATGGTTGGATTTGTGGTTTACAGTGCTCCCTGATGTTGGGGGCGGGATAAAAAATAAGATAAATAAAAAGATCTGAAACCAGCCTCCTGGTGAATAATATTGACAATTGTTGAGTTGCTGGCCTCTAATGTGTGCTACGTCCCCCTGGCAATATTTTAAAGCACACTCTGACACAGGGTGAATAGTGCTTTACTGGCCACGAGGCAAAACCCCTCGGGCTTATTTATTAACTGCGGTGACGTGTCCACAGCAACCATTATTGTTAACAATGGCCCAAGTAAACATCCCCGTAGGCAAGTGCTTCAATGCCACACATAGGGGTAGTGAGCACTATCCAAATGATGCAATACAGTACCACCATGGGTAGCAACAGGAGAATATTAAGCACAAATATTGCTTTCTGACGTGGGTTGATACCTTATAGGAATCAATTGGCTGTATTGTTGGGCTGACCAGTGATATTGATCAAGTTCATTTTACAATGAGGATAGGGGCTTTGAACTTTGAGAATTACTCCTTTATGTGTAATTGTTTGAGTTAGTCTAAGCAAATGCTAATATTCTTTCAAAAAGGGCATCCTGATGGTGTCCGTGGTCATTAAAACTTCACAAGTTTGAGATCTAAGGTGCCACTTTAGCAGTATTTGCTCGCTATATAAATGCTGGCTAACTACATATATGCTAAGTCATATATTTTCGCAAGTAGATGCACCAGTAGCTCATGCCTTCCAAGACTGCAGTATATTTACCCCGCTGTGCAGCTAGAACATACCCTTTTGTCAGATGCCCGTCATGCCCCAATTTCACGCACACTTTCTCTGGTAGTTGTTCTTTCTCTGTGTCTATAAAGTGTACGTGCTTTGAATGCGGTAAAGAGCGTCCAGCGCAGCCGATGACGTCATTGACTTGATTTGCATATACCCATGATGCTCTGCGATTTTCATAAATTGAAACGGCAACCTTTTTCTGCAGCAGAATTTTTTGCTACTCCTTCAAAGGGACCTCCTTGTGGAAAGTAACAAAGGCTATGAGTATAAATTACAACCGCTGATATTATTGAAGCACTCTAACTTTCAAATGATCTGGTATTTGTCCTTTATATACCAATGTGCTCCACCGTCAGTTTGTGCTCGCTTCGGCAGCACATATACTAAAATTGGAACTATACAGAGAAGATTAGAATGGCCCCTGCGCAAGGATGACACGCAAATTCGTGAAGCGTTCCATATTTTGCCATTTGATCATCTTTTATCTATAATGGAAACCCGGCATACATTCTTATTTGATTTTACTTTAATTTATTTACTTTTTTTAAATTGTATTTGAAAGATATTGACATCGACGTGTTACTGTAAGACTAACACAATTTCGACACGACTGCTGCCGGTGTCCTGTAGTGGAAGACGTGCTTTATTATTATTATTTTATTATCATTATTTATGCGTTTTTATATAGCGCGGACTTTACCCGAAGATTATAACTGATAGCAAATGAGGTGTTCTTCTTTCTCTTGCACTTTAGCTCATTAATGGCATTCTCGTGGGGGTGGGGGGAGAATATGTCTAAACTCAAGTTAAAAATTATCTCTTTTAACAAATACCCCTCAATACAGTGTGATATAAACTGATGGACTAAGGTGAAATGTTCCCACATGTTAAAAAAATACACTTTTTTAAAAATTTAAAGCAACTTTATCATAGTTTTACAAAGTGTTTGTTGTATGATTTACTTGGCTCAGCTCTAGCTCGGCACTGTCTGATAATTTCTTCGCTCGCCCACCTCTACTATGGTGCGGTTTTTAGTGATAGTAGGTTGCCATCATGGAGAAGGCATACTCTATAGATGGTACAGTCTTTGCACACACCTATTTTGTTTGCAGACAATATGGTACACACCACTATGCTGTATGTTGCTTACAGATTCTAAGCTATATCAGTGGCGGCTTCCTTAAATTAAAAATGGGGAGGTGCAAAGGTGCACGATTAACCCATAATTTCGGAGCACGACCGGTGCAGCACTTCTGTTTGCTTTCCACAAGCAGGAAAAGGAAAGACTTCCTTCCTGCTCGTGGAAAGCAAACCAATCCTGGAGCTGCTTCCATGCTGTGAAAGCAGCTCCAGGATTGGTGCGAGCACACTCACCCAGCACTCACTGTAAGGCTGGAGGCCTGTGTCAAGAATCCCTAGGCTGTTTCACAGCCTTTGGATTGCTGGGTCTGTAGTGCGCATGTTGGGCTGACCTCGCAAGACAGCCGGCCAATCCGACATGCACACTGTAGACCAGTGCTGACATCCTGCATTTGCAGGATTCAGCTCCGCCTCCACCTTCGGGCAGCATGAGTCGCTGCGGTGTCAAATAAATAAAATAGCATTGGCAAGCCATTTTATTTGTGCTTGCCTGCTGCACTCCCAGCAGGCAGTTGGCGATGCTCTTCCACTACTGAGGAGGAGCTACCCCTGAGCTATACTTTGTACACTCCTAGTGTACTCTAGACTCTAGGTGGGGTGATGAATGAATGAATGTTGGCTTTATAGAGCACATGGTTACCCTGGAGCGTCCCAGCGCTGTACCACTGGGGAATCCGTCCTGGCTTTCCCTGTGAGATGGTACTGGGCATCCCCAAGGTGCAGCCAGGCATCTCTGGCAGTGATGGGTCCGGACTGGGGATTAAGCAAGCTATTGCCCAGAGTTGCAGCGTGGAACCCCATGGTTAGAGTGGCACCGAGGTGAGATTTATCAGGCCCGCTGACATTGGTCCTGCACCCGGCCGCATCAGGAATTGAACCCTGGTTCCGGGCCAACATCTGCCTCCGGGTCTGCAGCCTCTAACTGTTGATCCACACTTCTCCACAATTTTCCATGCCAACATATGCAGTGGCATGTGGTGGCGTGGAATGGCATAACGTGGAGTAGAGTGGCATGGAGTGGCTTAGAGTGGGATGGAGTAGAGTGGCATAGGGTAGAGTGGAGTAAAGTGGAGTGGAGCAGAGTTATGTAGAGTGGAGTGCTGTATAGCTAAGTGGTTTAGAGTGTTGTGGAGTGGCTTATAGTGGAGTAGAGTTTAGGGGCATATGGCGGCGTGGAGTGGTAAAAAAAGGATTAGAGTGTCATAGAATGGAGTATTGTATAGTGTACTAGTGTGTCATTGAGTGGTGTAGAGTGTAGAGGCATAGAATGGAGTAGTGCTGGAGAGTGGAGTGGCGTAGAGTGTCATAGCATTGAGTGTCAGAGTAGAGTAGAGTGTTGTAGATAGGAGTGGCATAGAGTGGAGTGGCATAGAGCAGAGTGGAGTATTGTACAGTGGAGTGCTGTAGAATAGAGTAGAGTGGAGTATAATGTGGTAGAGTGGAGTTCAGTGGTATAGAGTGGAGTGGCATAGAGCAGAGTGGAGTGTTGTAGCGTGGAGTATCATAGAGTGGAGTTAAGTGGCGTGGAGTGTCGTAGACTGGAATAGAGTCTCATCGAGTGGAGGGGTGTGGAGTGTTGTAAAGTGCAGTACAGTAGAGAGTCATAGAGTGTCATAGAGTGGAGTGTTGTAGAGTGGAGTAGAGTGGCGTGGAGTAGAGTGGCGTAGACTGGGGTGGTGTAGAGTGGAGAAGCATGTCATGGAATAGAATGGAATGGCATAGGGTGGAGTGGAGTAGAGTGGAGCAGAGTGATGTAGAGGGAAGCAGAATGGCGAAGAGTGGAGTAGTGTAGTGTCATATAGCAGAGTGGAGTGGAGTAGTGTGTTGTGGAGTGGCGTAGAGTGTTGTAGAGTGGAGTGGCACAGGGCCGTTTCTACCATTAGGCAAGACTAGGCGGCCGCCTAGGGCGGCAAAAGAGGGAGGGCGGCAAAAAACATGACTTTGGCCCAAGACTCCAGAGGCTCTGTGGTCACGGAGACATTTCTGACTTCCGACGTGACTGCTTGTGTGATCTTCGCCCAAGAAAGCATAAAACAAAGCAGCGCCGGCTCAAATGAGGGACTTAATTGGGGGCCAGTGACGTTCGTGTCAGAATGAGACACAGCAGCAGACCCCAGTGCATGGGGTTCACAGGTGAGACGCCCCCACCCTGCTCCCATGAGACAGTCAGTGATTTATCACCTGGAGGAAGAGATGGCATCCCTGGGTCAGGGGTGGGGGGGCAGAGCAGCCTGTCACCGCATGCTTCCTCCCAGCATCCAGAGGGGCCAAGCTGTTCCCAGAAGGGTGGGCGCTGCCCAAGCCTCTCTCACAGACGGTACAAAGGCCGGCACAGTGCCTCTGCCTGTGTGCGCTGCTGTCCAACAGCTGTAAATATTGGCGCCTGAAAGGGCCTGCGCAGGGAGCCTAGGCGCGGGGGGCGGTGATGCTCATTGGCAAAAGGGATATTCAAATCTGCCGTATTGGACCAGCTGACATTTAATAAGAGACTGGGAGGCCGGCTGCCTTTTCCTGCACTCCTAACATGCAGATCAGGCACACAGTAGGCAGCAAACTTTCTTATTGTCGTGAATTTTATGTAATATTTACAGGGGATGCTTAATTTAGGCAACCGTCTCATAACTGTGCCAACCTTCCCCCTGCTCCCTCTCCACCGCTTCACTCTTCACTACACTCACTCTTTGCCTCTGAGCGCACTAATGCCATCTAATCATTAATACACTCACTCCTGCACAAGACGAGATAACCCAGCGCCACAGACATCCTCCGCCTGCTGGTTTATTCTTCTCAGCCTCACAGTAGCTCTCGAGCCAGCAAGATAGATCTCACTTTCACTAACTGAGCTCCTCTTCATGCACTCATCCTAACCTGCCGTCAGTCCCATCATTCTCTCAGTGCCCTCTCCCCACCCACAATGAGCTTGAGTCTAATTCTGATAATTATTCTGGCTTCTCTTTAAAGTTCAAATCCTTCACCATTACTGCCCCCCTCGTTAGCATCTTTTCTTCTCTTCTGCCCAGTCTTCAGTTCTCCCCTTTTGACTCACACCACCTTTGTCAGCCTCCCCCGTTTCCCTACAATCTCTGATCCTCCTGAGATGCGAACACTACATAGCAGCAATGCAGAGTTTCACTCTATCATCCACTCTGCCAAAGCCTTACCTTGAGACACTGAATAAAGCAAGCATTGGCAAAGCCAATGGGTGTGGCTTGCATTTTGAAACCTGACTAATGTATTTTTAAAAAGCCTATAGTGGAGCACAACAAAAAAAACCGATTGATTTTCTTATACAATGTATTTAGGAGAAAAATAACGTAATATGACATGATTCAGAGATGTGAAATAGTCGCTTATGCATCGCCAAGCAAACAGGACATAGGAGGGGAAAGGATACAGAAAACAGCCAATAGCATGAGTTGAGAGGAAGACTTCTCTGACTGAAGCTTACTGTATGGGTATTTTAAAGAATGACTATCAATAGTTTTAGAGACAGCTGTGTTGACAAGCCAGAACTAAAACGGACCCCCTGGTCATTATTTTAGTGTTGCCATCCTATTTTCCCAAAAGTTAGTGGTCGGATTTTAGAAGTCTGATCCTATTTCTCATTGAATAACATTTGTCGCCCTCTAGTTGCATTTGCCATGAATGTATGCTACAGAAGGGGTACTCGCACACACCTTCGGCCCCCTCACCACAGCCCACCATGGCCATCCGTCCCCATGTCCTGCCTCCTTGGCCTGTGCTCTGGGTTTCATATCTACACCATACCTTTCCTGAGTGTCTCTGACTGTTACCCCATCAGTTCGCCTCTTACTTATGTACCTGTTTCTTTTTGTTTTCCTAGTGCCCACCTATTCCACACACACAGACACCCACTGTGCCCTCAGCATAACTCACAGCCCTCATGCACACATCCTTAGTTATCAGATACAACAAAACATGCTTAAAGTGAAATGTTTTATAAACACTCCCGACAGGAATATTTACCTTTGTCACATTACGAAGCAGAAATGCTTACTTTGGTTGTTGAGGAAATCTTTGCACATTTTTACAGAAGGAATATCGTGCCCTTCGTTCTTTAACTCACTTTAGTAATAGAATTCCAGTTCTGCACAGGTCTCCTGCTACATTAAAACCTTAGTTACCTCCACCATTAATACATGAAGCTCTGTAATATGTAATTACATTCTTTATCATCTGTAAAATACCACCAATCTTTTCGAGTCAGTGAACTTTAACTGTAACGTTTTATGTAGAAGCCTCGTGAATGTTTAAGACAGAGACAGGTTTTGCTTCCTACTGTTGTTGTTTCAGATAGGGTAGGGTTGTCAAAAAGCACAGCGCCCATTGCGTGGAGTGCGCTCTGTGTGATCTGGGCCCAGCCGGTAGGCCGAGGAGGAGGGAGGGAGATGGGCAAGTGAAAGCACGCCAGTGGGATTTGGCTTTGGATGTTGTAGATACACACACTCTTTGCCACCTAATCTGACGACAGCAAAAAGAACAGAAGATGGACGGAATGCTGAGCCAATCTTAAACATTGCCTCAGTTAGTCAGTGATCTGGGTTAAATTCATAATTTTTTGCATGCCACACCGTTCCACTTTAGACCCAGCCACATGCAAATCAGTCTTGACCCTGTGCCTCATGGGAACAGTCCAGCCCGAACTGTCCAGCCAGGTCCTCCCTGGACCAGGAACAAGCATCCTGGGACCAGTTTCGGGGCATCACCCCATGTTAGCCAGGCTAGCTTGAATCTGGTGGCTTAGCGAGCATGCGACGCACATCTGGACATACCCTTTCCACTTAGGGTGACAATTGTAAAAGTTCAGATGATGGATGGAATGCTGAGCCAATCAAACATTCACCCCCAGTCACAGATCAGAATTCAAGCTGGACTGGCTAATGAGGGGTGAAACCCCAAAATAGGTCCCAGGGCTCACATTTCTGGTCCAGGGAGGACCTGGCATAGCAGTTCGGACAGGACTGTTCCCAACAGGGGCAAGACAGATTTGCATATGGGTGGGTCTAAACTGGGGTGGCACAGTGAGCAAAAGGATGTAAAATTTAACCAAGATCTCTTGACTGGGGTGAATGTTTTAATTTATTCTGCATTCTGTCCATCATCTCTGCAGTATGGCCTTGAAGGTATGGACAGATTTTTTGGAGAACAAGCACTCTCAAAACCGTAACAGGGCTTAGGCCGCACTGAGAGTTCAAATCTCAGCCCATGGGAGGCAGAGACATGGTACATTCGGAGACACTCCTTAACACCCAGCCTGTGTTCTCAGACCTTCAATTGCCTAGTGGCTCTGGCCTTCTTGGAGCTCACTGTCTCTAGCAGCCCCGTGCCCCTTGGACCACCCAGTGCCCCAGGGGAGTCTCTCGGAGCTACCACCAGCCCTCTCATTGACCCCTTCCTCTAGCTGCTGTGCCCCCAAGTCTCTGAGAACCTATGTCTCCTTGCAGCCCCGTCCTCTTAGTTCCCGTCATCAAGCAGTCCTGGTCTTCTTGAAACCCTTTTTGTCTGTACAGCTCCTGTCCTGGCCGTTAAAGGTCCCACACTCTAGCAGCTCCAGTCATATCAGAACTCCCTACCCCCTAGCAGCCTGGGCCTTCCCCGGAACCCTCAGCATTCTTAGCTCCTGTCTCAGAGCTTCCGGTCCCTCAGACCTCCCATCCACTAATAACCTCGGCACCTTCAACTCTCATCCTCAAGCAATCCCAGCCCTCTAAGAGCCCCCGTCCCCTAGCAGCCTCAGTCCTCACAGAGCACCAGTCCCGAGCTCCTAGGCCATCTTCAGCTCTGCTTCAATTCATTTTCACCCCAAAAATATGCTTTTTAAATATTTACTTTTATATTGAAAAGCCTGGGTAACAGGGGGAGAGAGTGATGGTAGCAAAAGGAGGGGGAGGCATTTTTCAATTCTGCCTAGGGTGCCAAAACACCTAGAAACGGCCCTGGAGTGGCATATGGTGGTGTGGAGTGACATAACGTGGAGTAGAGGGTTTTGGAGTAAAGTAGAGTGTCATACAGTGGAGTATCGTAGATTGAGTAGAGTGTTGTGCAGTGCAGTGTTAGCAAAGATTAAAAATACCAAACTAGCAGAAGGTGTTACAATTCGCACAAAACCACTTGCCATCTATGAAGATATAATAAATGCAAGGATATACATATTTTTTTGTGTTCTCCTAATTTTCGTTTGCCTTGGGCATTTTATATTTTGACCTCTTATGTGGCTGCAGACTGATTTTCAGGCCCAAACACATGTGCTCTATTTAAAAGGAAAGGTGTTTTTTATCTCCAAATGCCTGTATCCGTCACCCTGGCATAGCAGTCATATCTATGAAGGACTTATGTACAACTGTACACATCAAAGATGAAGAGATTTAAAAAAAACAGGATTTTAGCCTGTGGGAGGCCAGTGACAAGTTTTTATTGCCCCTTTCAACACCAACTCACAAACATTTATAGAAATACAGTATTGCTTGTGAAACCTGCAATGGAGCAGGAGTCTGTCCTGAAACAGAATGGTACAGTAATCTAAATGAAATTCCCCTACTGTTTCAGAACCCACAGATTGTTGGAAATAAGTTGCCACTCCTTCACAAACAAGCATTGGCATAGCCAATAGGTCTCGCCTTTGAGACCTTATAAGTATTTAGCCATGCAACAGTTGATGTTGTTTCACCAAGGATATTGTGCTGGATAACTAAACACTTATAAGGTACCAAAGGCGAGACCTATTGGCGATGCCAATGCTTGTTAAATAATAGCCTGTAAGTAGCAATACAGTGTTCTCTGTGGACGATGTCCAGCCCTGGGCACTCTGGAATAATGATATGTATGTAACGTTTGAATGTAGCACCTTTATCTTTCTAGTAATAGCATGCAACATACTTAGGTTTTCCACATCATTAAATTAATGTGGAACACCGTGCCTCAAGTAGAAACTGGTGCGAGAAGTAAAAAAGATGCAAATTAAATGTTCACACCTCTTAGCAATTGTACAGATTTAGAAATGAGAGAAAATAGCATTCACTCATACTTTACATTCAATCTTACTGCCAACTACTTTGGCTGGTGAGCACTACACAGCAAGCATTCAGTAATAACACGCTCTGAATATCTGCAAAATGATTTGCCTACGATTTACCCCATTTTTTTGAGCTACTGTGTAAATCAGATGCACTAATATCATGTCAATACAGCAAAAATAACAACTGCACAGCCGATCAATCAATCAATCAATCAGTGACACTTATAAAGCGCGCTACATACCCGTAGGGTCTCAAGGCGCTGGGGGGGGGGGGGGGGGGGGGCGCTACTGCTCGAACAGCCAGGTCTTCAGCTTCTTCCTGAAGGAGAGGTGGTCTTGGGTCAGGCGCAGGTCGGGAGGGAGGGAGTTCCAGGTCTTGGCGGCCAGGTAGGAGAAGGACCTTCCTCCTGTAGTCGCTCTTCGGATGCGGGGGACGGCGGCGAGGGCGTGGTTGGCTGATCGGAGGTGGCGTTTGGGAGCGTAGAAGTTGACTCGGCTGTTGAGGTAGCTCGGGCCTTGGTCGTGTAGGGCTTTGTGTGCGTGGGTGAGGAGGCGGAAGGTGATTCTTTTGTTGACGGGGAGCCAGTGAAGGTCTCTCAGATGTCCGGAGATGTGGCTGGTTCGTGGGATGTCGAGGATGAGTCTGGCTGAGGCGTTCTGGATCCGCTGGAGTCTCTTCTGGAGCTTGGCGGTGGTACCGGCGTAGAGGGCGTTGCCGTAGTCCAGTCGGCTGGTGACGAGGGCCTGGGTGACGGTCTTCCTGGTCTCGGTGGGGATCCACCAGAAGATCTTCCGTAGCATGCGTAGGATGTTGAAGCACGCCGAGGAGACGTTGTTGACTTGCCTGGTCATGGAGAGGGAGGAGTCCAGGATGAAGCCCAGGTTGCGTGCATGGTCTGTCGGTTTGGGTGCGGTGCCCAGGGCGGGAGGCCACCAGGAGTCGTCCCAGGCGGAGGGTGAGGAGCCCAGGATGAGGACCTCCGTCTTGTCCGAGTTCAGTTTCAGGCGGCTGGTCGTCATCCACTCGGCTACCTCTTTCATCCCTTCGTGCAGGTTGGCTCTGGCGGCGGCGGGGTCGTTGGTCAGGGAGAGGATCAGCTGGGTATCGTCGGCGTAGGAGATTATGCTGAGGTTGTGTTTGCGTACGATGGCCGCGAGGGGGCTCATGTAGACGTTGAAGAGGGTGGGGCGATATTTGGCATACAATTTTAGCAGCAATATGTAATAACCCCATATACAGCTATTCCTGATCTTTCACGTCACAAACCATTAGTGTCAGGATACTACAATTCCCAGAATGCATTGATGTAAAAAGTGAAAGCGCAGGGTCAAAAATATGATGCCAGCATACAGAGAGAAATCTAGCAAACCAATTACTATGCAGTGTACCAAATTTATGTTTACCGGGTTTCCTTCACTACTAAACCATTACAGCACTTGGTGTTTCACTTACGTGTTTTTTATCTGCCTCCAAAGCTATTAAACAGTTTTGTAACTAAACAACTGTAGTAGATAAAGTAAAAAGCGAACTGTTCTATTCCTTCTTACTATTACCCTTTGGTATGATCCGTTCCCCCCTCCCCTCACTCTCTCTTGGTTCCTACCACCTGGAGCTCACCTTGGAAAGTTGAGATCACTGCGAGCTGTAGAGAGTGGATGTTCAATAAAGCAGTACTGAGAACATCTCCTGTTCTGGACATTCTTTACTTTTAACACTGGCAACAGGGATGGGATTTAGACTTATCACTTCTCTCACAACTGGCGCAGTCTTTCACAATCTGCTCTGTCATGATGTCCATCCTGGGGAAACAGAAGTTAGCACATACTCTACTTTTGGAAATGCTGCGTCCCAAATGACCTTCGTGTGCAAGTTTGATTATCCTCCTTCTGAGGGCTGCAGGTGGTACATCTCTATTTTGGCACTAGAGTTTGTCGTCAATGATACTTAATTCATTCCTGACTTCCCAGAAGTCCTTTAGTTCATCTTCCAGATCACTGCACTTGCTGGGCCACCCATCTCTTAATTTAATCTTAATCTTGTCCAAAACTTCGTCTTCTTCCATGCCTTTCATTCATTCTTCCTTTCCTTTGTCGGATCATCCATCATCATGATGGGATTGTCTAGCATCTCCTCTGGTTGTTCCACAACCAAGGGTGTTCTAGACAAGAAGTCGGCAATTCTGTTGTCTTCACCAGAGACATATTCCACTCTGAAATGAAAGTTCTCCAGGCCTAGAATCCATTTTCCAAAGCGCGGAGTACAGTTTTCCATGCCTTTTACGGTGAGGGGCTTGTGATCCATGTGGATGGTGAAGTTTAGCCCCCACAGAAAGACTTTAAAATCCTTCACAGCCCAGAAACATGTACGGGCCTCCTTTTCAATTACGGAGTAATTCTTCTCTGTATTTGTAAGGCACTGTGAAGCAAAGGTGATGATCCGTTCTTCCTTTCCATCTTTTTGTGATAGTGTGACTCCCAATCCTTTATTGGATGCATCCGTGGGGAGAATTGTTTTTCTCCTAGGATCAAAAAACCCCTACGCAAGGTTCCTTTGTACCCTGTTATCGTGTCCCTTAAGCCGCGGAGTAAACTAGCCATTGACATTATTGGACCCATGGACAACTTGAGTATCCAGAAGAGGTTCATGTTGGTTTTGGTTGACAATACATCCCATTGGGTCACGCAGAAATTTGTAAGTCGCATAAACACTAATGCTGTCCTGGATTTCCTCAAGGATGTTTTCTCAAAGGAGGGCATACCCTCCACCATAGTCACTGACAATGGTGTACAATTTACATGTCTACCCATGAAGGAGTTCTTAAATAAAATGAGCATCAAACACAAATTAAGTGCTCTCTATTGCTCAAAATATGCTGGCCTGGTTGAGAAGACAAATAGAATTACCAAGGAACCTCCAACTGGCCATAACAAACTCTCATGACCTAGAGTCATCCCTACTAGACTATTCATGGGCATACCACACCACGCCTAACCTAATAACTGGGGTTTCCCCTTTCGTTACCCTCAGACGGAGAGAACCCTGCACAAAACTTAACCCTAGTTGGCTGGGAGGAGGTGGAGCAGTGGACCCTAGCCCTGAGGAGGTTAGTAGGAAGATCAGTCTGCACCAATGTAAGTATATAAAGAATGGTACGACAAAAAGAATGGGGTCAAGGAATCCGGTTGGAGAGTAGGTGATGTGGTGCAGATCAAGAGAAGCGTGAAAGACCCACACAGTCACAGCAGATTCTACCCTCCTTGTCGCATTGTAAAAGCACTCAACAATGTAGTTCAACTTGACAATGGACAATGGTGGAGTTGTGTAAAAGTTGTCAGGTCTCAAATGTTTACCTGATATGTTGAAAATGCATCTTTTCCTGTTATGGTTTCCCCTTAAGGAGGAAGGTGTGTTATATTCCTTCTTCCTATTACCCTTTAGTATGATCTGTTCCCCCGTCCCCTCACTCTCTCTTTGGTTCCCATCCACCTGGAGCTCACCTTGGGATGTTGAGATCATTGCGAGTTGTAGAGAGTGGATGGTCAATAAAGCAGTACTGAGAACAACTCCTGTTCCGGACATTCTTTACTTTTAACACAAACACTACCACATTCTTTGTAATTATGTTACTCTGCTGGTTTATCAAAGCTTTTCATAAACAAATGAAACAAATGTTTACATTTCTTTGCAGGCTTTGGGTCATAAGCAATACATCCTTCTAATGCGATAAGGAATGTAAAAAATAATCTTCTTGAAACTGATCAATCAATCAATCAATCAATCACTGCATTTGTAAAGCACGCTACATACCCGTGAGGGTCTCAAGGCGTGGGGGGGGGAAGGGGGCCGCTACTGATTGAAGAACCAGGTCTTGAGGAGTTTTCTGAAGGCCAGCAGGTCCTGAGTCTGTCATAGGTTGGTGGGAAGAGCCTTTCAGGTCTTGGCAGCGAGGTAGGAGAAGGATCTGCCGCCGGCGGTGGTTTTCCGGATACGAGGAACTACTGTGGCGAGGGCGAGGTTGGCTGAGCGGAGGCTTCGGGTGGGGGTGTGGAAGCTGAGTCGGTTGTTGAGGTATGTAGGTCCGGTGTTGTGTAGGGCTTTGTGTGCATGGATGAGGAGTTTGAAGGTTATCCTCTTGTTGACAGGAAGCCAGTGGAGGCCTCTCAGGTGGGGTGTGATGTGGCTATGTCGGGGGACATTGAGGATCAGTCGTGCCGAGGCGTTCTGGATTCGTTGTAGTCGTTTCAGGAGTTTGGTTGTTGTTCCTGAGTAGAGGGCGTTCCCGTAGTCGAGTTTGCTGGTGATGAGGGCCTCGGTGACGGTTTTTCTCGTGTCGGGAGGGATCCATTTGAAGATGGCTTGTTACCATCAATAAAAGCAGATTGATATGCATATATGCAAATAGGATTCTATCAAAGTAAATGCCCACTTTACAATTGGTTGCGTAAAGACAGATCTCTATTTCTAACAGTGCAATTCGCATAAATTAAAAAGCATATTCCACATTCGCATGAAGATTAGCTTGTGAAAATAGTGAGTACAAAAACGGAAAATGTCTGTAGTAAAAGACGCATAACATCAATAAAAGAATAAGAGCCAAACTGGTTTCCTAAAGCTTGATTCTTGCACACCTTTATTAAATTAATGGAAAAATGGAAATTCCACTTGCCGCACCTCAACATCTATTATTTGTATCTCTGCAACGTTTGTCATGGATGAATGGCACAAACAACACTCTTTAAGCCAAACCTAAAAATGTTCCAGTCTAATATAGACAACAAGCCTGTAGGAGTGTGCTATTTTAGTATCAAGTAATACAACAGCGCCACCTGGTGCACAAAACTGATATGACAAAGGAGAGTTTACCCAGCAAAAGCAACAAGCACGGCCATGTTAATTACTAACAGATAGCCTCTGCGCACAGCTGCTCGCTCCCGCAAGGTGGATGCCAGCACAAGCACAAGTGCTTGAAAAGGGCAGACCAATTCCAAAAGGCTATCTCCTAGAGCAGCGCATGTGCGCTGCCTAGGCAAGACCTAAAAAGTACTAACCTGCCCCCCAACTTTTGCCAGTGCAAGGGAAATAACTCTTATCCCCTCTTGTTTGTCCTCCAAAGTATCCAAAGCATCTGTCCCATCTTCTTTGGGGGGCGGCAGGGAAGGGGGGGGATCAATGTCTGAGACCAGGAAGAGGAGGAGTTACTCGTGGTTGCTGCTGCTGCTTTCTGTCTGTTTTGCTGCTGCTGCCGCTACCGCAGCCTTGCTAAATGGCCGAACGGCTTCACAGCTTCATTGACAGCTTGTGGTCAACGGCTTGTTGTCTGCCGCCCGACGCTCTCTCCTCTCTCCTCGCTAACGCCTTCATTCTTTTCGGGGATTGTTACACCTGGCACCATTGGCGTAGGTCTCCCTTCCATTTTTGCTGTTGCCTCATGTGTTTTTGCTGGTGTTAGATGCTTTGGGCACTGTTCCAGTGCACAGTGGAAGTGCTCCCTCTTGTAAATTAATGTACTGATCAGTGGTTCCATGATTGGCTGGTTTGGTTTACCTGTCAGACCCTAGTACAGTGCACCAGGATTGGCCAGGGCTTGTAAACCAAATACTGCTGGTGGGCTTGCAGCACTGGTTGTGCCACCCACAGAAGCAGCCTGTAAAAATGTGTCTAAAGTCTGCCATTGCAGAGCCTGCGTGCAGTCGGGTGCTGTCATGCTGACTGGGCAAGTGCACCCACTTGCCAGTCCCTAAACCTTACCTTTTCTTCATAGAAGACACCCCTATGGTAGGCCCATGAGCAGGGTGCATTGTAAGTATAAGATAGGACATGCCCTGTGTGTGGCATATCCTAATAGTGAATTACAGCCATTTTCGTTTTCACTATTTCAAGGCTATCTGATCTCCTTAGGCTAGAATGGGCAGTTAGATTATTACATTTTTATAATCCTAATTGACTCAGGGAACATGGTAGAAATTCGAGTTTAGTATGCCTGAACTCAGAATGATAAAATACATATTTTAGTGAAGTTGGTTTTAACATTCTCTGTTTGAAAATACCACTTTTAGAAACTAGGTATTTTCTTGTCTAACCTTCCAGCCAGCCTCTGCTAGGTTGTGTATTCCTTGTCTGGAGTTTGTGGGTGACAGGGCTGGGAGATTCCAGGAGACAGAATGGGTCAGCCTAGTGGTGAATAGAGAGATCTGAATCTAGATGGGAGGGCGGAGTTGCACCTGAACCTTGAATAGGGCTGTGCCTGCCTTCCACAATGCTGGCTCCATCTCCTGGGGTGAGGCTGATGTCTCTGCCCTGCACAGTGAAAGAAGAGAAGGAATCCTGTCAACAAAGTGCCTCAAGGCTGTGCTTTCCCTCTACAATGCTGGCCCCACCTCCTGTGGAGCATCTGATGTTTCTGCCCTGCACTGTGAAATGAAAGAAGGAGTCATGTAAACAGAGTGCTCCAGAAGTGGTTTGGACTGGGCAGAGCCCCTCTGCCCTCAGAGGACAAAGGATTTTGGGGTATAAATATTGGGACCCTGATCCCAAGAAATTAGATCACTTTCGGACTCCAAGAAGAAACCTTTGCTAAGGAGAGGAAACTGAAGAAACTGAGGAGAGACTATCCCTAAGCTGAAGTGCTTGGGGGATTGGCCTGCAGTGGTTGCCTGACTGCCAAAGATAGGAGAAGGAACTTTGTGTGCCTTATTTTCAACTTGTGAAGGATCTCCAAGGGCTTGGAAAAGAGCTTGCCTCCTGCTGAAGTATTAGGGACAACAGGCTTCAAACCCCAGCTCCCCAGAGTTCTTTGGAAGTGCTTGCTGCTGTTTTGGGGCCTTCTGAGGGACTGCGCGTTGCAAGGAGCTGGAAGCGCGACTCAACGAGGAAGAAGCGTGTGGCCGTCGCTGCTACTGCCGTCGCATCGTTAATGTCAGCGCTGTAGCTGTCGTATTGCACCGCATCGAGAGAAGCGTCTCGCAACGAAGAGAAAGCGTGTCACCGTCGCTGCTGCTGCCGTTGCTGCTGCTGCAGTCGCATCGTGAATGTCAGCCCTGCAGCTGTCGTATTGCACCGCATCAAGAGAAGTGTCTCGCAACGAAGGAGAAGCGTGTCGCCATCGCTGCTGCTGCCGTCACATCTTGGATGTCGCCGCTGTAGTTGTCGCATTGTACGGAAGCCTCTCGCAAAGTCGGAGAAGAGTACCGCAGCCGAGGCTGTTGTCATCGCATCGCTGAACAAGGGTGTCGCCGCTACAGCTGACGCATTGAACCGAGACTTCTCGCATCCTCGGAGAAGCGTACCTCATCTGGAAGATCTTCAGGTCTTTATTACTTTGCACTGGAACTTTGCCGCATTTCCATCACTGCAACATTGCTTGTTGTGGAAGCGCAACGCTTCGTAAGGAACATTGACGCATGTGTTGCATCTTAAGAACTGAATTGAACTAAGCTAAAACTACAATTTTTAAGTATAGTATTGTGGATTTTTGTAATTTTTGGTCTTGTGTTAAGTCTAAATAAAGAGTACTTATTTTTTATATAAACCTTGTGTGGTGTCCATTTGTAGTGTTGTAACTGGGTTACTGTATGAGGTCACAAATGCTTTACACACTGCCTCTGAGATAAGCCTGTCTGCTCGTGCCAAGCTACCAAGGGGGTGAGCAGGGGTTATTTTAGGAGTGTACCCCCTTACCCTGACTAGAGGCAAGGGTCCCAATTTGTGACAAGTACCTACCTGGGCTAACTAGAGACCCCTAAATCTAACAGGAATGAGGCTAACGAGAGCGCGGCCACTACACTCTGCTGCCTGGTGAGCTGAAAACGCTTAAAAATCCTGGGTGCACGGAGGGGGGGGGGGGACACCGGAGTGAGACGTCGGGCCGGGGGCTTGGCCTTGATCACGCACTGCTGGCTGCAGGGCTACAGGGATGCTGGGCTAGTCCTGGCCTGGCCTCTGGATTGCCCTAGGACCATTGCATTGCTCTGGCTGGCTGGGTGAAAGAGCTAGCCACAAGCGAGCAAGCCGTGTGCGAGCTAGCCTAAGGCCCACCCAGCTATCCAGGACTTGGACCCAGAACATGTGAACAAGTGAGTGAGAGGAGCGGGGGTGCGGGAGCCTAAGTCTGTCCACATGGCTCATAGGGGGTGGACAGCCCTGGTGAGCTATCTGGTGAGGCACCTGGGGAGGACCCAGTGGGACTTTCGCTGCAGGACTGTCATTTTGCTACAAGTGTCGAGGTTCATTGGCAATCCAGCCATGCCCCTTTAGTGGCTGCTACAAAGTAAAGTGGGAAACGTAAATACAAGCAAACTCAGTGAATAAAATGGAAGTGATATTTACTCAGGGGGGTCTAGGTGTTTGCCTTAGGGGTTTGTAGACGCCATCTGGGCACTCGGCGATCACACTCTTGGCCTGGAACATTGAGATAGGGAGACAACCAAATAACAAAAAAGAGAAAAAGGAAAAGAAGAAGAAATTAGAAAAAAGGGCGAATTATGAGGTCAGGACGAGACAGAGCAACCTGCCCTCCAATGATAAGGAGAAAAAAAACAAGAATTGTTGGCTAAAATCAACAAAGCAAAAATTGAGGTGGAAACTCAAACATTAATTTCGTCAGTATTTTGAATGTTCGCAAAATCAAGCAACGCACCTAAACAAGTTTGACTTTTTAAAAGACCCAGCGGGAACAATGCTTACAATGCTTAGTAATCAAGAGGAACAAAACCAATTACCAGTACCAATCATATCAACAGAGAAAACAATAACAAGGGACGCACAAATTAATGATACAAATGAAACAAATGACACAAAAGTGACCATAGGTTTAATTGGGGTTCTATCAAAACAAGAATCAACGGAACACAAAGATATCTCACGAGGATCCATAACAGACTTGAATTGGGGTTCAACAACCAATTGAGGTACAAGTAAAAATCAATAATCAACCATCAAAGCAAACACACCACGTGGAAGTAGTTCAACAATCCAGGCCCCAGCAAAAACTATACAAATTTTAACACCATCACCACTAAAACAGTCGCCCACAACACAGAATAACACAACACAGAATAATAGAAAAAGGGAAGCATCAGAAGGTGACAACCTAAGTCTGAGCATCGAATGCATCAAATGCATTGCATCCCAAAATACTGTGGAAGAGCCATAGGAACATAGCACGCTTAATAGGATGCCCACTAGGATGCCAAACAGTAATGAAAGTACAGTAATCCGTACCAAAACAGCGAGCAAAACAAATTCCAGCACCGACCTGCCCAAAGGTATGAATCCGTGCCAAATCCCCCGAGATAAACGACTCAGTATCAATAACCAACATAGTGCCAGCAACTGTCTAAGGAACCATATGGGAAATCTTCTTTAAAATGTCACAACTTACTTTAGAGGCACTGAATTGCCAATCAAATAAGATGGATGTCCAAGTAGACCTGCTTGATATCATGGCAAACGCAATATCAGGGATTGATCAAAAATTGGCCAATTTGAACTCACTAATCACGCAGGCACAGGCTTACGCAACTACACTAAATACGCAGTGTGCCTGTTGCCCAATAATTAATAAATTAGCAACAATCCCCGGAAGTCCTGACCACTCTCATTGCGGATCTAAAGATCAAAGTAACCAACGATAATTGCAATAACATACTTGCAAGGCCTCAGCATAATACTATGAAAGAGTATTTAAGCAAGGTCAGCTCAAACACAGACTCAGCTTTTGACACTCAATTAATAGTCACCAAAGAAAAACCACATATGGAGGATAAGCAGGAAAATTCAATCCAACTCACGCAGGTGAACCTGACACGACACACGAAGAAAAGGCTAAGAAAACGTGTGAAAAGACCACACCAGTTAGGAGAATCTGGGGGAAGCCAACATATGCCTCAAATGAACCAGTAATAAAACCGGCTCAAAAGCAGGACTTGCAACTGAACAAAAAACGAAATCCAATCTTTAATAAAATGCCAAAAGTAAATAAACAGTCAAGTGATGGTCCCGTCACCGTGAATATTACAACCGAACTAGCTACCAGAGAAATACAGGAAAAATTAGAACAAGTGGAGGTAGCAAAGAGGGGCCCACCGGTTACAACAGAACTGTGCTTGGATAAAATCGTAAGCGAGCGCCCCAAAGAAACAACTGGTGAAGGAAAGAAGTGAATTCAGTCTGTGATTGGAAATGCACCAAATTTTTCATTGGAGATATCATGCGAAGGAACCAAACACCTGCATAGTGTGATTGGCAACAAACTCCATCTCGTCGACACAAGTGATACAAATCAAAGTATCTTTCAACCACTTTATAAATCAAAGGGTAGGCACGATACATTAAACAGGGGAAACTTACTAAGGCTCCTGCAACATATACCATCATTGTCCAATATAACAAGTGCAGACATGGTGAGTGTTCACTTTGAACCAAGGGATGAAGATTCCCCCCAGGATAACACGGTAGTGACTTGGATAAATGATCACAATCCAGAAGCGGTGCTCACGGAAAAAGAAATCTTAAAAAATTGGGGAATAGCAATAATGATACCTGACCAAGAAAAATATCTGATAATTTTACTTGAACCATCAAACACTGCCAACTACACCAAGAAAGTCAAGGAACATTCCCACAGTATATTGAAAGGTACCTCAAATATACAACTAGATCAGAATTACAAAAACCTAAGTATATCTGTCAGAACACAGGAGGAAACAAACATAAACAGAATAGTAAAAGACGAGGCACCTCAGAAAATCCGATGGAGGGAGCAATATACCAGGACTGGCAGTGAATTACAAGGTTGCAATCGCCATACCTGACGCAAAAGAGCATATTGCTGATCTCTCGCGGACCCACAAGCCCAGCTCGACACAAAATTTTCAACAGCGGTAAATATTAGCACTCCAAGCCTTTATCAAAAGACACAACATAGTCTTAAAATTGTCTCTTGGAACATGGCAGGTATACAAAAAGCTCTTAAACAAGTCAAAGCAATAAATAAACTGCGAGAGGGCGATATTTTATGTCTACAAGAAACTTGGGCTACAGAGCATGTACATCTGAAAGTCTATGCTGGTTTCCACAAACTAGCCACCAAACACAATCGGTACGGAAGACCATCAGGTAAGATCTCGACTTCTGTTAAACATGCAAAACAACTAACAGTAAGGATCATAAATACCGACTTAAAAATGCTGCAGGCACTTGTAGTTGAGGGAAAAGGGGACAGGGAAGATAGCATTTCCCTGCACATAATAAACGTATATCTAAACGCATGTAGTCAGTCGAAATTAGAGGCCACACAATCCATGATAACAACAATACAGGAAATTCTTTGCAAGTATTTGTCACATGCAAAATTGCTTGTGCGGGACTTCAGTTTGCACCACTTGGGAACGAAGCAGTGCGAAAGGATGTACTTAACTAGCGCCGAAAGAACTTTCATTAACTTCTTACAAAACTATGACCTCAAGGCAGCTGAGAATTTATTAAAAAATTCAGACCCAAATGGCCCAGGGACGACCACATTTAAGAATTGCTCGACAATTGATTATATCTTTTTGTGCAACCAACTTGGATGCAAAATTGATCATTTTGAAATCAATGCAGATGACACTAGCGATCACGCAATACTCCAGGTTGAACTGAATATTCCTGTCAAACAACGGGAAAGAACCACCATGGTAGCTCAATCGATAGGCATTGAGGAATATGCCCTGGTCAAAAGAATAAAATGGAATAAGCATCAGGCTCCTGCATTTAAGGCATGGAAAGAGGAACAAGAATGCACTGGCAACCATTCTGGTGTCGAGCCCAGTATGGAAAATTGGTCAGAGTGGACCTCTGACCTGAAAACAGCTCTGAACAATAGCAAGAAAGCTGAGCTCAAACCAAAAGAGAAACCTATTACACAAACCGTGCATAATGACACAAAACCTAGTGACATAACTCTCAACCTAAACAAGGCAAAAAGGGCTCATAAGATTGCAGGCACGAAAAGAACATCGGACAAGCGCAACAAACCGCATAATGAGCGGAAGCACTTGCTGTGGACGCTCAAGCAAAACAAGCTTGAAGAAGAATGGATCAAGATCCATGAGCTAACAAAGCTTCATAAACATCGAGAACTTTGGCAATATATAGCCCATAGGAAAATGATAAAGTGGACAGGCGTAACTCTGTACACTCCAACACATGGTTGAGACATGTTTCCACAATTTATGTAGAAAAGGAAGGCTGCACTGAACCCAGAAGGAGCATGGATTGCCCCATGGAGAGTATAAACAACGTAATGGAACTTACTACTGAAGCCGTTAGCAAAGATCAAGACGGCACAGCAGTTGAAAAAGTAGTTAAAAAGGTAAGGAAAGCCGGGGTACCAGGGCCTAATGGACTCCTGGGTGCAATGTTTAGGGAAGGTCCAACATACTGGGGGAGAGTCCTATCCAATCTATTCACTGAATGCCTACTACATGCCAGGGTGCCAGACTCATGGCACGGGTCAATTTTACTACCTATATACAAGAAAGGTGATAACACAGAACCAAAAAACTATAAATTAATCGCCCTCCTGGACATCAAAGGGAAACCCTATGCAAGCACCCTATTGACAGAATTAAACAGATGGGTTGAAGAAAACGAAATCCTTCCACCCCTATCAAACAGGGTTCCGCAAAGGTTGTTCGGCAATTGATAACATAATGGCCATATCATATTTAAGCCAGCAAGCAAACGTCCAAAAGAAAAAAGACAGTCTTTCCTGTTTTGTAGACTACTCAGCTGCCTTTGAGAGGGTGCCACTCTGTAAGTTTTGGTCCAAATTGCGTAACTGGCAAATTCCACCAGGCCTCCTCAACACCATTATCTCATTATGTAGCAATACTTGGATCAAAGTCAAACTAGCAAACAACACTACAACAAAAAAGTGTCTTACAAATCGAGGCCTAAAACAGGTATGCTTACTTGCCACAACACTCTTCAACTTATATACAGCAGACCTGGGCAAGAGGCTCCATAATGCCAGTCTCGCAGTCCTTAAAATAAGAGCCAATAAACTCCAAATTAAACAATATGTGGATGATCAAGTGGTGATGGATCATACAAAAACAGGACGCTTTAAACGCCTACATCCAGATAAATGAATTAACAATAAACCCAAACAAGACCAAAGTATTGAGCTTTGGGCGTTGCCTAAAAAACATTCCTCAAATGGCACGTGGGTAAAGTGATAATAGCTGTTTCGAAGTCTTACAACTATCTCGGGTGCAGGCTAAGCGACTCGGGTAAAGCAACTTTACATTTACACAAAATGAAATCTAAAGTAGAGTCTACAATCTACGCCCTGTGAAAATTACATGAGAAAATGCAAAGTCCAATGACTATCTCAATCAGAAACGTTTTACAATCTAAAAAAAGGGCAATTGTGGGATACACACAGCAGACATTCCCAGGCAAAATGAACACAATGATGGAAAAAGCACAATAGTAACAAAACAGGGAGCGACCCCATTAGCCAAGAGACAGGGTACTACTTATAAGTATAAAGAAAAACTCTCTTGGATACACATAACAATCACCTACAATCAAGTATGCAAACAACCAAACTTACTGCCAAGTATACACTATTATGTCACATGTAAACACACATCCTAATTGATAGGGGCACAATTCTACATATCACACAAAGATAAAAACTCAACTCAAAAATACAATCTGGGTTTATTAAAAATGATTTGAGATCACAATGAAAAAATAACACTAATGCAAAACATAAATTCACAAATTAAAAACATTTAAAAACATCATGAGAGACAGGAAAGTATTCGTGAAAACACTTAAATTCATTCAAACAGGTTATTCCCAGAAGGAATCAAATGTATAGACACCATCAGTCTATTCGCTCATAGTTGCATTAGACATGAGGCTGTTCCTGGATATAACCCAATATAGAAATTCCCGCGTCGACGCGTTTCGGTGGTAGAAGTTTACAGAAACACCACCTTCATCAGGACATATATAATGCTTGTCTCTCTTTCAACAGAATAAAATTTGATATACCCCTTGTCGTGTATAGGGATGGGATGATGGTTATGTAACCTGTCTATCCAGGATTATTTTAAAATTTACATGTGGTCTAGTTAGATCCACTGTGGCTTCACTTAATCGGTGATTAGTATCTTCAGTTGATTAGTATATGTTTTATCCTATCGCTGAGGGTCAAACTCTGAAACAAAATTTGTGGCGGAACTCAATGTCTAGAGTCCATTACTTTATTCCAAAGTTGGCATCCAGGTTTCACACCTCAAAAAAATGGTGCAAACAGATAACCGTCTCTCGAGCGGTCACCTTCTAGCCTATCATCTATGAGATTCAGTCCAAAAAGCGCAATGCCAGGCATACAAACGCATATTCAAACTACCAAAATACACCTGCAATAGCTGGTCTCGCCTGGAGTTCGGCCTTGTGCAATGCTTGGTGTGCATGCAAAATACTACTATCAAGTACGCAAAGCTCCGGATGAAAGCCTGAAGAGCATGTTAAAATCCATCTGTGAAGGGCCATCTAACCCATGGAAGGTCTATATGCAGGAAGCAGTAGAAATTTTAGATTTGGCAACACAGAATTGGGGTCAAGAGGACATAGACTACCCGGCTATCAAAAATTTAATTAATAAACAATGGTTTCAAATGTCACGAAAAATTGACTTAGCACATTTTGAAACTGGAGGTGGTCAAGATGGGCTGATTGTAACATACATAGAGCACAAATCCTAGCCTTACCTTCACCAAGCGTTGGGGCAGAAGGTCCTAAAAAACATTCAGTGTGCCCGACTAGTGCCCGTCCCAATTAAAGAACTAAATCCTGGGTAGAAATCCCTTGATCACAAAATCAGCTGTAGAATCTGCAATTTTCAAACAAAATCATTACTACATTTGATGTGCTGCTGTCCCGGGCCTGTTACAGTCTTGTCAGAAGCTATTACAGCCAATATGGCTACGCAAAGGTTTTCGCATAGTGAAAGAAGCAGTCGCGGTTCTATTTTCTTGCATTCTACCGACCGATTTGGCTAGAATCGGGAGATATATTGAGGATGTGCATTCCAGACTTGTTAAAGAATAAGATCTCGACAACAGCAAGAAATTAGACTTGCTGTGGACAGATTAAGGCATACTTTAAAATGATATAATAACTTCTGTCATAATGCTTCATACACAATTATTCGCTTTTTAGCTTTTAATTTTAATCGTATTTTCCCCGAAATGAAATTGGTCAAAATCTTAAATGAATTCTATTTAACGTTCTGATTTTAAATGATTTTGTTACAGTGCAAATGGTTTTAAGTAACTGTGCAATAAATATTCAGTTCAGCATGCATGTCTGAAGTAACCAAACTGACCATTCCAATAATAGGGTCCGAAGCCTGGTCGGCAGTGAAACGACCCCTGTATCCATCAGCCCTGGGGGAACCCCGGCCAAATACTCTCATTAATGGTGACTGTGCCCTGTCGAATGAAGATACTGTCTGCACAGACCTTCCAATTTCCTTTATAAATTCATCCACAAATAGGGAACTCTGAGCAGATAAACCAACTTCTGATCCTGGCAAGTCGCCCATTATTGGGGCTCTCCTTAATAGAAGGCATTTTCTTCTTTCACATCACAACCCCGCATTGGGATTCCCCAAAACACAAATGGCCTTCCGAGACCATTTAGACTTCACCATGGGAGGCAACACCTCCCTGAGCTTTTTGCATGTCCCACTGAACAGAGAATTCTGGCAAGCAGCCGCAAGTGTCCAGCATCTTATCCTGGCAGGAAGACCATGCCCTGTCTACTCTCTTCCTGAGATCCTTACTCCGTCTGCTCAACAAGGTCACAATATTTTGAACCCCTACTGGTATTAAAGCTGCCTTCTTAGAAATTGTTGGTCTAGGACATTCCACCTATATTTTTTACCCCACTGTTCTATCCATAGGCTCTCTTCTCCTGGCCTTAACATAACCATTTCAGAAAAGCAGCTGAAACCACTCCACTGAGGTATGATGTGGAATCAGCCGGGGACAAACATCCGGTTACCCGCTACAGCCAATATGGCCTCCTATGGCTTCTTTATTTTTGCTTTCTTAGCAACATGTACCACGTCATCATCATCTTGAATATCATCATAACAAGCATTGGCATAACCAATAGGTCTCGCTTTTGGGACCTTATACGTTTTCAGTCATACTTTACATGGCCAAGCAATGGGAAAGGAGGCAGGGAGCAGGACGTGGTGGGTCACGTGGGGGACATGGGGCGGGGGAGTGGTGTCAAAAGCATTGGTTAGTCGAAAACAGCAACTACAGAAAGGGTGGGGGGTTAGTAAAGATTGCTGCAGATGCACTGGTTGCAACCTGTGCATTCAGGTCTGAGAGGAGCGAACACCTGCACCCTAGGGTGACCAACTGGCATGGGTGCAAATTCAGGACGGTAAGTGTAAAAATTCAGGACAGAGGGTCAAAATGCAGGACAAAAATTCAGGACAGAAGGTCAAAATTCAGGGCAAAAATTCGGGACACAAGTTTTACAGACACATCAGAGGAAGTTGTGCAATAGTATAAAGTACGTAAATAGACAACCAAGTTTTATATTAGTTTGAGACTATTGGGCACTTCACGGTTTTTCGGTATGCGTGCAGCTTGGAGCAACTGTGCGGGTCTTTTTGTGGTATTTTATATGATGATAATCTATTTATATGGTTACTGCACTGGGTTGTCCAGTCTGAAATTTTGTTTACAACACATGGTCCTGAGAAGGCATGTTTGGTGAGAGAAGTGGTCAGGAAGATCTGCTTGGATAGACTTTGTTAATAGCATCTCATATCTGAGTGCCATTGTAAGATGTAAAGCTGCAAGCATAGGTGAACTAAAGGAAGGATTGCTGTGATGAACCCACTATAGGGAATGCATTATGGGTGTTTCAGCAAGTGAAACTTAAAATATGGAATCTGACTTTGCTTATGGGGGCTTCGCAAAGAGTTGCACAAGCTGACGGCAGTCACAAAGGTGCTTTTCCCTGCAGCTTTCTTAGAGAATGCACTGTCGATACACTTTTACAGAGTTTATTTTTGACCCCTTCCCTGTTGCTACAAACACAATATACATCTCAAGCACAGCTTATGGCACTATGAGACTCTCCCTAAGATCTTACACTAAAACAAAACATTTACAATTACTAGTGTAACATTCAAGTAGCAGTTGGGTGCCACTCAAAATGTCATCTATTAATTCTTTTATCCATCATTCAGTCTTTCACAATTCATTCTGAACCTCCATCTGTGTGTCCATCCATATATACAAAACTTCTAAACCATTTGCACACCTATCCATCATCTATCCTTCCATCCATCATTTGACTCATCCTTCCATCCATCCATCCACCCTTTCACCCAATCCATCCTTTCACTAATCCAGCCACTCTTCCACCCATCCATCCATTCACTCATCCATCCAACCATTTACCCTTACACCCAAGCCATTCTTTCACTCATCCATCCACTCTTCCACCCATCCATCCACCCAATCATTTACCCTTTCACCCATCCACCCATCTTTTCTTCCAGCACTCCACCCTCCCTTTCACTCATATATGCATTTTTTCACTCATCCATCTTCACATTCTTCTTTTCACTCATCCATGCACCCATTCGCCCATCCATTCTGTCAATCATTCATCCATGCTATCATTCATCCATCCATCCTCCCTTTCTCTCTCCAATCCCCTTTCTTTCAATTAGCCACCCATCCTTCACCCATACACCCACCCGTCCAGTTGCACATAGAAGAGGCCCAGCTAGAACTTCACCCACACTCTAGTTCCTAAAGCAAGGGGTGGGGTGGGAGAGAGTTCACTATGCCCCTGCACATAGGCAATCGGAAAACTTGATAGTGATGAGTTATGCATGATGCACAGTGCCAGGACATGAGGTGACTGTGACATGGTGTTGTTTTCAGGGCTTTAAGTAGGATAAATAATCTTGGGGTCTCTCCAAGGGGCGTGTCTGATGTAATTAAGTGTGTGATTTTAAACACCCCAGCTTAAAATATATGCTGAGCATATTGTGCTGCCCGACTGGTATTTTGCTGTTTCTATTATTGCATCCAGTAACAGACCCACAACAAGCCAGGACTATTGGCTTTGTCAATTGATGGTAGTTGCATAAAATAAATAAAAAACAGCAACTGTGTCTTTGTTTTATATAATAATAAAAATGCTTCAGCTCTCATTCGGCAAGAGACGTAGAGTCAACCGAGAATCTTTGGACAAGGCCAGGTACCTAGAACCCAAAATCTAGAGGCGGAACAATAGAGTTTCAATTGAAATCTGGAAGAAATAGCAGGCTGGGAGAGTTGAGCCTGACAACCCTGAAATCGAGCCCTGGATTAGGGCTGCGGAGAGCAGACACGCAGCAGCCCATGCACGTCCTCCTCTGACAGCCCCACTATGAGGATGCCCCTGGTTCGCACCCTGATGCTAGCCTCGAGCTGGGCAGGGGGCGCCCCGAAGCAGTTCGACCATTTGCCTAAGTTTTCTCCCTCAGCGCTCTCCATGAAGCAATTCCTGGACTTCGTATCTAGCAATGCCTGTGAAAAAACCTCCTTGGCCTTCCTGCCTTGGAGCTGCCAGTGCGAATCGCCAACATCATGAAAGAGATTAACTTGCTACCAGATCGACTGCTGGGAACCCCTTCCATTCAGCTGGTGCAGAGCTGGTATGTTCAGAGTTTGTTGGACATCCTGGAGTTTCTTCATAAGAGTCCAGATGACCAGAGCACCCTTGAACAGTTTGCAAACGCCCTCATCACCATCAGGAACCAGAGATGTGGTCCCAACTATGGCCCAGGGTGTCATGGAGTACAAGGAAGCCTTCGGCATCGACCCAGTGGCAAATCAGAATGTGCAATACTTTATGGACAGCTTTTGCCTGAGCCGCATCTCTATCCACATGCTGATCAACCAGCACACTTTGATTGTTGATGCAACGACAAACCCTGCACATCCTAAAAACATTGGAAGCATCGATCCGAATTGTGATGTGACTGACGTAGTGAGAGATGCCTATGAAATGGCAAAGATGCTGTGTGATAAATACTATATGGCTTTGCCTAATCTGGAAATCCAGGCAGTCAATGCTAATGATCCAAGACACCCCATTCACATCGTATATGCTCCATCTCATCTTTATCACATGCTCTTTGAGCTCTTCAAGAATGCCATGCGAGCAACAGTGGAACACCACAACTCCAGTCCCTCGCTTCCACCCATCAAGGTGATGGTGGCTCTGGATGGAGAAGATGTTGATATTAAGATGAGTGACAGTATCACACTACTCAAGATTGAAAGGCTCTTCAGCTATATGTCTTCTACTGCACCCATGCCACATCTAGGTGCCGGTGGAACACCTCTGGCTGGTTTTGGACATGGTCTTCCTATTTCTAGACTCCATGCCAAGTACTTCCAGGGTGACCTGCAGCTTTTCTCCATGGAGGGCTTTGGAACTGATGCAGTCATTTATCTTAAGGCACTGTTGACGGACTCAGTGGAACGCCTTCCTGTCTACAACAAATCTGCCTGGAAGCACTGCCAGTCAACTCAAGAAATAGATGACTGGTGCATCCCCAGCGCAGAACCTAAACATCTCTCCATATATCGGCTCAGCTACCAGGCAGCATTTTTCATACCAGCCTGCCACTAGGTCAAGGACTAGCTTATACACTCTCAAAAGACTAAGTCATGACCTAATCCCACACCTGCTGCAATATAGAGGGTGATGTATGCAAGTGGCATGGGGAACCCCAAAGCCTGAGGTTATGTGCAGTATTTATCTGTTTTTTTGTGTCCAAATCCTTCACTGTGGGATCAGTATGTCCGATTATCGCACATCACGAGTGCTGTGGCACTGTAAAGAACATGTCTCAAACCTCCATTTGAATATTTCCAGCACTTTGAACACGCCAAGTATTTTGACCCACCTTTTGCAGCTGTTGCCAATAAACTGAAAAGAAATATGATGGAAAGGCCTTAAAGGGGCATTTGAGAATGTGGAGTTTTGAGACTTATGGAGAGAAATCGACTAGAACAGACGTGCGAGAAGTGGGATTTCATCTCTCCAGACAAAGATAATCCGATTTTAATTTTGCTGGAAAATAAATCTTCAGCTCTTAAATGTTGAGACTGTGTAAGAACTTTAACCTCTTCTTTTTAACTTTATACGTTTGATTTGTACATTTTAACCCTAACAGAATGCCCTGCCCTAGACGGAGGCCGCCACATGCTGGAAGAGCCTAAACTGGCCCATTGTCATTCTGCATGCAGACTCAACTTCCACACCCCCATCCGCCAGCTCCGCTCCGCCAGCCTCGCCCTCGCCACCGTCCCCCGCATCCATCGAACTACCTGCGGCGGCAGATCCTTCTCCTACCTCACCACCAAGACCTGGAACACCCTTCCTACCCACCTACGTAAGACCGAAGACCTACTCGCCTTCAGAAAACTCCTCAAGACCTGGCTTTTCAAACAGTAGCGTCGCCCCCCCCTCAGCACCTTGAGACCCTCACGGGTAAGTAGCGCGCTTTACAGATACCCTGATTGATTAATTGATTGATTATGCATCAATCAGCCGCAGACAGAATGACAATAGGCAGGTGCTGCTTTTATGCTTCTACGATAAGAGCGAGGCACCCCAGCAGGGAGCAGAGGCCTCTCACAGGGAAGCAGCTCTGTTCCCCTGCAAGGCCCAAAATTATGGACAAAAAGCGTCCGTTAAAAGGATCCTTACGGACACGGACGTGAGGTCCTAATTACGGACCGTCCGTGAAATTTACGGACGGTTGGTCACCCTACTGCACCCACACATTCAGCCACAGAAAGGTGCAACTCCCTGCGCTTCCCCATTCAGGGTGCAGTTCTGTACCCCTCTGGATGGACTGTGTTGCAGTCGTTGAACCCCTGGCAGGAGAAAACTGAGGAGGAGGGAGCCTGATGGGGACTAAGAAAGATGTATTGTTTCCACTTGAGTTTCCCCATCCGTTCTGTGCTTCATACGGGACGGTCTGCTCTGCGGAAGTACATGCAGAGCAGAAAGAGCAAGGAGAGAGGGAAAGAAAGATTGCTTAACCACATCGATGCTAGTGTTATTTTCCTCCTGTGCTGGTTTATTGAGTTTCCCATTGTTCATGACGAGCTCAGCTCGTCATGAGTGTATGGAGGTGTACATCATGACGAGCTGAGCTCGTCATGAGCGTCCAAGGAGTTAAAGAGAGGGGGGGAGAGCGAACCTGTAAATAGAGGGAAGAAGCTACTAGGAAGGAAATGAGTAGGAGGTGTGACAGATTAGAGAGATGAGAATGAAGAGGGAGTGAGGAAGAAAGAACAGGGCCGGACACAGCGATCAACTGGACAGTGAAAGCAGAAGTTAACGTCCAGGGCGCAGCTGTATGGGTACAACAGTGCACGGATGTGCACCGCGTTAGTCTACCAAAACAGTGGCAGTCAGACATGGTAGAAAGTGAGACGTGCCAAGTAGTGTGTGGGCGGGGCACAGTAAACGGTAATATAGAGGCAGGGGGAGGTGGAGGATTGGGGTCTGTGTCTGGGCATAAAACAGTGAAAAATAGCTAACACGCAGACCTAAGGCAGTGCTTAGCGAACCGTATCCGGGAGTGTACGGCACACTGGAATGGACGGTGTTACCACACAGTGCTTTACTCATTGTCTGCTACTGTACTACGAGAACACACTGGGCCTGCAGTAATTTGCAGAACATTTATGGGACGAGGAAGAGGGGACTTCAGAGGTCATACAAGAGGTTGTAGAGAGCCACCCGGGCTCTCTCCTACAATGTATCTTGTCCCCCACGCACGCACGCACACCCCGGGGCGTGCTCGCGCTGGGGTATAAATAAAGATGCGGAAGACCGCTCGGGGTCTTTCCGGCTAACTGTGACTACGTGCCCGTGTCATTAATTGTCAGTGTTGTCAACCACGTGCTGGGCCTTACCAAGGGTGCCACATTGGCGACGAGGCCGGTCTTTATCCACGCGTGCCTGCTGCAGCCTGCGTCACCGCGTCACCTGTATCCTGCTGCTGTGCCCACCCGCGCTGCTGTGCTGATCCCCTGCTGTCCCAAGACCCGCCCACGCGTCTCCCGTGAGGGAGCGCCTTCGGCTGGCGGGGCTCGTGGGGTCGGCGTGCCGCGTGAAGATCCTGCGGGTGAGTCAACCGTCTGCCCCGCTTGCGCGACTCCCGCGTATGCCCCCTTCACCGGCCGGCGCGGAAGAAGTGCGCCCGCCCGCCGCGGAAGAATTGCAGAGCCCTGCGGCAACACCACGTGGCCAAGGCCTACCGTGGACCCCGCCTCTCCACTGCAACAGGCGCGCGAGCCACGCCCCGACCACGTGTGCGCTCAGTGCATCGCGGATATATGATGTTACAACGCGTACTTTTAGCACGCATACCATTACAACGGATTTTTTACAACGCAGGTCATTTTACAACGGATACCTTTACAACGCAATACACTACAACGCACATACTATTACAACGCATACCATTACAACGTAAGTATAGGTAAGTATATAATATTAATATATATTTTAAATAATTATTTTTGTAATATATAATTTAATTATTCATTATTTAATTATTTAATTATTAATAACTATATTAATGAAATTAATTTTAATTTTAGTATTTGTAAATATATATTAAAAATACCCCTGTACCCCAAAACCCATACCCAGCCCTAAAACCTAAAAATACCCCTGTACCCCAAAACCCAAACCCAGCCCTAAAACCTAAAAATACCCCTGTACCCCAAAACCCATACCCAGCCCTAAAACCTAAAAATACCCCTGTACCCCAAAACCCAAACCCAGCCCTAAAACCTAAAAATACCCCTGTACCCCAAAACCCAAACCCAGCCCTAAAACCTAAAAATACCCCTGTACCCCAAAACCCATACCCAGCCCTAAAACCTAAAAATACCCCTGTACCCCAAAACCCAAACCCAGCCCTAAAACCTAAAAATACCCCTGTACCCCAAAACCCATACCCAGCCATAAAACCTAAAAATACCCCTGTACCCCAAAACCCAAACCTAGCCCTAAAACCTAAAAATACCCCTGTACCCCAAAATCCATACCCAGCCCTAAAACCTAAAAATACCCCTGTACCCCAAAACCCAAACCCAGCCCTAAAACCTAAAAATACCCCTGTACCCCAAAACCCATACCCAGCCCTAAAACCTAAAAATACCCCTGTACCCCAAAACCCAAACCCAGCCCTAAAACCTAAAAATACCCCTGTACCCCAAAACCCAAACCCAGCCCTAAAACCTAAAAAATACCCCTGTACCCCAAAACCCATACCCAGCCCTAAAACCTAAAAATACCCCTGTACCCCAAAACCCAAACCCAGCCCTAAAACCTAAAAATACCCCTGTACCCCAAAACCCAAACCCAGCCCTAAAACCTAAAAATACCCCTGTACCCCAAAACCCATACCCAGCCCTAAAACCTAAAAATACCCCTGTACCCCAAAACCCAAACCCAGCCCTAAAACCTAAAAATACCCCTGTACCCCAAAACCCATACCCAGCCCTAAAACCTAAAAATACCCCTGTACCCCAAAACCCAAACCCAGCCCTAAAACCTAAAAATACCCCTGTACCCCAAAATCCATACCCAGCCCTAAAACCTAAAAATACCCCTGTACCCCAAAACCCAAACCCAGCCCTAAAACCTAAAAATACACCTGTACCCCATAACCCAAACCCAGCCCTAAAACCTAAAAATACCCCTGTACCCCAAAACCCAAACCCAGCCCTAAAACCTAAAAATACCCCTGTACCCCAAAACCCATACCCAGCCCTAAAACCTAAAAATACCCCTGTACCCCAAAACCCAAACCCAGCCCTAAAACCTAAAAATACTCCTCTACCCCAAAACCCATACCCAGCCCTAAAACGTAAAAATACCCCTGTACCCCATAACCAAATACCACTAAAAAATGCTTAAAAAAAAGATAAACTTACCTATAATAATACTTACGTTGTAATGGTATGCGTTGTAATAGTATGTGCGTTGTAGTGTATTGCGTTGTAAAGGTATGCGTTGTAAAATGACTTGCGTTGTAAATGTATGCGTGGTAATGGTATGCGTTGTAAAAAATCTGTGGTAACAGTTACATACCGTGCATCGGATACATCGCGCCAGGCCTCCGCGTGCTCTGCTCCAGCCTGCTCCACGGCACTTCCAATAAGCATTGGCAAACGCAAATCAGGACCGCCTGTCATCAGGCCTCCCAGGCGCACCTATGCTGAACAGCTTAAACAAGCCTTGGCAAAATCAATTCGGGACCTGCCATCACTAGGCCTCCCAGGTGCCCTGCCTGCTACACACCTGTTCTGCTTGTGCTGGGAAGGGGTGCAAAGACTGTTGTCCTTCACGCGCAGGGTGTCTCGCTGCACACCAATCATTGGTATACCCAAGCACCTCAGCCCTGCCCCCGCACGCCGACACGACTCAGGAAAGCTCCAGGACCACGGGCTCAAAGCCACACCATGAACCAGGACGCGACTGGGGCGGCACAAGACGGGGCTGTCCAGGCCCCACTGCCAGCGGTCCAGCCGCCGCCAGTTATGCCAAGCCCAAGGAGGGGCCCCCTTGCCAGCGATGCCCGCCCACCTGCACGCCGGCGCAGCGCCCATCCCGCCCTTCAGCGAGACTGCGGACCCGGCCACAGCGGCGCTCCGGTGGAAGGCGTGGGTCGGGAGACTCAATCTATACTTTAAGGGTACCAGAGAAACGGACGGTACGGTGAAGAGGTCGCTCCTAATTTTGTACGGTGGACCGGAAATCTAAGATCTGTTTGAATCGCTCCCCAACACAGGGGAGCACGACTACGATGCCGCGGTCACGGCTCTAAACGCACATTTCGATCCACAGCTCAACAATGACTTTGAAAAGTTCAAGTTTAATCGCGCCTGGCAGACTGACTCCGAGTCTGTCGACATGTACTATGCCCGGCTCCGCCGGCTCGCGAGCACGTGCCCGTTCGCCAACCCCCGGGAAGAAATCAGGGATCAGATCATAGTGGGATGCAAATCGAAGCTGCTGAGAAAGCTAATCCTGAGACAACCAGGCATATCACTCGACGAAATACTTATCCTAGCCAGGTCGCACGAACTGTCCGACGCCAGGGCGGAGGAAATGGAGGCAGCGCTGCGCACCCCGGTAATTGCCCCGCCCGCTACAAGAACCACGCCGATCAAGGAAGAACGGATCGATGCGTTACAGAGGAGATTCCCACCAACGAGACAGCGGAATACCCCGCCACGAGGAAGCCAGTGCGGGTACTGCGGTGAAGATCACCCTGCCACTGCCACATGCGGCGCCAAAGGAAAGACATGCTTCAAGTGTGGGCGCCTGAATCATTTTGCTGCCGTCTGCCGAGGGGGGAAGTTCAGGTCAGTAGGCCCACGCGCCAGGGCAGTGACGCAGCGCATCCGACAACTATCGCTTGACCAGGAACTACCTCCTCCGGACACTCAAGCCCAGGACAGACGACCCAGGTACTAAGACGACGAGGACGACAAGGTGTACGTCGTCTCCTATGTAAGCCGAGCGTCCACGAGAAGGAGGCCGCCGCCCATGTGTTCCATAACAGTAGATGGGACCAACGTCAGTGCCCTGATAGACACAGGAGCGTCCGTGAATGTCATGGACTCGGACCAATACGAGAGGATGTCCTCGAAGCCTGCACTAACACCCTCCGCAGCGAGGATCTGCACCTACAGGGGAACAGACCCACTACCCCTTCGAGGAGTAATCCAAACGACCGTAGTCAATGGAGAATATTCCACGGAGACCAAGTTTCATATCACGGAGGGAAAGAAAGGCACCCTCCTGAGCTGCCACACAGCAGAAGACCTCAGCCTGGTGTTCTTCGCCAATCAAGTGCACCAGGCACACGCGGATTTCATGCTAAAGGATTTTCCAGAACTGTTCAAGGGCCTAGGAAAATTAAAGGGGCGGAGATTCAAACTGCACATAGACGCGTCGGTCAGGCCTGTAGCACTCCGACAGCGGCGGGTGCCCTTCAACCTCAGGCCACAGGTCGAGGAGGAGCTTCGGAAGCTTGAAGACCTAGGAGTCATCGAGAAAGTGTCGGGCCCGACACCCTGGGTCTCCCCGTTAGTCGTCGCACCAAAACCGAAGCAGCCAGGGGCCATTCGTCTATGTGTAGACATGAGGCTCCCCAACACAGCCGTCAAGCACGAAAGACATATCACCCCCACCATGGATGATATAATAGCAGACCTCAACGGGGCGAAATGGTTTTCTAAGCTAGATCTCAACTCGGGTTATCATCAGCTCGAGTTGGAACCAGCCAGCAGATACATCACCACCTTTTCGACCCACGTGGGATTGCGTCGCTACAGTTTTGGTGTCTCCTCCGCGGCGGAGGTATTCCAAAATGCCATTCGAGAGGTACTATCGGGACTGAGGGGAGTGATTAACCTCAGCGATGATATTCTGGTGTACTCCGCAACCCTAGAAGAGCATCACGTCAACTTGAGGGCAACCTTACAAAGACTTGCGGATAGTGGCCTGACTCTGGACCGAGCCAAATGCTCCTTCTACCAGGAGTCAATAGACTTTTTCGGATACACCTTCATGAGGGAGGGTCTGAAAGTAGACCCCAAGAAAGCGGAGGCGATCAAGGCAGCCAGCACCCCCCGAAACCCGACTGAAGTACGCAGCTTTTTGGGCATGGCCACCTACTGCGGTCGGTTCATACCCAACTTAGCCGCCATCGCGGAACCTCTCAGAACCCTCACCAGAGCCGACCAGAAGTGGGACTGGACTGGCACCGCGAACAATGCATTTCAAACCATCAAAGCAAGCCTCCTGGACGACACTACAATGGCCTACTTCCAGACGCGGCGTCGGACCGAGTTAATCGTCGACGCCAGCCCCGTGGGACTGGGAGCAGTCCTTCTGCAAGAATACGGGCCCGAAGAGTGGAAGCCAGTTGCCTATGCCAGCAAGGCGCTGACTGACACCGAGACCAGATACGCCCAAATAGAAAGAGAAGCCCTGGCCATCAAGTGGGCGTGCCAGCATTTTCACCTCTACCTCTGCGGGCAGGAATTCACGGTGGTAACCGATCACAAGCCTCTTCTACCCCTCTTTGCGGGGTCATCACGGCTAGCTCCCCCACGCATTGAACGATGGGCGGTCCAGCTGCAGAGCTACCGTTTCAAGATCGTGTTCCGCCCAGGGGCCCACAACCCGGCCGATTACCTGTCCCGGCACCCGGATGTCATCACTCAGCGTCCGCCCACAGAGGAGGGAGAAGAAGTGGAAGAGATTGTCCACATGATCACGCAGGCCGTGTGCCCGGAGAACATGTCGCTCAAAGAAATCGGAGAGGCCACCGCCGGGGACGAGACTCTGACGAAAGTCCGCCGTGCTCTGGAGGAGAATCGTTGGGCCCATTTTCTCGATGGCGCATCTAGCCTCCGGCCGGAGGTGAGCCACGCAAGACAACAACTGTGGCAGGTACGCAGCGAATTAAGTGTGGGAGATGAAGGAATCATCCTGCGAGGACACCTCATCATCATACCGGAAAGCCTCCAACAAAGAGCTCTGAGTCTAGCACATGTGGGGCACCAAGGCATGGCCAAGACAAAAGCACGGCTAAGGAGCAAGGTGTGGTTTCCGGTGATGGACAGCCAAGTGGATGCCATGATACGGTCCTGCCATGCCTGCATGATCACAGGCGGAGAACCCGCCCCGGCACCAGTGATCACGGAGGAAGCGCCTCAGACACCCTGGACACACCTCAGCATAGACTTTGGCAGCTTCCCGGACGGAAGACACATGCTGGTGTTAGTCGACTCATTCTCCAAATTTCCAATAGTTGAAGTCATATCATCGACAGCATTCCCACAAGTTAAGAAGGTGCTAAGCCGCGTCTTCGCCACAATGGGACTCCCGGAGGAAATCAAGTCCGACAACGGACCCCCTTTTCAAGGGAGAGAATTTCAGTCATATCTGGAGGCCCTCCGGATCAAACACAGAAAGATCACCCCGCTGTGGCCCCAGGTAAATGGGGAAGTTGAGAGACTAATGCGAACATTGAATAGGGCCCTCCGGATTGCGGTGGACAATGGGGAAGACCCGGAGGCGGCCCTTGACCAATTTCTAGGAGCATACCGACAAACGCCTCACTCAACAACCAAGTGCGCTCCTGCCCACGTGTTGTTTAAGCGTGCGCCCAGGGACAGTATCCCAACCGCCAGCACATGGGTGCCAGAGGAGAGAAACGCTGAGGCTACCCAAGCTAGAAGACAGAACACAAACATCAAGGCGAGCGTGTATCGCCATGCCAAAGAACCGAACATCAAGGAAGGGGACGTAGTGGTTGTCAAAGATCGCCATCCCGGCTGGAAATTCCGAACACCATTTGAGTCAGAAGTTTGGATAGTGGACAAGGTCCAAGGGACAATGGTAACCGCAAAGAGGAATGGACAGGTCGTGACAAGGAACGTATCATGCTTCAGAAAAGCAACAGAGCCAACTGAAGGGCAAAGAGTGGATGAAGGAGCGGAAACAGGAGAGTATGAAGATTTGGACTTCCGCAGTTTCCCGAGTCCAACAGTGGTACAACAACAGGGTGAGGTTCAACCCAGGCCAACACCACCGAACCTGGGTGCCGAGCAAAGTCAACCGAGGGCGACTGATGCGAGTGAAGGCCCAAGGGCAACCCCGGCTGGGGTTGCCGAATCACCATGGACCCGGAATCACCGATACAGCCTGAGTCCCAACCCGAGGCCTAACCAGCGGATGAGAGATTTTGCCTGGACATCACCCTAAAGTGAAATCCAGAAGCGTGCAACATGAATAGAACTGAAATAAGGGAGGGATGTAGAGAGCCACCCGGGCTCTCTCCTACAATGTATCTTTGCCCCCGCGCACGCACGCACACCCCGGGGCGGGCTCGCGCTGGGGTATAAATAAAGATGCGGAAGACCGCTCGGGGTCTTTCCGGCTAACTGTGACTACGTGCCCGTGTCATTAATTGTCAGTGTTGTCAACCACTTGCTGGGCCTTACCAAGGGTGCCACAGAGGTGACGGGGGACAGGTTGGGTGGTGTGTTCACAGTGCAGATAGGTAGAAATATGAAGCAGGGGAGCTGCACGTTGTACAGAGGGGTACAGAGGGAGGAGGTGGGACTGTAAAGTTAATATCGCAGAGGAGCCGTGGCAAGCAAGATGCCGTTCCGCACAGCCACTTAACCACGTAGAACCCCGGTGGCAGTGAGGAGGGCTTTTCAGTGGCTCCAGAGTTCACAGTACAGGGGGAAAGGTACAGAATGAGGCTGATCCACGCCCCTGCAGTGGTCTGTATTACCAGGGTGGTTCTCGCACTCACACGTACACAGGGGGCGGGTTGAGGCAGCGCCAGAGCCGGCCGCGCGGCTGTGAAAGTGACGTGTCCGTAAAAGTGAAAGTAATCGCGCACTGTAAGGGTGTCACGAGCGATGCGAGGTAAGCCAGCTGGCGCCTGTGCGCGTAACTGTCACAGCATGCTCTAGGCCACATAAAAAGCGTGTGGTCGGATTTTTGAAGCCCACTAACTAAAAGTCTCGCCTGACAGCACATGCGCTAGGTCACGTGAGAGCTAAAACCATCCATACAAAATTGATTTGTGATTGCAAAAGTTCTTTTCATCTGAACACCCCCTGGATTCACATAAGAACCATATCAACTGGAATTCTTATAATTTCCATCATGCAGAATTGAATCACCTCCAGTTCCAAGCTCTTGCATGTGATGTTGCCCTATCATGTGCTTACCCCTTGATAATTTTGCATGTCCCACTGAGCAGAGAATTCTGGCAAGCAGCCGCAAGTGTCCAGCATCTTATCCTGGCAGGAAGACCATGCCCTGTCTACTCTCTTCCTTAGATCCTTACTCCCTCTGCTCAACAAGGTCACAATATTTTGAACCCCTACTGGTATTAAAGCTGCCTTCTTAGAAATTGTTGGTCTAGGACATTCCACCTATATTTTTTACCCCACTGTTCTATCCATAGGCTCTCTTCTCCTGGCCTTAACATAACCATTTCAGAAAAAGCAGCTGAAACCACTTCACTGAGGTATGATGTGGAATCAGCTGGGGACAAACATCCGGTTACCCGCTACAGGGCTGTCAGGCATCACCCGAAGGGAAAAGCCGAAGGGAAAAGCAAGAATACTTAAGCTTTGCCCACCCCTGACTACATGCATTGATTAGCGGAGCAGTGCACCCAAATGTGTTAGCAAAGCACAGTGTAGAAACTGCTGCTGGTATGTGCAAAGAACAAATGCCCCCTAGTTGTGTGCAAAGACAGTTCTATCTATAGAGTATGCCTTCTCCATGACTGACACCTACTAGCACTAAAAAAATGCACCATAGTAGAGGTGGGCGAGCGAACAAATGATCAGACAGAGCCGAGCTAGAGCTGAGCCATGGGTCTGGCTCGGCTCTAAGAGCCGTGCATGAGCCGAGCCCTATTAATGTGTTCCATGTAAATCATACAACAAACACCTTGTAAAACTATGATAAAGTTGCTTCAAATTTTTAAAAAGTGTATTTCTTTAACATGTGGGAGCGTTTCACCTTAGTCCATCAGTTTATATTACACTGTATTGAGGTACATTTATTAAAAGAGCTAGTTTTTAACTTGAGTTTAGAAACATTCATGCCCGTCTCCGCCCTGCCGAGAGTGCCATTAATGAGCAAAAATGCAAGAGAAAGAAGAAACCCCCATTTGCTATCAGTTATAACCTATATAAGTGAAATGCACAAGGATTAGAATTAGTGTGTATGGGGGCGTGGCTTGGATGGCAATGAGGGGGGCGTGGATTGGATGGCAAAAAGGGGCCGTGGCTTGGATGGCAATGAGGGGGGCGTGGTTTGGATGGCAATGAGGACGGGCGCCTAGGTCCGTTACCTCCGCTACCCCGAGGCAAACAACCGGCGATTTAGTAGCGAAAACGAGCACTAACCAGAACAGAAAGAAGGCATAACCACGTCGGAACTCCTAGGGCACATACCCAAGGCAAGGAATCCACCCCCAACAAAAATTCCAGGGAGTTTTGTCAACTGTTCCGGCTCATAGAGAGATACGAGCAGAGCTCATCAAAATGGTGCCCCCACAACAACAGGAGAGAAGAGCATGAAACGAGTAACCCGTAAGATGCCGTGACTGCTCACAAGTGAGGAAAGCAGTGGTAGCCCCAAAACCGCCCCTGCTGATAACCCCCAAGTAAGTGCCAAACCGGCCATTGGGGAGGTGGCGGATGCCGAAAGCACGCGAATGGGGGCCGCCATTGCGGTGGAACCACACCTCAAGCTCACCGCCCGCCAACGGCCTTAAAAGAAGCACAGGACCGCCGAACAGTCACTGGCATCACAGATTGGTCGGGAAGGCACGAAGAGAAGAGATACAAAGAAGCGCGGACAGGTACCAATAGGGGAATCCCTGGCCAGGGATGAGACGAAGGAGCTCACAGAGGGAAAACGAAAACAAAACTGAGGATCATCTGGAGGCCGCCATTTTGCCCAGACACTAGACTGCTGCTGCACACAGAAGATCGGCAGAATCCGCCCAAACGCCCTCAAGACTCCAACCTGCCCCTGCCGCTAGAGCAGATAAGCCCACTCCTGAAGGGGAGCCGCTCTGACTACAGAGCCATCAGCCCAGCAACAAAGTGGCCCAAATGCGACCTTAAGAGGCACAGGGGGAAAACACATGAACGCCGTGGTGGGTCACGCCCTATCTCCTCCAACAGGGAGCCCTATTAGAAAGAATCAAGGTGGTCGATACAGTGGAGGGGAAGGTGAACGAAGCTACGGGCAAGTCAGAGGAGGCCGCCCTCGCACCAGCAACAAACCATCACACCGCAGGTAGCGAACACGCTGGTCCACACCCAAGCACGGCCATTAGCGATTTCTAGGCCACTAGCGCCGGCCAACCCAACAACAGAGGAAGAAAACAACCTGTGCGCCTACAAGGAGCGCCCGCTTTTCCACCCAGAGAATAGCGCTCGAAGAGGGAAGACCTCTAGGCCTACCAAACATTGGTCTCAATAGCATCACATGCACAGACAACATTGGCCTTACAAACAAATCCCTCAAAACAGCCCTCCAGAAAGCGCGCTGCTAAGAGCCACCACTTTGGACCACGCCAGGGGGTTTCTTTACCCCCATTTTCAACCTAACAGCATCGGCAGCTTGGAGGTGGCACACACGATACAACAGAGACAAAGTGCTGCAACTAATCCACGCGAGCAGGGGGTAACAAACCACTGGCCACACAGATCACACAGATCACTGCTACCGCTGGAAGCCCCCCTTCCACAACAGCGAGACCACAGATTGAACACCCTCTCACTCTCCTGCCTGAGCAAGCAAAAGCTGTCACCGAGCTGTGTAGCGAACGCACCACCCACCTGATCGCAATCCACAAAGGAAGAAACGGCCAACAGTACGGACAGCCCCAAGCAGGCTCGGAGTAGCAACAGTAACGAAGCGGAGTCGCAGAACAGAGACTGCCGAGTGAAGACGCCTAAACTGGCCACATCCCAGTAGGTTGAAAAGGACGCCGTAATAAGGAGGGTGGCCTCAAGTGCGGAACTGGCAGGAGCAAAGACGAGAACAAGGTCCATCCGAGAACCAAGTAGGTACAGATTGGACCGGCAAACTCCAGGCAAGGGGCACATAGAGCAAGGAGGGGAAGCAGCTAAGCCGACATCCACACTGCAGAAAGAAGGCAGACTAGTTAGCTACCTAACCAGAAGAGGCTTCGAAGCCATGAGAGGACAAGAGGTCAAACTCCCCAGCGAGAGCAAGAAGTACAGGAAAGACGCACCTGACTCACCACTAAAACCAAGGAATGAGACAACCCTGGACATGATCCCAAAGAAAGTAAACAAAGGGAATGACTTGGCCAAATCAACTAAAATAACAATAGACAATATGCAACTAGAGCTGGCAGCCATAAGAGCAGACCAACACAAAACAAATACCAGGATAGACGCGGCAGAAAAACGCATCAGTCACATAGAAGATGACAAGGTACAAGCAAACAAATCTCTGCAAGACATCACCAAGACCTCCAACTACCTCCAAAAGCAGCTAGCAGAACAAGACGACTGCGCTAGAAGGGGGAACATTCGCTTACTTGGAATCCCGGAGGGAGAAGAAGACAAATCGGGGTCCTGCATAACCCTCATAGAAGAACTAATACCTCAGCTGATGGGAATCAAGTTTGACAGACAATTCGAAGTGGACAAGGCCTACAGGGTGCTAGCAACTAAGCCACCACAGGGACGTGGACCACGACCAATAATGTGCAAGCCCCTAAGATCGAACCAGACGGAGGCGATCTTTGCGGTGGCACGGAAAAACCCGAACCAAAGATGGAACGGCAACAAAGTAATTATCACTCAGGACTTCTCAAGGCAAACAGTGGAGACAAGGAAGGGTTTCCTAGCACTAAGAGATAGACTACTGCAAAATAACATCACTTTCAGCTTTGCTGGGCCAGCAAGATTGAGAATCACAGACAAATGGCGGACTTTGGTTTTTGATGACCCCAATGATCTAAAAAGATACATTCAACGACCGCCCCCAAAAGATATGGAAGCACAGAACCCAGGTGGGGCAAAAAGGAGTGCATCACTGGACAACACGGAGACTGGAGGATGCTGAAAGCAATGAACAAAGCGGCTAATGCAACAAGGAATAAGGACTTGATCTAACCTAACTAATCTACCTCAAGATGCAACACCTACCTCAACAACACAGGCGCCCCGCGAGGAACCGCGACAGTGGACCTGCGACTCGGCGGCAGCACGCCTATATCCTTTATGTTATGCTCAGACTACCTGGCTGCTACCAAGTGGGCCATCGAGGGGGGTCGGAGGGTTTTGCCAAACTGATAAACTGAGACACTGAGGGGACACTCTCAATGTGGGCTTGGAAAGAGATAACCACGAGCCTCGGGTGGGGGGGGAGGGAGGGAACTTTGCTGTCACATGCCCAGTTAGCAAGCAGCCGGGGGAGGTGGGTGGGCAGGGAGGGGGCCAGGGGGGATGGGAGGGTCTCCAAGTACAGCTCTTTTTGTTTTCTAGTCTTACCTTTTTTCATTTCTTCTTCCCTTTCCCTATTCTCTCCTTCCTACTAATGGACAGACACAAACAACCACTAAGACACACAGCAAGCCCATCCCACATCATAGTGGATCAGAAGTAAGGATTGAGATGGCTCGGGGTCGCAGGCAGGACACCTAGACACACACAAGGGTACCTCACTAAAGAGCGACAGAGATCTTAAAGTATGACACACACATTGCAAAGTCAACTTCAGGCCGACATCAGGGTAGTTTCTTTCAATGTCAAAGGGCTCAATCACCCCGTCAAGAGAAGAAAAGTGATAGAATATCTAACCAGACTAAAGAGCGATGTGTGTGTGCTCCAGGAAACCAAACTGTCTACTGAAGACGCACAGCGCCTGAAGGCGAACTGGATAGAGCAATCACTATGCTCGCCAGCGGTTCACAAAAAGAGGGGGGTCATTACACTGATAAACAAAAAGGCTAAACTAGTCCTACATGAGAGCTATGCTGATGAGGATGGGAGAATCCTAATAACTAGCCTCAAGAGGGGGGAAGAGATGATCCACATCGCCAACATATATGGACCCAACACAGATGGCAACACATTCTGAGGAGAGTTCGAGAGCAGACTAAGCAAGCTACCCCAAGAGGACCTCCTAATTGTAGCAGGGGACCTCAACCAAGTGCTACACCAAGCCACAGACAGATATCCCCAAAGAACCAGCCACTGCACCCAGGGGGAGAATACACTAAAGAACATATGCGCCAAGCTCCAACTTAGAGATCCCTGGGGACTCCAGAACCCAGACGCCAGGGATTACACCTTCTACTCCCACCCACAAAACACCTACAGTAGAATCGACTACATCCTAATGTCTGCCTCTCACACACACCTGATTGACCAAACAGAAATTGCCCCAAGAACAATATCAGACCACTCACATATCAGCCTTACACTCAGCGGGAGACATAACGAGCACACTACCCGTAGGTGGAGACTCAACAGCAACATCCTGAAAAACACCACCAACGTAGCAGAGATAGAAGAGACCATAAAAGACTACCTAGAGTTCAATGACAACCCAGACACAGATAGAGCCACCCTCTGGGATGTCTTGAAAGCCACAGTCAGGGGCAAACTAATCACCATCAAGTCCAGAATGAACAGAGAGAGAGAAACAAAAAAGTCCTAGAGCTCGAGAGACAGATTAAAGAGCTAGAAATTAACCATAGCTCCAACTTAACAGACAGGAACACACTCACAGACCTAACGAGAAAGAAATATGAACTCAACAAGATTTTAAGTGAGAGAGCAGGCACCTGGATAAACAAATACAAAGCTATAAACTTATGCACAGCGAACAAAGCAGGGAAAGCGCTGGCCTCATACCTCAAGGGCAAGCAGAGGCAGCACACAATCGGAGCAATAACAGACTCCAACAAGAAATCCCAAACGACAAACAAAGAAATCCTCAAGGTCTTTAAAGACTTTTATGAGGGCCTCTACAGGGAAGACAAAAGACTCAGAGCGGATGGGGGAGCCAGTCTCCTAGACAGGCTTACCCTGCCCACCCTGACGGACCCACAAAGGGCATTACTAGAACAAGACATAACGGGAGCAGAGATAGAAAAAGCTGTGGCGGGCCTCAAAGAGAACAAAGCCCCGGGTCCGGACGGATATACAGCAAGATTCTATAAGCACTTCCTCCCCCTAATCAAGCCCACAATGGAGGAGGTCTTCTCGCACTGTATCCAAAAGGGGGAAATGACTAACTCAATGGGCGAGGCCAACATATTAGTTATCCCAAAAGAGGGTAAAGACCCACAGCACCCACAAAACTACTGTCCCATTTCCCTAATTAATGTTGACTGCAAGATATATGCCAAGGTCCTAGCAGCGAGGCTTATCACACAGCTCCCAAACCTCATCCACAGCTGTCAAGTGGGCTTCCTGAAAAACAGGATGTCCCACGATAATACGAGACTCCTATGCCACTTAATAAACCACGCTTCCACGAGCAGTGACCCAGCAGTCATGATTGCACTTGATGCAGAGAAAGCCTTTGACAGAATGTTGTGGCCCTTCCTCGACCGCTGCATGCAAAAGTTCGGTCTAGGAGAGAACTATAGAAGGATGGTGATGGCACTCTACAACAAACCAAAAGCCTGCGTGGTAGTCAATGGGGGCACCTCTGAGACGCTCACCCTGGGAAGGGGCACAAGACAAGGTTGCCCACTTTCCCCAGCTCTCTTTCTACTCGCCCTGGAACCACTACTCTTCATCATCAGGAACAACAATGAAATAAAGGGAATCCCAATCAGGGGGGACACGGTTAAATTAGCTGCATATGCGGATGACATTCTTATCACAACAGAAAACCCGGGCCCGTCAATAGCCGCACTAATGACCACCATTGAGGAATACGCACAGGTAGGGGGTTACAAACTTAACAAGGACAAATCCGAATGCAAACCACTAAATGTGCACACAACTAGGGAAGTCCTAGGGAACTCAGGGTTGGCTTTGCAAAAAAAGTTCCTGAAATATCTTGGTCTCTACTTTGGGAGAGACCTTAAATCAACACTCGACTATAACGAAAAGACAATATTAAAGTAACGGAAAGAGAAATTAGACACATGGTAGCCAAAATACATCAGCTGGTGGGGTAGGGCGGAAACAATAAAAATGATGCTAACACCCATGGTTAACTACTTGCTAAGCATGCTCCCGCTTGTAACCACAGAGGACTTCCACAGAAAACTGGACGCTCTTATAAACAAATTCCTCTGGAGAGACAAGAAACCCAGAATTGGCCTACAGAAACTAAGACTAAACAAACACCAAGGAGGTCTCAACCTCACCAACTTCAAGACATTCCAAACGGCATGCCTGGCCAAACAAGGGATACACTGGCTCGCCCCAGAGCAAGTGTACACACCGGTATGGCTGTCACTAGAGAGGACAATCCTGGAAGGCCTTAACCCCATAGCCCTACTCACAGCAAACAAACACCCCGAGGCGAACAACCCCATACTTAAAAACACCAAGAACGCTCTACTCAAAGTAGACAAAAGAATGGAGAGTAGCATTAAAAACACGAAATGGGAATCTATTTGGTTCAACTCTAAAATAAAATATAAGAACCAGGTACTTAACTTTGATGCCTGGTCTGAACGAGGCATTTCCACTCCCAAGCAGCTAGAAAGCCGTGGTACCCCGCTCACATTCGACAACCTAAAGCACGCGCACAACTTGCCGGACATTGTACTATATAACTTCCTGAAAATGAAGGCGGCGATCAAAAGAGCAGATCTTAACAAGGGGACCCCACCGATACTGCAATACACGACGAACCTAAACAAAGTCGTCCACCAAACGTCACACCTTTACAAACTTCTAAGCCCAGTCACAACGAGACTCAACAACAAAAGACTAGAATACTGGGAAGGGCTACACACCAGACAGCTCAGCGAGAAGGAAAAGCATCGCATTTGGTCATCAGCGACCAAAAACAATATCACCCCAACCCTAGCACAAACAAAATACTGGCTCATCCACAAAGCCTACTGGAACCCATCCCGCCTAGCGGCTATTGGGATACACAATAACGACATATGCTGGAACTGCCTCAAAAAAAAGGAGACCTGGCGCACCTTATCTTCTACTGTCCCAAAGTCAAGTCCTTCTGGGGCAAAATAAGAGACTTTATAAACAGCATACTGGGGCTCTCATTACAACTAGACTTCGGAGGGTTAGTCACAACCTTTACTGCCCCCGAAATCCAGTCTAAAAACAACAGTGATATGATTGACCTCCTCCTCACGGCGGCTGTCAAAACCATCCTAACGAACTGGAAAGAGACAGGGAAGGCATCCTTCAAAAGCTGGTTCAACTGGATCACCTTTCTAAGGGGGGCTGACAACATAACATCCAAAACCTCACCTAACGCCTCCACAAAAGGCGATATGTGGCTCTCCCTTGACAACTACTTGAACTCACACAAACCACCTTAGGGAGACCACCGGGGCGAGATACCCCCGACATCCAACCCCGCGTAGCGTGGACTGGATAGCTTAAGGGTTAACAGCAGCTCGAACAATCCTGTCCTCTTTACCTTCCTTTCCTCTACTTTCCCACTTTTGTTTACTTCCTCGAGGGCAATACACAAGATCACTTATGACAATATGCGCCAAGATCGTTATTACCTAGCGATTCCTGTTTGTGCCACGATGATGCCTATGACACTCTGAACGTAACCCTACCGGCGCACGGTCTCAACAGTATTGCCTTCTCTATATCTGTAATGTATACCTGTACTGTATATATACAATTTTCCTAATAAAATCCTTTGAAATGAAAAAAAAAGAATTAGTGTGTATGAATATGTTCCTCAATATTGTTTCTATATTTGTTAACTCTCAGTACAGATGTGGTAACATTGTAGAGTATTAAATCAAATGCAAGACGTCTTTGTAGAGCTCACATCCCGAAGTCACGAATTTGAAAGCGCTCTCTTATGTGTTAATGAAAAAAGCCGACTAGGATAATTAACCTTTTTGCCTAGTATCACACAGTTTGGTCAAACAGGGAAGCTGGGACTGATCCCTGGTTTTGTACTTTTGATGGAGCAAGGATTCTCACATTTAGCGACTTGCTTGTATTCATGAACCTCGAGTAACCTTAACTCTGTAATCAATCTGTTTGTCTTACTAATATTGTACATTTTACACTACACGGGATGTCCCAGAGACGCTTGCCTATGTATTTTCTAAAACGTAATATGCTTGCCTCTAAAATGGCTGCTGCTTTGCGGGAATTTAGTCTGCGCATGCGTCGGTCATACCCATGTGATGTGACGCACTCGCAGTTCTGGTGAGAATTGTTGCTCATGCGCAATGCACTTAAAGATGGCTGCTTTATGTTCTCACATGCTCCGAGCTTGCAGAGCCGCTTTTGCAAAGCTGTTTGTCCTGCACTTACCCTAATGCAATAGTTATTATAAAGTAAGGGATATGGTATAGCCGTTTTCAGGGTGTACAGTGTAATCTTTTATTCTGTGTTTCTAAATTGTTTTCGCTTGCTTTCCATGTATCATATTCTTTGGGCCTGGGAGGCGCTTGATTACTCCATTTTGGAAGCCCGTATGGTACCAGTCACGTGATGGGGAAAAAGAAAGCCATGCAGCAGTGGAACCCAGCCAGCTGGCAGCCTCGCCCAAGATGCTCCTGGGAACCGACTTGTAACCCAGCAGGACGAAGCTGAACTATACCTCAGATCGCTACAATTGTATTAAACTGCTGTATACCCCATTGTCCTCTGTAAAACATATGCCATGGGAAACTAGAAATGTAAGGGGTGGGTACAAAAATGAATATTAAGTCTGAGAAAGTCTAAAATCTTGGTGGTATGATGACTTAACCTCCTCCTTTGTCCGATCAGAACTTGGGGATTCTTTCACTTGCAACATTGGGGGGTGGTACACTGACCCGAAAAACAGTATGACTAGCCTAGGTTTAGCTAGAGAAATTGTCCTACTTGTCCGAATAGCTGACCTGTCACTGACCCAACGTACTCTATAGGTGACTGATACAGAGAGCTGCGGAGCACTCTGTCCGAATTTTCACAGACCCACTCGGGGTTTTGGAAACCTTAAGTGCTTGCGAAACACTTTGCTGGGAGATTCGAGAACCCAATCGGGGTTACTGGCAGATTCCTTGCAGAGGGGGAGTAGCGCAGGCGTTGCAAACGAAGCTGCAGGTGTTGGTCGTACCCTTTGGTGAACCCGGTCCTGATCCGAATCCTGGGGTTATCCTGTCCTGACTGTCCATGAGCTGTACCTGCTCGCCTACTGGCAACCTAAGTCCTTGAGGGTCCTTTCGCGTCTTTTCAAACTGACCCGTGGCCAGGGTTGGTCTTGATTCTGTCCCAGGTAAATATAAATTCTATGTGGGTGTTTGTTTATCTAAACTTTCTTTTCTCTCGTCTCAAATAAAGCATAATTGCATACGTTCCTTTCTTTCCTTATCTCTCTATAAATGAGATTTTCATGCATTATTGCCTATTAGCATGTTCCACTTTTCTACCTACCTTTAGTCAAATACTAAGTCGTTTGCATAGTTTGTTCCATTCTTACCCTCCCTATAGAAAATAAGCACATCTGGATAAATCAAATTGCATAAGTTTCGTTTCCTCTGCACCGTTAGTGAATTTCGAAAGTGTACTTTGATTAGTATGTTCCCTTTCTTTACCCGCCTCTAGTGAAGTTGTGAAAGTCTGTTAATCTAAATTAGCGGGTTCCTTATTTTTCTCCTTCCCTTTAGTTTCAATTTCTAAATGATTCTTACTCTCATTCATAGCTATACAATATTTCTAATTCTAGTTATAGATAGTTTGATCTGTGTTAATTTGTGGCTCATGGCATATGCTGATGATGATGATGATTAGATAAAGGTTTTCAAAACTTCCTGAGTTTGTGGTTATTATAAAGAGTATAAACATTATTAAACTGTATATTGTATGGTATTGTCTACTTACTCCACAGCTAGCTCCTTGATCCATTGTGATCTTAGGTACCTGTGACGAGGATTGGTAAGTCAGGTACACGGAAATAATCAGAAAGGAACTGAATTGCTGATAGTAGAGTGTAGGTTACCTGATTAATGTGTAATGAAAAATATTCTTATGGGCCCAAGTGTGCATGTTTGGTAAGAAAATTAGTCGGGTGACCTGCGCGCTCTATCAGTAATTTTCTGGTAGCAGAGGAATGGTTAAGGACTAGTTAAGATAGGAAGATAGGTTACTTGTTGATAACTGTGTAAAGTATAATTGCTGCTAAAAAGAATTTTTTTTTGCTGCTAATAGTATAGATCGATCGAATGTAAAAATTGCTTTGAAATGTTTTTGAAATATTTTTATGAAATGCTGCTATATTGATAAATGTATTAACACAACTCGTTAGTGATTGTTATATGTTTGTCTGGAATCCCGGGGGCAGAATAGTGGGTGGTGAGGAGAATCCACCTCGCGGTGAGGTCAGTGGCTCGAGGAAAATTAGTGCATGGTTAGGCAGAACTGGAAGCGCTAATTAGGGTTTTCTGTATGAATAGTTGAATAAATGATAGCAACGAGTTCGCTAACGAAACTTCAATTGTGATATAACCTAGTAAGGGTCACACGGAAGGAGTAGTAGGTTCATCAGAGCTTGAGTGATAGCAAAAGAGTTCGCTAGTGAAACTTTAGACTTAGTATATATCCCGAAAAGAGTGGATGAGTCAAAGAAGTAGCAGGTTCTATAATGCTTGTGTGAAGGGTAGGCAGAAGGGTCTATCCGCAGTATATGAAAAGTAGACAGAAGAGGTTTACTTGCAGTGAAACAAATCTTTCCTTTCTAGACACTCAAGTACAGTGGCGAATGTTTTACGTTGTAAATTAAATAAAGCACTTGCACTTTAAGAAAAGAAATTGAGTTTCCGTTACCTTGTGAAGGAGGGAGTCAGTCGCGGAGCTGCGCTGACGTCACTCTGTGCCGCGCTGGTATTGGTCGAAACAGCGGGCGTGTAGCTGAGATAGCATTGTAAAGGAGGGGTGAGCGCAGGAGCGTGGGAACTTGTCTCACGGAAAGGCCGCGCATCCATTGGAAGAATATAGTAAACAGGAGTACGTAATTCACGCAAAAACTAGGTTTACGAAGTATATGTGGTATCCAGAATTTTTACCTGATCCGAAATACTTAGATTTTACTGAAGAACAGATGTTAAAAGGCAGACCTTATAATATGTGCGGAAGCAAGAGAAAGATGACTTTTGTAGACAAAGTAAATAATTATTTCAAGAAGGATAAACCCATCAAAACTAGAGAGGGTATAATCATTCTACCACCTAATACTCCCGCATCATTTATGTTATTTGACAAAGGGTATCATACCTGTGTATGGTTGGAAAATTGGGTGGAATATACCAAAGATGACGGAATTTTAGCATTTCCTTTAGACGGTACCTTTAATGGTAGAATTTTGTTTAATTTGAGGACTCGAATGAATGATTTACATCCCAGACCCAGATTGACGCAATATAAGGCTTTAGAAGAATGGGAGATTGAGGCCTTTGAGTGAGATAGACCTAGAATTGACAAAGGAATAAGCAAATGGTATCCGAAAATGCATGGAGAAGCAAAAGAGAAAAAAATGAAGCAGTGGAGACAGAACATGATGATAGAAGGACTGTTCCCAGTATTAACTGTAGACGAACCTGTGGGAGGAAAAAGGACTGAGAAAACTAGACACTTAATGACTACTGGTGATTCTGAGGATGAATACCTGGAGGATTTATTAATGAAAAATCCACCACTATATAATGAGGAATCTAGGTCCCTGAGTACGAAAACTCCATTCTTTAGGCCTCCCTGTAATGAGGGGTCGAGTACGTCCGAGCTGACTGTTCCATATTATAGGCCATCCTGTGGTGAGGGACCAAGTATGACAAATCCGACTGCACCGAATCTTTACCCTCCATTGATTCTACTTGTAGTACATGAAACTACCATGGAAAAGGTCTTACAGGATCGAGAAAGAGAAGCTCTAGCTAAACAGAGAACTGAACTTATCCAGAAAATATCCCAGTTAAATACAAGTCTTGAGGCTTTGACAATTCCAGTAACTATTGGCCCAGTTGTTCCTCTTTACGGGGATAAACAGGCTAGTCCAAAGACTCCAGTTATTACTCCAGCTGTGGTGCAGCCAAGAAGGGAGCCCTTAATAGTTGATGATCAGGCAAGTGAATGCGAGTCTGTAATTTCCCTAATGGATTTGCCCATAAGGGAACCAGAAGGTAATTCACAGAGAAAGAACTCTCAGATTGGTGCAAGAGAAGTCCAGATCGAGTCATCTTCAGGTACTAGAAGTGCCACAGTAGTGACTCCGGAAGAAAAGATCGATGGACCCGAGAATTAGAGAACATAAATCCTCAGCCAAAACCATTAGATATTTACAAATTAAGAATAGAATTGGAAGAACTAATGGCTGGGAACATTGGACTGGACAGGTTGAACACCCTTAGTGAGGAAGAGTTACTATTCATTTGCAAAAGTATTATCAGAAACACCAGAGTGTTCCATGAGAGACTAATGGACACAGCAGCTAGCATGGGAATAGACGTCAGCAGATCCAAAGTATTACAAAAGCCCTACAGAGCAGAATTTTCTGACAAAGATTTAGAAAACATGAACGTGTCAGGGAAAAAGGTTCAGATAAGAGAATTATTGAATCTGTTAGAGAAATGGGTAGACCTAGACAAATGGAAAGCCAGGTGGGCAAAGAAAAAGGAAGACAGTAGATCCAGACAAGTGACTTCTGAATATGTCCTAAAAGAAGCTGACAAGGCAGAAACATTGTATCCTATTAGAGAAGTGCCAGGTGGAGGATATGTACATGTTCCATGGTCCAGACAGGATATTGTGTCATTTACAAATGATTTCCCAAAATTACGAGAGAAACCTGTAGAATGGTACAGACAGGTCGAGAGATTTGTTAAAGTTCATAAATGCCTCCTGAAAGATTTAGATGGGTTCTTTGACATTGTAGTTCACGTAAATTTGTGACAGAATGTAAAATTGCTGTTGATTGGCCAAGTGAAGAATATGCCAGAGACCCAAAGACAGGAGCTCCTTCAGGGGAGGTGATGAGGAAGTATGACCAGGTAATATTGTACTTGAAAGGAAAGGTGCCTGCAAAAGAAACTGATTGGACTCGAATAGATGGAACGACCCAGAATCGAGATGAAACTGTGCATTCATACTATAAACGACTGTTACAAGTGTTCAAAACATATAGCAGGCTAGATAACATTGAGATGAAGGACATGACTCATTTCATTTATCGATTTGTGTTAGGATTAAGACCTGAAATTTCTCAGTGGATCAAAGACAATAAAATCTGTTGGCAAGCTAAACCTATTTATGAAGTACTGAAGTATGCCAAATATTGTGAAGATGAGCTGGAAAATAAACGAAAAGAATTAAAAGAAAAAGTTATGTGGCCACAAGTAAAATTAGCAGAACACCAAGAACAACAGTTAAGTAAAATGAATAATACCCAGAATCAAGGCCCTGGGGGTGGAGGAAAGCCCAGAGTAAAAATGAGCCGAGAAGAGGCACGGAAAAAGTTCCCCTATCACGGGTGCGGAAAGATGGCGCACTGGAGGGACGAGTGTAAGGCTGTGCAGAACGATAATGTCCAAATTATTGATTTAAATCCGCAGGCGCAGAATTAGGGACCACGGAAGACACAGCAACAGGTAAAACAGAATCAGTTTCCTCGTGCACCTCGACCAAACTATAGGAGCAAAGCACAACAGAGTGAGGAAGCGGAGGTTTGGGAAGGAAGGGAGGATAGAAATGCAGCAACTTCGCAATTTTTGTTGAATGACACATTCCTCTGTGATGAACGTTTATGACGGTGCCTGAGGGGGAGGACGAGGAGTGCGTGCTTGGCGCCTCCTTGCGGTGGACCAGTCAGGGCCATACATTGAAGGAAAGGTTGAAGGAAATGACGTCACCTTTCTATTGGACACAGGTGCCACCCGTTCTACTGTGAGAACAGCAGACGTTCCAAACCTACCCCTCTCGGGACAAGCGATCCAAGTAGTGGGCGTTTCTAATAAATTAATTAGTACCCCAGTTACAGAGCCCATGGAGATTAAAATAGGGAATTTCAAAGAAATGCATAGATTCGTTGTCTGTGACTCAAGTCCTGTGAACTTACTAGGACGAGATTTGCTGTGCAAAATGAACTGCACCATCTTTTGCACACCAATAGGCGTTGAAATTCAGACTCCAGATGAAGACGGAATTTATAAATTAATGTTAATAAGACTCAGAAATCAAAAGACTGACAATACAAGACTTACCTGAAGAACTCCAACAGACAGTGAAACCAGAGGTATGGGATTTTACTGGAAAAGATATAGGACTAATGGCAAATGTTGACCCAATTAAAATCTCCATAAAGTGGCAAGGAAGCCTGCCGGTAATTCCATCAGCTCCAATACCCATTGTGAAGCGCTGGCGGCTTTCTTCCTGGAGAAGGTCCAGACCATCTATAGGGCCTTCCCCACCACTGCACAAACCAGTATGGAGCCACCCATCCTGCCGGATCAGGTAAATGTAAATGTATTGCGATTTATATAGCGCACGTATCACCCAAAGGCATCAAGGCGCTTGCCTTGGGAACCCGTCCTGGTATTCCCCTGTGAGATAACCCCAGCAGGGTATCCACAAGGTGAAAGCCAGGCATCCGACCACGAGGGGCCGTAGTGGAGATTAAGCAAGCTATTGCCCAGAGTCGCAGAGTGTGAACCCGGGAGTAGAGTAGGCACCGGAACGGGAATTATCGAGTCTGTGGAATTTTTGAGCCCAAGACCCGCCGAGGCGGGGAATTGAACCCTGGTCCAGAACCGATCTCATCTTCTGGGTCTGCCGCCTCTAACCCCTGAGCCACACTTCTCCACAGGTGGTGCTAGACTCTCTCCCCTATCTCTCTTTGGAGTCTTATACGGCCCTGGCTCTCCGAGTTAAGTCTGGGTCGCCGGTCGACCCGCTCAAGCCACCAATGTTCAGAGACCAGACTTTTGCTCGCCCGGTTTGCGACTTAATCAACATGTCGCTATCATCTGGCCAGGTGCCTTTGAAATGGAAGCATGTGGTAGTAATGCCCATTTTGAAAAAACCATCTCTCGACCCTACAAAATCTACAAAACTACCGCCCGATTTCGCTTCTCCCGTGGCCAGCCAAACTCACGGAGGTGCATGTTAACACCGCCCTCACTGATCATCTGTCGCGTGCCAACATTCTGGACGACACCCAGAATGGTTTTCGGGCCGGCCACAGTACGGAGACAGCATTGCTATCTATGGTCGAGCACCTGCGGGCAGCTCTGGATGCAGGTCAAACGGCGGCGCTTGTTTTGTTAGACCTAAGCGCCGCCTTTGACACGGTCTCCCACGATATTCTCCTGCAGCGTCTTGAGGAGATAGGGGTGATCGGCACTGCACACCAGTGGTTTCGTTCATTTCTCAGGGATCGTTCCTTCGGCGTGGCGTCCCCGCCCTATCAGTCCAAATGTCATCCTCTGTCTCTTGGGGTCCCGCAGGGTTCCTCGCTGAGTCCCACGTTTTTTAACATCTACGTGAGGCTGCTGGCTGAGGTTGTGAAGCTCTGTGGTATGACCATGGTGTCGTACGCAGATGACACCCAGCTAGCGGTCACGATCAGCGGGGACTCTGGGGTGGATGCCCCAAGATTCAGAGAAGGACTTAGGGCGGTGGCTGGTTGGATGACGTCCAACTGTCTCCAACTAAACGCCAAAAAAACGGAGGTGATGGTCTTTGGGAAGCGGACGGACCTATGGGGGGATACTTGGTGGCCCCCTGAGTTGGGGCCGACCCCCACTCCGGTTGCGGAGATCAAAAATCTTGGTGTTTGGCTGGACCCTTCCCTCAACTTTGTTGGCCACACCAAAAGGACGGCGGCGTGCTGCTTTGGCCTCTTTTATTGGGTTAAACCAGGCCGAGCTAACCCGACTTCAAAGAGTGCAGAACGCAGCGGCCAGAGCAATCGTAGGTCTTCCTAGGTTCTACTCGGCCGGTCCAACTTTGCGAGCCTTGCATTGGTTACCCGTTAGGCAGCGGATCCACTTTAAAGTACTGTGCATTTCTTTCAAGATTCTGAAGGGCCTATCGCCTCCCTTACTGCGCCAACGTTTGTGCCCTTATATCCCGGGCCGCACTTTGCGCTCGCTGGACCAAGAATTAGCGGTAGCCCCTCGGTTCAAACTCAGTCGGGCGGGGGGTCGCTCTTTTAGGGTGCGGGCAGCCGCACTTTGGAACGCTCTCCCCTTGAAACTCCGGACCCTTGGCGACTTGCTTTCTTTCCGCAAGGCCGCTAAAACTCATCTATTTTCTGAGCTATGTTAAAACCTCAACTCCCCCATTTTTAATAATATCTTCTGTTTTCCTGTTGTGTTGTGTTCGCCACCTTGTCGGTGCGCCGGGACGCTCCTTCGCTGGAGCAGCCGTGCGCAATACAAATAGCACTAACATAACATAACATAACATAAAAGAAGATGCAGTTTACCCGAATACTAAACAGTATAAAATTAGTGCAGAAGTAAAAGCAGGGGTTGCCATTGAATTAAAAAGATTGTTAGAAGCAAACATTATACAAGAAGTGATTAGCAGTCCTTGTAATTCGCCCATAATTGGAATAAAGAAACCGAGTGGTAAGTACAGGATAGTGCAGACCTGTGCAAGGTAAATAAAATTGTTGTTCCTTGCTGTCCTATTGTGCTAAACCCTGCAGTGATTTTGTACCAAATTCCATGGAATGCTGGATGGTTTACCGTCATTGACCTATGTCACGCATTCTTATCAATTCCATTGCATCCGGACAGCAAATTTATTTTCTCAATTGAATTCGACAGTCATGTTTAGTAGAATTAAGTCTGCACAAGTAGCTGAATTGGTTGCATTGGCAAAAGCCTGTAAATTTGGGAAAAGCAGGAGAATAACCATATACACTGATAGCCAGTATGGTTATGGGGTTGTGCATGACTTTGGCCAATTGTGGCTGCAAAGAGAGTTTCTGACTTCTTCAGGTACTCCTATCAGAAATGGAAATTTTGTGCAAGAACTACTGGAAGCCATCCAGTTACCAAAAGAATTGGCAGTGGTCAAGTGTGCTGCTCACAAATCTGGCGATGTGACAGCAGGTAATCGATATGCTGACCAACTGGCCCAACATTGTGCAAAACATAAAATATCGATCAATACCAAATTGGGGGTAGGCGGGAACAGCTGCCACCTTATGGTGTTTGAAGATGTACAAACATGAGAAAAACTGAGAGATTTGCAGAATGCAGCAGGACCAAAAGAAAAGAGAAGGTGGAGAAAATGTGGTTGTCAGCGAAGGAATGAGGATGGTGTCATTGTTTACATTGATGATATGCCTGTGTTGCCAGACAGCTTGCTTGCTCCTATGGCTAGATTGATACATGGAGATACACATTTAGGAAGAGATGCAATGGTCCGTGTCTTTAGACAGACATGGTTCAATTCGAAATTCAGAAACATAGCAGAGGCACACTGCCAGAGGTGTTTGATATGTCAACAATTCAATCCTGGAAAGAAAACAGTAGTTTTACCAGGAAAAATTGGAAAAGCAGAAGGTCCTTTTATAAGATTGCAAACTGATTTTATTCAGTTACCACCCTGTCGAGGAATGAAGTACGTCCTTGTCATTGTTTGCCTATTTTCAAAATGGGTAGAAGCTTATCCTGCACGAAAAAGCGATAGCATCACTGTAGCCAAATTGTTCCTGAGGGAACTGATACCTAGGTACGGTTTTCCAGTCACAATTGAATCAGACAGAGGTGGGCATTTTCAGAATGAAATAAAAGGCCAAATCTGTGAAGCATTCAAAATTACACAAAAACTACACTGTGCATATCGCCCAGAGGCTTCTGGAGTGGTAGAACAACTGAATGGCACTATCAAGTTAAGATTGGGAAAAATGTGTGAATCTACTGGAATGCAATGGATAGACACTTTGCCCCTTGTCTTGATTGGACTGAGAAGTATTCCGGATCGGAAAACAGGCCTGAGCCCCCACGAGATTCTGATGGGAAGAGTAATGCGACAAGCATGGGTGCCAGGACACAAACTGATAAACATTTCTGATGATTTGGTGCTAGAGTACTGCAAGCAACTGGATGACCAAGTGCGTTCTATCTCTCACCAAATTGGGGAAGACGCCGTCGCCAAGCCAGCAACTCCAGCCCATGACTTGAACCCTGGTGATTGGGTTGTAATTAAGAAACACACTCGGAAGAGTTGCCTTGCACCGAAGTGGGGAAAGAAAAGACAAGTGATTCTTGTTACCACAACAGCGGTGAAGTGTGCGGGTGTGCCTCGGTGGATCCATGCTAGCCATACGAAAAAGGTGACAGAAGACTAAGAAACTGAGCCTGAAGGTTGTGCAGCTGAGGGGTCTCCAGACGTTGGTCCTGAAGTAGTTGAAGAAGAACAACCGAGCACCAGTCAAGATGATTGGGTCCCAGTAATCGACCTGACACTCGACCCAATAAGAACCAGAAGACAAACCTACTTAGATAGAGAGTGGGATAGTGAGGACGAGACAGGAATGGAAGGAGATAATCAGATCATCAAAATACATGTCAAATCTGATGATGAGGAAGGCCAGATAGGGACAGAACAGGTTATCGACACACCACCAAAAACTCCTGAGCCTGAAGAGGGACAGATAGAAAATAGGGCGGAAGTTCAAGCGGAAAAAGACCAAAAGTTCGAAGTGCTTGAACAGGATCAGATAAAGCTAGACGAATGCGTTCAGGAAATAGAAGTTGAAACAACCAAAAGTCAAAATCAGCATACACCTGAACAAGACCAGTTTACTAACCAGGCAGAGGATACAGAAATAAGACCTGGATCTAGTCAGACAGAAAGGGAAGAAGAAAACATTGAAGTAGATGTGCCACAACTAAACGAAAATAAAAGAGCCTTTGAAGAGGGCCAAAGCACTGTATCAGTTAAAAGATTCAAGAAAAAGGATAGAGAACCGAGATTTGTCAAAAGACTGAGACTGAGACTAAAAACTTTAGACGAAAAACTTGAGCAGGAAAATCAAGACTCCAGCGAAACTGACCAGTCTGGAGCAAGGCCTAAGAGAAGAAGTGCCCGAATAAAAAGACTGAACAATAAGTATCAGAGTCCTGAATGGACTTATCTGGTGTTGGAGGAATTTGAAAATCTTGATATAGGTGATGAAAGTGATGAAGAACTGATTGCTGACCAGACTACCGAAGAAGAGGAACCAACCTGAACGTTGCCCCGTGTAAGCAACCTGTGCAAAGTTACAAAGAGGGGTTGAAAAACTTCTTTTAAGCAAAAAAATGTCTGATTCCACTGTGAATGGAAGACCTAGACGCAATTGTTGTAAAACATGCTGCCAAGTATGTGTATGTAGTATAGCTTTGGTACTTATGTTATGGATAGGACTAACAATTACTATTCCTTACATGATGAGTAAAGATACTAATTTGTACCCTACTAAGATAGTGACAAAGGACACAGAAGAACTGCAAACGAAAGAGACACCACAAAGTGTAGAAAGACCTGAGAAAACACTTAGCCTTAGACAAACTGGAATGGATTTAGATGCATCAGATGAGGAAGGACTACATTATCACAGAATAAAGAACAGAACTCATTTAAATGTATTTGCAAACTTATTAGTACATTACGTAGAAGCAATGGAGATAGAAGACTGTTACGTCTGTATGAAGCTACCTACTTCAGTAGCTGAGGGTGTGACCTATCATCATTTACCACTAACATATGGAATTTCCTGTAGTATTTTAGCTAGTTTGTTCTATAAAAGAGGACCGTTACAGTACTATTACTCTAACTCAGACGTAATCTTTTCTGAACTTCCTATACGTGGAAACCTGAATCCTGTACATACTAAGAGTGATGTAACACGTTATATGGGAAAATACTTTCTAACCATAGGTACAATAGATATAGGTGAAGCACATAGAGATAACTTAACATGTTCATTACATGAACAGAGAAAATGTTTCTAAATATGGCAGAGAAAAGAAGAGAAAGTTTCCAAAGAAAAGCGAATGATAAAAGACAGAAAACTCCTAAGTGGGCTGAAACCATGGGGAGCACCTCAAATGGTGGAGCAAATGCTGCGTTGTTACTGGATTTCGAAAAGAAAGGGAAACTTTGTCTTCACAGAGAAAAGACTAGTTATTATAACAACATATTCATTGGTTCCAGTGAATGCGAACACAATTACAAGGTAATTGGAGGTTGGGGTTTCAAAAACGGATGCAGAAAAAAGGCTGAACAAAAAGTTTGAAGAAATTGAATTGGGTGAAATGTGAAAAGTTGGCATCTGGTTCCATTAATAGTGATGATAGTAAATATCATCAAAGATGGGATTGATGGAGCAAGGATTCGCACATTTAGCAACTTTCTTGTATTTATGAACCTCGAGTAACCTTAACTCTGTAATCAATCTGTTTGTCTTACTAATATTGTAGATTTTACAATACACAGGGTGTCCCAGAGACGCTTGCCTATATGTTTTCTAAAACGTAATACGCTTGCCTCTAAAATGGCCGCTGCTTTGCGGGAATTTAGTCTGCGCATGCGTCGGTCATACCCATGTGATGTGACGCACTCGCAGTTCTGGTGGGAATTGTTGCTCATGCGCAATGCACTTAAAGATGGCTGCTTTATGTTCTCACATGCTCCGAGCTTGCATAGCCGCTTTTGCAAAGCTGTTTGTTCTGTACTTACCCTAATGCAATAGTTATTATAAAGTAAAGGATATAGTATAGCCGTTTTCATGGTATACAGTGTAATCTTTTATTCTGTGTTTCTAAATTGTTTTTGCTTGCTTTCCATGTATCGTATTCTTTGGGCCTGGGAGGCGCTTGATTACTCCATTTTGAAAGCCCGTATGGTACCAGTCACGTGATGGGGAAAAAGAAAGCCATGCAGCATGGACCCCAGCCAGCTGGCAGCCTCGCCCAAGATGCTCCTGGGAACCGACCTGTAACCCAGCAGGACGAAGCTGAACTGTACCTCAGATCGCTACAATTGTATTAAACTGCTGTATACCCCATTGTCCTCTGTAAAACATATGCCATGGGAAACTAGAAATGTAAGGGGTGGGTACAAAAATGAATATTAAGTCTGAGAAAGTCTAAAATCTTGGTGGTATGATGACTTAACCTCCTTCTTTTTCCAATCAGAACTTGAGGATTCTTTCATTTGCAACATTGGGGGGTGGTACACTGACCCGAAAAACAGTATAACTAGCCTAGGTTTAGCTAGAGAAATTGTCCGACTTGTCCGAATAGCTGACCTGTCACTGACCCAACGTACTCTATAGGTGACTGATACAGAGAGCTGCGGAGCACTCTGTCCGAATTTCCACAGACCTACTCGGGGTTTTGGAAACCTTAAGTGCTTGCAAAGCACTTTGCTGGGAGAGTCGAGAACCCAATCGGGGTTACTGGCAGATTCCTTGCAGAGGGGGAGTAGCGCAGGCGTTGCAACCGAAGCTGCAGGTGTTGGTCGTACCCTTTGGTGAACCCGGTCCTGATCCGAATCCTGGGGTTATCCTGTCCTGACTGTCCATGAGCTGTACCTGCTCGCCTACTGGCAATCTAAGTCCTTGAGGGTCCTTTCCCGTCTTTCCAAACTGACCCGTGGCCAGGGTTGGTCTTCATTCTGTCCTAGGTAAATATAAGTTCTATGTGGGTGTTTGTTTATCTAATCTTTCTTTTCTCTCGTCTCAAATAAAGCATAATTGCATGCGTTCCTTTCTTTCCTTAACTTTCTATACATTAGATTTTCATGCATTATTGTCTATTAGCATCTTCCACTTTTCTACCTACCTTTAGTCAAATACTAAGTCGTTTGCATATATAGTTTGTTCCATTCTTACCCTCCCTATAGAAAATAAGCACATCTGGATAAATCAAATTGCATAAGTTTTGTTTCCTCTGAACCGTTAGTGAATTTCGGAAGTCTACTTTGATTAGTATGTTCCCTTTCTTTACCCGCCTCTAGTGAAGTTGTGAAAGTCTGTTAATCTAAATTAGCATGTTCCTTATTTTTCTCCTTCCCTTTAGTTTCAATTTCTAAATGATTCTTACTCTCATTCATAGCTATACGATATTTCTAATTCTAGTTATAGATAGTTTGATCTGTGTTAATTTGTGGCTCATGGCATATGATGATGATGATGATTAGATAAAGGTTTTCAAAACTTCCTGAGTTTGTGGTTATTATAAAGAGTATAAACATTATTAAACTGTATATTGTATGGTATTGTCTACTTACTCCACAGCTAGCTCCTTGATCCATTGTGATCTTAGGTACCTGTGACGAGGATTGGTAAATCAGGTACACGGAAATAATCAGAAAGGAACTGAATTGCTGATAGTAGAGTGTAGGTTACCGGATTAATGTGTAATGAAAAATATTCTTATGGGCCCAAGTGTGCATGTTTGGTAAGAAAATTAGTCGGGTGACCTGTGCGCTCTATCACTTTCACTGTGTGCAATTCAGGCACTAGATGGCTATTACGTTTCCTGTTTTAAATCGCATAGTAATGCGTTTTCTTTCATTCTTGGCACAGGACATTTCACCATGGGTGGTAGGCAGAAGACACACATGAAGGCTCGTCTCGTTTTGGGTTTGAGGGCCCAAGCTGAGCCGCCTACCGCTACACCATAGTGTCTATTGTGGTCTATGAAAGGCGAGCAATGAGAACATGAACATTAAGTAAATACAAAAATCACATGGTAATTATGTAGTTAATATAAATGTTGGATTATCGAAACAGTACATCAGTTGTGTCGAAATTAGTATTACAGTAACACGCCGATGTCAATATCATTAAATACAATGATTAAAAAATCCAAATAAAAATAAGGATGTACACTGTGTAGCAATAGTAGCTAAAAGATTATCCAAAAGGCAAAATATGGACGACCAGGTGATTATATTGGAGGGCCCTTAAGTAGCTCAGTTATATCGTGATAATTAATTGCTGATAAATATCGTAAACAAAATATGGAACGCTTCACGAATTTGCGTGTCATCCTTGCGCAGGGGCCATGCTAATCTTCTCTGTATCGTTCCAATTTTAGTATATGTGCTGCCGAAGCGAGCACAATATTGGAGTGGAGCAAGCTGGTATATAAAGGCTAAATTTTAAACTATTTGAAAGTTAGAGTGCTATGGGAAAATGAGATCTTGTGGTTTAAACACTTCGCGTGTGCCACTTTTCACAATATAGTCCATATGATTCAGGAAAAAAACGTACTGTAGAAAAATGTTGCCGTTTCAATATATGAAAACCGAAGAGCATCATGGATATGCAAATCAGGCTTATGACGCCATCTACGTGCCGGAAGTTCTTTGACTGCATACATTTAATAAACACAGAGAAAGGACTAGTACCAGAGGAAGTGTTAGTAAAATAGGGGTATCTGGTAAATAGACGTGTTCGGGCTGAGCCCAACCATAACCAAAACAACTAGAACCGTATTATTTGTTTTTTTCACCGTTGGTCTTGTTTTGAAGTGATCAGGTTCACAGTTTGTGTATTGGGAGCCTCGCATAGAAGTCTAACGTTTTCCACATACACGGTTATGTTGCACGTTTGCGGCAACCTGACGCTGTCCTGTGCGTTGCACGGTGCACCGCAGAACCGACGCGTTTGTTCTGACCTTGCATTGTCTTTTTGACGTTCTTAGTTTAGTTCCCACGACATCCTTACACTAGATCCTTAAACTATCGCACCCAAAATATACAATAGTCCATCATTTTAAATGTTGTGTGTTCTACCGTGGAGACATAGGGCAGAACTCTCGAACTGCCCAGGGCTGTAGATGAGTGCATTTTACATTCTTGTGCTTATCTTTTGATTCTGATGCCTGTAGTCCTAAATGCACAGCGGCGCAAATATACTGAAGTGCTGGAATGCATGAGCTACTCATGCACCTACCTGGGAAAATGTATGACTTTGCATATATGTTAGCCAGCATTTATATAGCTGATAGAGTGACATCTTAGATCTCAAACTGGTAAAGTTGCAATGAAAATGGACACTATCAAGATGCAGGAAGACCTTTTTGAAATTTTATTTTTATTTGCTTATAGACTGACCTCGAACAGTTGCACAGAATGGAGTTATTCTCAAAGAACAGTGCCCGTACCACAGTATAAAATGAACTCGATTAACAACACATCACTGGGCAGCCCAGCCATAATGACCCCTATTTAAAGGTATCGACCCATGCAATATTTTTGCTTAATATTCTCCTGTTGCTACCCCTGGTGGTACAGTAATGCAGCATTTATATACTGCATACTACCCCTATGTAGGGCATTGAAGCACTTGCTTACGGGGATGTTACTTTAGGACGTGGGTGCCAGAATAACAGAGTCGATTCAGTAATTCGGTAATATTCCAACCTTCCCGTCACCTCGCCAGTTCCAGAGTTTGGGAAAAACAGTGAAAGAGGTAGAGAGAGACAGAGGAGCGCTTCGTCTAGGGTTGCCACCTGCATACATGCCAACATTTCAGGAGAGCAAAGTGGGAGATTAAAAAAAAAAATCGGGAGAGTGGAACTTTGAATCGGGTTAACGGCATGTATGGGCTTTGGAAGTGGCTGCTGTAGGATCGGACATTTGAAACGTAAATGCACGTTTTTTTCTTACCTTTCAAAAGCATGGAGCATAAGGCAGGCAGGGAGGGTGATGCAAGTGTTGGACACTGGCCTGGTTGTTGGCAGTGCATGCACTCCCCACCCCCCACCCCCCTGTGGCAGCCCGGACTGAAACAGCTCCCCTCCCCACCCCCCCAGTACTTCGCAGGTCTTTAAAAGACAATTCCCTTGTTAATGATGCTTTGTTGGTTTTTCACCCCTTCGAGAGCCCCTGCATCGCCAATTTTTGTTGGAAGAATTAGCACTTTACACAATACCAGGCCCTGTCAGCGGAAACCTATGAGGAATCGGGTTTTTGCTTGTAGGAATCAGGAGGCTTGAGACTAGCCTCAAAATCGGTAGTCTCACGCCTGAATCAGGAGGGTTGGCATGTCTGCACCTGGCCTGGCTGTCTTTTTACTTCCATACAAAAGGGGATGATGGACGGAGCGTTTGAGCAAATCAAACACTCACCCCGAGTCAACTGATCTGGGTTTAATCCATCACCATTCTTTAGCTCACTCAGCCACCCCAGTTCAGACATGGCCATATGCAAATCAGTCTGACCCTGTGCCTCAAGGGAAAAGTCCAGCCCGAACTGCCAAGCCATGTCTTCCCAGGACCGGAAACAAGCATCCTGGGACCTGTTTCGGATTCATAATCCTCATCAGCCTGGCTATCTTGAAACCAGTGGCCAAGTGAGCAAGGGACTCACGTCTGAGCATACCCTGCCAATTTAGGGCGAACAAAGCGATACAAAAGGGGATGATGGACGGAGCGTTTGAGCAAATCAAACACTCACCCCCAGTCAACTGATCTGGGTTTAATCCATCACCATTCTTGAGCTCACTCAGCCACCCCAGTTCAGACATGGCTATATGCAAATCAGTCTGACCCTGTGCCTCATGGGAACAGTCCAGCCCGAACTGCCAAGCCATGTCTTCCCTGGACCGGAAACAAGCATCCTGGGACCAGTTTCGGATTCATAATCCTCATCAGCCAGGCTATCTTGAATCCAGTGGCCAAGTGATCAAGGGACTAACGTCTGAGCATACCCTGCCAATTTAGGGCGATCAAAGCGATACAAAAGGGGATGATGGACAGACTTTTTTTGGTTATTCATAGGCTTTTGCTGGGATTATCAGATCTCACTATTGAATTATAATATTCGCCAACCTACATCTATCACCTACTGCTATGTGAAGATTATATCAGCCAGGTAGGCTCTTTGCTCTTAATTTGCATGAGTCATTTGAACAATTTAGCTATGCTATCCTCATCCCTACATGTGTATTATACATTGGTGCCAGGACCATAGTTAATTAATATACATACATGTTATTTTTCCATTGTAATAATTTGATAATTTATTTGTTTTGACCTGACAATTGTCATAGGTTCACATGATCATTTGTAGACTAAGTTCGTTGATGAAAGTACTATTATATACATCCTATGGTTGGCCGCTTTGTTGATGAGATATTAATGAAGCACTGTCTATTTTCTTGCCCATCAGATATTTGGTGTTAAACGCTTATGGCTGTTGCTGCCATTAGGGTTTTTTTTGTAATTGGTTGTTTATATCGCTTCTTTTTAGTAAGACTCTTTCCAGACACCCCAACTGGACTTATTTTGTTATTTGGAAGGATCCCTAACTCATCAGTGGTACCCACTGTTGGTGTTTTCTACTATCGCACACAGTATGCAGAGACTGCTCTCCTTCTTCCCCCCTTCTTCCCCCCCCCCCCTCTCATTTTCACTTTTTCTGCTTGATGCATGAGGCACAGGGTCAGACTGATTTGCATTTGGCCATGTCTGAACTGGGGTGGCACAGTGGGCTAAAGAACGGTGATGGATTAAACCCAGATCTGTTGACTGGGTGTGAGTGTTTGATTGGTTCAGATGCTCCATCCATCATCACCCCCTTTTGTACCGCTTTGTTCGCCATAAGTTGGCAGGGTATGCTCAGGCGTGAGTCCCTTGCTCACTTTGCCACTGGATTCAAGCAAGCCGGGCTGAAGACGGCTGAAATGCCAGAAACCGGTCCTCGGAAGCTTGTTTCCGGTCCAGGGAAGGCATGGCTTGGCAGTTCGGGCTGGACTGTTCCCATGAGGCACAGGGTCAGACTGATTTGCATTTGGCCATGTCTGAACTGGGGTGGCAGAGTGGGCTAAAGAACGGTGATGGATTAAATCCAGAACTGTTGACTGGGTGTGAGTGTTGGATTGGTTCAGATGCTCCGTCCATCACCACCCCCTTTTGTACCGCTTTGTTCGCCATAAGTTGGCAGGGTATGCTCAGACGTGAGTCCCTTGCTCACTTTGCCACTGGATTCAAGCAAGCTGGGCTGGAGACGGCTGAAATGCCAGAAACCTGTCCTCTGAAGCTTTTTTCCGGTCCAGGGAAGGCATGGCTTGGCAGTTCCGGCTGGACTGTTCCCATGAGGCACAGGGTCAGACTGATTTGCATTTGGCCATGTCTGAACTAGGGTGGCAGAGTGGGATAAAGAACGGTGATGGATTAAACCCAGATCTGTTGACTGGGTGTGAGTGTTGGATTGGTTCAGATGCTCCGTCCATCACCACCCCCTTTTGTACCACTTTGTTCGCCATAAGTTGGCAGGGTATGCTCAGACGTGAGTCCCTTGCTCACTTTGCCACTGGATTCAAGCAAGCCGGGCTGAAGACGGCTGAAATGCCAGAAACCGGTCCTCGGAAGCTTTTTTCCGGTCCAGGGAAGGCATGGCTTGGCAGTTCGGGCTGGACTGTTCCCATGAGGCACAGGGTCAGACTGATTTGCATTTGGCCATGTCTGAACTGGGGTGGCAGAGTGGGCTGAAGAACGGTGATGGATTATACCCAGATCTGTTGACTGGGTGTGAGTGTTTGATTGGTTCAGATGCTCTGTCCATCACCACCCCCTTTTGTACCGCTTTGTACACCATAAGTTGGCAGGGTATACTCAGACGTGAGTCCCTTGCTCACTTTGCCACTGGATTCAAGTAAGCCGGGCTGAAGACGGCTGAAATGCCAGAAACTGGTCCTCGGAAGCTTGTTTCCGGTCCAGGGAAGGCATGGCGTGGCAGTTCGGGCTGAACTGTTCCCATGAGGCACAGGGTCAGACTGATTTGCATTTGGCCATGTCTGAACTGGGGTGGCAGAGTCGGCTAAAGAACGGTGATGGATTAAACCCTGATCTGTTGATTGGGTGTGAGTGTTTGATTGGTTCAGATGCTCCGTCCATCACCACCCCCTTTTGTACCGCTTTTTACTTCCATGACCTGTATATTAATGTTCTGGCCAGTACAACAAGCATTTCCACTGCAATAGGTCTCCCATTTGCCAGAGTTTAAGCTATTGGCATTGTAAATGGCAATGCCTTTTATCTATGTGTTTTGATAATTAACCCATAAATAAAAGGCATTGTCATTTACAATGCCATTTACAATGCCAATAGCTCAAACTCTTGTAAAGGCGAGACCCACTGTTATGAACCTACACGACAACTGGAAGTCTTGAAGTGCTGTGGTCACACTAATGTCAACGCGTATTACATATATAACATATATCAACAGTTCTTGTCTTTCTTTATATTTGTTAGGTTTATTTTCAAATGTTCTTGTTTAGTTCTTTTTTTAACCTCTTTTTAGCCAACACGTGTTTCGTTGTCCATGGCGACTTCATCAGGGTTGTTTTGTCGGTATGGTTAGTGCTATCTTTTAGCCAGTTGTAATTCCGTCCCAGTTTTCCCAAATTGTTTTTTGTATTCATTAGTTTTTCTCTCATAATCTTGTCAGAATTATCCCTTATTATTTGTTGTCATCTGTTTTACTGCATTCCGAGTGTTTGCTCGTACAGCCTACCCTCGTCCCAGTGAGTACTCTTTGACTCTGTGCTGTTCTCACGTAGCTGTTTGCGCAGGACATACATTGATTTAAGTTGTACCATATTGCTGGTGTTTTGGGGGCCTCACATTTAGCCTGTGCAGTGTTCACACGCAGCCTCTGACGGCTTGGTCAGGCATTCAGCAGCGCCCAGCACACAATGCAGTGACGCTTGACGTAAGGCTCATCACACACAGTGGGCATATTAGGTGAAGCTTGCGACTTGTACAGCACTGAGCGTGATGGAGCAAGGTGGAAAAACAAAATTTTATGTACCCTTGCAAAATCATACTTCCATAACCATAATCGGAATTAACTGGGTGACGCATGAAAACTAATCAACTTAGAATAAGAGTTGCACCTACACAGACACACGTGGGAAATTAATTATGCTTATGTTCATGGGCGTCCGCAGGAGAGGGCAAGGGGGTGCGCTTGCCCCCCCTGGATCGCCGGTCCCATTCCTTTTGGTCCGTAATATTCAAGATTACAGTAGGCTGTTCCCCTGCGAGAAGCCCCAGGAGTTTAAATGTTCTCTCACTTGGGGCCTCTCGCAGTTCTCTTTGAACTCTAGAGGCTGCAGCAGCCCCTCCCCGACCTCAAGCAGACTGTGGACAGGCCCATTGTCATTCTGTCTGCTGCTGATCATCACATAAAGAATGACAATGGGCCGTCTGCATTAAACGTTCCTTGAAGGCGAGTGAGGAAGTTAAAATGTTGCCCCCCCTGGAAACATTTCTGCGGACGCCCATGCTTATGTTATTAACATAAATGACTAATCCTGTGATTTTGTCGTGTCCTAAACTAATGAGCAGCTTTAAAATAACGGAATGTAGCATAAATGTGCTTTTTGTTGACGTATTTTGTGGCAAATCGCGAGGATAAGTGAGTATATTACGCTTAAATGTGGCTATTTGCTAGGTAATTACTAACAGGGAAAACCTTAGAAAGGGGGGTGGTAAACAGAAGGGTTGAACAACTTAAAGTTAATGTTCGTTTGTGTTTGTTTCTATAATAGTTCCCATATTTGACTCAAGAGGCCTAAAAGAAAATGGAGTCACTCGATTTGTTTTGGTCACAAAGAGAAGCACGCATGCGTGAGCAAAGGCCGAGTCTGAATGCGAGCTGCTTGTGCCTGGAGTGACTACGGTTCAAGGACAGGATGCCCTGGAAGTATAGAGGGCTGCCAAAATGATGAGCACAGTGGTTCAGAACGTGGGAATACATGCTAAAGTTGCGAGTAGAGAACAGGACTAGGCCGGACTTGGGCCAAACAAAGGACCCATTAGAAATTTGCGGACGGAAGGAAAAGTAGAACTGTGATGACGAAATGATGCTCATCCACCTCAAAATTGTCCAATCAGAACTCGAATTTAGGCTGAAAGTTACATTTTTAGAAAGATAGAGCTAGTGAAAAAGGTATACAAGTGCTGATTTTATTGGAGAAAAAACCTCTCTTCGATTTCTCCCAGAGATGCTGCTGGAATGCTGATTTTACCTGAGATGTAAGACTCTGAATAATTTTTATATTTCCTTTCACAGGGAGATGCACTTTAGTTGAGGGTTTAGTTAGGGAAGTTAGGAGAATAAATATTTTATTTAGGAACTATCTGTCTTTTGCTAATATTTGACTTATAAAATAAATGAAAAATGTCTATTTCAGAGTTTTCTCGTAAATAAATGAATCTAGCTGTCTTTAATTTAAAATTCTTATTCTTTAAAAAGTCGTCTTTGAAGTAAACAAATAAATACAGTGAATAAACTTAGACATGCTGAATTTGCTCTTAATAAAAATTAGATAAATGGAGAATTAAGCTGGTCTTGAGTTTTCCTACGCCTAATTTTTTAGTAGCAGATCCATTTATCTCAGTTGTGGTGTGTCTAAATAAATTGTCGTAATTAAATGAAAACCATGGTAAGCTTATTTAGACTGCAGGTGTAAATAGTATAAATATTTTTAACGTTTTAGATACTCCACTATGATACAGCAGCTTTCCTTTGAACCTCACCGATCCATGAAGTAGGGTGTAAGTGTTTTGTGAGTGATTTGCAGTGTTATGGGCCCCACTGATGTGAATATGTTTAAAAAGGTACTTCAGGGAAAGCTGACATGGTTTTAGAATTTATTTCCGGAGAAGGGCTGCATCAAGCGCGCAAGGCTTTGCCGCTTACGCACTGCACACAGTGGCCAAATTAGCACAAGCAGTGATGCACAAACCTGTTAGCGTACACACATCATATTTAAGATTTGGTATCCTCGTGGTACAGTGATGCACATAGCGTCTCCTCAAGGAATTCATTAGTGCATTTTAGGGAGTGGTGACGCACACTGCTGGGGCGCATTTCAGCACCTGTTTAGTATGCAATTCAGGATTTGTGGTGAGTGTGTTTCTCTGCAGTGATGCGCTCACCAAGCAAACTTAAGGTGCTAATTGGGAGTACATTTCAGTGCCAGTGCGACCTTATCTTTTTTCAAACATATTATTATTAGCATTTTAAAATCATTGATATTGACAAGGTTACAGTGGGATTCTTAATCACATGTCAGCATACCATACGTGGAGAGCAATTACATACATTTTGTTTATACTCAAGTTTAATTTACACTTATCTCCCCCTAATTAGGAGGTTATCATTTTCCCCAATTACTCCTAGTATCATGAGTCTTTCTCTCCTAAGCTTCGTCACACGCTCTACATTTTGTAGTCTATATATGGCTTTCTCTGCACTCTTTGTTCCACCCAATAGCTGGGGGTATCTACAGGAGTATTGTCTGTTTGTTATTTTCTTCTAACCAACAAAAACTACGTAACAAACAACTTTGGGGCATATGCAAGACGGTGGGCATTGCTGTGACACCGATTATCAATAAAAAATGACTATGTGCTGTGTACTGGAGGCAGTGGAGATCCGGGGCCTCGCCCACTGTTCCCAGGGAATATTTCTGTTCAGCTCATCACAACCGCATGCATTGTTCTGTACATGTGGGAAGGTGGAAAGGGCCCACCAATAGCAGCCGGCCTTGGGTTGCCCCTTAAATCTTTATCCTGTCTTCTTCCCACACGCCCCATATCTCTTGCTTATCCACCCCTGGCCCGCCTAGTGAATGGTCCTATTTCTCGTGAGTTCTTTAAGTCCCTTCGCGCCCCCCCCCCCCCCCCCCCACCTTGTGTTTCATTCTCATTTGCAGTCTCGTCGCTGTCCTTTTGTGTCTGTATCTGGTGCTCTCAATTGGACAACATATCCCTCCATTGCTCCACCAGGGGGTGTCGCTTTGAAATCCTGAAGCCCTGCCCTCTGCCTAATGGGTCACATCCTGTCTCCAAAGTCCTCCAGAGGATCCAGTGGATGAATTCCAAGACGTGGCTAGCCACCTTTCGGCCAATATCAAGGCCAGGTCTATAAATGTGTTACCCATTTTTCTCTTAGGGGGCGTGGGGAACAGTCCCATCAGTCAAACTTCTATTGTAGGCTCAAGTGAGTGCCCCACTCCTGTGGTTATCTGTGATAAGACCACGTCCCAGAAGGGGCAGCCAGTGCGACCTTATCAAGGTTTTAGGTGAGTTAACCATGTGTGGTGAGAGCTTGCTCATGAGAGGTGATAGATTTGTATCACCTTTTGGCTTAAGGTCTAAACTTGTAGTGTTAGCCCATGAGGGACACTTGGGTCACACGTTGAATTTTGGTGGCTGGTGTTTGATGACCAAGCTACTTCTTGGATTGGGAAGTGCGTTGTATGCAAAGAAGTAGAGAAGAGGCTGAAGTTGGGAGAGCAATCTAATGTGGGACATATTGGAAATCTGGGACTGCCTTGACATGCGTTTGTGTGGATTTTATTGGTCCCATGAAAGAGTTGCGAAGTTAGTGTAGATTTGTTTTGGTGCATGTAGACATGTTCTCCAAGTGGCTATGTGTAAACTTTCTGAGGGACATCACAACAGGTGTTGCCATTCGCAACCTCAACAGAATATTTCTTGAGGAAGGAATTCCATCTGTTATCATTATCGATAATGGCACCCATACTTGTTTCTAATGAGATGAGGAAGTTCCTAACTGATTGTGGGATCAGTCATCACCACTCTTCTCTTTATAACCCCCAGGGAAATGGCATGGTAGAAAGGGCAAATAGTTTGGTGAAGGGAGTCATTCAGATGGCAATTGAGAGTGGAAAGGATGTAGAGAGGTCGGTTGACAAGATGGTGTGGGCATTTCACAGTACTGTCCAAGAATCAACTTCAAATACCCTTTTGAAATTATGAGAGGCAGACTGCCAAGTCCAAAATTGTCTCCTGCTTGGATGAAAGAGTGGGTAGTTCAAGATGGACAGAAAAATGGAGGAAAGTACTGAAGGTACGAATGGGACATTGAAACCAGGTGAATGGGTGATGGTCAAAGCAGGAAGCTTGGGGGGCGTGGCCTGGAGCCGAAGATGGTGGACGTGTAGTTCTCGAGCTCCGTCCGTAGCCCGAAACACTTGCAACTTATCCTACAACCCCAGACTGCACCCACCTGATTTCTCTACCGGAGGCCCCCGGGGGGGTGCTGAAAGCAGCGGTGCGGTGTCTGTCCACTCGACCCGCAGCACATGAGCATTGCGACATCGGAACCTGCAGCGGCCTTCTGGACGACGCGAAGCCCCGGGCTCAAGTAGGTGGCCTGCCCGGCTTGCCCTACACTACCGTCGCGGTCCGATCGGGGCCCCGGTCGGAAGTGATTGTGGACACCAGCGGAGGTAACGGGGCAAGAAAAGACACCCTCGCATGCCCGTGGCCCTACTGCCTGCCTTCTAATACTGAGCCCTGCCCAGCCGCCCTGCTGTGGGGTCCGCGAGACGCACGGGAACATCCCCGGATCGGCTTGCCTGCTCACCGTCCGCACTGCGGCGTCTGCCCTCAGCAGCGCTGTCCTGGACTGCGGGTAGGGCGCTACCACTCACCAGCCATCGGCACTGGGAGCCCGACTCCACCCGGACCTCCTTGAGCACGTCGGATCTAAGGCGAATTATCTCTTGCCGGCGCCATTTTGCCTGCACATCCGGGCAGTGCATTTCCCTCGGGACTGGGACTGTGGCGCCTTGCATGAGAAGCGGGGCCCTTAAACGAGGTGGCGCATATCTGAGACAGGGCACCCCGCAGTGGAGAACGTGCCCCAAGAGCCCGGATTGCTGACACCGGCCCACTGCGTGGGAGAACGACACGCGCATTGACGCCCGGCCACTAAACACCAGCACAGACGCCCATCGTGCTCCTGCTTGGGTTCCGCGCCTCGTTCGATAATACCTGGGGCTCCAAGGTCTCTCTTCAGCTGCTCTCTGGAAGCCGGGGTCACACCTGCCCGCTGGGCCCCCCGTGGACCTACAGAACTCCCAACTGCAGCGCAGCGCGCATAGACCCTGCATAATCCCTGCCCTCTTTGACCACTACACCCTGTACCCTCGGTGGACGCGGTTCTACGTTCTGGTTGGACACTATAGTAGGCAGCGGCACTCGGAGGGGCCCAATACAGCGCCACCCTGCTAACGAGATCCATGGGCAAGCACAGGGGCAGGATTCATGATCAGGGAGCCGCGACGGACATGCAGTCCACGGGCTCTGAGGACCCACTGGCCTCCTCCAATGTGGACATCATCCCACCGACCGGAAGAGGATCCCAAGACGCAAAGTTGGACCTCATCCTCAATGAAATACGCGCGATGCGCGAAGCCCTGGAATCACGAATAGACAACATGGCGACTGGCCTGTCACTATTGAGGGCTGACCATAACAAGCTGGCAGAGCGTGTAGCGGAACAGAAGATCGCACTGAATGACCTTGTGCCACAGCAGACGGAACACTCCACGAAGTTGGAGGGTGTGGAGAAACAGCTTAAACAACTGTGGGATAGAGTGGACGATGCCGAAGGACGGGCCCGCCGCAATAACGTCCGTATCCTAGGCATTCCGGAAAGAAGCGAGGGGAGGAACCCTCCCCAGTTTGTGGAGGACTGGCTACGGCAGTTAGTGGGCCAAGAAGACCTCACTGCCCTATATAGCGTGGAGCGGGCACATAGGATGCCGCCGCGCCCCCCCAAACCAGGGGCGCCTCCTCGTCCCCTGATCGCGCGCCTCCTTCACTACAGAGATCGTGACACTGTCCTGCGGGCGGCCAGGGAGAAGGCGCCGATACGTTTTGAAGACAAGAACATCTCAGTCTATCCTGATTTCACTCCTACTGTGCAGCGCGCCAGGTCCACCTTCATGGATGTGAAACGCAAATTAAGAGAAAAGAACATGAAATATGCACTCCTTCTGGGCCTCCCAAACCCAATCACCTTCCCACTTAAATCTCGGAGGGGCAAACAAATGGCACTTACTTTGGGGGCAGCCGTACAAAATATACTCTCCCGCTCGGGCACCAAGACAGTCCCAAACCGACTAGGATGGCTCCATAGACTGTGGGGCATATTGGGGATGGAAAGAATCTTGGTCTCTCTTGTACACCCGGGTGCCTCCTTCCAGGACCCGTGGGAGCCTTTACTCAAACTCTTGACTTCCGAGTTCACAGAACTCACTTGCCCCAAATAGCCAAAGAGCACGTTGGCTTGTATGTGGATTCATTTGTCTTGAAAATCAATAAAATACATTTAAACCTAAAATATAATTCCTCAGTACTGCTGATATTTTAAAATCTCATACACAGCATCTTGTGCATCAGCAAGGAATGTGGAAACAGAGGTCGGATTTCTATCTATCATGACATCCCAATGATGAAAAACTATGCTCTGACATGGCTGACATAATCTGGGGGGTGTGCGTATTGAGTGTAAATTAAGAAATGTACACTAATTTCTTAATTTTTATGGAAAAACAAAATAGTGTAAACTTCAAATAGAACATTTCTGTACATCGAGCTATCGAGTTGGTGTTCCATCATTATGAAATCAGAGGCATTTTCAACTATTATTTACAAGAAAAGAGCAGGGTATATGTTATCAGTGACTCTCTATAAGATTCTCTATAAATAAAAAAAGTGTGGCAAGTATTTGGTCACAATAGTTACAAGAAGCGTGGCACATTGTACTGTTGTGAATTCTCGTGCAACAGGGTACAAAGATGCAATTAATGAACCAAGAGGCCGATCAGTTGTTATGTGTACCATAATTGCCTAGTGCGTTATTATAGGAGAAGCAACAACATAACTGTCTATTAAAACATATACAAAGGTGTTTTTTCTGAAAAACACATCCTGAACTGATGTATTTCAAGGTGCTTTCAACTGTGATGATGTCGAATAAAGTAATTACCTAGAATCACATAAATTGGTCAGGCATAGAAGCTGGGTTTGATTCCAGAATGTATAGGTGTGTAATTCAGCCCCGAGATGGGCATCTCCTTCTCTGCCCCATTTACATGAACTATTAGCGCTTTGTCTTTGAGGAGTCACATCAGTGCGCTGTTAAACACATCCGGTATTACATGTAAATTAAATTGCAGCAAGAAGACTTTCCAGGACACACGATCAAGGTAAGAGGGTGGCTTAGGGTTCCGAGAGGGCCTCGAGCCGAGCTAGAGCCAAGAATCTGATTCTGAGTGGAGCCTGGCTCGAGCTTGCAGTGGCTCGTCCACCTCTAAAAACTATGGAGCCAAGTCCCGTAGTGGAAAAGAAAGAGTAGCTCAGAAGAAGGTGTGTGCAAACAAGTGGCATAACTAATAAGGTATAACTCAGCAGTGTACTCTCGGTGTGCGCCCCTGGGGTACACTGATCACCAGTGCACCACGGCGTGTACCAATAAAGTGTGGCCAAGCTTATTTATTATTATAAATGATATATTCATAAATGACAAACGGACCCAGTCTTTTGTCGCACCTGCAGCCAGTCCGGGCTTCCTGGGACTTATAAGAAGGGGCGTAAAACCCCCAGGTTGCAAAAGTGACGACGTCGGTTTAAAAGGTAAAACCGAGAGGAGGAATCACACACTGTATATGACAAAGATTCACCCCAGTGCATTATAATCTGCAGATCAGCAGAACATCTCCAACCTCCCGCCTCTGGCAACATCCTGCGTCAATGTTAGTACCTAAAACCACACCGATGGGAAGATGAAAATACATTTCACGTTGGTGACAGTGTCGGCCAACTATTTGTTGAATAAAAAAAGTACAGTATCGGTCATTAAATAAATACTCAATTTATATTCTTACATTATATCTCGTCTATGCCAGTGTCACAATAACACACAAATATTTTTAAAAGGCAAGTTGTAGCTCTTCTTTTCGTGTCAAAATAGGGACGACCGGATAATGAAATTAGAAGGCTCTCATGTAACTTAATCATTTAAAGATAAGTAATTACTGATAAATATCGAAAAAGTGGAGCAAAATATGGAACGCTTCACGAATTTGCGTGTCATCCTTGCGCAGGGGCCATGCTAATCTTCTCTGTATCGTTCCAATTTTAGTATATGTGCTGCCGAAGCGAGCACAAATCAACATGTGTACACAGCGGTATATAAAGTCTAATTTTCAAAAGATTTGTCACAAAGGGTAGTCATTTTATACTAGAAACGGTGTGTATTACACTTGTGGCAGCTTCCTGCGAACATTAATAACTCCTTCTTCTTAAAAAACACACTTGGACATGGAAAAAACATGCATTACATCAATTGCAGCAAAGGTGCACTATGGGTATGCAAATTCTAATCAATTACGTCACCGCCCAGGCTGGTTGTACTTTGCAGCTGGCAAAACATGTGGGACTGCAGGATCTAGAGAAAGAACTATAAAAGAGGGGAACTTCAGTGTAATTTGAAAATGAAACGTCTAATTCCCTCAAGAGCAATGTTAATTTGGCATATCTCAGCTACTACTATTTGGGAAATACAGTGGGCGTGAAACGCTACCCCAGGTGTCTCGCGACGGAGAGAGGACACCCGGGGCTCCCAGGACACCTGCTTCCGAGGAACCAACTCGAGAGTTCGTCACTTCCTCCCTCTGACAGGAACCAGAAACATCTGCTTTAAAACTCCAGGCAGGCCAGGTGCTGCTGAAGAAACATCCAAAAGTGATGATGGGATTATATGTTTTATGTTGTTTGAAAACCTAGCTGTTGCCTCCTCAAATTCTGCTTTCATCGTAATAAAATTCAATTTCTGCTAACCATTTTGTATGAAGGGTTTTTATTAATATTTACATGGACAGGTGGGTTTTTATGTGACCCTGTCACAATTTGTTCGAGGAAATTGCAGTGTGTTTGTAATAGAGGCCCTGTATACGTCTACCTTGTTGCACATTTACAACATAATTTTCTGAAGCACACAACCTTATACCTAATACAGGTAAATCACAGCTCCAGATGCCTTCCTAATGAATACAGGTGTGATAGTTTGAGTCTAGGAAGGTACACCTTCCTGCACAAAAAGAATCCTCAGAGGCATGCTACTAGCAGTGGCATTGAAATGCTGGAGGCACTGCATGATGACGACAACAGAAATGGCTCTCTATGCCCTGGCACTACCACTGGTGGGTCTCCCGCATGGTTACACTCTCGCCTTCTTCACAGCTGGGCAATTGTCAGCCTGGATGAATGCTGGGCTGGTGACGGTGGGAGATTACTACCAACAGGGCATCCTGCACCTGTTGGAAGATCTAGTGACCAAATACAACTTACCTCGAGGCCAAATCCTCACATATGAGGTATTGATTCGAACCTTCAGAGACCTGTGGGCCGGAGGGCATGAAGAACCAACGACTCATGCAGTACAGCAGCTTTTGATGTCATTGGGTACCGCAAGACACTTGTTGACATGGCTTTATCGCTCATTATCTGAGATGGTCCAAAAGCCCTTGTTGGCACTATTACGGATGTGAGGAGGGATACTGGAACAGGACTTTACGGACCTGGAGTGGCACAGGATATTGGCATACCCTAAGAAGGTCGCCAGGAACATGAGGCTGAAATATACACAATTTAATTATGCCCATATGTCACCCTATACCTCTCTCAATATGAACTCTACCTCCACTCTCTGACTCATCCCAAACCTCAATCTACTACTCTCTCCAATGCACTACCCTATGTCTCACCCTATACCTCTCTTAATATATCCTCTACTTCCACTCTGACTCCTCCCAAACCACGAAAATAACCCTTTCTAGACTCGTCTCTCCTCTACCCCTCCATGATCTCAAACCTCTTTTACTATTCAGGTCTCCCAAACAAGCCTCTCTAAACCCTTCCCTCTGACTCTTACCACCTCCCCTCTATTCATCCTAAATCCCCTGCTGCTGTTATGATCTCCAAATAAACACTTTCTACACCCTTCCCTCTTCTATCCCTCCACTATCCTTTTCAATCCAACTAACAGACTCACATGTCCACCGCTCAAATTAATGGCATATTTCCCTATACTAATTTACCAATAATATTGTTTTGGTTCTAGCGTAGCGTGCTCCTCGCCGAAAAGCACTTTGACATCTCATCAGGGGTACCAAGAGCTATATAAATGCAAACCCTTCCCTCTTCTATCCCTCCACTATCCTTTTTCAATCCAAATATCCAGGTGCTTAAACAAAGGGTGGCGGGACGGGTGGGGTCACGCAGTGGGGTTGGGGGGAGACTAAGGGGGTTAGAAATACAAAATAATTTTTTTTTAATGTACGTTTAGCTGCTGGCTGCCTCCAGTCGCGTTGCGCTGCCTCTCCTCTTCCTGCCTGGTCCCAGCAGCCTCTGGAACAGACTCCCACCCCATCCTCGTGGTGCCGAGCAGCGCAGGGATTGGCCTAAGCGGGCAGGAAAGACGCTCTGCTAAGGCCAAGGTGTCCGTGAGGTTTCTCCAGCCCGTCTGCTCAATGCAGCTGGGCTGGAGAAAACCTAAGTGTGCATGTGTGTTTTGGCCAGCCTGGGACGGCCAGCAAAACACATATGAGCACTTAGGGAGTGGAGTGTACGTAGCACTCCTCCTCTCCCTCCCATGCCTCGGCCCTGCCCCTCCCTACAGCGATGTATCAGAGCCAGAAAATGCAAAACAAAAAGATGCAAGAACATCGTTTTATTTTCCATTTGCTGGCTCTGAGATATGGCAGTAGGGCGACGCACCTCCGCCCTTGCCGAGGAGCTGCCACTGCAGATAACAGACTCACATGCCCACTACTCAAATTGATTTTCATATTTCCGTATACTAATTCCCCAATAATCCTTTTTGGGTTCCGGAGTAGCATGCTACTCGCCGAAAAGCGCTTTGACGCCTGTTAGGAGCAGTAAGCGCTATATAAATGCAATTACAATTACAATTTCTTTCTTTGCAGAATGCAGCGAGTGTAGAAAGAGGAAAAAACTTGGAGAAATAAAGATATTTCTCCTTGTTATGCCTCCCTTGGGGAGACCTAGTACCTTGACGCATTCCCAGGTCCACCACTAATGGTAAATCTGGGAAGGCACTATAATACATGGGTGGACGCGTGGGAACACCCACGCTCCACCCATGGAACGCCTCGCGGGGCAGAGTAACGCAAGGCAGCTATTTGCACTGCTTTGCGTTACTCCAGATGTATCATGCCTTGCAGGGCCACGCAAGGTGGCCTGAGGTGGCTTGATAAATCTGACTTTAGTGTTGCGCCACCATAGCCCCCCTTACGAGGCGCAACAGTATGAGAATTCTGGGGCTCTGTTTTTGCACTTGATATCGCATGAATAAGATCCTTTTGGAAGGCAATGCCATCTTTTTGGGGATATCACAATTGGGGATTAATCAAATGGTCCCTAAAGTGCTGGAATTCATAACACTTTGACACTTACTGTACAGTAAGTCTGTTAATTGTGAAATTTGTGAACAGAGAAAGTAGAATCCACTTCTATGCTGCATTTTTTACTTTTTGAGAAGTCACAAAGTTAGAAATAAATTACGTTTGTGTAAGTAAAAAAAGCCATCGTTTATCAGATATAAGTTAGTTCCTCTAAACATACTCATGTAGTTTAACCGTTGTCTAATCTTAGACTGGCACTGAGGCCACTTGGCATTGGAGAGAATTAAACGTTTTTCAGTTTATTTTGCATATTTTGAAACCATATAGAAAATGATCCCCTTTCCTTACATCCCAATAAAATTCAGATTCAGTATGACCCATTATTCACATGCAAAAAATGTAAAGTCTGGTGAATGAGATATTAAAAACAAGCACAGGCAAAGCCTTTTCGTCCTTTTGGGTTTGCCAATGGTGTTTACCCATGCTGTGCAGCATAAGCAAAAATCTAATTGCGGCAGCTGTTGACGGTCATATCATTCTGTAGGTGGGCACACGCGTCTCAACAATTGCGTGCACCCACGAAATGACGCGTGTGGTTTTTTGCTTTTTTTATTTTTTGTTATTGATAATGCATTCTACCTAAGTCAGTAAACAAAAATGCGTGCAGAAATACTTTTGAGGTAGTGCTTTTTGGTGCACCTTTTTTGGTGGGTTGTTTGCTGTTGCTTGGCCCTCCAAAAAAAGTGCCAAAATAATTGAGATGCCCATGAGGAATGGGGGGGCTAGGGAGGCAGTGGAGTAGGGGACGTGAGAATAAAATAAAAGTCGGGTGGGGGGGTAAAGGAAAAAAGACACACACTTGATGGACGGAATGTTCTCAGGACACCCCGCGCCGTACGGCCACCAGCTGTGTGTGTGCCCCTCGCTGCTGCTCGCAGCCTCGTTGTGCCGTCTGCCTGCCTCCCTAGCTGCCTGCCTCACTGTTCCTTTCCCCAGCAGTTCTGCCGTATTTTCGTTCTAAGTGTTGTATTTTCTGCCTTATTGTTAAATCGTTGTTGTATTTCCCCCTTGTGCCTGCCCGCCCCGCTCCCCGCCGCCGTTCACGCGGCCACGCCCCCTTTTGTTCCGTGTCCTCCCCGCTTCTGCCTCCAAGCTGCTCCTCCCTCCCACTTAGCCTTAAATGGCGACCGCACGGATGCGCAGCGGTCACGCGCAGCGGGCGCGCCGATTGTGCGCCGAACGCGCGCCAAAGGCAAGCCTGTCTGCGCCCGTCCGCGCCTGACCGCGCCCAGCACCAGAACCCCTGGCTCCCGCCGACCCCAGACAACACGACGGACCTACAACGCCGCCATGCTCAACGCACTCAACGCCGGCCCAACCCCCGCCTGCTGCCGAGCCACCCCGAAACGTACCCACGGACCCTTCACCTGCCAAGCCTGCAAGTTCACCTGCCTCCGGACCTGCACTGCTCCCGCCAAACCAAGCACCCGCAGTAACCACCTTAAGTGCATCCTGCTCAACACCCGCTCCGTCCACAGACACGCCGTCGAACTCTGGAACCTGCTCGATGCCACATCACCAGACGTCGCCTTCCTCACGGAAACCTGGATGAACGCCTCCTCAGCGCCCGACATCGCCATCGCCATCCCGGACGGATACAAGATCATCCGGAGGGACCGCTTGAACCAGACTGGAGGAGGCATCGCCATCGTACACAAGAACACCATTCGCATCACGACCAACTCCAGCGACACCTTCACCGCCGCCGAGCACCTCCACTTCCAGATACACACGGACCCCAAGACAAGCCTCAGAGGCACCCTAGTCTACAGACCCCCGCGACCACGCACACAATTCAGTGAAGACATCACAGACTTCATCAGCCCGCACGCCCTCCCCTCCGCGGACTACATCCTCCTAGGGGACCTCAACTTCCACCTGGAGAACAACAAGGACTGCAACACGACCGCCCTGCTGGACAACCTCGCAAACCTCGGACTCAAGCAACTGGTCAACACCCCCACTCACTACGCAGGCCACACGCTTGATCCCGTCTTCTCATCCAGCAAGCACATCACCTTCAGCCACTCTACCGGACTTCACTGGACCGACCACAGCTGCGTCCACTTCAGCTTCAGAAGAACAATGACCCACCACCACCCGCAACAGGCTCCTCACAGGAGCTGGATCAAGATCAACGCCGAGCAGCTCACCACCTCCCTCAGCCAGAACCCGCCCGCAAGCACAACGGACCCCTACGAAGCAGCCCGCAACTTCACACAGTGGCTGACCGCCTGCGCAGACGACCTCGCACCACTGAAGAACCCGCCCAGCAGACCCAGAAGCAAGAAAGTCACCTGGTTCACCGACGAACTCAAGGACTCCAAGAAGAACTGCCGCACCCTCGAGAAAGCCTGGCTCCTCGACCAGACCACAGACAACATGACCACCCTCAAACAAGCCACCCGCAAGCACCACCAGCTCATCCGCACGACCAAGAAGAAAACACTGAAGGAACGACTGGACAACAACGCCCACGACAGCAAGGAACTCTTCAACATCGTCAAGGAGTTCTCCAACCCCAGCACCGGCAACAACGACATCACTCCTTCTCAAGGGGGGCGTGGCTTGGGCGCCGATGGCGATGGTCGCCTGAGAGCTCGGCTCCGGGACTGAGAACGTGAATATCCTGTAAATCGGAGGCTGCGGGGCACCCCAGACCCCGCATTCTGCTGAACGGCCCGACGGAGACCTGCCGGGGCCCTTGGCGCGGTCTGAACAAGGGGTGACCCGGTGGAAAATCGAAGTTTGCGGAGTTGCGGAGTGCGACCCAACATGGCGCCCGGACTTCATTGTCCCCCTGGCCGGATCTATTAGACTGGAGGGGCATCACTAGCGGCGGCACACCCCCGGCTCTGCCATCTCCCAGTGACCTGTGTTCTGGTTATCGGTCAGATCGGACTTTTTTAACAAGGATTGCACTCGGATGGGTGACTGGGCAGATGCCCACGCTATAGTGGATCCCGCACGCGGACGTCTGGAGTTCCCGGCGGTGGCCCCACTCACGACACCGCATTTAGCTACCTTTTCTTGGCCGACCCACTTCCATGGGAGGCGCAACCCTCTGGCGCCGCAAATCGTCCGGTGGAGTTGGTGACCCTCACCCCGGGACTTTATCGGCCGCGCGGGCCTGCCCGACCTGGCGGCGATTGTCTCCGCCTCCTCCTCGGTGCCCTCGGACGACGTGGTGGTGGCGCGAGCCGAAGCGGAGAAGATCCAACAGGCCCTGGAGACGGAGATCTCCGGCACTCGACTTGAGGCCCAGTAACCGGGAGAGTCATAACCGGAGCCTGCACTCGGAGACGCCTGTTCCGGGGCCAGCACGGAGTGCGCCCGGCGACATGGGGAAACCTAGAGGAGCTAAGGGGACTACCCCAGCCGCCTCAGACTCGGAGACCCAGGACAAAGAGGAACGTGGGGACCCGGAGAGTTCTGGTGGTGCATCGATGCAACAGCAATTTGACCGCGTCTTGGAGGCGATAGCGACCACGCGCTCGGCCCTCCAGCAGGACATTGCCCAGGTAGCGACGAGCCTAGGTCTCCTTAGAGCGGACCACGGCAAACTTTCGGACCGGGTCAAGGAAGTGGAGAGCTCGGTGAAAACCTTGGAGCCGGCGCAGCGAACCGTGGCTGCGACTATGAAGGATGCTTTATCCCGGATTGCGGCCCTGGAGCAGAGAGCGGAGGATGCGGAAGGCCGCAACAGGAGGAACAACATCCGTGTGGTGGGCCTGCCGGAAAAGATTGAGGATGGCGACATGGTGGCATACTTGGAGGCCTGGCTCCGGAACACGGTGGCCCCGGAGGGTCTATCCTCCTTCTACACCCTGGAGCGTGCCCATAGAGTCCCGGCGAGGCCGCCGCAGCAGGGACGTGCCCCGAGACCAGTGGTGGCGCGGTTATTGCATTTTAGGGACAGAGACTTCATCCTCAATGCCGCCAGACATAATGGTCCATTCAAAGTGGCGAACAGCCAGGTGAACATCTTCCCGGATTACACCTACGAAACTCAACGCAGACGGTTTTCCTTCCTGGTGGTCAAGCGCGAGCTCAGGAGCGAGGGCATCCAGTACTCGCTCCTCTAGCCTGCAAGGCTCCGCATAATTGTCGATGACAAAACTCAATTCTTTGATACCCCGGAGGATGTCTGTGCCTGGCTCGAACTTTATAGAGCAGGGAAAGATGGCTTCGGCTCCTCATCCCAGCAGGCGGCGGAGCCGGAGCAGAGACGGCGATCCAGGAGGATTCGGAGTCGCCGTGGCCGCTCGGGGGGGCCCTCAACTGCAGAGACATCGACGGAGCGGAGGGGAGTGCTGGAGGTGTTATCTGCGCTATCTGGCTCACGGGACGATGCCATTGAGGAGGAAGCAAGACCCTGGTGACGAGGGGGCACCAACGGACTCCGAGGAATCGGTGACTGATAGCGTCCATACACTGGTGATCACACCGAAGTCGGTGGAAGACCTTCTGGATGGACAAGGGTGATGGGGTGAGCTACCTCATTTTGGGAGGGGGCCCGGCAGGGGGGTGGCGGATGCCGACAATTGATGCTGACTCCCGGGGCAGGGAGGGTGGGGTGCCCTGTTTTTGCCCCGAGGGTTTTTGGCACTGCTTTGGGCTTGCTTTAGTCCTGGCAGCCTGAGCGTCGAGGGCCCACTGCCTCCGCCCGGCCCGCACCTGGCCCTTAAGGCCTTCCTACGGTGGCGACCGCAGGATTAGTGGGGGTTAGTGGGTTGTTGGAGGGTATGGTTTGGATGGGAACTAGATGGTGCTATTTGGGTCCTGTTCTGGGGGGGGTGGATGGGGGTTTGGTTCATTCTTGGGTTGTTCAGTTTTGGTTGGGGAAAATGGCCGCCATCAGTGCTGGGATGATTGCTATCCTTTCTTTGTTGGGACCCAGATGGGGAGACTTTGCGAGAACGATATGGGACAATGGCTGATGTTGCTAATCTGAAATGTGTTACTTGGAACGTGCGGGGGCTTCATACTATGTCCAGGCGCCACAAAGTCCACGCTTATTTAGTGCGTAGGGGGGTACAAATGGCGCTGCTGCAGGAGACTCATCTGAACAAGGCGGAAGGGGCGGCGCTACAGCGTAGATGGAGGGGGCAGGTCTTTTGCACTTCGTACTCCGCGTATGCCAGAGGGGCGCTGATTTGGGTTAGAGCTGGGGTTCCCTTCCAGGTCACGAAAACAGTGATAGATCCAGAGGGGCGTTATGTGGCTATCTCGGGCACTTTGGGAGGGAGGGACTTAAACGTTTGCTGTGTGTACGCTCCTAATATAGACCAGACTGCCTTCCTTTCCAGGTTATCGGGCTCGTTGGCCCACTTCTTCTCCGGGCCCCTTCTGCTCGGGGGAGATTTCAACTCAGTAGTGGATGTAGACACTGACCGCTCGCATCCACCCCTTCCCGATTCTCCGGTCCGTCGCATGGCTAAGGGTCGTAGGGACTGGCAGACCCACTGGGGTCTAACGGATATCTGGAGAGCGCACCACCCCACATCTAGGGACTATTCCTACTTTTCGAGCCTCCATGAGTTGCATGTTAGACTGGACGGATTTCTTGGCTCGCCCGAACTGGTTTCGGCAGCGGTCTGATCTGAATATTTGTCCAGAACCATATCAGACCATAACCCCCTCCTGCTGGACCTTCGTTGGTTCCCCGGGGCGCCTGCGGTGCCCACCTGGAAATTACGGCCCGAGATCCTTGAGGACAGTGTTTTCAGGGCGGACCTGGGTGATAAGGTCTCAGAGTACTTTGCGTCCAACGGTGGCACCGCGAGCACCGCGAGCACAAGAGCGTTAGAGTGGGACGCTTTTAAGGTGGTGGTGAGGGGTTACTGTATTTCTAAAAAGGTAGGCATGAGGCGAGTTATCCTCGCCGACCTAGATGCAGCGGACCGGAAACTCCGCGAGCTGGAAATTCGCCGCCCCGGGCGCCCTGAATTACAGGTACGCACGGCGGAGGCGAAGGAGGCGGTGGCGGCGGAAGTCGAACGGCTTCGCTGTTTTGACTACAAGGCCTATACGGTTCGGTCCATCGCAGAGGGGGATAGATCGAGCGCGTTGCTGGCATGGCTGGCCAACTCTACGCGTCAGTCCTCATTGACGACATCTATGCGCAAGGCAGACGGAACCGAGGTGTACACTCAGCCTGAGATTCTGAGCTGCTACCGGCAATATTACGAACGGTTGTACCGCAGTCGCTCAGCCCGAGACCCTGACCTGCTCGATAATTATTTACGGCCACTGGAGCTCCGAACAGTGAAGCAGGACGTGGCGAAAGCCCTGGGGTCCGACATAGAACTAGGAGAGATCCGTAGCGCCATTAAAAGGATGGCGAGGAATAAGACCCCGGGCCTGGACGGCCTTCCTGTGGAGTTTTATGCAGCTTATGCTGACCTCCTAGCCCCTAGGTTATTGGTAGTCTACAGAGAGGCGAAGAGGCTCGGGCGACTCCCGAGCTCGATGTGCGAGGCGTTGGTGGTTCCACTCCTCAAACCCGGAAGGGACTCATCCCACCCGGGGTCTTACCGTCCCTTGTCAATGCTGACGGTTGACTATAAAATACTGAGCAGTATCTTGGCCTCGAGGCTGCTGGGACACATGAGCTCCCTGGTGCATGAGGACCAAGCTGGTTTTATCCCTAGGCGTAACATGACCATGAACATTCGCAGGTTGTTCCGCTTGCTAGGGGAGCCGCTTGTGGATGCCCCGTGCCCGGTTGTCTTATCGGTAGACCTAGAGAAGGCTTTTGATAGCCTGGAATGGGACTACCTTTGCACTGTGCTACGGAGGTTCGGCCTCGGTGAGGGCTTCGTCAGATGGACCACGGTTCTCTATGCCTCTGCATCGGCCAGGGTTCGGGCGGGACCACTGATTTCCTCACAATATCCGGTGGAACGGGGCACGAGGCAGGGATGTTCGCTATCCCCACTTCTCTTTGCGCTGGCGGTGGAGCCACTCGCGCTGCATCTCCGATCGGGAGCCCATTATACGGGCCTATGGACTCCTTCGGGCCCGCACTATATTTCGCTGTATGCAGACGACCTGCTGCTCTTCCTAGAGAACCCGCTCGCCGCCCTACATGGAGCTGCGACGGCGCTCACGGAGTTTGGGGAGGTCTCGGGCCTCCGGGTGAATTGGACTAAGACCTGTCTTTTCCCGGTTCGCAAGGGCACCCCCGCCCCTACTCTAAGTAGGGAGATTAGATGGGAACCCGACTGCTTTAAGTACCTGGGGGTGTACGTCTATCACGAACCATCCGACCTCCTCGATGAGAACATTGCCCGCAGCACCCGAGCACTTCGAGGCTGTATGGACTTCTGGGCCACGCTACCGCTCTCAGTGGCAGGGCGGATCGCTTTGCTTAAAATGGTGGCGCTTCCCCGGTTGTTATATTATTTCCGGACACTACCGATTTGGGTCCCACCGGCCACGTTTCGACTGCTACGATCAATGATAGTCGGATTCCTCTGGGGCTCGGGCCGCCGACGGGTGGCCCTCAAGACCCTGATGAGGCCGAAGGATGAGGGTGGGCTTGCGGTGCCGGACTTTGAAAAGTATTATTTAGCGGCGCAGCTCCAGACCTTCACCCAGGAGATCGCCCGGGAATTCCGGGGCCCAGAAGACAGAAGGGGGACGGGTATGGCCAGGCATGTTCTCTCCTTCATAGCGCTGCGACAACGTTTGGCCCTACGGGACTTGTCGCTGGAGGAGCGGACCGTTCGCCTGTGTTGGAACCGAGCACACGCCCGGGGCCATCTGAAAACACCGTATGCGCCCGAAATACCTTTGGGGATGCTGACGGCCTTCCCCCATGGCGGCGATTGGTCACGATTGGCGAACTGGGAGGACGCCGGCTTACAGCTAATAGGGGACCTGTATGAGGACGGGGCGCTCTTGCCCTTTCAGGAGCTCATTGATCGCTTCGAGATCCCCCGCGGCGACTTTCTGCTGTACTCGGCCCTTGTCCGAGCGATCCAGGCGCACTTAAAAAGCGGGCAGGAGGAACCCACTTTATCTCCGGTGTGCCAATACGTGATGATGTCTGCGGGCACGGTGAAGGCGGTCACTTGCCTTTACGGCAGACTGATCAACGAGGGGCTGGCTCCCCTCACTACATTGAGAAACCGCTGGGAGGAGGACATTGGCAAGGAGATCCCGGAGACGACCTGGTCCCAGCTGGTGCGGCGAGCCTGGAAGGGCACACGCCACGCCCGCTTTCAACTGGTCCACTATTACGTGCTCCATAGAGCATATCTGACCCCGGTGAAAATCAGGCGATATTTTGCTACGAATTCGGCGGACTGCCCCAGGTGTCCGGCCCAGGAGGCGGATCTTCTCCACATGCTGTGGGCCTGCCCGGGATTGTCATCCTACTGGGTAGAAGTGGGGAAGACCCTGGAGGAGGTGACGGGGAGGTCCTTATCGTTTGACGCGGCGGTGGGACTCCTGCACTGGTTCCCTCATACCCCCAAGAATAAAATATCCAGCAAATTCATCGACTTAGGGCTACTCCTTGCTAAACGAGAGGTGACCAGGAACTGGAAGGCACGAGTTGGTCCGACAGGAAGCCGATGGCACAGCGAACTCTTGAAGTGGGCGGCGGGGGAGAGCACGCTAAGATACCAGCTAGCTTGGAGGCAGCGTAATGAGAAGGCGCAGGAGGCAGCGCTGGAGTGGGAAACGTTAGTGCAGGCCCTTAGGGATTATTGCGCCCCCAGCGACTCTGAAGGTGAGGAAGCGGCTCGCCCCATGTCCCGATAACCGATTGCACTTTCAGACATGTTGCTTTCCCCATGGGTCCCTTAGCAGATCCTGTTGCGGTTGTTACCGGGCGCTGATGGCGGGGTTGGGTAGGGTTTTCTTTGGTTTGTAGCGTTTTGAGGGTGGGGTTTTTCTTTCTGGGTTTATAGGCTTGTTTGGAAAAGCAGATGACGGACAGTGGATCATCCGGACCAGCTTCGACATCCTTCTGAGCCCCCATTGAATTTCGCCGCCCGACCCCAGGGTTGTGGGCCGATTGGCTGTGTAAGAAACTTACGGCGGGGGGACGGAGGGTTGTATCTCATTGATTTTGCTTGTGCTATAATGCTGGTCGATTATGTAACGATTTACTGATTCCTGCAATAAAAATATATATAAAAAAAAAAATCACTCCTTCTCAAGACCTCTGCGACTCTCTCGCCTCGTTCTTCCACCGCAAGATCGCCGACATCCACAACAGCTTTGACGCACCAGCCACGCTCCCCACCGTCGAACCAACGCCCCCACCGCCACTCTCCGCACCTGGACCACGGTGACCACCGAAGACACAGCCCGCACAATAACCACCATCCACTCCGGATCTCCGACCGACCCCTGCCCCACCACGTCTTCAACAAGGTCGACTCCATCATCGCACCCCAACTGCGGGACATCATCAACACCTCCTTCAACACCGCCACCTTCCCGGAGAGCTGGAAGCACGCCGAGCTCAGCGCCCTACTGAAGAAACCTACAGCGGACCCCACCGACCTCAAGAACTTTCGCCCCATCTCGCTCCTCCCTTTTCCTGCCAAAGTCATCGCATCGAGAAGACCGTCAACAGACAGCTGGCTGCCTTCCTCGAGACGAACGGATCCATTGACCCCTCGCAGTCCGGTTTCCGAGCCAACCACAGCACCAAGACCGCCCTCATCGCAGCCACCGACGACATCAGAACCATGCTCGACAACGGGGAAACAGCGGCCCTCATCCTCCTGGATCTCTCTGCAGCGTTCAACACTGTCTGCCACCGCACCCTAGTCCAACGCCTCAGCAACACAGGTGTCCAAGAGAAGGCTCTGGAATGGATCATCTTGTTCCTCGCCGGAAGAACGCAGAGAGTCCGCCTCCCCCCGTTTCGATCCGAGGCCACCGAAGTCTTCTGCGGCGTTCCGCAAGGATCATCACTCAGCCCCACCCTCTTCAATGTCTACATGAGACCCCTCGCAGCCATTGCACGCCAACACAACCTCAACATCATCTCCTACGCCGACGACACCCAACTGATCCCCTCCCTCACCAGTGACCCCGCCAACGCCAGAACTAGCCTACACGAAGTGATGAAAGACGTCGCCGAGTGGATGAAGAATAGCCACCTGAAACTGAACTCAGACAAGACGGAAGTCCTCATCCTAGGACCATCGCCCTCCGCCTGGGACTACACCTGGTGGCACGCCGCCCTAGGCAGCGCACCCAAGCCAACAGACCACGCACGCAACCTGGGCTTCATCCTGGACTCCTCCCTCTCAATGACCAGACAAGTCAACGCTGTCTCCTCATCATGCTTCAACACCCTACGCACACTCCGTAAGATCTTCCGATGGATCCCGACCGAAACCAGGAAAACGGCCACCCAAGCACTCGTCACGAGCCGACTGGACTACGGAAACACCCTCTACGCCGGAACCACAGCCAAGCTACAGAAACGACTCCAACGCATCCAGAACGCCTCCGCCCGACTCATCCTGGACATCCCCCGACGCAGCCACATCTCCGGACACCTGAGGGACCTGCACTGGCTCCCCGTCAGCAAGAGAATCCCGTTCAGACTCCTCACCCAGGCACACAAGTCCCTCCACGACCTGGGCCCCAAGTACCTCAACGACCGCCTGACCTTCTACACGCCCACCCGCCAGCTACGTTCGACAAGCCTCGCCCTCGCCACCGTACCACGTATCCGAAGAGCCACCGCCGGAGGAAGATCCTTCTCCTACCTGGCGGCCAAGACGTGGAACTCCCTCCCCACCCACCTCCGGCTGACCCAGGACCATCTTGCCTTCAGGAGACAACTCAAGACCTGGCTGTTCGAGCAATAGCAGACCCCTTCCCCTAGGCGCCTTGAGACCCTCCGGGTGAGTAGTGCGCTATACAAATGCTATGATTGATTGATTGATTGATTGAATGCAGAACAAATCAAAACATTCACCCCCAGTCAAGAGATCTGGGTTAAATCCATCATTCTTTTGCATTCATGACACCTCAGTTTAGACCAAGCCATATCCCATATGCAAATCAGTCTTGACCCTGTGGCTCATGGGAACAGTCCAGTCCGAACTACCAAGGTGGGGGTAAACGGGCATAAAGCGTCACATGTGGCAGAGACCAACACGGAGCACTGCACAGGTCGGGAGGAGAAATAAACGAGCGAGACAAGGAGAGAGCGGCACGGGGGCAGGAGAGAAGCACACAAGAGGAACCTAAAAATATACCTATTTACAAGATGCCATGCGGCTAATAAAGTACTGAAGAACCCCGAAAAACTGAAGGCCTTACCAACTGTCGGGACTAATTTGCATCTGTTTTTTTTAGCCTAGATTTGCTTTGACTTCTTTGCGGGCTATACTATTTGAAAATTATTTTGTGTGGAAATTAAGGACCATATGTATCATGGCCAAATGGGTTCGCAAACGCCGAAATTCACAGAATTTCAGCGTTTGCGAACCCATTTTCGCAAAATGGTATGTATGAAAGAATTTGGGTGCAAAATAAGGAATCACAAAATTTGCCATTCCTTATTTTGTGATTGTATTTAAGGAATCGCAAATTTTGCGATTCCTTAAATGCAATGTATGAAGCAAAAAAAAAATCCAAAAATCCAAAATGCCCTTAAGGAATCGCAAATTACCACCAACTTGTAGTTGGTGGTAATTTGCGATTTCTTTTACAAATGCACTTTATGCAATTTGTAAAGGTGCCATGTGATGCTCATACATGCCCTTAGGGCATGTATGAGCGCCATATGCACACACATGTCATTTTCAGGGGTGCAGCAGGGTGTTCTTGAGACACCCCTGCACCCTTGAAATTATTCTCAATTTGCGATTAGCAAATTGCGAATCGCAAATTGAGAATCATTTCACATTCATTCCTATGGGCCTCCTGGCCCATAGAAATGAATGGGAAATTATTCCTTAATTGCGATTAGCAATTTGCTAATCGCAATCAAGGAATTTTAAGAAATCGCTAAAAAAAGCGAATTTCTACATACATACCGTTTTGGATTTCTAAACAGCGATTCCTTAAAAATCGCTATTTAGGAATCGCAAAAGGGAATGTTGATACATCTGGCCCAAAGTCTAGCTCAGCTGTGCACGAGTATAAAGTAGCTTATTAAGTATTATTAATTGGATATTCATAAATGCCAAATATACCTTGCCTGTTGACCTGGCACCTTCAGCCAGTCCGGGCTTCCTGTAAATGGTATTATAAGAAGGGGCTTAAAAATACCAGGCTGCAAAGTGATCCCCTGGCTTGGAAGGTAAAGCCGAGGAATCACACGCAGGGCCTCTGTGGAACCGAGGGCGCAAAACACTCAAGATGGGAATATGAAAATACATTCACGAGAGTGACATTGTAGGGCACCTATTTGTTGAATAACAAAAAATACATTATAAGGCATAAAATAACTACTCCTTGTATTCTTACCTTATATGTCGACTATGCAAGTCTCATAATAACTCACAAATATTTTAAAAGGGAATTGTAGCTCCTCTTTTCGTGTCAAAATACGGACGACCATGTAATTATATTGGACGGCCTATATGTAGCTCAATAAAAGAGTGACAATAATTTGCTGATAAATATCGGAAAACGTGGAGCAAAATATGGAACGTTTCACGAATTTGAGTGTCACCCTTGTATCGTTCCAATTTTAGTATATGTGCTGCCGAAGCGAGCACAAGAAGACTGCAGGAGACACTGGTATATGAAGTCTTACTTTCTAATAATTTCATACTAAGAGTGCTTTTCTCACTAAAAATCTAGGAGTATTACCTTGCCATCAAAATGAATTAAAATTCTTCTTTGAAAAAAAAACCATTTGGACATGGAAAAAAAACCTGCATTACATCAATTGTTGCGCAGGTGCATTATGGGTATGCAAATGTAAATCACGTCACCGCCCAAACTGGTTGTACTGTACTGTTGACAAAACACGTGGAACCGCAAGAACTTGAGAAAGGATTATGGAGACAGAGGCGGCGACCTTCAGCGTTATTAGGAATAGAAACGTCGAATTCCCTTTAGAGCCATGTTAATTCTGCTGCAAATATTCTAGAAATACAATGGGCGTGAAACTCTGCCCGGGCGTCTCCTGACGGAGCGAGGAGCCCGAGGGCACTGCCCAGGACAACAACTGCTTCCGGCAGGAAACGACTCGAGGGCTCGTCTCGTCCTCCTCTGATAGGAACCAGCAACATAATCTGCTTAAAAAACCCATGCCAAGTGCAGCTGGCTAAACATCCAAACGTGACGAAGGGACCTGCAGGGCATAGGGCCACGTGCAAGCTGCGTAAAAAGAAAGTCCAGGACTGTAGTGTGATGCAGTCACACACTAGAGCATGGGTACTCACAAACTTTCTCTCGGGGGCCAAATTTACAGTGTGGTTTGTGTCCGAGGGCCGCACCGGTGGGGGCGGGGTCAGTGGGGGAGGGGGCGGGCCTAGAGCAACAAAAAAAAAAACTGCGACCATGAGGTTGAACACAGGTCCCTGCAGCAGACGCCTTCGTCCACTGAGCTACAATACCCGCATACACACCTCTCTTTCTCTCTTTCTCTCTTTCTCTCTCTCTTTCTCTCTCTTTCTCTCTCTCTCTTTCTCTCTCTCCTCTCTCTCTCTCTCTCTCTCTCTCTCTCTCTCTCTTTCTCTCTCTCTTTCTCTTTCTCTTTCTCTCTCTCTCTCTCTCTCTTTCTCTCTCTCTCTCTCTCTCTCTCTCTCTCTTTCTTTCTCTCTCCCCCTCTCTTTCTCTCTCTCTCTCTCTCTCTCTCTCTCTCTCTCTCCTCTCTCTCTCTCTCTCTCTCTCTCTGTCTCTGCCTCCCTCCCTCCCTCCCTCTAGCTCTCACTCACTGCGCTCTAGTGGCTGTTGGGGCCTCTCTTCCTGGCCCAGGGGCGACGGAGCTGTTTAAGCATCGAAAGATGCCTGGCTGCGTGATCACAAAAGCAGCCAAACCGTAGCTTCTCTGATTGACCATGAGGTTGAACACAGGTCCCTGCAGCAGACGCCTTCGTCCACTGAGCTACAATACCCGGCATACACACCTCTCTTTCTCTCTTTCTCTCTCTCTCTCTTTCTCTCTCTCCCTCTCTTTCTCTTTCTCTCTTTCTCTCTCTCTCTTTCTCTCTCTCCCTCTCTCTCTCTTTCTCTCTCTCTCTCTCTCTCTCTCTTTCTCTTTCTCTCTTTCTCTCTCTCTCTCTTTCTCTCTCTCCCTCTCTCTCTCTTTCTCTCTCTCTCTCTCTCTCTCTTTCTCTTTCTCTCTTTCTCTCTCTCTCTTTCTCTCTCTCCCTCTCTCTCCCTCCCTCTCTCTTTCTCTCTCTCTCTCCCGGGCTGTGACAGCTTCCAGGCGCGCGCACACAGCCGCACCCAAGCATTTCACAGGTCTTTAATAGACCATTCGCATGTTAATGAGGCTATTTTCACCTCTCAGCGCCCCTGCAGCCCCACTCTGACTACGGCGGAAATCGCCCGGCCCCCACCGGCAGCAGAGTCTCGGAATCAGCTCTGGTTGCAGGCAGCCTTTCAAAAAAAAAAAAACTCGGGTACGATGTCTGGACGGTCCGCGGGCCGCCGGGGAAGGCTTGCCGGGCCGCCACTGGCCCGCGGGCCGTACTATGAGTACCCCTGCACTAGAGCGTCTGTGTCTTGTTGTCGTCTGTCAGATTCCTTCTGACAGTGGTGAGTTTTTGGATACCGAGGCAGCAGCCTCATTACTCCACATTCATTTCGAATTTTTTTTAGTCGCTGTTTAGGTTGTACGCTTTGTGATTCCAGAAAGGCAAGCGGTGGCAGGAGAATAAGAATTGATGTAAAAGTGTCCAGATTCTTTCGTTAAATGACAGTTGCGCCTCTGCACTAATACTCATTCTAAAATTATTTAAACAGCTCTCAAATACTACTTAGATGATTTTCTTGTGTGTTTGCTGTTCAAGAATAGGGGTGCCGTGCCACCTGGCCATTTTTCTACCAGTATACCTGGTATTTTAATGTCCCGGCTGGTAGAAAAATGTGTAAAATAACCTAACGCTGGAATTTTCCTCCACATCTGTACAAATATATAGCAGCAAATATAAGAAAGCACATTAAAATATGGTCTCCTGCTGCATTAATGAAAAGTAACATTACAAATGATCTTCTATTTATTATATATATAAAAACGAAAGTATGTCTGTTTGTCCTTTATGCATTACTACACCATTCATCCGATCGCCATGAAACTTTGGGAAGTTGTTGAGTACACTCCAGCGAAGGTTTCTGGCAAAAAAAAAAAGTTGTTGAGTACACTCCCGTGAAGGTTTCTGGCAAAAAAGAAAAAGAAAAATGTGTTAAATATCGGCCCCCCCGGCACACCAGGTTCCTCATAATCTTTCCAATACCGAACGTTTACAGTTTACGGTGCGACTCGCTTTTGCAATGACCATCAACAAAGCACAAGGACAATCGCTGCAAGTGTGTGGACTACATTTGGAGAATCCATGCTTCTCACATGGACAACTGTATGTGGCCAGCTCACGCATCGGAAAACCTTCTGATTTATTGTGTACGCACCAGATGGAAAAACTAAAAATACCGTGTATCCACAAGCACTCGAATAAATAAACAGAATTAAAACAACCCTTTAAAATGTTTTCCATATTAAAATGAATAAGTTTCAATAAAAATGACACAATGTAAATTAAATGTTATCATAACAAGTTTCCTTAAATTTCCTTTTTTCTGAGATCGCAGGAACGCGTGACGGGTAAGCTAGTTTTATATAAAACATATTTAAGTATTAAATCCTTCCTTGGCATACTTTTAAAACACATACAAATGACTGCTATTTTTCTCCTGGCAAGGTGGCAACCGTATTCTAGGTTTATGTTTCAGAAGGGAAAAATACTTTTGCTTTTAACAATATTTTATCCGGCGTACACGTAAAATACAGTCCATGCCGGTAAAAAAACATCCAGGTGCCAACCATAGTCACATGGCTATTGACTGGTTAAGGAGTGGAGTATGACGTCCCTGTGAGTCTTCTGTTTGTGTAGTCAGACATGTCACACAATAATTAACACTCCTAACAGAAACCAAACCTATTGTCGTTGCTAATCCTTGGAAGCCATATCAGATCAATTAATAATAACCATAAGGACTTTGTCATGAATAATTATGCAGTGTTTTGTGAGTTAGAGATGACGGGACCCTTTTGGTTCCTAATGGCCTCTGTAGAACATTGACATAAGTGTGTGGATATGGGTGTTAAAAATCATGATGTAGAATTTTTAGTTAATGGGTACACACTAATGAATAAAGATGTGTAGTACCAAGCTTCAGGTGTGGCATGGTCCTTTGCATGTATCCAGGCTGGGGAGGATGCAACAACTGGCGACAAGATTGGGGAGTTCGTAAACCCCCAACCCCAAGAACCGATAGTGCTCTCCTGGATAGTTTGCCATGGTCCAGCAAACTGCTCTTGTGTGCCACATGTGCATCAGTCAAAGTGAAAATCAATGGCATATGTGGAGTCAAACCGCCACTCCAGTTAGTGCAAGACTTACGAAGAAAGTGAAGGCCTTACAAAAAGTTTGTTTGTCGTCGGCTAGAAATTTGCTAGTAAAGTCGAGGCAAGAGATACTGCGCCATAGCCTAACACATAGCCGTCAGTCATACAGTAAGACAACGCTAAAGGCAGCAACAACCAGGTACAGTGAAGTGTCAAAGACAGTGATCGCTAAGTGCAAGGAAGCGCTAAAAGCAGGAAACATTTCTAACACAAAGAAACGTTAAAAGCAGTGACAACTATGTACCGCTAGGTGCAAGAGAACGCTGTGAATAGAAGCAGAGAAATGCAGAGAAACATTAGAGGCGGCGATAACCAGATATAGAGAATACGATCACGCTTACCAGAACCTGAGTAAAGAGAGCCACCCGACCTCAGCACCAGGTGTCGCAACCCAAGCAGAAGCATGGGGGTTGTGCTTACGAGTCTAGTGAATCACGTTGGATTTACTGAAAAGCTGTGAGTGACGTTTGGAATAATGTAATTTTTTTCCCAGCGGCTGCTGTAAGCAAGCTAAAATACGGCACCGCCGCCTTATTGAAACCCCCACCTCCCTTCGATTTCGCCAAATAGCAAAATATTGGCGACAGATGGACTGCCTGGAGCGAAACCTTCAATGATTTCATTGATGCACTGGAAGTAGTAAATGACAACAAGATCATGAAATATCTGAAGAATTTGGCGGGTGAAGGAGTAAAAGAAGGTATAAAGAAAATAACACACAGTGGTTAAGTGACGTACCGTCAGATCAAAGAGATACTAAACACCAAGTTCAATCCAATGCCAAATGTTGACTGTAATAGTACAATTTCAACCAAGAAAGGCAGAAAGCTGGTGGAACAATGGATGAGTTTGTAGAAATACTTGATTTGCTCATCAAGCATTGCAAGTTCAAAGAGTTCAATGATGAAGAGGCCATGAGTCTCAGAGTAATAGATGGTTGTCTCTCCGATTGCTTCAGACGACAAATGCTGAAAGAGACACTCAGCTGGAACATTCAACACTGAGTGTGAAAAATAAGTAGAAACACAAGGTAGAAGGCCATAAAGTTATGTCTCCAAAGAAAAAGAAGTTGTGTTTCCGATGTTGATTTTCTTTTCCACATGAAGGTAAACGTCCCTCCATTGGACAGATATGCAAAAGCTGCGGTAAAGAGAACCAGTTTGTAGCGTTTTTCAAAGCTAGGGAAAGATTAAATGTGTCGCATCGAGAAAACAAAATGTATGAAAGATCAAGTGCGTCACATTGAGAAAACTAAATGGATTCCAGAAAGTTCCAAAGATGTTCCATCCAAGTCCACAAGGGCAAGCGGCAACATCAGTTGAGACAAATAGAAACTGAACAACATCAATTGTTGTGAAATTCCTCGTCTAATTGTTTATCATGGTCGTTATCAAGTGACAGTGAGAAAGATGGGTGGTCAATGTCAATGTTGACCTCTGTAGGACATGCACATGTAGGATTAGCTTCTTGAAAGATAGAATGCCGGTCAAAGATAGGTTAACAAGTGAAAGTGCCAAATTAATTTTGACACTGAAAGTGTATTGGTGCTCCATACCTTTCATCATAGTCAGTGGTAAGTCAATAAGCATTATCCCAATAGAAAAGTACAACAAACAGTCAACAGTGCCCCATAGAACCCAGTAAAAAAAAATTCTAAAAAATTCTTCGACCCCGAGCTGCATCAATGCCACTGCAAAGTCAAGGTTCATTCATAGCAACTATAAAGCATAAAAAGACAATAGTAAAAGCACAAATTCATGTCCTGCAAGGCACTTCAACACATGGATGTTTACTCAGTTTCAGTACTGCTGCTGACATGGGGCTAATTTCTATAATTTACAATATCAATGCCAATCAAGAGATAGTGAATCAGTTTCCATCCTTGTTTCATGGACTAGGAAGACTTAAGACCATGAAATTACAACTTCACATGAATTAGAAAATCCGTCCTGTTGTCAAGTGTGGCTCCGCCGCTAAAGCGGAGGCGCGTCACCCCACTGCCTTTCAGCACTGCAAAAATGGAAAAATAAAATGATACCGCACTATAAATATCATTTTATTTTTTCGTGCTGAGGCAGTTTTTGTGGGTTGAGGCTGGGCAGCGCAGGGGGAGGAATGGTGGGCACCCTAAGTAAGTGATCGTTTTTTTTTTAACCCCCTCCTCTTCTCTCTCCCCTCGCCCTCCTCCCAGTCCCACTGCTGCTTACCGGGAGCAGCCACCACTGCCTGTTGTTCAACGACATTGTCCAATTGCATTTAATTTTCAATAGGCTGTTGAGAAAGAACTTGAGACAGTATTAAAGCACAACATCATTGAGTGATCCACTGATACGATGCCATGTGTATCACCTATAGTGGTAGTGCCAAAAAAGGATAGCGGAGAAGCTGGACACATCTGCATTGATATGCACCAAGCGAACAAAGCGATTAAAAGAGAACGACATCCAGGTTTGCACATTGCTGGCATGATTATGCAGCTGAATGGAACTAAAGTCTTTTTCCACCTTTATTTGAGCAAAGGGTATCACCAACGTGAACTAGAAGAAAATTGCAGGTAAATTACTACCTTTTCGAATCATGTTGGTTTATTTAGATACAAAAATGAGGGTTATCAGCTTCAGAACTCTTTCAAACTGTCATTCATCGCATAATACTAGTTTTTAGGGCCACACAAAAGGAACATGATAAAGCTCTTACACAAGTTCCTTTGTCTTATCTTTTGACTCCGGATCCAAATACTTACACATGCGACCTGCCTTGCCACTGGCATGACAGAGGACACAGGCGAGACAAAACCCCTTAACCTTTTCTGACATTTGGGGCTAGTAAGAGTGGTTGACCAGCCTCTCCCAGATCTTGGTCTGCCCCGTATGCCCAGCTAAAGGGATGTCATGGGCCAGGTTGAGGAGGAACTCTCTCTCAGGACCCACACAAAAACCTTTGTTTGTGTTTTGATGGCACAAAACTCAACTTAGAACATTAACAAATCCGACCCTACATCCTCTTTAAAAGGGCTTTGTCAAGGCAGGACAGAGACTATCAGAGAGTGTTCTGACAGTTTAAGGATCGTGAAAATAGATCTAACTATATACGAAAACTAGAATATTCAACTTAATGATTTTGAAGAACAACAATTCTAGATTTCAGAATAAGAACCACACATTTGGGGACCAAAGAATATTCTACATCTGACATTGTGTGCCTAGAAGCAGACCATTGCAGAGCTCAAATTGAAACAGATTCACCCACATTTTTATTGTGTGAAGCAAGAACTATCAATATAGAGGAAGCCATCCCTCATCTTTGAATGAATGGATGAATGAATGAATGAATGAGTGGTTCTTATATAGCGAATGGCTACTCCAGAAGTGTCCCGGTGCTTTGGCAATCAGAGACGGAAATAGCGGCATAGTTCATCAGGAGTCATACAATCCCTATGGTTTGAAAAAATAGGTTTTTCAGCTCTTTTGTGAATCTCGTTTCCTACATGAGAGATCTTAAATGCCTAATAATCTGATTCCACATGCTCGTTGCCCTGAGGATGAAAGAGAACCCCGCTCTTTTTTTTTGTTTTTTTAAAGCAGACGACTGTGAATAAGCCTCGTTACTGGAGCGCTGTTACCTCCCTGGTCTATATTCTTACCTGATCCTCACGTTCAAGTACGCTATGACCTTGATGTCAAAGGAATCTACCTATGGCAAGGGGATTATTATCTGCCTCTTTAATACATGGGGAATAGAAGGAGCTCCGGTTCCACTTTATGTTCTTATGATATATCTTAAGGGCAGTTTTTAGCGGGCTTTGTCTGTTTCACGATAGTGACGACGCCATGCTCTTTCCAATTTTCGGCATGCTGCTTTTTCGCGGACCAACTCCTGAGAGAACCATTATGCTGAAGGGGCCGAGGCTACTTTCCTAGCACCCGTCATAAGGGCCACGGAATTAGCAACATCACTCTCTATGACCAAATCCGTGATTATTGGTTTGGATTCAGACAGATTCCTCCTATGGTCTGGAGTAGACATCTTGTTCCAACATCTATTCCCAATCTTTTGTTTGGATAAGGGGGGTTCTGATTTCCTTCAGACATTCAAAATGCAAGGAAAACAGAAGTAAAAAGTGGTCCGACCAGGGCACCTGACGCGGGTACTCCCAATCCTGGGGGCAGCAGATCAACACCCCTGAGAGATCGTGCTTCGCCCCGAGTGTGATACAAAAACCAAGGGATTCGATTCTCTTTATCTCCTTTGGCTTAAACGTCTCACAATTATAGGTCTTCTTATATATGATGGCAATCCCCCTTTTTCTCACCCTGTCTATGTGAACACATATAGTTATCAGGAATGGCAAGTTGAAGATCTGGCCATGAATCTCACTCATCCAGGTTTCATTAATAAAGAGAGCATTCAAACCACTTTCCTCTATCACATTCTATATGTCCAAAGCATGCTTATGCAGGGAGCATATGTTAATCAAACTGGCCTTAAATTCTACCTGATTCTTGATTAGGCCTGAGGTGCTATTGGGCTTCAGAGTCAGGAGGTGTAGACTATGTTTACATTGAGCACAAGAAGTGGGACCTACACAATATAAAAGGAACAGACTACATGTTTGGACGCCATACCTCTCAGCTCAGACGCGGTATAAATATATTTTGGGTGGCCATATGTTGCCAACCTGGAATAATGGCTGGCGCTGGCTGTGGTCAGGACATGACTGGGCACAGAGAGGCTTGCCTTAGGCATGCCTTCAACGTGCCAGTATAATCTCAATGAAAAATGCCTAAACCTCACTGTTATTTCTCAAAAAGTTATTTCTACTGAAGACAAACACCTTGCTTCTGTTTATCTCGGTGTATTTATTTATACCTTTTTTACTTTATGTAATTTGTTTTAAATTTCATATATTAGTATGCAGGGAAAATGAAAAGCATCAACATTTCACAATAAAATCCCCAAAACATCCAAAACATTTCGTTATAGAATTCAAATCATATGTAAACGTGCTCTCAAGGATAATATCCTAAACAATACAAACAATAATTTTAAATAAATATTATCATCAAACAAGAACAATTGTTTTGCAATTCTGAATTTGCAACATTCATTTCTAAGCAAGACAAACATTTATATTTTGAATATCTTGATTGTACAATATTTCACTATAATCAATAAATTTTAGACAAGGAAAACATTTTTGTTTTGAATCCCTTAATTATACGGTGAAAAAAAATTCAAAATCAATGTCTTAGCCTATTTAGCCAATATGCCGACGCGTTTCGAGTACTGGTGTTTCCTCTTGGGACTCTCATCAGGGCTGTAACTCATATCTGAATTAGTATGCACACGTTCTTTCAGATTACAGCTTCTTGGTTATCCCAAACGCTGTATATTGCTGTACTTGTATTAACAATATGCAGCCACTCATGCCCCTGTATTCGAGTGCGCTAAGTCCAATTGGTGAAACTTCTCAAAGACTTTCATTTCCCTCTTCTTATTCTAGCGGCGTTTCAACCATCCGTGCATTATATATAGGTTCTTTTGTTGAACTCGTTCGTTTCTCTATTCTCGTTCTAGCTGCGTTTTCCACCTCCGCTCGTTAATACTTCGTACTCCCTTCTTAAGATTTCAATTATCTGAAAAAAGAATCGCGTCACCTCTTTAATCCAGTGGCGCGCCCATTGTGTGTCTTTTATCTTTCAAGCCCTTCTGACTATTTCAGCATAAGGGAACAATGTAAAAGAACAACCAAGAATTTTGCCTCCCATCCTCCCTGATTTTAATATGGACTGATGACTTAAAGATATGTGTTTTCAAAGATAATTAAAGTTTTAAAGTGCTTGTGAAAAGGATCCACCAATGGAGGATCTTGATGATCAGGAGGCAGATTGTTCCAGAGCTTAGTGGCCATCACTCTGCTGTCACATAAGGCCTTGAAAAAACAGGGAATGACTATCAGATTGGCCAAAGAAGAGTGCAGAATCCACAGAGGAACATGGGGCTGAAACAGTTTCTGCAAAAAACTGAAGGCCATGTTTCGATCTGGCATTGTATGAAATATAATGGGCTGTCGGCGTGGGAAGTACAAAATCAGGAGGGCAACCGAATTTTGAATCAACTGAAGTCTCCTGATCAGATATTTTGGTACTCCCTGATAAAAAAGAATTGGTATAATCACGCCTAAATGTGATGAAAGCTTGCACCACACTTTTGTGAATGGCATATGGCAAGATGTCTAGAGCTTTTCTGAGAGAGCGCAGAGGGCAATCTGAGGGCCAATGGAGAGCTCCAAATCAAATTTGACATCCAGGTTTCTAGTGGACTTCACTTGCAGTGGAGGGGCTCCAAGTTCAGAAGCCCAACAAGTGTGAGACCAAATAGATTGATTCTTGCTGAAAGTGAGGTTTTCAGTTTTCTCTGCAGGGAGTTGTAGACAGCTTTTCTTCATCCATTCATTTCAGATGACAGGCTTTGAACACATTTTGTGTCAGAACAGTCTTCTCAGATATGGTAAGCTGCATGTAGTCAGCATATGAGACAAATTTCACGCCATATGAATGAACTACAGTGGTCAACGAGGGCTCATATGATTTGCTTTAGGGGTGGGTGAGAAAGGTTCTAAAGAGAGAGCTTGAGATTTGCTATCAAGGAAAAAGCAAATCCAGTTCAAAGCATCGTCACGCACACCCACATTCGATAACCACTGGAACAAGATTGCATGACATACGGCATCAAATGTGGCTACCAGGTTCAGTAGTATTAGCGCGGCATTGTCTCTGAGGTCACGAATCATACAAAGAGACTGATAGTAAAGCAGATTCCAGGCTGTGGTGTGGTCTGAAGCCTGATTGGGGTTCATGCATGAGGGAATTGTATTCAAGAAACACCGACAGCTGAGTACTGAGCAGTTTCTACATTATTTTAGATGCCTTAGGTAGAAGAGAGATGGGTCTGTAACTGGCTAAAATTGAAGATTTTTATTTTAAAGGAGGATTACTGATGACAGATGCAGTGGGTTGAACCCAAAAAAATTAGGATTAATTTTAGTGATTATGTCATGAAAAAATAATGGTATACCGAGACAAGTAGAATGCAGAGGAATCATGGGGTGGGGGACAAACTCCCACAAGATTAATGAGAGAAGCCGTAGGTGGTTAGCCAACAATCCCGAATCCTTCATAATTTCAATCTCATTGTTGGAAAAAAAATGAAATATATGTTAAGCACGCTCAGAAGCACTCTCCTCCAGAAACACCCAGAATACCTACACTTTCTCATCACCCATGCACAGGGAATGGATGATTAGTAACATCTGTAGGAACATATGACTCACTGATCTTAGACTTGGGTCCAGAGTAAGATTGCAAGATCCATCTCCCCGTCATCAGCCCCCCCCTATTCTAGGATTGCTTTAAAGAGACTAAGTCCTTATATGGCTGGAAAAGAAGATTCATACTGCCCTTAGTGGACTTTGTATCTCTTCTGTGTTTTGCTTTCATGAACTTGACCGCTGGTGAACGCAAGAGAGGTGATCCATGACTTTGCGTTCAACAGGAGAGCAATTCAGTCTCAAGGCATCCAAAATGTATCAACTGGAAGAACTGTGGCAGCAAATTCTAGTTCAAAGCCAAAAGCATTTTACTGAAATTGCTAGAGCAGAGAAGATCAACTCACTCTTTGCTGCACAATCCCTCAACACCACCCCGATGAGAGACCATGTATCCAATGCAGAACAAAAGTCAGTACCTGATCAAAATGGTGGTTTCTCTTCTGGTTGCCATTCCTTTCCTTAGGGATAAGAATCCCTGCATCCTGATGCCTCTGACGCTTGCTCCCTGTGACTCTCCAGGCATCTGGTTGGCCAAACAACAATTTCCCTTCCAATCATAGCGTCTGCCTAGTATCAAATACCATGCCTTCTTTTTCCTGCAATAGTCTGGGTAATTCCGAGTGATAGGGCGGTCCTGACCAAAACCACTTTCCTTGAACATTTAAGTCAGCTCTTTCCTCTGTCCTGCAAAACCCAAGGAATGCAGGAGAAAAGCTAGGCAAATTATCGTACCTCTGGAGTGCCCATCGTTTTAAGGTCGCTTGGACTTTGGTTAGCTCCAGCCCTGACCCCAAAGTAAGATGTTTGTAGTATCTTTAGAGTATTGTTCATTTTGGGTGGTGTATATTGGGTAACCTTAGATTTTGGGACTGTTGTGGGAATTCTGGAGCCAGGTGAACTTCAAATGGGTTGCCTCCACTTGCATGCAAGGCAGCTGACAAAACTTGGGTAGTAGCATCTTAGCACACTTGATTGTAGTTTCTTGTCTGGCACTCCTGCCCCCCTGACCAGAACATTGTAAACACAGCCCATAGCAAAGACTAGAGACAAATGTATTCCTGTAGGTAGCCAAGGACACCAGAAATGGTCATCCTTAGGATAACACTAAACCCACTGTTATTTGTTTTGTAGTGTTTTACCCCCTAGTCACTGTAGTTGTGTGTTTGGGCCACAACCCAGCCACAGAATGTAATGGTAACTGGTTTTGTTTTTATGTTTCGATTCTTAACTGCATTGCTCTTCTAACTGTAAATAAAATATGCGTTATTTTTCAAAGAAATAGATATTGATTTTATTGAGTGGAAATACGGTGAACAGACAAAATATCGACTCCAAAATATCGACTGGACATAATATCGAGTTTTAAATATAGACTGGACAAAATATCGACTGGACATAATATCGACTACAAAAATATTGTTTTTCAGGTAAGTGAAGTAATATCGACTGTTTAAAATATAGATAGCAAAAATATCGAATTTTTAATAATATATAATATTTTATAGTGTATTTTTATGTAATAATATGTGTGAAAAGTGTGTATTAATGTTATAAAATATTTTATTAAATGGAATTTGTTTTTTTAATAATTGCGTTATGTAATTCTGTAGCGGGTTGTGGGTTTATAGGGGAATAGGGTGGGAAGTAATTTAATAATAATTAATTAATTAATATATGTTTGTAAATATTTATAATTAATAATTAATTGATAATTAATAATAATTAGTTAATTAATTAATATAATTTTGTACATATTTTGAATTAGTAATTAATTGGTAATTGATTAATTGTAATTAGTTAATTACATTAATTAGAGTACATTTTAATATATAATTTTGTGTTATTATTAAGTAATTAATTGGGAAAAAATAATATTAATTATTAAAATAATTACAGCTAATGTGCTAATATATTTACTTTATTGTTATTGTTAATTAATAATTAATTGGTAATTAAATAATATTGCTAAATTTTGGGTAAAGGAGTATTTTTAGGGTTCAGGGTCAGTTTTTAGTTTTTGGGTAAAGGGGCATTTTTAGGGTTCAGGGTCAGTTTTCAGTTTTTGGGTAAAGGGGCATTTTTAGGGTTCAGGGTCAGTTTTCAGTTTTTGGGTAAAGGGGCATTTTTAGGGTTCAGGGTCAGTTTTCAGTTTTTGGGTAAAGGGGTATTTTTAGGGTTCAGGGTCAGTTTTCAGTTTTTGGGTAAAGGGGCATTTTTAGGGTTCAGGGTCAGTTTTCAGTTTTTGGGTAAAGGGGCATTTTTAGGGTTCAGGGTCAGTTTTCAGTTTTTGGGTAAAGGGGCATTTTTAGGGTTCAGGGTCAGTTTTCAGTTTTTGGGTAAAGGGGCATTTTTAGGGTTCAGGGTCAGTTTTTAGTTTTTGGGTAAAGGGGTATTTTTAGGGTTCAGGGTCAGTTTTGGGTTTTTAGGTAAAGGGGTATATTTTAGGGTTCAGGGTCAACAAATAAGATTGTAAATTTTTTTTTATTATTTTCATTTATTATTTAATTATTATAATTTAATTTAAGTATTTTTAAGTATATTTTAGTCATTTAAATTTAATATTAATTTAATTTAACACTGTTTTTAATAAAGTCGATATTTTTTACATCTATATTATTGTTAACGATATTTTGTACTCGATATTTTTGTACTTACCTGTTTGTAGATAGAAAGTCGATATTTTGTCTGTCGATATTTTGGCAACGATATTTTTGCAGGTCGATGTTTTGGCAGTCTATATTATTTCAGTGATCCTGGAAATACGTGTGTCATACAGTACCCGAGGTCCAAACTGTGTTCCTTCTTCTGGTGTAATCTTTGACTGCTCTCCCGGGCTACCCATGGACAGTCAAGTTTAAAAAGGAAGCACTGGGACAGCAGTGGTAACAGGCCCCCCATTGATTTCTTCTAGATACCCCCAGACTGGCTCAGAGCCATAGAAACAGTCTCACAACTCCCATGGCAGGCAGACTGGACTACATGGCTTAGATGAATGGATGTCTAGGAACCACTGCCAAACCTCTGTCATGTCATCTGCACACACAGCCCCACAGAAGCTCTCAAAACCCAAGTCTCCAATCAAACCATGAGCCACTGGGGCTAGTTATCACACACAAACTGACCGATTACAAAAATAAGATTGGAGTGCGAGTCATCAGGATTGCTCTTCAGTTTGTTCACAAGGGCACATGGTAGGGAGGAACAATGAAGTAGTGATTGGGGAAAATCTACAGAAGTGAGAGCAACATGGTTTTCTTAAAGGCCTGACACAGCAGAAAAATCATCTGCTCTGGCCAAGGGTCGCAGTAAAAACATCCGGAGTGCAAGCTTCTCTCACAATGTTAGGCATGGCACAGTTATCCTCAATTCAAGCTTCTCCCACACAAAGAACAGATAGGGGTCAGCTCTCCGTAGTATCAATTTGCTTCACAGAAAGAGCATGTACAGTACGGGCATCTGACATGTGAGCTTCCCTCACATGCTGTCAGGTCCTTGAATCCTCGGAATCGTACGATGCTTAAATGGGTTCCACCTCCCGACAGTTCCAAGGTCTGAGTGAAACAACAGACCTGTTAAAATGATCAGGCGAGGGAAGGGAAGGATGGGGACAGCTGGGAGGGAGACCTGTACAGAGAACAAGGCAATATGAGACAAACGCTTCAGATCTGATAGCCATAAACCATCTCATGCACAAGTATCCACAATGCGTCTAGCTGAACAACACAAAGCTACGGTACCTGTAAAGGAAAATAACGCAGCCTGTGATGCAACCAGAATGTTCCAAGGAGAGCAGCCTCTATATATATATATATATGTATACCTAAGGGCAGAATGGGATACATCAGAATGTGCACAAAGTATCACCTAAATAAGAAAACAATGTCATGTTGCCCAACATCCCAGTATTATGTTAGAGACCACAAAACAGGGGGGATATGGAGCTGGCCTCCGGAGATAGCTCAACAAGCCCCTGCTGTATGAGACAAAGAAACAAGGAAGGTTATTCCCCGCAGACCCTGGAATAAGTGCCACTGTTTTTCCCAAGGTTGAATCACCACGAGAATCACTCCAAGGTAAGGGAAAACAAAAACTTGCCCAAAACAATACTTGTAAGCAATTCCAATAGGCAAGATCCATATACATGTAATCACTCTGTGGTAATTCTCTGCATTACCAAACAGCGAAGAAAGTATAGAAAGTTTATGCAGTGAACAAGAGTCTATACAGCCCCGCAAGAACCTAGGATATGGTTTGTCCAACGGAGCTGTTTGCTACAAAACGTTTGTATTTCTCCTTTGTTGAGCGGATAAGGATGAGGGAGAATCACAAAGTACCTTCCGCTTAACTTCCCTATTAAATGCTCCTAGAAAATTGCGCAAGCAGTCCCGCAAGAACCAAAAGGTAGGTTCCTCCAACGGGACCGCGCCGCGAGATACGTTAGAAAATAGCACCCGGGGGGGATGACCAGAACACAGGTATCGCACTAGCAATCCCGCACGAACTGAAGAGAAGGTTCAGCCAACGGGATTGCGTGCGGAACTATAGAACACCAGCGGAATAAACCTCCGGCGGCAATTACTGGAAACAAGCAGATAAGAAACTGTTGGTGCTTTGCACCCCTACCAGTCCCCGGGAGAATTGCCAGTCACAGAATCAACGGCACCATTGTGGTGCCCCAGATACAGATGTCATGTCTAGCGCTTGGACGCCTCCGGGCAGCAATTCGCGCTGTATAAATTCACATCCTATCCTATCCTATTAAGCCAACGCGTGATGACGTCAGACACGCCCTTGGCTCAAGGCATCATTATTTATTTATTTTAGGCATTTGTTAAGCGCACTACCACCATTGCAGGCATCCTGGCGCTGACTAGATCAGAAAAGAGGCATGGAAGTGAACACAGGAGTGGGAATTATCGGGCAGTTATCGTGGGGAATAACCAGGTTTTAATCCTTCTCCTGAATGGGAGAAGTTCAGTAATGTGCCTAATTTCTGCTGGGAGCGTATTCCAGGGTTTGGAAGCTGCTACCTCAAAGGATCTGCCTCCGGATCTGACTTTCTTGAATCTGGGGACTATTGCCAACTTGGCCTCAGAAGAGCAAAGCTGCCTAGTTGGAGTATACCAGGCAAGTTTCGATTGTAGGGAAGCAGGGCCAATTCCATGGAGCGCCCTGAATGCTATACAAAGGGCCTTGAATTGTATTCTCTGCCTTACCGGTAGCCAGTGTAGTTTGCTCAGAGAGGACGGCCCGTGTGCTCTTCTTGGCAGCCCCAAGGCCAGTTTAGCAGCTGCTGATTGGACCCTTTGGAGCCTGTCCAGCAAGAACCCAGGGGATCCTAGCAGAAGGGCATTAAATAGTCCAGTCTGCTGAGGATGGTACATCTTACCACTTGGGCACGAGCATAGGACGGTAGGAGAGGCAGGACTTTTCTTAGGGATCGGAGGATGGCAAAACAGCAGGCAGTAGTCTTTTGTATATGCGTCTCCATACTGAGCCTGTGGTCCAGCATGACCCCAAGTTCCAGACTGATTCCACCGGCAGGACTGTGGTCCCTGTTTCAGGGGGCCAGAAGTTATCTGGGAAAGGCTGGGTAATCTTAGTTCCAGCGCTAAAGAGCACCTCCGTTTTCCCTGCATTAAACTGGAGGGAGTTGTCCTTTAGCCAGCGAGAAGTATCACGCAAGCAGTTGTGGAAAACCTCAACCGATGTCGAGTCCTCTCCTTCTAAGGAGAGGATCATCTGCGTGTCGTCAGCGTAGTTGACAATTTTAATATTGAAGCTTTTGATTAGTGTAATCAGAGGTCTGAGGTAAAGGTTAAAAAGGATTGGGCTAATTGCTGAGCCCTGGGGAACCCCGTGAGAGATCAGAGTAAAAGCTGACTGAAAAGGGGGGATAGACACCGCTTGCTGCCTATCCTGCAGAAATGAGTGGAACCACTGCAATGCCGACCCTCTTACTCCCGCCTCAAACAGCCGCTTCAGCAAAATCTTATGGTTCACCGTTTCAAAGGCGGCAGACATGTCAAGCAGGATCAGAAACGCTGCCTGCCTTCTGTCTGCACGCCTTTGAAGATCGTCCATAGCAGTGATTAGGGCGGTCTCAGTTCCGTGGGCTGGCCGGAAGCCAAATTGATCAACATCTAGTAGTTGATGCTGTTCCTGATGGTTGGAGAGGGTGTTGCTAACCAGACGTTCGACAATCTTGGCTGGGAATGGTAGCAGGGAGATGGGACGATCGTTTTTAGAACAATCCGGGTCGAGAGAGGGCTTTTTTAGCAAATGAGATAGTCAGGCGCGACTTCCAGGTACCTAATGATGTGTTCGATTTTTTCTTTGAAGAAAACAGCGAGGTTCTCGCAGAGTTCATGGGAGGGGATGATGGTGTTTTTGGCGCATTCAGGGTTGGTAACGCTATTCAGAATATTAAAAATGCTTCTAGAATTGTTGGTGGAGTTACAAATCATGGAGGAGTAATATTCTGCTTTTGATTTCTTAATCAGGTTCTTATATTCACGAACTTTATTTTTCCACAGCTCCCTAAAGGTTTCTGTATAGTCACGTCTCCACCTTCTCTCGGCTTGTTTGCAATCCTGCTTCAGATTTTTTAAGGTATCGTTAAACCAAGGAGCGGAGTCAGTACCCTTACAACTGCGAGTTTTTAGAGGGGCATGAGCATCAAGGAAAGCTGTGATACCTGTGCACAAAGAGGAGTAGTTTTCATCTACTTGTTTTTCCTCATCAAAGAGCTGCTCCAATTGGAACACTTCCCCTAGGGAGTGCAAACGAGTAAGGGCTCGCCAGTCTCTGCAATTAAATTTACTGGTCAACCCAGGAGCCTTGTGATGGCCACCGTCCATGTGTATAAAAAATTTGATAAGTGAGTGGTCTGTCCACTCCATAGGTAAGGTTTCCCCCATCGCCACAAAGTGAGGAACTGCGAACAATAGATCTAAAAGGTGTCCGGCCTTATGGGTTGCCCCAGTGACCAACTGGGAGAGGCCGAAGCTTTCGCAGGAGTGAAGTAAGTTGCGAAGACCAGAGTCAAGGGCGCCATTGCGCCAGAGATTAAAATCCCCAAGAATAATCAGTTTATGATGGGAAAGTGCGATATTAGTCAGAGTGACCAAAAGCGCTTGTTGTTGCTAAAGGCTAAATGCACCTGGTGGGCGATAGCATACTATCCCGGTAACAGTAGTCCTGGAGTGGGCCTGAATTGATAAGCCTAAAAGTTCAATGCCTTCGGTCGGATCTAAAACAAGAACCTTAATGTTACAAGATACAATAAAAATCACACCTACCCCCCCTCCTCTCCCACTAGCCCTAGGAGTATGTAGAAATTTAAACCCAGGAGGACATGCAAAGCCGGGATCAACCAGGCAGTCAGGACGAGTCCACGTTTCCGTCATAAAAAGCACATCTAGTTCATAAGTTTCAATAAGTAGCTGGATCTCTGTGCTGTGACTAGGCAGGGACCTTACATTTAGAAGCCCACATTTCAAAAGATTATTGCCCAGAAAATCGGCATGCGGGAGGGCCGCATGTAACAATGTAAAAGTTCCTTTGTCTGCATGTAGCTTACCAAGTTGTATGAGCGTCTCTCTAGAGTAGGCAGGACCAGAGGGAAGCAGGCTAGAATCAGTTGGGTCGAGACAGGCAGCGTAGCTGGCACAAGGCGCTACCTTGGCACGGACGGGCGCAGACATCTGTCGTAATTTGACAATGATCAGGTTAGCGTTGAGCTTTGCTACACATTACTCCCTTATCTTGACTATAGTTGTCAAAACGCCATTTTGTATGTAACGGCGGCCATTTTAGAGAATGCGTTGCCTCGTGGTCAGCATGCCCTTTTGTCCTTCCTCTGTACCACTGACCACTCGAGTTTGCCCAGCAACAGGCTATTTTTAGTAACGGTCAAGCCCACACATGCGCAGTTTAGACTGACCAGTCATCACTTAGGAATGTTCTGCCAAACTGACCAGTGGTGTTGTAGCCCCTCCCATGAGTTGGCTGTGCTCCAAAAATGACCATATATGTACTTAAAACTCTGTAACTGTGTACCGCCTACCTTTTAATGTCTGTAAAACTGTATAAAAGAAGGACTTGCACCGATGTTCGGTGTGATACTTCTTGCATTGCCGAAGGGTGCTGTAGGAATGTACCACCACCCCATGGGGTCTTAATAAACTTGTCTTTTGCATTTTCTAGTTTCCGTGCCAACAGTTCTTATGGTGTAAAGGGTATTCTGCGGAGTATGTAGGCCTGGAGAACCCAATACCACAAATTGGCGACCACGAAGGGACTCATCGGCGACTCGGATGCCCGAAGGAGAGGTCGTGACGAAGGATTGGAAACTCGCCATGGACGCGTACGCTGCCTCTAAGTGACCCAAGTCTTGGCACCCACGGTGTTTTCTTCCTTTCCTTCTGATCTGACCTTCCAGGTGGCGCCGGTCCCCGACTGAGATCCTGCTCGTCTGAGTTGTCGTACAGTGCCGGTTTGGCTGATTCGATTAGAGACCTTGGCAGTTGGAACCTGGATATTTGAGATTTTGGTAAGCTTGTGATTGGTAAGGTAGTCTGCGGACGCTTACTGTGGTTCTATGAATATGTTTAGAGTTAGCTAACATTTGGATCTATGATTTGAACCATATGTGCAGTGCACTTCACATAGGCAGGCATGTAGAGATGTTTCTCTAACTTTGTTTGTGTTTTCGAGCGGCACATTTTGTGTGAAGTATAGTAAGTGCCATTTTTGCGGTATCGCGTTTTCGTGGTACTTTTCGAAAACATGCCTGTTTTAAGCACACTCCGAGGAATGTGCTGTCTTGGGAATGGTACCACTTACCGACTAAAACAATCTCAGCCGGCTCCCCCAGAGGGGACACCCAATCGTGAAATGTATATTAAATTTGGTCTTCCCCCTATATTGTATAGTAAATTATGGAATAAATATACCAAGTCTGATCCCGAGTTGCAATGGCCACTACATGGGTCGTTTGATTTATGAAAGGTTCAGTTTGTGGAGCAATGTTTGTTTCAGCGCAGGTCTAGACAAAATATGTTTGATTGTGTACGAATGTGGGAGAAAGCGGTGCGTGAACGAATGAAGCGTGAGATTGCCGTGGTGGAAAAAGAGCAGCGCAAGGCTGCTCGAGATAAGGCTTTCCAGCTGGAGGAGAAGGAGTTGCAGGAAAAGAAAGAGAGGGAGGCACGGGAACGTAATCTGCAAACGAGCGGTCAATTTCCTATTCGACGTCCGCTTTATCCAGTCCTTACTAATGAAGTTGATGATTTTTCATTATTAGATCGATGCCCGCCTCCGTACGTTTTGCCTACGGCTCCGGACGTGGAATCGGATGACGATGGTCGAGAGAGTAAGAGTAAGAGGTTAACTGCTAGTGAGGCTGCGGAGTTGCGCAGTATTGCACGGAAACTTAATTTGAATAAAATAACTATGTCAGAGATTACTACCGAAAGGAATAAATGGTCAGAGCGAGAACAGTTGTATTTTCTAAGTGTTTTCGGAGATGAAGTAGTAGAACGATTTCGGAAAAATTCAGATGATCTAGAACCTAAGGACATATCAGTTCATCGTGAGAATATGCGTAAAGGTTTATTTGTTATTACAGATGCGGATGGGTTTTTCCAACGGTTGGTCCAGCTACGGGATGAGGCGTCCAGATTGCGGGAAGCACGAAAAGCAGCTGACGTGCCTGCGCCGGGGTCGACTGAGTCATCCAAACAGTGTTCTATGTCTGGAACAGATAAGAGTTCTAAAGTTCATGTTATGCCCATGCGTGAAGCTGCACCTTTGTATGTTCCCCTTAAAGGGCAAGGTACCAGTGATGATAAATTGTCTGGGGATGCAAAAGGCTATTTTATATATAATTGGGTGTATACGCCTTGGAATAGAGCAGATGTAATGGCATTGAAAAACGCTTTACCCGATCCCCGTAAAAATCCAGCAGCTTTCTATGAAGGGGTGGAGGGGGCTATTTCTTCTTGTGTTATGACACTAGTTGATATTGATCTTTTCTTTGGGTTAATACTGCCCCCCGATATGTGGAGAGCAATTCGTAAGTTTGACGACCAAGCGCTTTTAGGAGCAGACTGGAAGGCTATAGTCCAAGCTGATTTAGATAGGGAGCCTGCATGCAAGCCTTGTCAGTTAATTCTAGATCTTACAACCACTATTTTGAATAAGTTAAAAACACTCGTCCCCCCTAAAAAGATTGATTGGACTATGTTAGCCTCTTGCAAACAGAAACAGGATGAATCGGTATCGGACTTCTTCACGCGTTTTGAAGAAGCGTTTCATGATTACAGTGGGCAATTATTAACGGATGATACGGGTAGACATTTGTTCGTCGACAAGTATGTGGCTAATCTCCTACCGGAGATTGCGAAGCGATTGAAAACTAGTGAAAGCTCCTGGACCACGGCGACCCCTGCGTCTTTGTTAACTATGGCTCAGTATTATGAGCGGCAGGAATTAGAGGCTAAAGAAGGTATTGATAAGAAAGCGAAGGAGTTGAAGACGAAGGTGATGTTGGCTTAGGTTCGTGGCACGCAGCCAAGATGGAATGATAGAGGCAGGCGAGGAGGGTATAATACGTCGTATGGTCGTACCGACATTGCTGAGGACCAATGTGCATATTGTAAAGAGTTTGGCCATTGGGCGGAAGATTGACCGGTGCTTCGTGAGCAACGTAGTCAGCGTGGTCGAGGAGGTGGAAGGACACGGAATAGTTATTCGGGGGCGAGAGGTGGAGCAGGTGATCGTGGTAGGTTTGAGGCGAGGGGTCGTGGTCAGGATGAACGTAATACTTTTGATCGACTGAATCAGTACCAGATATCGGAGGGTGAGAATGTGGAGAGTCAGGATTATGTGCACGCATAGGATTGCGTAGGATGGGGTGTGGAATCGGTTGAAGTGCCAGTAGATCAAAGAGGTCCATATGTATCAGCGGGCGTTTTGGGTTCTACTGATCAGTTTTTAGTTGACACAGGAGCTACTCCTAGTGCTTTGTCTAAAAACTTGGTTCCAAGGGCTCCCCTGTCTGGCGAAACGATTACATGTATAGGGTTTGATGGCACACCCTCTCCAAGCCCACTGTCAGAACCCCTCGCATTTTGCATTGACAGATTCTTTGGTCTGTGCCCATTCTTGTTGTCGCCTCATACCCCAGACAATATTATGGGCATAGATTTGCTTAAATATTTTCGAGCAACAATACGCTCCTGAAGGAGTGCGTGTCATTTTGAATGACAATTATCCGGATGTAGGAAGATTATGTACCATGCAGGAAATTGAAGTATTAGCCTCTCTCCCACACACGTTATGGGCTACATCAGACACGGATGTGGGACAGATGCTCATCCCGCCTATTCGAATAACTGTTAAGGAGGGAATGTCTTTGCCACGTGTACCCCAGAATAAGATATCTAGAGAAGGTGAAATTGCCTTGACGCACATTGTCCAGGATTTGATTATTGCAGGGGTTGTGGAGGAAGTTCCCTACAATGTTTGTAACAGCCCGATTCCTCCGATTTTAAAGTAAGATACTGATGACAAAATCTATCGTTTTATTATTGATTTGAGAGAAATAAACAAAATTGTAGTGCCCCAGTACCCGGTGGTGTCTGATATCACCACCTTACTTACTTTGGTCCCCCCCACTGCCACCACGTTCTCTGTCATTGACCTTAAAAATGCCTTCTTTTCCATTCCCATCCATCCTGACAGCAGATATCTATTTGGCTTCACATTGAATAATAAATCGTATAGATTTTGTCGTGTTCCTCAAGGCAATACAGAAAGTCCTAGTATTTATAGCCAGGCTTTAAAAAGACAGCTTGATTCCTTTGAATTGCGGTCTGGCGTAGCTCTTATCCAGTACGTGGATGATCTCTTACTGGCTGCAGACACATATGCGCAATGTGAGGAGAGTACTCTTGCTTTGCTTTCTTTTCTTGCTCAGAACAATCACAAGGTTTCTAGGAAAAAGTTACAATATTGTAGACCAAAGGTGACCTACCTCGGTCATCTTTTGTCTAAGGAGGGACGTGCATTAACATCTGATCGAATTCAAGCAATTTTAGACACACCAGTCCCCCGTACTCAGAGAGATGTGCGTGCCTTTATAGGGTTAACGTCTTTTTGTAGGCAGTGGATAATGGGGTTTTCACACATCATAAAACCTTTGTTAGCGTTATTGTCCAAATCTACACCAATGCCCCTTGAATGGACAGATGAATGTCAGAATGCTTTTGAACAATTGAAACAAGCCCTTTGTTCTGCACCAGTGTTAGGTACACCAGATTACACAAAGATTTTCACGTTGTATGTGCACGAGAAAGATGGGTGTGCATTGTCGGTGTGCAGACACACGGGGATAAGCAAATGACACATGGATTGGTACATGTTGGAGCTCTTGCAATTACTCGATTACTAACGCGAGTTTGGGAGCATCCTCAGATTGCCAATACGGCCAAGAGAGTAGTGCAGACCTGTCTGATATGTTTGCAACACAATCCTGCAAAAGGGACGCATACTCCGAAAGGAGGTTTTGCTCCACCTACTGCGCCGTTTGAAGTATTGCAAATGGATTACATCCAGCTTGAGCGTTGCAATAACCTTAAGTATGTTCTAGTGGTGGTGTGTGCTTTCAGTAAATGGATTGAGGCCTTCCCCACGAAGGAGAATACGGCGCTGACAACAGCTAAGGTTCTGCTCAAAGAGTACTTCCCTCGGTACGGCGTTTGTAAATTTTTATGGAGCGACAATGGTCCTCATTTTGTTGGGAAGATTGTGGAATATGTGATGAAGGGATTGGGAATTCAGCAGAAATTTCATGCTGTATTTCACCCTCAGTCAGCAGGTCTTGTTGAACGGTATAATGCTACTCTGAAATTGAAGCTAGCAAAGATTGTGGCATCCACGTCTTTGAAATGGCCGGATGCCCTGCCATTGGCATTATTATCTATCAGATCAGTGCCCCATTCCCGAACTGGCCTCACACCTTATGAAGTGGTGTTTGGAAGGCGATGAATATATGGGGAGTTCCTAAGCCTCGATTGTTACATGATGTGCCTTGTATAATGATGAACGATTATTTGGCACGATTAACAAATGATTTACTTTCTATTCATCAACAGGTTCGAGAAGCGCTCCCCGACAATTCCATTGGAGAGGCTCACAATCTTCGTCCTGGGGATCATGTCATGATCCGCTCGTTTGAGAGAACAAGCAGCCTGGAACCGAGGTGGCGTGGTCCTGAACAAGTATTGCTGGCGACTCGTACGGCTGTGCGAGTCACTAACAGGAAGCGGTGGGTGCACTCTACTCACTGCCGCCGTGTCTCTCCGGATCTGGTGAGCCCAACCGTGTTATCTGACTACCGAGATATCTTGGACGAAGAGAAGAGCTCAGCTGTAACGTCTGTCGAATCGGAGGGAGCCTTCCCGGACCATACTGTTTCTGGGCGAGAAAGATACAATCTACGACCACGATAAGCTGTGTTTTTTTTTTTGGTGCGAGACTGGTTGAGTTACCGCTCTGGGGTTTGTGGAACGGAAGCCGGGAATATCAAGGGGGGTGGGTCTGTTCTGCCAAGTGTAGCGACACCCGTCTTGAATCTCGGAGAAGAAACCAACGGCTACCTCGGAGCTCAGCACTCACATTTTTATTTTTTAGTTGTGTTTTTGAAACACTTTGAACTTTGATCTATGGCGTCTTCCGCAGTACGAGATAAGAGAATTCTTGGTGCTGTATTATTTGTATTGACAATTGCTGTGATAGCTGTGATAGCCTGGGTAGTAGAACTTGTGGTACCAGTGCGAGAACATTTGTTACCAACTACCCCGGCACCATCAGAACATTTCCATTTCACTCTGCCCTATCATGAAGAGCGACACCGACAAACTTATTTGAATAATAGTTTCATTCAGATTCTACATCACACCCATAATATGACGAACACTTCGAACTGTTGGGTATGCGGGATGTTGCCTGGACATCAGAAGAAAGGAGGTACACCGCTTATCCCACTCCCTTTTTCTCATAGTGGTTCTTGCAATGCCTGGTACACCCTCCTATTTGCTTTGCGATGGCCAACAAAAGGGGGGTTGCTCTTTCGTCTAAATAAAATATGTTTTAATGATCGAGATGGCTATCCGCAAGCTGAAGGAACTAAGTTCGAATGGGAGGAGTACCGTCCGGATAACATGTCATCACCGCGAGTTTACAACAACCAACGGAGTGTTAATATGTCCAATTCTCATGTCATTAATGTCATTGATACGAAAGCTGACTTATGTGTTCGTAATAAAGGTACAATCCCAGTTGGCAGAAGTGAATGTAATACTACTCTCACCTTTGATACCCCAAATGGCATTTCATTTGTGGCCTCCCGAAATACGTATTTCATATGTGGCAATAAAGGCTATCATCGTCTCCCTATAGGATGGTTAGGAACATGTTATATATCTTTTGTATTACCCCCTGTGTTTATCGCCCCGCCTATGTACCATAACGATTATATTCTTTACAATGATTTTATATTGAGTAGGGTGAAGAGAGCAGTAGTTCTTGATGATATAGACCAAACGGACACTACGTTACAACAATATGTCGATTTTAATTTAGGCCTGTTTTCTTTTGTTGGAGCTGCTTTAAATAGCCGGAAAATACAAAGGTTAACTCGTGTTGTAGAAGCTGTTGCCAATGATACTGCTTTTGCGTTAGGAAATTTAACTGAGGAGCTTCAGATATCTAGAATTGTAACACTCCAGAACCGGATGGTGCTAGATGTAGTACTAGCTGATCGGGGAGGGGCATGCCGCATTATCGGAAGTAGTTGCTGTGTTTACGTGCCAGATAATTCTCCTTCTGTGTATGATGCTATATCCAAATTACATAAAATTGCTGCTGAGATACATCCTGATAATGGTACATGGACCTTTTCGGGGTGGTTTTGGTTAATGCTTAGTACCTGGGGTTGGAAATTATTGACGATTCTATGTGTAATAATTGGGATATTATTCTTCTTATGCCTTTGTATTCAGTGTGGCCCTGTATTATGTTCTATGTGCCTCTCTGCTTGTATTCCATTCAAACGAGCTTTTGCAAAACATGAGCAAATGATTCATAAAGAAGTGGCGCAGATTATGTCTATCGATATAGAAGACGAGTATCCCGAATATGTCCACTATGAGGTAGCTTCAGCTAAACGCTAAAAGGGTCGTCTGTCGTAATTTGACAATGATCAGGTTAGCGTTGAGCTTTGCTACACATTACTCCCTTATCTTGACTATAGTTGTCAAAACGCCATTTTGTATGTAACGGCGGCCATTTTAGAGAATGCGTTGCCTCGTGGTCAACATGCCCTTTTGTCCTTCCTCTGTACCACTGACCACTCGAGTTTGCCCAGCAACAGGCTATTTTTAGTAACGGTCAAGCCCACACATGCGCAGTTTAGACTGACCAGTCATCACTTAGGAATGTTCTGCCAAACTGACCAGTGGTGTTGTAGCCCCTACCATGAGTTGGCTGTGCTCCAAAAATGACCATATATGTACTTAAAACTCTGTAACTGTGTACCGCCTACCTTTTAATGTCTGTAAAACTGTATAAAAGGACTTGCACCGATGTTCGGTGTGATACTTCTTGCATTGCCGAAGGGTGCTGTAGGAATGTACCATCACCCCATGGGATCTTAATAAACTTGTCTTTTGCATTTTCTAGTTTCCGTGCCAACAGTTCTTATGGTGTAAAGGGTATTCTGCGGAGTATGTAGGCCTGGAGAACCCAATACCACAACAGGCTTGCCTTAGGCGCGCCCTCGGCGCGCAAATGTCACGCCCGCTGCGCTCGTCTGCTGCGCGTTCGGAAGAGGCACATGATTTATAGAGAAGGGGACAAGTGAAGGGGGGCGTGGCCTCAATAAGGGGCGTGGCCTGAGCGAACGGCAGTGATGGTGGCAAGAGTAATCCTGTGCAACTTCCGCTGCAGCGCTGAATCCGCTGCGCGGCCTGGTCAGGAGCAATAAAGTGTCCTGCGAGGTGCTGGAGGGGAAGGGGGGAGAGGTTTTTTTTAAAATACAGCAAAATTGTGACACTCAAATGTTTTAAAAGCAAGTCGCGCTCCCGGCTTTCCGCCTCAGGAGATCAGTCAATCTGACGGCGTTTGTATTCAACGCCTTTTATATGGGCTCGGGGGCGTGGCCTCAATAAGGGGCGTGGCCTGAGCGAACGCCGGTGATGGCGGCAAGAGTAACCACGTGTAGCTTCTGCGGCAGCGCTAAATCCGCTGCGCAGCCTGGTCAGGAGCAATCAAGTGTCCTGCGAGGTGCTGGAGGGGAAGGGGGGTGAGTTTTTTTTTAAATACAGCAAAATTGTGACACTCAAATGTTTTAAAAGCAAGTCGCGCTCCCGGCTTTCCGCCTCAGGAGATCATTCAATCTGACGGCATTTGTATTCAACGCCTTTTATATGGGCTCGGGGGCGTGGCCTCAATAAGGGGCGTGGCCTGAGCAAACGCTGGTGATGGCGGCAAGAGTAACCCTTTGCAGCTTCCGCGGCAGCGCTGAATCCGCTGCGCGGCCTGTCAGGAGCAATCAAGTGTCCTGCGAGGTGCTGGAGGGGAAGTGGGGTGAGTTTTTTTAAAAATACAGCAAAATTGTGACACTCAAATGTTTTAAAAGCAAGTCGCGCTCCCGGCTTTCCGCCTCAGGAGATCAGTCAATCTGACGGCGTTTGTATTCAACGCCTTTTATATGGGCTCGGGGGCGTGGCCTCAATAAGGGGCGTGGCCTGAGCGAACGCCGGTGATGGCGGCAAGAGTAACCACGTGTAGCTTCTGCGGCAGCGCTAAATCCGCTGCGCAGCCTGGTCAGGAGCAATCAAGTGTCCTGCGAGGTGCTGGAGGGGAAGGGGGGTGAGTTTTTTTAAAAATACAGCAAAATTGTGACACTCAAATGTTTTAAAAGCAAGTCGCGCTCCCGGCTTTCCTCCTCAGGAGATCAGTCAATCTGACGGCGTTTGTATTCAACTCCTTTTATATGGGCTCGGGGGTGGGGCGTGGCCTCAATAATGGGCGTGGCCTGAGTGAACGCCGGTGATGGTGGCAAGAGTAACCCTGTGCAGCTTCCGCGGCAGTGCTGAATCCGCTGCGCGGCCTGGTCAGGAGCAATCAAGTGTCCTGCGAGGTGCTGGAGGGGAAGGGGGGTGAGTTTTTTTTTAAATACAGCAAAATTGTGACACTCAAATGTTTTAAAAGCAAGTCGCGCTCCCGGCTTTCCGCCTCAGGAGATCAGTCAATCTGACGGCATTTGTATTCAACGCCTTTTATATGGGCTCGGGGGCGTGGCCTCAATAAGCGGCGTGGCCTGAGCAAACGCTGGTGATGGCGGCAAGAGTAACCCTTTGCAGCTTCCGCGGCAGCGCTGAATCCGCTGCGCGGCCTGTCAGGAGCAATCAAGTGTCCTGCGAGGTGCTGGAGGGGAAGGGGGGTGAGTTTTTTTAAAAATACAGCAAAATTGTGACACTCAAATGTTTTAAAAGCAAGTCGCGCTCCCGGCTTTCCGCCTCAGGAGATCACTCAATCTCATGGGATGTGTAGTTCTACATGAGCGCTATCGGATACTGATTCGTATGGCTCAGGGCAGTGTTCTACCGGCGCCCCCGACCATGGGCTGCAACACATGCACAACAGGTACAATACAAGCAAAGCAAACTTAGATACAGTAGACCATTCACAGTGCATGTTTCGTTACACAGAGCAGATGCAGAGCAGGGGTCAGCGCCCAAAGAACTTGTACAGCTGAGGCAACTGGAGGACAGGCTTCACTGTCTGTATTATGTATAATACAGACATCTGTGGTGTAAGCTCTCCTCACATGCAGAGCAGGTATATTGTAGGATGCACAGTGCAAGCTTCTCTGTAACACCGAGCAAGTAGAGCAAACGTTGCTAAGCAAATACAAGTGCATTCAGAGTTCAGACTTCCCTCACAGACATATACACTACAATCATACATAGTGGAAGGTTCCCTGGTACATAGAGGAGGTTCATTACAGGCATCATCAGTGCAAGCTTTCCTTACATACAAAGCAGGTACTGTATATGGATTAATGTGTAAGCGTCCCTCAAATACTGAACAAGTACAGTAAGGCAAGCTACCAGGTCTCAGTCTGTGTACAGCACTTGTCAGATCAGTGCAAGGGTCCCTCACACACAAAGTGTGTTTAGTACAAGCTTCCTTGGGCCCACACACAGAGCATGCACAGAAAGGCCAGCAGTGCAAGTATATATTGCACAGAGAGACTGGTTACAGCACTTGCAACTGTGAGAAAAGATTGAATCACACAAAACAAGTACATTGTTGGCATGTGTAGTCCAAGCTTCTCTCACACAGAGTAGGTACAGTACATGCATCAGCAGTGTACAATTCCTTAACACGCAGCAGTTAAAATACAAGCTTCCCACACAAAACAGGTATAGTACAACCAGTCACACTCAGGGCACAAGTCCTAAAAAAAGAAGTGAGGGGACTGACCAAGTCAGGCAGTGTGCAAGTGACATCATGGCGCATGCTATCAAAGCACATGACGTCACGACACGTGACATTCCAAATGGCATCACAGGAAGTGACCTCACTGGAAGTGATGCTCTGATATGTGTATGTTATAACTTATGCCAACTGAAAATGCAATAAAATATGTTTTTTTTAAAGTTGCCTCCTGCAAAGCATATCATGTAACATGTAGATCACAGATTTTTATTTTATGTAGATAGGTAAGTGGATTACTGATATGAACACAGCGATCCTTTTTTTACTTGCAGTTAATAAATTGTAATCCTTCTAGGAGCTATGAAGGGTATTCGACTCCTACACCTTGTAACCCTGACTGTCTCAGGTAACACATCTTGTACATTAAATTCACACTTACATGATTTATTAGGAATGGATAATGTCTATGTTATGTAAAGGGCTCTAACACCTTGCATTGAGATGAGAAGCGCTATAAAAGAAATAAAATCGTGCTATTTAAATTATTTGTGTAAATACAGAGATAGACTAAATCATCTGACATTCTTTCAGTGCATGCACTTATATACAACAAAGTAAAAAGCATGCATCTCTTAAGTACCTGTAAAGAGATAACAAGCTGTGTGCTTTTGTTTCCTCACTGGTGCATTTCCATTTGTGAGGTTCCAGCCAGGACGCCTCCAGTCCCATACCCTGATGGCCCCTTAACTTCTGTCTTTATCTTTGCTCAGCTGGAGGTGAAACCCCCCCCCCCCCCACTAACTGCCTGCATGTTTTTTTTTTGTAAAACATTTTTATTGGCATTCTTCCATTATACATACATCATATCGTTCATTGTCAATGATTTGGACATTTAATTGATCCCGCGTGGGGACTGATTACTATGATACCTCAGCATATGGGTTGAAGACTATCTTGCCTTATCGTTCAGTTCAGTAAGTGGCAATGACCCTCACGAGTATGTGTCCATATGCAGGTTACTTATGCAGATGTTACTTGTCAGGTCACGCTAGGTATGCGTGATGCATTGTCTCCGCATACGCAAGCTCGTGGGGGATTCGGAAGTTCTGCCTTATGTAAACCGTAAATAAAATTGGGGTAACAAAAAAAAACTGGGATGCACTGTGTCGTATGCTGGTTTTACGCATGTGGGGATGCCTGAGAGCGGCACTATTGGGGATACCATGATGGACTTGCGCCGAATCGGACTGGAGGAGGGGGAGGGACAGCGCTAGGAGCTATCTGCGTGGGATTGTGGCGATGAGTCAATGACATCCGATTGGACTGCCCCATTGGGTGTATGGACCCATTGCGTTCCCCCTCCAGAACTCACCGGGGCTATAGAGGGCCTGGGGGAAACACCTCCTGGCGCGTCCACCACTGTTGCTGTTTCATGTGTAAAGGAGTGAAGTAACATGGCCCAGGGCATGGAGATTGGATGTTTGCGAATTCCTTGGGTTTCCTCCTCTCGCTGTATTTCTTCTTTCGCTGCACCCCATTTCTTGACTGAACCCACCCACGCCGCCAGGGGGGAACCGTCAGGTGCCTTCCAGTGCATTGTTGTACACCGTTTGTCCAGGAGGAGTACTAGGGAGGCAAAGCGCATTTCGACTTTCATGTGCTTGCGACGCTTACCGATACCAAGGGCGCTGGCTTCCCACGTGTATAGATCCTGGAGGCCAGTGACCGTTCCAAGAGTAGTATGGACGTTGCACCAATAGCTGTGGAGGGACGGGAATGTGGGAAAAAAAATAGGCAGCGGGTTCCTGACATCTTGGGCATACGAAGGTGCCATCGGGGAAGTACTTCTGGAGCTTTGCAGGAGTAAGATATGCCCGATGCAGGATATGTAATTGTATGTTTTTGAAGCAGTAGTTGCGGGATACCTTCTTGGTGTATGCTAGTGCTTTGACCCATTCCCTATCATGTAAAGGCCTGCGAAAGTTGTCTTCCCATTGCTCCCTGAGCATTGCAAGTGAGGGTTTCTTAAGGGAACGTATAGCTTTGTATATCCAAGTAACTAGATGCCTCCCTGGACCCATCTGTAGGATCGCGTTGAGGACCGGATGTGTAGGGGGCTCAACGTCTAACGTGTGCCAATGTTTACAACAGTCATTTAGAAGCTGTCTATGCAGCAAGAATTGTCCCCTTGGAAGCTCAAAGTCATTCACGAGCTCCTCAGACGTCTGCAGTTGTCCGTCAAAATAGAGAGCCCCAACTTCTGTCAGGGGGTGCTCCGTCCATATATGCAGTATTCTCTCCATGTAGTGTGCGCGACCTTTGGGTAGCCCTACCAATGGCAGAAGGGGGATATGGGGCGGTGCACAATTCATTCTGTAGAAACGTGCGAGACAGACGCGCGCTGTCATCAGCTGGAGCGGCCTGGTCGGGGGAGGCACAACTCCCGGTAGTAGCATGCAGTGGATGGCAGGAGTCTGCACTTGACCAGCTGCCGTGGTCAGTTCGCGTTGCGCCTGACCCGCCGTCCAGCGGGACATCCATTGTAATTGGGCGGCCAAGAAATAAGCCTCAAAGGATGGCGCAGCTAGCCCTCCTTGGTCGAGAGGCAACTGCAACTTTTCCAGGGCGATGTGCCTGCAGCCAGAACCAATGATTAGGGTCCCGAGCAAGGCATCCAGCTCACTGAAAAACGAGCGGGGGTACCCACCGGGAGGTTAGAAAAGAGATATAGGAGTCTTGGGACCAGGATCATTTTGGCAATCACTATCTTACCCGTGACTGCGAGGGAAAGACCTTTCCAAAAGTGTATGGATGACCTCATGCCCGCCATCAGCCTTCGATAGTTGCCTTTGTAGATGTCCTGTGGCATGTGATACAGTTGGACTCCCAGGTACTGTACTGCCTGAGGACTCCACAAAAGGTTAACATTACCCAGCCTCAGCTGGCATTGAGGCATTGCCTGTATCAGGGGATAAACTGTGGACTTGGCTCAGTTAACTCATGGTCCAGCCACTTCCTCAAAGTCTTGCAAGATACGTGTTATAGAGGTGAGGTCTGCTGCAATATCTCGAACGTATATGAGAACATCATCAGCGTATAATGACACTGTATGTACAGAAATGGCAATAGGAATTCCCCACTCCTCCCACTCGACCCGAAGACAGGCTGCCAGGGCCTCCATCGCCATGGCGAAAAGGAGGGGGGCTATCGGACAGCCCTGATGGGTGCCACGTTGGACCGAAAAGGAGGCAGAGATAAGGGGGCCCGTTCTGACTCTGGAAGTCGGCACGGTGTATAGGAGCCTAGTGTATGCTTGAAGGCGAGGACCTATCCCCACATGCTGCAAGACCCAAAATAAGTACACCCATGATAGAGAATCAAAGGCTTTTTCCAGATCCAGGACCACACACGCCGCACAAGGAAAATTATCATGGATCTGGTCCTGCACGTGGAACAGCCGCCAGGTCTTATAGGAAGTATTCCTGCCTGGCACAAATCCATTCTGATCTGGATGGATCAGCTGTGGAAGGATAGTGGCGTACCTATCCCCCAGAACCTTCCCGTAGATTTTATACTCCGCGGGCAAGAGGAATATAGGCCGGTAAGAACCCAACTGCTGGGGATCTCTATCCGGTTTAAGGAGAGACACTATGACCGATTTGCACATGGATTGTGGCAGGGCGCGTCCATCTAAGGCTGCTTGGAATTGCCTCTCCAGCTGGGGGACCAGCTGGGATGCAAAGGCACGGTAGAACTCCAAAGTGAGGCCGTCTAATCCGGGGGCCTTGTGGGTAGCTAATTCCTTCATAGCATGTCTGATTTCTGTCGTTCTGATGGGGTTATCAAGGTCTTGACGAATGTAACGATCAATTTGGGGCAACTGATGACGAGCCAGGAATTGGGAAATGGCCTCCTAATGTATCTGAGCTGGGCAGGCATATGTTGATGTGTAGTGCTCCTGAAAGGCAGTCAGTATAGAGTCTTGGGAATATAATAAGATACCTTGAGCATTGCGAACAGCTGTGATTGGTGGAAGGGCAGAGTCCTGCTTGGCAATCCATGCCAGTAGCTTTCCCGCCCTGTCGCCGTCCCTGTGAGCACGTGCCACGTATGCCGCAAAATTGTACCTACGCAAGCTTACTAAAGCCTCTTCGTATGCTGTTCTTGCAGCGGCAATTTGGGCTGTCATGTCTCTGTCTGGGTTAGTCTCCTTTGTAAGAGAGGCCAAGGCTTGCTCTGTTCTTTTTATGTCTTGCTCTAGGACTTGGTGAACTCCTACGATTTGTCCAATACATGTGCCCCGAATAACAACTTCAAAGGCGTCCCATTCCGCTGCGCGAGTAGTTGCAGTACCAGTGTTCTACTGGAAGTATTGGCTGATGTGGTCCGCCTGTGTCTGTTTGAAAACCGGGTCGTCAAGACATTCCCTGGGGAGACGCCATGTAGGGACAGGGGGGTGTGGCAGCGCCATCGCAGCGTGAGTGTGTGTGCATCGTGGTCTGATATGGTCCTGCCTAGGTAGTCCGCTTCAGAAATGAGAGGTAAGATAGCGATGGAGCACAGGAAACTGTCCAAGCACACTCTGAGGTCATGGGGCACTGAGTGGAATGAGTAAAGCCTAGTAGAGGGGTTGCGACTGTGCCAGGCATCGTGGAGGGACCAATGGTGCGCCCATGTCACAAATCGCTTTGCCTGCGCCAGTATGGGGGATGTCGGAGGGGGGGATGGGATTTATCCAGTGTTATGTTTTGTACACAATTGTAGTCACCTCCTAAGATCCAGGGGACCTGTGTGTATGTGCTCAACGGGGTAGAGAGTGTGTCCCAAAATCTGCTTTGGTTAACATTGGGCCCATATACGCTCCCCAATAAAACTGCTTGGCCATCAGGCTGTCCCTGCAAGAGAACGTATCGGCCATCTGGGTCAACAGTGTGGGACTGCTCCTGAAAAGGAACGCCCAGGCGTACCCATATAAGGGCACCTCGAGCAAAGGCCGAATACGTAATAGCGCATATGATTCCCCTCCAACGCCTACGCAGCTTTGCCACTTCCCCTGCTGTTAGGTGCGTTTCCTGCAAGAGCGCGATTTGCGCATGATGATGCTTGATGTAGGCATAGACTGAGTACCGTTTACGCGCAGTGTCCATCCCATGCACGTTCAGTGTAAGGATGGTGACGGTGCCATTTTGTGCCATCTGTATGCGTGCATGGTGCGCAGGGCTGCGGGGGCAGCAGGATCCTCCGGAGGACCCAGAGATCTAAGCTGTCCCTCCAATGTCCGTGCTGCTATGGCGTCAGTGCTGTTGCTTCGCGGCATGTTAACGGGGACACAGTGCAGTGTGGATCTGCTCAGTGGGGGGGAGGAACTGGGGTGGGTCAGACCGCAGCCCCAACGCGGGGGACCTATCAACAAGGGTGATACGTCTAACTGCCTGCATGTTGCAGCTGGGAATCAAAAGCAGACAACATACAGGCGCTGCTGAACGTGTCCTGGTGTCTGAAAATGACTGGGACAAGTTCAATATATTTCTGAGGGGCCCAACTTCTTAGCAAGGGGGACGGTATCCACCCTGTGAAAATAGTGGGTGGACGCCTTGTACTCGTGTGTACCCCCGACTAGTGCCCCGGTCACACTGTAAGCTTCAGTTCACTCAGATAGAAGAGACTGTCCTTAGGACAACAATGGAAGTGTATGCTTCTCTCATACACAACAGTCACAGTATGCTAGTCAGCAGTGTAAGCTCCCCTCCAAAACAGGCACAATATAAACAAGCAGTGGCATAGCCAATAGGTCTTGCATTTGGGACCTTATACTGGGTGCTACAACATCTACTGTTTTTTAATGAGTATGTTTTGACACTAATAGCCTCATTATAGCATTGCCTTGCGAAGTACATATTTAATGTGTTATTTTTGTACAACTGGTAGTCTCAACTACTATATCTGCAAGTGCTTTCATACGAAATAATGAAGAAAAAAGAGTTATAGTGAAATAGATAATTTGTCTGATAACACAGTTTAAGCAAGGAATCCTACAAGGGGTTCAGGTTTTCTGGTTTCAGTTTAGAAAGTGTGAATTGAAATGAAAATGGGGCCTTGTGGCCTTATTTTGATTTTTTTTTTAAAAACACTGACTATGGTGTAGAGGGTCCCCCAAAATGTGTGAGCCTGGTGGGGGGCTATACCTGCTGCACTCTGGGGCTTGGCATGGTGCAACGACACCGGCTGTGGTTTTGGAGGGCTGACTGTCACATGCACGCAGGAGCGCTGCGCCACTGGAGCGCTGTAGCAGCTGTCGAAGCACTGGCCTCTGCGCCTGAGGACTGACTGTGGTAAATGACTGAGTTTCAGCTTCTGGTCAGTGCCTGGGCTGTCTGCCATGAGCCCCACAATGAGGTAAGTGAGCCCAGATGCTTGCGGCTGCAGGGACTGACTTCTTTTTCATCACCAGTCTCTGGTTCAAAAAAAGAGAGAGAAAGGCTGAAAAGGAAGACAGGACGAGAAAAAAGAGGAAAACAACGAGAAAGGGAAAAGCATTGATTAAAAAAAAAAGAACTTGCAAGTGTGAGATGAAGAGAGAGGATGCATAACGTGGTAGAAGGAAAATGCATGAGTTGGAATCAAGACCAGATGCTATTGGTCTCAACTACATGCAGACAATCCTGTCTTCATAATATGTATTACAGCTCCTTAATATCGGAAATAAAATATCATCATTTTATGGTTCTTTTAAGCATTTTAATACGGACGGATGAAAGACTAAATCCTTGAAATTTAAAGAGATCTCCCCGAGTAGGCTCAAATCTATAGAGTCCTCCAAGCTCGAAAACATTGATTCAGTTTGCCATTGCCAGTTCAAGTGCCAGTGGGGGGGACGTTTGTTTAATACCAGAGAAAATAAATAGAAACCCCGGCCCAAAAACGGCCGACCCACTGTCATGTCGGACCAGCACCTATGGCTTTGTCCACTTTGGGAGCCCTGGACATATTCCGCATAGAAACGTGCAATAAACTTCATAGAAGCTCCTTCACTGGAGTGCTGATATGGGAGTATGGCAAGCTGCCTTTAAGTTCAAGAACATGTATTTCTTTTGACTCACTGAAGCGTTATACTTTCATCCACAGGCGTGCGGAAACATGTCTTAAAATGAGTTTTAACTGAGAAGCATTCCTGCCATGGCTTAGTGGCAATATTGCAGTGACTAGAAAGCGAGCCCATATTCCATCCTATGTAGTACAACATTATAGGCCATTACATTAAAACAGAGGTTGTTAGACCCTCGCCCAACCAGAGCCCAAGCATCTGAAAGTTCTCACCTACAGGACAAGTGACATGAAATATATCCTTGCTCAGGATCACACAATGTGGTCGAACAAGGGAGTTGTGACTGATAACAGACCTTCTGCTACACAATGTGCTATTAGCCACCAGATGGGTATTTCTTTGGACAGTACATGTCAGTGTTTCTTTCCGGATTACATCAGAGTGAGGGCCACAGGCAGAACCCGCGTGTTATCATGATACGTTTTACATATCGAAAGCGTTTCCAAGAGCGATTCACCACAGAAACTGGCTACGTTATAAACATATATATTCCAAATAGAACTACAACTACCAGGCTAGCTGCGTTCTGATCTAAATACGAGGAGATAAGAGTGGAACATGTGAAGCGATGAGCTGATATAACGATCTATTTTTGGTTCTGGCGCCAGGTTGAGAGTAGCCAGTCTAAAATCACTTTGCATTCACCAGGAAACAGCCCTGTAGGTGTTTTTCTTTTTTTTTTAATGTGGGGGTAGCTACGCCTTCTTCTAAGGGAAAGAGAAAGGTCCCGAGAGGGATTTGAAAGGAAACAGGAAAGGGCCATAGTCTCATTGCCCAAAATCACTCTGTGATTTTCTTAAGGAGAATATAACCATAAGTGTAAACCTGACTGTCTCCACCAATACCCCCCTTGCCTTTGAAAAGGTAGTCATACTCGTTGTCTCCGGTTCCCATGACTGCAGCTTCTGTTCTACGCTCTGTATCCGGAGAAGTGAAACGGTAACAGCTCCACCTTGCACCCGGACCGGCCCACAACACGGAAATACCCCTAAGTGCTACGTCCGGTGTAAATCCCAGTCTATCCCGGAACAAGTCAAAACAAAAATCATCAGAATCACCATTTTGGAACAAGCCAAAGGGGCGGATAATATTGTAGCGTCCTCGAACTGGCTGTACAGAGCTGTGGTACCCTTCTGCTACGTAGGCTTTACTTCCAGCACAAATCACGCTTGGATTTTATATTTGAGGCGCAACCTGCACGATTAACTTTTTATTTCATTTCATGCTTTGGGTCCCAGCATGTGCTTTTTTTCCTTAAAGCCAGGGATTTAAGTGGGATGAAAAACATTATCTAGGAGGAAAAGCAAGCCTCTCCCAAAACGGAACTGAAAAATCTAGTATGGGAACTAGTGACCAGATAGAAGTTTTAAGGGGAAATGGGAGTAAAAAGGACGAGGATACAAAAAGAGGAGAGAGAAAAGGATGAGGCAATATGCGGGGGGTGCAAAGAAAGTGAAAGCAGGAGCGTCTACGAATAAGTTAAAAGAGGGGATGCTGAGAAAGTGGAAGCAGGGAAAAACAGACACACACAGCGTTTCCCTTGCAGGAGTGAGCAGGGGCACCATCTGTTTGAAATTTAATTACAAACAGATGTCGCCAAAGCTCGATCCAGCAAGAGAATCGCCAAACATGCACGCGTTGTCATTGAAAGCAATGCAAAGCGTACACGTTTTGGGGCAAAAAAGCGAATCGATTCCTAAAGGTCTCCTCCTATGTAGCGCATGTGCGCTGCGTAGGCGAGACCTAAAACAAGTTGTTGCAGCCTTCCCTAAATTACAGAGACGCTACATTAATAACACCTTCAGTTCAAGATTTCCTCTTACAGAGAGCAGGTAAAGCAGTGGCGGCTGGTATGTCCAGATGTTGGTGAGGCAGGATGCACATAAAAAAAACAAAAAACAAAAGGCACTTACCTTTTCTCGAGTGTGATATCTTCCTTGATCCGTTTCTCCTTGAGGCAGGGAGCAGGCAGGCTCCTGACTCCCAAGCCAATCCTGGTACTGCTCCCATGCAGCATGACAGCAGCCCTAGGATTGCTAAGAGCGAGCTCTAACAGCACTCACAAGAGCACTGGAGGCATTTTCTTTCTCTAACTCAGCTGTCTTTAGACCACTGGGTTAGAGAGCTTCAAAATGCGCATGTATGGCTCCCAGTCCTGACGCTCAGCTCGGGATGGGTCGGTTGCTGAAAAATAAAATGGTAATAAATCACATTTATTACCATTTTATTTTTCTGCTCTGACCTGGGGCTTATGTTTGTGGGCGACGCTCCTCTGCTCAAACGGAGGAGCGGCCCCTGAAGGTACAAGGATACACAGGCAAACTTCCTTTGTACACTGAACAATAGGGCACGTTCCCAGTTCTCAGACTGTGTAAAGCACTTGAGTAATTAACATAAGCATCCCTCACACACAGAGCATGTACAGTACTAGCTTCCATGTCTTCATGCACGGAACATGCACAGCAAGGACAGCAATGCAAGTTCCCACTGCACAGAGAACCTGCGTACAGCAGTAGCAAAAGAAGGAAAGACAGACTCACGCAAAACAGGTACCATACAGGCATCTAAAGTCCAAGCTTCCCTCACACGGAAGATCTGCAAATTGCTTACGTAGTTCCGAGGACATTGCCCCAGCTCCATTAAACGAGCCCTCGCTCCGATCTAGCTTCGGATCCCAAACTAAGATCTTGGGCTTTTTGACGCATGGCGCTATTTCTCCCCGGATAAAAGAGAATACTCGTACTACTCCCACGCGCACCGTTCCTACTCCCGCATCGACTTCCTGTTCATATCCCCTGATCTCTCCCGCGACATCTTAGGGGTAGAAATGTCTGATATCTCAATCTCCGATCATGCTCACGTCGAACTGCTCATACAGCACCCGGCAGCCGGTCCTCCCAGGGAACGGAAGTGGCATCTCCTGCCGAGCATCTTACGGGATGCGGCGGATGTTGAGGACATCCGAGGGGCCATCATTTCCTACTTCGAACATAATGACCTGCCTGAGATGCCCTTCCCAGTGGTCTGGGACGCCTTCAAGGCAACGATACGGGGTCACATTACGTCTCTTTCGATAGCAAGGGCGCGAGAGGCGCGAGTATTGGAGGACAGGCTGACGGAGGACCTGAAGAAGGCAGAGGCGCAGGACCAGATCGTCTCCACCCAGCGGTCGAGGAGACATCTGGCCAACCTTAGGGGTCAACTCAGGATGCTACGCGCCAATAGGGCTGAAACTTCCCTAGTGGCCTTAAAACAAAAACACTCTGAGGGAGGAGACAGGGTGGGAAGAATGCTGGCGAGGCGGTTGAGGGCTAGAGCTGCTACCAAACGGGACGAGGGTTGCGGCGGCAAGAGACAAGTGTCAGGCCTTCAGGGACTACTATACGGCCCTCTACACAGAGGAGAGACCGCCCCCGAGCTCATCGAGGAAGTGTTGGAGAACTATGGCGGCGCGACGTTACATACTCAGTTTGCCCAACTCTTAGAAGATGAGATCACACAGGAGGAGATAGCTTCCGCGGTGCAGGAGCTTCACCAGGGGAAAACGCCCGGGCCCGACGGCCTCCCACTGTCCTTCATTCGCATATTTCGGGCGCAGCTGGGGCCTCACCTGCTCCGGTTGTTTAACTCTTTCACAGACGCACAGGGACCGTCCCTAGACATGGGGATGGCTGAAATCGCTTTCATACTGAAGTCGGGGAAGGACCCAGCCATGTTCTCGTCGTACCGCCCGATCGCCCTATTAAACAGCGACTTTAAGATTTACACTAAGATACTGGCGAAACGACTGGACCCCCACATGCCGGGCCTGATAGACCCCGACCTGGTGGGGTTTATCCGCGGAAGACAGGGGGCTGACAATGTACGAAAAGTGGCGCATCTTGTGAACAAGGCTCACCACTGGCAGATCCCGGCCTGTCTCCTCTCCTTAGATGCCGAGAAGGCGTTCGACCGGGTGGATTAGTCCTTTCTCAGGGCAGTCCTCCATAAGATTGGAATCGGTCCAAAGATGGTCGCTAGAATTATGGCTCCCTATATTGCGCCACAGGCTGGTATTAGAGTGAACGGACAGCTCACGGAACCGTTTTCTATAGGGAGGGGAACCAGGCAGGGGTGCCCGCTCTCGCCTCTGTTATTTGCTTTGGCGATAGAACCATTGGCGGATATGATTCGCCGGGCCCCTGATATCCATGGTATTCCGATGGGAGGTCTCGATAATAAAGTAGCACTCTTCGCGGACGATCTCATCCTGACACTCACGAAGCCCCGAGAGTCCCTTCCGGCGCTACATTCCGCGCTTTGCCTTTTTGAACGCGTCTCAGGCCTGAAAATCAATCACGACAAATCCTGGGCGCTCAACCTCACCATCCCGAAGACAGAAATTCCCTACCTGGAGCAGCTGGCACCCTACCGCTGGACAGCACAACACATCCGATATCTTGGCTTACAGTTGACTCCCTCACTCGAGGGCTGGACGCATGCTAACTGGAGCAATTACCGACGAGCGGTGCTGGAGGACCTGCGGAATTAGAAACCACTTATACCGTCTTGGCTGGGTAGAATTAATGCGATAAAGATGTCCATCCTACCGAAAATACTATACCTGTTTCAATGCCTGCCCACTCCCATCCCGCTGCATAATATACAAACCCTGCAAAGGGACTTAACCAATTTTGTCTGGGGGGGTAAGAAGCCCCGCTTTTCACAGGCACTTCTCCTAGCGCCCCGCGATCGGGGGGACTGGCGTGTCCCAATCTGGTGGAGTACTATTGGGCTGCTCATCTTCGCTACATAGTCGAATGGGGTACCACAGAAAGCGAGAAGGGATGGCTTCACATGGATAGAGCCGAGACTGGTCATACCATCTGGGATCTGGCGTGGAACCACAAGGCGGGGCGGTCTCCGAGCACCTACACAGCGGTGCCGCCGAAAACGGTGTTGGAAATTTGGGATCGGGTGGCAGTGCGTCGGGGCCTCACCACCTTTCCCTCACCGCACACTCCAATCGAGGGGAATCCGTGGTTCCCACGCACCAGAGCCTTCCGCAGATGGTCCCAGGGCAATTGCAGGGTGCTCGCGGACCTTTTTGATGGGGGCACCTTTAAATCCTTTACGCACTGTAGGTAAGCATACGCGGAAAATCCGTTACGCTCGCGGATTTTGCGGATTTTTGGGAAATTCGCAATCCGCGAGATTTGCGAATTTCCCGCAAAATCCGCAAATTCGCACGCAGCGGATTTTTTTTGCGGCTCGCGTCGTTGGTGATACAATTTTTGCGGCGCGCGGCGTTTATCATCGTTTGCCGAGTTGTTTTTCTCGATATTTTGCGAGTGCTGCGCCATTTTGGATCTTGCTCTGTCATCCCGCGGGAATTTGGCGAGCGCGATTACGTCATCGCGGCTTGCCAACTTGCACAGCGAGAGTTTGTCAACGCGAGTACGGCGAGATCACGTCTCGCGGTACTTCGCAATTGCGAGATTTGAGATGCGGCGAGCAGCAACAATCTCGCACAAGCGAAAATATTAAATTTGCAATTCTGCACAAGAAATCCACCAGCAAGCAGCATAAACCTTCTTGAAATGATGATTTTTATCTGAATAACTCCTTAGGTTGACATTTGCCTGCACTTTTTTAGCGAGGAGTCCATTTTGGGGAGGGGGGGAGGGGGGTGGGAGGAAGGAAGTGCCCCACAGTCTTCAACTTCCTGTTCCTGTCCAGCAGGCTCCTCCCAGTGCTTTGTTCATCTCCTGGTCACTTTTCATTTGGATCTGGAGCTGGAAGGATTACTTTTTGTGGATGCTGCTGGATATTTGGATTTGAGGCCTTTTTGACTTTCTTTGGATCACTATTGGATTAGAAATTTTACAAGAAAGTTTGTTTGGGGCATTACAGTTGCTGCAACTAAAATTTTGGAATTTTCGATTTTTGGGCTGTTTTGGGGCCTTTTGCCCAGGGGTACTCAGTGGTGGGTGGACTGAGTCTTTCTGTGGGTTGTCTTGAACTTAAACATCATGGAGGGCATGGATGGATTGGGATTGTGCTGATTTTTCAGTGATTTTCGTTTTTTGGGGCTGTACTTGTGGCCTTTTCACCAGGGGTATTTGAGTCTAGCATGGGCCTAGTCTTTCTGTGGGCTGTCTTGAACTTAAACATCATGGAGGGCATGGATGGAATGGGATTGTGCTGTTTTTTCAGTGATTTTCGTTTTTTGGGGCTGTACTTGTGGCCTTTTCACCAGGGGTATTTGAGTCTAGCATGGGCCTAGTCTTTCTGTGGGCTGTCTTGAACTTAAACATCATGGAGGGCATGGATGGAATGGGATAGTGCTGATTTTTCAGTGATTTTCGTTTTTTGGGGCTGTACTTGTGGCCTTTTCACCAGGGGTATTTGAGTCTAGCATGGGCCTAGTCTTTCTGTGGGCTGTCTTGAACTTAAACATCATGGAGGGCATGGATGGAAAGGGATTGTGCTGATTTTGCAGTGTTTTTCGATTTTTGGGGGTGTTCATGGGGAGGGACAGGCCATGTGGCTGGTGGCCATTTTGAGTGCTGCTACAGGCACTGGCCATGTGCTGGGAGGCAAGTGGCCATTTTGAATGCAGGCTTTGTTGTTAGGCCTGCAACCATTTTGCCTACTTTTCAACCTTTATGCCCAGGGGTAGTGAGTCTTGCATGGGCCTAGTCTTTCTGTGGGTTGTCTTGAATTTAAACATCATGGAGGGCATGGATGGATTGGGAATGTGCTGATTTTTCAGTGATTTTCGTTTTTTGGGGCTGTACTTGTGGCCTTTTCACCAGGGGTATTTGAGTCTAGCAGGGGCCTAGTCTTTCTGTGGGCTGTCTTGAACTTAAACATCATGGAGGGCATGGATGGAATGGGATTGTGCTGATTTTGCAGTGTTTTTCGATTTTTGGGGATGTTCATGGGGAGGGACAGGCCATGTGGCTGGTGGCCATTTTGAGTGCTGCTACAGGCACTGGCCATGTGCCGGGAGGCAAGTGGCCATTTTGAATGCAGGCTTTGTTGTTAGGCCTGCAACCATTTTGCCTACTTTTCAACCTTTATGCCCAGGGGTAGTGAGTCTTGCATGGGCCTAGTCTTTCTGTGGGTTGTCTTGAATTTAAACATCATGGAGGGCATGGATGGATTGGGATTGTGCTGATTTTTCAGTGATTTTCGTTTTTTGGGGCTGTACTTGTGGCCTTTTCACCAGGGGTATTTGAGTCTAGCATGGGCCTAGTCTTTCTGTGGGCTGTCTTGAACTTAAACATCATGGAGGGCATGGATGGAATGGGATTGTGCTGATTTTGCAGTGTTTTTCGATTTTTGGGGGTGTTCATGGGGAGGGACAGGCCATGTGGCTGGTGGCCATTTTGAGTGCTGCTACAGGCACTGGCCATGTGCTGGGAGGCAAGTGGCCATTTTGAATGCAGGCTTTGTTGTTAGGCCTGCAACCATTTTGCCTACTTTTCAACCTTTATGCCCAGGGGTAGTGAGTCTTGCATGGGCCTAGTCTTTCTGTGGGTTGTCTTGAATTTAAACATCATGGAGGGCATGGATGGATTGGGATTGTGCTGATTTTTCAGTGATTTTCGTTTTTTGGGGCTGTACTTGTGGCCTTTTCACCAGGGGTATTTGAGTCTAGCATGGGCCTAGTCTTTCTGTGGGCTGTCTTGAACTTAAACATCATGGAGGGCATGGATGGATTGGGATTGTGCTGATTTTTCAGTCATTTTCGTTTTTTGGGGCTGTACTTGTGGCCTTTTCACCAGGGGTATTTGAGTCTAGCATGGGCCTAGTCTTTCTGTGGGCTGTCTTGAACTTAAACATCATGGAGGGCATGGATGGATTGGGATTGTGCTGATTTTTCAGTGATTTTCGTTTTTTGGGGCTGTACTTGTGGCCTTTTCACCAGGGGTATTTGAGTCTAGCATGGGCCTAGTCTTTCTGTGGGCTGTCTTGAACTTAAACATCATGGAGGGCATGGATGGAATGGGATTGTGCTGATTTTGCAGTGTTTTTCGATTTTTGGGGGTGTTCATGGGGAGGGACAGGCCATGTGGCTGGTGGCCATTTTGAGTGCTGCTACAGGCACTGGCCATGTGCTGGGAGGCAAGTGGCCATTTTGAATGCAGGCTTTGTTGTTAGGCCTGCAACCATTTTGCCTACTTTTCAACCTTTATGCTCAGGGGTAGTGAGTCTTGCATGGGCCTAGTCTTTCTGTGGGTTGTCTTGAATGGATTGGGATTGTGCTAATTTTTCAGTGATTTTCGTTTTTTGGGGCTGTACTTGTGGCCTTTTCACCAGGGGTATTTGAGTCTAGCATGGGCCTAGTATTTCTGTGGGCTGTCTTGAACTTAAACATCATGGAGGGCATGGATGGATTGGGATTGTGCTGATTTTTCAGTGATTTTCGTTTTTTGGGGCTGTACTTGTGGCCTTTTCACCAGGGGTATTTGAGTCTAGCATGGGCCTAGTCTTTCTGTGGGCTGTCTTGAACTTAAACATCATGGAGGGCATGGATGGATTGGGATTGTGCTGATTTTTCAGTGATTTTCGTTTTTTGGGGCTGTACTTGTGGCCTTTTCACCAGGGGTATTTGAGTCTAGCATGGGCCTAGTCTTTCTGTGGGCTGTCTTGAACTTAAACATCATGGAGGGCATGGATGGAATGGGATTGTGCTGATTTTGCAGTGTTTTTCGATTTTTGGGGGTGTTCATGGGGAGGGACAGGCCATGTGGCTGGGGGCCATTTTGAGTGCTGCTACAGGCACTGGCCATGTGCTGGGAGGCAAGTGGCCATTTTGAATGCAGGCATTGTTGTTAGGCCTGCAACCATTTTGCCTACTTTTCAACCTTTATGCCCAGGGGTAGTGAGTCTTGCATGGGCCTAGTCTTTCTGTGGGTTGTCTTGAATTTAAACATCATGGAGGGCATGGATGGATTGGGATTGTGCTGATTTTTCAGTGATTTTCGTTTTTTGGGGCTGTACTTGTGGCCTTTTCACCAGGGGTATTTGAGTCTAGCATGGGCCTAGTCGTTCTGTGGGTTGTCTTGAATTTAAACATCATGGAGGGCATAGATGGATTGGGATTGTGCTGATTTTTCAGTGATTTTCGTTTTTTGGGGCTGTACTTGTGATCTTTTCACCAGGGGTATTTGAGTCTAGCATGGGCCTAGTCTTTCTGTAGGTTGTCTTGAATTTAAACATCATGGAGGACATGGATGGATTGGGATTGTGCTGATTTTTCAGTGATTTTCGTTTTTTGGGGCTGTACTTGTGGCCTTTTCACCAGGGGTATTTGAGTCTAGCATGGGCCTAGTCTTTCTGTGGGGTGTCTTGAACTTAAACATCATGGAGGGCATGGATGGAATGGGATTGTGCTGATTTTTCTGTTTTTTTTCCGATTTTATTGTGGTGTATAACTGAACTGATGTTCCTCTGTCTTCCATTGTTTTTAGGTGCACAAGACTCAAGAGAACCACCAGTGCCAGGAAGAAGTCCTGCAGCGGTGTGTGTGTGCAGGATAACGTCACGCGGCGTCACGTCTGGCCTCAGACAACTCTACAATTCGTGCAACTGCGGCCTGCTGTCTGACCTGCTCTGAAGAAGATGGCCCCAAAAAAAGTTCTCCGTAGCTCCTCTAGCAAGAAAGTTGCTAGTAAGGAGCAGAAGAAGCAAGTTACCAAGGAGGCTGGTGTGCCAACCGCCACGTTTTTTGGGAGCAAAAAAAAAAAGTACGCCTGCAGCAGCAGCAGGATCTGCTGGGGACCAAGCTGGGAGCAGCACCCCTGCTCCATTGGGTTCAGTGCCTCCACCACCACGCCAACTTAAGTCAAAGCCCTTGAGTGCTTCAGAGGCAGTCAGTGTACTTCTCCAATCACCATCGACCAGTGATGTTGGCTCATCGCAAGAAAGTAGCAGCAATGTCCCTGAATCAACACAGGCTGTTGTAACTCATCTGACAAGTGTTGAACAACCACAGCCGCAACAACAACACCATGTGCAAGTACACGCCCAAGTACATGTGGAAGGAGAGGCAGCAAAAGGAGATGCGCAAGCAGAGGTGCATGGAGGGTCACAAGTGCCCACAATAGTTGTTCCTCCCGAAGTAGGGGCACATCAGGAAATCGACAATGAAGCCGAGGTATCATTGGAAGCCACTCCTCCTGATGATCATTCATTGTCTTCCACATCCCTAGCAAGGAAAAGATCAAGGGGAGTGTCTACATCTTCTTCAAGCCCACCTCCTTCTGATGATACGGATCAAGCTTGGGAACCACCACTGCGGTCTGAGAGTGAGGCACACCATGATCTGACAAAGGTACCTAAGCGTAAAAGGAAAGTCGTCGAAAAACTCATAGCTATGGAGTGTGATGAGGCTCAACAAGAAGTGACAGATACTGCTGGTGATGAAGCCTCTCACGATGACGACGAGCCAGTCATCACAAAGGTCACTGCAGCCCCAGCGGGCATGCAGCAAAGAGACATTTTGACCCTATCCCGAGAAGCTGCTGAGCGTGATGATGATGTCCACGAGGAGGCAATGGAAATGGAAACACAACAATCATTAGATTTGGAGTTAACTAGTACACCAACACCTACCGCTTCCATATTTCTTCCTCGCCAGAAGGGACCTACATCCACCTCGACCTCAATTTGTGGTGGTGAAAGTGCAAAACGTACTAAAGTTCGGCAATCCACATCCTCCACTTCATCTGGCATTAGCAGCAGGACCACCACCACCAGTATCGCCGCCTCCTCCGGCCCCCAAAGACATTTCAAGTCTGCAGTTTGGGACTTCTTCAGTGTTTGCCCAAAAAATGAAACCGTAGCCATTTGTAGCATGTGTACGCTTCGAGTTAGTCGTGGTAAGTTGGGTTCCAACTATGGTACCGGAGGCCAGAGAGGTCATCTTGAAAGAAAGCACGCTGTCAAATGGTTTGTGCGCCTACAGGCGATCAAGGAAGCCCGAATTGCACGTAATGCTGTTTCATCTGATGATGACGAGGAGGAAGAAGACGTGTCAAACCCTTCACTTACACCCAGTACCCCTGTCAGCAGTACACCCCATGTGAGCCACACTAAGAGTGTGGGAGAGAGTGATACACCATTGCGAAAAAGTTCATCAGCGAGCGTAACTGGGTCGAAGATATCATCATCATCCCGTAAATCTTTGGTCCAGGGCAACATTAAAAAGATGTTGTTTACAGAAGCGCAATATGAACGCAACCCCCCACTGATGCGTCTGTATAACACTAAGCTGGCTAAAATGCTAGCTCTGGACCTTCTCCCTTTTTCTTTTGTAGAAGGGGTTGGTTTTCTAGAATTAGTGGCAGCGCTCTGCCCTAAATGGAAGGTTCCTAGCCGGTTCTATTTTGCCCGAGTTGCGGTTCCAGCACTACATGAAGATGTTCTGAAGGTGATTGGGGCAGCTTTGCAGAAGAGTGCTATTCACACTATACATATGACAACAGACATGTGGACCAGTGGCGCAGGCGCTGATTACATGTGCATCACTGCACACTGGGTCTCTTTTTCAGGGGCTAAGGCAAAGCTAAACACAGGTGTTGACACGGACATTGTTTTTAAAGCTGCTCGGAAACATGCAACACTAGCCATGTTTGGTTTGGAGAAACGTCACACAGCAGAAAACATTTTGGATGTCTTTAACACAAAGGTCCTTAACTGGCTGTCCCCACTAAAACGCCAGGTTGGTTATGTTTCCACGGACAATGGCGCCAATATAGTTAAGGCCATGAGGGACGGTAACTATTTCAGCGTGCCGTGTTTGGCGCACTGTATAAACCTGGTTGTCCAAAAATTCTTGGGTAACAAGGGCAGTGCAGCGTACAGCGTATTGGACACCTGCCGAAAAATGTGCAAGCATTTCAGCCATTCTTTTAAGGCCCGGAAGCAGCTGAGGAGCCTGCTATATCAACGTAAAATGCCAGTGAAAGCACTCATCCAGGAGGTGGTAACACGTTGGAACTCAACCTTCTACATGCTTGAGCGTCTGTATGAGCAGTATACGGAACTCGATCAATATTTCCTTACAGAGGGTACAGAGGAGCTGAGGATGGGTGCGGCGCAATGGAACATAGTTCAAAGCCTGACACGCATGCTTCGTCCTTTTGAGTTCTTCACGCGTGCAGTCAGCAAGGAGGACTATCCCATTGTTGTACATGCTGGAGGACCAACTGAAGGAGGTGTGTTCTGTGTTTGAAAAAGATGTAAAAAACCAAGACTCTTTTCTTCTGGCTGAGAAATTATTAGAGCTCCTACAAGGTGATGAACGTCTTAAAAAGATCCACTCAGAAGAGCATTACATTTGTGCTACTATTCTGGATCCACGCTACAAAAAGGCGCTGGCAGGCCAAGCATTCTTTCCTTTTGATGATGAACATGTTCCAAAGTACAAACATTGTCTAGCCTTGTCAGCCAAGAGGTTTGAAAGAGAACGGCTGGAAATTGAAGGAAATGGCAGTACATCAGCAGGCCATCCCCAGTCAAAACAATCCACTTCTGCACCTGTGGCTGTGGCACAAGTGACTTCTCAGCCGTTAAAGACACCGGCAACGGGATCATCTGCACAAGACACAACAGAAACATTGGAGGCTGAAGAGGATTGGCTAGCTCTGCGTGGGTTTGGTTCTCAAAAGGTCAGAGGCACAGCAAGAGCTAAGCAAAGTGGAGGAACCTTGGATGAGGACCTTGAGTCGATGGTGAAGGACTATCTGAATGACTCAACAGAGGTCTATGTTAATTCTGACCCATTGGCGTATTGGCATGGGAAAAAAGAATTGTGGCCACAGCTCACCAACCTGGCTTTAAACTACTTGTCTTGCCCACTCGCAAGCGTGTCTTCTGAATGGGTTTTCAGTGCTGCTGGTGGCATTGTAACTCCCAAACGGAGCCGCCTCTCGCCCAAAAATGTGGCGAGGTTAACAATGATCAAGATGAATCAGCACCTCATACCACCAGATTTCAGAGTACGAGAAAGCGTGCCGGATGAAGAGGAGGTGGCCAGCAACATAGATGAGGGAATTTCTACTCTGTCAGGTGACACTGAGCTCACCCTGCCTGAATTCGCAGAGTATGATGACGAAGCCTTATTCTCATTCCTGGACCGTGATATCGAGCCCTGAAAATGAGACAACGAATCAATAACTTTCTTTTTCGTCCTTATTCACTTTTATTCCTGTGTGTCTGTCTTTCTTTGTTGTGCACAGTTAATATATTTCAAACTTTAATCAGATAATCACAAAAACAAGCCCATCAGCAGAACTGTCTTCACTGGTTTGCTAATTGATTTGAAGTTGCCGCAGTCTGCATTCCTCAGGTTCACAAGTTCAGAAGAACATGCTCCTCTATCCTCCTCCTCCAGACTCCTATTTCCATCAAACCAGAGGGCTAGTTTACGCCCAATGAAGAAAGACTCAGCACTTGTGGGGGTGTTGTTGTACCTCTTTGCAGATGAGTTGACGGCTCTGGGACCATTGTTGGGAAGCTCTAATACCGGATAAAAGTGGTTTGGACCAAATCCCAGGCGGAATTTTTTTTGTGTTTTTGATGACTTGCTTGCCTTTGAGGTGCTCTTAGGGGGTGTTCCGTCTGTTTGTGGGTGAGTTTCGTGGTCTGGGAGCACTGCTGGGACACTCTAATCTTGATTGCATTTGCTTTTCAGGAAATCCGTGGTGGCAACCCCGACTTATGGCCTAGCTACGCAGTGCGTTTGGACCGAAGGCCGAGAAATATTGCAAGTATGAGATTTTGCTTTTGGCCTGTTTGGGGGTGTTATGCTTCTTGGCGGGTGGGTTGGCGGGTCTTGGGGCATTCTTGGGAAGGTCTAATACCGGGTAGAAGTGGTTGGGACAAAATCCAGGCCGATTTTTTTTTGGCTATTTCTGACATTTTGCTCAATGTACCGTTTTCGGGGGCCTGTTTGGGGGGCTTCCTGGTGTTTGTGGGTGGGTTTCGGGGTCTGGGCACACTGCTGGCTATATATACTTTACTTTGCAAGAGGTTTGAAGCAAATCCATGGTGGCAATGGGGAGTTAGGGCCTAGCTGCAGAGCGCGCGCGGAGTGATTTGGGAAATTTGGGAAAACTGACAAAGTCCCCATTTTTGTACTTTTGCTCTTTGGCTGTTTGGGGGTCTTCTACTCGTTTTCTCCTGGGTTGACGGCTCTGGGGCCATTGCTGGGAAGCTCTAATACCGGATAAAAGTGGTTTGGACCAAATCCCAGGCGGAATTTTTTTGTGTTTTTGATGACTTGCTTGCCTTTGAGGTGCTTTTAGGGGGGGTTCCGTCTGTTTGTGGGTGAGTTTCGTGGTCTGGGAGCACTGCTGGGACACTCTAATATTGATTGCATTTGCTTTTCAGGAAATCCGTGGTGGCAACCCCGACTTATGGCCTAGCTACGCAGCGCGTTTGGACCGAAGGCCGAGAAATATTGCAAGTATGAGATTTTGCTTTTGGCCTGTTTGGGGGTGTTATGCTTCTTGGCGGGTGGGTTGGCGGGTCTTGGGGCATTCCTGGGAAGGTCTAATACCGGGTAGAAGTGGTTGGGACAAAATCCAGGCCGATTTTTTTTTGGCTATTTCGGACATTTTGCTCAATGTAGCGTTTTCGGGGGCCTGTTTGGGGGGCTTCCTGGTGTTTGTGGGTGGGTTTCGGGGTCTGGGCGCACTGCTGGCTATATATACTTTACTTTGCAAGAGGTTTGAAGCAAATCCATGGTGGCAGAGTGGAGTTAGGGCCTAGCTGCAGAGCGCGCGCGGAGTGATTTGGGAAATTTGGGAAAAACTGACAAAGTCCCCATTTTTGTACTTTTGCTCTATGGCTGTTTGGGGGTCTTCTACTCGTTTTCTCCTGGGTTGACGGCTCTGGGGCCATTGCTGGGAAGCTCTAATACCGGATAAAAGTGGTTTGGACCAAATCCCAGGCGGAAATTTTTGTGTGTTTTTGATGACTTGCTTGCCTTTGAGGTGCTTTTAGGGGGGGTTCCGTCTGTTTGTGGGTGAGTTTCGTGGTCTGGGAGCACTGCTGGGACACTCTAATCTTGATTGCATTTGCTTTTCAGGAAATCCGTGGTGGCAACCCCGACTTATGGCCTAGCTACGCAGCGCTTTTGGACCGAAGGCCGAGAAATATTGCAAGTATGAGATTTTGCTTTTGGCCTGTTTGGGGGTGTTATGCTTCTTGGCGGGTGGGTTGGCGGGTCTTGGGGCATTCCTGGGAAGGTCTAATACCGGGTAGAAGTGGTTGGGACAAAATCCAGGCCGATTTGTTTTTGGCTATTTCTGACATTTTGCTCAATGTAGCGTTTTCGGGGGCCTGTTTGGGGGGCTTCCTGGTGTTTGTGGGTGAGTTTCGGGGTCTGGGAGCACTGCTGGGACACTCTAATCTTGATTGCATTTGCTTTTCAGGAAATCCGTGGTGGCAACCCCGACTTATGGCCTAGCTACGCAGCGCATTTGGACCGAAGGCCGAGAAATATTGCAAGTATGAGATTTTGCTTTTGGCCTGTTTGGGGGTGTTATGCTTTTTGGCGGGTGGGTTGGCGGGTCTTGGGGCATTCCTGGGAAGGTCTAATACCGGGTAGAAGTGGTTGGGACAAAATCCAGGCCAATTTTTTTTTGGCTATTTCTGACATTTTGCTCAATGTAGCGTTTTCGGGGGCCTGTTTGGGGGGCTTCCTGGTGTTTGTGGGTGAGTTTCGGGGTCTGTGAGCACTGCTGGGACACTCTAATCTTGATTGCATTTGCTTTTCAGGAAATCCGTGGTGGCAACCCCGACTTATGGCCTAGCTACGCAGCGCATTTGGACCGAAGGCCGAGAAATATTGCAAGTATGAGATTTTGCTTTTGGCCTGTTTGGGGGTGTTATGCTTTTTGGCGGGTCTTGGGGCATTCCTGGGAAGGTCTAATACCGGGTAGAAGTGGTTGGGACAAAATCCTCGCGGAAAAGCCTTTTGGCACTTTTTGTAACTTAGGGTTCGTTAGGGTTAGCCCTCGCAGCAGGATTGCATGTGTTTCGGGGTGTTCTAGATTTTTGCAACTGAGTTCTGGGGTCTTAGAGCACTCGTGAGAATGTGTAATTTTGGTTGCAAGTCATTTGAAGAAAATCCATGGTGGGAAAGGGGGGATTTGGCATAGTTAAAGAAAGCCTTTGCCACTATTCTTAACTTAGGGTTCGTTAGGGTTAGCAGTATTTCAATTGCATGTGTTTGAGTGGGGGGGATTTCGAGTCTTGGAGCGATGCTGGCTATGGATACTTTTGCTTGGTTGCTTGCAAGTGGTTTGAATGCAATCCACGGTGGGTAAGGGGTAATTAGTAAGGGGGTACTTCGGCCTACTTTTACTTTCAAAGTAAGTTTTGTCACCAGTTTTCTGCTAGGCCTCGTTTTTTGAGATTTGATTGGGCGTCTTCTACATTTTTGCGACTGGCTTTAGTAAGGGTCTGGGTGGGAGCACTGCTAGGAAGATCTAATTTTGTTCTAAAACACAGTTTACAGTACACCTAGCTTGAGGGGAAAGATCCGCTACATTAATTTGCCCCTACTTATTTATCCTTCAAAAGGTGACTCAGACAGAGTACGCACTTTCAAAAATATTGTACTGTCTACTAGGAAAATCAAAGTGTGACTTTTTGCACTCCACAGCCTACATACCTTACATTTATTTATCAGTGGTGTTGTAATATTATATCACTTCCTGTTTTTCGTTGAATAATTACAGGCCGGGTTTCAGTCTCTGCAATGGGGAAAAAAGGATGGAGTCAGGCTTCACATTAGCGAGCCACAATTCAGCATCAGGCAGGCAGTGGACAGGGTGTCTTCTGGTGACCAACATCGATGGACGAAGCGTCGGCTGCAATGGAGGAGTGCCGCTAATAAGAGGATTTTTTTTCTGCAGGCAACTTACTTACCACTTCCAACAGGACAACTACAACAACATAGATACAGTATCCCTTGCCTTTTTCTCTGACTGTGACTGCATTTCTTGGATCTCTCTCTGCTTCTAAATTGATCCCTTAACACATCACTTAGTCCACTCCACTATAACATCTGCACCACACATAGTCATTTGTAAGTGCTCCTACGTAATTCGCAAGTCGCAGCACACCCCAGCCCGTAGAGGACTGGGATGGCCCCAATGATGAAGCATGTCACCAAGGGGCAACCCTGGTGAGTGAGGGGACACCTAGAAAAAAAGCAATTTCTCCTTTTCTATCTACTATACCTTCCAGACCAACCCCATTGAGTGTTGTTGTGAATGGATTTATAGTGACCAGCAAGGCTCTCTGGTATCTGGCTACAGAGACCTTATGTTGAATATAGTTATCAATAATTCCACACAGGCCCTGTACTGTCGCATTCTTTCTTCCACAGTTGTCGAAAGTACTACTTACTTTTCACTGACATGCATGCAGTAGTGCATGCACTTTCAAAGATTGATGGATAGGTTTGTACCCAAATAATTGTTTATGTCCAATTGTTTGTCTATGCTGTGCTTTTTTTACAGGGTGTCTTCTGGTGACCAACATCGATGGACGAAGCGTCGGCTGCAATGGAGGAGTGCCGCTAATAAGAGGATTTTTTTTCTGCAGGCAACTTACTTACCACTTCCAACAGGACAACTACAACAACATAGATACAGTATCCCTTGCCTTTTCTCTGACTGTGACTGCATTTCTTGGATCTCTCTCTGCTTCTAAATTGATCCCTTAACACATCACTTAGTCCACTCCACTATAACATCTGCACCACACATAGTCATTTGTAAGTGCTCCTACGTAATTCGCAAGTCGCAGCACACCCCAGCCCGTAGAGGACTGGGATGGCCCCAATGATGAAGCATGTCACCAAGGGGCAACCCTGGTGAGTGAGGGGACACCTAGAAAAAAAGCAATTTCTCCTTTTCTATCTACTATACCTTCCAGACCAACCCCATTGAGTGTTGTTGTGAATGGATTTATAGTGACCAGCAAGGCTCTCTGGTATCTGGCTACAGAGACCTTATGTTGAATATAGTTATCAATAATTCCACACAGGCCCTGTACTGTCGCATTCTTTCTTCCACAGTTGTCGAAAGTACTACTTACTTTTCACTGACATGCATGCAGTAGTGCATACACTTTCAAAGATTGATGGATAGGTTTGTACCCAAATAATTGTTTATGTTCAATTGTTTGTCTATGCTGTGCTTTTTTTACAGGGTGTCTTCTGGTGACCAACATCGATGGACGAAGCGTCGGCTGCAATGGAGGTGTGCCGCTAATAAGAGGATTTTTTTTCTGCAGGCAACTTACTTACCACTTCCAACAGGACAACTACAACAACATAGATACAGTATCCCTTGCCTTTTTCTCTGACTGTGACTGCATTTCTTGGATCTCTCTCTGCTTCTAAATTGATCCCTTAACACATCACTTAGTCCACTCCACTATCACATCTGCACCACACATAGTCATTTGTAAGTGCTCCTACGTAATTCGCAAGTCGCAGCACGCCCCAGCCCGTAGAGGACTGGGATGGCCCCAATGATGAAGCATGTCACCAAGGGGCAACCCTGGTGAGTGAGGGGACACCTAGAAAAAAAGCAATTTCTCCTTTTCTATCTACTATACCTTCCAGACCAACCCCATTGAGTGTTGTTGTGAATGGATTTATAGTGACCAGCAAGGCTCTCTGGTATCTGGCTACAGAGACCTTATGTTGAATATAGTTATCAATAATTCCACACAGGCCCTGTACTGTCGCATTCTTTCTTCCACAGTTGTCGAAAGTACTACTTACTTTTCACTGACATGCATGCAGTAGTGCATGCACTTTCAAAGATTGATGGATAGGTTTGTACCCAAAGATTTGTTTATGTTCACAATTGTTTGTCCATGCTGTGCTATTTTTTCTTGTCTCCCAAAACCTTTCCCAAAAACCCCCGTACCCATCCATTTTTCAAACCCTAACCCTCTTCCCCCGGGCTGTGTGGTTTTGATTGATGTGTGACTAAATTACAGCAATAAATCCACACACTTGCTGGGGAGGATAAGGTGATAGCAACAGGCTGGTGAAGAAATCCGAGGATATATTCTTACTCTGCTTGACAAAGACCCATGGCTAATGTCAAAGAACTTCAACCGAATTAGTAGTTATACTTTACCTTTTGTTAGGCTACAATGTGGCACTGTTCGAGTGTACTTCTGTCACCTGCTATATTCTCTATTGTACCGTTGAATTGCTCAGGAGGACAAACCAGATTTAATTTTCTTTTTTTTCATAGGCATGCAACTGCCACTGTGTCACACCACTAGTACCACCGCTATGAGGAAATTTTATCCGACCAAGATTGCCAACCTTATTCGCTGTTTCCCGTGGAGCCAGCCCTGGGTCTAGCCCTACTTTCAAACACAAATTACAGGTAAGATAAGCGTTTGGTCGTTTGGGGGTATAATGGAGTATTAGTAGGAGAGACGAGAGACTGACGGTAGTACTACTAAAGTCCTAGGACTCTTGGATTCACTTCACTTACTCTGTGAGAGGCACTTAGTGTTGAAAACATTTGGGCATTTACACTTAAAGGAAGAAAATGGAACTAAACTTTCAGGAAAACAAAGTCACTGTTAAACCCCCACCCACCAGGCAAGCAGTAAGAAACGGGTATGCTCAGATAAAGTTTGAAAAAGTATATTTATATCCCTAACAAAATAATCTCCTGCAAGACCCTCCCTAACCCCAACGATTGTCCTTCAAAAGTCCCCAAAAACCCAACTCCCAATTCCCACCCCCCAAAAGTCTCTAAAAAAGGGGCAAGGGACACTATGGGTGGATGCTGTCTACTTTTTGGGCCAGGGCATCATGCTCCTGGCGGAGCAAGGCGTGCTCTACGCGGAGCCCCTCCAACACGTTTGAAAAGTGGTGGAGCTCCTGCTGGAGGCGGGACACCATCAGGGTACTGCGGCGCAGGCGTGCCTTCACTGCCTTGCAGGTGCAACGGCTGTGAGAGGAAGCTGTTGTCCTTGCTACTCGGCGGTGGCGTTTGGCTTTGGCAGCCCGGCTCAGTCTGGGTGGACCACTGTGCTGGGTGGCAGCCCGTGGGGGCACGGAGGCCGATGCAGACGACGTTGTTGTTGTGGTCGACTGCACACTTTCTTCGTCCTCCAGGGCCACCAGCCGCCGATATTCGGCCACAGTGGCATCGATCCTCCGTTGCCGGGCCGCTCTAGCCAGCTCCTTCCTCCTTGTTCGTTTGGAAGGAGAATCTATATGAAGAAAGAAAGACATAGTCTGTAACCAATGCTCTTTAAGATTAACTCAATCATTCAGCAGAAATTTGTGTTGCAGTACAACTAGCAACTTGCAAGCGCATTACATAACTATTGAGGCCAGTATCTATCTAACCTCACACTTCTTCATCCTTGCTCTAACATTAGTGGGAGTTTAAGGAACAAATTCTACGAGCACTATGGACTTCCATTGGAGTCGACTATGAAAGTACACCAGTCTTATTCTTCTTCTTGTCTCTTGTTTAGGAAAATTGGTACGTTATCTTCTGCAAGCCGGCATAATGCCAGCGCAGTAAACTTGCACCCGAGAAAAAGAGACGCACGCCATGATGAGTGACCTACACTTGCGTTGCGTTACTGTACCCGTCCAGTACATGCAGGTGGTGAAGCTCTTACTTTTCTATTACCGGTGGCACTGAGAATACTCTGTTACAACTCAAGGGCTACTGCTTAATTAATTTAACTTTCACCCTACAGTGGAAATGAGTACTAGAAATGGAAAATTGAAGAAGATAAATAATCTGATTATCTATCACTTCACATGGGATGTTTTTGCTTATATATGGGATGACTTTAGGTGCTTTGCTTTTTATTGAGTGACCAGTGATACATCCACACATGAATGACTGAGTACTACTAAACTTATTAAGAGAGGTAGGGAGTGGCCACCGTAATAACCGGATCTATGCTGTGCTTGCAATACAAACTACTGCTACTATTGATGGTAGTATTTGGACAAAATTAAAACTTCTTTTCCTTGCCTTTCCTACACTGGAACGGACGTGCGGGTGCAGTGTTACATGCTCTTCAAAGTTACACTTAGTTCATCCACTGACCGTCTACTCTCTCTAGATCATGGGTACTCACAAACTTTCTCTCAGGGGCTAAATTTACAGTGTAGTTTGTGGCCGAGGGCTGCACTGGTGGGGGCGGAGTCAGAGGGGGCGGGGCTAAAGCAAAACGAAAACTTGTGACAATGAGGTTGCACACAGGTCCCTGCAGCAGATGCCTTCATCCACTGAGCCACCAGACCCAGCATTTACATACATCTCTCTCACTCATGCTCTCCCTCCTGCCCTCCCTCTCCATCTCTCTCTCCCTCCTGCCTTCCCTCTCCCTCCCCCTCTGTCATCTCCCTGTGTGTGTGTCTGTCTGTGTCAGCCTTCAGCCCGGGCTGAGACAGCTTCCTCAACGCGCACACACAGACAGCCACACCAAAGTACTTAACAGGTCTTTAAAAGACCATTAACATATTATTGAGGCTTTGTTTGTTGTAGCGCCCCTGCATCTCCACCCTGACAATCACTGCTTGCCCGGCCCCACAGAGCAGAGGCTTTGTTCTATTTCACCTCTTTGTGTCCCTGCATCTCCACTCTGCTCTGTGGGGGCCGGGGGAGCAGTGATTGTCTGCAAGGTCTGCACACCGCCAAGGAAGGCTTGCCGGGCCGCCACCGGCCCGCGGGCCGTACTATGAGTACCCCTGCTCTAGATACACATATGCTATCTAAGAGTCAGATAGTAGCATGATCCAGGTATATGGACACATACAGTTTCTGTGTCACCCACCCAGGCTGTTGTCCTTCCACCAATCATTGCTTCATCATTCACCCAGCCATGCATCTCATATTCTTTCCTTCCCATCCACGTCTTCAATCTCAATAAGTAAAGAATATATAAGAGCTTACCTCTGCCCGCCACCACCACCGTCTGAACTCTCACAGCCGGCACTGGAACCGCCGCATCCTCCCCTGAGGAATTGCCCTCCGCCTCCGTGTCGAGCACCACCACCTCCGCGTTGGCCCCGCCACCAGATGTTCCACCTACAAAGTACATTTAAGAATGTTAGAATAAACCACTCACTAGTATTTGGTCAAGGAATGAAGACATGTGAAAACAATGTAATGCAGCACTTTTTGGCACAACTGATGAAGGCTGGCTTTTTAACTCGCACCATTTTTTTCCACACAGACAGAAGATGGACTTCTAACAACAAGATCAAGTTGAAACAAGGTGAGAGCTCGGCTCGACCACAAGAAATGTCTTCAATTAATCGTCAGCACTAACCACTTTTACATTCTCAGTTAAACGTTTCGTTTTTTTATTATGACTTCATTTTAATAAATGTGTTTACTTTTAATAAAGCTTTTAAACTTAGAGAGACTCTGTGTTTTTTGGTCCAGAGTGACTAGAGTGACTGAGGTTTTGCAATTTTTGCAAGCATGAGTCCATGCCTCTGACACTTCTTGACTCTGACTCCGTACTCTTCAGCTACGTTGGATAATAATCATCATTGGGGATCAATGATCGATGAATTCGGGAGGTAAATGACTGTGCCACACTATGTAGTCAGTCAGTAAGGACATTGGGGGTTCAAAGTCTGTTATCACAGAGGTATGTGGAAACTCTAACAGCGCCTATTATAATTGATAAGCAATGCACTATTTATTGTCCATAGTTCTGTTTCTGCAGAAGAATTGTCCGCGCCACTGTAGTGGTATGGATTGTTCTCCTATCCAAACCAAAAGGTAGTATCTTATTCTTTCTTGGTGGTCATTCACATTTTATAGTTGGGAATTTTCAAAGCAGATAGAACACTTCAAAAGACATTATGGACAATCCCAGAGGACTGCACTAAGTTGATAGATCTATTGCTCACTAGAATGGGAGTTTCGCCAACCGTGCAATCTTAGTTAGCTACACAGACAGACTAATAAGAATAATCTAGTAATACCACAGGGAGTCATAGTAGAGGCAGGATAAGAATTTAGATACAGTCTACAAGAAGATCAAAGACGATTTTGAAAAAATCAAATGAGGAACGCTAGGAAAAATAGGTACTAGTCTAAATTGAAAACTTACTGGGGCCAGCAAAGGAGCCCTCGCCTGCCCGATCCTGGCCCTGTTCGACAGCATCCGCCGCCTGCTGCTCCTGTGTCCTCCCCTCGCCCCTGGGGGGAGCTGACGTACAACATGAAAGAAAGAACAGAAAACATGGATGATTGTTGCTTGTCAATGTCAACCAAATCAAACATTTCAAAAGAACAATAACAAAATATTTCAGCGAAATTATATTGATTTAACTTAGTTTTCATTTATTTGCGGACCTGTGACTTCAAAAGTCACGTAACTCACTAAACAAAGTACTGAAAGGTTCACCTAGGACTGGCAGGCAGCAGTCCGCAGGCAAGACGCAAAGTGACAGACAAACTCCATTGTGATTTCAGTCAGATCAGTGACAACACTAACAGTTGCCTGCTACATTACCAGTCATTTAAATAGTCAAACTATCAATCCACCGCCACTATTTTTCTTATTGTCAGGGGTACAAAGGAAGGGGCAGATTTAAGCCCCTTGCGGCTCTTTTGCTCCGTTCTTGCGTGACTTTTGTGACGCAGCAGCTAAACAAAAAAGGGCGCCATGGTGCGGCGTATAATATTATAACAACGTGACGCATTTGGGAGATGCATCCCGTTATAAAGCCCTGCGCCATCAGGGGGCGTTCCGGCGCAAGGGAGGGCATTCCTGCGCTGGAACACATCCTAAAAGTGGCTGAGGGAAATCTACAAAATTTCAATCAGTCACCTTTAGGACAATGATGCGTCACACAAACCCTGCACCTGCTTGAAGCAGACGTACGGCTTGACCCAGCATTGGGGAGATAGGGTACCCCAGAGCATTGCTGGAGCTGCGCCATCGTTGCGACGCAACTCCAGCAGTAAAGCTTCGGTGACGTTTTGGGCCCATGGTGCGCCGCATTGCAAATACGGCGCACCATGTTTGGTGGTGGTAGCGGGCCGCACAATTAATGGCGCATCCCTGCTACTTTGCAGGGATGCGACGGTAATTGCAATTCTGCCCCTTAGGGGCATACTTACTTACGCGTTCTGGCGCATCTCCAGAGATGCGCCAGATCAAATGCGTCACGCAAAACTACCCTTGCGGCACGGCAGATGCGCCTCATTTACAATGCGGCGCGCCCTGGCGCAAGGGTAGGCACTTGCGTGACGCATCTCGTCACGTAAGAGCGGCGCATCGCTGGAGTCACGTCGCCAACGCAATGCAACTCCAGTAATGCTCAGGGCCACCCAATACTTAACATGCTGTGTCAGTCCTTTCGCCTGCTTCAAGCAGGCATAAGGAATTGAATTGACGTAGCAGCGTCGCAGAAGTGCCTGCGTTAAATCTTGTAGATTTCACGCAGGCAATTTTGCGAGGCGCACAGCCGCCGGACCGCCCACCCTGCGTACTAGGAACGCACCCATTGTGGTGCAGGCCCATGGCTTTATAACGTGACGCATCTCCCTAGATGCGTCATGCTGTAAATGACTCGCAGGGATGCGGCACGTTTACGCCGCTGTTGCGTCACGCAAGGCAAAGTAAACGTGGCGCAAGGGGCTTGTAAATGTAATCTGCCCCCTAGTGTCTAGCATTACGCAGTTCTGTAAAGTACACTCATACATAATAGTTACTCAGGCCAATGAGACCACAAAATAGAAAACAAATAAGCATAGTAGCAACGCCACTGAGAAGAAGAGCAGTGCACCTGAAATGCACAGAAGATTTTGAAATATAATTTAACTACAATGTAATCGTCATCAGCGGCATTATTGGCTTGCTCCATGTAAAAAACAAATATTTGCAATACAACAACACAGAGCAGGAGAAAACATCATAGTAGTGAGTGATGAAATGGCTACTACTACTCACCAAGCCCGGGGATCTCCAAGCCGAGCTGGTCCAGCAGGTCGCGCTCCCGGTCCAGGAGGTCCGTCCAGCGATGGGTGACCTGGCTGTAGGTGCGCTGGACCCCGTAGAGGTGGGATATGGCCCAGCACACCTTCTCCCACCGCTTCCGGCGCTCCCGCATGTTGTAGCCGCCGGCCGCGATCCTGCCGCCTCCCGCGATGGTCCTGGGCAGGCGGCGCTGGACGAAGTAGACCAGCGCGCCCACTTCCTCCGGGCTGAAGATCTCCCGTCGCATCACCTGCTCCCCCCTCAATCGACCGCATGGTGTCCTGGCACCGGGTCCAGGACTCCTCCTCCCCGCCGCCGCTGCCGCCCTCAAGTGCCTGGGCAGCTTCACAGCGCCTGGCTTCACCATGGTCTGGGCAGGTAAGGTAGGAAGTAGAAAATTAAGAAGGAATAGGATAGGGAAGAAGAAAAGAAAAGAGTTTAAAAAAGTAGTTTAAAAGTAAAGAAAAATAGCAGAAAAGACAAAAATATACAGCTAGGAAAAGAGAGGGATAGATAAGAAGCAAAATCGTTAAAAAAAAACTGAAAACAAGCAAAGGATGGCAAAGATAGCAAGAGGATTAAACACCATGCCCAGACACAGGAAATGAATGAAAAACAAGATGGCCGGCGCCCGTTCACGAGCGCGAAAGTAAGTTCGCGCGAGATTTTCCTCGCGATCTCGTGCAAACTTCTACTCGCAATGCGCTTACTGCGCGAGATTATACATAGCGGGCGGAAACGGAAATACGTCACGCAAACAAAATGGCCGCGCCCGTACTCGACCTTGGGGTAAATTCGCGTGTTGCGCTGCAAGCGGCTCGCGAATACTGCAAAAAAACTCGCGAAACAACAAGCCGCAAAAAAATAAAAAGCTCATTCGCACGAATTGGCGGCTTCCGCGGTCGGTTTCACGACGCCGCGCCCCGCGAATAGCGCGAAAAAAACAAAAACGATTTTTGCAAAAGCAAAAGCAATGAGCAGGTGCAAAAGGTCAACCTCATGATTTGTAACGATTCCCTGTTGTGCTTCCTGAGGGGGCCCTCCAGAATTCGGTTGCCTGCTTGCAACTATTGTGTGACCCTGCTCTGACCTTAACTGTATTATTATTATTATTATTATAAACCATTTTATAGCGCGCTCTGCTACTGGGGAGTATCCTGGCGCGGGGGAAATAAAAGAGGCAGAAAGCAGACCCTCACAAAGGTAAGGAGCTCCTACATAGCAATGTTAAACAAATAAGTCTTCAAAAGTTTTTTAAATGCGGCTACAGTGGGTGTGGAGCGCAGGTGAAGAGGAAGAGCATTCCAGGCGCGAGCCACGACCACCGCAATCGACTGGCCACCAAGTCTGGCACGCTTGAAACGGGGGAGGGACAATTGAAACATAGTGGAGGATCTCAGAGTCCGTGCGGGAACGTAACTGATGAATCTTTTTCTCAGATATTGGGGGCCTTGATCATGGATAGCACGAAACGCCAGAACCAGTGACTTAAACCGGATGCGCTGTGCAACCGGGAGCCAATGAAGTGTGCGCATCTCCGCACGAACGCTCTTCCATCTAGGAATGTTAAATAAAAGACGGACTGTCGCGTTCTGGATGATTTGCAGGCGTTTGACCAGGTAAGAGGGGATTCCACTGAACAATGCATTAGCATAGTCCAGCCTGGACAATATAAGTGCTCGCGCAACAGACTCCTTCGCTTCTCTAGGAAGCAAGGGAAAGAATTTGCGAAGCATTTTTAGGGTCGCAAAACAGGTGCCAGTAAGTTTTTTAATGTGATGTTTAAATCTTAAGTCCTCGTCGAACCAAATGCCCAGGTTTTTGGCGGGTCTCCCCATCTCTTTCGGGCCTGGGATGTCAGGGGGCCAAAGAGTGCTCATAAACGAAGGGGGAAAGGAACCATAAAAGAGAACCTCAGATTTGTCCTCGTTGCACTTCAACTGGGCCTTCGTCAACCAGCGAAATACCGAGGACAAACATAAATGGACTATAGAGGTATCCAGGTTATCATCAGGCCAGGTGAACAGCAATTGGGTATCGTCAGCATACCCAATTATCTTAGCCCCGAACTGTTCAGCTAGATAGATCAAAGGTGTGATATAGACATTGAACAGAAGGGGGCTGAGAGTGGAACCCTGAGGAACACCTGTAAGCAGAGGTTCCGGCTCAGAGGCATAGGGAGGCAGCCAGACCTGCTGGGTCCTGTCCGACAAGAAGGAGGACAGCCAGTCTAACACCACCCCTCCAATACCTATATCCGCCATCCGGCTAAGGAGGAGCCCATGGGGGACGGTATCGAACGTGGCAGAGAGGTCCAAAAGAATTAGAACCGCTCTGCCGCCCCCGTCCAAACTGTATGCCACAAAGGTCCTGATTTACAGCTAAGGGAGCAGACAAGCAGGTGCCAGGTTGGAACTTCAAATTCAGTGACACATTAATTAGCCCCTAATTCATTATTGTCAGTTGGGGCAGGGCAGGTGTTGTTAATAAACTAATTCCAAATTAATTCATGTCAGTTCAAGCAGGGCAGGTGGGCTTGCTTTTCCCCCCCATCTTCTACAGTGATGATGAACCAGAGGGTGGCATTGATGTAACAGAGGGTGGCATGGGTCAAAGAGAGGGTGCCAGTGGTGAAACAGAGGGTGCTGGGAGGCTGTGATGATGAACCAGACGTAGAAACAACATAGTCGCGACCGTTGCGAGCCGACAAGTAAGTTCGCAATTGCGAACTAGTACCAAATCCTCGCGAACTGGTAGAAACACTTGCGAACACAAAAAAAAAAAATCTGCAAATTCGCGAGAATTCGCGGATTTTGCGGATTGCGAATTCGCAAATCCGCAAAATTCGCGAACGCGAGATTCGCAAAATTCGCCCATGCTTAACTGTAGGGAGGACTTCCGCTTACCACCTGATGCCGAAATGCAGTATATCCAACTGAGACATTGGGTAATGGCGGACGAGACTTATCAGGTGGCCACTCGCACCTTCACCCCGTTCGAGAAGTTAGCTCGCTACTTCACTGACTCAAAAGTCTTGGTTTCGAAAATCTATCTCACATCCTGCAGCACCCCCAAACACCGCCTTCCCATGGATACCAGCGCCGTTGGCACTCTCTTTCGGGCACTGACATCACGCCAGCGCAGTGGCTGCGGCTATGGCGCGACATACCTAAAGTCTACCGTAGCATCCCACAACAAGAAAACGCTTACAAAATGATGACCCAGTGATACTATACGCCGCTGCGCCTCCACAAAATGTTCCCGGCCTCTTCTCCTGAGTGCTGGAGGTGCCGGTCCGCGACTGGGGATTTCTTGCACATCTGGTGGACCTGTCCATCGCCAACCCTCTTCTGGAAGGAGGTCTTGAGCCATATCAGGGGGGTTCTGGGGTTTCCTCTGCCTGATGCCACTAGCACAATTTTACTGGGGGTCAAACCAACAGGGCTTCTGGCGCTCACCCGAAATGACTGGATGATAGCGCTCCAAATGCTGGGGGCAGCCAGGCAGCTCATTGCCCTTTACTGGAAAAAGTCAGAAGCACCACCTGTGGCGGCATGGTTCATGCGCCTCTGGCATGTTTTAACAATAGAGCTCCTTACGGCTAGACTACAGGCCCGCGACGCACGCTTCAATAAGGTGTGGCAGCCTCTGGTGAAATACTTATGCAAAGTTGAGCATGCGCGTCATATGCCCCCTAGGCTGCGGACACTGCATCTGGTAGAGGATGCACTGACCCCTTCATAGTGACTCCAGAGGGTGTGTTGCGAAACGTGTTAGAGGCTGTAGATGTAAGCTGAGATATGGCGAGCCGGCTCTGCCCTCCTAGGCCCTACTACCTTTGCTTTCTTCTCTCCTTCCGTTCTTTTCTTTTCGCTTCCTTCCTTTCTCTGCCCTTCATTGCTGTTTCCTTTAATGACTCTCCATTACTGTTTGGACCCGTTTGGTCCTAAGGATACAATAGTTCTTGTTCCTGGGTTCTACCCGGCCCTTAGGGCTGAGCGATCAACGGAAGTGACTGCTAAAAGCGCATACTGCGAGGAAGTGCGGGCCGGCCCTTTGGGGTTGTAGGCATTTCACTATAACTGAAAGTTGCATCAATGTATGCCCCTACGTTGTTTCTATGCATTTTACTTGACGCAGCCGGCCCTGGCACGGTTGTAGGCTTACCGCTGTGTTTATGTCATTATCAAGCTAACCCCGCCTGCGGGGCCTTAATAAAAAGATTTGAACACAAAAATACATAAAAGCACAACGAATCCTCCGGGGCACACATAGCTCTGACGCACAATTATTTTGTCTCAGAAGGTACCTTCTACCAGCAGTGCTCTGGTACCAGTATGGGTGCAATTTTTGCCCCTAATCTGGCAAACATATACATGGACTACGTAGAACACAGATATGTACTGACCCGTATCAATATGTACCGCCCCGGTATTTTATGCTGGAAGCGATACATAGACGATATCTTCCTTATTTGGTCAGGTAGTAATTCCGAATTCTTGGACTTTTTCTCATATCTGAACACAGTGCAGATCCACCTTACCTTTACCTCGACCATCCACAGATCCTGTGTGGCCTTTCTAGATCTTAACATACAACATGAAGAAGGCCAGCTGTATACATCCTTGCACAGGAAACCCACAGAGCGCAACATGCTACTCATGTACAATAGCCATCATCCCAGGGCTCTGAGAGATGGGTTACCCTATGACCAATTTTTTAGACTGCGGCGCAATTGCGCCAAGAAAGACGATTATATGAGAGAGGCCAATGTGCTGAGAAACAAACTACTATGTAGAGGTTACCCCAAACAATTTGTAAAAAACTCGCTCAAAAGAGCCTTATTCTGCCCTAGAGAAACACTACTCACACCCAAAGAGAAGTCCAAAATAAACAAACTCATTTGTGTCACCATGTTTGGCGTACACACACTACAAGTTACGCTAACTGATTACCAAGAACTGGCACATTATCAAGAGTATAGAGACCAATATAGAAGTCCCCATGTTCGCCTTCAAGAGAGGTAGAAACGTAAAAGACCACCTCATCAGATCTTCTATAGAAGGACCCGTACAAACCACTAGAACATTGCATACCACATGGGGTCTTCCAAAAGTCAAGGGGAACTATAAATGCGGCAATTGTGTAGCCTGTGCATTCACCTGCAATACGAAAACATTTGAGCATGGAAATATCAAACAAAACCTAGAATTCTTTGCTAATTGCAATACAAAAAATATATATACTGCATTACTTGCCCATGTGGACTTCCATACGTAGGCCAAACCCAACAGCCCATTAAAGCACAGATTGGACAGCACTGTAGCAGAATTAGGAATGCTGTTCCCAATGCCCCGCTTGACAGCCACTATTTAGAGAAATCCCACACAGCAGACGAGCTCAAATGGCAAGTCATCGACAACGTTCAGATCCCCCCAAGGGGTGGCGATCTGTCTCAAATTCTTCAAAGACTAGAATGTCGCTGGATAGAACGCATTAACTCAATCACAGCGGGGTTCAACTCCGCAGAGGAATGGCATGGATTTTGTCACTTCATTACCATTATAAACCACCTGTTCTTTTTAGGATGAGCACACATGAGCACACATACACATAGACCAGAGTAACTGGAACAAGTATACCCCCTACTGGGCAACATTACTGTGTTATGTGTTATGTGTTGGTTTAAACATGTATGGGGGAACTGTGGTACAAAGAGTGCCAATTGCAAGTGCACTGCTCACTAATATTTACCATGCTAATTATATATGCAGTAGGGTTCCACTGACTGTTAGACCACGGATTTCTAACGGTGATAATACGGTTATATGTACAGTGTAACACACATCAGATGGCCTTACCATGCCATGATTTGTTTAATTTATGCATATCAGAAATGTCGAAATAATGATTACAATGGTTACTACACTGATCACGATTGTTTAATATGTTCTATTACAATAAATGAGTTACAGCCATTGAGGGAGAAACTATTTTATCCAATCTCAACAATCTTACATGAAGAGAGAGCGCCATTGTGTGCATCTTGATAAGAATTATCTCTGCCCCGTTTGCTTTCATTTTTTAGCACGAGTTTTTCCTGCCTTCATTCCTCCGTATATTTAAATCTACATTTCACAGTCCCCTGCATCTCCTGCTACACCACACTCAAGGTAAATACAGATCCACTGGACCGACCCAGTACACATGTTTGCCTGCTCACCACACCCTTCTAAGGGGTAAGTACTTTAGTGTGCCTTGTTCGTGTATTCAACGCCAATCTCTTGGGCTATTGTTATTATAGGTTTACATCGTTATCGTCTTGTTATGATTCCACAGCTCCCTTCCGGGATCCCTGTGAGTTTTCTTTTTTTCACTTCTACTGCACAGTGCCACCGCAACATACTTTTGAAACCGAGTAGGGCAAACCCCCTTCAGGTACTCCCAGATCCTTTATTGAGTATAATTGCCACCTATATCATAAAGGGCATTTTATAATACTGCCCACTTACTTACATTTCCCTTACATTATACTTCATAGGTGTCCCCACATTGACAAGTCCTGAGGAGACCCGCCATCCACCAAGGGTCGAAGCGTCGTCGACAGTTAAAAAGAGACAGACCGTGAACAATGGTTGCCCATATTTCCAACTGTTGTACATTTATTTGAGATAATTTACTTGGTCGCCTTTTCTGATGAAAACCAAATGCAAAATAGAAACCTTCCTTTTCCCTTGCTCACTTTACCACTGGATTCAAGCAAGCCGGAGTGAAGACGGCTGGAATGCCAGAAACCGGTCCTCGGAAGCTTGTTTCCGGTCCAGGGAAGACATGGCTTGGCAGTTCGGGCTGGACTGTTCCTATGAGGCACAGGGTCAGACTGATTTGCATATAGCCATGTCTGAACTGGGGTGGCAGAGTGGGCTAAAGAACGGTGATGGATTAAACCCAGATCTTTTGACTGGGTGTGAGTGTTTGATTGATTCAGATGCTCCGTCCATCACCACCCCCTTTTGTACCGCTTTTGGCTGCCATACGTGTGGCAGGGTATGCTCAGACGTGAGTCCCTTCCTCACTTTGCCACTGGATTCAAGCAAGCCGGGCTGAAGACGGCTGGAATGCCAGAAACCGGTCCTCAGAAGCTTGTTTCCGGTCCAGGGAAGACATGGCTTGGCAGTTCGGGCTGGACTGTTCCCATGAGGCACAGGGTCAGACTGATTTGCATATAGCCATGTCTGAACTGGGGTGGCAGAGTGGGCTAAAGAACGGTGATGGATTAAACCCAGATCTTTTGACTGGGTGTGAGTGTTTGATTGATTCAGATGGTCCGTCCATCACCACCCCCTTTTGTACCGCTTTTGGCTGCCATAAGTGTGGCAGGGTATGCTCAGACGTGAGTCCCTTCCTCACTTTGCCACTGGATTCAAGCAAGCCGGGCTGAAGACGGCTGGAATGCCAGAAACCGGTCCTCAGAAGCTTGTTTCCGGTCCAGGGAAGACATGGCTTGGCAGTTCGGGCTGGACTGTTCCCATGAGGCACAGGGTCAGACTGATTTGCATATAGCCTTGTCTGAACTGGGGTGGCAGAGTGGGCTAAAGAACGGTGATGGATTAAACCCAGATCTTTTGGCTGGGTGTGAGTGTTTGATTGATTCAGATGCTCCGTCGATCACCACCCCCTTTTGTACCAGTCATAAAAGATATGCATGGCTTAGTAGCAATGGGAGTAGTACATACCTTTCATTCAGACAACGGCCTGGCATTTGCTGCAAAGGCATTTGCTTACATCATGCCTGCTCTGGGAGTACACCTGTTATTCTTGCACGCTAATCCATCTGGAATTGCACAGAAATGTTGTGCGAGCGTATTGCATGCTTAAACACGCCTTGACTGAGAGAGCATTGGACACAGGATTGTGATGGTACCATAACTTATACCAGGCTCTGTGAGCACTGAATATTTACCTAAGGGTGCATTAGATGCACACACTGCATATAAAATGCTTGAAGTATCATCTGACATATTTTTTAATGGCTTGCCGTTATTCCCAAGGTGCTGACAGATTAGACCAGCATGTCCTCTTCCTAATCTGCAATTACCCTGAGAAGAGATCAACCAAGTTGAAGTCACTGGGCCAAACTAAGTGACTGCTAATTCTCGAGCTATACTAATGTCTTCAAGATCGGATTGTGATATGGAGCTATTAACATCTTTAAGAGGCGAACCTGCTGCAACATCTTGTATGACTATAATTACATCTGCACAACTAAATAAATCCGCATCAACTACTGAAGCTGTTCCTTTGCAAGAAAATGCATTGACAGGAGATGCGCATAAACCTGAAGAAACTAGGGATGTTTTTCTTCCATTTCACCTGGAAACACCAACATCTAAAGTCACCCAAAGCTATTGATAACTATTTATCTGCTACTGGCGCTGCCACAGGTTTATTAATTCACCATAGTCCTATATTTGAATATTATTACAATTTCATGATTCATTTTGTGGATTGCAATGTTAATTATACAACCACATTTCTCCTCATAGAGCTAAGGAAACTTATTATAATGTAGCATCACTGCATATCAATTGCCTGATAGTGTTTTTTTTCTGTCTGGCCCAAATGCTGGGTCATATGAAAGTAACACAGATACAATATGTTTTGAGTGTGTCATTGTATGACATTGTCAGACCAGACCAGACCAGGTCCTCATACAAGTCCATGAGAAATTCACGTGATCGGGCAGCTTTTAAATGATCCCATTTCCTACGCTTCATTGGACAATGATTGTCCTTCCCTTGATGTAAATAATCATCACAAACTGTTGCTCATGTTCAAGCTGGCGCATTGGTACAAACCTGTGCTTGTTCGATGCGAAGAGAAATCTATACAGCTGCGAATGCAAAAAGACTGGTAAAATCATATTAGGTTAAATCCCACAGAACAGGTGTTGAGGGCATGGATGATTGCCCTGGGGAAAAGTATCAGCAGTGCATGCTTCCCTCACATACACAGATACATGACGATAATCCATGGTTCAAGCTTCCCTCACAAACAGGGGCAGTGCAATCCTCTGCAGCTCAAGCTCTCCTAGCACACACAGCAGGTATAATTCAGACATCCACAGTGCAAGCTTCCCTAACACGCACAGCAGTAGCAAGTGTCTCTCACAAACACACATACACAAGATCAAAGAGGATTGTCTTCAGCACAGATCCATAATGGCAGATTTCTTCTCACTTAGAACAGGAATATTTGGGCAAACATCCATTTCACAGTTTATGTAAACGACTGACGACAGCAGAGTAACCTTGCTTGCCTTAGTAGAGACAGTGCCAGCCTTTGTAATGCAAGCTTCACTCTGCTCATACACAGAACACGCTCAGCAAGAGCACAAGTGTAAGTTTCCAGTACTAATAGAGATAGGTTACATCACTGGCAACAAAAGAGCACGCTTCACTCACATTGGAGGTACAATTCAGGAAACATGTGCAGGTTTCCATAACAATCAGTAGATACAGTAGCAAACCTCTTACACACAACAGGTACAGTGCAAGCATCCCTAGTGCAAGCTTGCCTCACTTAGAACAGGTATAGTGAACAGATGTTTGACCGGAGGAAAACAGGGGCAATATTAGCGTCCCTCAACAAAACAGGTACCAATATAGGCATCACAGTGCAAGCTTCCCTCACAAACAGGTACAGTGCGTTCATCAGCACTGCAAGCTTTCTTAACGCACAGAGTACGTATGGTCCTAAGCTTCCCCTAGACAACAGATACAGTTTGTGGATGCTTGTCTTTAGGTTAAACATCTGCAATGCAACCTTCACTTACACATAAAACGGTTACATTTCATTTGGGCAACCTTACAGTTCCCAGCGTGTGTGTAGCACTGGAGACAGCAGTTCAAGTTTACATCACACACAGAGCTGGTACATTACAAGCACTCAGATCACACAGAGAACATGCACACAAGGGCACAACGTTAAGGTTCCATTAAAGATTAGACTTGGTGCAATACAGGTAAAAGGACAAGCGTCACTCACATCACACAGAACAGGTACTATCCAGCCATTGTACCCTTTCCTCACATGCAGAACACACACAGTAGAGGCCCCTGCAGTGAGAGTGTCCCTAGCACTCCACAGGTACAAGAGCAGATTTCTCACACACAACAGGGAGTTTACAACCATGCAGTGCAAGCTTGACCTACAGACAACGTGTACAGTATGTAGATTCAGGAAAAGACTCCTGAGGTCAAGCTTCCCCTCACCCACACCAGATACAGCACAGATATCTGTAGTTGCAAGCTTCCATTACCAACAGGCCCATTAGCAGTGCAAGCTCCTCTAACAAAGTAGGTTCAAGACAGGCTACGGTAGTGCAAGCTTCCCTCATACACTGGGCAGGTGCAGCACATGCATTGCACTTTAACCTTCCCTAAAGCATAACGCCCGTACAGTAACATGCTTCTCTCATACTACAACAGATAAAGGAAGGATGCTTGCGACAGAGCGTGCTTTCCTCGCACACCAATCAAGTACATCAGGACAAGCTTCCATTTTTCAGACTGTCTATAGCACTGGTGGCAGCATCACAAGCGACCCCATACCCAGAACTGGTACAGTCCAAGCATTAGCAATGAAAGGTCTCCTCAGGACACACATATACCATTTCAAGAAAGGACAGAAGTGCAAGCTTCCATTACACAGACTGTGCAGTGACACCACTAGGAATAAGCTTTCCACCCACAGAGCAGGTTCAATACAGACTTCTGTAGTGCAAGCTTCCCTCACAGGGACCAAGCACAAGTAGGTATTTGAAGTGCAAGCATCCATAACACAAAGCAGAACAGAAAAGTAGAAAACGTCTCACCCATAACTGGCAAAGTACTCGGATTTGCAGTCCAAGGTACACTACCACAAAACAGTTACAGGATGCGGATTCTTATGTGGAGGAAAATCCACTGCAGTGCAAGCTTCCCTTAGACAAATTTCAGGCATTGCAGACTAAGATTAAAGTTCCCAGACTAAAGAGCTACTGTCCGCAGCAGGGCAAGCTTCACTTACACAAAGATGGTAAGGTAAAAGCATTTACAAATAAAGCTCCCCTGGGTATACATGCAGAACAAGCATAGCAACAACAGCAGAGCAAGCTCCCGTTATACAAAATAGGTACATGGTTGAGCGTCACTTACACACTGAGAAGCTACATTAACTGCATCTTTAGTGCAATCTTTGCAATTGCCCTGGCGCAAGATGTTCACAACCATGAGATATTCAGATATAAGGAGGACAGGGGAGCATAGCTATGGCAAGTGTGACGGTTACACTTCAATAGTCAATCAATCAATCAATCAGGGGAATTGTAAGCGCGCTACTCACCCGTGAGGGTCTCAAGGCGCTGGAGGGGGGGGGGGGCGGGGGGAGGGGGGGTTTAGCCGAAGAGCGAGGTCTTAGGGGTCTTCCTGAAGGTGTTCAGGGAGGGGGGCGTGATGGAGTAAGGATTCGCACGTAAAGCGACTTGCTCACATTCATGAACCTCGTTAACTTGTAATAGTATTAACCAACCCTGTTTGTTATTAATATTTCACTTTTCCAGTACACGCGGGTGTCCCAGAGATGCTTGCCTATGTGTCTATTAATCCTAACTCCGCTTGCATACTACAAAATGGCCGCTTCGCAGAAATTCAGTCTGCGCATGCGTCGGTCATACCCATGTGACGTGACGCACTCGCAGATTTGGAGGGAGAGTTCGCTCATGCGCATTGTAGCTAATATGGCCGCTTATCTGTAACCACGCGTTCTGCTTGCCCATGCAGCTTTGCATTCCTATACATTTCCGCGTAACCTTTAATCGCTATAGTTATTATGAAGTAAGGGGTGCAGAGTAGAGTATCATGGTGTACAGTGTATTCTATTTTTCTGTGTTATTAATTTGTTTTCGCTTACTTTTCATGTACCGCGTACTTGGGGCCTGGGAGTGGGGAGCGGCGCCATCTTTGAAACCTCCTACAACCCTGTCACGTGATGTGGGAGAAGCCGAACCGCGCAGAAGCAAACCCAAGCCAGCTGGCTCCTGAAGCTGAGATGCGCCTGAGAACATCTTCCATGCACTGGGAAGAGAATTCGGCTGTACCTAAAATTGTTACAAATGTATGTTCTTATGTGTACTCTATTGTTTTACACCTTTCTCATACCCTGGGAACTGGAATGTAAGGGGTCGGTACTGAAGAATAAATATTAAGCATTGGAACCCAGAATTTTGGTGGTGACTATGACCTAACCACCTCTCCTGACCAATCGTAAGTTGGGACCTTGTCACTTGCAACATTTGTGGGTGGTCTGGGGACCCAAAAAGGGTATATCTAGCCTAGTTTAGTTAGGGAAAGTTGTCCGACTTGTCCGAATAGCTGACCTGTCACCGACCCCACGACTCTAAAGGTGATTGATACAGAGAGCTGCGGAGCGCTCTGTCCGAATTTCCACAAACTCCAAGGGGTGGAAATAGTCTTAAGTGCTGGAGGAGCACTTTGCTGGGAGATTCGAGAACCCAATCGGGGTTACTGGCAGATTCCGTGCAGTGAGGGGGTAGCGCAGGCGTTGCAGGTGTTGGTCGTGCCCTTGGTGAGCCCAGTCCTGACCCAAATCCTGAGGGGTATCCTGTCCTGGTTTTCCGGTGAGCTATACCTGCTCATCTACTGGCATCCTAAATCCTTGAGGGTCCTTGTCCTCGTCTATTCCTGAAGCTGACCCGTGGCCAGGGTTAGTCCTCATTCCTGTTCTAGGTAAATATACCTGTGGGAGTCCGTCTACTATCCTTTCCTTCCTGTTCTTTAATAAAGCCTCTATGCCCATGATATTCTCTCTGTTCTCCCTAATATTGCTTATGCAAATTATTTATTAGTATGTTCCATTTTTCCCCTTTCCTGTAGGGCATATTGAAACTGTTTTTGCTTAAATAAAGTGTGATGAATATTATTAAAGTTAGATAGACTAAGATTAGGGTTTGAATCACTTATAGGCTTTAGAAATTCACTGACTAATGTGTTTTAAACTTACTGTCCCTAGTTTAAGCCTGAAACTGAATAGCATGTTCCCTGTTACCCTTACCCAATAGAGTCCCATTTGCCCTCAATGGTGTTTGCCCTTATTCATAGTTATGTCATTTTTGTAATTCTGTTTATTGATGTTTTGATCAGCATATGCCTTATACTTTTGTCACTTTGAATTTTACTTCCTTTACATAAAAATCCTTAAAACCCCTCAGGCGTCTGTGGTCATTGAAGACTTTGAGATGTTAATAAATGAATAGAGTAAATGTTTAGAATTATCTTGTCACCTACCCTCTAATAGCTCCTGATTCATCAGGAAGAGTAAGTACCTGTGGTAAGTCAGGTGCCATGGTAATAGTGTTACAGGAAACACATATAAAATACTGATAGTGGTGCGTAAACTCACTCGACTCACAAAATTGTATTTCAATCACGTCATGGGCCCGAGTGCGTGAAAATTCTGGTAAACTCAGAGCCGGGTGACCTGCGCGCTCTATCAGTATTTTTCTGGTAGGACAGCTATGGTTAGGACTAGTTAAGATAGGTAGATAAGATAGTTGCTGTTGAACCGTGAAAAATAAAATGTGCTGCTGAATATTTTTGCTGCTACAAAGGATTGTTAATTTCATTTAAATGTCATAGAATAAGTTTATTATATTTCATGAAATATTGAGTATATTACTAACCAATTGTGAGTAATTGTTTTCATGTTGTGGGGATCCCTGGGGAAAAGAAATAGCAAGTGGTGAGTAGAATCCACTTGGCAGCGAGGTCACTCGCAAGGAGGGAGATTAGTGCATGGTTAGGCAGAACTGGAAGCGCTAATTAGAATTTTTTTTTTTTTCTCATTGATGTGTAAATGTTAGCTACCAATACCGTGGTGAAACTCCTGTTGTGATATCACCTAGTAAGGGTCACAGTCGGCAGGAGTAATAGGTTCTTGGAGCTTGAATGACAGCAAGGGAGGACATTGGTGAAAATTGACTTAGTATATATCCCGGAAAGAAATGGATTAGTCAAAAGAGTAGCAGGTTCTCTATTGCTTGTGTGAAAAGGATAGGCAGAAGGGATCTATCCGTAGTGAATGAAAAGTAGACAAAAGTGGTTTACTTGCAGTAAAAGAAAAACTCTCTTTCTTTTTAAACCCCTCAAGCACAGCGGCAAACGTTATACGTTGTTAACTAAAATCCGCATTTGCACTTTAAGAAAAATTCAAAGTTTCCGTTACCTTGTGAAGGAGGGAGTCGGTCGCAAGGCTGCGCTGACGTCATTCCGTGCCGCGCTGGTATTGGTTGAGCCAGCGGGTGTGTAGCGAAGAATTGTAAGGGAGGGGTGAGTGCCGCAGAGTGAGACCGCGTCTCATAAGGGGCCTCGCAGCCATTGGTTGACAGATTTTGCAACCTCAATGCTGATTGGTTGCTGTAAATTAGGACGCGCTGGAAGTTCATAAGTAAACAAAATTAATCAATCCGAGCTTGAGGATAGTTTGGAGAGGAGTATGTGGTATCCCGAATTCTTACCTAATCCGCAAAACCTAGGTTTTCATAAGGAACAGATGCTAAGAGGTAGACCTTACAATATGTATGGAGGAAAGAGAAAATTGACTCTTGCAGAAAAGATCAAGAATTATTTCAAGAAAGACAAACCCGTTAGAACCAGGGAGGGTGTGATCATTCCCCCTCCTAATACTCCCGCATCCTTTATGATGTTTGACAAGGGGTACCATACTTGTATGTGGTTAGAAAATTGGGTAAAATACACTGAAGATGACGGAGTCCTAGCATTTCCCCTTGATGGAACTTTTAATGGTAGAATCCTGTTTAACTTGAGAACCCGAATGAATGAATTACACCCCCGACCTAGACTAACGCAGTACGAAACTTTGGAGGAGTGGGAGATTGAGGCTCTAGAGCGAGACAGACCCCGTATGGATAAGGGAGTGAGCAAATGGTATCCAAAATTACAGCGAGAAACAAAAGAGCAGAAGATGAAGCAGTGGAGACAGAATATGATGGTTGAGGGACTGTTTCCGATGCTTGGGGTAACTGAACAAGCAGAAGGAAAAAAGACAGAGAAAACTCGACACCTAATGACCATGGGAGATTCAGAAGATGAGTATCTGGAGGATTTGTTGATGAAAAATCCACTTCCTTATGCAGAAGCATCAGGAACCTTAAGTTGGAAAAATCCCTTTTTCCACCATCCCAGGAGTAGAAGGGCTAGCGAGACAGATGTAACTGGTACTAGTAGCAGACCCAGTAATAGTGATGACTTTTGCAGACCTAGTACAGCAGTCCCAAATTACCGACCTTTTGGTGAGGATAGACCAGGGTCAGCCATCCCCACTGCCCCGAATATATACCCTCCTTTGGTGCCCCAAATAATGCATGATAACATGTCAGAAAGAGTTTTACAAGAACGAGAAAGAGATGCCCTGATTAAGCAGCGAAATGACCTAATCCAGACTATAGCTCAGATACATCCCAGTCCTGACGCCCTGACAATCCCTGTAACTATTGGACCTGCTATACCCCTTTACGGGGATAGGCAGGCTAGTCCTAAAACTCCAGTCATTACTCCCATTCCAGCACCCCCCAGAAAAGAGCCACTTGTCGTTGATGACCAGGCAAGCGAATGTGAGTCTGTAATCTCCCTAATGGATCTGCCCATAAGAGAGCCTGGGAACAGTGAATCTCGGACAGGGAGTCAGGCTAAGGCCAGGGAAGTCCTAACAAAAACAACATCAGGGATCCGGAGGGCCACAGTGGTGACTCCAGAGGAACTAGATAGATGGACTAAAGAAATGGACCGAGGAACTTCACCGCCCAAACCTTTGGACATTTACAGGCTAAGGGTAGAAATGGAGGAATTAATGGCCGGAAATGTGGTATTAGACAGATTAAATATTATCAGCAAAAGCCTTACCCGGAATACTAGAGTGCTCCATGAAAAACTAATGGACACTGCTGCGGATATGGGAATTGATGTAAGTCGATCCAAAGTCTTGCAGAAACCCTATAGAGCAGAATTCTCAGACAAAGATTTAGAGAACATGAATGTGTCAGGAAAGAAAACTCAGATAAAGGAATTGCTGAACATACTGCAGAAATGGGGAGATCTAGATAAATGGAAAGCCAGGTGGGCAAAGAAAAAGGACGATAGTAGGGTGAAACCAAAAGCTTCTGAATACGTGTTAAAAGAAGTAGGTCAAGCAGAAAAACTGTGTCCCATGAGGGAAGTGCCAGGTGGGAAATATGTACATGTCCCGTGGTCCCGTCAAGACATTGTGTCTTTTACCAATGATTTCCCAAAATTAAGAGAGAAACCAGTTGAGTGGTACAGACAGGTTGAGCGTTTTGTGAAGGTCCAAAAGTGTCTCTGGAAGGACCTGGATGGGTTCTTTGATATTGTAGTATCTGTAGACTAATGGACCGAGTGCAAAATTGCCATCGATTGGCCCAGTGACGAATATGAGAGAGACTCCAAAACGGGAGCTCCCTCGCCAAAAGTAATGAGAAAATTTGATAGGGTGATACAATACCTAAAAGAAAAGGTGCCAGCAAAAGAAACCGATTGGACTCGAATAGATAGAACTACCCAAAATCGTGATGAAACCGTGCACTCCTATTATGAAAGGCTGCTACAGGTATTCAAGACCTACAGTGGAATCGATAATATTGAAATGAAGGATATGACTCATTTCATTTATCGATTTGTGTTGGGTTTGAGACCGGAAATATCCCAGTGGATTAGAGACAATAAAATCTGTTGGCAGAGAAAGCCCATAGATGATGTCCTCAAGTACGCTAAGTACTGCGAGGATGAAATGGAGAACAAAAAGAAGGCCCTGAAGGAGAAAGTGATGTGGGCACAAGTAAAATTGGCCGAGCAACAAGAAAAACAGTTAAGCAAATTGAATAGTAATGCTCCAAACCCTAACTTTGGGGGGGGAGGGAAACCTAGAGTAAAAATGAGGAAAGAAGAGGCTAAGAAAAAGTTCCCCTGTCACGGGTGCGGGCAGATAGGGCAGTGGAGAGACGAGTGTCCACATTTACAGGCTGGTAATGCCCCCATAAATGGTTTAAATCCACAGGTGCAGAAAGAGGGGCCACGAAAGAATCAGCAACAGGTGAATCCACCTCCATTGCCTCGAGCTCCTAGACTTAATTATAAGAATCAGGCTCAACAGAATGAGAGGGTTGAAGTATGGGAAGGACAGAATGAGAGAAATGCAGCAACTTCACAATTCCTGTTAAATGATACATTCCTCTGTGATGAACCATACTGACGGGCCGGAGGGGGGAGGAAGGGGAGTGCGTGCTTGGCACCTCCCTACCGGTAGACCAGACAGGGCCATACATTGAAGGAAAGGTTGAGGGAAATGATGTCACCTTTCTGTTGGACACTGGAGCTACCCGTTCGACTGTGAGAACAGCGGATGTTCCTAACCTACCCCTCTCGGGAGAAGCAATCCAAGTAGTGGGCGTATCAAACCAGATAATTAGCACTCCTGTAACTGAACCCATGGAGATTTCTATAGGAAATTTCAAAGAAATGCACAGATTTGTGGTCTGCGATTCCAGTCCAGTAAATCTACTAGGACGTGATTTGTTGTGCAAAATGAACTGTACCATCTTTTGCACACCAAATGGTGACGAAATTCAGACCCCAGATGAAGATGGCCTGTACAAACTAATGTTGCTAAGGTCCGATGCAGCAGTTAAAACTCTGACCATTCATGACTTGCCTGAAGAACTCCAACAAAAGGTGATACCAGAGGTGTGGGATTTCACCTGGAGAGATGTAGGATTAATGGCAAATGTGGACCCAGTTAAAATAGCCATTAAACCCAATGCTACCTACCCGAAAACTAGACAGTATAAAATGAGTGCAGAAGTGAAAGCTGGAGTCGCACTCGAAATAAACAGATTACTGGAGGCAAACGTAATACAGGAAGTAATGAGAAGTCCTTGTAACTCACCCATAATTGGAATCAAGAAGCCTAGCGGAAAGTAGAGGGTAGTGCAGGACCTGCGAAAGGTAAACCAGATTGTTGTACCTTGTTGTCCCATTGTGCCAAACCCTGCAGTAATCCTGTATCAGATCTCTTGGAATGCAGAATGGTTCACTGTCATAGATTTGTGCCATGCGTTCTTTTCCATCCCATTGCATCCAGACAGCAAATTTCTTTTCTCGTTTGAGTTTGACAGTCATGTCTATGTCTGGAATCGTGTCCCTCAGGGGTACACAGAAAGCCCCTCAATATTTAATCAGATTCTAAAAAGATGCCTTGAATCTTTAGTCCTACCTGTCTTGGTTCAGTACATAGACGACCTTTTAGTGGCGTCTAAAAGTCAAAGCGACTGTGTTACTGATACCATTGCCCTGCTGAATCATTTGGGCAAAGGAGGACATAAAGTATCACCTGACAAATTGCAGTTTTGTAAAAATTCAGTGAAGTATCTGGGACACCAGATAGAAAAAGGTATCCGAAGGGTCACTTTAGAAAGAATTAGGATAATTCGAGATATGGAATTACCCAGGACCCAGAAGGAAGTCAGAATGTTCCTAGGAGTTGTGGGATACTGCAGACAGTGGATTGTGGGATTTGCTGTTCTAGCCACACCTTTGATAAAGATGACCAAGAAAGGGGCAGATGATCCAGTTAGTTGGGATGATGAAAGCTGACAGCCTGGATAAAATTACGAAACTGTCTGTGCTCTGCTCCTGCACTAGGAATGCCTGATTACTCCAAGAACTTTGAGTTATTTTGTGATACACAAGCCAATTGTGCACTCTCATTCCTAACACAGGAACATGGCCTGACCAGACGTCCAGTGGCCTACTTTTCAGCCACTCTGGACCCCGTGGCTGCTGGGCTTCCCAGGTGTCTGAAGGCAGTAGCTGCTACTTGCACGAGTCTAGAAACCAGTGAAAACATTGTCATGGGACATCCTGTAACGGTTTATGTTCCACATTCAGTTGTGATTCTATTAACCCGAACCAAGACCCAGTATCTCACTCCTAGTCGGCTGACTAAGTAGGAGAGAATTCTTATTGGTGTAGAGAATGTAATAATTTCCCAATGCAATATTTTAAACCCTGCAACCTTGTTGCCTCTCACCCAAAATGCAGAAGTGGAGGGCGAAATTGAGCATAATTGCATTGACCTGACTGAGTTTAGTACCAAGCCACGTCCTAATATAAAAGAAACGGCCCTTCCCATAGAGGACCTAGTGATGTTTGTGGATGGCTCCTGTTTGAGACATGAGGATGGCGGGTTGAGTGCTGCCTAGTCACACTGGAAACGACCCTAGAAGCATCCTATTTAAGTGAAATAAAATCTGCCCAAGTGGCTGAGCTAATCGCATTGGCCAGAGCTTGCAAGCAAGGGAAAAATAAACGAGTAACCGTATACACTAACAGTCAATATGGTTACGGGGTTGTTCATGACTTCGGCCAGCTATGGTTGCAAAGAGAATTCATGACTTCCTCAGGTACCCCTATCAGAAATGGAAAAGTGGTGCAAACCCTGCTGGAAGCAATCCAGTTGCCCAAAGAATTGGCAGTAGTCAAATGTGCTGCTCACAAGTCTGGTAATGACGATGTGACAGCCGGAAATAGATATGCTGACCAAATTGCCCAGTATTGTGCCCGATACAAAATGTCCCTAAAAATCAAAGTATGGGGGGGCGGAAACAGCTGCCAACTTATGGTGTTTGAGAATGTATCTACCTGGAGGGAACTAAGGGAGTTGCAGCAAGCAGCAGAGGAGGAGGAAAAACAAAGATGGGAGACTGAGGAATGTCAGCTCAGGGAAAGAGATGGAGTTGTGGTTGATAAGACGGATGTGCCTGTGTTACCAGATAGTATGGCTGCCCCAATGGCCAGGATGATTCATGGAGATACCCATATTGGGAGGGATGCAATGTGCCGAATGTTTCACCAAGTGTTCTACAATTCAAAGTTCAGGAACATTGCGGATGGGCTTTGCCAGAGGTGCCTGGTGTGTCAGCAGTTCAACGCAGGAAAGAGGACTGTGGTAGAGCAAAGTACAATTGGAAAAGCAGAAGGTCCTTTTGTCAGATTACAGGCAGACTTTATTCAGTTGCCTATGTGTAAAGGATACAGATATGTCTTGGTAATAGTTTGCCTATTCTCAAGGTGGGTGGAAGCATACCCAGCAAAGAAAATTGATGCCCTTACTGTAGCCAAATTGTTACTCAGGGAGCTAATACCTAGGTACGGTTTTCCAGAGACAATCGAAACAGATAGAGGTGGGCACTTTGCCAACGACATCTTAAAAGAGCTCTATACAGCATTCAAGATTGAGCCTAAGCTACACTGTGCATATCGTCCAGAGGCTTCTGGAATAGTCGAACAAGTGAATGGCACTATAAAGTCAAGATTGGCCAAAATGTGTAATTCCACAAAATTGAACTGGATAGAAGCTTTACCCCTTGTCTTGATGGGATTGAGAAGTATTCCAAACCGAAAGACAGGCCTGAGCCCCCATGAAGTACTAATGGGTAGAGTGATGCGACAGGCATGGGTACCTGGACACAAACTGCTGAGTATTTCTGATGATTTGGTGCTAGAATACTGCAGGCAGCTGGGTGACCAAGTGCGTTCTATTTCTCACCAGATTGGGGAGACTGCTGTCGAATGGCCAACCACTCCAGCCCATAAACTGAAACCTGGAGATTGGGTGGTGTTGAAGAAGCACACCCGGAAGAGTTGTCTTGGACCAAAGTGGGGAAAACCAAGGCAAGTGATCCTTGTAACTACCACTGCTGTAAAGTGTGCTGGCATGCCAAAGTGGATTCATGCCAGCCATACCAAGAAGGTAACCGAAGAAGAGCTGAAGGTGGTGCAGCTGAGGAGACTCCAGATGAGGGTCCGGATCTAGCTGACGTGATACTACCGAGCACCAGTCAAGACGAATGGTTCCGGGCCGACGACCTGATTCTTGATCCAATAAGAACCAGAAAGTATTCCTACCTAGATAGAGAGTGGGATAGTGAGGACGAGACAGGGCTAGAAGAAGAAGGTCAGGTTATCGAGATTCACGTCAGACCTGATCAGGGAATAGGTCAAGTAGGGACAGACCAAGTCATCGACACTTCTCCGAAAACTCCAGAGACTGAAAAGGGACAGATAGTAATTAAAGCTGAAGTTCATGCGGAAGAAAATCAAGGGTTCGAAGTGCATGAACGGGAACAGATAGACATAGACGAACGTGTTCAGGAAGCAGAGTCCAAACCAGTTGAAGACCAAAGTCAAATACAAAATATACCTGAGCAAGGCCAGCTTAGAAACCAGACAGAAGAAACTGATGAAAGACCTGGAACTAGTCAGACAGGAAGGGAAAAGGACACTGCCAAAACAATAGTGCCACAACAGAGCGAAAATAAAAGAGTTCACGAAGAGGGTCAAGTTTCCTCGACCACTAAAAGGCTCAAGAAGAAAAGTGAACCAAGATACATAAAGAGGCTGAAACTAAGATTGAAAACAGTAGAGGAGAAAATAGAAGACCGAAAAAGAGCTGCTAGTGAAAGACAGAAAGCAGGAGCTCAGCAAAACAGACGCAGTACCAGAGTGAAAAGGCTAAATAAAATCTATCGGAGTCCTGAATGGACCTATTTGGTGTTGGAAGAGATTGATGACCCTGAAGAGAGTGACAGAAGCGATCAAAATTCGATCGAGGATCAGAGTTCTGAGGTAGAAGACCCACCTTGAAAAAGTGAAACTGCGTAAGCCTCTTATATTAAGAAACAAAGAGGGGTTGGAAAGCCACCTGTAAGCAAAAATGTCTGATTCAAATGTAAATGGAAGACCTAGAGGGAATTGTTGTAAAACTTGCTGTAAGATATGCTTGTGCAGCGTAGCAATAGTTATAGTAGTATGGATAGGACTAACAGTCTTTATACCTTTTATGATAAGTAAAGATACTAACCTGTACCCTACTAAACCGATGACCCCAGATTCAGAAGGTGTACATACTGAAGAAACACCACGAAATGTAGAAAGACGTGACAATTCAGTCAGCCTGAGACAAACACGACCTGACTTAGAAGCACCAGATGAGGAAGGACTACATTTTCACAAAATGAGAAACAGATCACATTTAAATGTCTTTGCAAATCTTTTAGTGCATTACATAAAAGCTATGGAAATAGAAGATTGTTATGTTTGTATGAAGCTACCTACTTCAGTAGCTGAAGGCGTGACCTATCATCATTTACCCCTGACCTATGGAATATCCTGTAGTATATTAGCAAGCTTATTTTATAGAAGCACTTTACAGTACTACTATTCAAACACTGACGTGATTTTTTCTGAACTGCTTATTCGGGGACACCTGAATATTGTGCATGTCAGAAGCGAAGTGACTCGTTACATGGGAGAATACTTTCTGACTATAGGTGACATAGATTTGAATGAAGCTCGAAGAGATAATTTGACTTGTTCATTACATGAGCAAGAGAAAATGTTTTTGAAAACAGCAGAAAAGAGAAGGGAGAGTTTCCAAAGAAAGGCCAATGATAAGAGACAGAAAACTCCTAAATGGGCTGAAAACATGGAAGGCACCTCAAATGGCGAGGCAAATCCTGCACTGTTGTTGGATTTTGAACGAAAAGGGAAACTCTGTCTTCATAGAGAAAAGACTAGTTATTATAACAATGTATTCATCGGTTCCAGTGAATGCGAACATAATTACAAGGTAATTGGAGGTTGGGGTTTCAAAAATGGGTCAGAACCTGTGTTTCCCGGAATTTATTATATATGTGGAAACAAGGCTTATTTCAAATTGCTGGATCACTGGTATGGAAGCTGCTATTTTGGCATTGTCTTCCCGAAAATATACCATGTGAACAACGTCGCTGGAAGCAATGAAAATACTAATGGTTTAGTGCGTAGTAGACGTGAAAGTGTAGGAGAAATTATAGGTGATATATTTAGTGCACTGATACCTGGAGTGTGAGTGGTTCTGAATACTCACCGTATCTGCAAATTATCTACAGTAGTGTATCGGTTGTCAACTGACACTGCTGCTGGATTCCTGCTGGTCAATACTGAAATGGTTGCGATCAGATCAATGGTTTTACAGAATCGCCTTGCTCTTGATACCTTATTGGCAAAAGAGGGCGGAGTCTGCAGAATGCTGAAGGCACAACATTGTTTTTTTTTTTTTTTAAATATATTTTTATTGCAGAGTTATAAACCACAGGATACAATTAGTCAGCCAGTTCACTCGTGACATCCCCCGTTCAGTAGTAAAACACAGATCGTACACAGCCATTCAGCCCGCATCCCGGAGGCCGGGCGGCATAATACTCCACTCAAGAGGAAAACATCACGGTGCACGTCCCATAGGGACCATGGTTGATATGTCGTTTTACGTATCTGCTTTTACCCCCCCACCCTCAACATTGCTCCCGTCAGCCATCCCAGTGGTAATCAGTGGTACCGCCCCTGTCGGGACCTGCCCCAGGTACTGTATATCTATCCTGCCTGGCCGCTCCCCCCAGCCATTCCTCACTCCACGCAGTACCCCACCATCCTATTAATTCCAAGGTGCCCTGGCGGGCCACCATCCATGTGGCTTCCGACCCACCCCAAACTCCCATTAACTAACCCCCCCAACCCCCCCCCCCCTGGCAACTGCTAAGGTGTATGCCTCGTCCTGACAAGTTGGATGGATCCATTACAGTGCGGGTTATAATACTGTTTGTGTTCGCCCCGCGGTGTCCACCGGCCTAAGTCTCACCGTCCTCATCTTCCACCATAGAATCACGCAAAGCCTGCACCACTAACTCCCATGCACGTGCCGCATCCAATGCCTTCTCATTCCCCATCTTGACGGCCTGCGTCATCCGGAGCACACTCTCGCAGTCAGACCACCGCAGCAATTCATTCTTCCATCTACGCAGTGAGGGTCCCCCCCCTGGACTTCCAATGCCACGATATTTCCCTTTGCGCCAATATCAGGCCCAGATCAATGAATTTGCTCGTCACCTTGGTGTGTTTGGTGTGCGGGAACCAGAGCAGCAGGCATGCCGCCATATCGAAGTCCACCTCCCTATCAGTCACTTCGTTCAGGAGGTCCCCTACCTCCGCCCAGTAGGCCTCCAAGTGCGAGCACCCCCAGAACAAATGGTCCATGTCCGCTCCCAGAGACGAACACCGTGGGCATCGGGCATCCGGTACCTGAAAGTACTGCTGTAATTTCTCAGGAGTTAAGTAGGCCCTATGAAGCACATAGAAGTGTACTTGCTGAAAGCGCGCATTTCTCGTGCCCTTCCACGTGCGCCGCAGGATATGGCCCCACGCCGTGTCCGGTATGGGCCGACCCACACTCTCCTCCCATTTAGACTTGAGCCCCTGGAGCGGTTCCAGTCCCTCATTCAGCATCCTGTTATGGAGGCACGTCACAGCTTTGAACGTACCTGCCGCCATTACCACATACTGGCACGCCATAGTCATTGTCGGTTCCATGAGTCCCCCTTTCCAGTGCTTCTGTATGGCAGCCACCACCGCCGCGTGCAGGAGGAACCCCCCGTCGGGCAACCCAAACTGGTCCCGGAGCGCTTCGAACGGTGCCAAAGCCCCGTCTATGTATAGGTCGCCTATTACCTGCAGTCCCGCCTCTTCCCAATCCAGCAATGGGGACCAATCTCCCCCGTGCGGCAAGGCCGTCAGCATGCCGATCGGGATCTCTGGAGCATAAGGCCGCTAGGCCTTCGCTCTCCGAAGGCTCCTCTGCCAGCACAGCCGGAGTGTCCGTTCCTCCATAGTGAGGCCCCGCAACTCAAGCCTCTGTTGCATGATAATATAGGACAGTACGTGGCGTTGTATCCCCCGATCCCGGTCCTCCTCTGGACCCCGAAACACCCTAGCCACGTTCTGCGTAAGGACCTGCAACTGCGCCGCTAGATAGTACAGCTCGAAATCGGGCACAGCCATGCCCCCTTCTATCTTGGGGCGAAGTAGCGTGCTCAGGGCCACTCTTCGGCGGCCATGCCCCCATAGGAAGCCAATAATCATTGACCTCAGGTCTCTAAAGACCCCCTGAGGAATCCAGACAGGCAGCGTCCGGAAATAGTAGAGGAAGCGGGGGAGCGCCACCATTTTGAGAAGTGCGATCCTACCCAGCACCGTCAGCGGGAGGGTCGACCAGAAGGACAAGCTGCCCCTCAGTGCCCGGACACAACGACCAATGTTGCCCTCCAATAGGTCCGCAGTCGCGTGGTAGATGCGGACTCCCAGATAGGTGAAACAAGATGGCTCCCAGACCACGCCTAAATCGCCGCCGGGGTCGGGCGATCCTGCTCTCAGTGGAAACACACAAGTCTTCGCCCAATTGACCTTAAGGCCCGATAGCCGGCCAAACTCCGACAACAGGTCCATCGCTCCGTCCAGTGCCCGCGCCGTGTCAGCGAGGTACAGGAGCAGGTCATCCGCATATAGCGATATATAGTGCCACTGCCCGTCGCTGGCTATCCCCGCGTACCTGTCACCCGACCTCGCATGGACCGCCAAAGGCTCCATCGCCAGAGCAAACAATAGGGGGGATAAGGAGCACCCCTGTCGCGGCCCCTGCCCACCATGTACGCCGCAGACACCAGACCGCCCAAACGCAACCTCGCCGAGGTATATAAGACCCTCGTCCACCTGCGGAACCCCTCTCCCATGCCAAACCTCTCCAACACTCCATCCAGGAAAGACCACTCTAAACTATCAAAGGCCTTCTCGATGTCCACGGACAGGGCCGCCGGAGCTCCCTCCCCGTCCAAGATGGCGTCCATTATTCCCACTAGGCGGCGAATATTCAGCGCCGTGCTCCTCGTGGGTATAAACCCGGCCTGGTCCCTGTGTACCAAGCCCGTCATGTGTGGGGCCAGCCTGGTGGCTAGAATTTGGCTCAGAATCTTGTAATCCACCGTCAACATGGATAGCGGGCGATAGGACCTTACATCCGTTGCATCCCGGCCAGGCTTTAGGAGCGGTACAATCAAGGCCTCTCGCATGGACCCAGGCAATTCCCCAGCCTCAAAAGCTTCCGTATACACCACCAGAAGCCTGGGAGCCAAGCTGTACACATACTGTTGGTAAAATTCAATCGGCAGTCCGTCCACCCCAGGCGTTTTGTTACGGGCCATATGTTTGATGGCCACCCGTATTTCTGCAAGCGTGATCGGGCCGCCCAGCTCCCTCGCGTCTTCCTCGTCCAGGACCGGAAGCTGCCTCTCCCCTAGGTATTCCGCAATGTCCTGAACCCCCACCCCCAGCTGGCTCTGGTACAATTCCTCATAGTACCCCCTAAAACATTCCAATACCGCTGCCTGGGAGTACACCATCTCCCCCCGCGGATTACTAATGCTGAGGACCGAGCAGCCCCTAAGTTCCGGGTTAGCTAGTCTGGCCAAGAGGGTGCCCACCTTGTCCCTTTCCGCATGTGCTCTGATGATATACTGCCTGTAGTCGTAGCACCTTAAACGTTCTGTCTCGGTGGCAACCACTTCCTTTGCTTCCAATAACTGGGTCTGCAAATCCGGCCTAGCCGGCCTGCGGCGCTCCAGGTCCCTCAAAGTCTCTTCCGCTTTCATGAGTGCATTCAACACAGTCGTTCGAGCATTCGAAAACCTACCCAAACACACCCCTCTCACCACCACTTTCATTGCATCCCATTCAGTGGACCTACTCGTGGCCGTGCCCTCATTCACTCCGAAATAGCTATCAATGCCTTGCTGGACCGCATCGCTGAACACAGAGTCCTCAAGCGTCTCCGGCCGAAGCCGCCATGTTGGTATCGCTGAGCGCTCCCGCTGCCACTGAATGTGTACCAATAGGGGGTTATGGTCTGAGATGGTCCTAGCCAGGTACTCCGTATGAGAGATCAATGGGGCTAGGGACCCACCGCAGAGCACCGAATCGATCCTGACATGCAGGTCATGGAGAGCAGAATAAAAGGAGAAATCCCTGGCGTCCCTGTGCCGCTCCCGCCAGACATCCAGCAACCCCCATCTATCCTGCCAGTCCTTCCTGTGCGCGGCCAACCTGCGCACCGGGGAGTCCACCAGGGGGGGATGGGACCTATCCAGAGCAACATCCGTGATCGAGTTGAAGTCCCCCCCTAACACTATCGGGCCCGCCAGGAAAGAGGCCAAGGACCCCGAGAGGCCATCAAAATATCGAGCTTGATCAGTGTTCGGTGCATACACACAGCAGAGAACCACATCCCTTCCATATAACCTCCCCTCCACCGCCACAAACCGGCCATCTGGATCCACCACTTGATTCAACACTTGAAAGGGTATCCCCGCCCTCACCCAGATCAACACCCCCCTGGCATACGCCGAGTAAGTGGTGCCAAACACCTGGCCCCGCCATCTTTTCTGCAAAGCAGTGCACTCTTTTTTGGTGAGATGAGTCTCTTGTAGCATAGCTATCTGAACCCCCCTACGCACTAGGTATGCATGAACTTTGTGGCGTTTTATCATAGTCCGCAGCCCCCGGACATTCCACGTCAGGCATTTCAAATTAGGTAATGTCCCCATTCCAACTTCGAGCAGTCCGATTCAAATAACGAAGGTTCATAGCCCCCCCAATGCAGTTGCCCCCCCCAAACACACCCAGAACAAAAAAACTCCCCAAACCCCACTCCCCAGGACAGAGCACACGAACCCAATGTCAGCCCCCATCCAAACCTTGATCCAACTTCCCACACTCCTACCCTGTGGTCTCCACCACAGTCGGCCTTAAGGGCCCAAGGGGGGTGAGTCACCGCCGACCCCAGCTAGCGGAGCCCGCGCCCCGCGTCTTCATCCCCTACTAAGCACTCAGGCCCCCCACCCGGCAACCCGCCCTCCACCAACAGGATACCACCCTACCATGAAGTCTCGATCAAGTCCCAAGGCAGTCTCAGCCGCAAAATATGCTATCCGATGTCTGTGGGGTCACTATCGGCCCCTTCGAGCTTTCCGCCTCTGAGAGTTCTTCTCCCGTCCTGCTGCCTTCCCCGCCTGAGTCCGATTCTGCCAGTTCACTGGTCTGTCGCGACCCCGTAATGGCCGCCGTCGCTGCGAGTGCATCCCTCTTCTCCGCCGCCATTTGGGCCTCCCGTTTCTCCCGCTGGCGCCTGTTGCGGGACCTGATGCGCTGCGATTGCCTCACCCGGGGCGGCTTAGGTTGATCTCGCCTACTTTTATGCGATCTGTCTGTCCCCGCTCTATACAACTCCAGCCATTGCCAAACTTCATCCGGAGTCTGAAAAAAGTGCGTAGTGCCATCCATTATGATCCGCAGCTTGGCCGGGTAGAGCAAGGAGTACTGGATGCCTTCCTCCCTGAGCTCCTTCTTCACCGCTAGGAACGATGCCCTATTTTTCTGGACCGCTTGGGTGTAGTCCGGGAATATCGTGACCTTACTGTTCTCCACCTCATATGGGCCCGACATCCTGGCCCGCTGGATAAGGAGATCCCGGTCCTTGTAGTGGAGGAGCCGCACCACCATCGGTCGGGGGGGGCGGCCAAGCCCCGGCGGGCGAGCAGGTACCCGGTGAGCTCGCTCCAGAGTGAAAAAAGGAGTAAGCCCCTCTGGCGCTACCAAAGTGCAGAACCAGTTCTCCATATAGGCCACCGCATCCTCCCCCTCAATCCTTTCTGGCAGGCCTACGACCCGCACGTTGTTCCGTCTATTGCGGCCTTCGGCATCCTCCGCCCGTCGCTCCAGCGAGTCCAACCGGGCCAATATATCCGTGATCCTGTGTTCCGCGGTCACCACCGATGGCTTCAGGTCCAGCAACAGTTGGTCATGGTCCTTGACCCTGTCCGCTAGCTTCGCGTGGTCCGCCCGTAGCAGCCCCAGGCCCGTGGCCACTTGGGCGATGTCTTGGTGCAGCGCCTCCTTAGTCGAGGTGATCGCATCGAGTATGGCATCCAAACGCCGGTTCAGCCGCTGTTCCTGGCCCAGCTCCGGGGAGGGAGTCTCGCCCAGCCGGGTTGATGTCGCCGGGTCCCCCTCAGCACGCTCCTCGGCCATCGACCCTCCGATCGCCGCCATTCCAGGGTGCTGCGTCACAGGCCCAGGAGCCCGTTTGGCGTCCGCTCTCTTAGTTCAGTGCCAGCCCCCTGGCCCCGGGCAGTGTTCAATGTCGCCACCGATGCCCTCGGGAGCAATGACCAGCTTGACGAACTCCGTTCAGCTGACCCCCTCGGTAGCCTGAGGGGGGAAGGATGGGTCCCGGGACGGCGGCCAGCGAGGGTCCCCAAGGTCCGGGCAAGGCAGGTCAGCGTCCCCTGGTCTCCGGACACCGCACCGCTGATCCCAGTGCTTCGAACAGCCGATTGCAGGATCACTTGCCAGTCGGCGACAACTCGGCTCAAAGCGAAAGTACGGGGCCGCCCGGCCTCCTCGCCGCCATTTTCTTCGCACCCTCGGCAACACCTCGGTCGTCTCTTCGGCTCGATCTCCTCGGGGCCAGCAGTCCCCCAGCGACTCTCCGATCGTGCCCGGCTGTCCCCTTACACTTCAGAGGGCAGGAGCTTCGTCTCCGGGTCGCCCAGGGTACCGAAAACAGGAAAATTAGCGGGATTCCGCGCGGAGCTGCGAGCTCACGCCGCCATCCCGATCGGCGTCCAAGCCACGCCCCCCAAGGCACAACATTGTTGCACTTACATTCCTGATAAGAGTGTAGAAATACAGAAATATGTACAAAACATAACTAATTTGGAAAAAGAACTCAAACCACTGGAGGTTGATAGTGCCTGGAAGAGACTAACTGATGGTCTCTCCTCTGTAGGTAGTTGGTTTACTAACATAGGTCGCAGCCTTGTAGGGAAAATACTGATGCCAATAGCTGGAATAAGTCTGATTGTGTTCATAATAATAATTAATTGCAAATGTGAAAAGTGTAGAAAGAAGTATACAGTAAATAAGAGAGGAGTCAAGAGAAATATTGACGAACTTGAGTTAGAAGAGTTAAGAAACCAGATATATAAGAAAGCCAAGAGTTTCCATCCTAATAAGGATGCTGAAAAGAGGCTTAACAACAAATTTGTTGAAATAGAAATGAGTGAGATGTGAGAAAAATGAAGTTGGCATCTGTTTCCATTAATAGTGATGATAGTAAATATCATCAAAGAGGGGATTGATGGAGTAAGGATTTGCACGTAAAGCGACTTGCTCACATTCATGAACCTCGTTAACTTGTAATAGTATTAACCAACCCTGTTTGTTATTAATATTTCACTTTTCCAGTACACGCGGGTGTCCCAAAGACGCTTGCCTATGTGTCTATTAATCCTAACTCCGCTTGCATACTACAAAATGGCCGCTTCTCAGAAATTCAGTCTGCGCATGCGTCGGTCATACCCATGTGACGTGACGCACTCGCAGATTTGGAGGGAGAGTTCGCTCATGCGCATTGTAGCTAATATGGCCGCTTATCTGTAACCACGCGTTCTGCTTGCCCATGCAGCATTGCATTCCTATACATTTCCGCTTAACCTTTAATCGCTATAGTTATTATGAAGTAAGGGGTGCAGAGTAGAGTATCATGGTGTACAGTGTATTCTATTTTTCTGTGTTATTAATTTGTTTTCGCTTACTTTTCATGTACCGCGTACTTGGGGCCTGCGAGTGGGGATCGGCGCCATCTTTGAAACCTCCTACAACCCTGTCACGTGATGTGGGAGAAGCCGAACCGCGCAGAAGCAAACCCAAGCCAGCTGGCTCCTGAAGCTGAGATGCGCCTGAGAACATCTTCCATGCACTGGGAAGAGAATTCGGCTGTACCTAAAATTGTTACAAATGTATATTCTTATGTGTACTCTATTGTTTTACACCTTTCTCATACCCTGGGAACTGGAATGTAAGGGGTGGGTACTGAAGAATAAATATTAAGCATGGGAACCCAGAATTTTGGTGGTGACTATGACCTAACCACCTCTCCTGACCAATCGTAAGTTAGGACCTTGTCACTTGCAACATTTGTGTGTGGTCTGGGGACCCAAAAAGGGTATATCAAGCCTAGTTTAGTTAGGGAAAGTTGTCCGACTTGTCCGAATAGCTGACCTGTCACCGACCCCACGACTCTATAGGTGATTGATACAGAGAGCTGCGGAGCGCTCTGTCCGAATTTCCACAAACTCCAAGGGGTGGAAATAGTCTTAAGTGCTGGCGGAGCACTTTGCTTGGAGATTCGAGAACCCAATCGGGGTTACTGGCAGATTCCGTGCAGTGAGGGGGTAGCGCAGGCTTTGCATCCGAAGCTGCAGGTGTTGGTCGTGCCCTTGGTGAGCCCAGTCCTGACCCAAATCCTGAGGGGTATCCTGTCCTGGTTTTCCGGTGAGCTGTACCTGCTCATCTACTGGCATCCTAAATCCTTGAGGGTCCTTGTCCTCGTCTATTCCTGAAGCTGACCCGTGGCCAGGGTTAGTCCTCATTCCTGTTCTAGGTAAATATACCTGTGGGAGTCCGTCTACTATCCTTTCCTTCCTGTTCTTTAATAAAGCCTCTATGCCCATGATATTCTCTCTGTTCTCTCTAATATTGCTTATGCAAACTGTTTATTAGTATGTTCCATTTTTCCCCTTTCCTGTAGGGCATATTGAAACGGTTTTTGCTTAAATAAAGTGTTATGAAAATTATTAATGTGTAGGATCTAAGTTAGATAGACTAAGATTAGGGTTTGAATCACTTATAGGCTTTAGAAATTCACTGACTAATGTGTTTTAAACTTACCGTCCCTAATTTAAGCCTGAAACTGAATAGCATGTTCCTTGTTGCCCTTACCCAATAGAGTCCCATTTGCCCTCAATGGTGTTTGCCCTTATTCATAGTTATGTCATTTTTAGGGCTCGCCTGCTGTACGCATGCGCATAGCTGGCGAAGCTCTATAGGAGCTTAAACAGACTTTACCCAACTTGGCGATTTGGTGCTGTGCCCGTGGCTTTTAGGTCAATGCGCTTGCGCATTGACCTAAAATGCACGTGCACATCACCAAATCGCCGTCTGTTCCCTCCCGCACTTCTCCCACACCTTTGAACTGAAGCTTAGCTTCACTTCAAAGGCCCCTGCTGCGTCATCAAAGGCTTTCACGGCCGGCCGGCCGTGCTTTCAGTTTCACTGCCGGCCGGCCGTGTAAAGTGCACTTCAAAGGCCGCTCTCCCGGGTCCGCCCCCTGTAAGTGCTCGACATGAGAAAAAAGTGCTTTAATCTGGAGACGGTAAGGAGCAAAGAGAAAAGCATGCAGCCCAAAACAGGAAACTCCCTACCTCAATATTAGCGAAAAATAAAAAAATCTCAATTCAGCACACAAAGAAGCACTCACCGGCTGCATAAGCGGCATCTGGCCCGGCATCATTTGAGAGGGTGGCATGCCTCCAGGACCCATCTGTCCAGGGCCCATTCCTGTCATCATGCCAGACGGGTGCATGTACGCAGGATGTCCTTGCATTTGCATCATACGTGGACTTTGGTTCATCGACTGCATTCCCGGCTGCATGCCTGGTTGCATGTCCCAAAGAAGCAAAAATGCCAGTTTTAGCCATCAGCAGGCTCAGACTCTCACTTACAATGGCAGAGTGTATATTGCATTGATGGGTCATATCCAGAACTTAGCCACACGTTTCAGAAACCATTTACTATATATCAATTTGCCACATTTTACTTAAAAGGTTAATGCGGAAAATCAACTGCAACTGTACTGTAAATCTGAGAAACTGACAAGCAGTCCACACTGCAAGAACACAGTACATTAGACTGTACATCAAAGGATTTCACGGCCGTGCTTTCAGTTTCACTGCCGGTCGGCCGTGTAAAGTGCACTTCAAAAGCCGCTCTCCCTGCTGCTGCGGCCGTGTCGCATTTCTCCTCCCCTCTCCCCACAGCAATGCCCTCCCTCTTGTTTCTTTCGAGGAGTAAGTGTCCACCAACACCACATCCACCACCACATCCACCACCGCATCCACCACCACCACATACACCACCACATCCACCACCACTTTCACCACACCCACACCCATCACCACTACATCCACCACCACCCCATCCACCACCACCACTACATCCACCACCACCACCGCATCCACCACCACCACATCCACCGCATCCACCACCACATCCACCATCACCACCACATCCACCACCACCATGACATACACCGCCACATCCACCACCACATCCACCACATCCACATCCACCGCATCCACCACCACCACCACAACCACCACCACTTTCACCACATCCACCACCACTTTCACCACATCCACCACCACCACATCTAACACGTCCACCAACACTTCCACCACGACCACATCCACCACCGCATCCACCACCACCACCGCATCCACCACCACCACCGCATCCACCACCACCACATCTACCACCACATCCACCACCACATCCACCACCACATCCACCACCGCATCCACCACCACCACATCCACCACCACATCCACCACCACATCCACCAACACTTTAACCACACCCACCACCACCACCACATCCACCACACCCACCACCACCACATCCACCACCACATCCACCACCGCATCCACCACCACCACATCCACCACCACATCCACCACCACATCCACCAACACTTTAACCACACCCACCACCACCACCACATCCACCACACCCACCACCACTACATCCACCACCCCATCCACCACCACCACCACCCCATCCACCACCACCACTGCATCCACCACCACCACCACATCCACCGCATCCACCACCACATCCATCATCACCTCCACATCCACCATGACATCCACCGCCACATCCACCACCACCACTTGCACCACATCCACCACCACCACATCCACCACCACCACCACCACATCCACCACCACCACATCCACCACCACCACATCCACCACCACATCCACCACCACATACACCACCACATACACCAACACTTTAACCACACCACCATCACCACATCCACCACACCCACCACCACTACATTCACCACCCCATCCACCACCACCCCATCCACCACCACTGCATCCACCACCACCACATCCACCGCATCCACCACCACATCCACCATCACCACCACATCCACCATCACCTCCACATCCAACATAGGATAGGATGTGAATTTATACAGCGCGAATTGCTGCCCGGAGGCGTCCAAGCGCTAGACATGACATCCACCGCCACATCCACCACCACATCCACCACCACCACCACATCCACCACCAACACCGCATCCACCAACACCACATCCACCACCACACCCACCACCACCACATCCACCACCACATCCAACACGCCCACCACCACTTCCACATCCACTACATCCACCACCCCATCCACCACCACATCCACCACTGCATCCACCACCGCATCCACCACATCCACCGCATCCACCACCGCATCCACCATCACCACCACATCCACCACCACATCCATCACATCCACCACATCCACATCCACCGCATCCACCACCACCACATCCACCACCACCACCACATCCACCACCACATCCACCGCATCCACCACATCCACCGCATCCACCACCGCATCCACCATCACCACCACATCCACCACCACATCCACCACCACTTCCACCACCACCGCATCCACCACCACCACCGCATTCACCACTGCATCCACCACCACATCCACCACCACCACATCCACCACCAGTTTCACCACACCCACCACCACTGCATCCACCACCACCACATCCACCACATCCACCACCACATCCACCACCACCACATCCACCAACACCACATCCACCACCACCACATCCACCACCACTACATCCACCACCCCATTCAAAACATCCACCACCGCATCCACCACCACTGCATCCACCACCACCACATCCACCACATCCACCACTACCACATCCACCACTGCCACATCCACCACCGCATCCACCACCACCACATCCACCACCACCACATCCACCACCACATCCACCACCACATCCACCACCACTGCATCCACCACCACTGCATCCACCACGACCGCATCCACCACCACATCCACCACCACATCCACCACCACATCCACCACCACATCCACCAACACTTTAACCACACCCACCACAACCACATCCACCACACCCACCACCACTACATCCACCACCACCCCATCCACCACCACCACCACCCCATCCACCACCACCGCATCCACCACCACCACATCCACCGCATCCACTACCACATCCACCATCACCACCACATCCACCGCCACATCCAACATCACCTCCAACATCACCTCCACATCCACCATGACATCCAATGCCACATCCACCACCACATCCACCATATCCACATCCACCGCATCCACATCCACCACCACCACCACATCCACCACCACCGCATCCACCAACACCACATCCACCACCACATCCACCACCACACCCACCACCACCACATCCACCACCACATCCAACATATCCACTACCACTTCCACATCCACCGCATCCACCACCACTACATCCACCACCCCATCCACCACCCCATCCACCACCACCACTGCATCCACCACCACCACCGCATCCACCACCACCACATCCACCGCATCCACCACCGCATCCACCATCACCACCACATCCACCACCACATCCACCATCACATCCACCACCACATCCCAAATCACATCCACCACCACATCCACCACATCCAGCACCACATCCACCACCACATCCACCACCACCACATCCACCAACACCACCACATCCACCACCACATCCAACACCACTTCCACCACCACTGCATCCACCAACACCACATCCACCACCGCATCCACCACCACCACATCCACCACCGCATCCACCACCACCACATACACCACCACATCCACCACCACATCCACCACCAGTTTCACCACCAGTTTCACCACACCCACCACCACCGCATCCACCACCACCACATCCACCACCACCACATCCACCAACACCACATCCACCACCACCACCACCACATCCACCACCACCACATCCACCACCACATCCAACACATCCATCACCGCCACCGCATCCACCACCACCACCACCGCATCCACCACCACCACTGCATCCACCACCACCACATCCACCACCACCACCACATCCACCACCACCACCACATCCACCAACACCACCACATCCACCAACACCACCACATCCACCAACACCACCACATCCACCAACACCACATCCACCACCACATCCACCACCATATCCCCCCAGATCCACCACCACCACATCTATGTGTGTGTGTGTGTGTGTGTGTGTGTGTGTGTGTGTGTGTGTGGCTCTGTGTGTGTGTGTAGGTGCAAATGCAATATTCTTGGATTTTCGTCACAATAAAATACACTGAACATAATCTTCAGAAAAGTTATTTACAAACATTTAAGCTATTGCCGTTATAAATTACAATAACTTTTATTTAAGTATTAATTATTTACAAAATTAAAAGCCATTGTTATTTGTAATATCTATACATCTAAGTCACGTAAATACAACACACATTTCATTACAAATGCTATAGGTGTCACATTTGCGAAAGTTAATACTATTGACATTGTAACTGACAAAGCTATTAATTTTGCTATTTTCAAAACCAACACATAAATAAAAAAAGTGTCATTTACAATACCAATCGCTCAAACTTTCCTAATGCGAGACCTATTGCATTTCCAATGCTTGTTGTAATTCTGTTTATTGATGTTTTGATCAGCGTATGCCTTATACTTTTGTCACTTTGAATTTTACTTCCTTTACATAAAAATCCTTAAAACCCCTCAGGCGTCTGTGGTCATTGAAGACTTTGAGATGTTAATAAATGAATAGAGTAAATGTTTAGAATTATCTTGTCACCTACCCTCTAATAGCTCCTGATTCATCAGGAAGAGTAAGTACCTGTGGTAAGTCAGGTGCCATGGTAATAGTGTTACAGGAAACACATATAAAATACTGATAGTGGTGGGTAAACTCACTCGACTCACAAAATTGTATTTCAATCACGTCATGGGCCCGAGTGCGTGAAAATTCTGGTAAACTCAGAGCCGGGTGACCTGCGCGCTCTATCAGGGCGCATCTGATGTCTGCCAGTAGCTCGTTCCAGGTCTTGGCTGCAATGTGAGAGACGGATCTTCCGCCCGCTCTGGCTCTGCGGATGCGCGGAGTTTCGGCCACTGCGAGGTTGGAAAATCGGAGCCTTCTTTTGGGTACGTGTTCATCTTTTGAAGGGTGCAGTGAAGATATGAACTGTTTTGGCCTCATTTCATCAAACATCCGCAAAGCAGGTGATGAGTTCCTCCTTTACTGCCTGTTGGGTCACATTGTTGACTTAAAAGTATGCTGCTGTTATGATTCTAACCCCAGCTGAGGCTAAACATGGCCCCAGGGGTTGGTGTCTGTAGAGAGGAAGCCTTTAACTTGTTTAACTGGGTTTCATCTCCGTGTGCATACACACAGGACACAGCCTACATGTGTAACAAGGAACTGCATTCTTACCTTATGAACCTGTTACTAAGACCTCGGTCAGTGCTTCCAGTGCGATTCATTGATTGCGAAGCTTCCACCGCGACTCAATAATGGCCTACATGCCATCCTCTGATGGTCGGCCAGTTTTGTGTATGTAGATTTAAAGACTTGTGTGAAAAAGACCACCAGGTCCATATTTTACCCTACCGGTAACAACATGGAATCATGTAACTATAGCCAGTCAATTGTTATTGCAATGGTTTTAAGTCACTTTGCAATTATTTAATAAACGTAAACCCTACCTGTAACACGACCCAGATGCACTTACTTAGTCTTGACATTGTTTTTTGTGGCCAACAGGCCTTTCGCATTTATTTATTTTTAGATCTCAACTATATAACGATAGGATCCATTCTTCTCTCCTTCAGCTACTACAACAAAGAACCCTTCCACCTACAATAGCTCCAGTGGTGCAGCCAGTGTGTCATTATGGACCTTAGTACAGGGAAGGATATTGGCCCACTGGCTGCTGTTTGAATTAATCAATAATCAGTGTTTACTGGACGACTGACAGCTCTGGGTCCCGGTGCTACTGCACCTGTTGTACCAGTGGAAGCTATGCCCCTGGATAGACCAGACCTGTTTGGGTGTCTTGTTAGTTTATTAACTACACCCCTACAAGTACCCAATACAAACAGAAAGGGATTTGTTGCTTGCACTTTAATGGAACAGCTCGATATGGTTTCACCAGCAAAGCGCCTCGTGAGCCTTCATCGGGGCATATTTACATTTCTAAGTAATGCTGATTTCGTTGGTCTCAGAATGAGCAGGCGCCTCGTAAATCAAGTCTCACTCCATAGGCGCTACATTACGTCGTGTTTAACTACTAATTGCCGCCGAGGGCCGCAGGGGCTGTCTTTGAAGCCTTGCAAAAGAGGCGCGCGCTCGCCCCGCCTCCGCCGAGTGACATCATCACGCTCATTAGCATTCCTCAGCTTCACCTGTCTTGCTCACCTGCTGAGGTGGCTGCCATTTTGTTTCATGGGCGTGTCCGAGGCCGTTGCATGCAGGGAACGGGCGTTGCTGGGTGCAGGCAGCAGATGCACGGGACCTTTGCCCTGCTTGATCAGGTACGGTGGCGGGGGATGAAGTGAATACTCAGGCGGGTGTAATATAGTTATATGATGCCAATAAATTAATCTGAGAACAGGGTAAGGTTGAGTGGAGAAGGTAGGCAAGAATATTGCTGGTTTTGATAGACCATGCGATTTTTATTTTATTAAATCCTTCAATGGAATGTGTATTCTAGTATCCACCAGGACGGGGGATATGACGTTGGTCCTGATTGGCTTAGCTGCACTACCCTGGCTGAGCCCTAGAATGAAAACTATAATGTACCTTCCACTGCCGCATATTTCCCATCAAACAGTATAGAAGCGGATGATGTCACTCTGGGGTTAACAAATAACGTGACGGTCGTAGTTATCTTGTATTTATGTTTTAACCACTACTGCATTTTGGGTTTTGTAGTCCTGCTTCCCTTCATTTAGTTGAATTAATTGAACTTGCACCAAAATAAAAGCCAAAGACAGGAGCATTGCGTCATTGACCTAAAGCCATCTAGTAAACGCATCGCTGCCCTCTAAACTGGAATCTCGCGCTAGACTCGTCACTTTATATCGTGACAGTTGTATGAGCCCGTGGGCCCTTCCAATGATGAACCGTCATTTCCTGCATGCAAGTGTGTTTGGGTGAGAAGCGGGGGTTACCTGGAGGCAGCCCTGCCAAGTTCCTTAGGTCCACGCATGACGTGCTGCTCCATTCCAGGTATTTTCTTTGAGTTATGGGACTTGTAGTCTTGTTCCTTTCCAAGAGCTAACAGGACTACAACTTCCAGAATTCAGGAGCGGAGCAGTAGAGCAGGCATGGACCTGGGAAACATGGCAGATATGTGGAGGCCTCTGGAAGCCCAGTGTTATGGGCTGAAAAACATTCCTGAATTAGTCTCCCTGATGGCAAGGGGACGCGCAGAGATGTCAGGTGTACCACAGGGCTTTAAGTGGGATGAAGAAGGTGGTGGTGTGAGGCGTACCCAGGAGGCCTCTCTGAGATGCATGGCCTATGTACTCAAAGGTGTGGGTTAAACATGTGATCTAGAACCCTTTGTTTCACACAGCATGCCATCTTTACAGCCTTTGGTTGTTTGTGTGAGCTTATGGTTACTTCATCCAGACTTCCCACAGAACAACCTCGGCCTAAAGCAAGCCAGACCTGTGGTGGCAGTATCGGATGGGCAACAGCCATGATGATGCCAATAATGAGAATTAAAAGGTTTACATTCTGTAAATATGAACTTGCGAATTAAGAACCACTAAGCTCTGTGCAAGTGTTAATGGTCTTCAGTGTGTAATAATCACTTGTTTTCTCCCTTGAACACCACTTTCCTCTGCAGTCAATTTCTCTTAGACACTTAAGACACTTTTTTTTTCTCTATAGATTTCTCTGAAATTCTGCATGTCTCGCACGACCTCTACTTTCTCTTCATTGCTATTCTCTTTCTTGGGACTGTATTTTTCTTTTCCTTTGGCATTGTCAACATTTCAACAGCTTTTCATGCCTCCGTATCACACTTTAAAATAACATGTCAATTACAATTGATGACACACATGACCACCACTCTATAAACTCTGTCGAGAGGCCAAGGATTGTATGAGCATATAATCTGAAAATCTTTGAGCCATTGACGGCAGTGTGAGAAGCTGGCGGTGTCTGCAGACTCGAATGGAGAGCTCTGAACCCCCATTCACGCCGTGAACTCGCCTAGGCATGACTGCCTTCATAGTATCACGCAGGAAAACTCCTACGTTTCATAAGACAAAAACTACAGAAAGAGAATACTCTTGGGGAATGCAAAATTATGTAAAATGTGAAAAGCAAACGGGGACTACAGGGCTGACCTAGATTACCTTAAGTCATTGGTAATAAATAAGCAGTGTTTTTGCCCTGTAAAATTGAGGGTATTTAATATATTGCTCTGCAGGGACCCTTTTCAAAGTCTATTTTTAATTGCTGCCGGATAAGAGCACTACAGGAGTGGACTCGCCCCCTTAATGCCCTACTGTGTGCATATTTGAGGCTTGGCACGAATTGAGAATGGCCTCTGGGCATCTTTTACCACTAGCAGTAAAATAAAACACATCGGGCCAGTCAGCCCATTAATTACCCTGCCTCTCCTCCAAGGACCCATCGCTGTCGTCTCCCTGGCTGAAATACCAGTACCAGAACCGTGGGAGTGCTTTAAAGCAGATGCATATTTTTCATGTAAACCAGGCACTGTCTGAGGCTCAAAACACTTGAGGTAGGAAAGCCAGGACCATTGAATGGGCACAGACTGATATTCAGTTGTCTTACCAATCCACTTAAATATATGGGTTCCTATAAGTCAGTCTGCGCTCCGAGGCGCAGCCGACCTCTGGTACCTGGAAATGTGACCACGTGACTCCAGTGTTGACATGCATACCATTACTGTTACTGGAATAGGAACCGTGCCCCGGGGGTCTCTGGACCAGGCCCATCACTTCTGTGTTTATTGATTTTGCTGGTGTTCCTCCTCCCTGCCTTGTGTCCTCCCTCACACTAGACTGTCTTTCTGCATTATTAATTATGTTGTATCCTCTGGTGTCGGTCTCCTGTTTTGTTATAAACACTCTCCCTTGTTATGTCTCTTTTGGTAAAGTCCTCTGCCTCCCGCAATGGAGCTCTAAAATGCACTATTTAATATTACTAAATTATATAGCGCTTGCAGCAAACTGGCTTTTGCGTGTTCCTCTCCCACCCCTGTAGCCATCAGATATCAGGCACGAACACATATGTGGTATTTCGCACGCCTGTTAAATTTGGTCAACGCCACTGTTGTTTCCAGTGCTTAGAAATGGCAGATGTGTATTATGAAAAACTAGTTAAAAAGTTACTTCAGCAACATAGCAGCCATTCCATCCTTTCCAACTCCTTGTCTTCTGAGTGAGTTAAAATACCGCTACAGCGCGCTCAGCAGATGTGGCTGGTTCGAAGCACTGTTCGTGTGTCTCAAATGATGAATGTTCACCTGTAGAACAGGTGAGATTCGAGCTGTGCTGGAAGGAGGCTGTAGATTGACGTTGCGAAAGAGGCATAAAGGTCTATATTTGAAGCACCGGTGCAGAAAGGCGTTGGCTGTTGGAGGCGAACTGAAGGGAACAAACGTTGGGAGTTATGCTATCTTAAAGCATGTTTTGAGCGCTGAGCTGCCCTCAACAGGGCTTTCGAGCACTAGACCCAGACAGCATACGCTGCAAATGCCTAAAACAGTGTATAAAAATGTATGATGCTCAAATTGTATAAAATGAAGGAGTTTATTTGTAGATTAGCAGGAGAAGCACAGTACGTCCGTTACACAGCAGATCCAGGAAAATATACAGTTGAATAAAGAATCTGGAACCTAGCATGTAAAATGCAGGCACGCATCATACATTCTAGGCTCCAGCAACCAGAAGAAAATAGTAGAAACAGAAAACTTAACTTAAACAATAAAGGAATGCAACACATCTTATCCCTAAACAAGAGAAGTTAACACAGGTACCTACAAGGCATTCTTTTGGGTCTAACATCAGCTTTAACTCTAGAGGCAATTGACAAATCATTATGAAGAGAACCTTGAGGACACTTATTAACATTGCGTATCAACATGCCCAGATTATCATCAGAAGAAGAGATTTGAGAAGAATGTGGCTTAAAAGAACCTAGACATTTGGCCACTCTTCGAACATTCCAAACTCTTCCATCTTAAGTGACAACACTGTTTTTGAAAACTTTAACACCTTTAATGGGAGGAAAGAATTTAGAAAATCCTTTAACAAGAAAACCAGGTTTTCTAATCTTCACCCATTCCCCTACCACAAAATCATGAACCTCGACATTCATCTTTGAATCAAACAAAACCTTAATACTTTGTTGCTTATCTTTAACACGTTTAGCAATGCTCTCAAGATCAACTATAGAATCATTTTTGTTCAACTTTTTGATCCACCAGGGACAAATAAGAGAAGAGGGTTCCCTTCCCTTTAGAAGTTTGAAAGGACTCACACCAGTGACAGTGAGGTGTGATACGATATGTCCATAACCTTTTCCTGACAATAGCCAACCAATCATCACCAGAAAAGCTTACAGTACTAATACAATCCTTAAGAACTCGGTTGAAACGTTCAACCAGACCATTTTCCCTAGGCTCATATAAGGAGACAGTATGATGTTTAACACCACAACTCTTAAGAAACTCTTCAATATCAGAAGAAACAAGCTGCGTACCATTATCAGTGATAAATGTCTCTGGGAAACCTTCCCTAGCAAAAATCTCTTTCAAGAAAACTATAATAACCTGTGAAGAAGTATTACTAACAAACTTTACTTCGGGCCATTTCGAATAGTAATCAACCAAAACCAAAGCAAATTGAGCATTTAATGGCAAATGTCTGAAAGGGCCAGAAATATCAAAAGCCACCTTCTGCCAAGGAAAATTAGGCCAGCTCACAGGTTTAAGGGGAGCAGAAGATAGATGAAGCATCTTATCACTACAAATGCATTGTGAACAGTCCCTCACCATTCTATCAACCATCTTATCAATGCCAGGCCACCAAAAATGTTACCTAACCAGGCGTTTCATAGATGACATACCAATGTGACCTTGGTGAGAAAGCAACAACGTTTTCTCCTGTAAAGGAGGAATTATCTTACCAGTCTTAAATAAAAGACCACCAAACTCTTCAATTTCAGAAGCAACCTGACCAAAAGGGGCTAACTCTGCAGAAACACACTTACTGTTTGGCCATCCTACTCTTACATAGTCAAAAATCTGCTGGCACACAGCATCCTTTTTCAATTCCTCAAACCACTCCTCATCACTTAAAGTTAAAAACTCTTGAGAAATGCAATCACCAATGGAAGCAACAACATCAACATCCAGATCTATAGTAGGAACCCTTACATCACTACAGGGTAGTCTGGAGAGAAAATCCGCCGTAACATTGCTCTTCCCTGGTACATAAACAATTTCAAAATCATATTCCTGAAGACGTGAGGATAACTGGGCTATCCTTGCTGTAGAGTTCCATCCACCACCAGGAGACAAAATCCCTACCAACGGTTTGTGGTCTGTTCTCAAAATAACCTATTTCCCCACACATAATTTCTAAAATGTTCCACAGCCCAAATACAAGCTAGCAGCTCTTCTTCAATAACCGAGTACCTTCTTTCTGTGGAAGATAAAGTCCTTGATGCAAATGCCACACACCACTCATCTTTACCCGAACACTGACTCAGAACACCACCAATCCCATACAGGCTGGCATCCACAGTAACAATGCATTTCTTATTAATGCAGAACGATTTAAGTGTGGGAGCATTGACAATCTCATTTTTGATCTGCTTAAAAGCAAGATCTTGTTTGTCCGTCCAAATGAATTTAGCAGAATTCCTGGTCAACTCTCTAAGCGGTTCCATCTTGTTAGCAAAATTTTGGATAAATTTGCTATAATACTCACATAATCCTGCAAATGAGAGTAATTTTTCTTTATTATCAGGAGCTGGCGCTTTTATAATAGCATCCACAAGATTTTTCTTTGGTACAACCCCTTCTCCGGAAAGAGTATGTCCCAAATACTCGACAGATTTACAGAAAAATTTACATTTGCTAGCCTTAATAGTCAGACCATATTGTTCTAACTTAGAACATACCTCTTTAAGGTGAGAATGGTGTTCAGAATCATTCTTAGAAAAGACAAGTATATCGTCCTGAAAACACTTGACGAATGGCCTCAGATCTTTAAAGATGTGATACATGGCCCTTTGAAAGACTGAAGCAGCTGAAGCCAAACCAAATGGCATTCTCTTAAACTGAAATAAACCATGAGGGGTGATAAATGCTGTAAATTGCTTGGAGTCTTCAGTGAGTTCGATCTGATGATACGCAGATCTAAGATCTAACGTCGAAACACACATGCACCATCCAACATACACAACATTTCATTAATGTTGGGAAGTGGGTGACAGTCAGTAACTAAACTCTTATTAAGCGCTCTGAAATCCACACATAACCTAATACTTTTATCAGGTTTAATGGCTAAAACAATGGGAGAATCCCACTCTGATTCCACTTCTTCAATTATGTTTTCCTTCACCATAGTATCTAACATATCTCTAAGCTCATTCCTAATACTAATAGGAACACCTCTTAGTTTTTGTTTAACCGGAACTGAATTAGGCTTAACTTTGATCCTGTGACTGAAACCATTCAATTTACCTAATTTATCGGAAAACACATTGGGAAAAGAACAGGCAATTTCAGTGAACACAGGTAGATCACCAGATTCCACATCAGATATTGCAAGAACTGAGACAGGGTCCTTTAACCTAGGATTCAATGTAACTCCTAATTTTGCTTGATCTCTCCATCCCAAGACATTCACTCCTTTCCATGCAACATATAGTTTGATGACAGCAGAACTACTTTTGATAGTAAGTAGAACCTCCTTAAAACCAATAAAATTGATTTTAGACCCATCAAAGTTGTACGCACAAATATCAGGTTTAGACAATGCATTGACATCTATTAAATTTCCAAATGATTCTATACAATATTCCTGAGTGATAATAGTCCATGGAGAACATGAGTCTACCATAAGTTCTAATATCTTCCCTAAAATATTAACACAAGTTTTAGGAGATGATAAAGTATCAGTTTGTGAAATATCAAATGACTCTTGTACAGATATAACAATACCAAATTCTTTAATATCTGGATTATTACTCCTTTCATCATTAACATATGAGACATTACCACCCGGATATTTAGGAGAAAACGAAGATTTTTTAGCGTCTTGGAAAGACTTTGTAGGACTTTTACACATTTTCGAAAAATGCCCAGTACGTCCACATTTGTTGCATTGTCTATTAATAGCTGGACACTGCGGAAAAGAAGCAATATGGTCAGGATTGCCACACCTGACACAAAAAACTGTTTAGACTTACCATCATTCTTATTGGAATAATAATTATTTTTTGACTCATGAGGTTTAACAACACTGACCTCATTACTAAAAACAGAAGGAGTAGAAGTAGATGCTTTATCTAAAGATTTTATCCACTTATCTGGCTGCTCAAGAGCTTTTGCAGTACTGATAGCTGTTTCCAAGCTAGGATCACCTAAAATCCATAACTGTTCCTGAACTTTCTTACTCTTTACGTGCACAATGATCTGATCCCTGATCATTTCATCAGTCATAAGACCAAAATTATAATGTAATGATAATGCCCGTAAAGCTGTAAGGAAGTCATCAAAACATTCTTTATCATCCTGAACCCTGGTATAAAACTTGAATCTATTAAGTGCTACACTAGTAATAGGTTTAAATCTCCCTTCAATCCTTGAAACAGCTTCATCATACACATTACTATCACCACCCGACCTAACAGGAGGCAATGTTCTAAATACCAACTGTCCTTCTGAACCAAGACAGTGTAAAAAATGTTCTTTTTTCTCTCTGCGGACATTCTTTCACCGTCCATCGCTTTGAGATAAGTGAAAAATTGTTCTTTCCATCTAGTCCATGGAATAGGTGGATCACCTTTGGACTGCAAAAATTTAGATGGAGGATCAAATTGCATCTTGAATGAAATATTAACTCTCAAAAATACACATCAAAATAAATAAAATTGAGAAAAGAGGAAAAATAATCTCAGTATAGACCGTTTAAAATGAATAGTAAATGAAATACAGGTTAGAAATGATTTCAACAAAAAAAAATATCCAGTAGGTGGCAGTCTTGTATTATATCAAACGAATTCCTTTTCAAGTTTCCACTGTATTGTACTCCAATCATATAATGAAATGTGGATAGGATAACTGTTAGTCTAAAAATAGAATTGAGCAATATTTGAAGAATCAACAAAAGTAGTTTTGGTAAAACTTCTTCGAAATAAAAACAAATTACAATAGAACACGCAAAGAATCCAATAGCGTGTAAAAGTGTACCTTCTTTTAAAACAGAAACGTAAAGAGCGGTTCGATTTCCTTTCTCTGGCAATTGTAAATGTGTAACTCCGGTAATTTCGGTTACCAAGGTAACAAAATGGCGGCTTGATGTTAAGCGTGATGAGACAATGCGCAAATCCACGTCTAGCTTGATGACGCTGGATGAAGTGTCAGATAATCAGCGTGAGGAGTGACGTAAGGAATCTGTCGCGAGGATACTCGGCAGCTTCAGTCACAAACGCTGAAAACACGCAGAAATATATCAGAGCCTTAAAACTTCACGAAACTTCACCGGAGTAAAGAGGAAATGAACGCAATACAAACCGCTTCTTTTCTCGAGTAAGTAATGCCGTTTTAAAATCAATAGTTCGTGAATTCTTAAAATTCCTGCTCCTGTGCTTCAAAAACGTGGCAGAAATATACTGGAGGTCCTTCGTCGCCAATATAAAAATGTATGATGCTCAAATTGTATAAAATAAAGGAGTTTATTTGTAGATTAGCAGGAGAAGCACAGCACGTCCGTTACACAGCAGATCCAGGAAAATATACAGTTGAATAAAGAATCTGGAACCTAGCATGTAAAATGCAGGCACGCATCATACATTCTAGGCTCCAGCAACCAGAAGAAAATAGTAGAAATAGAAAACATAACTTAAACAATAAAGGAATGCAACACAGTGGTTCCCAAACTGTGCGCCGCGGCGCCCTGGTGCGCCGTTATCAGTAGCCAGGGGCGCCGCGCACGATGTGGGAAAGATAGCGTCTGGCAGTGTGTAGGCAGAAAATATTATGCGTCTTTTTGAGGCCCTACCAGGGCCTGAATGCAGGATGAACGTATTGCAACTTATTAAAATGAAATCAGCTGATTTCGGCCGGGCTGGAGGTGCTGATAATGCGATTGTAGTTTTAGAATCTGGCAAGCTGGCCCTCACGCCAGGCACGGTCTTTAACTAACCATGGAGAGGTTGGCAGGCTAGACACTGCAGATTTATGACTTCAGAGTCTGACAGGGGAACATGTTTTTGTTAGCAGAGGGTGGATAAAAAATGTAAAATGATTATCAGGTCTTTATACCTGGATACAGTTTAATGAACTGAAGAATAACAGGCATCAAGCAGAGCTATGCGAAAAAAATCCGGATGGCAAATAACCTATAACGGTGAAATTAAAACCAAGAAATCATACCATCTGACTTGCAGAAATTTCAGGCGACTGTGCTACAAGGCGAAATACAAAATGCAGCCTCGGGAAATACTGAAAGGAATATGGCATTGTTATGAAACCGCTGTCACGTGCCATGCTATTTAATTTTCAGCAACATTAAGCCGAGCTGTCTCACAAATGATTTAAAATGTTAGCATTATGTAGGTGCTGATTGACAGGCATTTTGTTATTGTAATACATTTTGGCAACAGCCAAGTCAGTTGTTTTTAACTAGCTAGCACTCGCCACAAGTTCGACAATAATACAAAGTTTAATTTTGCATTCAAATACACGGTCTCCAGATGGCATGCTGAAACATATTTGAGTTTCAAAGATCTCATAATAAAAAAGTAGAGGTGTAGATTTTTGATCATGCCCTTGGCCCTGTAAGTGAAAAGTTACTAAACAGATGCATTGCTTCATTTCAATCTTTTTACAAACTAATATTGATATGGAAATGTCCTCCAAAGAAAAGCAAGGATATTTTTTCCCTTTTTTGTTTTGTTTTGCAGGACAACATTTTGAGTACATAGAGCAATTGTCTTATTAGTATTGCTCTTGAATCAAACTTCGAATGGATAGCTTATATGTAAAAGATATGGCCTTGTAAGCATGTAATCACACATTAAACAGGGGGTTGGAATAAGACTGCATGGCAGTCTGTATTTAGGAGCAAGATTGTTGATATCCTACAAAGGGTCTGGTGTTTCTGTCTTCGGGCCTGCCTTAGAATTGGCTGGTACAGGAATATCCTTCAGCATGTGAAGGTATTCCTAATTCAGTAGAAGAATTCACAATTGGAATTAGCTTCAGCAAAGGAAGAGTACATAGAAGGAAAATATACACGTGGATGTTCATTCATTTTGTTCTTCCGTAAAAAAAAAAAAAAACAGATGATAGTTATTGCTCAACCAATTCTGAATCAGGCTGTAAACATTGTTATCAGATAATTAGCATTGTGATATATGAATGGTGCAACAAACAAAATGGGTCCAAAAAGAATTATTACAGAAGGTGTGAAAGCATTTTATAAAGCAATAATGTGACTGGCGCAAGGTTGCACCCATGTATTAGGTCAAAGTGCTGAGTCAATCCACTGCCACTTTTTAGGTCAATGAGGGGGAAACGACAGAAAAAGTACAAGTAAGAGTGGAGGAAAGACACAGAGGACACAGAGTGAAAGGGGGAGATTGAGATGAGGGTAAAAAATGGAGGGAAGACACAGAGGACACAGGAGAGTGAAAGGGGGAGCTTGAAATGAGGGGGAAACAGAAAGTGGAGGAAAGACCTAGAAGGAGAGTGAAGGGGGAGATAGAAGTGAGGACAAAATGAGTGAAAAAGGAGAGAAAAGCGGAGCAAGAGAATGGAAACAGAGGTCCACTGGACCACCAGGGATGAGGCGCCGGTGAAACCTGCAGGTGGAGAAGGGCCTCCAACACCAACACTCAAGAGTGCAGGGGCTCGGGGGAAGGCCTCTCTTAATGGTGGAGCTAGGAGGGAGAGCAATTTCACTGACAATGAGTCGGTGATCATACCCCCACAACTGTAGCATCCACCGATGCCCCTCGGCTATTGCATTTATTTGTTACAACTAGCAGCCAGACTCGCCTTTCATGTGTAAAGGTTTGAAAATGATTAGACCAGTGGGCTCTGCCAATATTTATCAGTCTTTGGCATGGTCCAGCAGGTAAAATTCAAATCTTGAATAAAATATAAAAAAAGAAACTTGCTGCATTGAGGATAGAAAAACAAAAAGGATTGCTTTGACCACAAAATGCATGTATGAAGTGCAGATTATTAATCTGTGTGCTGTGGAGAATTAAAATGATCCCTCCTTCATTCCAGTGCACAAACTCCATAATTAAAGATGAAATGCCAATGGCATGAGGTGGAAGAGTGGGCTCTGGGTGGGGCTCCAAGTCAAGTCAACCCAACAAATACGAGTACATCCTTTATCTCGCCCTCCCTAATGTGCATCTATAAAAACTATTTTTTGTGTTTACTTTCGAAATGAAAAAAGTGCTGTAGATGTACACCGCAGGTCTTGCCAATATGCCACTCTTCACCTTTAATTTAAAGAAAAGGTGGAAAATCATCTGTCCAGTGTACTAAAATTTGCGATGTGATGCTATTCGTGTACTAGTTGATGTGCTTACAACACCTCTAAGATTGACTAATGGTCTGCTGGTAGTTTGTGAATAGCTAGCTAGCAGCTGCTATCCTTTTTATCCCGAATACCTTCATTGCATCCCAATTAATTTAAGGAAGCCAACAAAAGTATTCCCGAGGTCTTACTTACATCCCCCCACCCGTAAAAAAAATGGTGGGGAGCCACGGCCAACTGCCAATTAGGTCAAGGGAGCCACGGGTTAAAAAAGTTTGGGAACCACTGACCTAAAAGGAAATGAGAGAGCAGGCTAGATGGAGGAAAGCCAGGTCTTGAGAGTTTTTCTGAAAAGGTGGTTCTGGATTTTTCTGAGAGAGACTGGGAGTTAATTCTAAAGAGATGGGGCCAAGGCACGGAAGGTCCTCCACACACTCTTGTTCTTCAAACTCGAGGAACAGGAGCTAAATAGAGGTCAGTGGCGCGTGGAGGACGATAAGGCCGGTAGGGAAAGATAAGACGGGATAGGCCCCCTGGGAGGACATGGTTTTATGAGCAATGGCATGCAGAGTCTTGAAGTGGGTGCGTTTAACCGCAGGTAGCCAATGCAGCTTACAAAGAAGGGCAGATACGGCTGAAAATTTGGGGAGTGAAAAAAGCAGTCTGGCAGCAGCATTTTGGGTCAACTGCAGGCTTCTGATGACTGACTTGTCTTCCAAATACAGGACATTACAGTAATCCAAGCGAGACATAGTTACCTCCTGAATTACGGATTTCTGAGTGGAGAAATCAGACACGCCCAAGATGGACTTGAGGCTTCTCAAGAACCCAAAGCAAGAGCCTGCTACAGTTTCAGCTTGGGTCTCAAACACCAAAGAGTTGTCCATCCAGACTCCCACGTTTTTTACAGAGGACATTGGCTTAGGTGGAGGACCAAGGGAAGAAGGCCACAAGGGGATGCCCCAGTGGCGTAGCTAGGGGTGAGCGGTCCGTCCTGGGCAGCACTCTGTTTGCGGGCGGTGGAGGTGAACAAGTTATCTGTCAACTACCCCCGAGAACAAGTAGTCTGGGCGCCACCCCCTACAACCCTTTTACCTGCACCCAGCGGCAAACTTGGGGGGCTGCCCTGGGTGGCAGTAGGTCTAGCTACGTCACTGGGTTGCCCCAGAACTGAACATGTTTATCCTAGAGCAGAATTTCAGTTTTATTAGCGTTCAGACGGAGACGGATATTATACATCCCCTCCACCACCCCAAGAATGACTTTTTTGAGAAATGGCCATATCCTGCATGGTATCTTCAGAGAGTGAAAGCATTAACTGAGTGTCGTCTGCATACGACACCAGCATGAGTCCCGAGGATTTGATTACCGGAGCCAACGGTTGGACATATAAATTGAAAAGAGTAGGACTCAGCGATGGGCCTTGAGGGACACATTAGTGTAGGGCGTGCATGGATGGGGGGCTGTGAGGAGGAGAGATGACTTGGAATGAGCACCCCAATAGAAAAGAGTCGAACCAGACAGAGTGGACCATCCAATGCTGATGTTTTGTAGGCGCTGAAGAATTTTATGAGACACTGTATCATAAGTGGCACTCAAATCAAGCCGGATTAGAGCAGAAGACCTACCCAGATCAAAGGCGATGCGGAGTGTCTCGGGGACCGAAAGAAGAGCGGATTCCGTACTATGTGCCGGCCTGAGCCCATTTTGGGAGATATCAAGGATATGATTCTCTTCCAAAAACTTAGTTAGGATACCGATAACACATCTCTCTGCAACTTTGGCAAGGAAAGGTAAAAGTAAGGTTGGACGGAAATTTCTGGCTTGGAAACCTCCTGAACTGGTTTCTTCAAGAGGGGTATAACTTTAACGTGCTTCCAGAGAGTGGGCACAACGACAGAAGACAGAGGGGTTTACAATCCCTAGGTACAGCAATAGAGGAAACTCCTGGAGTTGAATGAAAAGATCCGGATTGATAGGGTCATTTGGGTGACCCAGATTTATCAGTATTACAATTCTACTTAATGCATGAAAATGTGCGACGATTAAGTATGGCACTGTAAAAACGCTTTCTGTCACTGATATACAGTTCAGTGCTCTCAAGCCAAAACATACTTGCATCTCTCTAACCCCCAAAACCAATGAACAGTGTCCTTTTGCACAGGTTGTACGCACTCAAGAAGAGTGCTTACATCACTAGAACAGTCTCATACATGATCACAGCATCATCTAGTTAACACCAGAACTTTGTGAGCACACTTGAATGTCTTCTTTGCATCCAAATAGCCTATCAAGGACCTTTTCCTGTTTAATGTACGGTGATCAGATTTCTGAAAACATAGGGGATGATTGTTCATTAACTAAACTATCTTGAGTCCAGCTGGAGGAAAATGTCTGCCTTGGCAGCCTTCATCTGGATAAAGCTAAACAAGAGAGAGCAAGGGTTTTTAGGGGCGCGTCCTGTCCTCAAATGTAATGTAAATATTTAATGTGGACAGGCCCACTGTGTTCAATTTCTTGGTCACTTGTGGCTGATGGCCTGGTGGCAAGACTCTATTAGTCTTGTTAATAAACCCCTCACACACCAACCTAGTTGGTGTCATGCTTCATCATCGGGGTCCAACTAGGCAGCCGAGTGCCGCCTGGTTGTGCTTCCACGCCTGACTACAGCGGAGCAGGTGTCGTGCAACAGTGTGAAGTGGATGAAGGTGAGCGTTAAAATATACCTCTGGGAATCCTTACCTATTAGTTTATTCTTGGCAGCCCAGGGTATTTCGATTAAAATATGTGATGCAACTATTAATAGCCAAGTTTTTGCAACGAGTTGCCTATGTGTTGGCGGTCTACATGTTTCAGTCCCATTGAGGATTGTGCAGGACTTTAGTCAGGACCAGGAAGTGAAGTGAGTGGCAAAAGATGTGCCACGGGTGATTATCTCCTACACACGCGCTAAGGTGTGTGGAAAAGTGAAGATAAAAAAGCTGTCTGTATACTTACAGACACTGACTGCTTTGCGAGAAAAATCCTGTAGGAGAAAGCAAATCATGACAAACATTTTATGAGCATAATGCGATTGGCAAATGGTGAAGCGCCAATGCTCATGCATGCCAATGCCTGGTGGCCAAGGTGAGTGGTAATTGCTCGAATGAGTGCTTCATGCACATAAACATTTGTTTCTGACATGCCAGTGTCGGGAGCGCTGACATTTCTTGAATTTATCGAAATGTCTGTGAGCTCTGAGTCAATCAACAGGGGAGCATGCTCTGGAGCTGGGTGCTATATAGAGCCTGCTTAGTGATGCCTCGGTGATGTAGTATACACAGGATGGTGAAAAACGGGGATTGCTCATATTGTAGTGAGACAAAACAAACATATAAAAGTTACGTTTTCTAATTGAAACGAATGTGCCTGTTTTGGTAAAGATGCAAAGTGAGACAAATAGACATATAAAAATTACATGGGGAGCACCAATAGTTACTTCGCTATAACATTCAGTTCCAGGGAATCGGGGCGCGGGGGAGAGAGGCTCTCGTTATCAATCTGTTGAGATTTTAGGAGAGAAGAAGGGTTAGATATGCTGGTAGTCCGGTGCTCGTAGGAACCGGTGATCAGCTGTGGGGGAGGCAAGACCTTAAGTGAGAGTCCTCTGCCGGAAACCTAGATCGGGTCCCTCGGCGTCCCGGCTGGTGGACTGCTGTCGGTGGCGTCTTGGTTAAATACAAGGTTTCAAGTATATTTCCGGGATGCTCTGTCATCGGGAGGCAACGCACATGTCCGCACATGCGCGGAGAGAAGGCTAGGGAATGTAGTGCGGGAGCGGGCATCTTAGAATGGTTACGTGTACTAGAAAAAAGCATTACGTTAAACCAATGATTAGATCCAGTAGATGTTGTATTAACTGCTCCAAGAGTCTTTTGTGGGGGAATTGGAATGAAGATGGAAACTCAAGAATTGACTCCAAAAATACCAGTTTCAAAAATGAACTGTTTTAAAATGAAAAGCTTTGAGAATAAAAGCTTTAAAAATGAACAGCGTGGGGGCGTGGCTAAGATGGCGGCCTGATCGGACGCAGGTCTCTGTGGCTCACTGCCCCGAACCTCGTTTGATGCACCCGGCACTGCCAAACTTCCCCCAAACATCGCGTAGCTGGTCACCAACTGACCGTAGCTGCGGACTGCCTTATCGGCACGGTAGCCGGACCTGCTTGGATGGGTGGGGAGACCCGACGGATGTGAAGCCCGCGACCATGATCCCTGTAATGGCGGCCGCCCCGATGTGATCAACGGCCTCCGCCGACCTGTGGCTACCACCTAGGTGCAGCAAAAATCGTTCCGCTCTCTGCGGAATTGGCAACTAGGTCCAGCGACCTGAGGCTTCTGACCGGAGCGGCATAGAAACCCCAGATGCCACTGCTGGGACCCGGCCGGTGGAGTGGGGAAGAACCGGCCAGAGGTCGTGAAACTTGAGGCCCCGGCTTTCGGGCCTACCCAGGCTCGGACCCAGCAGAACCCCACTGAGGTCGCAGCGACAAGAGCGGGCGGCCGCGCTGTGAGACCAGACGCCTCACTGGCCAAGGAGCGAGTGACCCGTGAATCGGAGGTGAAGACGATAGCCCGGACTGCCGCTGAGGCGAGCCCGGTGGTTGTGTGGTGGAGCCATTCCAGGTGCTGAACGGTGAGACGGCAGGAGGTGCGGCCAGGTCGGAAACAGCGAAACCCTCTCGGGAGCAGCGGAGACGGTGGTCTGTGGCGTGGAGTACCTAGACACCCCCGGACCTGAGGCGGCGGCGGCCAGAGGTGAGGAGTGGCTCAAAGGGGTGTGAGCGGGAGACTTGGGGGGCACACTCAAGCCCCCGGCGCAAGGCCAGGCTAACCACAGAGCGGATAGGCGAGAAAAGGGAGGCTGAAGGGCCTCGCAACCCGCAAAGTAGCCTTGGGGAAGAGAAGCCCAAACTGCGGCCCTGACCCCCACGTGCTTGCCGGGAGCCCGCCGCCCAAGAGTTGGCCTCCGCCGACAGCCGCTGCCCGACACGCCGTACCAACAGACACCATAGACACGCGTGAGCCGCACACAGGCACCTCCGTGGGGCCCCGACCCACCCACCCAGCGACACGGACACTCACTCTGTCACCTGTAGCCACCTAGGTGCCCCGGGGAGCCAACTTGGGCGGGGGTCCAACCCCGGTGATCTGCCGCCTTTGCCAACAGACGAAGAGTCTAAATACCCGGCTTCACTACCCGCTCTCCGAACACCCGCTTTGGGCGCGACTGGGCCCCAGGACACGGAGGGAACGGGCGGCCCGCCCAAGACCACGCCACCGGCCCCCACTGCCCGAAGCAGAGACTGGTGCATGCAACCACCGGCCTTTACCGAAGCGTCTGGTCACCCCAATTGCACAGCGGCCACCCCCCACACAGCAGGCCACGGGCCTACGACACCGGGCCTCACCGACGGCCCAAACGTGGGGGGCACTTCAGGAAACAGAGGAGCCGACAAAACGAAACCCGCCTCAGCCATGTCCTCCTCCAACCGCAGAACAGGGCGCACTATCACGGACATGCTAGTAAAAGGAACGACCAAAGGGGAGAAAAGTCCCGACAAACAGATGCCGATGCCCCAACCCAGAGAAGGAGACCGACCCGATGGGGAAGCGCCAACCACAAAGTCCTTCATGGAAGCGCTGTTCACCTCCCTCAAGGAGGACATACAGACCCTTAAGCAGGAGATGGCTGGAGGATACAAAGAACTGCGTCGAGACGTGGACGAAATTGGGGAGAGAGTGGCAGAGGTGGAGAACGAAGACATTGCCCGAGGCGAAGAAGTGCACACGCTCCAACAAGAAATACTCAGACTCCAGGAGCAGCAGATGGACCTACAGGCGCACACAGAAGACCTAGAGAACCGTTCACGACGCAACAACATCCGCGTCCGGAATGTACCCACTAAGGCTGAAGGGGGAGACGTGACGGCTTATCTACAAGGCCTGTTCCGAGACATACTGGGGGAGCCTGAGGACTTCGAGATTAGAATAGACAGGGCACACAGAGTGGGCCTCCCGCGCCGCGCTGCCGCCCCCCGCCAGACATTCTCGCCTTCCTCCCTGACTTTCCCCTCAAGGAGCGCATTTTGAAATTGGCTCTGCAAAAACGGCCCCTCACCTTTCAGGGTCATGCGGTGGAACTCTTTCAGGATTTGTCCGCAATCACCTTACAGAAACGGCGGACATTCAAGGTAGTCACTGCTTTCCTGAGAGACAAGGGGGTCCCATACACCTGGGGGCACCCATTCCGCATCATTTTCAAATGGAACGGGACTCTACACCAACTTAAATCCCTAAGGGACACCTGCGACCTACTGGGCATTCCCCATGAAGAGGAGGGTTCTGAGGACGAATCTGGTGCTCCCCTCTCTCAATCGAAGCTCCCAACGGGCGCTAGAGTTGGCTGGCAGAAGGTGTGGCACAAGCGACCTCAGAAAAAGATCAGCAAACCGGACCCAGAGACAGTGGCGCTGGAACACGCAGCTGCCAAAGAGGAAGTGACGAAAGACGCTGGGTCTACTGATGTGCACTGCCGCTATGCGGCGAGGGGGTTGGGCGGGGGGCCATTGAGCCGCCGTCGCCACTATATCCCCGTTAACGTTACACTTTACCACAGATCCAGCCGGACTGATGGCTGGACCTGGGACAATGTTCACTTATGGGTCACTCACAGTTGAGGTGAGGGTAGGGAGGGGGTGCGGAGAGGGAACAGCGGGGGTTGGGGGTATGTTGGAACTGGGGGGGTAGGGGGGAGAGGGGAGATTCTCATTGTCCACGGAATGTTGAGTTTATTCTTGGGTCTCCTAGGCCAACACATGCAGACCGCGGATCGGCTCCGCCACAGACCATTGCAGATCAGGCGCACTTCGCAGCTGGCCCAACTAATCGCTTAGAATGACACACCCTCTGACAGTTCTCTCGCTTAATGTGAGAGGGCTTAATAACCCTATCAAGCACAAGGCGGTCCTGTCTCTCCTGGAACACTCGAAGACAGACATCTGCCTCCTGCAGGAAACCCACCTGTTGCCCAAAGACCAGCACAGACTCGAGTCCTGCTCATTTCCCTGGCAGTTTTTCTCGTCTGCACACACAGTAGCCGGGGTGGCGATACTGGTGGCCAAATCCTTTGGAGGGAGGTTCCTGCAGAAGGAGGCTGAGATCAGGGGTCGGTTGCTAGTCCATCGCTTCCAAATAGCAGGTCAAACATTGCTAGTGGGTACCGTATATGCTCCCAATGAAGGCCAGGAGAAGTTTCTGCACCCTGCCCTAGAGGCGGCCACGGCCAACACACACCCACACCTCTTGCTCGGGGGCGATCTTAACCTTGTGTTTAACAACGCTGCGGACCGCTCTGGCCAGCGGTCCGGTCAAGTGGGGGGCACTGTCAACAGAAGGGCACACTCACATCTCTGACCTGGACCTCGTAGATCTGTGGAGACACGTGCACCCACGAGCAACGGCACACACGTACTACTCCGCGGCCCACAAAACATATGCGCGGCTTGATTATCTTTTGTGTTCCTTCCAGATGGTGTCTCAAGCATAGGACGTGGAGATCCTTCCGGCCTCTCGGTCCGATCACTCGCTGGTAGTGGCGTCCTTTCTTGTCTTGGCCACACCCGGCCCACAGCGGCACTGGCGGCTGCGAGACGGCCTCCTGCAAATTCAATCTACAGTGGAGCGGATTAAGACAGCGCTAGCTCAGTTCCTCACTCACAATGCCAACGAAGATACCTCTAAAGCCACGCAGTGGGCGGCTCTTAAAGCGGCCCTCCGCGGCAAATTTATCTCTATAGCTACGGCTAACAATAGAGAACGCGCGCAGAAAAGAGCTGAACTCACTCAGCGAGTGGCGGAACTGGAACAGATGCATCAGCGCACTGGGGCAGCACGAGCTTGGCGTCCGCTATGCACAGAATGGAAAATGCTGGCGGCATTAGACCAGGATGTGGCCGAATATGCAGCCATGTGCCTCAGACACGCATTTTATACCGGAGGAGACTGCTGCGGGAAGTTGTTGGCGAGCAGATTGCGGGAGCAGCAACAGAGGCAACATATTAGAACCCTCCAACATAGCCACGGTGCCCCATTACAGAAGATGCGGCCATTGCTGCAGCCTTTGGCGACTACTACGCTAATCTTTATACAGCGGACCACCTCGACCTGCAGGACGGTCATGACTACCTGCAAGGTGCAGCCCTCCCATCCCTCAATGAGGCGCAGAAAGCATTCCTCGATCGGCCCATTGGCCTGGAGGAGGTCATAACAGCGTTTTTTTTTTTTTTTTTTTTTTTTTTTTTTTTTTTTTTTTTTTTTTTTACCCCCCCCGCCTCAAATTGGGGAAATCACCAGGCCCGGATGGCTACACAGCGGCCTTTTATAAGACCTTTTGCCAACAAGTGGCCCCACTGCTGAGAGACCTCTTTAACACCTTCGATCAGCCTGGTGCCATTCCCCCGGACCTGCTGGAAGCGGCCATCACGGTAATTCCCAAACCTGGACGAGACCCCACACGGTGTAGCTCATACCGACCAATCTCCCTGTTGAATATCGACCTGAAGCTTTACACCAGCATCCTTGCAGGTCGACTAGCTCCATATATGCAGCAACTGGTGGAGCCCGATCAGGCGGGCTTCATTCCGCAACGGGAAACCAGCGATAACACCAGACGTGTCCTCCACCTCATCGAGGCTGGGTCGCGGACGAGACTGGACTGCATGCTCCTCACTATCGATGTGGAGAAGGCATTCGATAGGGTGCATTGGCCCTATCTGGACCTGGTGCTGCAGAGGTTCGGGATAGGGGAAACCCTTCGCAACCGGATATTTAATTGTTACCGCCAACCAAACGCTGCAGTCTGGGTTAACGGCCACACCTCCCCGCGGTTCTCAATTGGCAGAGGGACTAGACAGGGGTGCCGCTCTTCCCCCCCCCCCCTCCTGTTCGCGCTCTATATGGAGCCGTTGGCGCAACTAGTGAGGCAACACAACCTCATCACGGGCATCCCGTTTGGCGGGGACACACACAAGATCAGTTTATACGCTGATGACATCTTACTATCCCTGACCAATCCGATGCAATCCCTCCGAGCGCTCTTTATTGAGCTTCACACCTTTGCGCGGGCATCAGGCTTTAAGATTAACGTGGCGAAGTCGGAGGCCCTGAATATATCACTGTCGCCAGAAGCACTAGAGGACGCCAAGTCTGAGTTTGACCTACAGTGGTCAGCGACTACCATCCCTTACTTAGGGGTCTTGGTGGCCCCGACGGTGCAGGCCACCGCAGACGCCAACTATACTAGACTCAGCTCCCGGCTTCGTGACGACATCAGAAGGTGGAAACACCTCACCCTATCCTGGCTGGGTCGGATCGCTGCCGCAAAGATGACTCTGCTGCCCCAGATTCTTTAGGTTTTTCAGACCCTTCCTCTACGCCCACCGGCGGGATGGCTCCAGAAGGCACAATCTGAGCTAAAGTGCTTCGTATGGAACGGCCGCCGTCCGCGGTTAAGCACGCGCTTGCCACACTCTTTCTCCCCTCACCCCCCCCCCCCCCCCCCGAACAAGGCGGTGTAGGCGTGCCCGACCTCAATCTATACTTTCAGGCGACTCAGCTGTGCACTTTGGTGGAGTGGCACCAACTTGAATCTGGCAAACATTGGCTCTTTCAGGACCAGGCGGTGGCTGGTCGTCCACTCCAGGGCATCCCGTTCTTGCCACGTTGCCATAGACCTCCCAATCTCTACGCCTCACTGATCACTAGCACTGTCCTAGAGGTATGGGACAGAGTAGCTATCCAGCGAGGGCTCCCCTCCTTCCCCTCACCAATGACGCCGATCTTCGACAACCCTGACTTCTCCCCTGGCCTTGACCTTCGGGTATATGTGACATGGAGGAAGACACCCTCTAGGGACGTGGGACATATGTTTGACCTTAACGGCATTCTTCCATTCCAGAAAGTGAAGGAGGACTATGGCATACCGGAAACAGATCGCTTGCCCTATCTGCAAGTCCGCCATTGGGTTTTACAGCCATCGATCCAACCCGGTGCACAACGCCACCTCACCCCATACGAGAAGTGTCTGTTGACACGCACCTCCGACAAAAAATGATCTCAGACCTGTACCAGCACTTGCTCCTCACCAACATATACACCTACAACGCGGGCGGGTCAGATGGGAGAGGGACCTGGGGAGACCACTCTCACGCAAAGAATGGGAGGGGGTTTACTATAGAGCCAGGCATTCTGCCCACCATACAGGTCTTACCGAAACTATGACCAAAGTTGCCACATACTGGTATCACACACCCGAACGGCTACATCAATGGGACCCCCGGGTTAGCGACCGCTGTTGGCATGGGTGCGGGGGGCTTGGGACACTGGAGCACCTACTTTGGAGCTGCGACCACCTCCAGCCTTACTGGAACTCAATCCTGGACTTGATAGACACACACCTAGACACCCAAATACCCAGGTTCCCTGCTTATATCCTACTAGGCCTTCCTAACCCTGATGTACCCCTTAAAATCCTGGAGAGGGAGGCTTATTGCGATCGCACTAGGGGCAGCTGTACAAAATATTGTAGCGCACTGGAGAGCTGTCCAACCTCCCCTGCAAATAGGCTGGCTACATAGGCTATGGGCGATCCTGGGAATGGAGAAATTATCACTGACCAGGGCAGGAAAGGGAGTAGATTTTGCAGCACTTTGGCGGATGTTTCTAACCCAGCTAACAGGAGAATTCCGGGAGCTGAGCTGCCCCTGCTACCTGCGACTGCTACGCCTTACAGACAACCCACTTCAGCGAACCTAAGGCACAGCCGCAAAACCCCGAGTAGTTCTGCGCCCGATGGCACCTGTTAGAGAGGTGATCCCCCTATGGTCTCTGTCTTTGCTCTGTCGACAAGGAGAGGGGTGGTTGTGGGAGGAGGGTGGGGTTTGGTTTTTTTCTTCCAGTTTTCTCTTTTATTCATGTTCATTATCCTCGCCAAATGCACTTGCATTTCAGCCTTCATGACGCTGCCGGCCCGGATGGGTTGTAGGCGGCTTGCTGTGTACTCTTGCAACAGGAACATCTATTAGCCATGTTTACGCTATTGAAATGTGCTTGACCGCTCTGTGCCCAGGCAGGGGCGGCTGGCTGTACAAGATGCTATGTTTCCTTTGCTGCTTAATAAAAAGATTTAATACTAAAAATGAACAGCGTTTAAATGAGAGCTTCTAAAATGGAAAATTCAAAAATAATAAATGCAAACTTCAACAATTATAAATGCAGCTGGAGTACTACTGTCAATTAGTAGTTCGAAGTTTTGCGATCAGTACAGTAGGTGATTCGGGCTGTGGGATTGTGGTTGCAATCGCTCGGAGTTCTTTGCTAATGTGGTCAGTGTTGACTTAAGCTATTCCACGGTATATTGTCATTAAGGCCTGTGTTGTGGGTAGCCAGTCTATAGACCCACCTCTGCTGTTTATTCAGTAACTTTTCTTGACTGTTCGGGTTCATACTCTCAATTACAACCCAGCGCATGTCATTGGTGGTATTGGCCATTTCCAAAAAATGGTTTGTCAGTTTAGTGGTGTTCTTTTTACACCGGATGGTGCTGCGGTGTTCGCAAATTCGCGTCTTTATTTTTCTACTGGTCATGCCTATCTATGAGCGACTGCAAGGGCATGTGATTCGGTAAATTACATGAGTGCTATTGCAGTTTGTGTGGGTGCGTAGTTCGCACACTTTCCCCGGTTCCAGTGCCAAAGTTTTTGTTGTGCTGGTCAAGTGACAAACGCTGCAGCCACCGCAAGCGAAGTGGCCTGTTATTTTCGGAAGACCCCATGCGTTGGTGATGGTGTTGGTGGGGTTATGTGATTTTTGGTCTGGTTGAGACGATGGCATCTTTTATGGATCTGGATTTTTTGTGAGATGAGTGGAGGGTCCCATCGCAAATTGCCTGTCCCAATTATGCTCCAGTGTTTCTTAATGATTTTGGAAACTTGAGTGGAGACTGTGTTGAAAGTAGTCACACACGTCAGCGGTGTTGGTTTTGCTTGACGTGGGCATTTGTCAATGAGTCTTTCTCGATTTTGGGGCTTGGCACGTTTTTGTGCTTTTTCTGTAATTTGTTTGGGGTAACCCCGCTGGCTCAGTTTGATGGGTTAGATCTTTGGCCTGCACCTAGTAGTCAGATATCTCGCTGCAGTTATGTCTTAATCTTAGGTATTGTCCATATGGCAGATTTTCTCTCAGAGGTCTCGGATGGAAGCTAGAGAAATCCTCTGGAACCAGCTACCAAGACACCTGATTAGTCTTGGAATACTCGGTCTTGGATGACCCGACCCCTAAGGGGCAGTTTAGGTATTGTCCATGCGCCAAATGACATTTAGGGCCACACAGGAGAATAGGTGTCCAGCCAATCCTAGTCTTCCACAGTATTTCATGACTGCTGCAGCCTTTTACTAGCTATCAATTTTCCACCATTTGGGATGCACGATCTTCTGCGTGATTCTGGAGAGTGTTCTTCTCTGCATTATGCTGTTCTCCAGTGAAGTCACTAGAAAGTTGCTGTAGGAGATTGCATTTGTTTGATATATATATATATATATATAAATTTTACCACCAAGAATATTAAAAACGTTTTGTCCACTGAGGGATTTCCTCCCTATTTGGAGCTTGGCTGTGTGATTGATGGAGCAGAATTGCACTTCTCAAAGCCCACACCCAAACAGCCATGAACCCAGCTGGCTGAAAAGGAATCCCTGGCGTAAACAGTCGGAGGCTCTACAGGGATTGCAATCCAACCGGCAAGCAACACACCTAGCATTATTGCACTTCTAAAGCTAACAGTATTAGACACCTCTCTCTTTGGAATTTGATGCTATGGATTAGTCATTGTGATGACCAATTGAGTTACAGGTTTTTGTATTCTGTTTTTTCTCCTCGGTTGGAAAACATGGAAGGGGTCCCAAGTTTGTGTTTTGTCTGGTCATCTTTTGTAATCAAATATGGAAGTCTTCTGTGGTAGAATGTCTATAGACCAGGCAAACTGCATTGGTATGAACTACAAAATCATTAAAAAAACATAAAAGTAGTGTCTACTTCTCTTGCCAATCCGAAATGTTACTGTTATTATTTATATAAAATGTAAAAAAAAAGCAGAGCACATAATGATTATTGTAAATATTGACTACAAATTGGTACAAGCCATGAGTCGCCATTTTAATGCTTCTTTATCTAACCCTAAGACTTTTTGCACATGGTCAAAGTTAATGAGAAGTGTGCTTGAGGGAAGAACCTCCATGCTTTAGCAGTATATTGCTTGTTTGGGTAATCATATTGGTGTTTCTGCCTCTAACAGCTCCGTGAACCTCCATCTTCTGAAGAAAAACAATGCTGCCCGGCCGCTGGACCTTCTTCCTCCTGCCCATGTTCCTTTCTTTTGTTGGGCAGTCTTCTGGGTTTTTTGGCTGGTTTCTTCGTAGGGATTCTGCCAAGAAAGTGCCTGCTCCTGAGTCCGCTGACCTCATTGCAGATCCGAAGGCCCTCCCTAATGCTCCCTTCGAGATGACCACCGTTGATGAGAAATTCCTGGCAGAGACCAGACATTTGAGTCTGTCTCCATTGGACAGCTGCCACCTTAAGGTAAGGCATGGTCAACTTGGGTTGTAATCCTGTCACGGTAGGGGCAACAATGGTCTTATATATGCGGTTATGTGCTTGTGGCTTCTCCATCTTCTCTCCTTAGCTCCTGGTATTGGTGAATAGCTCTCTTTATGGTTATTGTGTGCATTGAATATTTTTAAGTCCAAAAAACAATATTTAATAATCTTTCATAAAATGGACGAAGCGATGTATCGTCCTTTTTGTTTTACTGTGGAGTCCTCGTTTTTTTATTATAGAGCTTCCGTAACGTGTGCACAAGTTCCAAGTTTTACCAAATAAGTAAAGATTGAAAGGTACAGTGATTTAAATCTTTAGGTCCAAGTCTTCTTATTATGACTCGGTTTACAGTCTGCTGTTCGTGAGCCATGATGGAGATGTATGATTCTAAGCCCATCCTTGAATCAAGTGACATTCCAAGGTTTCTTTCTGAAGGGGAAGAAGTCATTAGGACTTTACCATAGCATGCGAGTGGTGATAAACAGTGTTGTAAGTAGATTATTTGAGCCAGCGCTGATGTATGGGTATGAAGTGGTGGTCAGTAGTCGGACAAGTGGAGACTTGAGCGTGGAGGTGAGAGGGAGGGAATAACGCAACTCAAGGAAGTGTTGGAGAGGGTCCAGGGCAGAGCGTGGAGAGGAGGTAACCAAAAATGGAGGATGGACAAGAAATGAACGGAGTGCTAGGGATATGAGGTGCGTTGAGAGACTTGTCAAGAAAGCTACTTGAGTGCTTTGAATCAATTTGGTCAAAGTTGTCGAATGTAGCAGACAAGTTGAGGAGGATTTAAATTGATTGTGGTGTCGAAGGCTGATCTTGTTGGAGACCTGTGAGTGAGCTGTTGTGGAATGCAAATTGAAGACAAAGTAAATTATGTGAGGAGAGGTAATGAGTAAGTAATTTGATGATCAGGCACAGTAGAATAAAGAGTTGAGTTGGGAGACTTCAATACTTGCAGGGGTTGGGGAAAATATTGAAACTACTTCAGGCTTCAATATGTTTGGTAAAGGCAAGTGAGCTGCAAAGTTTTATTTGTTTTCAGAGACGAGATTATAAGTATCATCTGGGCTGAAGGGAACTTGTCTAAATTGGGTAGTTGAGAGACATGAATACGTATTTGTGGAATGCAGAGGTTCACCATGCACTCGCATCTAGGTGTTAAGCAAAAGTCAGATGATAAGAAAACTGACATTTGTAGGAGATTTGTGGGTGGATCCGAATTGGTGGTCAGAGCCAAAGCAAGGATACATCATGGTTAAATATGCAATGGAAGCATTAACAAATATGCAGAATTTATTGTAATTGCTTCCACTGAAATATGATTTGATTCTTACTGTGCTCTAGTGCTTTACTTTATTATAAAAAATGGTCTGCGTACTCTGAAAGCCTTTCTGAGGTTCCAGAAGGGTTTGAAGATGCACCTACTTTTGCACACCAGTGTTTCATTCCCCAAGATAGACTTAAACAGACTTTATAGTTAAAGTTCAGAGGCCCAAGACTGGTGCCTCTATAAACCGTCCAAGACCACTGCTGGTGCGTACTCTCCTCCTACTCTATGAAACTTCTGCTTCTCCTCGGGGGTGTTGCAGAGACTGTCTTCACTGTGGCCATAAGTTGTCCTGTTTCCACAAATGATATTTTCTTCCTTACTTTCATCTATTTTCTATCTTCAATGCTTTCCAAAAGCTCTAAAGACCCAAGCAGTGAGCAGTATTTGTGCGTATGCATCAAATTTCTATTAAGTTGGGGTAAGGACACATTTCTTACTGCAAATTCTGAATTGACTTTTCTCCATAAATAACTCTTTGGCTTGCACACTTCTGAGTGGGATCCCATCGCCATTGATGGATGGAAAACATGCACCTGAAACACAAAAGGAGAGAGGGCAAGGATGGTACAGGTATCATCTTCAATAATATTGCTGCAGGGCCCACTCATCACCTTTCCTCCTTTCTCTCCACATGCAGACTTCTACTTTATTCTATATTTGGAGGTAGACCTATGCCTTAACTGGAGACGGGTCTCGCTTTTGTGAGCTCTCGAGGCTAAGTCAAAAGAGGCCTTTGTAGCGTAAGAACCACAATACTGAAGAGTAACTTCTGTAAAACACGTTCATCTCCACTCAATTGGCCTATATTTTTGTGCTGTCTTTCTAAACATTGCATACTTCGAAGTGCTACTGCATGTCTGGCAGTTACCTGCATAAGAAATGAACTCCAAGCCTGTATCCAGCAGCAATAAAGTTAATCGCAGAGTCATTTCCCTCCTCTATCCTTTTTCAATTTAATTAACAAACTCACACGTCAACCGCTTAAAGGAATTTCATATCTCCCTGTTACTAATTCAGCACTAAGCGGTTTGACGCCTCATCAGGGGTAGTAAGCGCTATATAAATGCAATAACAATTTTATAACCTTGTTTTTATACTACTAACCATAAATAGAAATGGATGCATTAGTGTTGAAAAACTGTTTATTTAATAATGGATACCTCCCCTACCTTAAGCCCTAAATAAAGAAACAATATGAAATTAACATTTGCTCTAGAAACCTCTACATTCCTGTCCCAAATCTGTAAACTGCTGAAGTAATTCAATCAATGCAAAATCGGTGTTTTATTTTCTCAGTGCTTTCAGTACACTGAAAGTATAACATTGTTTTGTTTGCACGTGTATTCAAATTTGTTTCTAAGCAATGCATATTTATATCCTAATACAAGTCCTGTTTAGCCTCCAGCTGCAATTGAAAATAGCCCACTGTTTCTCTGCAAGAAAAAAGCCTCGTAAGCATGCCAGTTGTCTTTATTCTTCAGTTCATCTGCGCTTCAACAAGGGAATGAATAATACCTAAATTGGTGTCTTTGCCTTGATAAGCAATTGTCTGTAGATACGTATTCCCTTTCTTACACCAGTGTGCCTAGGAAAACAGACACCGCCATTCTCTGTCTCTTTTATACTATTTTCTGTCTCCCGTCCCATTGGATAACACTTGCATTATCCTGTTTCTCCCTTCGGATCATACTGCTGGTAATATCCTAAGCACACTTAAGAATCTAGGAAATGCCACCACCAAACACTTAATTCCCAAATGCACTAGAAAGGGTGTCTGGACTGCTTCGCAGTCTTGTGCTGTGCCTGGTATAGCGTCTGCTATCTTCTCCATTCCAGTAAGGTCCACGCGCTGCAAATCAATTCCATATGTGCCAGTGACATCTCCTTCCCACATTGAGGTTGTTACTTGTTCTGCGGCTCCTAATGCTAGTGTCATTTTCGCGCCTGTGTAAAAATGTAGTTGAAAGTTCTTCTTGTTGGCTATGCCCAGTAGGACCTATACTGGCAACCTCAGAATTTTATAGAATGTCATCTATCTCGTCAAGAACCTCTTGCCAGTGTGCCTGAAATTTAGGGCAGAGCCATAGGAGGTGTTCCAGTGTCGCCCTTTCCCCCCGCCCTCTCTTGCTCCTATCCCACCTGCCTCTGTCCACTTTAGCTGCCTTTCTGGGGTGTACCCATATGTACGCATCTTGATCATGGCCTCCTGGGTGATGCTGCATGGCCATAGCCGGCACTATGGTTTGTGCTTCTAGCCACTCTGCTTCAGAGACTGGCCAGCCAGCCACCCTCTCCTTCACACCTCCTTTGGCCCAGGGCTTTTGAGGATGACTATGATGCGTTCAATAGCTTATACAGTTCTGAAATCGTCTTTGTCATTATCTATCGTGACTAGCCCTATACAAAAAGCAGTTAGCAAATGCAAGGCTTTAACCATGAGATGCAAAACCCAGTGCCAGATTTTTGTGCAGCAAAAGTGTTCTGCTGATGGCAATCCAGATGGACACTTCAAGCCCTCAAACTGCAGGAGACCATTTACATCCAGTGGCTCCCTGAGCTTTTGAAACCTGACCTCCCGCATTCATCACATTCAGTGTGGCACTGTGAGGTGAAATCCAGGTTCTCCTGTATCCGAGTCCTTACGCCACTCCGTGTCCCAGACCAAAAGTGTTACTTTGTTGTCTGGCAATGAATATAGTCCCCAGGCCATATGTTTTTGGGTATTCAGGGAGCTGTTCTTGTGTACATCCTGCATGCCGTTTGGTCTACAAAACACCAGTGTCCCTTGGGTTTATCACAGTATTACATACTATTACAAAGCGCATCCGAGTCGCTTGGCAATACATCATTATTTCTGGTAGGCCAGGTCCCTTTTCCTGGCAGTTGCCTCATAGTGCCTCTGGCTAGCTGATAATTTATTAGGGGCAGGAAAGGAAGTCCTGTTGAGTTTCCGCAGCCTTTGCAGCATTGGAATGGGTACTGGCAATGGAAGGGATGGAAAAAGAAACCGCTATCTGGGAAGAAGCACCATCTTCACCCCTGCATTCTTCCACAACCCTTTCATGTGACAACTGGAGCGCCTTTGGGGTTGTCCTCAAGGGCTGTAATTGACATGCATTGGAACTATCTGTACCCCCAGGTATGTCTGTCCATTGGAATATGCATTTTCCTTGTCACTCTGCTATCTGGGTAGCCAGAAGCATCACACATTTTCTGCATTTTGGAAAAGTTTGTTTTGAACCATGATGCCATTCCATACCTGCACAGTTCATACATAAGAGCTACAATAGAATTGTCCCGTTCCATGGTAGTCGCTGTCCCATCAGCGACATTGAGTTCTAGTTTATGCACATCTCCACCCTACTGGCAAGCCTGTTATTTCAGTGTTTTTAGCATTTTCTCTGCTAGGATTTTTCCTATCTGTGCAGAAAGCATTGGGTAGAGCGGACACGCCTGCTCGCTTCCCCTTTCTGTCGCTTTCTGCCTGGAATAGCAGTAGCTGACCCATATCGATGCTTTGAAGCTCTTGCAGCAGCAGAGTACCCGCTGTCTAAATGTTGGCCCAATCCAAAGATGGATTGTGTCGGCTCTAGGAACCTCCAGTGGTTCAGGTCGAACCTTTTCAGCCTCTAGTGAAGTCAACACTACATTCTTTGGTGTTCTCTCAGCATTGCAGTTCGGATGTAACAACTTTTATGTATTATCCCCACAACTTTGACCATGGCCAGACTGCTGATACCACACACAATTCCCCAATAGCCCGGAAGGATGGGGGGCCGGTTTTGTCGCAGGGGGCTGTTTTTTTAGCAAAGAGTTCAAGTGTGGCAGCTGGCAGCACCCCCGTTACTGTGGCGTGCGCGTGCTGTTCCCGCTGCAGGCTTGGGTCTTGCAGCAGTGTTGAGGCTGCTGTAAAACTCACTGCACAATGCAACAATGCAACAATAGATCGTCATGGTGATTTCCACGGCGCCTATCTCACGCAGCCTAACGTCATGGTAGGTAGTGCCCAGTATTAGTCTGGCGCCGCTGGGGTGGGGGGATATCACGTCCTGCTCGCAAAGGGGAGGCGGGGAGTTTGTTATGGGAGGAAACGGTTTGGGCCGTCTAATGTTGTGCAGGCGATCTTGGCGCTCGCAGCACTGCCTGCGAGCGCCAAGCCTGCCCAGGCCGCCATCTCGTGCTGCCCCACGGTGAATTACATTTTTCACCCGAGCTCTGCCTCACGTCATTTGTCAGTGACCCGCTGTTGCAGCGGCTGCTGTAGTGTCCTGCTGGACACGTTCTAGTTGTTCACTATGTAACCCCACACTTTACACCCACCCACCACTGGTGTCACGAGTCACGTGACCCAGTTAATAAAGAGGGCGCAGTACACGTGCTCTGGGCCCATTCACTAGCCCACTACCCTGGTGTCTGTGTCTCCCTGATCTCAGTAATGCAGGCCTTGTGCCCAACACTACACTGGCGACGAGGTGGCTGTGCCCCCGCGTGCACCAGCCAAAGAAGAAGGGGGAGAGAATTCTGCCTGCCTAGGGGCAACCCCTACAACGATCGGCACCGGCCGCCGAGAGCCCCGCGGGGCGTGTGCCGTGCCCTGAGTCCATATGCAAATGACTAGGTGACTGGGAGCCTACTCCGCACCTCATACGCCTGCAATGAACTGCCGCTCTGCGAGGCCGTACCTGGGGAGAAAGTGCTGACCATGCGGAGCCCACCCCCGGTGGCCGTAAGGTGACTCCACCGGAAGAAGCGGACCGGCCAGAGCCCACCTGCACCGGCCACAACTGTGCCCGTTAAGACGCGGATGGACCGGAGCCCACCCGAGTCGGCCGCCAATGCAGTGAACCACGCGAATCCCACCCGCGTGGGATGAATGGCCCTGTGGCCAAAGGTAAGCCTATGCGCAGAGCGCCCTGAGTGCAAGAGGGCCAGCGGAGCCCACCTGCATAGCCTGTGACGCCCGTGGGGCATGAGGTGCGCCCGGTGACTCCAGCAGCAGAACCCACTCCCCCACCCCAGCGCAGCGTGTGAGCTAAGAGACTGCGGCGGGTGGGGAGAGCGGACCGGACCCTGTCCAATGCCTAGCGATCCCAGAGAGCAGCCCGGGGTACAGAGTGATATCTTTCCCCCCCCCCCCCCCCCCACCACGTGCCGCATGAGGAGCGAGCCGGCGGCGGTAGGGTGGAGAATGTAAATGAGAAGGCGCATTGCCTGCGGCCAAGAGAGGACCAGCCCCAGAAGCAGCACTGGCTCTCCCCAGCGCAGTGTGTACACTAAGAGGCTGCTGCGGGCGGAGACGATGGGAGCAGAGACAGTGGGCGGTCCGCAGCTGATCGAAATGACCAGTGTGAGCCCTGCACAATAGAGGGGCGAAGAAGAGCAAACACGAGGCCCGCAGCGAACAGGAATCCAGTGTCCTTCACAAGCAAAGCACTGAAGGTGTCCAAATACGGCCGGCAGCGCTGTGAACTGCACTGTGGAGCCCCCCAACCTCACTGGCTGTGGTATTACTGTGGCGGCATGACCCCAGAAAACAGAAATAAAAAAGAACAAGCATTTACAATGCAATGGTTTCGCCTTTGGAAAAGTTAGAGCTATTGGCATTGTAAATGACAAAATTTGTATTTATGTGTTGGTTTTGAAAACGGATAAATAAATGGCTTTGTCATTTACTTTGCCATTAGCATAATCTCTCACAAATGTGAGACCTATTGCATTTGCACCCACACATACACACAGAGCCACACACACACACACACACACACACACACACACACACACGCGCACTCGCACAGCCAGCCGCGCGCACTCGCACAGCCAGCCGCGCGCACTCGCACAGCCAGCCGCGCGCACTCACACAGCCAGCCGCGCGCACTCACACAGCCAGCCGCGCGCGCACACACACACACACACACACACACACACACACACACACACACACCCAGCCGCGCACACACACAGCCAGCCGCGCGCACACACACACACACACACACACACACACACACACACACACACACACACACACACACACACACACACACACACACACACACACACACACACACACACACACACACACACACACACACACACACACACACACACACACACACACACACGCACTCGCACAGCCAGCCGCGCGCACTCGCACAGCCAGCCGCGCGCACTCGCACAGCCAGCCGCGCGCACTCGCACAGCCAGCCGCGCGCACTCGCACAGCCAGCCGCGCGCACTCGCACAGCCAGCCGCGCGCACTCACACAGCCAGCCGCGCACACACACACAGCCAGCCGCGCACACGCACAGCCAGCCGCGCGCGCACACACACACACACACACACACACACACACACACACACACACACACACACACACACACACACACACACACACACACACACACAGCCAGCCGCGCACACACACACACACACACACACACACACAGCCAGCCGCACACACACAGCCAGCCGCGCGCACACACACAGCCAGCCGCGCGCACACACACACACACAGCCAGCCGCGCGCACACACACACAGCCAGCCGCGCACACACACACAGCCAGCCGCGCGTGCGCGCACACACACACACACACACACACACACACACACACACACACACACACACACACACACACACACACACACACACACACACACACACACACACACACACACACACACACACACACACACACACACACACACACACACACACACACACACCCACCCACCCACCCAGCCGCACACACACACACACAGCCAGCCGCGCACACACAGCCAGCCGCGCACACACACACACACACACACACACACACACACACACAGCCAGCTGGGCGCACACACACACACACACACACACACACACACAGCCAGCTGGGCGCACACACACACACACACAGCCAGCCGCACACACACACACACACAGCCAGCCGCGCGCACACACACACACACAGCCAGCCGCGCGCACACACACACAGCCAGCCGCGCGCACACACAGCCAGCCAGCCGCGCGCACACACAGCCAGCCAGCCGCGCGCACACACAGCCAGCCAGCCGCGCGCACACACAGCCAGCCAGCCGCGCGCACACACAGCCAGCCAGCCGCGCGCACACACAGCCAGCCAGCCGCGCGCACACACAGCCAGCCAGCCGCGCGCACACACACACAGCCAGCCAGCCGCACACACACACAGCCAGCCAGCCGCACACACACACACAGCCAGCCGCGCGCACACACACACAGCCAGCCGCGCGCACACACACACAGCCAGCCGCGCGCACACACACAGCCAACCGCGCGCGCACACACACAGCCAGCCGCACACACACAGCCAGCCGCACACACACAGCCAGCCGCACACACACACACAGCCAGCCGCGCGCACACACACACACACACACACACACACAGCCAGCCGCGCGCGCACACACACACACACACACACACACACACACACACAGCCAGCCGCGCGCACACACACACACACACACACACACACACACACACACACACACAGCCAGCCGCACACACACACACACACACACACACACACACACACACACACACACACACACACACACACCCCCACCCTCCCCCCCCCCCCCCCCCCCCCGCCGTCAGGTCACAATGACAAAACGGCCCTGGGTTGTTTGTGTTTGGATTGTACAATTCAAGCTTGGCCTTGATAGTACAGGTTTGCTTTAGCTCTATTTGTAAACTGGCCTGGAAAGGAAGTTAAATGTGATATTCCTGAAAGAACCGCATTTCCTTACAGCAAGTGAACACACACCCTGTACACTTTACTTGAAGCAGATAAGCTTGTGTGATTAAAGTGAAATGTGTAAAGGATAAAAATTGTATTTATTACTTATCCAATAGTAAAGGTTTTTCCTACATACAAAAGACACAATTCATTCTCATGGTTGTGCCTTAAAGCATCTGTATTACGTTCTTAAGACCATCAGCAGAAGTAGAGACCTTAGACTAACGAGTGTAGAAGTGAGGCTAACCACATGACAGAGGATTCGTGCTGTCCGGGGTAAACCACGAAGGATCATTTGCCTTCAAAAGACAGCTGAGCTAAGGAGTCTCATTACTCATTCTAATGACTGTCAACAAGAGAACAGAAACACACTCTAAATACAGACTATTTATGACATTTCTCTTAGTGGTGCAAACAATGAAGTAGAAAAATCCAACCTGTCACAATGGTTACTTTCAATACATATCCCCGTGTAAAACCTGACATGTAAAGTAACGAATAGCTTCTTTAACAGAGTAATCATCAGAAATCAACGCGAAGCTGCTGTACCGTTTACAACCAAAGGGCTTGAAAAGGTTTAATGTAAGGCATGAGCTTTTCAGAGCAACTTTGTTGGGGACCTTTAAAACTAGAACCTCAAAGATAAGTCCCTTTGCCAGACTCTGTAAATAACTGAAGAGTGCAGAGCACGAATGGAATGTGATGGCAATCAAAGGACATGGTTGGTCTACACTTTTAGCAACTGTCCACAGTGAGGGCAGAAGTGAGTACCAACAGTTCAGATGGCAAACACGTGAAAAAAGACGGACCAGCCCCATGCCTAGTTCGCACGATTTGTGGCAGGGGTGTAGTGTGTGCAGGGGTGGCTGGAGTTTGTACCCAGTGTGCAGGAGGTGAGTGTGCAGGCGGCGCAGCACCTTACCGAGCTCGCAGGGCTTGTGGCAATTTGCAGGGGGGCGGCGTATGCCGCTAAGGTAAGTGCCCAGTATGCAAGAGGAGAGTGTGATGTACCCGCCGCGCGCAGCCCCTCGCCTAGCTCGCAGGATTAGTGGCATGGTGCAGAGTGTACAGGGGGCGGCTGAGGTGGTGCACGATGCTGGTGTTGGTGTGCAGGAGGAGAGTGGTGCACACGCCACGCGCAGGACCTGTGGCAATGTGCAGGGGCGGCTGAGGTGGTAGTGTGCAGGCGGCGCAGTCCCTTCCTCACCTAGCTCGCAGGACTTGGCATAGCTACCACCAAATGCCCGGTCCGTTCCACCCCACACAGGAGCTGTAGTTACTTTGAAAACTGTCCCAACTCTTCGTAAAGAACGGACTCCAGCAGATGGCTGATACAAACAAGAGATTCAAGACCGATTTCGGAGCAACCTTATCCGCCATATACCTACCCGTGCCGGGCTATCAAGAAAGGAAGTGGCAAGCACACCAGTGCCCAAACTTCTTCCGGAGCAATAGACATAGAGGAAGTACAGATGTCAAAAGCGCAATACAGGTGGCCATATTGAACTAGTATTACAAAAAAAAAGATGAAGCATTCTAAAGCGTCGTGCGTACGTTTTGATACTCTATTAAAAATAAGTCATTCTTTTCTTGGTATTTCGGAGCGTAACACTGTGCAACACAACATTGTCGACTTGGAAAAGCACATAGTCTAAGATGGCAGCTGCTTCAGCTAGTTTACTTACTCTGGGGACGGAGCTCCTCCGATTTCTCCGAAAGCCCACACAAACTCGCTAATTGTTAACTTCGTACGTGGCCAGCCACACACACACACAGGCCGGAGACACGGACAGTGGGAGGGGGGGGGAACGGAACGGGCACACGGACAGCGGGAGGGGGGGCGGGATAGGTTTAAGAAAAGCGCTTAGCAGCTCTCGCCAACCACTCCGGCTAAAGGCACTTTCAAAATGACAAAAACATCACGGGACAAAAAATAAATAAAATACACGCCCACAGCCACATAACTTCAGAAAAGGGGCAGGATGAGAAAAACATCGCCGAAACGCCCACGAATCGCCTCGAACGATAACAGGCAGATCTCACTTCCAATGGCTGGCCTCCATTTATGGAGGTAGCCAATGGAAGTGAGAGGCGTGACAAAGGCACCATACTCTTCACAAATGTTTTCGCCTGCGCGAAAAGCGCTCTGACACCTTCTGGTAAAGTCTGCGCTATATAAAAACACATAAATAAATAAAACGTGGACAGCCGGTACACTGAACCGAGTCAGGTTCAGGATAGGTCTCCTAGTTAACCCTACCCTGCCATCTAGTGGCCGCTTTGCGCCACTGCAGCTTTAAAACGAAAAATAAAGCCCATGGTGGGAACGTCAAGCCTGCAACTACGAGCACTCGGTTGCTGCAGCCCACAATCAGTGCCAAGAACAGAGCAAGCCAAATCTGGACTCTTCTTAGGGAAATTAGACAACGTAACCAGGGTCAAGGACATATCAGCAGCAGCACGTGACTGAAGGACACTGTCCACCAGTTGATAAGAAAGTGAGAGATCACTGCAGCCCTACACTAGTGACCCCAAGCGTGCCACAGCAAAGCAGACTCCCAGCACAGGACAACAGGCTGCGAAGCGCTCCAGAGGAAGCAAAACACAAAGCCACCTGATGTGCTAGGGGTACTGGGACAAAGCAAAACCTTAGTAACACTACAAGAGTGATACAGCGTCACGCCAGCACCACACACACACACATCAGGACAGTGCAGCACTGCACAGAAATGCACCAAGAGTGAAAGAACTCCATGCGCAAGGAAAGAGTGACCAGAGAAGGCGAAGTAACCACGCACGTTTAAAGCCCCAAGAAGCACAAAGCCTCACTGTGCTAGAGAGCGTGCCCCGCGAAGAGGTCCAAGGAGCGGTGATGTAACACTCCTGCGACAGCGAAGCACATGAAGAGCGCAGACAAAAGCGCGCGAACGCAGAAGCACTGCAACTGAATCAAGTGACGATCCCAGGGATCACGGACGGCATGAAGACGCAAGACCACGCAAAGCCAGAAGCAGGAGGTCGCGCCTGTGAACCTGACTGCACAGTCGGCACCCAGGAAAGCCTCTCCTCACAGAAACACTGCTGAACGCAAGTCGAAGAGCACACACGTCTCCACCGCCACAGCGAAGCCCTACAGTAGGCCGAAGACCACCCACGGTGTCTTCCCTCACACTGCCTTAAGACAGTCGGCCACGACCCAAGATCGGCAAGAGAGGAGTCGAGTCGCACACCCCACGTGGCAGGCCGCCACAGCACCATATGCTCCTACGAACAGCGACACAAGACCGGATGTCACGTCGCCCAGCAAACAAGAGGCACCTCACCAAGTGACTAGCCAGCCAAGCATGCCAGAGCAAAGGCAGAAGCCAGCGCCATGACAGCGCCGCCTCGAGGTCCAAACGCAACGCCCTCGAAGAAAAGAAGAGTGACAGCTCTGTCACCCCGAAGACCGGATGAGCACAGGTGGGCTGAACAAGCCAACAAAGGGAGAAGACGGAGGACTCCAGCCAGCCAAGAAGCACACCCTGACACGCCAGCAGCCACCAAGGCGGACCGACGTCCCAGGATACAGCCTCATGGATGAACCAAACATAAGCTGCAGCAAGCGCAGTCCACTTCTCATCCCAACGCTTCCCCAGGCGACCGTCCATCCCAGAGTGTCGGCAGTCTGAGTCAGTCTGCATCCCTGCTCCTGTCCGCAAATGCCACGGGCGAAGATCAGCACGGAGCGCCCACCCTCTCACTGCCTCAAGATTGAGTCGGCAGTGGCCCCACAACCGGCAAGAGAGCAACCATACACTCTACGTGTCAAGCCGCCACCTAAGGTCAACATCAGCAAAGCGGAGGCATATGGCTGCCAAGTCTCTCCGAACATCCAACACTCCCAGCAAGTCACCAACACCTGTCATCCTGAGTCTCTACATGGCTGGCAACCACCATCACCCGAGCCATCAGCACCTGCGCCAAACACCACTGCCAGACACCGGCAGTGTGGACTGGCAAGATGTTCCAGAAGTAAGACGTGGTCAGAGAACCAACGAACTTCGACACCCTCAAGAACCAGAGGTAAAACCACCAACAGGAGAAGGTTGCGGCGACTGGTCCAGTCACAGAGTGGAATAGAAGACGGTGTCCTAGAGCCAGGACAAGACCATAGGGAAATGGGCGGAGTCCACGCTGCTAGGAGAAGCCTGGTCAGGAGGACAAGAGCAGCGAGATGACCAGACCGCATCGCGAAAAGGAAAACTGAGAAGGGCACGACTCCATGAAGGAAGGAGATGAAGAAAGGAGTCATGTGGCACAACGCCATCAAGAACAGTAACGTCCAGAAAGGTGAGGAGAGGTGTGACAAGTCTGCACACCCACCATAAGAGGAGGTGACATGCGCCACAACATCGAATACAAGGGCTTACAAGTCCAGGGGAACATCGGTAGCACTAGGTGAGGAACAGGCCTCTACCTAAAAGTCCTCTGACAACCCGTCGACTGCAGGAATGAACAGGCTGGACCGTTGGCAACACCCACCTTTGGGATGGAGTAGTAACCTGGATGCGGAGAGCGCTCAGATGTCCGGCAGAAGGAAAACTGACCACTCCCCACCAGCCCGTGGACATCCAAGGGGCAAAGGCCTCAGGGACACCGGTGGCAGAGGGTCCCGACACGAGAGATGGATCCGTCGCCGTCTACCCTGCAAGTCCCAGGAAGAAGAGGAACTTGTGCGCAAAGGAAAGTCAACGGCCACCCTCCAGGTGGAGCTACGGATGCATGGTAGTAATCTCATCACCTCCTCCATTCACACCAGCTGGTGGAGTTGGAGCAACGCTGCAGAGAACACCCTGCCCAGCGGAAACCTGAAGAAGAGGGCCTCCGGGGTATCTAGTGGCAGGAGAACACCTGCGAGAGGGGCGTCTCAGTGAGAGGGATGCCTTTCAACCTCTCCCTCCTTTGCAATGTGAAGCCAAGCTGCCTACAGTGAAGAAAACAGACGGACTAGTAGAAGATAACCTCCCTCATGGCTACCATCGGGTCGTCCTTTCGGCGTCACCCCAAAAGCAAGATCTCAATGGACTGAGGAACACACTGCCATGACGCAAGTCCAGAAGAGCACGCCCACCGAGGACCAGGACGCCGAGCCCAAGAGAACGTTTCAGCTGAAAGTTTCCACCGTCGTCATCGAGCAAGCAGCTGAAGAGACTCCTTCTAAAGTTAGGAGATTGCATATTTTTATGTTTTTCTCCCACAGGTTCGGACTTTGCTTTATCTCAACTTTTATTAAAGTTTGGGAGGAATGTAGTATCCTGCTGGACAAGTTCTAGTTGTGCACTATGTAACCCCACACTTTACACCCACCCACCACTGGTGTCACGAGTCATGTGACCCAGACAATAAAGAGGGCGGAGCGCACGTGCTCTGGGCCCATTCACTAGCCCACTACCCTGGTGTCTGTGTCTCCCTGATCTCAGTAATGCGGGCCTAGTGCCCAACACTACAGCTGCCTAGGACAGCCTGACACTGACGGGACAACAGCAGACACTTCAGGACAGCAGGCCCTTGGATTTCAGAGGCAGGCAGGCTGTAATTAAACCTGAACTGCCCCCGGTGACTCGCAGTCTGCTTGCCTTGCAGTTGCTGCCTGCAAAAGAGAAGTAAGTACCAGTCACGCACGTGTGTGTATGTGCTTAATTGACCCCGCGAAAATATGTGCTGAATATTTTACTAAACCACAAGCAAGCCAAAATAAGTGATAATGGAGATTTACAAAATGACAAGATTATTGATGAAAACGTTAACAAATGCCATGAGTCTGCCTTCTTATTAGAATGTGTTTTTTCAATGATTGGCGGGTTTTGAGCATGTAAGTGTCTTTGGGGGATGCGTGAAAGGTTGTGAGAATGTTCTGTATATTAGCCATGGAACCTCGCGTCCGGTTCATGCCCCCTCGCTGTGTTTCTATCACACGTGAGACGTAGCTACTATTGTGCACGGATCCTTTCTTGGGCGGTTTTCTTGGGCAGTTTTTCTCGCACCTGCTGAGATAGTGGTGAGTGTGATTTTCAACTCTCAAACGGATATCGAGTAACCCTTAAAAAAACAGCAGTCAGCAGTTTATGTTCCAAGACAGTTTTGAGCCAATCATTGTGTTTCAGTATTACAAGTGAAATTACTAGCACGAAAATGTAACATGAATATGGTTAAAATGCTATTCTGGCTGAAAAAGTAAAGCCTGACAGAAAAAACTTGGCAACTGTCACTGTGGTCTAAACTGCAGAGGTGGGTGAAAGTAAATGCCTGTGCCAGTACCTTTTTTGGAATAATAGTAAATGAGCAAATCCTAATCTAAAAATGCATCACGGCGTGTGTGCCATCAGGACTGAGCATAATCTTTACCACAGAGCTGGCTCGTCACCTTCCTGAAAAGAAAGTGTTCTGAAAGTGCCAGTGAGACTATGCTAAATCAGGCTAGCTGTGACCTATAGGGTGCCTCCCACGCTCCGCTTTCTAATGCAGCCCTGCTTACAGCTCATGTTGTCAGCGTCAATCGAATGCGTCTGCGAGTCACTCATCTGATTATTATAAATTATGAGCGTCTTTGTAGAAACTCCAAAGAAATAAGAGCTACTTGACAGCAGGTAGGATGAAAGCTTCTTTACACTCGATCATCCGCTCTCCTCAACTCACAATCACCAACATTCTAACTTGAACTCTAGTGGCGCGTTCCACTGGGGAGCAAGGTGAAGGGGTTACAGGAAAGTACCATATGGGAGTAAGAGGAGTGAAGGAGTAAGTAGGGTAAGGGGATACATGCAAAGCTTAAATAGAGAGGTTCAACAGTGTAATTACAACAGTCTTCCAGACTGCTTGATCTATTTTCCGCAATTTTAGCTACAGTCTGATAAATGAGTTGTTTAACAATTATTTCTTATGCTTTGAACCAGTTAACTTAGCCTTTCTCGTTGCTCAAATGGGTGTAATTTCTGATATTTAAGTTTCCCTCCTCTTCAATGCTTTATTGTGCTTGTGAGCAAGTGTCACTCATAGTCGCTGAAATGTCACTCATAATTACACTGTATTTATGAAAATGTCACACACAACAATCTAAAACCTTGGCAGCTATGCAGAAGGCCACCGTCCGTGACAGTCTATTTCTCTGCACTCTGACCTCTGTGCGGGGAAAAGCTTATTTCACTCGCCACACAAAGGTCCGATCTCACACACACTACTAAATTCTAACAACAATGCACTGTTGTTTGAATTTAATAATTTAGTAGTGGGTGTGTGCTGCGTACACTTTCGGCGCATCCATGTAGGCAGTGCATGCACACCATCTAGGACTAGAACGCCTCACCCCCCCCCCCCCCCCCCACCAATGACAGCGCAAGCATAGGGTGAACTTGGGGAGGGTGCGCAGATCATGGACCAATGATCTACAACCCCTCTGACACACCAGTGAAGTAGGTAGTAGTGCACATGTTCTCCTCGAGAAGCAGCAAAGTCCTGAGCAGGCCTCCGAGTCCGCACACATGATCTACACCACAGTATAAACTAAAGTAAGTAATAAAAAAGGTTGTAATGTTGTACTGTCATGGTTGGGAAAAAAATGTATTAAATGTACAGGGGCGCCCGCTGCGCTGGCAGCGGTATAAGGACCAATGGGCAAAAAAGCAGGTAAGGGGCAAGGTTGGTGTGATTTAAGAGTAAGGGGCGGGGAGAAGGGCAACGAAAGAACGTTCCGAGGGAGTGCCGAAGCGAGAGAAGTGGGGTAAGGGCGGTGGGTGACGCAATAGATGCATGCATTGGCCCTAATATTGTGAAAGGAACTCCTGTTGTTGCCAATGGGCTCTCGATAAATGATTATAAATGATTCAGAGAGTGGGAAGTGTGAAATATATAAATCCTATTTAATGTAAAGATTAATATAGAGGAAATCTGAAAATAGATGAGAGAAGCTAGGTGCATTAAAGGGGGAGGGATTTGTGGTGGGAAATGTGAAAAGGATATGAAGGAAAGGTTTTAGGAGCACGTTCAAATAAGTGTTGACAGCTACCACATGACATCCCCAAAAAGAGACACACGTAAAAAGAGATACTGAGTGAGGATCAATAAACCACCCAATCCTTGGTAACAGACGGCCTGTACTACATGCCTGCTGGCCTCTTCAGTTCGAATTGGATCTATCTAACTAGTGACCTGGCTGCACATCACCTTACCAATCAGCAAGTGATGAGTGACCCTGACTGTGCGCTTTTCACTCTCTGGTTCAGGCCAGGACAAGCAAAGAGTCATCTGATGTCAGGCAGGGCTTTAAGTGGGTTGAAAAAAACGGGTCTCTCAAAGGGGGCGTGGCTGATGTAATTAATTTTGTGGTATAAAAACATGGAAGCTAAACATCTGTGCTAAGCATAGTGTGCTGCCCAACTGGTATTTTGCTGTTTGTCATTGTATCCAGATATATAGTGCAACAAGTTACATTATACCTACAACAAGCTATTGGCTTAGTCATTGGTTGTTAGTTGCAAAAGAAAATCTGTTGAAAAATGCATTGTTTTAGCCTTTCTGTCCCCAAACTTTTCTTGGGGGGGGGAGAACCCCCCCCAAACTCCCCCTAGTAGTGGTTGCTCACTGCATTTGCTCGCTACAATCATATGGGGGCTGGTCTCACTTTTTCTTTGTTCTCTCTGATTCACTACTATTTTTGGTGCTCTTTGTAAGAATGTCTATGGGTACATATGACTGGGTGCATAACCTGATGCTCTGTAAGGTCATCATCTACTATTTACTGTGCCTTAAAAGTTGATAAAAATAAATATGTAATGAAAAATGTGCCATTTTGTTTTAAAAAAAAAAAAAAAAAAGAATTTTGGGGGAGAACCCCGCCAAACCCCCCAGTAGAGTTTGGGTTTCGTGCTGCGCACGTTCGCGCTGCGCCGGACAGGGGCTGGTGTACCGAAATTTGCCAGGGCTGCTTTCAGTTCCCAGTCCGGCCCTGTCTTTGACCCATTACAATGCTGATGGTCTGTCTGCACCAACAATTGCAGAACCATACTTTCTCGCTAAAATATCTATGAATAACTTGACATCCACATTTAATCAGATCAAGTTGATGAGCTGCATAGTGATTTATCTTTGCATGGCTTTAGAATGACCAAGATCATTATTTGAGCATTGACTGTGATTCCTCTGGTTAATGTGCTGGTCTAGCAAGGAGGTGATCTCTCTACAATAAGCTGTGCTTGATGGTCTAATTAAACTTCACTTTGGAAATTCCATAATGACTTTGTCAGTGTTCCATAATGACTTTGTCAGTGTTCCTCACTTTTTTCAGTTGAAGTCTTTGTCCTTCCATGATGCTCGTATTTGTGCCTCATCTCTTTGAGGTCATTTAATTAATCTATTTATTCAGCAGAGTATGGTGTCTGGTTAAACAACCTAAATGCACATGTTACATCTGCAATCTTCCTGTAGATCTGCTTGTTCGAGTTTCAAATTTAGGGCACTCACTTAGAAGCAATTTTGCCTCACAGTTTTCATGTCAGATTCCTTTCTGCCTAGTTTCTCCATCATATCTGTTTGCGTCACACAAGGGTATATTGAGCTCTACATTTGTCTGTTATTTTTGTTTGCACTTTCAGTGGTTTGTATACACAAAATCGTCCTTGACCCCATGTGTGTTTGAACACTCAATTTTTTTTAATTGGGTTCCCAGCAGTTCCTTTTTTCCCTGCAGTTGTTGAGTCTAGCTGACTGTGCCAGGAAGCTTCCTCACCCTGGTGCTTTAAGGGCATCCCATAGTGTGCCATATTTCACTACAACCCGATTGTTCTATGCCAAGAAACTGAATATACTCTTGGTATGCTTGTATCATCTTGTTATGAAGCAGGGTATCTCTAAGCCACATCACCTATTGCTCTAATTTCCTCCCGGTGTCTGTAATGCAAGTGACGTGTGTGGTCAGAGAGGAATATATGCCTCTGTTACCATTGTTGTATCAGACAGAATGTGGGTCTCATGCAAGAGTGGTGTGCAGATTGGATACTAATCCAGGGTTGTTGGATGGAAGTGGAGCAGTACACCCTGAAGATCTAATTTTTTAAGCCAAAGCTTTTGCGGATATGAAGTCTGTGTGGCCGACTGAGAGCAGACCAGTCCATGGTATTGGACTTGATAATACTTGGCTCTTCTCCTGTGATAACTTCCCGTCAGTTGTCTCCTGTTTAAACCAGTGAAATACCAATTGTAGGACCTCGGGTGGTGATAGCAGGTGGAGAATTGAAAGTGACTAAAGGCTCTTGTTTACTGGAGAACATATCAGAAGGGCCGATAAGTGGTGGGGGCACCCCAGTCTACTCGGTACGGTTAGCGGGATTTTACAAAGCACTGACTATTCCTTCTTTTTTTAGATTGATTTTGTTGTACCCATTGTAACATCATTGATAAGCTGTTAGCACCCTGGTCTGTGCTGGGGATGTGTTACAGACATTTATTTGCTGCTGTTTTGTTGTTGGTTTAACAGGTTGTGAGTCAGCTGCAGGCCTCCTGTACAGACCTGTCGGAAGAAGAATTGGCCAAGCTGGGGGTGGCACTGTTCAACTGTCAAGCATCGGTGGAGGGGCGTCCAACCTACCCATGCACTGAGGAGATGGTAAGCACAGGCTTAAATTAGTGGAACTTCAGGAAGGATCTTGTAAGGACAAACTATCAGTTTGTGTAAGATTAAGTCATTTCAGGATGCCATGTGTGAGTTAATAAGGTGGGTTTGAGGTTGTGCTGTCCAGCAGAGTGAGGTGGATTCAGGGTTTAAGAAATTGTATTTGTACTTTTTTTTCATTTACAAAGCCAGGAAACCATGGCAGAACCTGTGAAAGCGGCTGAAGGTAAGCCACCAAACCAAGGAAGTGTAACTGTCTAGGTACACTTGCATGTTGATGGAAATTGTTTGTTAAAGTAATCAAGTTTAAAAAAATAAAAGTACACTGGGAGGGGGGAGGAGAAACGCGAGAGATGGCCTGGCGGCACTGGGAAGTAAAACAGAAAGGGAGAGAGTTGTACCGCAAGTGGAAACAAGGGAAACGGGGGTGAGAGAAGGGTAGGGAGAGACAGAGATAGGCAGTGAGATCGAAAATAGGAGGAGGATAGAATGGAAATCTCACCGGCTCATCGGTTATTGCTAAATCCAGCATAAAAACAAAGAAAGGACACGGGAGGTAAGCAAGCAACCTCCGGAGCATGGAAACAAAAGAGACACACGTAGCGGTCCTACTATTAAAACAAACAAAAAAAAAAGATAGTTACAAGAAAAGTCTTGAATTAGCGCGGGGGCGCACAGCAAAGAACAAAGACGCACTTTGTAAACAACCAGTGGAGAGTGAAAACAAAAAAAAGTTTAAAACAAGTGTAACACCAGGCAAGGCTTTCAGAAGAGAAACTCGCAAAAGTGTTTTCAAGTAAACGCGAGACACGGGCTGGCGGCCGTGAAAGTGAAAGTACGGCCGGCTGGCCGTGAATAATTAGGGGAGGAGAAATGCCTGAGGCAGAGCGCATGCTGCGGGATGCCTGTGGGAGGGAGGCTGGTGGCTTTGATGCGTGCACGCACTTTTCACGGGCACTGCATGAAATCGCCCGTTTGGTTAAGCCCCTATATCTCTCGCCAGCAATGCGCAAGCGCATTAGCAGGCGAGACCTAAAAAGTATGACAAAGTCAACAAACCCCTGAAAATACCCCTTTTAGTACAACTCAAAGCACGGACGAAGGACAGTAGGCTGTTGGCCTTTCCACCTCAGACAGTAGACTTCAGTCAACAGTAAGGATTTAATTCACTGTGCCATCAAATGTAGTGCATAATGCAATAAAAGAAGTGACATGTGGAAGAAAGGAAGATTAGAGTTTCATACAATAGTAAAGCAATATTATGCAGTGGCAGAGGACTCCCAGGTAGGTATTGACCAGGGTGCAGTCAGGCAGTTCCAGGGTGAAGCAGAATGCTCCACTTCACCCTGGTTATACCCACCAGGGAGTGCTGTCCCTCCGTAGATAATATTGCTATCGTAAATCAGACCCTTAACATTTGACTGAAATTCACAAAATGAATTGTTATAGAGTGCTTTGGAAGCGAGATATGGGAGAAATGGAGGACATGAGTGAGAAGCCACACGTTTTTTGGGGTGCATGTGAAATACACGTGTTTGCAGGTTTGCTGTAGGTGTCGCATTTGCAAATTCTATAAATATTGGCACTTACAATAACAAATAATACATTTGCTATTATAAAAACATAACTTACAAAATTATTAGATTTACAAGACCAATCGCTACAACTTTTCTATTTTTGGGTCGATTGACATTTCGCCACCTGCACTGAATGAATGAATGAATGAATGAATGTTGGATTTATAGAGCGCGTGGTTACCCGGAGGCATCCCAGCGCTGAACCACTGGGGAACCCGTCCTGGCTTTCCCTGTGAGATGGTCCCTTTACTGGGCATCCCCGGCGGTGATGGGGCCGGAGTGGAGATGAAGCAAGCTATTGCCCAGAGTTGCAGCGTGGGACCCCATGGTTAGAGTGGCACCGAGGCGAAATTTATCGGGCCCGCTGACATTGGTCCTGCACCCGGCCGCGTCGGGAATTGAACCCTGGTCCCGGGCCGACCTCTGCCTCCGGGTCTACCGCCTCTAACCGTTGAGCCACACTTCTCCACTGCAGCACCTTATTACAATTTTATCAACTATGGAATAACCCTGTGTTCCTCAGAACCTGGCCAACATATGATATTACACAATAAATGGTTCTGTTGGATTAACTTTTTATACGTGGAGAAAGCTATTGAATACATCTCGATTATTTTTCAGAATCCGTTGTCCTGATCTCCATCTTTCTTGAGCGGTTTTGGTGCAGCGAGCCGGAAAAGAAGCCTGGTATTTCCCTAGAGAGTATCTTCTGGAACCTAAACCCAATAGGGTCACCAATAGGGCAGACTAACATTTGCTTCCGTAGCAGTGAAATAAAGAGTTATCAATAAGCATTGGAGTCTGATTCAAGATGATATTGACACCACAGACAAACCTTTATTAGCATTTAAAAGAGGGAAAAATCTACGAAACCATGTAGTCGGAGCATTGTTATCCTCATCAGTACCTATTGATTTGGCTGCCCATTGGCACTTACCCTTGGTTCATGGTCATTATACATGTGGGGCTTGTAAAGCTTGTGATTTGACAATGGAATGTAAGGAATTTGAATTCAACAACAAGAAATTTACCCTTGTAAATTGTACCATCTTCAAATGTCCATGTGATCTTTCTCATGTGGGGCAAACCAGACCAAAAGTAAAAGCCAAGATCTTGCAACATTGCAGTTGTGGCAGATGCGCCACTCAGGGAGCACTGCTATTGGAACGTTTTTTCAGCAGCAACCACAAGGCTGATCAGTTAAGGTGGTTTGTACTTGGAAAAAAATGTTGAAAATCCAAGAGGCTGTGATATCACTGCTACATTTAACTGAGAGAGTGTAAATGGAACACTGGTCACAATGGCCCTAATGAACTTGAGGAAATCGATCTACAAATGGTTACTTTCAATAACGGATAAGCATGTCCCCTTTGTTGCATATTTGCCTAACATTGCAGGAATACTTACATTCCATGTCTCTTTTGTTCAATTCCGTCATTTTTTGGTATCCTACCGCATTGTATGATTGAAGTTTTTGTTTGTGATATTTTTAGATTCTACAACTATTTTGGTTTCATCTTCACTGCATTTCTCCCTTATTCATTCCTATTTATTATGTTCTTAAGGCACACGTGTAGCCATTCTGTACAGAAGTAGCCATTCTGTGCAGAAGTAGCCATTCTGTAAATCCGCCTGTTACATTATGGCTGATTTACATCTACAATCTAAGTTTTTATGGCTCAGCAAATATATGCACTGCTGAGTCCTGACAGGACGATTCATTTAGGCGGTCCCATTTTGAGGCTTACAACACTCTTACATGTTGACCATTTTGGGAGTAGGGTTCTCACTTCCCCCGCCTCCACGTGCATGTCTACATGGAGATGCAACTCTCCTTTATCTATACGTGGTACATCGGTGTGTGTTTTCTAACACCAGAGCCAGTTTGAAGAAGCCACCAGCTTGATGCAGGCAGTTATCGATGGGCTTTTTGGCAATTGCATACAGAACTATCTTTTGGCATACTTCAGGACCTTTTGGTCACCATTTTTTTTGTTACTTGCATATTTTTCTTTAGTCCTCGCTCAGGATGCAACAGTCACTGAGAAATTACGAATTCTCTTTATTTAGGAAATTTCTTGAGCGCACAAATACCCTTTGGTGTCTCGGCGCTACGGACGGTTGACTGTAGGATAGAGAGTGTGCTGGTGAGTTTATTGGTTAAATAGCCAAGTTTTCAGCTGTTTACGGAAGGCCAGGAGTGAGGGGGTGGTCTTGATGTGAAGGGGAAGTGTGTTCCAAAGTCTGGCTGTGGCGACTGACTCTTGTGCATCACCATGGCGAGTGCATTTTTCTCCCATATATGCATACTTAATTTTCTGATTTCTACTAGGAGGTTTGAGTGTACCTTTTTTATCTTTTTATTTTTTTTAATTTTTCCCCTTTTAGGAGTTTGCCTGACTGTTGTTGAAATATTTTTGCCATTTAGTAGTATAAGGAATGTATTCCCACTCAATCGTTAACACAGTAATTCTTTGCTGATTTCATAAACCTGATCTGGCAATTCACTTTTAAATATACCTTTTGGTAGTAAATTCTTCTCTCACACAGTAGATGTTGAAACATCTTTTTATGATACACAGGGTGTTCCCATTATTTGTCCCGCTGAAGACCCCTTTCTGATACATTACTGAAACTTTCTTCTGGCGGGTCGAAAGGTCAACGGAATTCTTTTGTACGTCTGGATCTCAAAGATATTATGTTGATGACAGCAAATTTTGGAATGTAGTGCAAAATCCGAATTACTGATATTTTAAGGAACTTTATTCTTGACCAGGCTGTTTTGCTCAACTAGTGCTTCTGCATTTGTAAAAAAAAGTTACGCACCCGTTGACGCACTGCACGAGCACCTTTGAACTTATCATAGAGCACCCTTTTCTATAATATCTACACTGATATGAACAACTTAATGAGTTTTAATTTGTCATAAACTGCAACTTTTTCATTTTTTCTCGTGTATGCGTGTGTGTGTGTGTGTGTGTATTTGTGTGTGTGAGAGAGAAGCATTTACTTGCTTTTTCCAAGTAACCAAAGTGAATCCGACAAACATTTCTTGTGTAATAAATAGCATCTAATTCTATAGCGCTGCATTTGGTGAAATGCCTGTGAGGAGGGGAATGGAGGCAATCACCGGACTGAAGAGTGCGTCCGTGTTCGCCCTGCGTTGAAATATCTGCACATTTTAGGGCCACTGGGATTATCTGGCAATAGAAGGCCAAAGTGTGTGGCTGGTTTGCCGAAAGTATGCAGCTAGAAAGGAATAAGTATATGGCAATTGCTGCAGAATCCAATAATTACAGTGGTCTTGGGTAAGATTATTGTTAGTTAAACACTGTGTTTAGACACACCAGAAGTGTGATCTGAAGCACTATACAGAAGCGTAGCTATTTAACATGTTTGTTTTATTTCGATCTCGTGCATTGTGCACCCTCCCTGTGCTAAATGTCGTGCACCTATTTCACGTTATGCTCCTGATGTATGAGACATTGTTCCTTCAGACTCTGAATAGCTAAGCCTAGGTTTTGGGTTAAATATAGTGTGGTACCCAAAGCCACCTCTTGCCTGTCATTCTAGTGGGTATCTCAGTGCCATATTTAACGTCGCTCACAGCGATATCACAGATGTAAACTTTTTGCCTTGTCGCTCAGACCCCAGGGAAATTTGGAAGGTGGTTTCAGTCCTGTGTCCTCAGCCTGATGCTCCCCCTATTTACAATGGAGACCCTGTGCTTCACCTGTCCGCTCACCTTCTCCTTCTCCGTGGTGACGCTGAAATGTGAAGAGCTACAACATCAGTTACCATTTGAGCAATCTCTGCATATTATCATTTATAAAGACTCAATGTTTTCCTTCTCACCTTCCACACAACTAATCACTTCATGAACATCCTCATCCTCCACAGAATCATTTACTGCAAGCTGTGAGCAATTCAGGGTAATCCTGCAAAGGGTTTTCTCAAGAGCTTTCAGGTAACTGAGGCCTTAAATGTCTCATCCTAGCAGAGTCCATTCCATCACCTTTTACTTATCACAAACTACTCTTTAGCACCACCCCCTTCCTATACATCACACCCTTCCCCACACATTGTTGTTCCTAACTCCAGGTTTTGGAGCCTTCGAATTGTTTGCATTTGGAAAGCACCATGCCCCTGGCACCCTTGTCAAAAAAGAGCCTTAGTACCAGCAGTTAACTCCTCAGCTTGATCCTGTTCTACTGTTTCAGACTCCCAAACTCTAGTGAACAGATGCTACTTTTAATCTTGACTGTAACATTATCTGGTTTGTGCCGCAATGTCCTTCTCGTGCTTCTTGCATCTTCCAGGGACAACAATGCAGCATTTGGGATCCACATGACCAAAATACAATGCAGCTTTAATGGGATACCTGCTGATATTCGAGCCATAGTTTCTTTTCCAGGGGGTGAACACCTTGAAACCCATAGGCTTTGCTACTAATGTGACCTGATGTGTAAGTAATGGTTCCCTGTAAGTTGCATGCATTTTCTTTGCTTAGCACGCCAGTTGTCCTATTTGTGACCTCTGAGAGGTTGAAACTATCCGCTGCAGATTATGGTTTTCCCCAAGCAGAGGATTCTGCAAGCTGGCGAGAGATGGGTCTTAAGGTTTGACCCATGTAGGAGTGGACATGTTTTGGAATGTCACTTTTCTTCAGTACCCTCTACAAGAGGGTAATGGGTGTATAAAGCAGTTTGGCCTTGCAACGTTGTAGCTAATCCGCGTGATTACAAGTCGGTCTGTGTCCGGAGTTAATTTCTCCTTGCATCCATGCCTGTTGTATTGTTCTTGCTTACTGTTCTAGTGTGCGTTTCCACACCTCCGTGGTAAATCCAATATATCTTACTTAATACCATAAATAACGTAACTTTCTTACACTTACTTTAGTCCACACTGCCCTGGCTCTTCTCTGTTTCTGTGGCCAACAAATCTTCCTTTCTCCAAACAGACCTTAGCAGAATGTACCCAGGGGATGGACCCAAACACCTGGAATGCCTACCACATTGTCAGTAACCGAGCTCGTGCAGTGTGCTATGCGGCTCGGCAGCTGCACTTCAGGCGTCGAACCGAGCTCACGGTCAACACGCTGGTGTCCACCGCTGTGAACCAACTGGAGGCAATGAAGCTACTTAAGGTATTTGTTGGCCGTTGTAAGTGTTTTCAGGTGATTTTCCACTTTTTTTTCTCTGAACTTTGTGGGCACTGACTAGGTCTATATTTTATTTGCGGTGGTATCATTTTTTGATAACTGAATGATATGGTAACATGAGTTGTTTAGTAATTGTTTGCTACAGTTATGTCCCTATTGGTAATTCAGTAATATTCTAGTACACTATCGGAAGGAGTTCTATGGTTTTATAGAGTGCGTTTCCTCGTGGTGATTAAAGATGGAACCTACCTTTACCCCTCCCTCCCCCACATTCCATGGTTCAGCATTTTGCATACTAGTTAGATCTCTTTTTGTGCTTGTGAATGATGACCTATATTGCTAAGGCCAGAGCTGTGCCTTTGGAAATGTGCTTTACTGAAGGCACTAAAAGCCTCTGCATACAGCTGCCATGTGACTGGACTCTTGTGTCTTAACAGGAGGGCCAACAAGAGCTGAAGGAACTGACATCAGAGTCTCTGCAGAAGGTGGTGAGCAGCCAGGAGGACCTCTTATCTCAGCAGGAGAAGCTGCAGGGTAGCCAGAAGAAGATGGAGACTTCTATCAATGGCAATTTAGAGCAGCTGGCGCAGGAGAAGGCGCTAATTGCCAGTGGCCACCAGCTCGTCGCCCAGCTCATCGAGGGAATCACCAAGAAGATGGGTGAGAGCAAATTAAACAAACGGGTTATTGCTAATGTCATCTTATTGTAGATCCAGCTTTGAGACATTAAGAACATAGACCCCATCAATCTACTTATTATAATGGATTGTATTAGTCCTGTGAATTTGATGAAATCTATACACAGAGCATCTTTGGATCTGGGGATGGTAGTTGTAGCTTAAGGAGCAGCACCCTGTTTGTTGATTGCCTCCAAACTGGCAAATATTATTTAGAGCTTGGCCGAAATGTGTCTGGGACATTGGAGTCCAGTGTTTGCTGGCATGATCAGTGTGTGTGTCTACTTGTTAGATAGGATGGAGTGTGGAATTCATGTCTGGATAATGGAGGAGGTCGAATTCACTCTCTGGCAAGATAGGAGATTAAAATGTGCTTGCTTAAATCTACAAATATTGAAGGCTTACATTGAGGTGATGGAAAGGGGTATCGCCCATGGTCACAGAGGTGTGCGCCTGTAAGGAAAGGTATTAGTTGTCCTAAGGAAATGGGCATTTTGGTAATTTGGGAAAACTGCTATGTTCGGTGGAGGGATTGCCATATTAACACATGAGGGCAATTTACATGTTAAAATATTGGAGGCATGGACATGCTTGTATTGCTACACATGGTAATGGAGTTCAGGTATCTAGCTCATTTACTCGCTTGAGGCGATCACCAGTGCATCTGTGCCCGCTGTGGCTGTAGCTCTCACCTGTCTAGGCAGAACATCTACATAAGGGAAATAGCAGGCGAGAATTGTCCGAGGGGCAGTATTCTAATATATAGCTATAGAATTACTGGCCCAGTGTGAGGGACCAATAGATCTGTTCAGTTTTGTATTTTATCGAGAGTTCTGGCTTGCCACTGGTCTGGTTGAAACGATGCAGTTCTATGTACAAGTGTACTATATTTCAGACATAATAATAATCCATATTTATAAAGCGCAAACATATCACCGCTCAAGCTTTCAAGGCGCAGGGGTCCATTGGGGAGATTAAGTGAGCATTTGCCCAGAGTCACATGGTGCTGAAATGGCACCGGGGTGCGGGCCATGGAGTCGGCGCTCTGGCTGCTGCGCCACCCCTCTCCCCTTGGCTCCTTGTTACCGGAATTTCAAAGCACTATTCAGCATGTGGGCTTCGTCTGCCCTTGTGGCGGTCATATGGAAGCCCTTTAGTACTGTGAGCAGAGTTGCGAATAATACCCGCCCCTTGGGTCATGTCACAGTTGCAGTGCGGTAAGTGTGGTGCTCTTCTTCTAAGCAGTTGTGGCCTTCAGGTTGTTGGTTATGTAGTGGTCACACCGTGCAGCGGCAGCAGGCTTCTGAGGTCAGGACGGAGATGCTGGATGTCTCACTGATGGGTACAATGGATGTTGCTTCATTTAGTCCACCAAATCAACCATGTAGGAAGTAAGCATGGGCGAATTTTGCGGATCTCGCGTTCGCGAATTTTGCGGATTTGCGGATTCGCAATCCGCAAAATCCGCGAATTCCTGCGAATTTGCGGATTTTTTTTTTTTTGTGTTCGCCCGTGTTTCTGCCAGTTCGAGGGTTTTTACAATTTCGCAATTTGCGAACTTACCTGTCGGGTCGCAAGTTTTGCGAACTTGTTGTTTCTACGTGTCCAGCCTGTTTGGGACACTCTTCTTCATCACTGCCACTCTCTGTCACCACTGCCACTCTCTGACTACTCATGCCACCCTCTGGCCCACCCATGCCACCCTCTGTTTCATCACCACACCCTCTGGTTGTCCAGTGTACATTATTTTCGGCAAAGCAAAGCACACCTTCCCTGCCTCAAGTGACCTGAATTAATTTGGGGCTGATTAATGTGTCACAGAATATTTTTTTAGCTGGCACCTGCTTCCTTAGTGCGCCCTGATTAGTGATCTTTTGCACTTGCTAAGTGCTTTCATTGTTGCAAAATTAGTTACAACACCTGCCCTGCCCCAACTGACAATAATGAATTAGGGGCTGATTAATGGATTTTAACTTCCAGCCTGGCTCCTGCTTGTCTCCCTTAGCTGTAATTCAGGACCTTTGTGGCATATGTGTAACTATTCTGAGGTTCAGAGCAGGGTCACATAATAGTTTCAACTGGCAACTGAACTCTGGAGGGGCCCCTCAGGAAGCACTACAGGAAATGGCTACTAATGATGAGCCTGAACTTTTGAACCTGGTAAGTAGTTACTTTCAGTTTTGCTAAGATCGTATTTCTGCAATTTTGCACTTATTCGCGGGGCGCGAACTCACGCGAACAGTGCGAGCAGTGCGAGCAAAATCCGCTGCTCGCGGATTTGCGGATTTTGCGGGAAATTCGCAAATCTCGCGGATTGCGGATTTCCCGAAAATCCGCGAGCGGAACGGATTTTCCGCCCATGCCTAGTAGGAAGTCCTCTCTCAACTGGTCACTGGATGCACTCCCGCACACACATCTGCTTCTTCTGTATTTTCTTTGCACCGAGAACCTGGACATTCAGACAGACCAGGTTGTAGGCACTAGGCAGACCCACAGCTGCTCTAACCAGTTTTTCGGACTTCAGGTGATGTCCCCTCACCTCTGGAAGACTAACCTTCGGACACCCCCCAGCCCTAGCTGCACAGCATGTCTTAGTGGACTCTGAGGAGCAATCCATTATTTTGTCAGGAAGAAACTGGAACAAAGTTGGGTATTTTGAGTCACACTTTTACAGTCATTTTCCAGTTCTGAAACTGATTTGGGGTATTTACCTTGCAAATGTACCTTTCTGGATGTAGTACAGATACAGCCTTTGTGCGAGGCGATGGCCATTGCAGCAGGTAGTTAGTATAGTTCCTCTACTCGGGTGCATCCAAAAAGGGCACAGCATGTGAGCTCTCTGCACCCCGTGGTCATCCCCATTTCTGAAATGGTATTCTGGAACATCCCAAAGTGAAAGCCTTACCTAAACATCCTCGCATTGATCAACAGAATCTGCTGACTCGCCCCTTTCGCCCCGCCATACACCACCACATGACACGACTCGGGAAATCTAAGCAGCATTCCTTTGCTTAAAGGACCGCTTGACATTTCTAAAAAAGGCCTTGTATACATCCTTTCACTGTCTGTTTTTTCCACCTCCCATTCACAAGAATGCAGGTAATATTCTTCCACTCTGGGGATGCTGTATCCACCCTCCATTTGCCATGTTAAAACAAAGGGCCACCAAAATGTATCCATTGGTCACAGCAATTCTACTGTCACTACACACGACGTCTCCCAGGAACACATGCCATACATTCACTATGCGCACATGCACACTACACACAATATACCAGCACAAGAGTCGGATTCTCTCCTCCCGGTGGAACCCTAAACAGTACATGGTACTCCTTTGCTTCAGACAAAAAAAGCTTTGCCCAGAACTATAACATTTGTCTGCACCCATCCTTCAGACTGCAGGATTAGCTCGGACAATAGCTTTCATGAGCATAATTCACAGATTGAAAAACTATGATCAGAAGTACCATAATCTTTAGCGATAGTTGGCAATCTACACTCGGTCACCTCCATGTGCAGACTCCCGACCTTCAGTCTATTGATTGGTTTACCTTCATCAAGAACCTCTTTCACAGCTTAACAGGTAAACATACATGACACATTTAACTTGTACATCTGCTCTATATCCGCAATCAAAGACATGGACAGTAGTCCCATGTCACCACAGAAAGTTCACTTGATGCTCTCTAATGTATCAAAGTGTCATTGGTTGGCCTCTACCACAGCATAGACTCCGGATTAGCGCTCTAAGTGGGCCAAACAAAGTCAGGATCCCAGATTCACATGCAATCAGTCCTTTTGGTTCAGGTGTATACACCTGGATAACTTGCAAGGGGACATTCTCTCTCCAATATCTTCCAAAACACTTTATTTCATCCCAACAATTTTAGCATAAATTGGTTGTATGTGTTCTGTACAATTTGCCCTTTATTTTTTAATTTTTTTTTTACATTTTATTGGTTTTGTATTGCACTCTTGCCTTTTGGCCCACGTGGTCATTTTTTAACACAGGTGAACAGTGACAATCCTGCTGCTTATTCGCTTGAGCCTCTGGCAAGCGTTTTCCTTGTTTGCATACACTTGGACGCGTTACTAGCCTGACTGATTTACTAACTAGATTTTAGAGGTGTGCTTATTCAAGCCGATATTTAACTGATAACCAACGTTTTTATTTTTTTTAGATTTTCTCGAACTCTACTTATGAATTCCTAGTTGCCACTGTGAGGACACATCTGTGCCAGAATTAAAGCGGGTTATTTCCCATTCCCGAGAAAATTATTGCAGACTGGGGAGTAACCTGCATACCAGGGAATACTGGGTTCAACTCTGCTTGCTTTTCCTCCTTTTGAGAGGAATAATAGGCTTAAATCATCTTTCACTTCAACTTAGGGGAGCTTTTCTCTGCTCTCCTCCCATGCTGAAGCAGAACAGTGGGTGAGGCTCAGAATTAACACAATAACTCCTGGTTTGGAGACACTGGAAAACTTGTAATGACCTGGTGCTGTATTCCATTTCCAGGGATACCATCTGAGCAGCTCACTATGAGGGTTTAATAAGTCTTCCTCTTTAATTACTTTTTTTTTCTTAAATGTATATCTGCGGTCTCGGTCTAAAGCTGCTTTTTCAAGTCTGCCAGACAGCTTTTTTTCTTAATCATGGTCTTCGTCAGAACCCCTTTCAGAGGTCCATGAGGTACGCAGGGGTCACTGTGGGAGTTGAGGCCTTTTACTCCTGATGTCCCTGGGCCCGACCTACTATGGACCCGGACCAACTGGGCCAAGTACCTCTTCTGCGCTTGATCCTCAGTAGTAGACGTGAACGAGCTGTCGTAAGGCTCCCTCGGGATGGGAGGTGTGGATACAGTTTAATGAACACAGCTTGCAGTAGCAATAAATCAGTGGCCATCCAAATACTACTTTTATAACCAAAAGAAGTACTTTATTTCTAACTCTACTCATTCAAAGGAAGGTTACCTCCTTCCCAGACCACAACCCATGTCCCCCTTGAGGTCGGGGCTCTAGTGTTTCTTTGGCAAGTCCCTGTCCCACCCCTTCCTCACAATGTGATCAGGGTTAGTCCCCATTCACTGGTGGCCGCATCCAAGTAATGCTCACTAACAGGCCTGATCTCAAGAGTCCAATCTGACTTTTCGTGTACAGTCAAAAGTAGCACTTCAGAAGCAAGTGCCCGGTAGGCCCATAACAACCCACCCTGGCAGGGAGGAAGCATGTAGCGTATTGGCGGGTGCCCTCCTCTGCAGAAACTCAACAGCTCTGGCCAGTTTGATCATCTGCAAGCAGGCTTAATGGCAGAACCCAGCAAGCGCAGGCGCTCTCCTTAGCCTACATATTCGTGCTTCGGGAATAATCAGAGGTGCTTCCACGCTCCTCCTGCAGACTAAGTTTCCACACTCTCAAAGGAAGGGGGTGGAGGAGTGATTTAGATGCTCACAGTTGATGAGCTTCCACTTGGTTCACACAGCACAATGTTTGCCGCACCACTGCCACACAAGGTTTCACCACTTACCGCATAATGTACTTTATCAATGCGGCCCCTCCTTGCATACCTACACACCACTAGGGTGGTGCATATTCTTCAGTCCTGGTCCCAAGACAGTCTTCCATGGTGGCCCTCCTGACTCGCGAACTCCGCACATTCACCATTGAAACGGACACTTATTCGTACAGACATTTCACTCATAAAACTATATAGTGCAGAAATGATGTGTGGAAATTGGTTTTCGGTAAATATTGGTCATTTACGCAGCACCAAGTAATTGATTTGTGGTGTTCCTGTTAAAATCAGTTTCCATCGCACTTTCAATTAACATTTAAAACACTTGTTTGGGATTTCTTAACTGTTTGGGGAAAAAAAATGACACCCAACAGGCTTTCATTTCACGCCTGTACAATTGTCGAAAAATTCACTTTTAAAAAGTATACACCAAGCTGCACCTTAAAAATAATAAACATCAAATTGTCACCAGGGACTACCTGACATTTGACCCACCTGTCTCTAAATCTACAGCAAATGTGATAAGAACACTAATTCATCTTCGAAACTCCAGCATGGCTATATGCTCCTACTTCCAGCGTGCACGGATTGTCCAAAACCGCACCGATGTCGCTGTCACCAATGCAGACCGAGAAACTGTCTCAGACTTCGTGTTGATGCATCTCTATTGAGACGAGTAAGCCATTGGAGGCTTTCTGGGGGTTGTGGTTCTAAACAGTTGTGCCTCCAAAAAGAGGAACAGGTGTGTGGACTACAACTCCAATAAGGCTAACACACTGCAACGAGTGACCGAGCTGGAGCTTTTTAGGTCGAGCCTGTAACAGCGGGCATGCGCTGTTCTGGCGAAGACTTAATATAAGGGCTATCAAAAATTAACCTAAGAATCACACACGCTCGTGCGTGTGCTTTTTGTTTTGGCCCACACTATTGGCCTTTGCGTGCATCTTTTTAACAGACAGCACGCAATTGGCCAAAGGCGGGCGCATTGCTCTGCCCATGGCCTATTGGTTGCGGTTACCCACACGGCCCCCATGTGGTTTCAATAATAGTGCCCAGACACGGGCGCGATAATTTAAACCAGATGTCTCGCTGTGGTGCGCGCACACACCACTCGCGGGCTTGTTGCTTCTTCCAGGCGAGTGCCCATGAGAAAGTGCCCAGACGCAATCTGATAGGGTTTGAGGGGCAAAAGTACATAGACATGTGCATCCATTGGTGCAAAATTTGTGCTTTTGCGTAGGTCTTAAAGGAAATTGTTATTTTCTCCTTTGCTGGATGGTGTAAATGTCGAAATATATCTGCACTGCAGTAGCTTCTGGCAATCTTACCCCATGTGTCACATCGGAACTGCTCAAGTTGGGAGGTGGATGGGGGGGTTGGCAAAATGTTGACTGCTTTACCGGCCCTAGTACAAGACTTATTTTGTAGTTGGCTGTTAGACAAACAGAAGTAAATTGTCGTTCCATTCGTCAGACAGCCAAAATCGAGGGAAAATTACATGCCACCACTTTTACATATTCTAACCAGCACAGCTCCCACCGCTGTCCTGTTTGTGCTTTTCCAAGGCGTGTGCTGGGCAGTATAAGTCTTACAAAAAACAATGGTCCTTGACACGGGGATAGAGGAGTATAATAATTATAGGCCACAATGTGCACTATAATGGCAAAAAAAGTCCAGCCGGACTTACAAAATTTATTCAATAATTCATATAACCAAGTTGAAAAGAAGCAATAAAACAGTGGGACACAGTCCTGTATCCACAAAGCTTACACAGACTCAGGGACAGTACAAACATATACAATTACATCAGGCATGTAAACAAAAAAATTGGAGCAAGAAGAGGACTCTGTGATATACTTGCTTCACATATGTGGGGAACAAAACTTATTATGCACATAATAGTGAACTAGTGTTAAGCCCACATATCATGTCGACGGCGTTTCGATCCTTTCATGGATAACGGATCATCATCAGGACTACCATTGTTTGCCTGAAAAAAGCCTGCAAAACGTAAACAAGGGGAACATATAGCAGGGAATTAATACCATGTGTATCACGTAGAATACTTCTAAGGTTTAGAAAACCTCATACCATGCTCTTATAGTGTTACTAATTCATACTTGTGCGGAAGGTGTCAGGCACTCTGTGCTGGTCATACATGGCGCAAGGTGTTAAAAACCATGCAGGCTGAGCAAGGTGTTACTAATTCATACTTGTGTGGAAGGTGTCAGGCACTCTGTGCTGGTCATACATGGCGCAAGGTGTTAAAAAACCATGCAGGATGAGCAAAGTGTATATATTGTGACTCACTGTGCTTAAAAACATGCCATTGGTGTGAATCCCTAATTGGGTATTTGAGTGAAGGAAGGGGGTCCAGTATAATTACATCAATCAGGTGGGACATGGAATGCCAGTGGTGTTCGGGCGGACGAGGTCGCTGTGAATAAACAAGGTGCGTCAGGGCGCTTGTAACTGGAAGGAAAATGATCAATGTCAGCAGGCAAGCTGCAGAGCTTGGCAGATAGGTAAAAACCTTATTAACGGGGATTGTGGTTACACACCCCGTGGGTACAGGACAACGCTTACCTGCATCAACAAATGGCTGAGCGTAAGGAAGCTATAGACTGAGTATCTCGAGGGAGGCTTCGTAGGGATCAGGCATCAGTGTGCCGGTCATGGAGTGCCGAGCGTCCTGTGGTCTGCAGCGTTACCTAGCGTAACGCTAGGTAACGCTGCAGACCACAGGACGCCCCCAGGTCCTTGCCTACCTAGCGGGTTCCCTTGTTTTTTATAGTGGGCAGTATAAGTCTAGCGCTCTGCGCGCACTCCCAAGAGGCGTGCATGGCAGGGAGCCTTGGAAACTCATCCATTCACCGCTCCCGTGAAGCACATTCCTGGGACTGTCTGCAAATGCCACTTGATACCAGGGCTCACCCAGGAACACTGTCCTGGCAGCAGGACAGGCACCCTCGGTGGAAAAACACCAAGAGCTGAAGCGCCATATCCGCACACTCTTCAGCGCCGCTCAGGCAGCGGATAAGATACCCCTGTTTAGACTTTTTTTCTGTTACCTATTGTGCAGAGTTTGCACTCTTTCAAACATGAGTGCTTTGTGGCTTGTGTTTTTTTTTTACTAACCGTTCTGTGTCACACGTGACAACAATATGTTATTTCTGACGTGTTTTCAACATTTCATGCATTTGTTGGGAGAATTTATGATATATTACTGAATGACGGCGACATGCTTAGAGAAGAACTGTGAAGGCCAATGAAGGCTCACAGCGTTGTGCTTAATGTAAGTAACCTATACCCCATTGTTACAATGCTCCCACCCCCTCCCATTGTTCGCATTCCCTTTGTTCCCCCCTACCCACTTGCAGCGACCCGTGAGGTAACCCCCCTCCGGTTGTCAATGTTCACCAGTCAGCCACCCCCTCACGCTGTCCGCATACCCTTTGATTTGTTTTTGCCCCCTCCCCACTTGCGGCGGCTGGTGAGGTGCTACCCCACCCCTGTCCCCCGCGGCCCACCACTGTTTATTAAAAGGCTGAACAGAGTCCGCAAAAAGCATAGGAAAGCCAAAATGCGGGAACTATCGACTTTGCCAATGCTTGTTCCTGCAGTCTTGGTTAACATAAGACTTCTTCATTAGTATTCTGGCAGTAATATGCAGGAAAGGCCTATCTTGGCTTATATGCAGCTTGTATGTGCTGTTAAAGAAGAGCACAACTTTATAAAAAGTTATTCATCCTTGTGCAAAATGATCCTTCTGTCCTGAACCACTAGTCCTTGCCCCCTCTACACAAGACTATTGAGCTCTGAAACATGTGTGCCTCCTTCTACCTGATTTGTGAGGAGCAGACCTTCTATGTGTAGATGAAATAATGGTTACTAAAGGCACCAGAAAAGAGCATTGCCATGCTTGAGGTTCAGGTCCTGTTTTAAAGTGTATGCACGGTTTCAAATAGATCCTATCAATTGACTTAAGTGCATAGACATTGGGACATTTTGCACATTAAGTTACTGAATCAACACCATATTGAAACAAGCATTGGCATAGCCAATAGGTCTCGCCTTTAGGACCTTTTAAGTGTTGATCTATGCAACCGTTGATGTTGTTGCACCAAGGATATTGTGCTGCATAGCTAAATACTTATAAGGCCCCAAAGGTGAAACCTATTGGCTATGCCAATGCTTGTTGTGATAGTGACGAGCTAAACTCTGCTCTACGCAAAGTACTCCATGAGTCCAGTAGCATCCGCCCTGCTTAAGGCTCCAGCAACTTCCTCTCTAGGCTATGTGTCAATCAGCGAGTGTACACCTTTTCTTCTTAGTCATAGGGCGGGGTTGGATGAGAGAGCCTCAAACATCCCACAAGGCCCTGTGATGATTTGTGAAAGGGGTGGGCTTCAAACTGTGATGGCATTGCAGTGAAAGCAAAATGAAGAGTTTGGAAGGGGATGGAAGAACAAGGAAGGGAAGTAAATGACCAGGTTATGCAAAATGTTCACGTTTCTGTACAATAGATCTTTTGGGAACTGTTTCCATGGAAAATCCAATGTGTAAAATATAGAAGCAGATGTGATAGAATAGTGTATGTATTGTAATTGCCTTTATATAGAATATTGCATGTATTGTAATTTCCTTTATAAAGCCCTTACTACCCCTAATGAGGTGTTGAAGCGCTTTTTCTGTGAGAAGCACGCTACTTCAGAACCCATAAAGGATTAATATTGAATTAGTACAGTGAAATATGAGTAAGCCATTTCTTCCGTGACCCATCTACAAGATCGCAAGTCTAGGAGCATTTAATTTTGGGAATCCACCTGCACCAAGTAGGTTGGTGGCAACGGGGCATCCTCTACACCCTAGTTGTGGAAGGTGAGGTGAAGGAGGCGAGTTTAACACATACAGACATTTTTGCCTAAGAAGAGGTTGAGATCCGGTTCAGAGGGACTAAGCGCAAACCCAGTGCCGTGGTGGCGCTTGAGTGGCTCAAATATTGTGTTGCATTCAGGGAGATGCAGTCCGAATGGGCTGAACAGAAGGATGACTCTCGGAATATAAAGCGAAATCATGGTTTGGCAGTGTTACTCAAGGATGGAAAGGGTAACTTGAGAGCTTGCTGGGGATATGTGGGAGCGCTCAGAATTGTCCAGGACTGACCTTAGCTCTCCCATGTCATGGATAAGTGCTGCAGGTTTAGGTCTGCCTCCCGGGCTGCATCGTGCAGGGATGTCGCAGTGTGAACCAGAGAGGGACCTAAGTGCAGGGAGCATTCAAGAGACCAGCACACACCAGCAAAAAAACTCATTTGTAGGCACTGCCGCAGACTGAACTCGCGTCAGTGGGCACCAGGGGCAGGCCTTCTGCAGGAGGTCACTTTCTGAGTACCTTTGTATCAAAAAGACCCCTCTCCCTTGATGTGTAGGAAGCATGCCAGAGGACTGAACTTAAATATTACATATTGAATGACCCTGTGCTCTGGGCTGTTTGTTGTCCTGTGTTTAACAAAAATTTAAACCAACTTTATTGGGTTTTAAACAATCAACCAAAAAAAGGACTTCTGGATACAAATTACATTTAGTCCAGAGTTCCTTCCATAATCTTCTGTTACTTCCTGACGTGGTCTGGAATATCTAATTGGTGGCCCAGGTCCCCATCTATCTCTGCCAACTGCATAGGAGTAATACAATACACATCCTTGTTGGTCCATAAATCTCTCCTATTGGTCTATGTAGTCACTGTTCAACATTTACCCACCCACAACTAACCCCCGCCCTTCCCACACCCTAGACGTGTCACATGTTATCGGACTCGTATCCTTCTACTCCGGGTTTTCCCTACTCTGCGCTCTGCTAACAGCCATTATGATTCTGTATCACTGGTCTATCATTGGAGGATCAGCTGCCCCGGTTTGCCTGCACTAGTATTCAGCATAGGACTTGATTTAGGGTGTGGGGTTCAACCTTCATCTTCAGGGGCCTCTCCTGCTAGGTCTTCATCCCGCTCACCGTCTGGGTTCTTTAGCCGTTCCACTAATGCTATCCATTCCCTGGCTATTTCCAATGCCTTCTCACTCCCTGTTCTTATTGCTATTTACATCTAACTGCCCCCTCTCATTCTACCCATTTAACAAATTATTTTTGCCATCTGGCTATGTTAGTGCCCCCTCTCGCTTTCCAATGCCCAGTGATGTCTCTTTCAGCTAAGACCAGTCCCAGGTCCAGTAACTTACTAGTCACCCTATTCTTGGCTCTGTGGGGAACCAGTGTAATAAACAACATACCAGTGTTACAACTAACTCTCCTTCGGTCACGTCCGCTAATAATGTGGTTAACCCGACCCAGAAGCTTCCCAGATTCGGGCAATCCCAGAACATATGCTGGAATTCTGTTCCTTCCATATTGCAATGCGGCCAAGCAGCTGTTTACGTAGCAAAACATTTATTAATCTTGCCCAGGGTAAGGTAAGCTCTGTGGAATGCATAGAAATGTACCAATTGGAACCTAGCATTTTTAGTGCTCCTCCATGCTCTTTCGACTAGCTCCCCCCCCACGTCTATGGCCTCACCCAAGTCCTCCTCCCATTTTTGATGCAGCTTGGTCAGAGGTAAGAGTGTATTGTGTGTTATGCGCCTGTAGAGGCATGTGACCGTCTTAAAGGTACCTGCCGCTGTCCCCACGTATTGGCTCCCTGCTGACGTCTGCAGCTCTGTGAGTCCCTCCTGCCAGTGCTTCTGTATGGCTGCTGTGAGGGCCGAGTGCAATAAGGAATCCCCCCCCGGCAGGCCATATCTCCCCCGGAGGTCATTAAATGGGTTCATAGTACTCTCTTCTTATAGATCTCCCATTGTGGATATTCCCATCTCCCCCAGGCCTCCAATCTACACCAATCTCCCCCAAGGGGCAGTGCCTTACACATAGCCAATGGGATTTCCGGGGCATAAAGTCATTTTCATCCACACTCATCTCAGTCTCCTATTCCAGCATTGGCGTGCAGTTTTTAATTCAGAGGGGATAGTGTGGTCCTGCCTTTCAGGCCTTTCCTTCTCAATCTCACTGAGTCACTGCTCTGCCACCTGTATGTCCTGTAAGAGGACCTTCCGTCTTTCCACCATCTCCGAGATACAACGCCCCCGGATGACCGATTTTAAAGGCGTCCTACTCTACAAGCGGGTTCATCGACGTATTAAGCATTTTCTATGAAGTATTGTCCAATAGTGGTACCCCCTGTCGCGTGGAAGACCTGGTCCTCCAGAGTTTCGAATCGCAAGCGCCAGGTGGGTATTTTGGGCCTCACGCGAGGCCACACCATTCCTAGTAATACTGAGTTATGGTCTGAAATTGTTCAGGTAAGATATTCATGGGTTTGTACCCACTCATGCAAATCAGGGGAACACAATATAGCATCTAAGCGAAGATTGATCTCGTGCATTACCGAGAAAAAGGAATAATCCCTATCTCCAGGGTGTTGGTCCCTCCAGGAATCCACCAGTCCCCACTGCTGGTGCCACTGTCTGCATGTGTCTGCTAATTTATGTATGGGAGCGTCAGGGAGTGGATGGTGAGAACTGTCCAGCCTAATATCCGTAATACAATTATAGTCCACCCTCAGTACTACTGATCCCGTCAATACTGAGGCCAGCGTCCCAGAAAGCTGTGACAGGAATGTGGGCTGCTCTGTATTAGGGTCATATAAGCTCCCCAGTACAATAACTCTACCGTCCAGATACTACAACAAACTTCCCCTCGTGGTCACCTTTTTGCCGCATACACTGAAAGGGCACCCCGCCCTCACACAGATCAGGACTTCCTGGCGAAAGCAGAGTAGTTGGTATAAAACACTTGACCCCTCCATCGCTGAAGTGCAGCTCCCTCTTTTGCCATTATGTGTGTCTCCTAAAGCAACGCAATTTGCACCCCCCTCCTGACCAGATACGCATGTATTGTAAGGCGTTCCAGCATAGTGTGAATCCGCTGTACATTCCAAGATATACATTTAATATCTATGGTGGGTACCATTGTTCTAAATGGATCCTGCCCCTGTGACTCTCTCAAGTATGACACGCCTCGACCCAAACAACAACCCCTTAACAAAATAAAAACCCCAACTCCCCCTTCCCAGGACAGGTACAAGCAAACTAGTTCCCATCTAAACTTAAACTAAGAGCGACCAAAGTCTTCTGGTAGTTGTGGGGCTATGTAGCCTACTGGGCCCGGAGCACCACCAGGCCGCATCCCCCAATACCTTGACTAGATCAGCAGCCCCGGTTCAAATGTCACAGTTCATCTGCCTTATTAGTATAGGTGGCAGGCCTCACAGTCATGTTCTCCTTGGCATGCCCTCCCAGCGTCTCAATGGTCCTCCAGTTTAAACCGCAGGTTGCACCACTCGGGCCATGTCATCCGCCGTCTGGGGTGTGACCGCTGGCAGTTCCGTCTCCGAATCCTAATTTCCACAGGCTGCCAGCGAGTCTTCTGATCTGTCTACTTCAAACCCACTTTTGCTCAAGTTAGGGCTAGAGCCACGCTGACTAAGTTCTGCAACTGCCTGCAGTGCTTTGCACCACTCAAATGTGAGCTCCCTGGGAGACTGGGCTTGAGTTGTACTCTTACTTTTGTTTGCAGTATGCTGTGTCTGGTCCGGCGAGGAGTTGTCGGTCCTGGTCTTGTCGAAAGTCCAACCCTTTCCATGCTTCCTGCGGCATAGTAAAAAACGCTGCTCCTGTCGAATCAGTTACCCAAGGCCTGCCGGAAACAGCATTGCGTATGGGATCTGCAGCTGTTGAAGCTTCTTTTTGAAGGCCAATAACAACGCTCTTCGACGTTGTACTTCTCTACTGAAGTTCGGGATAATCATCATCATCAACTTACTGTTGCCCATCTGTAGGTCTTGCTTTTGGCAAGCTTGATGGAGAATATGGTCCTGGTCCCTGAAATGGAGGAGTGGCGCCACTATTGGATGTGGAGAGGCTCCATGCTTGAGCGATCTAGCTGGAACCCTATGATATCTTTCCCGTACGTAAGAAGGTGGAGAGCCCCCCTCCCCCGCCACCTCCGCTATGATCCAGTCCTCAAGAAATTGTACCGTGTCTGTGCCTTCCACCCTCCCCAAAAACACTCACTATTCGTAAATTATTTCTACAGGATCTTCCCTCACTGTCTTCAACCCTAACTTCTAGGACCTTGATCTTGGCTTCTACCGCACTGAGTGAATTTTGTAGAGTAGTCACTGCTTCAAGGAGGTCAGTGAGTGCTTTTTCGGTAATTGCGACGTGCCTAAAGTTTGCGGTGGTCGTCCTTCAGCAGACTGAGATCTGTCTCTATTGCATCAATTTTCACCTCCAGCAACTCTCTGGAGGCCGTGATGGCCTGCATGATGTCAGTCAGGATAGGCCTTGTGGGAGCAGCATCCTGTACTGCCTCCACGGTCTCAGTCATCATCCGTCTGAGTTCCAGTGCCCCCATTCTAAGGCGATATAACCCTTCTTCCTGGGTTCTTTCCCCATCCTCCTCTCCAAGTTCTTGTCCTCCCGGCACCGGACGGATTGACCTACTCGGGTGGTGTACAGGTGATGCTCCCTCCCTTACCGTGCATTAGCTGGGCTAATTTCTGTGTGGGCTTCTGGTGCATTGCTCAGTTGCATATCCTGGTCAACCATGGCAGCCAGGGTGGGGTTTGCCTCTTGTCGAGTTCCAGGCCGGTGGATCACACTACTCCCTTAGTACCGCCTCCTCAGCTCCTCCATCAGCCGCCGCTGAGTTTATGCAGTGTGCTCAGTCGTCTCCTCAGCGCCTCCCCCTGCGACTCTCACCAGAGTCAGTGTTTCAGGGGGGTCCCCTGGCCAGACTTCGTGCAGCACGCCTCCTGCTTGCTGATGGACGTGCTCCCTGTATCCAGGTGTATGCCAGTTTGGTGCGCCCTGGTCCTTGTCTTCTCGAGCTTCACTGGGACATTGATGGCTTATGGTCCAGGAGGCCTATGACGTTGCAGCGCTTACTTTCTCCCGCTTCTCCCTTCCTGCAGAACCACAGTAGGTGCACCACAATATTCTCCTCACTCCAGTATGGCTACCACAGGTCTCAGCAGCGTGGTTCAAGCGGGGACTTTCCTTCAGCCTTCCCGGCCTTCCTCACTCTGAGGCTGTCACTTAGTTTGAATATATTTTATTGCATTTTGTATGCCGTTCACAGTACATATCATAACATCAGATATGAAATTGTAGCATAACGTTCAAGAACCATATAGTAATAGTCATCGGATACATCAGTTTGCCATATTGCATATACACATGTTTCATATTATACCAACCAAGTACGTATCCGAGGGCATGGCATTTGAGGAATCCCATATCTGAGAAATGGCAGGTCTATGCAGGGAAGGAAAAACCTATCTAGAAACGGTGTGCTGCAACAAAGCCCAAGGAGATACCTGAAGCAATATAAACGTCAGAGAGCACATGGCAGCATGGCTTATCCTTCTATCCGCCATAGTGTTCGGGGATGTAATATCAAGGGGTATGGCCTAGTCTGTGTCTCTACTGATCTATATCATTAAACAATCATAAGTCGGATCGTCTGAAACATGCAGCATTAACAATTGAAAACAGGCACTAGGTATTATATGCATAATTTCAATATTCATAACATTAGAACAATCTTCCAAACTAAACAGTAGTGAAACACAAGACAGTAAAAATAAATGAATAAATAAAAGGTGGTACAATAATAGAGAAATCAATTATGTGCTGTCGCTAGTGCAAGACATCGCTTGTGGGGTATTTCTTGTGTGGGAGCTAGGAAGCATGCGGCTGCCGCGTCGGGGAGCAGCGGCTAAGGCGGGAGCGCCAACAGCGTGTGCAATATCAATTACAAGTCTGTGACGCAGTGGGAGTAGAGCCGTCGGTACTCAGGATAGCAGCGCGCCAGTATAGCCTGACAGAGGCTGCTCGCAAATTAATGCGGCGCATGGAGGGATCGCCTGGGTCCATCGCCTCCGGTACGGTCTCTCTTTCGGGTAGGGTCAGATAGGGTGTGTCTATGGAATTCCACGTCGAAGGCACGTGTGGTGAAAGGCCTCCAGGGTGTCATCCCAGGACTGTGCTATGGGGTATTTCCGCAATCCCGCTGTTTCCTCTCTATGCAGGGTCGCGCTTTCTGCTCTTGCCCAGTTGTCAAAAGAGATGCACCCTTGTGCCACTTGGGGAGGTTCACTATTTTTCCAGCTCTTGGTGATTAGTCTCTTCGCCGTGATGAGCCCGAGGTCCCAAAATCTGGAAGTGACTTTTGTCTGTTTTGTCCTTTTGTATATGCCTAATATGCATGCTTTCCCCACCGACACTTTACGCTAGGGAGGCTTTCACCGTACGCCAGTATGTTCGTAGCAAGGGGCATGTCCATAGCATGTGTAATATGTCCGCAGCTACAAGTGTGCATCGTGGGCATGCGGATGTTGTGATTTTGATATATTGATTAATCTTATCTGGTGACATATGCACAGGGGATAATGTAGAACTGAATGAGCTTGAAGCGGGAGTTACGTGGGATATTCGTAGCGCCAGCCATCACCATCGCCCACTCCTGTCCCCTGTCCTCCACCCATTTGTCCCGCAGTCTATGGGAAGAAACTGTATATGGGAGTGCTTGTGCAAGCCAGTGTACCACATGGGAGCCGTTCCCCATTACCTGCAAATATTGCACCAGTAGATGTATCAGTAGTTCTCTGGAAAGGTCTCCCTAAGCCCGTGTTAGCGTACGTATGAGTGCTGCATGAAGAAGAAATTGTCCTGCCGGGAGGCCCGTGTCAGCGACCAGTATTTCAAAGGGAACCAACAACCCCTCCGCATACAAATCTCCCACAGTGTCCACCTCTGCCCGCACCCAATGCTCCAATACCGGCTCTGTAACTATTTCTCGATCTCTGGGTGTACCAAATGGTAGAAGCACCGGGGCATATGGTACCACAGCGCTAGTGAGTTTCCAACTTCTGACATAGCATCTGCGTGCAACCGCTAAGTGCAACTGCAGCGGACAAGGGGTTTTAGTCAATGGATGAAACAGTGTATGGACCTGTGTGTCAAGGTCGTAGTGTCTGTAGCAGTATCTCCCAAATTCTTCCCACTGAGCCAACTGGCCACCCACTGCAACTGTGCCGCTAAATAGTAGAGTTCCTGGTTAGGAACTGCCAGGCCCCCTGTATCTGTGGAGGCATAAAGTGCCCTCAGCGCCACGCGGGGTCACCCTGTGTTCCAGATGAGATACCTAACAGAGGTTTCCAGTTCGCGGAGAATACGTGTGGGGACGTATACTGGGAGATTAGCATAGTAGTACAATAACCTGGGTAATACTATAATTTTTGTCAATGTGATCTGACTGGGCACATGAGGCTTTCACTTAGTGCCTGGGCCCCCACCTATTAACCCCCTGATTTCTCTCAGGGCTCCCAAGCCTCCACGGGCTCCAGGGACATGTTTCCTCTTATGACGGCCGATGCAGGCCGTCCGCTTCCAGGGAGGCAGTACCAGTCTGCACGCCTCAACTGGAGCAAGTGTTTCCTCCACTCCGCAGGGCACAAAGGGCTAGCGCAAGGATGGCTGTCTGGCCCTTAAAGTGCCTCGCAGTGACGCGGTTGACAGCCCCGGGGCCTCTCCGCCATCTCCGGGGTTCCACTGCATGACGCAGGGATCGCTTGTGATCGCTTCCCAGGTTGCGCCCGGCTTCCTACAGCACCAGGGTCCACCCTGCTACCGCGCGGCCGCCATTTTAGCACTTCTCCGCACCAGGTCAATTATGGATAATTTCTCCTTTGCCCATGGTCAATTTATGATCCGTGTGATCCAGGGATATTCCGCTATGCATTCTTTGAAAATAATTGCACCCGGGGCTCAGAATGACTGTTACTGGGAGATATGGCGGTCGGAGCTCCGGAGTCTTCTTCTACTCACATCGGTGCCAGGCCAAGCCCCCCCATATATGATACTGGTTACCATAAGTGATGTGACCCCCTGCTTTCATGCAGCGCTTAGGGAGGTGGAGGTAACAGTAAGTGGAAGAAATTTGAAGGGGAAAGCGGTAAAGGGATTGGTGATGGACTAGATACAAGGAGGTCATTTAGCGGAAAGGTGAGGATAAGATAAGGATAGAGTAAGGGAGAGGAGTGGTGGTAAACGGGGAGATAGAAATTGACAGATGAGGTTGCATCTAAGCAAGGGTTGAGGTGATTGTAGGAAGGTACATACCTGACTATGGTTACCCCCGATTTTTTTGCCTGGTGTTTTGCTGGTTTTCCGACTTAGTTGACCTGGGGCCCTGCCAATCAGGACCCCAGGCCCACTGCTCTCTCTAAAATGGATTCCATGTACCTTAGGTACATTTCCAATTGGGACTGGGCCACCTTGTCAGACCCTGTAACTCAGGGCATCGGTGTACCCAGGGCCTACCAGGAGCTGAAGCATGTATTATGCCCCCCCTGGATGGCCATCTAAATCTGACACAACTGGCTGCACGACAGCTGGGGCAACGTGGCTTACTCGCCCGTTGCTATAGGTACAGTATCCCTATACCTAACCTTAAAATGTACACCGAGTTCCTATCAGTCACTCCTATGGCAGGCCTTGACAATCCTGAAGGCAGAGTGCATGGAACCGTGTGAATTGGGCTCTGGCACGAGCCGAGCCCGGTTGCAGCTTGCGGAACCAAGACCCAATGGCTGTTCCATGATAAAGCGTATCACATCGGTAACTTCGGTATCGCGTTATCAAGACATGTCGAGTAAGGTGTCATACGAATCGGGATGCTGCCCCCTTACCAATACTGGCGACGAGGTTAGCATTCCGCCCTTCTAGAGGGACACGACTTGTACGTAACTGTGAACCCCGGTTAAAGTTAACTGAAGCCTCAGCTCCACAAAATGGACGCTGCCACCACAGACACAAGTCTGACCTCCTGCTGCTGGGAGTCCTTCCAGCGAGGAGAGCTTGGACAAAGGGTTTCCTGTCAAGGGCGGTGTTCGCACCGTCCCAGACAGAGTTTGTGTATTCTGGGTAGGTAGGGCTTTGCTAGAAGGTGACTGCGGAGTGGCACCCCGGTGCTCACTATGCATCTGCCGGCTAGAACCAGTTCCAGGGGCGCGCAGCCCCTGACCTGGGGAAAGTCCAGCAGGGGGAGAGGGGTGTAACTACCCCCCTTCCTGGTCCCACCCTTAGGGCAGGACCTAGTCATGTACCCGCCCCTTTCTTTAGGATAAAGGCCGGAGCGGGGACCCTTCCAAATTAGATCATCTTTGAATCAAGAATACTTTCTACGAAAGGACTTCGAGACTCTTCTCAAGATTTCTCCCTTGTGGCTAAGGAGTAGTCACCCTGCATCCGCAGGCACCATCTAAGAACTCTGCGGTTTGCTGCAAGTCCTTCCTCAAGGATCCGACGGCACAGCTCGACGAGAACCGGCTTCCCTGGCACCTCTGACCTCTACCCACGTCGTCAGCTCAGCTGAGATCTGTGGGTGCGACGAGACCTCGAGGGACCGGCCATCATCAAAACCTGCACGCTTTCTTAACCAGCACGACCATCGAAGCAATTCTCTGGTGAGTGCTCTGGGGTCCGAGAAGTCCCGACCCTGAGTAGCTCCAGCACCGAAGTGCAGTCTCCCAGCATCTCCACGATCTGCGTGGGGCCCTTCTGCTCGCTGCTCAGCACGTTGTCTGGTCACTAGCCGCTGGCATGTGCCCTTCTTTGACGACATCCGACAACCAACGCTGCTGGTCTGGTTGCTCCAGATCGGCCCTTGCTCCCTTTTTCGAGAGGAGCACCCCGGACCCTCCTGGTCCACTCAAGACGCCATTTTAGGCCCACCACGTGGCCCTGAAATCTGCCAAGGCTTGTTGCCCCAATCCTGGGCCCAGCGACGCCGACAGCATCAACCTTCGTGGGACAGCTCGCACCTCCATCCTGGTCGCCGACAACGCCTCCTGGTCCGTGAGACTGCAGAGCCTAGCGTCGCCCACTCACCTAGTCGAGGTGACGGCCATCCGGTGCCTTCCTGGTACCCTCTGACTACTGGCTAGTAGTACGAACTTGGTCCCCTCTGCTTTCAGGTATCAACGATCACTGATCCAGGCTTGGATCTCTACGAACTATTCATCACTGGTCGCCGGCCAGCAACTCCTTTTCTTCCGGCTCCTGGCTCGTCAGCGAAGACCCCCGACACCTGTAAGACTTGTGCAGCCGCAGCCCTCGTGGCTAGGTAACTTCGGCATTTCGATGCCTGCATAGCCTCCTTACTCTAGGGTCCCGAGTCCCTCGCTTCCGACTTGCCTTATCGGCTCCGCCCGAGACCACTGAACTTTCCGTGCCCTCGGGCACTTGTTTAAATTGTGCACTTGACGTATTTTCTAAGAGCTTTGGGTTCTGTGCTTAGTACCCTGTCCTCATAAAGAGTACAGGGCTGTTGTGATTCTAATAAATATACTGTTTATTTTCATAACACTTGTATGGTGTCCTTTCACTTGGTGTTCAAATATCCACGCTACTAGGATAGCTGGTCTAAGGTTGACTTACAACCTATCACCATAAGGGTCGTTTGGAACGATACATAGTGGTCGCTAGAATAGCGAACGCTGCATATCGGGCCAACTTCTCACAGTGATAATCAAGAAAGAGATGCGAAGACAGTTAAAAAAAATGGATGAGGCGACAAGGAAGGAGCAATGATACAGTGAAGGGGAAAGCGATGCAGAAAAGGGATAAGGTGCAATCAAGAAGGTAACAAAAAAGGAGTTACTAGGCAGTCTGGGCGAAGACTGGGGAACCCACAGGAGCCCTGGCAAAAATGCTTTAATAAGCCTTGCTCCCTTCATCTCTTTGCACAAACTCTTTCCATCCATTCTCTCTCTCCCTCTTTCTCGCTCTCTCCCTCTGCTCTCTTGTCTTCTCCTCTCACTTTGATAGCTTTCTTGCTTCTTTCTCTCCCTCGCTTTCTCTTGAAGCCTACCGTTCCTGTTGCAATTTAACATGGCTGGGAAAAGTGAAAGATGACCCTAGAGTAGCCCTCTGCTTTTAAAGCCGGTCTCCAAGGGCTATATGGGAAATGCTCAGTGTAATAAAAGACCTATCCGTCCCTGGAGACAGTGAAGGAAAGGATAACAATATAGTTATGAAAGTGAAGAGGAGACAGTCAATTAGGCAATGAGGTGATAACCAGGGTGATGAGAAGAAAGAGTAAGGTTAAATAAAATGAATGAGGAGACCGTTAAAGGAGGAGGAGATAGCGGAGGAGATCGCGGAGGATTGGATGAGGAGACCATCAAGGTGATCATTAAAGAAGGATTGAAGATATGTAGCACATAAATACAATCCAGGAAGAGATGAGAATAAATTCAAGAAAAAGATTAGATTATAGCAAAGGTCAGCTCGCTTTTCAAAACAGGAATTCTCTGAACTATTTCGAGATGTTTTCCCTTAGAAATGCTTGTACAAAAGGCTAGTTTTTTAGGTCTCGCTACCTATCAATGCGCGCAAGCATATTGAGCGTAGCGAGAATTCATGTCCTCAAAACGCTCGTGAAACTAAGGGTTTCGTTCGTGCGGTTTTGTTTAAGTTCACGTGAAACACGTGACCAAACAAGCACATGCATTCACGGCCAGCACAGCACATCAAAGGGCTTCTCCTCCCCTAATTATTCATGGCCGGCCACAGGCCGGCCGTACTTTCAGTGTGCTTCTCTTGTTTTGCCGCTCCTGCACCCCGCACCACCCAGGTAATGCACAACATTGGTGACATTACACAACAGCTCGTGTTTCAGCAAGCAGTATCAGTAGATTAATGTGTGCCATACTGTTCTCTCCCAACTGGATGTTATGCCCAAACTTACTCCGGCAACCCATACATTGTGAGTTAGCGTGTGGCAGAGGAAAGGGGTTGCAGTCACAAGGAGCGGAGTTATAGTAAGTGGAGTCTCAAAATCAGCGTATACCTAATGTACATCGATGATACACACTGCACACAATTGACAATCAAGGCCAGCGTTATGAAAGCAGCAGCAGCAGATTTACATCGATGTTACACACTGCACACAATTGACAATCAAGGCCAGCGTTATGAAAGCAGCAGATTGTTATTTAAATAGCAAACGCGGCTTGCTGTTCTTCTACTTGGTGCGCAACAGGGCAGGCCGAAACATACCAGGTCCCCTATGTGTCCTCCCCCTGCATGCACTCAACAACCGCGCAGGGAAAACACGCACCCGCAGTCCATGGCTCACCTTTAAGCCCAGCGCCATGCCCACACCCGGGCTCCGCCGCCCAGAGCGTGAAGACTCCTCAAGTCCTGCCAGATGGTGTTGCCCCCGCTCGGCACAGTTCTTCCAGAAACGCCAATCGCCTCCTAACTTCTTTTGGGATCTCTCTCCGACTCTTTTCACGCAGCACACCCCCGATCAGCTGCGGCGCTCACTCCACCAACGCAGCTTCTCGTTTCTTGTTTTCTATCCTCGTGACCAATATCTTTTTATCTTCCTATCTGAATATTTTCATCTATCTCTGTCTGCGTCTTTATTTTTGACTGGCTTCGGATTTTTTACCTGCATTTTTATCTGGTTGTCTTGGTTAATCTATGCAGGCTGCCTGACTGAACTGATTTATAACAACCTCGATGCATCAAAAAAATCAGTTTTAACATTCTACTACACTATTCAGATCTCATTGCTTGGCCAAGCTGCCCGTATATTTCTAATTTAAGAGCAGCAGGTTACAGAATTCCTTGGCACGCGATCATTGCAATTACAGAACATTTTACAGCGCCGGATTACACGGGGGGCAGCCTGCTCAGGGAGAGATGTGGAGAAGGCGAGCAGTCATTGGAAAGGAAGCTGTCACTTCAGATCTTAGTGAGATGCAAAAGAGTGCGGGTCTCAAAGAGATCATTGTCGTTCAAAAAGCCAGCGGCATGTACTAAAAAAAAACACACAAAAAACGATGTGCGAATTCGCGTTATTTGTATTTGCTAAACCTGTAGAATTGCAGACCAGTTACAATCATGCGAAATTACGCGCGTAAATATACAAAGTGCAAACAATGTGTACTTTCTATTCCTCTCTCATTTTTTCTGTCTTCTTCTTTATAAAGTACTGGTTACATGGCTATACATGAAAAATAAGTTCCGGTGCCCCCAATAAAAGTATCAATATCTTCCTCTTACAACGAACAGCACAAATTTAGCATGTTCTGTATATCTTCAACCATACTCTGCAGATCATGAGCAAAATAATCATTTATAGTGGATAGTAGATGAGAATATGGCTGTACTTAGTATATTCTCTCTTTCTGCATCCAAACAAGGAAAAATTCATAGGACATGGAGAAGGAAGGGGATATTGACAATGGGAGGAGAGTACCTTTTATCTGCACTTACACATTCCTTAACGATATAAATACCATTGATAAAATATATGTGGAGTTACCAGCAGTAGTAGAAGTGCAATAAACAAGCACTGGCGTTGCCAATAGGTCTCGCAGTAGGAAAGTTGGAGCTATTACAATTGCAAATAACAATGCCTTTTATTTTTGTTTTCATTTTAAAAACATAAAGGGCTTTGTCATTTACAAAATCAATAGCTCCAACTTTCCTACTGCGAGACCTATTGGCAACGCCAGTGCTTGTTTTGTATAATGGTGCATCACTTTCAAAGTTTACCAGCTGCCACTGTCTTTCTGTAGTGCCCGAAACAGTGTTAGCCACCCCAAAAGAAGAGGAGACTGTTTGTTTGCATGGAAACCTACAGGTTCTTAGAATTTGTATCGGGCACATCCTGAAAGTAGCACCAGAAGGCCTCTAAACATGCAGCTCTTCAGATCAACTTTTGAAGGTGCATACTGCTCCCAGGTCAATGCAAAGTATTCTGCATCAGGTGACCTAGTAAAATGGAGGCGCCCAGTGCTCTGCTCTGCCGTAGACTTTAGGAATGACCGAGCAGTCTCATAGCAGCAGCCCAACCAGTTCACCCAGACTGCAGCTGGGACTGTTAGCCAGATCTATTTCTCAGTGTTTCAACCAAGTAACCCATGCAGTCCAGTTTGCATTTTACTTCATCTTGCATTCTATAAGTGTATATCCTTTTGCAGGTGTGTGTCTGTGGTTCATTCCCATGCAACTTGTGACCTTGTATAGCGCATAAACCGAGTCTTCTTTAATCCATTTCAGTCCCATTTACATTTGACGTTTTACTTCATTTTGCATTCCATAATCGGTGCTTAATTTGTAAAAACGTAATTCCCAGGGCCCTCGTTGGGAGGTCACTGCAGCTTGCACTACCCACTGGCCATGCCAGGGACAGTACCTGCCCAACTTGAAACGATCACACTGCTATAGGTATGACAATTCAGACTATAAGAGTCCCCCAAAGCAATGTATATTGAATTAATAACCAACTGTTGTTCAGCTCATCTCCAATTTACACAAATAGTGCCACCTGTCATTAGTGCAGTTGTTGACAAATAAGTGCCGGTGTTGAACACTGGATACCACCAGCTCAAATTAAGCATTGATAAGGATATGTGGTTTTTCAAGATGGTCCGTTTCTGTACTTTTTTTCGTTTAAAAAAAAAAGATATATTGTTTTTGCGTTTTCCACCAACACTTAACAATTTTACAAAACCTTAATAAGTTCTAGCACACTCTACCTCATCAGGCCTTCAGGACAATGTTCCCGCCACCCCCTGCTTTACAATTATACCATCCTTCATGCCCATCTGTATCCTACGTCATACATGTCTCCCAACGCTATATCAATCGACAATTCTGTACTTTTTTTTCATGCAACATGATTGTTGTATAGTACTTGCTGTAAATGGAGTTGCCAGTAGGTGTCTGGATAAGTTTGGGTTGTGGTTGGGTGTGCATGTCAGAGCACTATTGAGAGCTCTGGAGTTAAAGCTGAACTCAGTGAAAGTTTCCAACTGTGCCTGTCGATGGGTCCGAGTTGTTGAACTGCACGTTCATTAAATCAGTAGCCTCTCCACAGAACATTCATAGTCACACACATACCAACCGTAATTACCATATTATGTGAAGGAGTTTGAAGGTGGTACAGAGCTGTCCATACTGACGCCACCAAATTAAGGAAAATAAACTGCTGTATGTACAGGTGAGGAGTGTGTGTGTGTATGTGTAAGCGAGCATGGCAACAAGGGTGACCGGGAATTACGTGCAGAAAGACAGAATGAAAGGCAGTGGTGAAGTGGAAGATGATGACATGAGGTATACTAATGGAGGATTTCAGAAAGATCTGAGGAGAAAAACAGTGCAAGTGACTGTCAAAGTTAGAAACTGCAGACGAAAGTGGTGTGAAGGGAAGACCAGGGGTGACCAAGACACTCTAAAAACCACCAGGCCTACTAATGTTCAATTCACAGTATAATTTTCTCAGAATAGAAACTTTTCAGTTCTAATTATTCATGACAGTTACTGTTATTATTTATTGATCTAATATGGCTAATATGCATTGACAATGACAATAGGTTTAGCTTGTGTTAGGTGTGTGTTCCTTGTTGTGTGATGTCTGAATCCGGTTACAGGAAACTCACCAGGAGATACTCAAAGACTGGTCATTGCTTTGATTTGCTTGCGAGGAAGTGTCACTCAGTGTCATACGTTTAAAAGTAGAATGTTTCTCAAATGCCAACTGAAACCACAGAATGTCGCACATAAGCAAACTGAAAAGTTGGCGGCTATGCTCAAACGAGGGTGAGTTGAGAGGTATGAGTTTTGAGTACCTTTTTAAGGTAGGCAAGTTAGGGTCATTTGTACGAACACATTTTCCGATAGACACAGAATGAGTAAAACCCTTTGTTAATCAGGCCCTTAGCCGTCTTCTCAAGGAGCTAACGTCATACTCCACTAATAGAGGGGCACTCCTTAACAAGTCTGTATCCATTTCCACCTCAACATATGTCAAACACCTCCATCTCCACAGCAACCTTCCCGGGCAGATGGCAACACACATACGTCAGATGCCTCCTAAAGAAAGCCTCCGCCGATCCCAGCCATCTAAAAACATTATCGGCCAACCTCCCAGCTCCCCTACCCGGCCAAAGTACTTGAGAGAGCCATCAACCAGCAGCTTACTGAATTCCAGAAACAAAACCACCTTGTACTCTATGGTAGAAGTAGACACTGGTAGCCAAGTAGATTTAACATGTACCTTTAATCTGTAGTCTGTTAAAGTACATCCAGATGGTTGGTAAGTACAACAGACAGGTAGTCCAGGTAACAGGTGAAGTACAAGTAGATTAACCAGTAATCACGCTAATAGTTACAGGTAGTAGCAACCTCCTTGTAGTAGCAAACCCCACCAAGAGCAGCCTGCCTGATGCTCAGCCCCTCTCTCTCTGACACTGTCATTACTCACTCACACAGACACCCAACATTCCATGCATCACAACACTCCCAACATTCTACGGTAAACATGCACATTGGCTGAGCAGCAGAAAGAAAGGATGAAGTGTGGAAAATAGAATAACTATGCAGGGCATAACACATCCCTTTCCTTTTAAAAGAAAACAAAAAGTAACAATACTGCAAAAGAACAACTATACATAGAAATGTACAAATGCAAGAAATAGTTCAAAACCCAAGGATGTGAAATAAAGTAAACACCACGGGAGGGTCAGAGCTATTTTTAACTGAGAGAATGGATGCCTTACAAACATCAATGGAGTAAAATAACCCATCCTCTCCCAGTAAATATAATGAACAAAAAGTTCCTTGTAAATTGCAGAGGGTAAAAATAAACCCGCATCTAAAAATCCTTCTGAAAGCGAACAAATCAATAGACAAGATTCCTCACGTAAGAAAACTAACATTTACTGTGAAAGAGGAGCTAAAAACCAAACTTCCACCCCTCATATAAGGTACTACCACTAGGGACTGTGACCTATAAAGTCCAGTAAGACTTTATGCAGGAAAATGGGACCATAAACTATGTAAATACACCCTGTGTAAGGGAACAGTACCCATAAACCCAAAACCCACTCACTGTAAGGGTTACATGAAATGTAGATTGGAGAAATCCCCAAAACATACCTCGCATAGGGGTTTCCTAATAAACAACTGTAAATGGGAGTCATACCCATGAAACAAAACCAACCCAGTGTAAGGGTTACCTGTTATGTTATTCGACGGAGGCCCGATGAACATACCCTGTGTCAGGGTTACTAAATAGTACAGAACTGTAAAAGTGAAATACACTCATGAACCTACTCAAATGTAGAGGCTGCGTGCTACATTTTACACTATGTGAAAGGAGCTCATGATACCCACCCCTGCGTAGGGGCTGCGCGTAATGCTTTATGGGAAAGAGACTCGTACCCATGCCTATCCCTAATGTAAGGGATAATATAGAACAGCTATCCACTATAATAAACATAAGACGTCCATAGAGAAACAAAACCTAAACTGTGGAAGCTGGCACATACATTTTAAGCGTAAATCTATCATGCATGGATACTAAACATTACATACATAGTACTAGCAAGGCAAAGACACTACTGTAGAAATCTCTCACACAGGACATGCTTGATGTAGGAAAGAGAACGTGGATTAAACAAAATTCATTTCAAATACATAAACGTCATATTTAATCTTGGCAGCACAACACATGGCAGTGAATACAGAAATGCTTGAAAAGAAGATTTCACAAATTAGAACAAACCTAAGCTGCACTCGTGAAAAGAATGCCACCTCGAAAAAATGAGTCACTACCCATGTTATGAGTATATGAGCAACCTCCAAACATTTACTCATCCAAACTAGCATTTGTACAGGAGAGCGTAGATGGTAATGCTGCAGAGCGTCTACATTGTGAACACAAGCATTTACAATGCAATAGGTCTCTCAGCATTAAAGTTTGAGTTATTGGCATTGTGTATGACAATGCGTTGCATCAATTATTATTTTTTTCTTTGAATTGGTGTATAAAGATTAATTGCAAACTGTCAGTTGTTGCTCATAATATGCAAAGTTGGCAATAATATAGACCGCTAGTTTTGCAGTTATAAGCATATATTGTAAGTATGTGTTTTTATGATGAAATGTGTGTGTGGTTGTGTGTGTCAAGGGACAAGCACATTACAATTTGGCGTTTCTAAATTGAAATATGTAGCTAACAATGAAAACGGAATTATGTAACTGACTCTAATACCAAAACATTAATTAAAGCTGTGCTTGGAAATGGGAAGAGTGCGAAAACAAGAGCTCTTGTTAAAAAAGGGGAACAAAACAACATACTTGTATGTTTGTTATGAGATTAGAAGTCTCTTGGATTCTGCCATTCCCTTTCCTCTTTGCAACAGCCAAGGGACCGCTTAGCCTTTAGCTAGGACTTTGCTCCTACACTTGAAAACGTTCTGACAGCCTTTAAAATTTAATGTAATAATAAAAACATTACCTATTATTGTTATATGTGCCCCCACTCTGTCTATTGCATGCACTCATTTAAAATTTTCCTTTGGAAGCCTCGCTTAAGTAATATTATCAGACAAGCAAAGCACAACACTCAGCTTAATGCTCAACACACATGCTTTTCGCGGTGAGTACAAACTCGTACCTCAGTAATTGCCAGTCGTTCTTGCAGCTGACTCAGCAGCACTAAGCACAGTATACATTTTAACATGCAACACAAGTTTTGGCAAGGAATTAAGTGGTTGCCTTGAGTCCCAGACAGGCCTGCTATAATTACAAGGTGTCCTGGCTGCAGACTGCGCACGGCTCTTGTCTGCTCCTCCAGCTGCTCTGCAGCAGAGGCCTGTAAATCACCAGTCCTTTGTAGCATCGTCTGCAGAGAAGAGGGGCGATTGTACAATCTGACGGTTTGTAGAGTTCAGTGATGGTAGAGGGAGGAAGGGTTTTTTATATCACTGAGTAGGGATACTACTGTTTATTTGTTTTGGAGTTCTAAAAAGCGCTGCACACCGCCTGTGTTTCTTAGGAGCTCTGATTAACGTCCATACATAATTCAAAACACTTCAATGACATTTACGTTTAAACCCGAAATTCAAAAGTTTAAAAAAATCTTTTATGGTTTTGATTCGAGCTTTATCTGTTGCTCCTCTCATGACCTTCCTAAATGCTGTCACAAATAGCGGCATAGGTAACCTCCCTGACTGTATTCCATGCATGGCTGGCCTTCCACTGCAGGGGAGCTTTTCAACTGATTAGAGGACTCTTTGAACTCGTAGGCGTGCTGTCTGAGACCCATGAACGATTCTTGCCTCGTTTACACACCGTAATACCACAAGGCCTGGCCACAAAACGCATAGCGCAGCAACAATGCAACCTCCGCTTATTGTGATGCACGTGTACCCTTCATGGTGGCTGATTTACATTTCACATAACTGGATCTGTGCACCTATTTGCCCTCTCATTCGAACTTCTGAGTGAGAGTTGTACCAAAGTGTGAGTTATACTGAGAACGTGGTCCCACATTACTCTTCTGTAGGTCGTGATCCGACAACCGACCCAACCCCACATGAGCAGGTTAGCTGCTGGCCCACACTGTAAAAACTAGCGCCATGCGAAGCAGCACGGCGCCCGAAAACATTCATAACAATAAACATGAAACCGGGTGCCGTGCTAGGCAGCGCGGCACCCAAATACATTTTTTTTTTTTTAAATGAAACTGGGCGCCTTGTATGGCAGTGTGGCGCCCAAACACATTTTTTTTTTTCAAACCATGAAACCGGGTGCTGTGCTAGGCAGCCCAGTACCCGTGCACATTCATGAAATTAAAAAAAAATATTAAAACAGGCGCCATGCTGCAAGCACATTAATTTAAAAAAAAATTAAACCGGGCACCATGCTAAGAAGCACGACGCCCGAGCACATTACTTTTTAAACAAGTCACGTATTGACAAACTCACCGCCGCAGCCCGGCTTGGACAGGAAGCCAGGCAACCTGTGTTGGGACAGAGGCGGGGCTGCAAAAAGACAGGAAGCAGACGGGAGCCTACCCCGCGCTCCTGTGCCCATGAAGCCAGCCGGAAGTGAGCGTGTGAGCTAGCGGGGCTCCCGTGCTCGTGGAGAGACCCCCCTGCTGCCGAGAATGACCCGCTGACTAGGGAGAGGGGGACAACCAGCGTGGTACGCTGTACCTTTACCAGGAAGAGCAGCGTCTGCCAGGTGATGCGGCGAATGACGGAGTCTGTAGCAGCGGAAAGAGCCCAGTGAGTGGGGGAGGGAGGGAGGGAGGGAGTGTGCGTGTGTGCCTGTGTGCATGCATGCATGTATGTGTGTGTGTGCGTGTGTGCGCGTGTCTCCGGCATGCTGTCCACAGTCCCTATGGAGTGCGTGTTCACGCGCGTGACCTGACCCTTTTCTTGCATGCTGCGCGTGCCCATCTCCTGTCTCCTTGAAAGTATAGCCGGTGACTATAGGTCTTGCAGGCGAGACAGCGCTTCGCGCTGTAATCGCCAGGTGCGAGACCTAAAAAAGGAAAAGTACCTTTTGAAACAACCGGTGACATGCTGCAGACAAAAACGTGTAAATCTTGCTCCCACTACAGCGTTCAGACAGGCTAAATCTACAATTAACCTAATTGAAAACGTTTCAAGTGACAAAAACGTGGTTGGCATGGTCGGTAGAAGGATGAATGCCGGAGACAGAGTTGAAGCACTGCAGAGTTCCGGTGGAAGCACAAATGGCAGCACGTTTTTTACGCTAACGCCAAATGGCTCAAGACTCATTGAAAGTGAGGAACATACTGTGGCAGTACCGTGAGCAGAGTAGAGAATGCAGTCCTTGTGAAGGTAAGGGCGTGAGCAGGGCACGGCATGCGCTTCATTTTTCAAACCGCCATCCTGCGGTTAAACTGCCAATATTCCTAACAAAGCAAGTCACCATAATCATTCATAAACTAATAAAACTAGGAAAAGTGTCTACTCTGCCAAGCAACACTTTAAATCTGCACTAATCCAACAAGCAGGTAATATGCAGACAACGGGTCCCAAACAAATGAGCCCAACTCGAAAATAGACTTGAGCAAAACAGTCACCCCTATGTTCACGCAAGGGAGACAAATGGGCAAATGGCCTCACCAAACAAACCCACTGTGTAGAAATCTGCGCTCCAGCACAGACTACAAATAAAGTAATAGACATCAAACCTGTATAATACTGGGAACTCCCTTCTTGCGCACACAGTGAGATGACAATGGCGGATGACCGGCTTGAAGAGCTGTTGACAATCTTGCTAAGTTTGTACAACAAATTGGTACAAACAATCCTTGCAGACAGAATACTCTGTTTATCTTGAATTAAATCTTCCCTTGAAAGCACACTTCTTGTTAATATCTGCGAGTTGAACAGAGTGCAGCATGCTTGAGCTGGTGTCAAAATGTTAATGGTAAACACACAATGTGCATCGTCCATGAAATGACAAAAACAGTTTACTGCACTTTCAAGGTCCCTCTGTGCACCATCCATTTTGTGACTTGTAGTAGTAGTAGCTTATTTAGACGGTGTACAGCACGCTTGTGTGGGGGCTGCCCAATGTGATGGACACCGGTGGGTTGAAGTGCGTGTTGTTGCTGTACTTGTTTCAAATTTCTTCTTTGTAGCTTCATGTCTTTTAAATGACAAAGTTGTATGTCCTCTTGTAAGTCTTGTTTCTTCCGTCTTGTGTTGCTTGTTGTGTTATGATTGAAGTAGCTTTGGTTCTTACTTGTCTGCGTTAGTAAGACCTGTGGCTCCTTCTCACCCTCTGGACTGGTTAAAGATGTCCTCTTCTGCTAGTGGGAAAGTCTCCAACTCTCGCTAGTCGCCAAAATATGTTGTACTCTGTGCTAGAAGTAGACACTGGTAGCCAAGTAGATTTAACATGTACCTTGAATCTGTAGTTGGTTCAAGTACATCCAGATGGTTGGTAAGTACAACAGACTGGTAGTCCAGGTAACAGGTGAAGTATAAGTAGATTAACCTGTAGTCAAGCCATTAGTTTCAAGTAGTAGCAACCCCCTTGTAGTATCGAACCCCACCAGAAGTAGCCTGCCTGCTGATCAGCCCCTCTCTCTCTGTCATTCCCCACTCACACAGACACCCAACATTCCATGCATCACTGCATTCCCAACATTCTATGGTAAACATGCACACTGGCTGAGCAGCAGGAAGAAAGGATGAAGTGTGGAAAATAGAACAACTATGCAGGGCATAACACACCTACTGTACGCCTTTCAATCAGTATTCTGTGCCAAGCTCAGAACTGAGACAGCACTGATTGCTGCCACAGATGACATCACAACACTCCTTGACCGTGAAGAAACTGTGACCCTGATCCTCCTCGAACTCTCCATGGTGTTCGACCCCCATCTCCCACAACACCTCATCAACAGACTCTACAACACCGGCATAGAGCAAGATACCCTCAAGTGGATCACCTCTTTCCTTACAGGACACACACAGCATCCGACTGCCTCCCTTCACCTCTGCCCCAAAGACATTCAATGCAGCGTACCACAAAGATCATCCCTCAGCCTCACCCTGTTCAACATCTACATGACCCCCCCCCCCCCACCCCCTTGCAGACGTTGCCAGATCCACAGACTCAACATAATCTCCTACTCCGACAACACTCAACTTATCCTCTCGCTCGCCGGGGACCCCCCACCCCCAGGCCAAAACCAACTTCTGCAACGCCATGACAAATGGATGAGACAACTGCCTCCAACTTAACCCTGACAGAACTGAAGTACTGATCTTTGAGAAGAGCGCCTCTGCATGGGACCACAGCTGGTGGCCTACAGAAATCCAACTCACAACGACCGACCATGCATGCATGCATGCATGCATGCAATCTCAGCATCCTCCTTGACTGCCAACTGACCATGAAACGACAAGTCAACGCAGTCGCCTCCTCCTGCTTCTACAAACTTTGCTTGCTCTGCAGAATCTTCAGACGGATCTCAACCAACACCAGAAAGACAGTCACTCAGGCCCTCGCTACCAGCTGTCTCGACTACAGCAACACCCTCTATGCCCGCATCTCCACCCAGCTCCTCAAAAGACTCCAGACCATACAGAACGCAGCAGACTCATCCTAGACCTCCCCTAATGAACCCACATCGCCCCCCACTTGAGAGACCTCCACTGACTCCCCATCCAGAAGAGATGCTAGTTCAAGATCCTCACACACGCCTACACTTTCCTCCACAACCTAGGACCTCCCTACATCGACTGACTTTCCACCAAACCTCTAAACACCTATGCTCCTCTTCACTCTCCCTCACGCACACACCCCCCATCCGTCAGTCACAGCGGGGGCCGCTCCTTCTCCTACATCGATTGAAAGTGCTGGAACAACCTTCCCCCTCCAGCTCCATACAGCCTCTTCGCTGGCGGACTTCATAAAGCGACTCAAGACCTGGCTCTTCGATGGAGATCCGCGCCCAGATGCCCCTAGAGGTGACAGTGTTGCTCTTTACAAATGCTGATTGATGTGAAGAAGGTTGCCACATGGCTGGCTTTTTTTTATCAGCCTGGACTGCTCATAGTCACGCATATGCCAACCGCAATTATCATTTTATGTGAAGGAGTGTGAAGCTGGTACAGAGCTGTCTATACTGACGGCACCAAATTAAGCTGCTGGATAAAATATGGTTAAATGCAAACATATTTTTCCCTGCTAAAATATAAACCTAGAATAGGGTTGCCAGCTTTCCCAGAGTAAAATACAGCCCATTTGTTTGTGTTTGAAGCGTATGCAAAGGGCTGGATGCACTACATAAATAGGATTGTACAGGAAATTGTTTGTAACGTTACTTTTCCTCAACACAGCCGTAGAACATATTTTAATGTGCTTTCTTAAATTTGCTGCTGTATATTTGTACAGATAAAGGGTCTAAAATACCAGTTTTAAGTTATTTTGCAAATTTTTGTACTGGTGGGCGCATTAAAATAACAGACATCCTGGTGAAAAACTACCTTGAACATCAAACACACAAGAAAACAGCTAAAGCGTATTTGAGAGCGGTTTAAATACTTTCATGATGATTATTAGGACAAACAGAGGCGTCAATGTCATAGAACAAAAGAATCTTGACAATTTGACATAAATTATCACCTGCCAGTACTCGGATGTTTATGGAATCACTAAATGTGCACAAATGGCCGGTATATTTTTCTGAGAGGTTGCAGCTCTGGTGTGTGGCTGGCTGTGCATTATTACTTTACAGTCCTGGACGTTCTTTTTACGTGCCTTGCACGTGGCCCTGTGTCCTGCGTGTCCCTGCGTCACTTTTGGATGTTTCCCCAGCAGTACTCCGCATGCTTGGATTTAAAGCAGATTGTGTTGCTGGTTCCTGTCCCCTCACGTGACGCGCTTCCGAGTTGTTTCCTGACGGAAGCGGGTGCCCTCGGTGTCCTTGCTCCGTCATGACACGGGGGTAGAGTTTCAAACCATTGTATTTCCTAAATAGTTGTAGCTGCTAGATATGCCACATTAACATTGTTCTCGGCCTTCATATTTATTTTCTAAGTCTTGCAGTTCCACGAGTTTTGCCAGCTGTACAGTCCAACCAGCCTGGGTGGTGACGTATTTTTTTATTTGCATACCCACAATGCACCGGCGCTGTAATTTATGTAATGCAGGTTTTTTTTCCCCCACGTTCACATTCTTTTTGGGGGAAGAAGCATAAATTAAAGCTGATCGGAAGGTACTACAAGTGTAATATTTACAGTTTGTGTTTAGAAATAAGGCACCCTTAGTGAATAATTATTTTAAAATAAGACTTTATATACCGCTGTGTACACTTGTTGAACTGTGCTCGCTTCGGCAGCACATATACTAAAATTGGAACGATACAGAGAAGATTAGCATGGCCCCTGCGCAAGGATGACACGCAAATTCGTGAAGCGTTCCATATTTTGTTTGCGATATTTATCAGCATTTTAACCACTAATTAATCTTTCTATTACCGAGCTGCATAAAGGCCGTCCAATATAAGGATCCGGTCGTCCGTATTTTGACACGAAAAGAAGAGCTACAACTTTCCTTTTAAAAACATTTGTGTGTTTATTGTGACATATAACGTAAGAATATAAATTAAGTATTTATTTAATGACTGATACTGTATGTGTTTTTTATTCAACAAATCGTTGGCAGGCGGTTTCACCAACGTGAAATGTATTTTCCATAGTCTCATCGGTGTGGTTTTAGATAGTAAAATTGGCGCAGGGTGTTTTCCTGATCTGCAGATCTTGCAGCCCTGGAGTGAATCTTTGCCATGTTCAGTGTTTGTTCATCCCTGGGGTCCACAGAGGCCCTGCCTCTCGGTTTTACCGTTTTAAAGGGACGTCGTCACTTTGCAGCCCGGGGTTTTTAAGCCCCTTCTTATAATAAGTCACAGGAAGCCAACACTGGCCAGAGGTGCGACAAAAGACAGGGCCCATTTGTTGTTTATGAATATATATCAATTATAATAATCTGATCTATATATTTTTTTTGCACCCGTCATGGGGTGCACAGCTGAGCTAGACTGTGTTTTCACACACAAAGCACTTCTCAAGTCGGGCATGTGAAAGGCTCAAACTCTTCCCTCGAAGCGCACCAATGTATTGTGATACCTGTCGGTAAATCTGTTTCAGCGCCTTATCAGGGGTATGAAGCGCTATATAAATGCAACTACTAGGATATCATAGACTTGTGGTGCACTGGTGATCAGTGTAAGCCATGGGCGCACAGCGAGAGTACGCTGCAGAGATGTACGTTATTAGGGGTTCTCATTGAATCATGCACTCTGTCTCTTACTCACCATGCACGCCCTGCACAGCACTGCTCTATGCCTACCCTTCACAGGCACACATACAACCAGTGCGGAGTCCCCACTCCCATCTAACTGATGTAGGCCAAGGGCGACTTGAGTACACAGGTGCTGAACTTTAAAAGTCAGTCATCCTGTGGGCCTCACTCTAGAGACACAAGTTAAGCATTTGCAATGCAATAGGTCTCGAAATTGCAAGATTTCGAGCTATTCGCATTGTAAATGATCATGCCTTTTATTTGTTTTAAAAAAAAACACATAAATAAAAGGCACTGTCATTTGCAAAACAAATAGGTCAAAGTTTCTAAAATGCGAGACCAATTGCATTGCAAATGCTTGTTGGATATGATTGCCTTGAACCCTCTGTGAATTCCTGGCAGGCGTAATAAAAACCTGTATTCCAGCAATGAACATACTTTTATGACCAATTTGATATCCGTGAACAAGTCCCAATAAAGTTGGTCTGTTTAGTTATTTGCCTCCAAAACCCATGGCATGTATACTTCTGAAGATTCATGAACCCTTCGATGGTTGAGAGCTTGGATGACTAAATTATTTGTGCATGACCAGTATTTTATTTCTGAAATACTCCGTGGCTGGCCTGGAACTCGGAGATTCCCTCCGCACAGGGCTGTCCCTTTGAGGTCCAAAAGGGATTAATTTAGGCCTGATTTAGCATTATCACTATAACCCGACCCTGTTTACATTGACTGGTAAGTGTGTGTATGTTTATCGTAAGAGGTGATCCTCCTGGAAGTCATCCAAGTCCTCGATTGTAGGGGCGCACAGGCTGGACTGAGGTACTGTTTCTTCTCTACGCCCTCCCCTTTGACGCCCCCCCCCCCCCCCCCCCACTTCTCAGACACAAGTGCCTGATTTTAAAAGGACCCCACAGGTCCTTACTTAATTACCAAATGACGCCCTAAAAAATTGCATTTGGCCATCTTGCCCGCTCAGAAGCGGTGATGTGCACGGTCCCCCTTGCCTTGCATGCCCCTGCTATAAACGGCCCAGGGCTGAGCTGTTCTGCTTTAGATTACTGTCCCCGTTCAGCTCACCTGCATATCTGTCGCGATATGCCTAAAAGTACATTGCTGAGCGGACGGCAGAGATGTATGCATGTGTTTACAGTTTGCTGCCACCCTCACTGTAGGCGTACGTGCAGCTTGGTCGGCCATCCACAGTACTCACGACTAGTTCGACTGCTGTGGGACAGGGAATGAACTACAGCCTGTGAGACAGTAAATTAACTTTTACTAGCTGTGCTTGAAGCGCAGCGTCCCGCATCCATGAAGCATGTGCTGCAGAGATGTAGCACTGGCAAATGAATTGGCCGGTAACCAGGGTACACAGCGTCCACCCACTCTTTTCACGGGGTGGACGCCGTCCCCCCTGCCAAGAAGTAGGGCCCCACAGAAATATGCTGAACTTGTCCCGGTGTAATTTTCAGACACAAACGTCTTCCGCAGTGCCTGCACTTTGTCTGGTTTCGATTCCCAGCAACAACGTGCAGACAGGAGCTTTTTTTCACCTCCAGCTGTGCCAAAGTTAAGGGGCCAACAGGCCTCCTTTTGTTTGAATATCCTGATTGCAGTTGGCCTGAAACCTCACGCTTCAATGTAAATGCCATGGAGGGTTAACAAAGGCACACCGTGTGTTATCACTTCACAAGTACAAGAGAGGCAAGCTTTTTCCTTTGTTCAGTCCATGTTTATCAGTGGTCTTCAAACTGGGGGGGGCGGGCCCCCCAGGGGGGGGTCTTAAGTGATCTCTGGGGAGGGGGAGGGCGGGGGCACCAGTCTCTGGGCACGAAAAGCATCATGTTTTGTTTTAAGTGTTAACAAGCACTGGCGTTGCCAATAGGTTTCGCATTTGGAAAGTTGGAGCTATTGGTTTTGTAAATGACATTCTATATTTGTATATCGTTATTGGCATTGTCAATAACCATATATAAATATAAAATGTCATTTACAAAACCAATAGCTCCAACTTTCCAAATGCGAAACCTATTGGCAACGCCAGTGATTGTTAATACAGCTGTAATTTCTTAGAGATGCTAATACAATGTTAAATAGAGGCTGACACGTTGAGACGTAAAAAATGGAATGATGAGTAATTTTGAAAACAAACTCTGAGGCTACCTTTTTTTTTTTTTTTAAGAGTTCAGCTCCCTGGTTTTAAAATCCGTTTGAGGTCAGTGCGTGATTATGATGTGACCCTGCCTGGAGAGGGTGCCTCTAATGTCCTAATCACGTCCCTCAGTGGCCCACCTCCCAGCCCTGACTTAAACCCGATACATACTTGCAATAACATAGGGGCCGACGGCAATGCAGCTCGAGCCTTCGTTTTGACAGGACCCGTATCTGGAGGGTCAGCTCAGTATAAGCCGATTATTTTACTAACGTATTGCGTCTGCATGAGGGCCCCGCCATAGCAACTGGACTGCTGTGTGGCTGCATAGCGTTCAATGTGGATAGCACTTCGAAGTATGATTGGGAAAGACTCTGAAAAATGTGTAAGTCTCAGGTGCTTTGAGTGCGTGTGTTTTCTCAGGCTTTACAGTGCTTAGGTTGCAGAAACAAAGACAAACATTTGCAAAGGCCTTTCATTTTAGTGTTACCCGATCTGTTTTTGGCTCTATCAATACGTTTTGATATGACTGCAGCAAAAAGAAAAATAATACTTGCTTGCCAATGTTTAATAATACTGGGAAAACAAAAATAAAAGTCCACCAACTGCGGGGCTACCACCGAGGCTGATGAACGCCGGCTAAAAGGGTGAAGCACAGTAAACTCTGTGTGCATCACGTACTGTAGTGTTTGTAAGAGTGTTGATATGCTGGCAAATGGCCGGAGGGAAGCCGGATGGGGGCGGGAGAGCCTGGTGGGGGGGGGGCGGGAATGCGAGCGAGGGGAGGAGAAGTGTGGCAGGCGGATTAGGGAGATGCGCGTGCTTGTGTGGTCACGTGACCCGCTTTTGTGGTCACGTGACTCACATGCACTGTGGAAAAACCGCAGTGGTTTGACGAGTCGATGGAGCACTTGAATTTTCGCCTATTACATTCGCAAGCGAATGATAATAGGCGAAACCTAAAAACATGAGCAGCAGTAAGCTACCTTGTAATGGGCTATCACTAACAACTTTTGTCATTTATATGCTGACTGGGAGTTTGTGTAAAAAGATCTAACAGAGCTTAACTAAATGTTTAAATATGTTAACACACATTTAAACCCTGCCAATTTAGCAGAATAACTGTAAAAAAAAAATGAGCAGGGGCCGGAGTATTAATTATTTTCTTTTTTGCAAAAAGGGAGGGCAGCTTCGTGAAGTTTGAAGACCACCCTGTATATAATAGATGTAAGAACGTCAGGTGTGTTGGTCTGTCCCAGTATTTATGCAAATTACAATTTCAATAGTACTATTTTATTTCTTTTATGGTGCTGCAACCCAGTGCTGGGGAGAGGATGTAGCCTAACGGCTAGGGCGGTCAAGCTCAACTCTTGGGAACCAGGTTCGAGTCTCTGCTAGGACACAACATCCTGTGATTCTGGGCAAATTACCTAATCTCCCTGTGCTTAACAAAAAAAGAATGAATGTGTAACACAACTGTACTCATGTAAAGCGCTCTGATACCTGATACGTTTGGGGCAAGTTCGGGCTATATAAAACTACAGGAAAAAATGCAGGGTGTCGGCGCACTTTACATAACATACACATAATAGATTGAAAATACATCCCGTACATGTGTAAATCAATGTACCAGATGAGTTACATGAGGCTGTGAGGGTTACAAGGTGTAGGTGTCATATCCTTCATACCGCACTATTGTCTTGTAGAAGGATTACAATTTATGAACTGCAGATAACCAAAGGATCTCTGTGTTTAAAGCAGTAACCCACTTTACTATCAACATAAAATACAAATCTGTCATCTGCTTCTTAGGTGATGTGCTTTGCAGGTGACACATTAACCTTTTACTACTTTGATTCAAATTTGGGGCTTGTAGGAAGGTGGCTACCTGACTATGGTTACCCCTGATTTTTTGCCCTGTGTTTAGCTGGTTTTCGACTTAGTTGGCCTGGTTCCCTGCTAATCAGGGCCCCAGGCTATCTGCTCTCTCTGTAAAATGGATTCCATGTACCCTAGGTGCATAACTACATTGGCTTGGGTCACCTTATCAGCCCCTGTACAGAGCACTATAGGTGCCCAGGGCATAGGTGCATCCAAGGCCTACCAGGGGCTGCAGCATATCTTTTGCCACCCCTGGCTGGCTATCTAAATTGACACAACTGGCTGATCACTCAGCTGGGGCAAGTGGGTGTAATCACCCCTTGCTTAGATATAGTATACCTATATCTAAACCTATATCTGGACACATATATAGCCTGTAAGCCACTCCTATGGAAGGCCTCATCAATCCTGGAGGCAGAGTGCGTGGTTTAATGTGAGATGGTGCTCTAGCATGAGCTGAGCCTGTCTGCAGCGGTCGGGACCAATTCCCTTAGCTGTTCCGGGATAATGCCAAACCATATACTATTAAGTGCATTATAATCCTCGCGGTTATATGTTAACTTTGGTTTGGCTTTATCAAAACATGTCGTGTAAGGTGTCATACGAATTGGAATACTACCCCCTCGCCAGTCCTGGCGACGGGGGTAGCATTCCACCCCTCTAGAGGGGACGACATGTTACTTTTGCTAAAATGCGGTTGATTTTTAAAAGAGCCTCAGATCCACAAAATGGATGCTTCTGCCACAGACACATGTCTGACCTCCTGCTGCTGACCGAAACTCAGCAGAGGAGGCCTGGACAAAGGATTTCCTGTCACAGGGAGGTGTGACACCACCCCAGACAGGAGATAGTGGATTGTAGCAGGGAGGTTTGAATGAAACCAGACAGTGCCTGGGGAGCACAAGGCTTCCCCTTGCATAATCCGGTCAAACTGGTTCTGGGGCAGCCCAGCCCCAGCTCCAGTGAGACCTGGACAAAGGAAAGGGGGTGTAACCACCCCCCTTCCTGGTCCCACCCATAGGGGAGGGACCTAGCAGGAGATCCACCCCTCAGATTGGAATAAGAGGGGGAGCAGTGCCAATGCAACTCAGATCATCCTGAAGAAACATAAGAAACGAATTCTGGACCCTTCGACTTTCTACACGACGTGAGAAGACTGAAGAATCTCCCTTGTGGTCAAGGAGTGACCACCCTGTGCAAACAGGCACCATCCAGCCCTCGACCCTTGCTTTGTTGCAGTTCCCGCCGGAACTCGAGCGACAGAGATCGACGAGATCAAGCTTGCCTGCCTTCTACCTGCCCGATCCACAGTCCCTGCAGAGCTGAGACCCGTGGAGGCGACCGGAAGCGTGGGGCACGCCATCTTGAAAAGGCCACGAGACGCTGACCGTGCAGCCCACGAGTGACCCTCGAAGCTGTGCACCGGGGTTTGAGAAGCCCCAGCCCCGAGCTCCACTTGCACCAAAGCTCATCCCTCCACACTCGACGAGTGCTGCGTGGGACCCTTCTGCTTGTGTGCGCTCGACGCGTTGGCCCGGTCACTTGCCAGCTGGCTTGGGGCCCCTGTGCCGACGAAACTTGAAATACGACTCGCTTTTCTGGTTGCTCCAGATCTGCACCAGCTCCTGTGAAAAGGAGCACCCACTCTGACCCTCCTGGTTCGAGTGATAAGCAATCTCCCGGTTCCGCGTGGATTGCTTTTGCCAAGTGTTGTTTGCTGCAATCTTGAAGCCGACGGTGCTGACGGCGAGAGCCTACGTGGGACAGATCGTGACCTGCTCCTGGACGTCGCAGATGCCCCAGAGCCCACGTGACAGCGGAGAGAAGCCTATCGACAACCGCCTGATTGCGCCCGACATTGCCTGGTTCCGTCCTGGTTCCACCCTGGTCACTGCTGAGTGACCCAGACTCTGTCCCCTCTGCTTTCAGGTACTTTTCTACTCCGATCCACCCTTGGATCGCACCGGACACTTCTGCTTCACAGCGCCTGCAGCTGCAACAGCTTCAAGCACCAAGAACCTGCGTGACAGAACCCGACGCCACTTCGACCCTGTGCACCCACGGCCTGTGGGTGAGGTAACATTGCAACGCCGGTATCTATACACTGGTACACACCTCTAGGGTCTGTGTCTAAAGTTTTGTGTTCCTAGGTTCAGCGGAAGTATCTTTTAATTCACTTTAACTGACTTTTACGCACCATTGACAGTGCATTGGTGCGCGCCGCACTTTCCGTGCTGCACCCGTCTCCTGTGGGCTACCCCCGACTTCATCATTGCTAGTCCTGACTGCTCCCAGCGAATCTCTAGGCCCTAGGCCTAACCATTGTTCGATAAGTGTTACTTATACCACTTTTTTAATATATGGTCTGAGTGGCCACCCGCCCTCATCCATAATTGTGCAACTTTATATGTGTAACAGTGCTTTTGATTTAACGCTTGTGCCCCTTTCCTCATAAAGAGTATTGGGGAGTAATTTAGAAATAAATACATATATTTTTATAATATATACTTGTGTGGTGTCCTTTCATTTGATTACAGGATTGTATGTGGTAAAACAGCTCGCTTAACACGACCTCTTAAGTTAAGCCTTTAAGGCTGCTTAGTCCATGCTACCACTAGGATAGCTTGTCTAACAAGGTTGACTTACAACCTGACATCTTTGGGGTTTGTTTGGACTGATACCCAGTGGTTCCAGAATTGGAAACACTACATATCAGGCCAACTTCTCACATTGGTGTGCAGCGGTGCGGATTTGAGCTTGCTGTTTGTTTTACCATTGCAACCTTTATCAAATTGAAAGATCACATCAAGTACCTCTAGGTACATATAAATCAAAAGCTTAGCATATTAAGTTCTACTGAACTTAGTAGTTGTAGATTAAAGGGATTAGCACACCCTGACTACAACTCACTAGCAAGGTGCAGTAGGAAACCACTTAGTGTAGGTAAGTGCATCACTTACACCTCACTAGCAGTCATGTCTGATACAGGTAGAGCCTCAGGCTCTGCTCCTGTAATAGTTGATCCTATAGGGACAACATCCAGATATGACAACCTTAGCCACAAAGACCTGAGTGCCTTGTGCACAGCCAGGGGGCTAAAAAAGGGCAGAGGCCCTATCATTCCTTCCCTAATAGCTATCCTAGAAAAGGATGACTTAGATAAGGTGAGTCAGGCTCCCTTAGAATCAGGTGAAGGGATACACTCCCCTGAGAATGAGAATCTTCCAGAAGAAGAAGAGGAAGAGGAAGGCTCAGATTTAGAAGAGCCTGAAGATCAGGATCAGAGGGGAAACCAGGTACAGGTTGCCAGGCTTAACCAGGCCAACTTGGACCTACATGAGAATGGAGAGGGCCAGCACCACTCCAGATCTCATAACCAAATTCTCCCAGGCAACAGGAGGGTGAGGTCTCTATCAGGGGACTCTCATCTTTCTAGTGCCTCAAGAGAATCTCAAAGAGGGATGACTTCCTCCCAGAGAAAAGAGCATAGGGCCAGGATGAGGGCTGTCCAACTCCAAATAGAAAGGGAAGAGGTAGCCTTGGCTCAAGCTAAACTTGCTTTAGCAAGAGAAAGAAAATTGTGTGGCTTAGATGCCACTGGTGGCAGCAAAATTCCTAAAGAGAAACCCAGGTCCTATGATAGTAGAAACCTGACAAAGATTGTGCCCCCCTATCAGGAAGGGGATGACATCCACAAATGGATGACTGCTCTGGAGAGAGCCTGCATGGTACAGCAGGTTCCTGAGGAACAGTGGGCAGCGATCTTATGGTACTCCTTTTCAGAGAAAGGGAGAGATAGGCTCCTCACTGTCAGACATGAGGATGCCAGCAATTACAAAGTCCTGAAGAGTGTTCTGATAGATGGGTTTGGCTTAACCACTGAACAGTACAGGTTAAAGTTCAGAGACACCCAGAAGACACAGACTCAGGACTGGACTGATTTTGTTGATGGTGCAACTAAGGCTCTGGAGGGTTGGCTGAATGGCAGCAAAGTACATGACTTCACAGGATTGTATAATTTGATTATGAGGGAGCAGATCCTAAGTAATTGTCAGAACCAGCTCTTACACCAGCACCTGGTGGACTCAGATTTGACCTCTCCCCAAGAATTGGGAAAGAGGGCAGATAAATGGGTCAGAACCAGGATTAGGCCTAAGAATCAGGACAATAACCAGAAGAAGGAGTCTATCAAGCCTCAAGATAAGGGTGGGGATAAAAGTAAAGAAAACACTTCCCCAGGGCCCCAAAACTCCAAGAAGGGGGGTGGGTCCCAAGACACTTCATCAACTGAGAAAAAGCCTTATTGTCATGCCTGTAAACAGGTTGGGCATTACAAAACAGACAGCTGTTGTCCCAAGAATGGCAATAAAGAAAACATACCTCCAAAGCCAGCTCCAACACCTCCTGTTACTGTCAGCAGTAATCCCCCAGGAAGTGGGAGCACACCCAGGAATCTGGGTGGGTTTACTTTTGGAGCCCAAGGGGACCCTGGCCTATCCAGGTCCCCATCCCCAAATGATCTTGTTTATGAGACTGGCATGGGGTTTGCCAACTTCTCAGTTTGCCCAAATACCTTGAGCAAATATAGACAAGAACCCATCATCAATGGTTTGAAAGTTGAAGCTTTTAGAGACACAGGGGCTAGAATCACCATGGTGGCTGACTGTATAGTCCCCTCTAAGCAACTTTTACCTGGTGCCACATACCAGGTAACAAACATTGATGGCATCCAAACAAATCATCCCATGGCAGTAGTAAGTCTCAGCTGGGGAGGTGTCATTGGCCCAAAGAGAGTGGCAGTGTCACCAAACTTGCCTGTAGACTGTCTACTGGGTAATGATTTGGAAATCTCAGCCTGGGCTGAGGTTGAACAGGAAATCCATTCTAGAATGGTAAATTCCAATGGAAAGGTTAGTGGGGCTGTACTGGCTATAGCCCCAATTCAAGATGTCCTTCCTGAAAGGGTTGGTAGGGCTGAGCAACTCTCTGCCCCATCTTTACCAGAAGCTCTTCCAAAACAGAATAGCAAAGCTGTTATGATAACAGCAGAAACCCAAACTGAGTCTCCTCCTGAAAAGGTTGGTGGGGCTGTGATGGCCACAGCCCAAACTCAAACAGATATGTGTGTTGTGAAGCCTGAAATGATGGATCACTCCACCCAAACAGAGCATGGAGGAGGAAGAGAAATCTCCCCCTCACCAGACAGTAGGACAGGATCAGCCTCCTCAGGGAACTGATCTTACCCCTGATGAAGGAACTGCCCCAGAGGTTGTTAGGCCTGGCCTGACAGAGCCTCTGATGGCAGTGGACCCTTCTCAGGTGGGATCCAGTCTGGAGCAGGTAACCTGCCCCTCTCTACCTTGCCTTAGTCAGCCCAGGGCTGCAGAGGACAAGAAGGACAGTGAGACCCAGAGGGCCCCCTGTCAAATAAAGCACCCCCGTCAACAGATTAGGGGCACCAAAACTAGTAGCCCTAGTAAGGTGAAAACTTTAAAAACTCCTGAGGGAGCCCCCTTAAAAGTAGTTAGGGACCTCCCACAGATGGATTCTGTTGGGCACAGCCAAACCTGGGACCCAAAGGGTCCAAACCTGAACTGTCCCTCCAGCAAACCAAACAGAGGGACCCAGCCTCCAGCTTTAGGTAGCCAGAGGTTGACCCTGAGAGCACAGTGCAACTCAGTTAAAGAGAGAAGGGCACACATGGTGGAAGATAATTGGAGGAAGTTGAGCCCAAAATTAGTGGAGCCTCACTTCAATACTCCATATCCAAACCAGCCTTTAACTTTGCATAAACACACCCAAGGTAGTGATTCCCTATGGTGGAGACCCTCTAATACCCCTAGGGTGAGGGACTGCTTAGTGGACCATGAGACAGGGGGTACCCATGCTAGTGCAGGTACTTCCTTATATGGCCACTCAGGCAATATAGGCTTACCTGGCCAAGGATAGCCTTATCTCCTTTCGTTTGGGGGGGGGGGTTGTGTAGGAAGGTGGCTACCTGACTATGGTTACCCCAGATTTTTTGCCCTGTGTTTAGCTGGTTTTCGACTTAGTTGGCCTGGTTCCCTGCTAATCAGGGCCCCAGGCTATCTGCTCTCTCTGTAAAATGGATTCCATGTACCCTAGGTGCATAACTACATTGGCTTGGGTCACCTTATCAGCCCCTGTACAGAGCACTATAGGTGCCCAGGGCATAGGTGCATCCAAGGCCTTCCAGGGGCTGCAGCATATCTTTTGCCACCCCTGGCTGGCTATCTAAATTGACACAACTGGCTGATCACTCAGCTGGGGCAAGTGGGTGTAATCACCCCTTGCTTAGATATAGTATACCTATATCTAAACCTATATCTGGACACATATATAGCCTGTAAGCCACTCCTATGGAAGGCCTCATCAATCCTGGAGGCAGAGTGCGTGGTTTAATGTGAGATGGTGCTCTAGCATGAGCTGAGCCTGTCTGCAGCGGTCGGGACCAATTCCCTTAGCTGTTCCGGGATAATGCCAAACCATATACTATTAAGTGCATTATAATCCTCGCGGTTATATGTTAACTTTGGTTTGGCTTTATCAAAACATGTCGTGTAAGGTGTCATACGAATTGGAATACTACCCCCTCGCCAGTCCTGGCGACGGGGGTAGCATTCCACCCCTCTAGAGGGGACGACATGTTACTTTTGCTAAAATGCGGTTGATTTTTAAAAGAGCCTCAGATCCACAAAATGGATGCTTCTGCCACAGACACATGTCTGACCTCCTGCTGCTGACCGAAACTCAGCAGAGGAGGCCTGGACAAAGGATTTCCTGTCACAGGGAGGTGTGACACCACCCCAGACAGGAGATAGTGGATTGTAGCAGGGAGGTTTGAATGAAACCAGACAGTGCCTGGGGAGCACAAGGCTTCCCCTTGCATAATCCGGTCAAACTGGTTCTGGGGCAGCCCAGCCCCAGCTCCAGTGAGACCTGGACAAAGGAAAGGGGGTGTAACCACCCCCCTTCCTGGTCCCACCCATAGGGGAGGGACCTAGCAGGAGATCCACCCCTCAGATTGGAATAAGAGGGGGAGCAGTGCCAATGCAACTCAGATCATCCTGAAGAAACATAAGAAACGAATTCTGGACCCTTCGACTTTCTACACGACGTGAGAAGACTGAAGAATCTCCCTTGTGGTCAAGGAGTGACCACCCTGTGCAAACAGGCACCATCCAGCCCTCGACCCTTGCTTTGTTGCAGTTCCCGCCGGAACTCGAGCGACAGAGATCGACGAGATCAAGCTTGCCTGCCTTCTACCTGCCCGATCCACAGTCCCTGCAGAGCTGAGACCCGTGGAGGCGACCGGAAGCGTGGGGCACGCCATCTTGAAAAGGCCACGAGACGCTGACCGTGCAGCCCACGAGTGACCCTCGAAGCTGTGCACCGGGGTTTGAGAAGCCCCAGCCCCGAGCTCCACTTGCACCAAAGCTCATCCCTCCACACTCGACGAGTGCTGCGTGGGACCCTTCTGCTTGTGTGCGCTCGACGCGTTGGCCCGGTCACTTGCCAGCTGGCTTGGGGCCCCTGTGCCGACGAAACTTGAAATACGACTCGCTTTTCTGGTTGCTCCAGATCTGCACCAGCTCCTGTGAAAAGGAGCACCCACTCTGACCCTCCTGGTTCGAGTGATAAGCAATCTCCCGGTTCCGCGTGGATTGCTTTTGCCAAGTGTTGTTTGCTGCAATCTTGAAGCCGACGGTGCTGACGGCGAGAGCCTACGTGGGACAGATCGTGACCTGCTCCTGGACGTCGCAGATGCCCCAGAGCCCACGTGACAGCGGAGAGAAGCCTATCGACAACCGCCTGATTGCGCCCGACATTGCCTGGTTCCGTCCTGGTTCCACCCTGGTCACTGCTGAGTGACCCAGACTCTGTCCCCTCTGCTTTCAGGTACTTTTCTACTTCGATCCACCCTTGGATCGCACCGGACACTTCTGCTTCACAGCGCCTGCAGCTGCAACAGCTTCAAGCACCAAGAACCTGCGTGACAGAACCCGACGCCACTTCGACCCTGTGCACCCACGGCCTGTGGGTGAGGTAACATTGCAACGCCGGTATCTATACACTGGTACACACCTCTAGGGTCTGTGTCTAAAGTTTTGTGTTCCTAGGTTCAGCGGAAGTATCTTTTAATTCACTTTAACTGACTTTTACGCACCATTGACAGTGCATTGGTGCGCGCCGCACTTTCCGTGCTGCACCCGTCTCCTGTGGGCTACCCCCGACTTCATCATTGCTAGTCCTGACTGCTCCCAGCGAATCTCTAGGCCCTAGGCCTAACCATTGTTCGATAAGTGTTACTTATACCACTTTTTTAATATATGGTCTGAGTGGCCACCCGCCCTCATCCATAATTGTGCAACTTTATATGTGTAACAGTGCTTTTGATTTAACGCTTGTGCCCCTTTCCTCATAAAGAGTATTGGGGAGTAATTTAGAAATAAATACATATATTTTTATAATATATACTTGTGTGGTGTCCTTTCATTTGATTACAGGATTGTATGTGGTAAAACAGCTCGCTTAACACGACCTCTTAAGTTAAGCCTTTAAGGCTGCTTAGTCCATGCTACCACTAGGATAGCTTGTCTAACAAGGTTGACTTACAACCAGACATCTTTGGGGTTTGTTTGGACTGATACCCAGTGGTTCCAGAATTGGAAACACTACATATCAGGCCAACTTCTCACAGGGCTTTACAAAACACAGATCTCTAGCAAGTGAATTAACCACTAGAGTTATCTCATCATTATTGCTATTCCCTGAAATTTAATGGTAACTTCATAGCAGATACCTTACCCCAATCAAATATTTTAAAATGTAGACTTTGCAACAAATTAAGCCAAACAGATTTACTACCATGCTTCTCCTTGTTGCAGGGTTTAAAAAAAAAGATATTTTGGTTGAGACCTAGATTTCTGAGGCATCTAAATTGCGCCACTTTTTTGGCACGACCACAAAATTAATTTGTTAAATCTCATAATACGCTTAAATGTACTCATGATATACCTTAATACACATATGTGTGAGGTCTTAATATTTGGTGTCCCTTCTTGTGATGTCAATTCCAGTTAGGTCCCGTGCAATGTCACTAGTGGTAATAACATGCGCTGTGATGGCACGCGTCATGATTTCACTTACATACTGCCTAACCTGGTTAGTCCCCTCCACTTTTTTTTTTTTATTTTTTTTTTTAGGACTTGTGCCCTTCTGGGAACCCTTCAGCCTGCGGCAAGTAAAGAGCACATATAAGCAATGGTGGTCATAACTGTGCAGCACGAGAGACCCTCTTGCCCTCCTGCTGCAATGTAAATTCATTAAAGAAAATGGTGCTTACACCCTAAAGAAGACGTACCGTGTAACAACTGAAGTAAAAGGGCCAGTCCTCGTGGGAGGTTACGAATGAAGACTAGGCGGTACTAAGGAGGGACTAACAAGCCTATAAACGAATTGGAAGGCAACATTTACGAAGGAAGTGACCAATATGTGCGGAGTGGGCGGGGCTTAAAGTACTTACTCCAATACAGCATGGCTCGCAGAGCAGCGCATGCGCTTCCCAGCAGGCGCGACCTAAAAAGGACATATTCGCCCCTACTGATCCCTACACGCTATACTAACACCACCGCGCTTGTGCTGCTGAACTCCTGGTCAAGGCAGTAACCTGCCACCACTATGAGGATAGCACTTTGCTGATGTCTTTGGATGCCCTTCCGGTCCAAGAAGACAGCAATCCATGAGACCGGCCTATGTCCTGATGCACATGCCTGATCCATGCTTACCTATGACCACAAAAATCTGCACTCTGGATCCAGACTGCTCAGGGCAGGGGTACTGGTCCATTACTATGCAGAGTACATTTGTCTCAACAGTCTTATGTAAACTATCTGAATATTTTAAATACTTCATCTGTTCGTCTATACCTGTTAATGATGTATTTATTCATATACCAAGTTATCTATAGATGGCCCCAAATAGGCAATTGTTCCTGTAAGTTTTTTCCCCCACATTTTTTTCTTGCCACACACCACCACTTCTGCAGATCTGCTCTAAAGGCTTGAAAATCAACTTTACATAGGTGGCCCTGACATTCTAATTTGGACTTTATGATCAGGTAAAGTCCATGGCCTAAGACAATCAATTATAATCACTCATTTTAGTCAAAATCTTGTTAATGTTTTTCCAGGTTAATTATACAGCACCCTATTCACTATTTGTGGTTTATTGTAAATGGCACTATTACATTTTAATACTTTGTTTTATTTGAAATGTTTGTTGTTGAGGGTGTCCCTTACTCATTCTCTTTCAACAATTGGTCATCTACATATATAGAGTGACAGTTTTCCTTCCAAAACCTATTTCAAGAGGAACCCCAGCTGTTTGTGCCAAATATTATTTGATCTGGTTAGAGAAGTAAGCTGGAATGCACAATAGAAAAGTATAAAGCAGAAGCGCTTTTTACATCTGCCTATGCAACACATTACTAGCAAGTGTGGCATGAGATGTGTACAGTACTAGCTCCCTGCTGTACAGATTGTATATCATAGCAAAGGATCACAGGCTGACTTTTAATCAATATTTCTCCTGTCCTGTGATCATTTAAATGAGTCCGAGGTTTATTTCCTTTTTCATGAGCCGCCGGGCAGCCAGGGTTTCCTGGGCTCAAATTGTAACAATGAAAGCCATTTAAGATGAGTGTCCTGGAGCTTCACTTTTGGGACCAAAACTGAGCACCAATTACACCCCTTTAGCAGTTGATCCCCAGGATAGTCCAGCAGCCCAAGCCTTACTAAGGAGGTGGCGTTGAGACAGATGCTCAAAACTTAGAAAAGTGTATAACAGCAGTTAAGAAATTATCTAGCCAATTCTTTTTCTTGGAAAAGGAGGGCATAATCATGCATAAACCTACTCTGGAAGGTAATCGCTACCTTGGTGGTGTGGCATGGGGTGTGCGGTAAGCCAATGATCTTCTGCATAAAGGGCATCGTCTGTATACAATCAATATGCGCGCAGTAGTACTCTTGCCCTCGAGGAGGTTAACTCTAGGCTTGTCTCTGGCCAGTCTTTTGGTCTGGAATTAATCCCCCACTTTAATTCTAGAATTAGACTGGGCCGGTTATGTAATTGTGTTGGTGTGAATGTTAATAGTGCCCCCCTGAACCCGCAAGGTCGCTACTCCTATTGTACCCTACTTGTTTGTTGGAATGTGTTGTCTCTGAAATGGGTCTGTCACGGTACCACTCCGACCATGAGCACGCTGAGCCCAAAATCAAACCTGCCGCAAAGGAATGAGCCCTACATGTATCTGTGGCGATTTCTTTAGTGCCTAGCTAGGAAGGCATTGGTGCTCTGGTGGTAGACACTGCAGAACAAGTGGCACTTCTTGTGTAGCTTCGTACTGTCAAAAGTGCTTCGAACAAGGATTCCCCATTAGGGTCTAATTTTGGCTTTGTCTGTCACTGACCAGATCAGTGTCGCACCTGTAGGCACAGATTTGGGGTAGAATGAGCCATTTCACTTCAGGACATACTGCAGAAGGACCAGGACTACAAGATCTCACCATTTGACCTTCCCTGGGTTACACCTGCCCGCCGCTCTGCTCTTCCTGCACGGCTCCTGTAGGTTATCCTCTTTAAGGAAGCCATTGGGTTTTTTCAGAGATACCTCGAGTGCAGGATCAATTGAGTTTTTCTTTCAAGTTAGTTGCAAAGCCGCTCTTCCTGACAAGGAGCAGTGTTTCTAGGTTTCTGTTGCCACACCTTGTAAGTGGAGTTTGCAGTCAGTAAACCCCACCCAGGCGCATAAAAATTGACACTTCTCCGCTGCTGTGAGACCCTGGTTTCTGGTTTGTGAAGTCTTGGCCTACGGTCTGTGGGCTTCCACCCCATACTTCTACTCGGTTTGCAGATAGAGCTGTGGGACTGGTTTTAGGCATTTCCTGCCTTGTGCCTACTAGTCCCTCCCAGACAGGTTTAGCCACAGTGTTTGATCTGTAGTGTCAACAGGAAGGTGGGGTGGAGTTGGAAGCTCCTTGACCAGTGAGTCTTAAAAAAAGAGGTACTTTTCTATTTAAGAAAAGCATGTTTTGGTAGTGGTGGTTTGCCAAATGGGAAAGGAACCGCACTATAACTTGTCAATTTGTTTGGAAAGAGTCAAATGGGCTTTTAGTATACTCTAACACCTTTAGTTGAGGCGGACTGCTATGTAGACCACTGTCACCCATTACCAAGAGTGACTATTACCAATCCAAAGCATCGGTAAATCAGAGTATGCACAATAGGGTCAAGGGAAGCACAATCCTAAGCAGATGTAAAACAAGTAATATGTAATTACAAAAGTTGAGACAAAGCAGTTAGGTAGAATCCAATTGAAATTATCAATGAGACTTCTTTTCCAGATAAGGTACAAAACCAATTATAGTCCATGTATGTTCATTTTTTCATAAGGCTTCATAAAAAAGAATCAACAAGAACAGCCAACACGTGTTTCGTTGGTACATCCAATCCGTACCATGACTTTTTCAAGGCTGAATGAGATAAGAGCGTGGTAAATCGTGGCCTCGCTCTTTAGTATAAATATAAAAATCTGGCCTTAGCCTATATCGTATAGGTGATGAATACTGTGCGATAATCTCCAATGTGAGAATTTAGGAAGTACAAGCTATGTTTTTCATCCAGAGGGACAGTTTCAACCCCAATGTACGGATCGTCCCCAGTGGATACGCAGCATCGGCGAAAGTCTAAAGGTATATAATTGGTTGACACTGTCCCTATATTTGCGTCCAGGACAGAGGCCCTCTGTTATTGTTAGCGCTCAGCGCACCAAACCCCATAACTTTTAAGTTGCCAAATCAAGCCTCAGGCTGTCAAGAGACTTGTGTATCTATCGCAGTAACAGCACTTTGTGCCCACTAAATACAAGCCTCGAGCTGCCATAGACCCCCCCACCTCTAGTGAAGGGCATCTTCTTTTTACTGGCTTAAAGCTTTTTAATCCTTTTTTGAGTATTATTTTTCCATCTGTTAACATGGAAGAGGAATATGCAGGGGAAGAATATCTACAGGTTTTGCCCTTAGATGATGATTTTTGTGAAGCAATAGATTCTTCCATTCATCGGGCGGTTGCGGCGGCCATGGGGTCCTTTGAGCGCCACATTATAGAGGTTGTATATGCCTGCCAAAGTGTCCAGTTCTTCTCCAAAACAAGCATTGGCATAGCCAATAAGTCTCTCCTTTGGGACCTAATAAGTGTTGAGCCTTGCAACAGTTGATATTGTTGCAGCACCAAGGATATTATGCTGCATAACTAAATACTTATAAGGTCCCATAGGCGAGACCTATTGGCTATGCCAATGCTTGTTTTTGATTGTCTATTGTGGATCTTGTTGTTGTTTCACTATCTTTCCATAGTCCCTTCTTGTACTGTTCTGAGATTACTTCACCTATGGCTTCCATCCTGGTTGTCAAGTATTTCCATTTTGTTGTGTTTATGGGTTGTCAGCAGCTTGTATAAGGTGAATATTGGACTCTGTTGCCTGCACAGGGCTGTTTTAAACTGAGTTCTTCAGTCTGCATCTCTCCATTTCCTCATCACATATAGGAGTGAAATCAGGTTATGATATATGGGTGTGTGGCAGTGGGCTTCATCTGTGCTCTCAGTTCCACACCCTTAAGACAGCACTCCTTGTCTGGCTGCAGGACAGCTTGGCTGGTCTCTTCATTCTCGGGAACCATAGTGTTTCAAGGTGCTCTTCTTGCTTCGGCTTGGTCCATAAGCATCCAGAGGTTCTTAGCTTGTTGTCCAGGGACCCCTGCGGTCCACGGTTCCTTAGAAAAATAAACAATACCTAGAGAATAATAACGTGTACTTAAAGTAGTAACATAAAAAAAGTTATCATTATATAAATGTGAAGGAATTTGAAATTGGAGGCTAAATATTAAGTTGGTATCCTCACAGTAATTTGTGGGAGCAATGCAAATGCATCAAACCGAACATATTATGGACCATGAGCGGCCCCAAATGGGTTTAGAAAGCTCTAAGCTTCTAATTGAATTGTAATATTTTTATATATATTAATTTGAGAATTTAATAAAAAACTTTCTTAATTTCTATATTTGTTTGATGAATGATTATTACTGTGTATTTTGTGCATTGTTTTTTCGGTTTAAATAATCAAAAATGGGAGGCGTGGCCAAGATGGCGGAGTGAGAGGACGCTTCTTCTCGCAGCTCCCCGATCCGACTAGGCCTAAGCCCTGAACTATAGCTTGTTCTCTCCCCGCTGGAGTTCAGCGGCGCAGGGAGTGGTGGCATAACCCAGAGCGAAGACTTTGGCCCGGAACTGGCCTCAAATCGGCCTCAGGATAGCCTGTCTGGCGGCGTCAGAGGTCGGGACCGGGAGTCGGAGGTAAAGGAGGCCAGCCCCGAAGCACGGTGGAAGGCGAGCCGAACAGCCGCACGCCGCGCCAATCCTCGGCCCGGTGTGCACGGCCGGGAAACGGAGAGACCCCACGGTGCCCAAATTGCCAGAACAGCAGCCAGAGACCTGACGAGTGAGCAAGCACTAGTGGAGACGCTGTGGGCAGTACTCGAGGTCGCGGCTTCGGCCTAGTCGACCGGACGCTCGCCGGGAGTGAACCGGAGCAGACGGAGCGATCACCCAGAACTCCACCCTGGGTCCTGAGTCGGGTTCCCCCTGGAGTCCCCCCGGACTGGAAGGCAGACGGAAGACGCAGCGGGGGCCCCGTGCGACCTGGGGGCTCAGAAGCAAGGTCAGGCATGCGCTGGCCGGCCGCCGGCTGCTATGCTCGTGGCGCCAAATACATCTGGGCTGGAGTAGCCACCGTGAAGGACAGCCCGAGAGGCCTCCACTGGCAGGCATACCTGACGGGTGTCGGGGCGGGCCGGCGGGCTGGCGGGCTCTACGACACGGTCCCCGACCGGGGCCTATCGGATACTAGCAGTGACAACGGGCACGATGGCGGCGTTGAGGGTCGCAGCTGCGGCCCGCGAGCGAAGGCTCGAGCGGGGACTCGTTGGGGCGAACTGATCTCTACTGCCTGTCATGGGGTGGAGTGTCTAGTGGAGTTGACCACGACCGGAGATCAGAGAGGTCCAGCAGAAAGGGTGAGCGGAGTGGCAGGGTCCGCAGTCGCGGCTGCGGCCTAGTGACGGAGGTGACGAAAGCGAACTTCCCGAACACACCCGAACCTACCGTTGATATCGGTCGGTGGTCCCCCGATAGGCCCAAGCGGGCATCTACAGAGCCTGGAGTACCGGACCGAGGGGACTGACTGACCTGGCCTGCACTCGTTCCAAGATGGCGGCCAACAAGGGTAACAGAAAAGCGAACCGCACTCTCCCAGAGATGCTTAACAGGACCCAGCAGCGGGGGGACAGGGGTCAACCATCACCGAGCTCCGCCGGAGGATCGCAGAACGCGAGCGGTGGGGAGCCGCCGGTCACTAGATCCTTCCTGGAATCCCTGTTCAGCACTCTCAGGGACGATATTCAGACTCTGAAGCAAGAAGTGGCGGGAGAAGTACGGGAGGTGCGCAGAGAGGTAGACTACTTGGGAGAGTGAGTGGCCACAGTGGAAAGCACGAATCACCGGCTCGACGAGGACATTGTGCAACTGCAGCAGGAGGTGTTGTGCCTGAGAGACCAGCATCTGGATCTCCAAACGCACAACGAGGACCTTGAAAACAGGTCTCGGCGAAATAACATCCGGTCCGGGGAATTCCATCTACAGAAGAGGGCACGGATGTGGCTGGCTACTTACGAGACCTATTTAGGGCGATCTTGGGCGAACCAGCGGACCTCCCAGTCCGGATTGACAGGGCGCATAGGGTAGGACCACCACGACGTGCATGGGCCCCACCACCAGACATTCTGGCATTTCTCCCAGACTTCCCGTTGAAGGAACGCATTATGGCTGAGGCGCGGAAGCAACCTTCCTTCACTTTTCGCGGTCACGCTGTGGCCCTGTATCAAGACTTGTCCGCTATCACCCTCCAAAAACAGAAAGCGTTTAAAATTGCAACTGACTTTTTGAGAGAGCATGAAATGCCCTATGCCTGGGGACACCCCTTCCGCCTCATCTTCAGGTGGAATGGCACGATGCACCAATTGCGATCACTGCAAGAGATTGCGAGGTGCTGGGAATCACAGCTGAGGAGGAAGAAACTGCTCCGCCAAGCCAGAGACACGGGCCTAGAGACAGTTGGCAGAGGGTATCGAGGAGACGAGCGCCCGCCACTCCCAGGAGGCCGGACTCACCCACCATTAGAGCCAGCATGGCGAATGCCGTTTCCGAAGCAGCCAGAGACACTGCTCCAAATGGTGACGTGGCGCTGACAGCATAACACTCCGGGGGGAGAACCACACAGCCTTACTGATGTTGCAGGTTTGGGGTCCTGGGAGGAGGGGGGCCATGGGGAGGAGTACGTGGCCGGACGTCCACTTTGGTAATCTACCACAGACTTGTCCACTCCGGACATGACTGGGACTAAAAGTTGTTGGGTTTCCAGGGGAATGCGGAAGGGAAGGAAGGTTGGGGGAGGTGAGGGGCTGGTTGTTTGCATGAGGGGGTTGTCGAGGGGGGAATGGGGGAGGGGAAGGGGGTGGAAGGGTAAGGGCAGTTCGAGGGAAGTTCAAGGGGAGTTGGGGAAGGGACAGGGACCGTCCAGTGCTTTTGATGCATTCATTCTGGCCTAACAGTGCTCCTACACACTGCATGCCCCAGAGCCGCCCCTCCTGGGCCGTGATTCACTGCTTGAGCTATGCTTTTACACACACCGATGACAGCCCTTAAGGTCGTCACCCTTAATGTGAAAGGGTTGAATAACCCTGTCAAGAGGAGAGCGGTGCTGTCCTTACTGGAAAACACGCAGGCAGATATTAGTCTCTTACAAGAGACCCACCTGCTAGCCCGAGAGGATGTCAGAGGATGCGATCTCACAAGTTCCCAACACAATTTTTCTCCTCCAACACTACCAAGACAGCCGGGGTTGCAATCCTAGTGTCCAGAACAGTTAAAGGTGAGGTCCTACAAAAATTTGCAGAACAGAAAGGGAGGCTCCTAGCATATAGAGTCAAGTCGGCAGGTCTGGTGTTTACCATCAGGTCGATATATTGCCCCAATGAATATCAGGAGCGATTTCTCACTTCAGCCATAGTGGACATCACTACCACCCCGGATAGGCATATAATCATTGGAGGGGACCTGAATATAGTCTTCGACTCGTCCTTAGACAGATTGGCACAGAGACACCCGCAGATGGGGGAAATTTCGCAGATGGGCAAATCCCAACTAGAGGAACTAGACCTCCACGACCTCTGGCACCGCCTCCATCCCACCACCCGAGACTACTCCTATTACGCACATAAAACCTATGCGAGACTGGACCACCTTTTGGTCACGGGACCGGTCTGTGACCTAGCCACAGCCTCCGAAATAGGGTTTCTCTAATTGTCGGACCACGAGCCTGTCACGGGCACATTCCGACTACCACCGATATCCACTTCGCGCGGGGTCTGGCGCCTCAGGGATATTCTTTTACACAAGAAGACGGTGGTGAGGCACACACAAGACTCGATTCGTGACTATCAGACACACATTGATAATGCTGACACCACCCCGGCAACGCAATGGGCAGCATTGAAAGCGGTGCTCCGGGGGAATTCATTGCTATTTTGTCGGCGGAGAACAGAGAGCGGCAGCAAAAGCGGGACAAACTCACCCGCAAGGTGCGTGAGCTGGAACCGGTACATCAGAGAACCGGAGCCCCCAGAATCTGGAGGCAACTTAAGACAGCAAGGAAACTCCTGTCAGCTTTAGATACAGACAGGGCGGAATATGCGGCGTTACGCTTGAAACACGTATATTACACGGGTGGAGATAAGTGCGGCCGGCTTCTGGCGAACAAACTCCGGGTGGCGCTTCAACGACATTTGGTGAAGGAACTGTCGATCTCTGCTGGAGAGACAGCTACGGAGGATAGCCAGATAGCGGAGGGTTTCTGTCGGTACTACGCAAAGCTATACGCGAGCGAGCCCCCATCGGCGCAGGCGGAGGCAGATTATCTGGATTCAGTTGACCTTCCCTCCCTCACTCTAGAGCACGTGGAAAGAAACATTCGAGTTGAGGAGGTGATTACGGCCATCTCAAAACTCCAACATTGGAAGGCTCCGGGTCCGGAAGGTTACACACCACTCTTCTATAAAACGTTCTGCCCCGTGCTGGCACCTATCCTTACCCGCCTCTTTAATTCATTCTCCGCCTCTGGAGCTATCCCTCCAGATCTACTCCAAGCGATGGTATCGGTCATCCCCAAACCGGGGAAGGACCGGACTCAATGCAGCTCATACAGGCCGATCTCTCTCTTGAATACCGATCTCAAACTGTACACTGGGATCCTGGCGGCCCGACTGGCACTTCATTTACCAGGACTGGTGGACCCGGATCTGGCGGGATTTGTCCCCGGGAGGCAAACGGTGGACAATACCAAGAGAGTGGTTCATATCCTAGAGAAGGCCTCCCGGATTCCCGGGGAGAGGATGCTGCTGGCTGTCGACGCGGAGAAGGCGTTCGACCAGGTGCACTGGCCTTACTTGGAGCGGGTCCTGTCGAAGGTGGGAATAGGGGAGAAATTTTGCACCCTGGTATTCAATTGTTACAGATTTCCGTCTGGGGTGGTACGGGTGAATGGCTGCAGCTCTCAGAGGTTTGCGATAGGGAGTGGCACCAGGCAAGGATGCCCATTATCCCCGCTGCTCTTCGCACTATACATGGAGCCCCTTGCCCAGAAGATACGCCAAAACCTGAATGTGACGGGGATACGGATGGGGAGGTATACGCATACCATTAGCCTTTACGCAGATGACATCATCTTGACACTAGCTGATCCAAGGAGGGCACTCCCAGCGTGTATCGATGAGTTAGAGCTCTTTGCAGCTGTCGCAGGGTTCAAAATGAATATGGGAAAGTCGGCGGCCCTCGACGTTTCGTTGACTGCTGCCACGAGAACCGACTTACAAGAACTCTTCCCCATGCACTGGTCTAGAGACCTGGTGCCCTACCTGGGCATACTATTGGCACCTTCCTTACCCGCCATGGTGACCGCCAACTACGCAGCCTTGGGGAAGAAAATTAAGGAGGAATTAAGTCGTTGGAACAGAGGCACATTGTCTTGGCTCGGCAGGATAGCCGCAGTGAAGTTGACCATCCTGCCACAGGTGCTGTACCTGTTCCCGGCTCTACCACTCCAGCCCCCGAAAGGATGGATACAACAGACTCAAGCTGACCTTGCCCGCTTCATCTGGCAGGGTCGCAAACCCAGGCTCAAGAGGGCACTGTCCACGCTGGCCCCTGAGGCAGGGGGGCTAGGTGTACCGGACTTACGCAAATATTTCCAGGCGGCACAACTGAGCTATCTGGTGGAGTGGAGCAGGTGGGAGTCAGATACACTGGCTTTTCCAGGACCAGGCGGTAGCGGGCCGGCCTCTACAGGAGGTGCCCTTTTTACGTAGGGCTCATCGTCCCACCAACCTGTACGCGTCTTTTATCACACGAGTCCCGATGAGAGTATGGGACACCACCAATGTTGTGCACGATCTCACTACATTCCCCTCGCCGTTCACGCCATTGGTTGAGAACCCGGATTTTCATCCCGGGATGGAACCCGGAGCCTTCACGCACTGGCGGACTGCAGGATGCAGAACGCTGTTCCATATGTATACCCTGGATGGCATCATTCTGTTCCAGGATTTCAGGAGAGAATATCAATTGCCCGAGACGGAAAGGTTGCGGTATATGCAAGTGCGCCACTGGGCGCTGCAGCCGCAGGTGCGTGAATCGGCAGATAGGAGGCTCCTGCCTTATGAGAGGTGGCTTGTGACGCGCACCTCAGACACGAAATTAATTTCGGATATATACAAATTCTTGCAGCCTTCCTCTTATCTTTATAACCCGGGTAGGGAACGATGGGAGCGAGAGCTGGGGAGGGCCTTAAGTCACACAGAGTGGGACCAGATTTACTACCGAGCACGACACTCCGGGTACCACACGGGACTTACGGAAACATTTACTAAGGTATCCACCTATTGGTATTACACACCAGAGAGATTGCATGAAATGAATCGTAACATCGAGAACACTTGTTGGCGGGCTTGTGGACAGATAGGCACACTTACACATGTTCTATGGGACTGCCCCTTACTGTGCCCCTATTGTAAAGAAGTCTTACATGAGATTGATTTACACTTTGATATTGAACTGCCACGCATCCCTATGTATGTACTGCTGGGCTTGCCCAACCGGCTGATGTACCCTCTAAAGTCTCGTAGGGGCAGGCAGATTCCAATACCGCTGGGCTCTGCAGTTCAAAATATACTCATTCATTGGCACACCACCACACTCCCTTCCACTACAGGGTGGCTGCATAAATTGTGGCATGTTCTGGGGATGGAGAAGTTGTCGCTCATGGTGGCGGGAGAGATGGAGCAGTTTAATGACCTGTGGCAGCCGTTTCACTCACTACTAGTTACGGAATTTAAAGAGCTTACATGTCCCCGATACCTTCGATTGTTGAGATTGACTTCGCCAACGGATTCAGTTAACCAATGAGTCTCGGATTACGATCAGCTGGGAAGAGAGGGCGGCTTGGGGGAGGGAAGTGGGAGGGCGAATTTAGCACGGGACGGGAACGGGAGGGACTCTGGGGTATGGAAGGGGAGGAAGGAGTTCTAAGGGGGTTTGTTTATTTTTGAAGTTGTTGTTGCAGCATACGCACTAGGTTCCACACTTGGATGGACATTACGATTGCAGAGTCTTCGCGCGCTGGATGCGCTCCTATATGGTTGTACCATAGCACTGACTCCTGGCGACAACTGTTTTCTTTTTTGTAAATGTCTTAATAAAATGCTTTAAACATAAATAATCAAAAATGCTTAGCCAGTGTCCCTGCCATCCAATAATACCTTTTTGGGGGTCCCTGGATTACAATAATAATTCAGTAGGGGTCTCCGGCTACCAGTTATGATTATTTGGGGGTCCACATAAGTCAAAAGGTTAAGAACTGCTGGTTTAGACAACTGTGTCCGCTCCTTCAAAATTCACAGCTCAGTGGCTTTTGTAGTCCTCTTGTATGTCTCAGAAGCCCATACTGCCTTGTCTAATGGGTACTTTCAGTAGTTTAGCTAACAGGTGCCATAGCCTGCTTTGCCATATGAATTCTAGTAGATATTTTTTTATTTTCAGGAATCTGACTCTTTCAATGCATATTTGAAGCACCTGAAAAAATTATAATACTGAGAGCAAGACATTCATTTTGATGGCTGCCATTCTGCCGGTTCCTGAGATGTATGTGCATCTCCATCTCAAGTCTTCTTTGACATCTGACTCTACCTGGCATATTGTACACATAGCTGAGACGTTGCACTTCTGGGTGTTTTACTACTTCTGCTATTTCAGGAAAGCTTGCTGCTTTTGGAGACTCATAATGCATTATTTGTAACGATTGGTAAGAGATCAGACTTTTCTGCTTTGACTTTATGGCTGTACACTGCCCCAAACTATCTGAAGATATTGAGCAGGGCAGCCATGGATATTGAGGTCTCAGTGTGGTTAGTAATACATCACTGACAAATAGGTACAGTTCTCGCCCACACCCTCCTAAACCCACCCCCTCAATGGCCTTACCCTATTCTGTGCAGAAGTTTGGATGGCAATAGCCAGTGATTCAGTAGCCATTACAGGGTGTGGAATTTATTTAAAAGATTTATAAAGCGCGCAGATATCCAGCAGGGTTTCCTGTCGCTGAAACCGGAAACAGACTAGAGTGGAGCTTAGTTGGCCATTAGAACTAACTAAACCGAAGGATCTTTCGCTTTTTTCAGAAAGCGAGGAGAGATTGACAATTCCTAAGATCTAGCGGAAGGGAATACCATAATTTCGGTCCCAGGAAGGGAAACTAGCGGCCTCCCCTTGCGAGTCAGACGTACTCTAGGGACAGAGAAAAGAAAGGGATTGGCCGATCTTAGGTTGCAGGAGTGTCAATGAGGCTTGACAAAATTGAGTATGTGCACAGCAGGCAGGCGGTGCTGAGCTCGAAACGTATAACAGCGGGCCTTAAACTCAATATGCTTGCTGACTCTGAGCCAATGAAGGAGTGCAGAGGCAATTTAAAAAGTAGGCGGACTGCTGCATTCTGAATGAGCTGAAGACGTTGTACAGAGGTCTTGTCCACACCCAGATACAGTAGATTACCGTAATCAATCCTAGATATCACCAGGGCCTGCAGGACAGTCCTCCGAGCAGTCGGTGGAATTAGCCAAAGAATTTTCTTTTACCACTAGAGGACCACAAAGCAGACCGAGGTGACTCTTGAGATCTGGGCAGTGAGAGAAAGCTTACTATTAATGTAAAAACCCTGGTTCTTAACCTTAGTAAACTGGGTAGGTAAAGGTCCCAAAGAGACAGGAAAGTGGCTGGCTCCCCAAAGCTCAGGGTTGTTCCCCAGGATGAGAACCTCAGCCTTAGAACCATTCAGCCTCGAGGCTTATTTGGAGATGCATAAAGAGATGTTTTGCAGACCAATTCTAAGTAAAGCAGGATCCTGGTGTTGAGCCGGCGATAATGAGAAAATAATCTGCACATCGTCAACATATGAAAAGATGGTCTACCCAGATTGTTCTGCAGTGTCTGCCAAAGGGCAACTGACTTCAGATACGCTACATGTTCTTTGCTGACTAAAATACCTGCTCATAACTGTCAACAACCAAAAAAAACTACATCAGATAAGGAACCTTTTTGATCCCTGAAGAAGTCCCAACAGGGATGAAACACATAGGCAAGCAATTCTGTCATGTATTTTAAGAATGAAATTTTTGGAATAAGAGGACAACGTTTTCTACAATCAAAAATACCATTGTTTGGTCTTTTTCATTTAGAAAGATATTTTCTCTTGTATTTTGTTCTCTTTGAAACATGATGCAATATTGCTGTTACAGATAGATTGTTTGTGTTCTCGGGTGCAGGGTCAATTTTGTGCATCTTACCCAATGACTGTACCGCAGTCTCTGCATGTATCTCATTCGACACATTTATGCCCAATAAACTATGCGCTTTGTAAAAATGCTAGCCTTTAATGGCTCAAACACCTTTAAATCAATGTAACGAAACATGGAGCCGCCTTCCTCATGTGCTGATGGCTTCTATTCCCCAAAAATTATGGGTACGATTAGGTCTGGGGGAAATTTCAATGATGCCAGTGTATTTGGCGTAGTTTTGCGTAAACCTATTTACACAGAATTACTAACATGACTCCATTATGCCACGTCATTTCAGTGAGAAATATTACACAAGGTGTACTGTTTGGTTAGTTTTTGAATGCCAGCGGCATTTCAGATAATTACTTACCCAAGTGGACCATTCAGGCAATTGAGTTGAATTTGTACTATTAGGTCATTGTTTTGAGCGTGAGATGCATTTGTGTAATTACGTGAAATTTGACTTAATTTTGCTGTAATTTCGTATAAATATTCTTCAGCAAATTACGTTTTGCCCACCCTTTAAGTACTATTTGAATCCGCCCCCAGTCTCTTCTTTCACAAAACCTTTGTAGGCCATATTACACTTGACAGCTGTTAGAAATGGGATTTCTGGTTGGCTAAGGCTTGCGCCAAAACCCGGCAGAAACCACCACTCTAGTCAGGGCAAGGGAGTTACACGCCAAACATAACCCCTGCTCACCCTCTAGGCAACGTGACCCGAGCAGAAAGGCTTATCCCGGAGGCAATGCAAGTTAAGTATTGCGCACGCACCCAGCAACAACACCCAAGGCCCACCACAAAGGAAACTCCACACAAGGTTCTACATAAAAATAGCCTTTGTATTATACCAAACTCATTAGATAATAAACGCACAATTTACACTGCGCCAACAGGCACGGGCAGAAATTACAGGGGATTATATGTACAGGACAGGGCCACATGGACGACTGTCAGGAATAAGCACTTGGTAGAACTAGCACTTGGAACATAGAATAATTGTAGCACAAAATAGCAAATGTAGCACACAACCAGTAATCCCTGGTAAAAGGTAAGTAGACACTACCAACCCTAAACACCTTAGGCATATATCACACAGGGAACAATGAACTCACTAGCAGAACTAGCATATTAGGAAAAACAACCTCCTAAGCATAAACATACATTTAGAGGTGTAGGCAACAAGCATAACATAAATCACAATATGCAAGTAATCACGTTTGTGTCTAAAATCACATAAGGCATAACATGTACCCCAAACAAGGGCACAACACATAAACCTGTCCCCGGGCCAACAGGCCTCTCAGAGGCTGAAACACCCTGTGTCCAGCAGAATCGGGGCAGGCTGCGCAGGAAGCAACCAGAAGGATGCACAGAAGAACAGGCCTAAACGAGGCAGCTGCCCACCAAATGCTGGGCAGCTGGGGATAGGAATGCGGTCTGGGCTCTCAGTAGTCCTGTGAATAACTGTGCCACGTTGGGCCCTCTGGCGTGAAACAACAATGTCCCCAGGAGCCTCTCATGGGCTCTAAACAAATGCCCCCTTTGTTGGAGTCTCACTCGGGGGACTCAAAACCACAATGCCGCCACTGACGTTGGAGCCACGGGGCTCTGAACACAAAATGCCCTGTGGACCCTCGTGGGCCCGCAACAAATGCTCCCGGGACGTAGGAGCCTCTCGGGCTCTAAATGAAAGGATTACCTGCAATGTAGGAGCCACGGGTCTCGGAATGGCCAGTAAGGCAGGAGCGGCCCACTGCAACGTGGGGCCGCCTGGGAAAACTAGGAGGGACAACCCCTGAGCCCCCACCTTACCGGGCTCCTGTCTCCAGGCGTCCTGGGCCGCTGGCGGTGATCTTCTCCACCTGCAGGCCTTTCTCGACACACGGAAGCCCTGCTCAGGAAGCCGCTGCCATCCTGGACTTCCTGGCTGTACGCAGGATCGCGGGGTAGGCTCCCGCCACTTCCTGCTTCTTTTCCGGGGCTCGTCCTGCTTCCTGGGTCTGCGCGGGGAAGCCTGCAAGGCAGCCCGCGAGGCTAGACCAATCCCTGTGCGGCCCAGGGATGATGCAGCGGGAATCCTCGAGGCTGGGGACCAATCCCAGCGCGGGAAGGAGGCGGGCACAGTACTCTGTCCGGGAGTCCCTGGGCCGGCGGCGGTGAAGGTTTCGGGGCAAACGAGGGGTAGGCACCCTCTTAAAGATGAGGTCCCTGGTGGGGTGGGCACCCGCTAGGTTTTAAAAGTATGGCAATGAGCGGGGTGGCACCCCTGAGAAGGCAGGAGTCCCTGGCGAGGTGGGCACCCGTCGGATCAAAATAAAGGGGCAAATGCACGCGGTAGGCTCCAGCTAGGTACTCCATGCAGGGTGGGCACCTGACAACGATGTAAAAAGTACGGCAAATAAACGGGGGGCACCCGTGCCATGAATCAGCAAAAGGGGGGATCCCCACGCCAGGGAATCCCTCGAGAAAGGGGATTGCAGCTCCAGGCTGTAGAGGAAAACAGCGCATCTTGGAAGGGAGACACACAGCGCTTCCCAGGCGCTTTAGCAACCACTGCCACAAATCCAGGCAAGGTCCAGCAAAAAGTCTTGGTAGGAGGTGGGGGGGGGGGGCAAAGGCTGGGTCCAGGGGCCAGCTCACAGGGCCCTCCAGGCAGGGAGGCTGTCCCCAGTGGCGGTCCTCATGGTGCCCAGCAGCAGCAAGCCCCCTCCAAGTTAGGATCAGCAAGAGAACATTTTGTATGGGAGCACAGCCCCTTCTTATACCCAGAAATCCTTTGTCTCAGGGTACAGAGTGGGGGGAAGACCAGCTGCAGCTGGTTTTGGAGCCCTCTATTGTGCTCAGCCCTTCTCCCCATTCACTAGTCAGGCTAGGGACATCAGTCGCACCACAGGGGGCGGAGCCAGCATTGTGTGGGTAAAGCACAGCCCTATTCAGGTCCCAGGTGCACTCCTCCCACCCATCTGGATGTAAATCTCCCTATTCACCACAGGGGCAGACCCATCCTGGAGCCGGGCTCACCAGCCAATCACAAGCCAGACAGTCGCTTCACATTTATTACACAGACATGCCAACTTCTTGAAGTGGCACTTCCTCACTAGGCACATTAACACAGCACACATCATCGCGCAGCATTTAATCACACAAGTCCGCACATACCAGACTTGACTCTGTACTCCACACGCATTAGGAACTACCATGGACACATACATTCCCCATGCATTCCTATGGGAGGCAGGCCAATCTCACAACATGCATTCAGAGTGCGCACGCACTTTACACTGGGACACGGTAGTAAAGTGCGCAGAAGCCAAAAATAACTAACACCAAGTCATATATAAAAGCAGAAAGTTTAGGGGTGAACCTACGAGAAGGGCCAAGTCCAACAACAGCCTGATCAGAAAATTATGCTCATCCACTCACACCATTCGGTCATGATCCTCATGCGATATAACTAAATTCTGCAAGCTCTGAGAGTGCACGAAAGCATACATACAATGATTTACCGTCACTGTTTGACCAACACACTGTCTGTAACTTATTGATTATATCTTGCATCAGGTGGGCTCTTGAAGGGTACTTATCCCATTGTTACAATGCAAGTCCTATTAAAAATTCTCCTTCCCCACTCATGTCCCCAGAATTACTCCGTATAGAATTCCTGCATGAATATATACCATATTCCCTGCAGAAGACCTCTGATCTCGCATTGGCTCAATGAACTCCACCACATCCTCCATGGTCTGTGCGGTGCCTTCCTCAGAGTTGGATGGCACGTAGGGTGAAGCTCATACTCTTCCCAAGTCTTTTCGTTCTCCTTCCTAGGTGGAACCGCTGGTGGCCCAGCTACCTGCTCCTGCACCCTCTTTGATGGTTGTCCACAATTCCTGAAGAATACATGTTTGAGCTGCTTTTCATGCTACTAGCCCACAGACCTTGTTACAGGTTTCAACTTTTTTCTCTGCTCCCAGAACAGGTCTTGTTCTGAAAACAATACTTAGCCTAATGAAACCTAAAACAACTACCCCAAGCAACTTCACAACTTGCTCAGTCTCACCCTCTTGCCTCTTCACCAAAGTTACTACTGCTGGGTTGTTCCTATTGATGTTCACATTGTTTATGGCCAACTAATTGCCTCACCGCACCAATGCCATCAACAAAGAGAAAAATAAATCCAGGGGTACAATACTGTATTGATTCTTTTTCCATGGCCTGGACAGCAATGCACATCATCTATTATTGTACAGTCCAAAAACGTATGCCCCTGCTGCATCAGAAAACATCTGCACCAGCCCACTGTCTCCCCTCACCCAGACTGACATTGATGTATGTGAATCGATAGGTGAATAAAAAAGGAGGAGCCAGATTAGATTCAACAAAATCTTGAAAAACAATGTAAAAGAAATACAAACAAGCATTTACAATGCAATGGTTTCGCCTTTGGAAAAGTTAGACTTATTGGCATTGTAAATGACAACATTTGTATTTATGTGTTGGTTTTGAAAACAGATAAATAAATGGCATTGTCATTTACATTGCCATTAGCTTAATCTCTGCAGTCACTCTGCACTCCCACTAGTGTGCGCACTCCCACTAGTGTGCGCACTCCCACTCTGCACACTCACTCTGCACACTTTTTTTAATTACACTAAATGTCATTTAATCTTATTTTTCCACCCTGCCTGTGAATGAAACATTACTTCTGAGTCCATCAAGTAACTGATTATCGTTTACTTTTCATTGCACTTCACAAACTCATGTATAATCCCCGGAGAACCAGTGGTAGCAACATAAAGACGATATGACTCGAATTTCTAGCAAGAGTGCTCCCTTGCAGAGGCTTGGTGGGTTGAGAGCGCGCTTCGGAGGTCAGTGTGCAATCCTCAGAGCACAGAATCGTGGCCCAGCAGGGCCGATGCTGCCGTTCATCCTTCTAAGGGTTGAAGAAAGGCGTTGCACAGCCGATAGAAAATATCTATAACTTAGTGTCATATTGGCATTTCTGCTAAAAGCCAAACCTTCAGATAAAAAGGAAGTTGAGTGTTTGAAAAAACCTTTCCACTGAGCACTCATTCCGGCAAGTGCAGAGCATTAATATCACGATATCTGTAAAAAAAACAGAAAGACATAGTGCATATTAAAAATATCAGTCGATTTAAAGGAAATAGAATTTGTAACCCCCCACACACAAAAATAAACAAAACGGTACCCGCAAATACTGCATTATATGCGCAGTGGCTTTTCCAAACCCTTTAATGGCGCTTGCACCGATTACGATCTGGCACTGGGTGTGGTGCAGCGACCAGAGCTGCCGTCTCGGGAGCCGGGTCCCGGTTCGAATCTCGCAACGGCCTGAGACAGCGGGAGGGGGGGTCGGGAAGGCTACAAGTTTTAATTGTATATAGTAAAATTGCTAGTTACTTTCAGCCCTGGAGAATTTCCAACTATGTTCTACATTGTATAGGTCAACTCTAACCGAGTAGTTAACCTCTTGGCTGCTAGGCGTTTTCCCGCTGTGTGCTGGAAAATGCCATTTTAGTGGCACTATGACGAGCTCAGCTCGTCATCAGCACACGACACCCGTGGGTGATGACGAGCTGAGCTCGTCATCAGCATCGAAAGGGTTAAAGATTTTCAATTAACTGATACAGCTGCCTTCTGAAAAGTTAAACAACGCTTTTGGGTCAACGTGGACCAGACCGAAACCTGTCCTTACTAATTATCACCCCCCTACCCAAGCCTTTTTCCAATGCAGGGACCTGGTTAGATCAAATGGCAGCCTTTACATAATTTATTAATCAAATCTTTGAGACGCTGCTTCTACAACTAGCAGTTGTATCTAGGTCAAGGACCCAAAATACAGCATTTTTAGAGAAACATTAAGCTAATTATAATCATAGGGAAAAATACAAACTTCGACTGAAGACGCAGACAAACTATGGGTACCCCGCTGTTAGAGAAAAAAAAGTGGCCCAGACCCGCATTTGGTATTCTTAGAGACAATGCCCACATTAATGTCTCATTTGGGCCATTGTATTCATCACGTCAGTATGTGGCAAGTCAGTTGGTGGTCAGTTATCCGCCAGCAAAACTTCAATGGAACATTATTAGATAAGCGTGTCGGACTATCAAGTCTGCACTGCTAAATACGAAGATCTGCAGCAAAATAATGACATCCAACAACCATCCCGTTTATCCCATAGTTCTTTGTTATTTTCTCGTTTATTTAAAAAAAATTATAAATAAATGTGTGTTCCCCCAGCTCCCGCCGGACCAGGTTAAAAACCGATGGTGGTGAAGTGTGTTTTTGAACGAGGATCTGCCCGGCAAAGTCACGTGACCGGCCGGAGCCTGAGCAGCAGAGCCGCAAACGGAGGGACTAATCAAGCTCACGCACTTGGTAAAATACAGAAAGGGGACGCGGGCCCACCATAGTCAGCAACGACAACCAGCAGAGGGCGGGAGAATTGACAGTACCACCCATGCAATCCAGTGTCAAGCATCACCCCCACCTATACTAACACAAGCAGGAACACGGATAACCTCCCCATGCTGATGTATACCACTTATGTCAAGCTTTATTCAAGTCAGAAACATCCCTCCAGTCGGTGGTTTGCCCTGCATAACCAAACGTGCCCATCACTTATGAAAGCCACCTCACCTATGACTCTACTCCTCATTAACTTGTCCAAGGATACTATCCAACGACCAGAACACAGAATTCAAATATATGTTTACGGTGGCGTTGCTCTACAACTCCCCACTATCCAGACAGAGCCACCTTCCCATTACCGCTTCCAACACCAGTAGCATTCCCCCGCCAATAGACCGGGCGGCCTATCTAGGCCTCTTCCGGGTCGCACACCACTCGCTCAAGTCCCAGAACAAGGGAAGCCAGGTCGAAACGGGACGCTGGCCCAGAGCGAGTCTGCTGCCTTCTGCACAATATGACTACGGCTGCGTACCTCCAAATCGCGGCCTTTGTTCTTGAAATTCTTGAGGCGCTGGTTGTCTAGTTTCTCGCTGTCGGCCATGGTGAGTTAGGGTCTCCCGGCGACGCTGCACTGTCAGTCGGGTGGAAGAGACGGAGGGTGACGGGAGCCACAGCTGGTTCTCTGCGCGGTGTGCACGGCAGTCCGAACGTTAGGTTTCCTCGCTGGTTGCTTGGGCGGAATGCCGGTGTACAAGCAGACTGCAGTCTCTGATTGGCCTACGAGCAGACCTGATTGCAGCGAGGTACCGGCACGCGAGACTCGCACGTACAAGTCTACTGTCTGGGGCCAACTGCAAAGGCCGACGATCTAAGAGAAATAAAAGACAAACTATAATAAACTGTCACTGAGCTGTTTTCTTTTAGTGTCTAGCAAGCACCGAGACCATCTTGGAATGGGGCTATTTTAATGTAGCTCAGAGCAAAGCATCGCAAGCGATTGAAATCTGTAATTTAAAGATGGCTTTCAGTGCTGATGGGTGTGGTGTTACTGCGTGCATTGGCAAAAATTCCAATGCTAACATGAATATTTCTGCTGCACGATTCTGGGTTTTAACACGGTGCAGAGTATCGAAGAATGGTTTCTGTGCACTGGTTTATCTCTATATCGCTGGATGATATTTTATTGCACTAAATTGGCTGATAAGGCTGAAGTCACACAGAGTATAAGTTCCACCGTTTCGCCCATTTCTGCCCTGCGTCTTTTTCTAAGTAATTCTAGGTTTACATAATTTAACAAGGTCAATTTGCGATTCGGGGGAGTGTTTTTCGCCCTCTCCCCTTCCCATTGGCTGGAAGGTAAAATTCCAGCCAATCGGAAGAGGAGAGGGCGGGGCTTAAAAAAAGACCCAGGAACGCCCCCGAATCGCGTCAAGGCGGGCCCTGAACTCAGTGACGCTCCTCTCCTCCAATGGCTGGCCAGCATTTACGAGGCCAACCAATGGAGAAGAGGGGCGTGTTTAGGCCCCCCATACTACTAACAAAAGATTTCGGCTCCGCCCACCCACTGCTTACGCAGTGGGACGGTAGCCGAAACCTAAAAATGGAACATTAATGGAATGATTTAAAAAGAAAAAAAATGTTAAGAAAAAATCCAACATGACATTAAGGTTTAGAGTTAGTGAGGTTTTTAAAAAAAATCTTTTTTTAATTTAGGAATGGGTAGTTCAGAGTTGGATATGTAATGGAGAGATGCACTCCTTTCTTTTTCCTTTACGATTCTTCCTCTAATTTATCACCAGTACTTTTACTTTCCATATTAAACTATGTCGGCGTGCTAGCCCTTTGTGCTCCGCCCATTCGCACTGCAAATAAGAGAAAAACGCAGAGGAGACACATTTAGGTCTCCGTGTAGCTGCACAACCAATGAATCTAATGCATCAAATTCGTCATCCACTTTTTAATTATTCTTCACTTTTATCCATGAATCATTAGTCCTTTCTTCACTCTGTTTTATTTCAATCCATTATATTCATTGTCTTTATTCTTTCACTCTTCAAAAAAACACAGGGAAATCCTTGTTTCCAATGCCACGTTTTTATTGCCAGTCACCCAATGCATTTCGGTAATAATCCCTTCTTCGGGGGTTTCTAGAGTACAAACAAAATACAACCTAATCAATTAAATGGCAAACTGGTTTTATAAAACATCATTTTTAAGAAAAAGCATTGAATTTTACCATATGTCATTATTTATGCTCATACTTTTACTGTCATTGTTGCTTAACATCCCCAGTCACTAAGCACTCCCCACGTTAACCTGTGATAACCCCTGAATGTATCTCACATCCACATTCAGGGGTATTCTGAAGCGCGCTTACCGTGGCACTAGGCAAAAAGACCTTTCACATTCAAAAATGCTAGGCAAAAGGTCTTTTTGCCTAGTGCCACGGTAAGCGCGCTTCAGAATACTTTCTGAAAGAGGATGGTAAATGTTTCTTTTAAGAATGGGCAGCAGTTCTCAATCCAGTGAGTTTGCAGTAATGTGGATGTGAGACTTCACAGCCAAAATCTTGAAGTGAACCATTGACTTTATCATATTTATGTGCAGTAAATATGAAGTTGGTAGATTTTTTTTTCTAACTTAAGTCATAAATGTACTTTAAAAAAAAAAAAAGTTATAGTGGACCTTTCCGCCTGCTGCGGAGAAATGGGCGTTTAAGTAGGTCTTCACTTTTGCATCTCATAAAGGAACTTTTGTGCATTTGTGTAAAATCTAACTTGTGCATTCAATTTGTAGCAGTTTCTCTTAACAAAAATGTTTCATTTTTAGGGCGGGCAGATGCCGCTGGCCTCGGTGACTTCAAAGAAGGAGTGGTCAATTCATTTAGGAAAATGCTAATATAAAATCTTTGGCGAAAATAACTGTTAGGTGCTAGGTTATGAAATGATAGAGGCCACTGGAGCTGTCCTTAAAGGGCGTCCATGTTGTGTGCTGCTAAAGAGCTTTGCAGATTTTTCTTCTGCCTCACTGTCCCCTCCCATGCTTCCTCCATAGCACTATAATTGAGTTGTCTATGTTGAGAGACTGTAGCAATCAATTCCCAGTGGCTGCTTACAAGGATGTTCTTTGCAGCTGCATATCAAAAATACCATAGTCACTTGGGAAGTAATTAGACTCCTGATACAAGAAACCTATTGCTAAATCCACCTTTTCCTGTATTCCACCTGCCTAGCATATTCTCCACCCATATTTTGCTTTGCACACAAATGTTTTTTAAAGGGCTTATCCAAATTTCGCCAAGACATTTTGTCTACACTGTGACCAGAGATTAAGAAAATGTGGCAGATCTATTGTGGCTGCTACCTATTTTCTTCTCCTTTAAGACCTAATAAAGTGCTCTCTTGGGATCCATTTTGGGTCAGTACTCCACAGGGTCAGATCTTCTTCCTTAATTGAACTTTCTCACTTACATTGTTATTTGCAGATGGACTGAATCGAAGTTTGACTGTGAATAGATGCTGATTTACATAGCGACCAATCTTTAGACATTCACCTTTGGATGAAAACTTTATTAACCTAACAAACAATAAAAACAATCATTCTCAAAAGTGGATTAAGATTATTTAATTTGCTTATTTACAAGAAATTATACGGCGAACGACATTTGCAACGCGGTCGTTACACCGCAATACATTTACATTGCGGTCATTACAACGCAAGTCGTTAGAACGACTTGCGCTGGATGGCGCTCTACACTAAGGAATAGTAGGCTTTACTATTCGAACACCTTCCCTACTGTTACACACACTGGAGTTGGATAAGTAAATCATACTTTCCCTAAATCCAGCGCGTGTCGTAACTGCAATGTAAAGTACCGCTATCTAAATGATCGCGTTGTCGTCACATCTTCAATTATCCTTGGAAGATTGAAATAAAATTGTTGTTTGCTGATTATGTACCAGTGTTTAGTATAGTGCTTTAATTACTTATGGACTCTAATTCACAACATAACTTTTTTTATTTCATGTATATACTTGGACTGCAATTTCCTACTTCAAAGTCGAAAACCATAAGTTCAGTACTAAGACAAATAATTTGATAAAAACAGTGATTGGTGCACTTACTTTGAAGGCTTTAGTAATGTAAAGTGTTGAAGAGATGCAATGCAGGGGGGTCTTGTGGGACAGATCTGTGGGACTGTCTTCTTACAACTTGCCTCATACTTTAATCCCAGTCCTACACTATATTTGGAGTATGAAAGTCAAATGTTTAGATATTAGGATATTATTAAAACCAGAAACAACGATCCTAGATATTTATACCTGAGCTATCCGCCGAGTGGCTCTGAGTATTGAAGTGTAATTGTCTGTTATTTCTCCACTATAGAGAACGTGAGTTCCCAGCTCGTTAGCCAAGATGTGGAGCTGCAGGAGGGACACAAACTCATTTTGGCTGATTTGTTGGAAGTCCGAAGCCGCTCCCAGGAAGTCTACGACAAGATCGGTATCGCTATTAGACACATGTTGAACCTTCTTCTTGTCATTTTCATATACTGTCCACAACACAACCTCCCATGTTCTAGAATTACATATTTACCCAACTCCTTAATATGCACAATACTGTTTGATATAGTTCATCATATTCAACCTGTTGAAACATACCTCATTTGTATATTATCCTCACTGATCTATTCTCTCTCGTATCCTCTTCTTAACATGGTTCTTCTCCCAATTGATAATCTTTTTCAGTTCCAATTCTCAGCAAAGCTGCGTGTGCCAATGCACACAGTGTACCAATTTACTATATTTTACAGGCGGTTCTCCCAAATCTGGTTCCAATTCTTTCAACAATTCCATCCCTCATGTTGGATGTATGTTTGAGAGGAATTGGAAGAGTGGTCTAGTGGGGGAGACTGGTTGTCTGTTTTTGAGGAGTGACACGTTTTAGCTACATGTGGTAAAGCATGTTTTGCATTGGTTGGGAATTTTCCATCTGTAGGATACCACCTTTTTGAACAAACCTTTCCACTGCTCTGCCTTACTAAATCCTAAGCTTTTACAATTTACCATTTCTGGCCTTCGCCAGTTTTACAGTGAAGGAATTATTGTTGACGGCACATAGTTGAAAATTGAATTTATTAAAGGCGAAAAGCAGCAGAGTTGCTGCTTTATTATTCTGAATTATAGACTGTTCATAAACAATGGTATGATTTTCTCATTCAATTTTCTAATATTTTCAGCATTATGGAAGGACTTTTCATTAAAATCCCACGCATTGGAACAGCAGTTATGTACTGGAGTTGGAGAGATTAGTATAAAATCATTCAGACTTAACTTGTCCATGTTTTAGTAAGAAATACTTGATTAATGTGATGAAGAAAAAGATGTGTGAGGCAATGATTTGCAATCCATGCCTTGCTCACTGTAGAGCCCTCTCCACTTGTGTCATTTGGGGAGCAAGTCCTAACTTCTAAAGAACACCTTCATACATTTGTTATATATTTTCTGCATTAATCTAGCTTAATTCTGGCAATAGGCTCATTTGTTAGTTATTTGAATTTTGTTGGATTTGGTAATTGAGGAGCAGTAAGATTAGTAGATTGCAAAAAATGTAAATGTGTCAGTCGGGAAAGATGGGATTTAAATCTGGTGTACCGTGCCGACCAGGTATAATTGGGTGGAAGACCCTCCCCTTCCTTTAGTGCAACATATGGTCAACAGCAGGAACACCTTAAACAATGAATCTTCTCACTTTCTCAAAAATATGTTTATTAAAATGACTGCACACATAAAGCCACCCTGTCTTTGCTGCAGAGTCCAACCTGGCCACCTTCTTGGCCCACCAGAGTCAGACTGCCCAGTACTACGACGTGCTGATGGGGAAGCTTCAGAGGATGAACGAGACACTGGGGATGGTGCTGTATGCCATGGACCACATGCAGAGCAGTGTGGAGCTCCGGCTTGGCCACATCCAAGGCTTCATTGGCTGGGCAGGTAATGCAGGCTACATGTTGGTGTCATTGGGCATGGGAGGTACTCTGTGTACATGCCAACCAATCTTCTTGCAGGCCTTATTCAGAGGGACCTATGCGTCTGGAAGCATCCTTTGCAATCTGCAACCTTTACCACCCTTGCACCACGATTGACTAGCTGGCGGGGTGGGGGAAGGGAAGCCACCCAGCTCCATTACTGCAAGAATCCATGCTTCACATCTTGGACCTTTTATATATGACCTGGTAATGTAGCTTTTGAACCAGTCATGTTGTACATAGCAATAGAATATAGTAATAAAAAAGGCAATGACTATGTGGTAATTAATGTTTGTGTGTAAGAGTGGATGTTGGTTGAGAGACCGAATGCAGGCCAGGCAGATCTTTACAGTCGGTGTGCATCTCTTATGAGGTGGGAGCAGCAGTAGATTGGTAGGAATTGTTTGTAGCTGGTAAGACGTTATGCTGCTCAAAGTTCGAAGAGAGTTGATTTGGGGGTGAGGGGGTCAGCGCTAGGTTGTATGGACTGAGGAGAGAAAAAGAAAGGTATAGTAGAGTAGCAGGAGAACTTTGGTGGTAGGTGAGATGGTACTGGTTCAGTTAGCTAAGGTTGTATGACTGCATGTGTTTGTGAAGTTGTGGTCTTGACATATTGAATGCAGTGGTTTGTTAAAGAAATGCCTAGACCTGGGCACATGGTGACATGCCTACCAGGTTTGATCTTGGAAAATGGAGGACACTTTCTTTGGAACTAGGTGTTAACAATGCACATTTAGACTGTAAAACCTTTTAAAACCAGTTCATTTGCATTCCAGGCATTCACAGCCTTAGCAATTTATAAGAATAAATGGATGACTATAAAATTTGTAAACAGCTCTACAACTCTCAAAAGAGCATCCTGGCGCTAAGGTAGCAACTGAATGAATTCAGGAGTGATCAAAGCAAATGCAAAACAGTCATAAGATAAGGGAAAAGGTGTGTGTGTGTGTGTGTGTGTGATATCAAGGCCTTCAGAAGCTTTTTGAAGAGGGCTTCATATTCTATAAAACACATATTGCTAGGAATTTCATTTCATGCCTTGGAGCCTAACACTGAAAGGGATTTACCACTCCTAGTTTTTAGTCTGAAAGAAGGGGACTTAAGAAGATTGGCATGAAAGTTCTTGTAGGGTTAGAGTGCAGAAATCTAGTGGTAAGGTATTTGGGTCCTGTAGCTTTGTATGATTTCAACACCAGTAGGAGGATCTTAAAAAGGATCCTTTTATGTACTGGTAGCTAGTGTAGAGTTTTCAAGGCTGTGGAGGCAGAGCTCCGTCTGAGGAATTTTAGTATAAGTCTGGCAGCCGCATATTGCACAATCTGCAATTTATGCAAACTATATTTTAAGGCGCCAGTGTTCAGACTATTACAGTAGTCAAGCCAGTGGGTGATGAGAGCAAATGCAACCCATTTCCTGGCAGCTAAAGGAAGATAGTTCCAAAAACGTTCTAAGAGACTAAATGAGGTTGAATGCCTTCCACTTCCTTGGCTTGTGGATGGAAGGACAAAGCCGTGTCAAATTTAACTCCCAGGTTTCAACCAACTTCTACTGTGGCAGGAGGTGGATGCACAGATTTAGGCCACCATTGGATTGGTGAATAAAGATTGAACTTTCCAAATAAAAGAATCTGTTTTATCTGTGTTGCATTTTAGATGATTTGCTTACATCCACAAGGTAACTTTGATAAAACAAAATTCAGTTCGGAGGAGCAGATTTGCTTAGAGTGAATGGGGGACCTCAGATATAACGATACGGAAGACGAAAGCTTCCTTCACTGATTTGGAGGCATAGAAAGGCCAGAAACACGTTTAAAGATTTGACACCGACGCCCCACGTAGAAACCCATATGCGGGTTGGAATTATCACATAACACATTCAAAAGAACAGACCTGGAAATAGCCTTGAAAAAGTCTTGGGTTACATTCCCAAAACGACGAAACACGTGTCGGCTGTGTGAAAGTTTCCAGAGCACAAGAATAAACTTCAAATTGAACCACAAAGAAAAGAATTCATTTCTACTATGTTGTGACAATTGATGGAAACACTGGTTTATATGACCTGTATTGAAACATTACGTGTGCTAGGGAGTGTTGAAATCACTTGATCTCCCAGTGTCTGAATGTGTAACGTAACCGGTGATCATGTAAAGTGCTCCAATACCTTCGGGTCGAGTTTGCTCTATATAAATCTGCATTACATTTTTTTATTGTTTTTAAGTGTGTCAGTAGGCACCCCACTCTAGCGATGCAGATAAATAGGTCTGGCCACAGTGATCGATTAGCAAAACATAGCATGTACTAAAGCCATGACACTGCCATCAGTACACTGTCAGAATAGTGAGGGCACATCTTGGCTCGCTCCTTCAGATCGCAGGACATGCCTGGGAACTCTCATATCAATAGACCCGCTTGGTCTTTGTGCACACACTAGGTTATTGTGAGGCTAGTGCCAAAATCAAAACAGATACATGCTAGTGGGCACTCTGGGCAGGGGCAGAAAACTGTATGCCATGCAGGGGCCATTTCTGTCCCAACGCCTCCAGACCTGATTTGACTTTTTCCTGCTTTCGAACCTGCATTCCATTAATTTACTTGTGAGCACATTCTCATGGGGCATGATTTTGTTTGCGGTTTCATTTACATTTATTCACAGTATGATTTATTATAAGTTGACAGTGCATCACTAATTAATATGTTAACACAATAGGATACTTAGTAAGACATGCAATAGTCCTACAGACAAATGTGCAAGAGAATTCGCACCTTTCTTTTAATATCATAAATTACAAACCACAAGGCCTCTTTTTCTCATTACATTGAGAAACCATATATAGATCCGAGCAGACGTCTGTTTGAGGAAGTGAAGCTTCAGAATTTTGAAAGGAGCATCGAATTCATAAACCGCGTCAGATGCGTAAACACCCTGCATAAGGTGGTATCGGTGCTTAATTTGATCCGGTGGTTTCCGGTGCCCGCCACCGGCACTTAATTGTCTACACCAGGACGTACGACAGTCTGCTACAAAGTGGCACTGTATGTCTAATTTGGAGATTAAGTCAACAGTTGTTTATTCGTTCGATATACATTTACAATGACTAATACCTGCTCTCAAGCAATTCTTATAGCATTGGGGTATGGAATAGTCTGAATTGTCACTCTTCTAGGATGTGATGGTTCGTAGTTATGTTGGTGCTGTCGTTTGCAGCGCTAGATGGGGCAATTGGTGGTGCAAGCAGCAGTTGCCTCCTGATTATGGCCCTGGCACTTATGTTTTTTTTTAAACAAATTGAACACTAGGGGGCGCGCGCGCCCGCTAGCTTGCTGACCAGGTATAGCTGTCCACTTGTTGTCGAGGGACCCGCGCCACAATCCAACAATGGCAGTCCTCGCTTTCCGAGCAGACTGAAGGGACTTTGCAATTATAAACAAACAGGTGTGCTCCAGGCCATTTAGGAAACTTGCTTTCACGTGTTTTTGTGCTAATTTAGACATTAGATGGTGACTAGGAAAGAAGAGATTCCATCATAGATTGATGACGTCTGAATATTGGTATCGGTAATATTGCCAGTTTTAATAATGTATTAGCTGCATTAATTCTATTCATAATTTTCATATCAAAGTCAAAAACAGCTTTATTCGACGTTGATAAAAAACAATCATAAAAGCACAATAAATATACAAAAGTACATTAAAAGACATCTAAAAAGGAGGAGTCAGAATAATATTTGCATGGATATGTACAGTTAATTCATAGTATTCCTAGATTTTATTACAGATTTTAGGAATGATGAAACAAGGTGCATAATTAGTTCATCTGCTAACATTTGTAATTTCATCAGAGCGGTCCTACATTGCCTTGGGCCCCAGTATTTTAAGAGTGGAATCAAGAATCTTTCTTGGCAGAGTATAAAATGTACAGAAAAGTGTACAATGTAAAATACTGTTTTGACACATTGTCACAGGGACATAGAACCATGTCTCTAGACCAACAGTTTTGCTCGGGGAATGTTATCAATCTGAAGAAAGTGCCCCCCCTGAATCTGGTCAGTAACATACGTGCATAACAGCTATGCACCTTAATCAGGTATTGCTGTATGCCCTGCCCTTGAAGAATCAAATGATTCTCCATCACTGATATTTTGTTTTTCTCAGTTAACCATAGTTTGCTCTCAAAGTGCAGGCATGTATGCTTTAGTTTCTTCCTGGGAACTGAGATTAAGCACTCAGGGGAGTCAAAATATTCTGAGTTCCCAATGTCAGTCAAGAATCCCTGAATGCAGATTACAAAATCTTTGCATCCCTCTTAGCAAATAGGTTGGGCCAGGTTGCCCCCGACATTTTACATCCTAACCAGAAGGGTTTCGTCAGGGGTCGCCAACTCTGCGAATTAACTTATGATCTTATAGGGGCAATAGACATAGCGACCAAGGATTCCATCCCATTGAGTATCCTCCCGATGGATACTACCAAGGCCTTCGACGGGGTCAATTGGATGTACCTGTTGGGGGGCCTTGGCTAAGTTCAACGTGGGTGAGGGTTTTCGCAGAGCGGTAAAACTCTTGTACCATAGCACAACTGCTTGTGTATTGGTGAACGGGGGCCTGTCAGAACCATTCCCAATTACAAGAGGAACATGGCAGGGCTGCCCCTTATCCCCTCTGCTGTTCGATCTCTATATTGAGCCATTCGCTCAAAAATTAAGAGGATGATTCCATCAAACCTTTTATTTATAGAGACTGGGAAAAGAGGGTGGCCCTCTATGCGGACGATGTTGTGATAATGACATCAGAGATTAGCACCGCATTTCCCGCTGCCATTAAGTTAGCCTTGGAATTCGGGGAAGTATCAGGTTATGAGGTGAACGCCTCGAAGACTGAGATAATGGTGTGGAATGATGAGGTGAGCGGTTTCAATGAGCAATTGAGTACATCTTTGCGGTACCTAGGGCTAAATATTGTCAAAGATATCAGCCTAATCGCCCCATCGAACTTTGCTTTGGCAGCAAAGGAATGTCGGAAGCTGATGAGAGCGTGGCAGCATCTCCCCCTGTCTTTACTAGGCAGAGTTAATCTGGTGAAGATGTCTATCTTACCGAAGGTTTCCTTCTTATTCAATACAATTCCTTTATGTTTTGACCCTATTTTGTTGACTAAGTTACAGGGTGAAATCACGTCATTTATCTGGAATAATAAAAATACAAGGATAGCCTGGAAGAAAATCAGGCGTCGCAGGGAGAAGGGGGGTTGGCAGGCCCAGATTTGCAGATTTATGCGTGGGCATTTCAACTATCACACGCACGAATGCTGCTAAAAATTACAACACATGAGGGAATTGGGAGTATGTTTGTGGCTTTATTGGAGAGTGAAGGAGTTGGGCAGTCTGGCTATCTGTTAAAATTTGGGGACCCCAAATTCTTTAAAGTAAAATTGAAGGTGCTGCAGGGCTTTGCAAGAACATGGGCTAAGGTGAGGTCTTCAATAAAATTGGGGTACTATTCCAGCAGATCGCCAATATGGGACCTTCCATTGGCTCCAGGTTGGGTGAGCGACATCTTAGCACTCCCACTTAGAGAGGCTGGGTTAACACTATGGGGAGATCTGTTCTTGGAAGGGACCCTGCTTCCTTAGGAATATCTAGTACGCAAGGTGGGGCCCAATCTTTCTAGATTTAAATACTTGCAAATATCGAGCTGGGCTCAAGCAGCAACTACCCAAACTCCATGCCAAAACAACTTGCCAATAGGGGGAGGCAGTGAACTTGAATCTCTTCTGTTAGATAAACCACCAGCAAAAAAAGAGATATCTTTGGTATAATCTAATAATGGAAGAGACTGACAGTGATTTCCATCTTCCCGAGCTACTGCGGGGAGTCTTGATGCCAGGCTTGAATGTGAAAGATCTGTGGTTAATGTCTTGCAGTGTATTGTGGGACTTAGTCAAACCAGCCTGGCTTCGCAGAAACCATCTTTTTACCCTGCATAGGGCATACTACTCCCCACAGAGGTTGTCCAAGTTTTCCCCAGGGGGCCCTGTGGTCTGCCCACGTTGTGGTATGAAGGAGGCCCCGGACACACACACATGTTCTTTGATTGTCCTCATCTAGCACCTTTTTGGGAATCAATCGGCAGCAAACTTAAATCTTCTCTGGGTTTCACAGTAGTGATTGATCTCCGCATCGCCATTTTTGGAGTTGGGGACCAGACTCGCAGTCCCGCCAAGAATCTTCTGTTCTATTCTATTCTAGTGGCTCGCAGAGAAATCTGTAAGCGATGGAAGGACGCTTCCATCCCTTCCTTTTATGACTGACGCACTTCTATCCTCCAAATCTCGAAACTAGATCTTGCCAGGGCTGGAAACAAGAGAAGAGAGCATTTTGGCATATGCTCGATTGGTCCCAGTGATTGAACCGGGTTATTTTTCTTTTTTTTACCTGGATTCGATGATTACGTAGCCATGGCTCATTCTCCCTGCTATGCCAGTCTCTCCCTCGCTCCCGGTATTTGGCCTGGCAATAGTAATGGTGGTAATTGGCTATCTGGTTGTTATCTGTCTTCTGTGCAACAAGGTGTGTTGATCGGTGTGGACCCAGTCGTTGTTGTTGGGAACGAGTTGTCATCCCCTTATTCGCCATCCCTACCAGTCTAGACTGAGGCAGCACGATTGTACTCCCATATACCTTTCTCCCTTGTTTCGCTGTATGGCAGTTGGAAACCATGAACGTAAATGAGGATACAAAAAAAAAAAAAAGAATCCCTTAACATAATTAAGCCAGGGAATATTGCTAACCCCCTCTAGTTCTAAGCAATCCAATATTACATCCCTGTTCAGACCGGTCTCCTCAGTTGACCACACTTTGTGCCACAATAAAATGGGGTCAACTTTGATTAAGTCTGAAATATAGTGTATGCCAAGTTCTTGATGGCAAGTCAAGTCAAGTCAAAGAATTTATATAGCGCACTACATACCCAGAGGGTTTCAAGGCGCTTAGGAAGGGGGGAGGATTACTTGTCAAATATCCACGTTTTAAGTTGCTTTCTGAATGCTAGGTGGTTCTGGGTAAGGCGAAGGTAAGCGGGGAGTGAGTTCCATGTTTTAGCAGCCAGGTATGAAAAGGATCTGCCTCCCATGGTGGTCTTGTTGATGCGAGGTACAGTGGCGAGGGCTTGGCTGGAAGAACGTAGTTGGTCGGAGGGGGTGTAGAAGGACAGTCGTGAGTTGAGGCATTCTGGACCGATGTCGTAGAGTGATTTGTGTGCGTGGGTAAGCAGTCGGAAAGTGATCCTCTTATTGACGGGTAGCCAGTGGAGGTCTTTAAGGTGACCAGAGATGTGTTCGTTGCGTGGGATGTCTAATATGAGTCTGGCTGAGGCGTTTTGGATTCGTTGGAGTTTCTTCTGGAGTTTTGCGGTAGTACCTGCGTAGAGGGTGTTTCCGTAGTCCAGTCGGCTCGTGACCAGAGCGTGGGTGACTGTTTTCCTTGTGTCGGAGGGGATCCAGCGAAATGTTTTTCTGAGCATGCGAAGAATGTTGAAGCAGGAAGAGGATACGGCGCTGACTTGTCTGTTCATTGAGAGTGAAGAATCCAGGATGACGCCTAGGTTCCGTGCGTGGTCTGTCGGGATGGGTGCTTTTCCGAGGGCTTCCGGCCACCAGGAGTCGTCCCATGCAGATGGGGATGTACCTAGGATGAGGACTTCTGTTTTGTCTGAGTTCAGTTTCAGATGGCTTTGTTTCATCCATTCGGCAACTTCTTTCATTCCTTCATGTAGGTTAGTTTTGGCGGTGCTGGGGTCATTGGTGAGAGAAAGGATCAGTTGAGTGTCATCCGCGTAAGAGATGATGTTGAGGTTGTGTTGGCGTGCGATGGCCGCGAGGGGGCTCATGTATACGTTGAAGAGGGTGGGACTGAGTGAGGATCCTTGTGGTACGCCGCAGATGACTTCAGAGGCCTCGGACGTGAATGGTGGAAGACGGACTCTCTGGGTTCTTCCGGTGAGGAACGAGGTGATCCATTCAAGTGCTTTTCCTTGGATTCCGATGTTATTGAGGCATTGTAAAACGGTTTTGTGGCAGACTGTGTCGAATGCTGCAGAGAGGTCAAGGAGGATGAGGGCGACTGTGTCTCCATTGTCCAGTAGAGTTCGAATGTCGTCTGTTGCTGCGATGAGGGCGGTCTCAGTGCTGTGTTTTGCTCGGAAGCCAGATTGTGAAGGGTCGAGGGATTTGTTGGCTTCGAGGAAGGCGGCGAGCTGGTTGTTGACAGCTTTCTCGATGACTTTGGCCGGGAATGGAAGAAGCGAGATGGGGCGGTAATTTTTGAGTTCGGTGGGGTCCGCTGTGGGTTTTTTCAGAAGGGCGGTGAGTTCAGCGTGTTTCCAGTCTTCTGGGAAGGTGGCGGAGTTGAAGGAGCAGTTGATGACGTCTCGGAGGTGCGGTGCTATGACGGAGTCTGCTTTGTTGAAGATGTGGTGAGGACATGGGTCTGTGGGGGATCCTGAGTGGATGGAATTCATCAGGTGGATGGTGTCCTCAGTGGAGATTGGGTTCCAGTCGTTAAGGGTGTTCGCGGGGGGAAGATGATCAGCAACTGGTAGGGTGGGTTGGTTTCCGGGTTGGTTGTCAAAGCTGTTGTGGATGTCTGCAATCTTGTTGTGGAAAAATGAGGCTAGGGAGTCGCAGAGGGTTTGAGAGGGGGTGATGTCGTTGGAGTTGGCCGAGGGATTGGAAAATTCCTTGACGATGTTGAAAAGTTCCTTGCTGTTGTGAGCGTTGTTGTCAAGTCGATCCTTGAATGCTGTTTTCTTGGCTTTTCGGATTAGTTGGTGGTGAATGCGGGTGGCGTTTTTGAAGGCGTCCTTGGTGCTGGTGGTTGGGTCTTTTTTCCAGGCCTTTTCAAGGGAGCGGCAGAGTTTCTTGGACTTCTTGAGATCATCGTTGAACCATGAGGCCTTCTTGCTGCCAGGTTTGTTTTGACTTTTTTTCAGTGGTGCTAAGGTGTCAGCGGTGTTGGATAACCATATGGTGAGGTTGGCGGCGGCTTCGTTAGCGTTGGAAGAGAGGGCTGGGGTGTTATGAAGGAGCGATGAGGAGATTTGGTCCGTGGTGATTTTGTTCCAGTTTCTTTGCAGGGTAGGTTGGAGGTGGATGCTGGGTTTTGGTTTGCTGTAGGTGAAGTGAACGCAGCTGTGGTCAGTCCAGAGGAGGTCTGTGGTGTGGCTGAAGGAGACATGGTTGCTGGAGGTGAAGATGGGGTTGAGTGTGTGACCTGCGATGTGGGTGGGGGAAGTGACTAGTCCGAGGTTGGCGAGGTTGTCCACGAGGATGGCGGTGTTGTGGTCGTTGATCTTTTCAAGGTGAAAGTTGAGGTCTCCCAGAAGGATGTAGTCTTTGGAGGGGAGCGCGTGTGGGGTGATGAAGTCCGTGATGTCTTCACTGAATTTTGCGCGAGGTCCTGGTGGCCTGTAAAGGAGGGTGCCTCTGAGTGTGGTTTTGGGGTCGATGTGGATCTGGAAGTGAAGGTGTTCGGAGTTGGCGAGGTTGGCGTCAGAGCTGGTTGATATGCGGATTGATTTCTTATGGACGATAGCGATTCCTCCTCCTGTGTGGCTGGTACGGTCTTTGCGAGTGATCTTATAGTCTTCAGGGATGGCAATGGTGATGTCTGGTGCGGAGGAAGCGTTCATCCATGTTTCCGTAAGGAAGGCGACCTCTGGAGAGATGGTGTCTAGTAGGTTCCATAGGTCAATGGCGTGTCTGTGGACCGATCGGGTGTTGAGAAGGATGCATTGTAGGTGGTTGGGGTCGGGAATCTGTGGTGTGGTCTGTGGTGTGGTCGTAGCGGAGATGTTGTCGGTGCCGCTGAATTTGCAGGTGACGCAGGAGAAAGGTCCATGGGTTTGTCCAGGGGCGGCTTGGACGCAGTTGGGAGCGCGGCCGGGGTTAAGGGCTAGGAGGGAGGCGGCATCGTAGGTAATGCGGGGGGGCAGGGCGGCGCGAGGGGCATGGGGTCTGGCGCTGGGCGCGGTCCAGGCGCGGACGGGCGTAGACGGGCTTACCTTTGGCGCACCTTCGGCACGAGTTGGGCGCGAACGCTGCGCGTAATCGCTGCGCGCGGGAAGAACTGTCATATATGGATAGTGGAGGGGGAGGGGCGAGGGCGTCTCAGCTGGGAGGCGGGGCGGGCACACGAGGACGACGAGAACAACAAACAAAATGGAGGGGGGAAGCACAGCGGAGCGCTACAGGTAACGCGCTGGTAACGCTAGGGAAGCGGACACAGATGCACAGAGCGCAAATGAGGCAAAGCGCTAAAATGGCACAAAGCAGGCGAAATGAAATAAAATGGCAAAATACGAGCACATACACAGAGCGCCAATGCAGTATAATGAAATGGCAAGATACGAGCACATACACAGGGCGCCAATGCAGTATACAATTCAGGCAGGTAAACAGTGCGCAGATGAAGCTAAGCGCTACTTCAGCAGGCGAAATGAAAACAATGGCTAATACAGGCACACGTTATTTATTAGCTGTCCCCCGTAGCACACGTTGAGGTGTTACGGGGGACAGCTAATAAATAATGAAGAAATTTCTCCAAGCTGTATTATATTAGGATCGATTATTCCCCAGAGACCTGCTCCATAGGTCGCGGTGGACAACATTTCGCTTTAAATATGTCCAGGAGTACAGAAATTGGGCGTCCTCCAGTTTATTGGCAAAGCATCGAACTTCTCCGACTGATCTGCAAAATATCATGTTCCTTTTCTCTATTGCCGAGGTCCAAGTCCCCTTTTTGTTAAAATTAATTCCCATATATGAGAATGTCTCTGCCGATTCTAATTTAGAGCCTGAGAGGAAGATCTTACATTTTGAGGTCTTCCTTGTAGTGCAGCACATGGTGAGGGTCTTACTTATATTTATATTGAGACCTCTATCACACATGTACGTGGAAAATTTATTCACAGCTCTTTGCAGGCCCATTTGAGTTCTGCCCATAATAACTGCATTGTCTGCATATAAAAGTATTGGTACTGGGGAATTTTTAATCCTGGGATAGTCATACTGCTGTTCCGTGAGGTGGGATGCTACGCTATTTATATAAAGATTGAAAAGAAAGGGTGCTAATATGCATCCCTGCCTAACCCCCTTTTGGATGTCAAATTTGGCGGTACATTCACCCTTTATTCCGTACTCACTCTAGCCCCAGCTCCCCTATATAATTCCCTTATGAAGACTAGCAGTTCTGGTTCAACTCCTAGTTGCGCTAATATGGACCACAATTTTTCGTGGTTCAGGTAATCGAAGGCCGAACTTGGGTCTACAAAACATAAATATAAGTTTTCCTTTTTGGCCATGGTATACTTAGAAATAATTAAAGCTAAGTTCAAGCCTTGTTCAGTAGTGCCGAGTCCAGCCCTGAACCCATATTGAAATTGTGAGAAGGCACCTTGATCTTCCACCCATAACTGCAGTCTGTTAAATATGACTCTCCCCGCGACCTTCATTAGTGAGTCCAATAAGGATATAGGTCTATAACATTTTGGATCACCACAGTCACCTTTTTTAAAAATCGGAATAACAATGGCCTCTTACCAAGTATTAAAAAACCCATTGTTATTACAGCTGTTTAGGACGTTTGTTATGGGGCCCATAGTTCTAAGTTAGATTTATATACGTCTATTGGTACCCCATCCGGTCCCGGGCTTTCCCAGCGGCACTATTATTGATGGCCTGTTGTACCTCTAAGAGAGAGAATTTTATGTTTAACGGGAAGGTTTTTTGGACAGTATCCTGAGTTCCAGATGTTTGCTCACTGCTCTCAATCTCATTTAGGGTGTCTTTCTTATACAGCTCACTGAAATGTGTTACCCAGGTATTCTCTGTAATTGCTACTTCTACAGTGTTTGAAGCTTTGTCTGTGAAGAAGGGTGCATTCACCGCCTTCCAGAATCCTGTATTGTCTTTTGGCAGGCAGGCTTTATGTAGCGCCTCCCAGGCTTTTTGCTTCAGCTCTTACGATTTTTTTTACTGCCTGATAAGAGGCAGTTCTAGCAGATTTTATAGCGGTTTGGTTTCGTGGAGATGTTTTTTAAGGATAACATTAGGTGCGTGTGCGTTTTACTGCACTCGCTGTTGAACCATCTTTTTTTCCATACTCTTATCAAATCTTTGTGGCTTTGTGAGAAGATTTTTAATTTATTCTGTGATTTTAAGAAAGGCCTCACAGAGTTGAGTCTTTATCCTCAGAGAGACAAGTCGCGAACTCACTGTGCCTATTGTTAATAAGGTTTGTGAAAAAGGCTACTGGTTCTATTTTGTTCCATTTCAAGGAATAGCCATGTTTCTTTGCCAAAGTTAATTTATAGCTATACAGGTTCTCAGTCAGGGTGTTTTGCCCCGCGCCTCTGCGAAGAGAAGGGATAAACTACATGGATGATGGTCACTCATGGCTACTTCGCTTATGCTATAATTAAGAATGCGGCCAGAATGTCGCTTAGAAATAAGGGCATAGTTAATAATGGATTGGCAACCCCTCCTGATAAAATTTGGCTTAAAAGGGACCGGTGTGGGGCACTATTCATTTATGAACCCCAAATCTAATTCAGAAATTAAATTATATTATTAAAAGAATTGCCCAAAATTGTATGGGGAAAATGTGCGCTGCCATCCTCTGTTTGAACCCAAGCCACAGGTGTTCAAGTGGCTGTATGGACATAAGGGGGAGTTAAAATCCCCAACCAATATGACACATATGTCACCTATCTGATCTACTTCAACAATGCTGGTGAGGGTTTGAGATAGATCCTCTAGGATTCTTGAGGTGTGTGGTTTAGAAATGTTGTTATAAAAATTTACCTGGACAATTTTTTGTTTTCTACCATCAATCAACGACAATATCTGATAATATTCAGACGTTGGTTCAAATTTTACGGTTATGTCATCTAGGAGATTTGATATATAAGTGCACAGACCACCCTTATTCCTGCCCCTTGTCGTGTGGATTGCTGGTGTATGGAATGTGCGGAAGCCATTTATGTGAATTGGGTCCAATGCCCAGGTTTCCTGCAAACTTATAATTTTGTGTTTTAGGAAGAGGGTTATGCAGTCCATGTCATCAATCTTACCCAATAGCCCCGCTATATTCCATGACATGAGGCTTAAGCTTTGTCGTTTCTACCTTTCTGGTAAGTGGTCTATCTATTCTCCGCAGTGTAGTGTCAGCAAGGATTCCTTCATTTCCTACCTCATCGGTCTTTGGATCTACAGGTGACATTTCCAGCCCGCCCCTGATGCTGATATTTTGAATGTTTTTGTCAGAGGGATGACTCGCAGGGGTCTTCTCGTTAATCTCGGTACCTGTTATGTCTAACTTATTAGGAGTAACAGTTTATGGGCAGTCAGTCCACCATTTCAAGTGTGCTGAATCTGTTGCTAATTGGGAAGCCCATCACCTGGGCTCGGTCGTCACAAACTTTTTCATTTAGAGGGTATCTAATGCCTAGATTCTCCAACCGGTAGTTTCCCTGAGCAGAATAATTGGGTGTGCCTTTTATTCGGTGATAGAAATATGTAAAGTCATACGGCTGAATCCTGGTACCTAGCGTATGGTGCCACTCGTCACATATATATGTAGGGACTTGCCTATCTCCAAAATTTATGATCATGCAGTCCCCCGGGATATTTTTCTTGCTACTCCCTACCCAGCTAACCCTCCGAACAAACAAAATCTTGCTACTGTAATGTGAGGGTAGAGGCCTATTAATATTGAGCCAATATATTGTCTTATTTTTTAGTTCAGTAAAACACTCTATTACCCTGCCCCAGTTCCGGAACTCCAGTCAAAACAACAACATAAGGCATAGATTCTGGAGGCAAGTCTATAACTGATAAACAGCATTCTATGTCGGGTGTACCGGTAGAGCTTCCCTGCTTGGATGTAGCTTTCAAATGACCCCCGCCCGTCGTATGCTTAGTGTTTTTTTATCACAGATGTATTCACAACAGGCAATGTGCTCTGGGCACTTTCCGACCTCAATTGTGGTGGGCTTGCTGTCAAATCACAACCTGGAGAGTTGGATATTGTCGAATTGGTCTTTGGTTTTCTTGAGTCTTTGGGAGCGGCAGATCTCTCCTTAATCACTGATAGATTTACTAAATTAGTTTTTGTATTTAACTCAATATTACTTAGAGACAGCTGCTCAAGTGTTTTTAAACGCTCCTCCATATGCTTTAATCTATCATTACTTGGTCTTATAGACTGTGTCAAGATCTCGCTCAGTTTTTCCCAAAAACGTTCCTCCAGGGGTGCGAAAAAGCATGCTGTTGTATTTGCGGGATTTAAATCAGGTCCAGCTATATGTATATCAGCAGTGGATTTGGTAACCGGTGTAGGATCGTTGCTCTCCGCTAATAAATTCTTGGCTTGCCTACCCTTTTTCATTGCCCCCGCCTTCTTCTGCTTTGGTATTGCCCCGAGCCTTATATTCTCTGAGGAGGTAGGGCCCGCTTTGTCCGCCAATAATTGTGCTCTGGTTGATGCTCCATCAGGGAGGATTGTAACTGAACTTTGGGCGTTTGATGTTTGTGTGCTTTGGGCTTCGTTTGTACTGATGCTAGTCAGATCATCCGCAATGTCACTAATTAGATCCATTGCAACAGAATCATTGGTTGTATTTATAGCTACATGTCTTTCAGGACTATTTAACGAAGCGATTTTGCCCAGTGAAGACAGTTTGTTAAATAATGGGTCCGTTGAAAGCTGACGTTCATTTAGCTCAATTTCACTGGCTAAAACTGATGCAGCTCTGATGATGAAATTGTCTTATTTATTTTATTTTATTTCTTTCGATTTCTATAGCGCGTTATAACCCAGGGGTCTCTAAGCGCTTGTCCGGTAAACACCGCAGAAATCCTGAAAAGACCCTAGCCAGAAAATTATAGCCCATTGGTCCGGACACAGTGCCTCCACGTGTATTAGTTCTTACAGAACGTTCAGCCATGATGTAGAATGCGTGCACACCAAATGGGTAATACCGGTGTATGTTAGTAACCTATACACTTACTCAGTTTGTTGCTCTGTCCAGATATTAGGGGGGTGGCCCAGCCCAGCCTCTCGGGCCTCTCAGGCCTCGAACGGGCTCAAACGGGCCCGCCCTTGGCCTGGGCTTAGCCCGGCACGGCCCTGCGACGCGGGAGCTGTCGGTCGTTTAAAGCCCCTCCGGGCGCGGAAGTGGCAGTGTCGGCTTCCGCCACGATGCAAAGTAGGCTGCGAGATGTAGTCTCCCTCCTCTCAGCGGTCGCTGGGTCTCAAGCTGCGGCAGCGGGAGGGAGACCGGGAGTAACTGCAGGTTCCAGCGTCCCCCCAAATGCTCGTTAAAGTACAGACCGCGCCCGATTTTCATATCTATAAATAACATTTTTAATTTACTCTGCACTGAGATAGGGTCTTAATCGAACAATAAAACGTGTTAAATTCTAATGGAGGTTCCTTCGGTGTGCATCTTCAAGGAAATTAATTCCAGTGACCCGTATCGGAGTGAATGTATGGTGACCGTCTCTGACAGGATTGGTTATTTACCCGATATGCACTAGGTCTAGCTTAATTTGTGGGACCTGCGTGGGGTGCGCCCTGTGTCTGTCCCGCTTAAGCTGGTAGGTTGGTTCACACCGACCCCTGCCAAAGTCATGGAAAGGGTTTTTGGACCTTATCTACAGGTGGCCTTGCAGAAACCTATCGGATCTGCCCCCAGTTTCTCTGCCTCCCCGCAGCCTTCTATACCTATTCTTCTTTCAGCATCTTCCCAATTTGTCCTCGTAGCATATTTTATTTTTCTCAAACAACATGAAAAACGAAAATTTTTCTATTTCAATGTTTCAGAAAATTGTTACAGGTTTGACTTGACCCAAAGCAAATCCTTGCACTTATGGTCAACACTGCTAACATTTTGTCACAATTACTTGCCTGTTTTTAAAATTTTTTTATTATTTTTGTTAGTGTAAATTGTTAAAAAGCTTACAAAAAATACGCTCTGCGCCCTGTATGCGGACGACGTACTCTTTGTTTATGACAGACCCTAATTGGACAGGCCCTCGAATCCTTCAAATAATGTCGGGTCTATTCATGAATGTGAACAAGTCCATACTCTGGCCACTACTGGGGTCTCCCGGCGACTATAGATGGGCTGCAGATGTATTAACTCAGACTCAAGAGGGCATGCAACAACTGCGGGGTCTTTATTACAGATAGACGGTAGATCTCCAAGGCGTGTAATATAGACACTGTTCTGACATGCCATTCTCGACAAGAGGAGTCTGTTGATATTGTGTACCTGATTAAATTGTTTGGTTGAACACAATCTGGAATTTTGGTTCAGAACTTTGTAAAACCGATTGTGTCTGTACACGACTTCCTCTTAGTGGACCCCCTGATTGACTAGGGGGGCAATCTTTTTGATTTAATAGTACTTCTTTGGGTGAAAACAGAATTTCTTCTTTTTTGTGATAGATACCTTGTATTCGAATTTAAATGTTTATATAGGTGTTTTGCTGAAATAGAGATGTATGTATATATGTACATTTGATATGATAAATAACTGTTAAAAAATAGTACGATCAATTGTGAAGTACAGATTACTACAAATAAAATTAGTAATCACGATGATGACCAGTTATGTGATCATTATACAATAGTTTGAAAATAATTTGAAGAATTGTGTTCTCTTAGTTTGGGAATGGATTATCCCGGACTCGTATAGGACTTTGGTATTGATCCCTCCCAACCATATCTGCTCCTTTGAAGCTTACCAAGGTCAAGGCTGAGCTGCGGTCATGGGCGGGTCTACCTTACTCTTTATACAGCCTGTCGTCCATTTCTCTCCCGCAGCTCCTGTATCAGCTGCAGAACCACACCTACCCCATCCTGAAGACATGGTTCTGTCAGATCAATTGCCTCCTAAGTGGATTTCTGTGGGGAGGCGGGACATTCATATTGGCGCTCTGCACTTGCTTTCTTTCCACCTATTGCGGGGGCATCACAGCCGCTGATATACAGTCATACTATGCAACCTCCCACCTGCAGATAATCAACGACTGGTGGTATGGCTTGCGTGATAAACATGTTTACGCCCTAGAGAGATGGTTACTTGGAGATCCCTCGCTTCACAAATACCTTTGACAGCCCGAGCCTCCAGGCCCTTCCTCCGGCCACCACGGTGGTACTGACAGCATGGCTGGCACAACCATCTCACACGGGAGTCCCTGCTCTGGTGCAATCTCCTTCTTCCACACAAGCATCAGCTGCAGGGGCTTACATGGGTGGGACCAGATGGGATCTCCTCTTTGGGTGATGTCCTTCATGGATCCATCGTTAAATCTTTTACGGAGCTACAAGAAGAATACTCCATGCCACCCACCCAATTTTACAAATCTTTACAATTTTGCTATGCTCCTATTCTTAGAGGCCTCCTGTCCCTCCCAGAGTTCAGCCCACTGGAAGAAAGGCTCCTCATGGGAGAGCTCTGGGATCACAAAATCTGAGGTATACCAGACACTGGTCACACATAGCGCCCTACACTCGAGAATTTAAGAGACCCGGCAAACTGACATCTGCCCCATTGACCAAGACGACTGGAGGGAGGCCCTGTAGTCCACCCAGGGGGCCGCAGTCTCTCTGCTCCTGTTACATTTAAAATACCTGCACAGAATATACCACACAGGTCTGAGGCTTTGGAAGGCAGGGCTGATAGGCTCCACAACATGCTTGAGATGTGGTGCCGAAGAGGCCACATTCCATGACACGATGTGGATGTGTCCAGCCATGGAGAGGTCCGGAAGGAAGTATTCCGGTGCCTGTCTGAGGTGCTAAGGTGGACTTTAAACAGTACACCAAGGCTTGCTTTATTGCATATTCCTGCAGATATTGGGGGTAATAGGTAGAAGCGTCACCTGCTGTTTCTGGGTAGGACCCTGGCCTAACGCGATATAGCTCGCTCTTGGAAGGCTGAATCTCCGCCCTTGTTGGTCGTCTGGAAGCGGGGACTATATGTTTTGTATGGGGCTAGAGGAGCCAGTGTTTAGGGCTAGGGGATGCCCCAGAAGCACACACACATGACCACACTGGGCTGAGTTCAGGGGTAAGGTCTTGGCCCAAGCACACCACAGTTTACATCATTGGACTCAGAAATACTGCCCCATGGCTAGTACATTGCTTTTGTTTACTCTTAATAAAGGGATGACGGGAACTGCGTATCAGGGTAGCGACACAGGGACATGGTTAAGCCTCAGTGAGATTGCTTTTGTTTTGGTTCTTTCTACTGCAGCATGTTTATTGTTAAGTTGTGTGATGTTTTGTTGTATCCTTATGCCTGATATATCCTAACACATATATTTATAATATGACTCTTCGAGCACGATATTGGCAAAAATCAATGAAATATGTTATTACATTTTTATACATAAAATACGCTCTGCACCAATTTGTTAATCCATTAAACTAGCCTTGCACATATATATTTTTTTAATTCTTTCTAGGCATGAACCTCAGTGCAGTCTACACCTGTGTCTTGCACGTGGCGTACTTCCTGCTCCTGGCTCTGCTCATGACCTTCCTGCAGACCGCCAGCCTGCCCCGCATGGTGCTGCTCTTCCTGGTTGTCATCAATGCGTTGTCTGAACTCAACCATGGGGTCTCTTTGGGCTTCAGGTCCCTTTCAGTCCTCCTGATCGCTACAGTGTTGGGTGAGTCTTGCCTCTTTTCCACCTTGGTACTGATCCGCAGCAGCACTACACAAAAGAAACAAACTGAAGGCGCCAGTAGTAGATGATGTTTAGCTGCCTTCTTAACATTTACACGATTAACTTTGTACCTCTTTTCTTTACTGTTTTTACATTTGGTAGCATTGGGGAAGAAACTAAGTTTATGAATAGGAGTGTTACATCAAACATGTTAATCTGGTACCCCTGTATTGATTGTGAAATGTATATGCAGAGCTTGACTCTTCAGAACGTTTTTATACTTGGGGAAGAGTAGACTGTATGGTGAGTGTTGACTTTACATTGGCTTGTTTCCACTGTGTGTGTGTGTTAATTTGATGAGTTATCTGATGGCTACTTTTAACTGCAGATTCCTCTCCTTTTCACTACCCTGAGTTGCCAGACTTGAAACAGATTTTTCAATTTGTGCACTGGTAGAAGGTGCCGTCTGACTCCACGATGGCATTGCGGTGCTCCAGAAATTATGCTATAGAGCTGCACATAGGAGCCAATCCTATGCGCTGACGTCTGTTCCTTTCAGTATGGTTCCTGAGCAACCCTCCCAACTTTGTTGGTTGACCAATGGCAGACATCCAGAGGATTCAACAATGTGCTAAGTAAATACCCCCCTCCTTGATCACAGGCTTTACTGTGTCATGACTGCAGGAAATAGATGTCAGTTATGGAGCCGCATGTCATTTGCCTGTTGAGCCTAGGGTACGGCCATACCTCAGTCATGCTACTAATGCTTCCTGATGCACTCAAAGGCGATCAGAAAGCAAAACTGTAGCAGAACACAAACCGCCTTGCTCAAAGCAACAATTCTGCTACAAGTCCCAGGGAGGCTCTCACTCCGAATAGCAGCACTGCTCCCCTTCGCGCAGTCCTGCTCTCACTTTGTCATCGGGTTAAATCCAAACCCAGATCATGCCATAGGCGAAGGAGGCCAGTCTTACATGGTAATAAGAAGAGGAAGGCAGTGGAAAATGCAAAATGTCTAGAATAGTCCAGTCCCACGGCTAAGAAGAAGCAATCTGAGGGCCTATGGACTCATTTCATCTGGGCGGCTTCAACAGAGTTGGCAAGGAGTGTTCCTGTTCAACACCTGCCAGGCAGTACATGTGCATCTGAGTATTCATTTAACAAGCAATATTACATCAACAGCCAAGTCTGCAGAGAAGAAACATTCGTTTCTGTATCAACGTTTTGGTTTGAGTCCGCTATTCAGGCCTGCCGCATTTTGGGAGGTACTTCTTGGGTATCTATTCAAAGGTGAGAAAGCTTTGGCTAAAATATCCAACAGAAGAACATGTTACTTATCTTTTAAAAAAAAATTTTTTAATCCTCATTGACCTCTGACCCCCGCAAACTAGTAGTCTGCAGGTCTCCACTGTTACTCTCATTGGAGAGGTAGGTTTTACATTTTGGGGGACTGCCATATCGCCAATCTACCAGTGGTACACCTGCGTCTAACCCGTTGCTAACCTCTCGTTGTTTATGAGAGGGTGGTCATGCTCTCTACCAATTTTGACCAACCAGCGACGTCAATAGAACCCTTCTTAGATCACTATAACCTGATGACCCAGTGATACCAGGGGGATCCATCCATCTCGGTCTGAGAGCTTTCCATGAGGCCTAATCATAGGACAAAAAGAGAAGATGATCTTTACAAGTTACATGGACCGGTTTGATTACTCTACTGTCTGAGCTGGAGACCATTTTAACAGACAGTCCAAATTTGCTCTTTTCTTACTATTTTCCAGACTAGCTAAGTCAATTATAGATGTTTTATAGACTGCTGAGAGCCATTCAGAATGTGTAGGAGGGGAAACCTCTACCCATCTCCTGCATATTTCTAACCTGCCCAGCCGAATAGCAAAGAATTAAACTCCTGATATGTCCAGTGATTTCCGTTTGAATACCAAAGATTATTAGGCTTAGTGTGATATGCACTGGCTGTCCTAAGATAGACGTGAGGGTGGAGGACATCTTTTGCCAGAAGTCCGAGATGGCCGGACAGGTCCAAAACATTTGTGTCTGGGGCCCTTTCCATATTAAATTTTTTACATCTTGCTGGTGGATCGTTAGACCTCTTCGAGAGTCTAGCAGGAGACAGGTGAGCCCTGTGTGTTGTGAAACAATGATTTCTTCTCCGCCAAGCTGGCTTCACAACTGAAAACAAAGTGTTATATGAGACCTGCCATAACTCAATACAATCGCCCTCCACAATCCACTCTTCCCATAATTCACCGCCTAATCTGAAGTCTCCGTCTATTGCACCCTCAATTGCCCAATAAAAAGCAGTTACCTCTTTCTTGCCTGCTGGCTTTTTAGCCAGGAGCTCTTCGAGATAGTTACCCAATCCTATCAGCTTTTTGTGATTTTGGGACCAGCTTTTTAACTGTATGTATTTAAATCTTGACATGCCCCTTTCCATTTTCTCATCTAACGTTGCCCAGGGAAGTAGAGAACCCTCTTCAGTTAAGTCTCAACATGTTAAACCTGCTGTTTTTAATGGTATAGCAAGCATGTATTTAAGGCAGCTAGGAGACCCTGGGCTGTCCCACCAGGAGGCTAATCTTGAATAATACTCCAGGCCCATTAGTATTTTAATTCTGGCCCATAAATGGGCTGCTCCACAAGACTTTCAGCTTAAACTTTTTAATAATTTTTTGTCTCCATATTCAAAGAGAAAACCTTCTTGGGGAAGTTCCGACTGGTCAAGCATTGCTTTAAACATTTTCCCCCTGTCCGAGTCATCTGGATGTTTTAACGGCATTCTTGAGTAGGTTAACTGGAATGCCCAGGCATAATACTGAACATACGGGAGTGCAAGACCGCCCTTTTCCCTTCTCCGCCTCAGTTTTTTCCAGTAGATCCTGGTTGCCTTGTAGGCCCATACGAATGAATTAATAGCCTGCTGGAATCTGTCAATCAATTGTTTGTCAAAATGTAATGGGATGGTATTAAAGAGAAAAGTTACTTTTGGTAAAATTACCATTTTTATCAAGTTTACTCTACCCAGGATGGTCAAGGAGAGATGAGCCCAAGATTTCATTTGATTTAGGCTCTCTTTAAGAATATTTGAGAGATTCACCTTAGCTTTTTCCTCGATACTAGAAACGATTTTGACTCCCTAGTACCTCATGTCATCTTTAGTTTAATAGGGACCCCTTGGCAGGTTCCACGTCATAATTTCAGTTTTTCCTGCATTAACTTCGTAGCTGGACACTCTGCCAAAGTCTTCTGCTAGCCTGATGACTTGGGGAAAAGATGTATCTAAATCTGACTATAAAATTAAAATATCGTCCGCGTACAGGGCTACCATTCTCTCCCATGTGCCACTCTTGAATGGTATTATCAATTAATCAATCACAGACATTTATAGAGCGCACTACTTACCCGGAGGGTCTCAAGGCGCTGGGGGGGGGGGAGGGGGTGCTGCTACTGCTCGAACAGCCAGGTCTTGAGCTTCTTCCTGAAGGAGAGGTGGTCTTGGGTCAGGCGCAGGTCGGGAGGGAGGGAGTTCCAGCTCTTGGCGGCCAGGTAGGAGAAGGGCCTTCCTCCTGTTGTCGTTCTTCGGATGCGAGGGATTGGCTGAACGGAGGTGGCGTTTGGGAGCGTAGAAGTTGATGCGGTTGTTGAGGTAGCTCGGGCCTTGATCGTGTAGGGATTTGTGTGCGTGGGTGAGGAGACGGAAGGTGATTCTTTTGTTGACCGGGAGCCAATGCAGGTCTCTCAGATGTCCGGAGATGTGGCTGTTTCGTGGGATGTCGAGAATGAGTCTGGCTGAGGTGTTCTGGATCCGCTGGAGTCTCTTCTGGAGCTTGGCGGTGGTTCCGGCGTAGAGGGCGTTGCCGTAGTCCAGTCGGCTGGTGACGAGGGCCTGGGTGACCGTCTTCCTGGTCTCGGTGGGGATCCACCGGAAGATCTTCCGTAGCATGCGCAGGATGTTGAAGCACGACGAGGAGACGGCGTTGACTTGTCTGGTCATGGAGAGGGAGGAGTCCAGGATGAAGCCCAGGTTGCGTGCGTGGTCTGTCGGTTTGGGTGCGGTGCCCAGGGCGGGGGGCCACCAGGAGTCGTCCCAGGCGGAGGGCGAGGAGCCCAGGATGAGGACTTCCGTCGTGTCTGAGTTCAGTTTCAGGCGGCTGGTCGTCATCCACTCGGCTACATCTTTCATCCCTTCGTGAAGGTTGGCTCTGGCGGCGGCGGGGTCGTTGGTCAGGGAGAGGATCAGCTGGGTGTCGTCGGCGTAGGAGATGATGTTGAGGTTGTGTTGGCGTGCGATGGCCGCGAGGGGGCTCATGTAGACTTTGAAGAGGGTGGGGCTCAGCGAGGATCCTTGAGGGACGCCGCAGATGACTTCGGTGGCCTCTGACTTGTACGGTGGTAGACGGACTCTCTGTGTTCTTCCGTCGAGGAAGGAGATGATCCATTCTAGTGCCTTCTCCTGGATTCCGACGTTGCTGAGGCGCTGCACTAGGGTGCGGTGGCAGACAGTGTTGAATGCCACGGAGAGGTCTAGGAAGATGAGGGCCGCTGTTTCTCCATGTTCCATCAGGGCTCGGATGTCATCGGTGGCAGCGATGAGGGTGGTCTCGGTGCTGTGGTTGGCTCGGAAGCCAGACTGTGAGGGGTCGAGGGATCCATTCGTCTCGAGGAAGGCGGCCAGCTGTTTGCTTGCTCCTTCCGAATACTCTGAGCAAATGGCTTTATGTACAGGTCAAAGAGGAGGGGAGAGAGGGCAGCCCTGTCTCGTTCCTCTCAATTTCCAAAAGGCTTTGTCAGATTCCCGTAACTACTAACCTTGCTGATGGGTCACTGTATAGGAGTTTAATGGTTCGACAGAACTTAGGCCAAAATCCAGTTTCTCCAAAACTGCAGCTAGATAATTCCAGTTAACTCTGTTGAATGCTTTTGTTGCATCGAGTGTCATGGCCGCCAACGGGAGGGCAAAACTGGAAGAGAAATCTATCGCACGTATCAAATCGTGCGTGAGATCAAAAAGGTTTCTACCTTTTTAAAAACTCCTTCTGATCTATATGTAACAGATCTCCTGCCACTGCTCCTAGTCTGTCAGCCAGAATTCTCGTAAAGACCTTATAGTCAGAATTAAGGAGCAAAATGGGTCTATACAACCCGCAATTTGTGGAGGATTTACCCGGTTTCAAAATCAAAGTGATATTTGCTTCTCCCCATGAATAAGGAGGTTTAACCCCCTCTACTAGGACTTTATGAAAGAGTGTAGTCATATATGGAATTATGACTTCGCCCATAGATCTAGAGACTTCCACTGGAAAGCCATCAGGCCCTGCTGCTTTCCCAGTTTTACAAGCTGAGAGTGCCTTCCTAACCTCCTGCTGCGTAATTTCTTCCTCCAACTTTTGCCTCTCTGTAGATTCTAGAGCTGGAAGATGTATTAAGTTTAACCAGTCTCTAGCAGTAGATTTATCTATGCAGTTGTCTTCTACATATAAGTCCTTAAAATAAGTGTGGAAAGCATCTCTTATTTTATCTCATTAGTTGTTGTTATATTGGAGTCTGCATCTTCTATCTCCTAAATCAAATTGCGTACCCTATCCGATTTGGCCTTCCAGGCTAATAATCTACCAGCCCCCTCACCATGTTCAAAATGAGCTATCTTACTAACCGCCCATCTGCTGGAGATTCTAGCCTGAACTGTGCTTTCAAGAAGCACTTTCAGAGACTCCAGTTTCTCAATTGATTTTTGAGTTTGCTCCTGATCTACCTCTTCAATAATGTTTTTCTCCACTTCTTTCATTTGACCCTCTATTTGTGAAATTTCCTCTCTGTACTTCCTATTTTTATATGAGGTTCTATTCATAGCCAATCCCCTTAAGGAGGCTTTTAGAGTGCCCCAGACCACAGTGATATCAGCGGACCCAATATTGATATCTAAAAGATTTAATTTGCCCCAGTATTGGAACTTTCATAGATTCCCATGCTTTGTATCATTCCCCGTCGTCGGAATGGGAGCCTCGGTAAATAGAAAATACCATAGTAGTAAGCACAAAGTGAAAAAATAGGCCTAGGCCTCATCTCATTTTGTAGCTTATCCACCTCTTTTTGTAAAAGAGACCAAACTTCTGCAGTAGCCAATCAGAGCAGCCTCACCCCACAGAACCTTCCTGAGAGAAGCTCAGAGCCTCAGATTTTCTACCGCATGTTGTGCAAGGGAGTCTCCATTGAGCTCTGCTCAGTTTCTTCAGTTTTCTGACTATTTCTTCAACAACTTGGATTCTGTTTCGTCATGTCTGACAAGGAGAAAAAAAAGCCCTTTTTAGAGCCTGTGCCACCTGCTCTAAAAAGTGGTTGTTTGTCGAGGACAAACATTTGGATTGTATTTACTGCCTGTATCCGGACCATAAACCTACAGGCTGCCCGATTTGCAGAACCTTCTCAGCTAAGACCTTGAGGGACAGGGAAGGACGTCTCCTCACATGGCTTCAAAAGATGAAGGACAGGAAGGATATTTTCTTCGGACAGTGAGGGCTCCTCGTCGATGGTGTCATCTAAGAAGTCTCAGAAGAGGGGTAGGTCTCCCCCTTCTATTTCAGGCGAGTCCAGTCACAAGGCCTTACCAGGGACCTCTGATAGGTCTGACAGGCCTGCTTCCCAAAAATCTCCTCACCACGGTGAAAAGGAGAGGCAGGGTAAGCCTGAGGAGCAACAACCCTCAAAAAAGGTGGAAAAGTCTGCAACTATTTCTTCACCTCCCTCTGAGAAGGATAAAGGGGTTAAGAAGCCTTCAACTTCTGTTCAGGAGGTCGCTTCAGACAAGAAGCAGAGGTCGTCGACGGTTAAGCTATCAGGTACGTCGACGACGCGTGTAAAAAAGGACAGCTCTGTGAAAATTGCCTCGTCGACGGGCTCGTCGACGACGGCTGCATCGACGACGCCTGCACCGGCGACTGTTTTCAAGACTCCAGATTCCTGTTCGGCGTCGACGAGAATGACCATCTCCACGACGACGACAATGACTGCAAAGCTGGCGTCGACGGCGATGACGAGGACGACATCGACGACGACGGTGTCGACGACGCCTGTTACCATGTTGCTGATGACGAGCTCGTCGACGATCCCGTCGACGCTCCCACCATCGTCGACAATGAGTTTCACCTCGTCGACGACGCAATCCTCGACGTCGAGGACAGTGTCTACGTCAGCGCTTCCGTCGACGACGCAGTCCCATAAAGAGTTGCTATCGACGACAACGACCTCGTCGACTATGTCGTCGACGACTGAATGTTCTGAAAAACTTGTTTTTTCGCGTAAAAAGAAGCTAATAACGCCAGAGATGACGTCTCCGCGACAGGTTCAGAAATTTCCACCTAGTCTGCTTTTGGAGGATGACTCTGATGAAGAGACTTTCAGTGAATTCGGACAAGCTTATAGCCCATCTGACCTACAGGTTAAGGTTCAGGATGTTAGTTCTGAGGAAGGAGAGATGGAACACCAGCACTATGTTCCGGAACAATATTATGCGGAGGGGCACACTACTACCAGGCAGATGCCTTTGCAACAGCCTACACGTCAATTACCAGAAGGGATGGTGACGATGCCCTCCACTTTGGTGGCGGATCTACAACTTATGTTGCAGGACTACCGGAAGCGTTTCCCTACTCCGCGGGAAACTCAACGAGTACGTCCTCCCACGCCTCCGCCTCAGACATTGCAACCTGTAGCAGACCACTGTACCACTGCGCCGGAAGAGCGCCCACAAGAGGTTGTACAAGTGCATGATACTGATGATGACACTGCTTCTTCGGATGCGGAACAACAAGCGGATCCTGATCAGGATCAACAGACGCCTTGGAACACTACTGACCCGGCGGATCCGGACAACGCAGATCCAGACAACAATACCTCGCCTCCAGCGGACGTTGGAGGTTTTCACAACCTAATGGAACGGGCTTCCAAAAGATTTGGTCTTCCAGTGACCACGGTTCAATCGGAATGCTTCTTATATGACTTTAAACAACCATTCAGGAAATCAGTACGGTCCATACCAATCATTGAGCATGTCTGGTCTGAGGGCTTGAAGGCTATGCACAACCCGGCCACAGTCCTCCCGGTGCTACCAAGACTAGAGAAGAAGTACAAAGCTCCTGATGGCAGTCCGGCATGTTTGCTTGGTCAGCCGAAACCTGACTCGGTCATTTCTCAAGCCGCCCAAAGCAAATCTAAGAATCCTTCTACGCCACTGACTACACCACCAGATAAGGAGGGCAGGCGCCTAGACAATGTAGGCAAACGATTTTCAGCGATGGCAAGTCTTCTGGTTAGAGCAGCCAATGCTTTGGCAATTCTGGGACGCTATGATTGCCAGATGTGGTGCGACCTTGCTCCATTTGTAGAGGAATTGCAGGATTCTTCTAAAGAGGAAGTGAGGAAGATTTTGCTTGAAGGGGAGCGGGCTTCCTCGGAAGTCATTGATGTCTCAATGGATATTGCGACCACCGTATTTCGAGCACTTGCCGGTTCGGCGGTTCTGCGACGCCAAGGGTGGTTGAAGGCCATGTGGTTCAGGCAAGAAGTGCAGATTAAAATCTTGGATCTGCCATACGACGGAGAAATGCTGTTTGGCAAGCACGTCGATGAAGCCCTACAAGGCATTAAAAAGGACACCGATACAGCCAAATCCTTAGGAACATTGCAGTATCGCAAAGTACCCTTCAGAGGGGCGAGAGGTAAAGGTTTTTCCTCATATAGAGGAGGAAATCAGAATCGCTACTCTTCTGGCTCACAGTCTAGCCAGACCTATAAACCTCAGTACTCTCAGAGGGGTTCTTTCTCTCGTCAGCAGCCTAGAGGACGTCAGGGGCAGCAAAGGAGAGACAACACCAGGAAACAATAGCGGCCAGGTGGCTCTTTCCACTGTTCCTGTTCCCTCATTCACATCAGTGGGGGGCAGGATTGCCCATTGCCTCAACAACTGGATGATCATTACATCAGATCAGTGGGTCCTGCAGATCGTCAAGGAAGGACACACGTTGGAGTTTCAAGACCTACCTCCAACAAGAGCGCCAGACGCCTTTCCTCCCAAACATCTCAAGCTCCTTCATCTCGAAGCCCACCAACTTTTCACCAAGGGGGCGGTAGAGCCTGTACCCCTTTCTCAGAAGGGGAAAGGGTTCTATTCCAGGTTCTTCCTGGTTCGGAAGACAAAGGACAAGTGGCGTCCAATTTTAGATCTACGGCAGCTCAACACTTATCTCGTAAAGTTGTCCTTCAGGATGGTCACGCTTCAGGACATCCTTCGTCTCCTCAATCCAGGGGATTACATGGCGACCCTAGATTTGGAAGAAGCTTACTTCCACGTTCCTATTCATCCAGCTCACAGGCAATATCTTCGATTTACAGTGGGCAAGAGCCACTTTCAATTCAAGGTACTACCGTTTGGTCTCCGGTCCACTCCTCGGATCTTCAGAAAGATTCTGGCTCCAGTAGCAGCTTATCTCAGGAGGCAAGCTATTCAGGTTTTTCCATATCTGGACGATTGGCTGCTGAAGGCTCCATCTGCTCTAGAAGCGTCCAATGCAGTCCGGTCATGCAAAGAACTGTTCGAGCAACTGGGTCTTCGACTCAACAAGGAAAAATCTGTTCTATGCCCCTCCAGGTCAGCGAGGTTCCTAGGGGCCATCCTGGACACAGAGAGTTGCCTAGCCTTTCCATCAGAGGAGCGCCAGAACAAGCTAATTTGTTCAGCTCGACTTCTTCAATCTCGAAAGACGCTGACAGTTCGCAGGTACAAGTCGCTTCTCGGATCGATTTCATCCTGCATACCATTAGTTCCACTCTGCAGGCTCAGAATGCATCCGCTACAAGAACAATTGGACAAGCAGTGGCGGCAGGTCACAGTGTCCTTCGACGACAGGATTGTCGTTACCCCGGAGATGAGAAAGGCAAGCGGCTGGTGGCTGCTGAAAGACAATCTTTCCAAGGGTCTATCGTTCCGACTTCCACCATCTCCCCTTGTTTTGACAACAGACGCTTCCATGGAGGGATGGGGAGCGGTCCTCCAAGAGCTAAAGGTCAGCGGCCATTGGAGTCCAGTCCAGGTCAAGTTCCATATCAACCTTCTGGAGCTTCTCGCTATCAGTCTGGCTCTACAAGCTTTCCTCCTGAGGATTCGCAACCGTGCAGTGCTGGTTCGTACGGACAACACCACAGCCATGCACTACATAAACAAACAGGGCGGAACAAGATCCTCCACCCTCTCCAAGGAAGCCCAGACGCTGTGGAATTGGGTAATCCAGAACAATGTCTCCCTCTCAGCGGAACATCTAGCGGGGACACTCAATGTCAGGGCAGACACTTTGAGTCGCCAAAGGACAGTTTCCCACGAGTGGGAACTAGATCAGACCGTTCTGGAGGAGCTCTTTGCACGATGGGGGACGCCATCCATCGACCTGTTTGCAACTCCCCAGAACGCCAAATGCCTGTCCTTCGCAAGCAGGGTTCACCATCGGGAATCCTTGGGGAATGCGCTTTTGATTGCTTGGTCAGGCGCCTTTGTTTACGCCTTTCCTCCCATTCCACTGATCCCGAGGTTGATCAGCAAACTCAAGGTGGAACCGTGCAGGATGATTCTGATCGCTCCAGCATGTCCCAGACAGTTTTGGTACTCAGAACTTCTCCTCCTCTCCCAGGACCAGCCAGTTCTCCTACATCCAATTCCAACACTGTTAACGATGTCCAACGGACAGATTCTACATCCGGACTTGAAGTCGCTGCGATTGACAGCGTGGCTCCTGAGTTCCGAGAATTCCAAGGTTTAGATCTCTCAGGGGAATGTAGGGACATTTTAGCCCAGGCCCGAGCGCCTAGTACCAACAAGACCTATCGTGCTAAATGGAAGAGATTCTGTGTTTGGTGTCGGAAAGAAGGTTTACACCCATATACTTCTGCTCCACACAAACTCTTGCCTTACATACTTTCACTGGCAAAATCTGGATTGGCTCCATCTTCTGTGAAAGTCCATCTGGCGGCCATCTCTAGATTCAGACGTTCATCCTCCGGTCCTTCCCTATGGTCAGCGAGAATTATCAAACAATTTCTGAAGGGTTTATTCAGGGTCTTTCCTCCAGTCCGGCCCCCACCACCGGCCTGGCATTTGAATCTAGTCTTGTCATCTCTCATGAAAGCCCCTTTTGAGCCTGTTCATAAGTCTGACCTAAAGTTTCTTTCCTGGAAACTGGCTCTTCTCTTGGCCCTGACATCGGCTCGAAGGGTAGGTGAGCTCCAAGCTTTCACGATTGAGGAGCCCTTTCTACAATTTAAGAATAATGTTCTGATCCTAAGAACGAATCCTAAGTTTATCCCGAAGGTGCCTTCAGAATTCCACCTAAATGAGCCAGTAGTCTTGAAACCATTCTTTCCACAGCCTTCCACACCCGCGGAAAGAACTTTGCATTCTTTGGACATTCACAGATGCGTGAAATTCTACCTGGAGCGAACAAGGCACTTCAGAAAATCTTCACAGCTTTTTGTTTCTTTCAGTGCTCCACGCAAAGGATGTCCAGTTTCTAAAGCCTGTATTTCCCGCTGGATTTCCAGTGCTATACAATTTTGCCACCAGGCGACTGGAAAACCACTGCACCGAGCAGTTCGTGCTCACTCTACCAGGTCAATGGCTTCATCGACAGCTCTCTTCGCAGGTGTCCCAATCAAGGACATTTGTAGAGCAGCCACATGGAGCAGTGTCCACACTTTCACTCGCCACTACTGTTTGGATTCTTCTGTGAAGGAAGATGCGGCAGTGGGCCAGGCAGTTTTGAGGAATATTTTCCAATAAGTCGGTGAGCTTTCCTTTCTATCCCGCCTTCCTATTTGCATATTTTGTATAACTGCATTATTGTCATATTTTATGATCCTATATGTTTCTATTGTTCTGATCAGAGAGGTGTAACGTTTTCAGGTTCATATATTACAAAATATGCTTTTTCTGTTTACTGCTGGTTACTCTGATACAAAGCATGGGAATCTATGAAAGTTCCAATACTGCGGCAAGAAAACAAGTTACTTACCTGTAACTTTGGTTCCCCAGTATTGGTCACTTTCATAGATTCCCATGCGCCCACCCGCCTCCCCAGGGAAAGCTCAGTCTCTTGTCTTGGTGGATGGCTGTTCACAACGGCTACGAAAATCTGAGGCTCTGAGCTTCTCTCAGGAAGGTTCTGTGGGGTGAGGCTGCTCTGATTGGCTACTGCAGAAGTTTGGTCTCTTTTACAAAAAGAGGTGGATAAGCTACAAAATGAGATGAGGCCTAGGCCTATTTTTTCACTTTGTGCTTACTACTATGGTATTTTCTATTTACCGAGGCTCCCATTCCGACGACAGGGAATGATACAAAGCATGGGAATCTATGAAAGTTACCAATACTGGGGAACCAAAGTTACAGGTAAGTAACTTGTTTTCTTCCTGGGTCAAGAAAGTAATACCCTCTTTATCTAGAAGAATAGTTCGATCAAATGACCAGACTCTTTGTTGGGGTTTTGCTCCAAGATCCCATTCCATCCAGACAGCTGCATGATCCGAAAGGTGGGGGGTCAGATAGCCTATATCTTTAATACTGCTTCTTAAATCGCTACTAATTAAAATAGTCTATCCTAGACTTGTGTCAATATTTTTTGTTATAAAAAGATACTCCCAATTGGGTATCAGACCTCTCCCTCCAGATATCAACTAACGCATTTTGCCTCATCATAGATTTCAAAAAAGTTCTAGATTTAGAAGGGGTCTTAGCTCTACTATTTGGTGATTTATCCCACTGAGGATTTAAAACTATATTAAAATCCCAAGCAAAACTTGCCTTATCAAGAAGCCCCAATAAATGCGGAAAGATAGTTTTTAAAGTTGAATGGTCATCCTGATTAGGTCCATTCCAGCCAACTACTGTGATGGGTTGTAGCATTGATTCTAGTAGAAAATACACCTATCTGCCACTTGAGTCCGTCTTCACATCTTGAACAATAACATTAGCTTGCCTTTTAAGTATTATAGCAACTCCCCTGACATTGGATGACTGACCAGACATATTTCAATAACTTTATTAAGGTGGGTTTCCTGCAGGATAATTATTTGTGCAGGAGAATCCCTCAAATATTGCAAAATTCTTTCTCTCCTATTTATGACTCAGGCCATTTACATTCCATGATGGACATTGGAGCGTTTTCATGGAAAACTAGGAGAACCACAGTTTGACCCTTCCCCATCCTGTACAGAATGTGCTCCTGACCAGCAGCAGTGACGAAATAAAACAAGGCCTTATAGGGCCAAAAGACCAATGAGGATTTCTTTTTTTTCTATTTTGCCCCTCTGCTCCCTCCACCTCCCCCTTAACCCCTTCGCTGCTGGCCCGTTTCCGCCGCTGTGCGGTAAACAAAAGAACAGGGGCGGGCCATGACGAACCCCAGCCGTCATCAGCACACGAGCACCGTAGTGCATGACGGCTGGGGTTCGTCATCAGCATACAAGGGGTTAAGCCTACCCTACCCCCCTTGGAGATTCCGACCCCTATTTACCTGGAGAATGCAGGTTCTGCCGGCCGGTAGCTCCTTCTGTCTTTTTCTATTTAAATTTTTTAATTGTGACAGTGCTTGTGTATGTGTGTATCAGAATATAAAATTTAATTCATGTATGTACCTGGTGTATACCAAATGTATCTACATCTAGTGCAGTGCAATGGTGCCTATCCGTCCCCATCATAAACTTCACCTAAATTTAGCAGGCAGCTACCTGCTATGCATGATTTTGTCGTATTAATAACGAGGATTATTTAAGATTTTCTAGCAGGTCATCTGCCTCCTGCACTGTTCGCACATTGTGCATCTTATTATTTAACATAATCCTCAGTTGAGCCTGGAATGAGAGTTGAACCACAGCCCCCAATTTCTTAAAGTCTTCCATTCTCCTCCTCCGCTCCCAATGGCAATCCAGAGTGGCACGCTAGAGGTCTGACCTAATCTCAAAATTGAAGTCTCTTGATTTTAGAGACTTCAATTTAAGAGCTGCCGTTAACATTTTCTCTTTTATTTCAAAGGTGAGAAAATTGATCAAGATCTTTCTCTGCTTTGTATGATTAGGATTTTTCCAGTAAGGGTCTTTGTTTATCCTCTGGATATCTTGCCTCAATTCCTCTTCCGATATGTCAATCTGGACTACCTCCTTGATAAGAGTTATAATAAAGGATTTTAGGTCCTCCCCTTCTTTCCCCTCTGGCACCTTCAAGAGGCGCAAATTATTGCGACTGGAAAAATTTTCCAGTGATTTCCCTTGGTCTCTGAGTGCAGCTTCCTCTTTTCTAAGTGAGATGATATCATCTTTAGCTGCTCCCAGGTCCCATATTTAACATTTATGTTGCCCCCCTGGCTAGGTTAGTAAAATCTCAGGGGATGGAAGTGGTGTCATACGCCGATGACACACAAATCATGGTGTCACTGGCCCTCTCAGTTTCTACATCCGCCACCAACTTCAGGATCTGTATGCAAACAGTCTCTGACTGGATGCTCCAGAATTCCCTGAAGTTGAATGGCGACAAAACTGAGATCCTGGTCTTTGGCAAAGGGTACGCTGGGGCAATAGGGCATTTTCCATTGTTGCCCCCAAACTATGGAATTTGCTTCCCCAAGAGATTAAGACTCAACCATCTCTGTCCCTTTTTAAAAAAGCGCTGAAAACCTGGTGTTTTATCAAGGCCTACCCACATTAAGAGTATACTTTAATAGCTGGTATCTTTTGGTTAGGCACCTTGACGCCCATTGGGCTTAGTTGCGCTATAGAAATTTACCTTCATTCATTCATTCATTCAGGTCTGTTTTGAGTTCTTCCAACGAGTTTTCTAGAACCCCCGTCCTGGAATTCAGAATATCCAGCTTTTTCTCTAGGATTTCACAGAAACGTCTGATGTCCCCCTGATTTGCATCTGAAGTTGCGAACCCCTTTTTGATGTTAATGCCATAGTGAGGCATAAAGATTCCAGCCCAGTGCCTGGGGGGAAAACTTTACTCCCATCCGTCCCCGTGGCCGCATTTACATCTACCCTTTTGCAACCAGTAACAACTTCGTCACTTCCACCAGTGGAGGGATTTTCCATGCTTGTAATCTCAAAGATTTCAGAGGCTCCTAGAACCTCTGATTCCTTTGGCTGAGGGAGTTGGTCGTCCTGCAATTTACTCTGTGGTTGTGGCTGTGGCTGTGGTTTCAGCTGCAACTGCGGCTATGACTCTGAGAAAATAGGAGGTCGAAGGTGGGTATCTGAGCCGGGTTTTAATTGTGGACAAGACTCCAGCCAAACTGAGGACTCTCTGCTGCCATGTTAGAAGAGGAATGAAACTGCCCCCTGTTTGTCCTAAGAGCTTCCCCCTGCTCTACGACGTTCAAAATTTGAGACAAAACTTTAAAATATGACCTCAGTGAGGGAGTTACTTTGACTTAAGTCTCAGACGGGGGCCCTTTCTTTCCTTTTAATATTTTTTGGACCTTTTCCCTTATGTATTCGATAGGGGGGGGGAACTTTCATCAGTATTTTTGTCAGTTCCCTCCGCTGGCACCACCTCAAGTAGCTGTTTACTTCCAGAAAACCCTTTTGTGGTATTTTTTGAGGGGCTACCCTCCTTGTTTGCTTGTATTTCAGGGTTTTCAGCTTTAGCTTTTGATTTAGTTTTGGCTGATTTTCTTGTTCTACCTATTTTTCCCGGTTTATCGGAATTATTTACTTCAAAACTGTCCTCAACCTCTAACTGCCCTGCCCTCTTGCCCTTGCAACCGCTTATCGGGGGGGTCAGAGACAGTGGTGGTAATGGAAGTGCCCTTCCTTCTAAGGCAGTATGGCGTCCTGGGGGCTCTCCTCGAAAAAGACCCACAATGTTACCTTGTGTTAAACGCTGCTGTGCCTCCGGAAAAAGCACTACTTTCCCTCCTCTAATCTCTGCCGCCAAACCTTTTCCAGCAGTGTGTTGCTCCACTGCCTCCTCGTCCAGCATAAAGACGGCGGCTCCCGCCGCCCTGCAAGTGCTTACACTGCCGCTCACGTTCCTGGAAGCACCCAGGGAGAGTCACATACGCAGCAGCCGACATGCCGCCAATCTCCAGCCTCTCCTCAGCTCTGAGGCAAACGCGAGGCAGCGCGGCAGATCCAGAGGCACCAACGCACATCGCCCACACCAACACCAGGTAAGAAATTAATTTAAATTTGAAATCACGCTTTCTATCATACAGGCGTTGCCACAGCCTCCAGCACGGTCATAACACGGCGCATCGACAGGGGAGCTACCGGCACGACCAGCGACCGCTTTAGCTCACGGCTGCCATGTTCTCCGCCGCTCCACCCATCTGTTACTTATCTTCTGTAACATTGTTTGAGCTGGATACTTACTACTTTTGACGTCCGAATCTGTATATGGCACTCCTCAATCCCCCACACCCTTCATGGTGGGACAGGTGCCGCACCATGACTCCTTATGGCACCCACACATTTTTTTCCGCAGCTTGGATACACATAATGTATTGCATAATGGCGACCACAACAAAAGTATTTTAGTTGCAATCTGTCAAATAGATTGCTTGAGTTCTGCATACATATTCAAGTTTTGCAGATCTGATTTGTTCCTTGGGGTAATAATTATCTCCATACAACTTCATTTCATCTGGGTCTGGTGTAAAACCGGGCATCGTTCTTTGCTCTTGATTCATTGGAAGTCTCCCTGTCGAACATGGTATTCAGTACTTTTGGGACATCCTTTGCTAACACAACGTTCGGAGTCGAACCAACAGTGTCACATCCTATAATGCAGTTACATAGTTCTATCAGTTATGCAGTTCCAAACCATGAACTTTCCACCGTTTCCCCAGATCTTCCCATGCTTCTGTGGACATCCCCTTGCCGTATAAATAGACTTTTCTTGTTTGACGCCCCAATCCATTACTGCCCGCCAATTAGGGTGGGTGGGGGGGAAAGCAAGGGAGGTCTTGAAGTTCCTTCCCTGGCGATGTTCTTCTTAGAGACCAGTGTGGCTACCCCCACAAATGCACTTTCCAGCCTCAGTCCCCCATAAGTCCTCCAGCAAGGCCAGAAGGGCATCTTTTGGGTAGAGATCAACGGGCTCCAACACCTGATCAAGGAGTGACTATAAAGCTCACTATATCCCCCTCCAGTATGGGGTTAAAATCGGGCATGACCAAACCACGTGAAACAGTCTGCATCGGACGACTAATCCTTTTTCAACTTTTAACCATGCCTTGTCTCCAACTCTTTTGATGCCTTTTATCAAAACTCTGCAAGGGGGTCAGTGTGAAAGACTCTAACTTTAGGAAAGTTTTGGGCAGTTTTATCGAGCAGACCAAAGTTACTGAAGATTGAACAGTAGCGGCGCCTGGAGGGAGTGTTGCGGGCGGTGAGGTGGGGGAGAGGCAAGGGGGGGGGTTGAGTAAACTCTGGCATACGGCCGATCGGAGTTGGGTAAAGAAATAAATAAATAAATAAAACAAATAAATTTCCACACGTTGCAGCGCCATATGCGTTGCAGCGTGCGCAATTTCATTTGTTTTATTTATTTATTTCTTTACCCAACTCCGATCAGCTGTATTCCGGAGTTTACTACCCCCCCACTCAAGCCCTCCTCCGCCTCGCATCACTCCCTCCAGGAGCCGCTACTGATATTGAAGAAAAATAAAAAAGTAATTTCTCTGGAATGTGAAGTAACTGTTAATAAAATCACTAATGTAATGTATATTGCAGAATGGTGACAAGTTTGCTTGTTGGTTGGCGAGAGAGCTGGAATCTTTGCCTAATAACGATGTGCTTAGAAACTAAATGTGCCTAAATTTGTGAGCTGTGCTTGGGTGATGGAAGGCTGGGTCAGCTGAGAGCAGCCCAGCGCCCTGTTTGAAATTCTGGAATTGCCTTCTTTTGGGCAGAAAATGGTGTGGGCTTACATGGTGCCAGTATAACCGACACCTGATGTTGACTCTCTTCACCCTCGTTTGTTTTTGGCCGAGCCTAGTGGCAGAGCGCACGCGCTGCTCGCTCTGTGAGACTGCTGTAGTAGAGTATGGGAGAGAAGCTCCACCCACTCTCCTCTCATATTTTTCATTGACTTGTGTCATTTTCTTTTGAAAATGCGGCCTTCGGATATGTTAATAGGCTTGTTCGTCCCTCCTTAGTACGGCCTTGTCTTCATTTGTACCTTCCCATGGTGACTGTCCCCTTTACTTCAATTGTTACACGGCACCTGTTTAGTCTGTAAGCACTATTTACTTTGAGTTTCTCTTACTGCAGGTCAGACATGCGCTGCTTCAGGTGAAACCATTTGTGTTTTTTTAGATAGCATGGCCACCCCCGTAATATGGGCGCCCGCTTTAAATCACTTGAAATCTGCATTATCTTGTCTGTTTCAAACCTCGCAAGTAAAATGGATTTAGAAATGAAAAGGGGATTAAGTCAGGTGAATTCCAGTTAGATAATCCTGTGCTAATGGGCTGAAGCTGAAAAGAGCACATCTGTGTTGCATGTCATCTGCATTAAGCCACCTGACCGGTTGATTTCAAAAGCCTGTTTTATTAACACCACCACCACCAATACCACCACTAATATGAATACCGTCACCACCGCAACCAATACCACCACCGATAACACCACCACGAATACCACTGCCAATAACAATGCCACGGCCAATACCACCACCAATGCTACCACCAGTACCACCACCAGTACCACCACCTACAGTACCACCACCAATACCACCACCATCAATACCAGTACCACCGCCACTAATACCACCACTACCAATACCACCATGACCAACCCCACCTCAGCGCCTTTCGCTCACTAGTAATAGCAGGGGCACTGTACGAGGCCGGAGCTGCAGCCGAGACAATCCCTCCCTCCATGCCTGCCATACAGGAAAGACCGCCCTGCACCAGGAGGTGACGCCAGGGCCCTGCTACAGCTGAAGTGTATTAGGCCAAAGATAGCAATGTCATTACGCAATGCCACACTGCACACTCAAATCATGGAGAGGGCAGGAAATAGCTCACCCGCCCCTCCCGCTCTTTCTCCTGAGCCATGACCGTGTAATCGGAGCGAAAGGTGTTGAAGCGCTTTGTTAGTGTTTATAGCTCGGATAATATGCAACTCTCACTTCACACTTTGTGTCTGTGTAATTTACAACGCTTACACATCTTCACTGCACTATTGATCACTACTTTGAAGACGTTGCAGGCCGGTCTCTTCCTCTGATATTTACAATCTAACAAGCGGTTAACAAGGCCCTTTATTGCAATGCAATAGGTCTCGCATTTGCAAGAGTTTAAGATATTATTATTGTAAATGACAATGTCTTTTATTTGTGTTTTAAAACCCAAAACATAAATATAAGGCATTGTCATATACAGTGCCAATAGCTCAAACTCGCGTGAATGCAATACCTATTGCATTTCAAATGCTTGTTTTAAACGGTGATTGTGGCATGGGTCAGCTAGCAACAGGTCTAGTGTCCTGTAAAGCAACAGGGTCTTATGGCAGCTGACAGCTCTTCCTGGCTTCCTCTTTTTGCAAAATGGTGCAGAACACGAATAGAGGGACAGGTAACCGCTGCACCGGCGCCATGTTTGCTATTGTAAACGGAGTAATAGGGCAGCTTTAAACTGTTCTGAGTCTCATTCACCCTCCTATCAGGTAGAGCCTGGGCAGCGCCATCATTTTCATTGGCTTGTGTCATTGTCCTTTGTAAACTGTGGCTTTTCATTGGTCCGTAGGCATAGTAGTCCCTCCTTAGTACTGCCTGGTCTCTTCTTGTAACCTCCCATAAGGACTGGCCCTCTTACTTATATTGTTGCTCGGTAGGCTTTAAGTACAGCCTACAAGCTCTTATGTTATGTTAATCAGACTTACAAAGTGCACTATCACTACTTCAGTATCCTGGCACTGAATTACGTTAGTTCTACTGTTCTCACATGTTACTATGAAGATATCCATTACTAGGGGATAACGGCTGGTATGAATTACACCATTTGGAAAGAGCCACCAAGCACTATTTTTTTTAATGGTTTTCACCTGCCTGCTTTTGTAGGCAAGATACTCACTCTCCTAATGCTTTATTATTTATTTTTTTAATAGCACGGCACGCCGAACGCAGACGCTTTTTTTTTCCTATTCACTTTTTTTGTTTGGTTTATAAACGCCCCATGCCGTGCTTTTCACGTTAATGGAGGCCGCACCCTTTTCTTTATACGAGCCACGTATAAAGAAAGGTCGGTGGCAACGATTAAAGTGAAACCGCGTCATGGGGTGGTTTTACAAAAAAATCACTTGTCAACTTTTTTTTATGAGGGGGGGTCATTTTTAGCATTTGCAACGCAATAAAGGAACAGGGCAGCTGTCTGCTGCACAGTTGCCCTGTCTGCAACTGCAAACCAGGCATTGTGCAGATAACACCTGCCCCAGTCTTCTTTAGCAAACTCCATTTTGCATGCAAGGAATACTGGGACAGCTGACATATGGAATTGTGAGTTGATACAAATATGAGGACGTCACTGGGGTATCACTTATCTGCCCCAGTACTGCTAAGCCTGACTGAAGAGGTGGGTTAGGCAGGACCACCCGCCCCGATCCGCTTTAATTTGCAGACCTGTGTGCCATGGAAGGCTGGGGAAGCTGTTGGGTGATCCAGTGCCCTCTCCGCAATAGTGAGCAGGGCACAGGGAAAGCTGGCTGGATACACATACCTAATGGACATTTGGTAAGATCAAAGCTCCTCCAGTGTTTATTCAGCTTTTTCTTAATACCGTACGGCACATTTTAAAGCACAATTGTAAGCACAACATTATTCATTGATGGCATTATTTTGTGAGCCAATGAAGGCCAGTAGTCCCAGTCCAGAGGAAACTGAGTTAGTGGTTGGAACTTGTTGGCTGATATTATGGAACCGCAAAACTAGGTCCATTACAAATTAATGTAATATGGATTACCCTAACTCACCCCTTCTGTCTTTAAAACTAGAAGGGTCACCACAAGACAAGTTGATATTAAAATATCCCTTTTCAGTGTTTTTGTACATTTAAGAACCAACACAGACTATTTCAAATAATTTGAAATGATAAAAAAAAAACCCATAGGCACACATTTATGGTGGTGGTACATTGATCCCCAAATAACTGAACACAACAACTTACTCTATATGAAGTGATGATTTTAATGCTTAAATATACTTAAAAATGCACACTATCCTTGAGCATTTGTTCCAGTTGGTTTGTTTTCTGAAGTAATTTAGAAAGATTTGTACGCTACATTAATCTCGGACGTGCTTGTGATAACTGTGGCATCTGAACTAAACTAAATCTTTCCAGGTAGAGTAAAAAGCAAGTCAGATAGAAATCCTAATACCTGGCATATGTTACCATGCCTATTAATGATTTCAAAGTGTGGCATTGAAGAGTGCATATGTGTATGCTACTGGGTATAGAGAGATAAGTAAAGTCGTATTTGCAAAAGCTAGGAGTGATTAAGTTGCTTGTCCTTGAGATACTATTTTGAAAGATTGTGAGAATGAGCAAGTGACAATATGTATCAGTGGTTGAATTCTTGTCGTTGAGTCCGATTCTGCCTTTGAGGTAGCCACATACTATACCTACAATATTTTGATTAATCTTCCTTTTCCTAAAGTGTCCTTAATTTTCAAATTTTGCTAAGTCTTTTTATTCTTGTTTTAGCTTCAACTCTACTGAATTGCAGTGTTCGAACATATCAAACATTCATTTTTGCTAACTTGATACATTTTTATTTTCTCTAGATAGGAATGAGAAATGGAACAGTGTGAGTGGCTTGTGTCCTTCCTGACTTTATGTAATTTCTGGTGCATATTTTCATGGTCAAAATGTGTTTTGTTTATCAGGGAACTGGATGCTGGTCTGCCTAATTCATGGTATCCTGGGAATAAGGAGACAAAAAGCTGTGTGTCATGAGAGTTTTCCAGCCATCGTCGCTCCAAAAGAAGTTCCATGTAGCTATGTACGCTCCTCTACTCCAAAGAAGTAAGTGATTTCTGTGAAACTGGGTGATGCTACTCTGAATCTCAAGGTTACCGTCTTGCAGCCCTGCGCCACCCAACAGCTGGTTACATGCCAATCGAAGAGGGTTTGTGAATCTGAATTATTCGTTCATTATCAAGGGCCATATGGGGAAGTAACCCCAATATTCACCATGATGCGTATCCATGTTCAATAAACTATCTAAAAAACTGTCTCAAAGTAGTTTGTGATCTTGTATAGTCTAGTAGTGCAGTCCCAGCACAACTAAATATCATCATGCTACAGAGCGACACTGGCCCTCACAACTCAATGGCTTCACATCCAAGCTATCTCCTGTAACACGTTACTGAAAATAGCACCAACTCCATTTTTTTATCATAACAAAGACTATATCCAAAACATCATGGTTGGATCCTACTCTAAATAGATACTGTGGAAGCCACCTTTAAAGGACCGCCCCAGTGAACTTCCGAAGCCAATATTTGGCAGACATCAATTCCATAGATTTTAAAAAGGGCTTTGGGTGTACTGCTCTAAAGCAGCATCCTGAAACCATCATTGCTGACATCTGTCTTAGCCTCAAAATAGACTTTAAAAAGACTGGGCTTTTGAAATCCGCAGCAAAATATCCGTGCTTCATAGACGGACCAACAAACACCTGTAAGCAAAAGTTCTGCTAGTCCCTCAAAAACCTCAACACACCACATTTTCAACAATTGCATAATCTTGGTCCAAAATGTAATGCCCTATCATGTGAACTTTGGTGGACTAAAAAAGTGCAAGAATGTTTCAATTAATGTGACCCAGATAAATAAGATGGTGACTGAATCCACATCCACAAGATCGATTACTGATAAATGTCTTACTGCATAGAATGAATGGCGAATCCGGTTAGAGGGACACATTTACAACCTCTTCCAGCCAAACCCTGCGACAGCTGAATCATATCGGATTTACACTCTTCTTTGTTTCCTCCATTAGAGCACCAGCAATGGAAGACTTACAAGAGGATGAGAGTAAGCTTGAACACTCAAGAGGTTCACACGGTAAAGCCTCAAGTCGATGGGTGATATTGGTCAATGGTGGCATGCTATCCATTTTGTTGCAGATTTCTGATCAAACCTATTTAGCTGTCTCTCCTTACTCCTTATGACCATGTGCTCTATATTTTCTCCTGTGCTTAGCTAGTAAAAATGCAGTCCAACACTCTTGTCATCTTTCCTGCTGTACAAGATCATGTTTTTCCTGTAGTCACTAAGGTCTCTGCTGTTTTTCCATCAGACTGTCAATGGGTTTTAAAAAAAATCGAACCTACACACACGTCTTAAATACTTAGTAGAGTGAGTACTCGGTCTCTCAAAATCTGACAAAACATATACAGTACAAGTATAAACTTTTTAAGAAGCAATAAACAGGTCAGAAGTTATGTGTTCTTCTTTATTCTTGGAATGTTGCCCAGCCAACACATGTTTTGTCAGGGTGAATAACCCAAGACTTCATCAGGGCTTGAGGCAATACAAAGGAGATCTATAATCTCTCTGCCGGTTGTACTTCCGTCCCGGCTGGTAAAGGAGGTTGTGTAGAATGAAGTACTCCAGACAGAAGTTCAGAATAAGTGCGAAAATGAAATCCACTCCCAAACGGTGATGTTTCAGACCTGAGTCACTGGTATAAGGTAAAGTGGGTGGAGCGGGCACAAATAGGGTCCGTCACGAGAGATCCGAAATATTGTTCGAAGAAGCCAGAGGACTGGCTAGGCTGACCAAGGAGGAGTACACTGGTCTGACGAGAACGATCGCAGTGTCTGGGACCGAATGGGTTTTTAAGATTGCAATTACTCCACACACCATCTGGATCCCACAATAAAGCCCTCCTCATCTTAGTCTCTGTACAAGACCCTGTTTTCCCTGTAGACACTGAAATTCCCAGGTGTTTTTTCTTCAAATTGTGCGTATGTTTAGAATTGCAGTTACCCCAGAGTGGGACCAACAAGGCCAATTCTTTCCACCCTGTGAGGTTTTGAAAATCAGACACTGTTCTCTCCGTCATCTATGTAGTTTTCTTCCTTGATGGAATAAGCAATTCTGTAGCCCCCTTAGACTTCAGCAGTAGTAGGACCCCCCTGTGCGTCAAACTGGTTTTCTCGTAAATCCTGTCCCAGGGGTGTTCTTGTTAGCACAGTGCCCACCTTCCTTAAGTACTGACATCATTTGCCAAAGGCCAGTTTGTTGAAAGAACTCTTTCACTCAGTTTTGCCTTTTAGTCTTGACCACTATGACCAGATGATACTGATTATACCTGTGGCCTTTTGGTGACTTGGAATTGCTTAGTAGGTATTTAAAATACCTATCCAGGTTAAGAAACTGAAGGCCACCATGGTGATTGTTGTAACCGAAGAAAGCAAAACACTCAAGGTGATGGACAGAATGTTGCACATTGGCAAAACAATCACCCCCAGTCACAGATCTGGGTTTAATCCATCGTTATTTAGTTCACCACTTATTAAAATGGTAAGTAAGTAGCAGACAGCCCCACCAGGAGCAGCTCGGCCCACACACTCCAACTCACTCTCTTAACCACACCAGGCACTCAAGCATTCCACTCCATCACATCCATACTGGCTCAGCAGCAGGGAACTGGTAACTAATGGAAAGGATGCATAGTAACAATTCAAGTCACAGCAATGATGCAGTCAGAGAGTCCATCAATCTGGTTAATTCTAGCCTCTCCACATAAATAATGGGGAGGTACTGAGGTTTGCTGCTGGATATGCAGATAAGGACTTGTGTTTTCCCGGATCTTTTAGAGGTATAAGTCTGTAGGTTGAGACTATTGTTCTAAGTGAGCCTTTCTCACAGTGAACACAGTGGCACTCTCGTTTAGGATGCTTCCACATTCGAGGCTGCAGGGAAATGGGTGCCAGTTACAGGGTACCACGGAGTATCATTTTAGGAGTTTTCTAATCAATCCCCCTGTGGATGTACAATGCAGTACCCCCCACAATCCATCAATTTATTATCACCAGTAGATTAGGAAGATGGAGTGAAAAAAATGTCCCCTGGTAGACCCATGTTACAAGTTCGCTTTTGGCGTTCTTGTCCCAGAAGCAACCTAGGACTCTAGGGAGTACTCCTAAATACAGGGGATGAGAAAGCTGCCTCATACACCCGAGGAGTTTTGTCCCTTCTGCATGCTTTGCCATCCTCTGGTAACTGGTGTAGCGTGAGGCTTCAGAATGAGTGCAACCTCTTTCATTCCTTGTATGGGCCTACCAGTTGCATGCACTAGATCCTCCCTCATAACTGCAGCTGCCCTACTCTGACCCACTCCTGTGTCAACCGATCAAATTAGGACCTTTGACATTGGTGCAAGCTTCCCATGGCTGAGAGGTCTCAGCCCTCCCAACCTCCGTTTTGCCCTGGTCAGCATGAGAAGCTTCAAAAGGAAGCTAGACATTCCTTGTGCTCCAGAGATTGTGAACCACATGAGGTCTGGTGTGGCTAGAGAAAGACAAAGACTTGTCACCATGAAAGGAGGACATTGAGGTTCACTTCTTCATAGGTAAGGCTTCCTCCCAATGGGCCTACATAGCCATCTTGTGAGGGGCGCATATTTTACATTTGAATAGTGCTTTATCAAGATGTAGAGCTCTGCAAAGCTACGTTACTGAGGGGGGGGGCAGCAGGTGACTTCTAAAGGAGATATTGCGAGAGGGGTTAGTGTACAATGACAGAGCTTCATGGCATAACATTTGGGCTGCATGGTTCGCTTATGGTCTTATTGAGGTCCACCAGCAGAGCACTGACACCCGAAGTTCCGGGAAAGTGATACTACTTTTTTCTCACTCTATTCTATTTTGTTTCTAGGTTCCCACCTGGAGAATGATTCCTTGATTAAGTGTGATTTCCTTCTGGATGCTCCCCCATCTGTCTGTAAGCCGATGAGCCACACTACGCGAACGCCCTGCCACTTTACACCAATTGTGAAATTAAGACATATCTATTCTACCAGCCACGAGGTGTTAGAAAAACAGGTGTGTGTGGGTGGAAAGTGGTACTTGTGTCATGTGATAGCATGTAAGCCTGCTATAGTATTACTATTGCTAGTTAAGTGCTGTACAGGACAAGAGCCTTCATAAAAAGAAACAAGGCAGTGTGTCTTGTGGCACCATTAGTAGATGATGCTAAATTACTAGAAAAATGAAGAGCTACATTTTTAGGTTGCTGCCCAGAGACTAGTAAAGCGGTCTATGGCTGACATATTGTTTCCAATACATAATGTATAGTGAGAGCAGACATTGGGTCCACCCCTTGCTCATGATCGGATGTCATAGTTGTGTATCTCAGTTGTCCGCTCATCCGTTGATGGCTTTCCCTTTTCTTCAGTAAGTCCTACACTGGAGCATTTTGGTTTGTTTTCTGATTGGATGAGTTGAATTCTTCCACTGCATACTTGAGGGAACTTATTTTATTTTTCTTGAGCACTCTGTAGGAGTGCATGTGTTTATGTGCTCTTTTATTTTTTCCTCTCTCTCCTTTCCTCCGTTCCCCCATTTTGATCTAACCCTTCACCAATGCTCCCAATTCCAATTTGTAATTTTTTTAATGAGGGCCCTGAAGCTGCAAAGGGCTGCCGGGCCACTTGCTTCTTTTTTCGTGCTTTGCATGCACTTTTTAACCTTTTTTTTCACAATGTAATTTACTATACTACCGTGGTAGTCTGCCATGTTGGAAGGGTAAATTGCTCCACAACGTGTGCACTTGCTGCAACACAAGTGTGTGCATCGACGACCAGTTTGGAATGGGTTTTCTTTAATAGGTAAGAAGTTGCAGGATTGTCATCTCTTCTTTAAATAATCTTTGTGTTTTCTCATTCACACACTCTGTGCAGCCATCCTTGCTTCGTGCATATGTATGAGCATTCAGCATAGTCCAGATGCACGCTTTATCACAGAAACATGGCTTAGATCCTCCTCCACCAAATGATTGTGTGTTGAATGTTGCTGCCTCTAGAGAAGAGGGTGTTGGGCTGTGTGCAAGACCGGAGTAGGACTGCTCACCACCTGCAAAATGCCCTAGCTGTGTATGCACTGATCAAACACCCAAGTAATTTGAGCCCCTTGCCTGGTATTTACCACTATGGGCATCAAGCACAAGATGATTAAACAAAGCCTCACCAGAGTAACTCTGACTCCATCACCCCTTCCTCCATTCAGCACTCACATCCTCCAACATCAACCTCACCGGTGACTTCAGCATCAAAACATGAACAAATCCCTCACTTCACTCCTTAAGAGGCTGGATATCAAGCAGCACATCATACCGCCCACTCACAAGGCTGCAGCCTGGGTCTTCCTTTCCACAGTCTCTCGACACTGGTAACACCATGATCCACTTCTAGGAGATAGGTCGAAGTGGACAACCTTCAACCTCTTTTTGCATGACAAATTAAAGGCCTCCCTAACACCGGTCCACCTGCTGTGAAAAGATATTTGTTGAGGTGGGAATGTCCCCTGCGTGATATACAGGCGTTTCCCTTACCTGATTTCCCAACTGCTTTCACACTAATATGAGCGTTTGCAGAGTCCCGGGCTGTCCCAGAATGAGGGAATGGACTATATGGGTGTCTTTCCTTCCAAAACAGATCAACAGAGAATACCTTGATAACGGGAATGAAGTGTTTATGAAACAAATTATCTGGTGAATACAGGATGGCTAATTGTTAAAGAGAAATTACTGTGACAAGAATAGACTTGTTGTTAATGTTAGTTTATGAAAGTCTCCTTTGCAACATATATACAAATAAATATGTATAATGATCATCCAATGATTTTTAGTACCCCTTTTTAGTTGCCTGCAGCAAGAATTAGATTTCTACATAAAGCCTCACTAGAGGAAAAGTGAAATAGGTTTCAGAAACTGTTTGAGTTTACATGAGTGCAACCGCACTTGTCACACAGCCCATAGGCTCGTTTTACCCTTTTTAGGTATTGGCTAGGCAGAGCATGCGCTGTCTAGAAGAGACTTTGATTCAATATGTGGCCTTCACCCGACCCATAGGCTTCCCATCTGCTGCCTCCATCGTTGCGCTCATATTATTTCTCCCCCTTTGTCCATTGTATGCATGCATCATGCCTCTTCCTGTGTTTAGCCCTCCCTGAGCGAATGGACCAATTAATACTATCCAGTCATTGCATCAATTTTAGGAACTATATTTTTCTTTGTTAAGAGCACTTCACTCGAGCATTCGTGTTTTCACTCCTTTCGAGCTTTATTTAAACAGGCCTGTAAATCATTTTCTTATGTTGTCACATTTGCTGTCCATTTAAAGAATGAGGTAAAATGTCAGACGCTGTTTTCGAGGGCACCTCTTTACTTTATTGGACTTCAAAGTGAGAAGATTTCCCCGTGGTGCTTGCCGGTCTCCCAACACCGTGCCGCATCACTGCTTGCCCCTCTTTGCTTTAATTTTTTATCACATAAATATTATTGTATGCAAAGGATGTTTTGCTGAAATAATACAAGCTGTGAAATGAAATGCCTCTTGGACCATAAATTCACTAATCCTATTTAATATGTAGGTCTGAACTCTTTACCTCCGTATCTGTTCAATAAGTGAACTAGGGTTCTCGTTTCAACTTGAACTGGTGGGTAAACAAGCAAACAGGAATCATTCAAAATACTCAATACACAATGTTTGATATTTAATTAATACGAATTTACTTCGAGTTTACTTCATACTTTTCTTTTTTCTTTTTTTTGTTTCAACATTGGAACACATGTTTTCATTTTGATACTGCTTTACCTATTAGTGCATGATTGTGATACAATAAATACTCTATATACAGTGCATGGGAGACAAAATACAAATAAATCTTTACAAGTATTCATGAACAGTGTCATAAACCAGAAAGGTCCTAGAGTGAAGAGCAATGGAGCCAAAACGCAACCTTTCCTTACTCCCCTCTCCATATTAAACGACACAGTACATTCCTCATTAGTTCCGTACCGAACCTTGCCCCTGTTTATAATGGTCTTAAAACTGTACCAGTGTAGGTTCTACCTTTAAATCAGTCAAAATAGTCCACAGCTTGCTGTGAACTACGCTATTGAACGCGTCTGTGAGGTCAACAAAAGGCAAATAAAATCTCCCAGCTTTCCAATGAATATGCTGAGATTAAGTACCTGTTCATTATTGCCCAGACCTGATCTAAAACCATACTGCACGTCACTTAAAATGCTATTTTCATCAGCCCACGTTTGCAATCAGTTAAGGACTATTCTGCCAGCCACCTTAATCCGAGTCTAGTAGAGAAATCTGGCGATAACATGCAGGATTATCCTGTTCCCCTTTTTTTAAAAATTGGGACAATTATAGACTCTGACCAGGTAGTGATAAAATCTTTCGCGCAGCATGGTTGAAGGATTCGTGTTAACAGTGGGGACCTTAATGACTGAGTTGATTAAAACAAATCAATTGGCAGCCCATCCTTTCCCGGGGCCTTGCCAGACTTACTAGCATTTATAGCCTCAATTACATCCCTGTGGGTAATCAAGAAGTCAATGGGTAAAAAAGGAACAACACTCCCTTCCGACTGATTCCTATTACCTGTTCCACCTTCTCTAGCCCCATGCATGTTATAGACCGAGGAGAAAGTCTACCCACGTTTTCTCATCTATTGCCACTTCTAAAGGGGGAAATCTGATTTAGAGGTAAAAAATGGTGCGTTAACAGCCCGCCAGAACAAAGAGCAATCTTTACTCGGTGAGGCCTAGAAGAGGATGTCCCATGCTTTTTTCTTTCTTTCTTGCGTAGTCTCCTTGCCTCGCTGTACAACTTCCTACAGCTCCTGACTTCCTCCTGATCTCTTCACTTTTGAGTATGTTTTTGTACTATTGGAGTCGAACCACCCCTTCCCAAGGGCATGTGTACCCTTGCTTTCCACGTGCAACAAGTATTAACAATTGTTGTAATTTGAGAGAATGAGCTTAATATCAATTCATGAGGACTAGATTCGTCCAAACAGTTTAGTATTGGTTTATACGCCTTAGTGACGATTTGTTTATTAAGCTCCGATGGATCTTGGTTAGGCCATCGCAGCATGTAACCATTTTGTCTCCCTATTTCTACATTCTGGGTCGACACTACTGGTTTGTGGTGTTTGCACTCTAAATTTGTTGGGAAGGTGATATTAACACTTAGTGGCAGATGGTTACTTAATACATTTTTGTGTATTTTATAGCCCGTAATATAGCTTGCATATCGATTGGTAGCAATTATAAAGTCTATTGTTGATTCTAGACCCCTGCCTATAAAGGTGTGCCCAAAGTCCACCATGGGGGAGCATAAACAGTTAGCAAAATCGAGATCATGAGAGAATAAGATTTTGTTAAACAGCTCCCCCCCCATCAGAATGCACGAAGTAAAACAAATGCTCATCCTACTCTATCGTTAGGCCACATTTACCCAGCCCCTCTAATGGGTAAAGCCCAACATTAAAATCCCCCCATACAGTAATCATTTCAACATCTCTATTTGCCTTCATTTTGCAAAGATCGTCGTGACTAAGACTCTTCAATATTTCACCCCATTGTTCTTTTTTGGCATTATTATAAAAATTGATGAGTCAATATGCATTTGCTACCTATGTGAAGATTCAATATTTGATAATGGGTTTCTGATTTAATCATCTCAGTCTTCGGAGCCCCAACCAAGTTTGAGACATAAACTCATATTCCCCTTTGGTTCTTCCATGCGAAGAGTAGATTGCGGGGGGGGGGGTGGTGTCTTGAATCAGTTTATATGCATTCCCTCAATCGCCCAGGTTTCTTGCACACACAGAATATCAAATGTATTAATAAAATCACCCCAAAATGTATTGCTCAACTTATGTTTGAGACCTGCTATATTCCAAAAGAGGACTCTGACAGTTTTAGATTGCATTAATCCAATGGCAGAATCAGGTATGTTGGTCTGTTCTGACCCAGATGTCAATCCTAATGTAGGAGTTCTCGTATCGCCCAATTCAGATTCAATCCTTGTAATATGAACCGACTCTGGGGATTCTTCGCCGTGAGTATGACCAACTACACAATTCTAGGTATTTGAATCCAGAGGTGGAACCCCCCCCGTCATGTCCTGTAAGTCCTCCCAAGTGCAAAGCTTCCCCTCCTGTAAGAATTGGCCACAATCCAGTATACCCAACTTCCTGAGTGAGTTTACTAGTTTGTCTTCCAAACATTCCGGGGTACCAGGCTAGTCCCCAACCGGAGAGTACCTGCTAAAATATGGGAGGTTTATTGCTTGCCTGATCTGAGCCCAAAGAAAGACCATCGCATGCAGGGCCGGACTGGCTACCGGGCGTTTTGGTCGACTGCCATGCTGGGGCCTGATTTTACTGCCATTGGGGCTGATTTCCATTGATTGGGACCTGCATTTGCTTCGAAGTAAAGAAAGCAAAACAAATTGTTTTAAAGCATACTTTAAAACCATTTGGTTTTCCATTCTTTACTTAGAAAGGCCCGGTAACCAGTCTGGACCTAATATCATGCTAAACCTCCAGCCTCACCTTCTAGTAAAATGTAATATCCCCAAATTATACAAGAACTTAGAAACTCCCCCTCTCACCTCCTTCAACATTGCACTGAACATGAAACTCACTCCCGGACCCCTTAAGTTAACCAGTAGACACCTGCTGTGTTTTTTTTAAAAACTGAAAAGGCCCATGCACGGTGGCAGGTGGTGACCACGGTGGTGCAACTCTTTTATTTTTTAAATATAGCACAAACTCAACCGAAAACTATCTGAGCGCGTTACATGAGCACCAGTTGCTTTACAGCCACACATTAATTTTTCAAGCATGGGGAGATTATAGATCTATTGGAAAGTGCTCCAACACTTCCGGGTAAAGGACATGCTATATAAAACAAATAAAAAATAAATGTGATTTGACCAGAATCGCAGGATGCTTAAGCCTCCCGCCATGACTCTAACCTAGTTCCCCAGCTTCAAGGTTGGCTGCTCTGGCTGTTACGCCTCATCATCTCCTCATAAAATAACAATAGAATACAAAAATATGTACACATAAAGAAACATTTAAAAAGAAACTTGCCTTAGCCTGCAGCATGGCCAGTCCACGGCTCCAGACTCCTCCGAACATGCGGTCCCACAGCTTCCACAGTTCCTGATCCAATCCAGGCGCCGCTCTCATGCTGTTAAGCAGCATGAGTGAAGCATCTGGATTGGCTGGATCAGGCTGCCTCAGCACTCCGAAGAGCACTGATGGCTTGTGCCTGCTCTCTAACCCAGCAGTCTAAGACGGCTAGGTTGGAGAGTTTAAATTGCGCATGTCGGTTTGGCCGTAGCAACATAGCCGGCCAAACAGACATTCCCAACTTATACTCAAGGGGATATTCCTCTTTGCTGCTAATCAGCAGCAGTGATGCACTGGCCCCTCCTTATATTCTGTTCGGCAAAAAGCTTGTAAAATAAAATGGTAATCCGTATATTACCATGTTATTTTTCAAGCTTTCTCCTCTCTTATGGAGGAACCGCCGCTGCCCATGCAAACAACTGGAAGTCTGTCAAGGTGATACCGCCCTTGTCTCTTCTCCTAGGAGTTTCATCCATGATATCCTTAGACCCTTTTCAGTCCAGATAAATGAGTTAATTTTCCCTAGCATCTTCTCCAGCCACTCTTTCTTGAAAATTAGTAGGATGGTATTACAAATGGAAAGGTATTTTGACAAGAAAGTAATTTTTATCAAGTTTCTCCTACCGAATCTTGTTAATGGTAGATGTGACCAACTCCTCAGTAGTTTGTTTCTGCAAGTGTCCTTTTTAAAATTCAAATTTCGCAATCCTATCCACATCTTGGGTGATTATAATTCCATGTTATCTCAAGTACATTTTTTATTGGGCAATTTACCCCCCCATATTCCAGACTATTACCTCCGTCTTTTGAGTTAGTCTGATATTTTGCCTATTATCAACTGTTCTGTCCATAGTTCTGTCCTCTTTGGTCCAGCCTCCCAGCAGGAGGTGGAGACTGCATTGTGCAAGGGAGATCTCCTCCCACCACTCTGAATGCAGCCCAGGTCTATTCAGCCCAGCACTGACTCATTCAGGAAAAGGCCGGACACACACCAACCCTCCCCCAGTGGCTGTCTGAGATAATGCGCATCCCCAGCCCCAGTCACTCCATAGCCAGATGGTCAATCCACAAACCAGCAGAGGCACGCAGGATGGTTAAGCAAGAACATACCCACTTTCTAGTGGGTGGTATTTTCAAACACACAATATAAATATCATCTTTACTAAAAGTATATTTTTATTATTTTAAGTTCAGGCATACTAAACTCCATCTTTCGATCTTGTCTCAATGGGAATTTATAGTTATAAGATGTTATACATAAACTCCCATTCTATCCTATGGAACAGATAGCCTTTCAATAGTGAAAAATGAAATATACTGTATTTCAGTAACAGGATATGTCACACACCTCCGAATATGTCCTTCCTTTCACATACACTGCACCCTTCCCCTGGGGCTACCTTGGGCCTATCTTAGGGGTGTCTTACATATAAGAAAAGGGAAGGTTAGGGCCTGGCAACTGGGTGCACTTGCCTGGTCGACATGTAGTATCTTGGGGGTGTCTTGCATATTAGAAAAAGGAAGGTTAGCGCATACTAAACGGGGCCTATTCAGGTGCAAGAGAAATCTGCATCTGCAAGGGTGTATGCACACAGACACTGCAGTGGCAGGTCTGAGTTGCTTACGTGGGTGACACAATCAGTGCTGCAGGTCCACTAGCAGCATTGGATTGAAAGGTACTGGGCACGCACAATGCACTAGACTATGGACTTGCCTGTAAATGGAATATGCCAGTCATGGAATCACCAGTCCATAAACACAATTAACAGGGAGAGCATATGCACTACAGCACTGAATAGCAGTGGTAAGGTGCCCAGAATCCTAAAACTAACCCAAATGGGGTCAAAAACAGGATGCCAAAAAGTCTGGGGGTAGACTTGCGGGAAGCCAGGTCTAACAGCTGGTAATTAAGCGAGGACCCCTACGCATGCTGCTAATGTGGTGCAACAGTATCTGATAGAGACTACTAGATGCAGATTCTTTAACGTAGAATTCTACCCAGGCGTAAGACTGGATCCAGAAACTTTTTGCCACAGCATCCCTGCGCGCCTGGATGAAGGCATCACGCGACTTCGCTCAGGCGTCGTCCGCGTACGTGACGTCAACAAGGTCACATAAGTCCCACCCCTGCGCACCTACGTCAGTTTTTTCCTTTTCCACGTGCAACGCGGATCCGGGTGTTGCTTGAGCCTGTTTTAGGCCCCTTTTTCCTTCCTCATTGTAAAGAGGCCCCACTGATTGTGAGCCGTGCCAACAGTTGAAGCCAAAATCGCGGAGGGAGCGCCGGATGAAACTACTCTGAGCGCGTCTCTCATGGTCGGCTTCATCCCCTCGATCTTCCTCTGCAGACGGCTTCAGAAATGGCCGTTGTTGTCATCCTTGCCCCTGTCCGATGTCGAGAGAGCATCCTCCCCGGTGGGTAAGTGTCGCAATTTGTCCCCGGGGGCCGGTGTCCGGCTTGCTGGGGGCGTGGACTCTACGCGGGTGATGCAGCCCCGCACGTCGTGATCCTCCTATCCGTTTCCCGGTGAGGTGGCGTTGAGAGTCCAGATGGAGACATACAAGGTGGCTTTGCAGGCCTCGCTGGCGTCTCCTCCTCCTTCCCCTCCTGGGGCATCAGGGGATCCCTTGCCTTGTGCGGGGCCCTCCGCGGCACCTCCGGTGGCTCCGGCGCCGACTGGTTTGGATCCAGGCTTGGAGGTTGTGGAGCTGTTAAGGTGCGACTCCTCTGGGGTCCCTCCTTCGGACCACGGCGCCTCTGGTCCGGGCGGCGCCATAGGGGTCGGAGGACCCTCCTCGTCCTGCTCTGGGTCGAGGTGGTGCAGGGACCCCTCGTCCCCCTCCCGGACACTCATCTCTCCCTGCAGGCGGTTGCCTTGTCTGAGGGCGAGTTGGAGGTTGAATCGTTCCTTGCGCCGCCGCATGGGTCGCCGGGCCACCTCTGTTACATCCTGGGCAGAGGCTGGCAGGGGGCTTTGTGTCATTCCCCAGGTCCCCCTCGTTCCTCCACGCAGGCGGCTGCCACGGCGGAGGTCGAGTCTGCGTCGTTCCGGCGCCGCCCCTTAGCCACTTCGGCTCCACTCTGGTCACCGGCGCGGTGTGACTTGGAGGAGCCCTTTCCAGCGTCTCTCTTGGCACCAGATGGTGTTGATGTCCTGCCTCAGGTAGCAGACTCTACGGCTACACACAGAGGTCGTGCCGCGGATTAGTCTTCGGACGCTCCCTCTTTTCCAAGGGTTGGGTGCCTACTGGTGTCCTCCTCCCCGGAGACGGGCCGCCGCGTGGTGTCTTTTTTGGCCAGGGTCATTGAAGGGTGGCTCCCCGCCTTTTCCGAGGCCTAGGTGTTCGCCGGAGGAGTGGCAGGTTCCCCATTCTTCAGTCCCTTCTGACTTCCAGTCTGGCCTTTGCCTGCCCCGTTTGGCTTTGGGGACAGCTGTCTTAGTTTGCAGCTGTCGCCCACGAAGGAGGTGCTTTCTCCACTGTGGGGCCCTACAGAGGCGTGTGAAGCCTTCGCTCACGCAGTGTCCACGGCTGTGGGTATCCTGCGCATGGGTGACCCGGTTGCTCATTTTCCGGCAGGCCATCTCTTGGAGGTTCCCCACCAGTGCTCTGGTGGGAGGGAGCTGTTGCTTCCCTTTGAAGGTTTGCACATTTCCTCCCTGATGGGGGCTTGGAGGTGCCTCCTCTCAGGGAACCCGGTGCCCCAACACCTTCTGCACCGGCACCTCCCAGCGCCGTATGACTCAGCGTGTCTTTCCCTCCACCCCTCTGCCTCACGTCTGCTTTTGTGGACTGCTTTTTTTTCCTTGCCACCACTTCTGACTCCGCCATCCCGGGAGGCCCACTGGCTGGACTCTTGGGAGCGCAACATGTTTGCCTCGACCAGCGCTGCCCTGCAGGCCCTTAACACATTATGCATGTTGGCTAGGGCCTCCTCTTGTTTGTGGGACTCGGCTGAGTCCTTGGGATCCGCAGCGTGCCAGGAGTCTGTTCAAGTGGACTTGCGGCATCATGCGTTGGATGGCCAGGAGCTAGCGACATTTATTCTCCGCTCCGGACATCTCGGAGGTGCTGGGCTGAGCCATGGCTTCCTCAGTAGCCCTCCGTCGCCATGCTTTGCTTCAGGACGGCGTGTTCCCTGAAAATGTGCGGGAGCGACTGATTAATCTTCCGTTCGATGGTAATCTATTATTCCATGCCCCGGTCGACTGCCATGCAACAGTTTAAGGCAGGGCTCCTTCCTCTTCCTCTCTTCCTCTTCCTCTTCCTCTTCCTCTTCTCCCTCCCTCCGGGCCGGTTGCCCTTGCTGTGGAGTGTTTTTTATAGCCATTCGAGTCCTCCTTGCTGGGACTATGGCGTTGTTGGCTGCTGAACGGCCCTTTTGTCGCCTGTGTGTTTTCGCTGGAGTGGTCTACACAGACTTGGCCCTGAGATTTGGCTTTCTGTTTTCTTTTGGGCTGCTTGGCGAGCCTTCTGCGAGGGCTTTTCCCCGTGGCTTTTTAGTTTTTTCCTCTTTTGCAGAAGTTTGTTCCTAAGAGGGTTTCCAGGTCTTGGGACTCAACGTACCCTATGTGGGGTAGTGGTAGCTGTTATATAGCTTACGCTCTACTAGGGAGATCTGATCGCCTTCGGGCCTCTGCTCTCCATGGTGTTTATGTATGTTGCTGGTGCGTCTTTAGATCATGTGTGCGGACCCCTCGTAGTGGTGTGTCCGGGCATTTCCTCACCTTCATGCACCTGTCCTGGAGGCTGTGCTGGTTCTGTGTTTCTCCCTTTGTCAGGAGGATGAACAGCCCGGTCTTCCTGGGGCCCGGGCTGTTCATCCTGCTTCCAGCTGCTTATTGCTGCCGGCGCCTCTCTGTCTGGTCTGTTGTCTTCTGTCTATGGTGGTCTTGCCTTTTTTTCCCTCGTTTCCTTGGGCCCTCTAGGCTTTCTTCTTCTTCTTGCTTGGCATTGGATGGAATCTCTGTTGCCTTGTAGGAGCGCAGGGTGCTTTGGTTGCCTGGCTCCTGGTTCCTCTGTTGAGTGAACGGGCTTTCTTCTTCTTTCTTTTTTCCCACACCCCTCTTGGGGTCGGTGGTGTTCTGCTTGTGGGGACCCCCCCCCCCCCTTCCTGGGAGGTTGGGGCTCTTCCCCTGTTGGACCTTCTGCTATGTCCAGGCTGGTGGGTCCTTTGCAGACCCTCCTTCCCCGTGGGTATGGCTAGGGTATCTATTCTACGTGAAGGAATCTGCGGCTAGCATATAAGAGTTACTTGCCTTCGGTAACGATGTATCTGGTAGAGACGATTCTAGCTGCAGATTCCTAAACGGCCCGCCCTTCCTCCCCATTCTGCAAGGACCTTTTGCTTAGTCTTCTGCACTTGCCTCCCGAGGGTGGCTGTTTCTTCTGTGGATGCATTCTTTACTATTTTGACAGGTTGAGTGTCCTGTTCCTTTCCTACTATTTGACACTTGGAGGATGGGTCTTGGGGTATTCCTATGCCCCTCTGCCCTGGTTACTCTGGGATTGGGGCTTGCCTTCTCCTCGTTCCTCCCTTCCCTCTCTTTGTTCTGAGGTGCTGGCCCCTCTCCTACCCTTGGGTTGGGGTTACCTGGCTGTGCCTTGGCATTTATATAGCGCACTACTCACCCGTAGGGTCTCAAGGCGCTTGAGGGAGGAGGGGAGTTATTGATCAAAGATCCAGGTTTTGAGCTGTTTCCTGAAGGAAAGGTGGTTTTGCGTAAGGCGAAGATGGGTGGGGAGGGAGTTCCAGGTTTTGGCCGCAAGGTAGGAGAAGGATCTCCCCCCCCCCCCCCCGCCCCATGGTGGACCTGTGGATGCATGGTATTGTGGCGAGGGCTTGGCTGGATGATCGGAGTTTGCGGGTGGGGTGTAAAAGGAAAGGCGTGAGTTGAGGCATTCGGGTCCTAGATCGTATAGTGCTTTGTGTGCGAGGGTGAGGAGACGGAACGTTATTCTTTTGTTGACGGGGAGCCAATGGAGGTCTTTCAGGTGATTGGAGATGTGAGCTCTGCGGGGCACGTCTAGGATGAGTCTGGCTGAGGCATTTTAGATACGTTCGAGCTTTTTCTGTAATTTGGTTGTGGTTCCGGCGTAAAGGGTGTTTCCGTAGTCCAGTCTGCTAGTGACCAGTGCGTGGGTGACTGTCTTTCTAGTATTGGTGGGGATCCATAGGAAGATTTTTCTGAGCATACGTAGAATGTTGAAGCAAGAGGAGGAGATGGCGTTGACCTGTCTGGTCATCGATAGGGAGGAGTCCAAGATGAAGCCCAGATTAAGTGCGTGGTCCATAGGTTTGGGGGCGCTTCCCAGAGCCGGTGGCCACCAAGAGTCATCCCAAGCGGAGGGGGATGATCCTAATATGAGGACTTCCGTTTTGTCCGAGTTCAGTTTAAGGCGACTGTTCTTCATCCATTCGGCCACTTCTTTCATCCCTGCGTGTAGGTTGGTTTTGGCGGTGTTTGAGTCTTTGGTGAGGGAGAGGATTAGCTGGGTGTCTGCGTAGGAGATGATGTTGAGGTTGTGTTTCCGAACGATGGAAGCGAGGGGGCTCATATATATGTTGAAGAGTGTGGGACTGAGTGATGATCCTTGTGGTACGCCGCAGATGACTTCGGTGGCCTCAGATCTGAAAGGGGGGAGGCGGACTCTTTGAGTTCTTCCGGCGAGGAATGAGATGATCCAATCCAGTGCTTTTCCTTGAATTCCGATGCTGAGGCGGTGTAAAAGGGTGCAATGACAGACTGTGTCGAAAGCTGCTGAGAGGTCAAGTAGGATGAGGGTAACTGTTTCTCCATTGTCCAAAAGTTTTCGGATGTAGTCTGTTGCTGCGATAAGGGCGGTCTCGGTGCTGTGTTTGGCACGGAATCCGGATTGTGAAGTGTCGAGGCATTTGTTGGATTCGAGGAAGGCAGCGAGTTGAATGTTGACAGCTTTCTCGATGACTTTGGCAGGGAATGGGAGGAGCGAGATAGGTCGGTAATTCTTAAGGTCAGTGGGGTCTGCTGTGGGTTTCTTCAATAGGGCGTTGAGTTCGGCGTGTTTCCAGCTTTCCGGGAAGGTAGCGGAGTTGAAGGAACTATTGATGAGGTCGCGAAGGTGGGGAGCGATGATGGAGTCTACTTTGTTGAAGATGTGGTGGGGACATGGGTCTGGGGGGATTTTGGTACCCTGTGTTAGGGTTGCCTTGGGGGGTGGCGGGGGGTTGTCGTTCCATGTTTGTCTTCGAACTGGTTCCTCTTCGCTGTTCTTGGTTTGGGTTGTCATGACATTTACCCTATGTTCCCTGTTTCAGGGGGGGGCTGTTTATAGGGTGGCGGTTCAGGGCTGCGCTTTATGCTTTATTCTTTATTCTTTCCCTGTTTTTGGGTACTGCAGTGTACCGCACTGCCCCTGGTGGTGGTGTTCCTCACCGTCCCTTTTTCCCAATGTTCTGCTATTCGCACACTGTTCCCATGTCCCACAGTTTGTCTGGTGGCTCTGTGTTGTGGCGCGGAAAAGTTCTCAGAAGAAAACTGCCGTAGGCGCGCCGGGGTGAGACTTATGTGACCTCGCTGACATCACGTACGCAGACGCCGCCTGGGCGGAGTCACGTAATGCCGCCCCACCCCCCCCGCGCAGGGATGCTGAGGCAAAATGTTTCCTGATCCAGTCTCATGCCTGGGGATAATTCTACGTTAAGGAATCTGCGGCTAGAATAGTCTCTACCAGATACATGGTTACCGAAGGTAAGTAACTCGTACGTTGGGCCCCTCCATTTCGTTCAGAAGAGTTAGTAAGGCTCCCCCATGTGGCGTGTACAATTACACAAGTACTTAATAATATGAGGCTGCAAAAACCTATGTTATTACAGAGGTGCAGTGGAAATTAAGTGCCAACCTCTACATGTGCCACTAATGTGTAGCGACCTCGTGGGACCACTTGCATTGCAACTGAGGAGTTAAACCGCGGTGGATCAGGCTCCCCCAACTTCTGCCTGTGACCTTCAATCCTTTCTCGTGCCACTAGACTGAGGTTTCAACTTGACTTCTTTGGGTGAGCAATTTAAAGATCCTGTGTCCTTTCTGGGTAGATCCAAGCACCCCAGCCTGCCTCCCTAACAATTGTTTTATTGCAACCAGATGGGAAGTAACTGACCCCTTACCACGACTGAATGGGACCGCATGACTATACCACATACGACGGTTCAATTTTGCTTCCACCTCATTGTGTGGTGAGTACCTTTTGAGACCACAATAATCTATGTGAAGCAGTTGAGATAAAACATTTCATCTGACCAGTCTCCTTCTTTTCTCTCACTAATAGTGCCTGGCTGGCCCCGCTGTGAGTACCCTTTCTTTTTCTTAACCCAGTCTTGAGCCACATAACATCCCTGGTGTTTCCACCGAACACATTGGCAGCCCATTGGCCCTATCGAGGTACTTTTCAATCAGGCACCAATTCAAGCCATGTACAAGTCCCTTTTTCTGTTTTGGCATTCAAGTCATTTTTCCTTATCACTTTATTTCAGGTGTTCTACATCATAAAAGGTCCTGATGAGAACCTCCCCTCCCCATTGCCTTGGGGGGTCGAAACATCGTCGACACATACTACAAATGAACCACCTTTTCAGCCTTTCAGCATTGTACTTGAGGACAAATTCCCCATCTAACATATTGAATTGTGGTTGTTTGATCTATAAAAAAACCTTTTTTACCACTCACTAGCACTCTCCCTCTTTTCTAAGGTTCTATTTCACTTGGTACACCGAGCAGCATTTTTTGTTTGCATTTTCTGTTAAGTGTTATCAATTCAGTAAAAGTGTATTTAGACCATTCTACTAAGGGGCCGATTCCGGTCGGAAATCGGCCCGACTGACTCGTACCGGGAACGTACATGCACCGTACGACCCTTGCAGTACGATGTAAAGCCCGTGACCTACAACCGAGTCGTATGGAAAACAAGCCATATGACTGAGCTGTACAGAAATGCGTAATTCGGCCAGAAATTGGACACGACCCGCACCGACTGACACAAACCAGGAATGAACCAGTCAATATATACCTGTGACGCCCGACGTGCACAGTACGATGCAATACATATGAAACCCGACCTATTCGCACGGAGCCCAAGCCTCACGACAGACACAGCCAGTAAACGTACCTGAAGCGAGAGAGACCACTGCGACCGACTCGCATGCAACACAGAACAAAGTCAGCGTGAAAGACACAGAGCAGCCTGCACAAGCCAACATGAGCGTCCGACTTGGTCAGAAGAACGGCTCCTACATGCCCACAAAAAGCAATGGGAAAAGCACAAAAAAGGACAAATACAGCAATGACTAAGTCAATAAATAAAAAAAATAAGTCAGACACACCCACAACTCCACCTATAAAAAGGCAAAAATTCACTACCATGATCCTTTGCAAATACAACAGAGCAGCCAGCACAGAACAACTTGAGACACCACACAGACAACTCGCCCATCACACAACCTACACACTATCAGCACTCCTCCAAAAGCTCTCGCACATACACCTACCAAAGCAGACACGCACTGACCCACCCTCACTTGCACTCACCCAGGTCACTCCTCACCACCACCCATCACCATGCCCCCTAAGAAGAATCCACAGTTCAGACATTGAGTTAGAAATATTGGTAGGTGAGATCCTCAGTGGAGCCACATTTGTTTGGCACATTGGTACAAAGGACCCCCATGTCACAGAAAACCAAGATGTGGGAGAGGATTGTGGTCAAGGTGAACGCACAAGCACCAATGTATCGCACAAAGACTGACATCCAGAACAGGTGGTATGACGTGCGCAGGAGGGTCAAGAATCTCCTCCAGAAGGATCACGCCATCAGTCAGCACACTGGCGGTGGCCCTCCTGCCAAACCAGTCTACTTCAGGTCCTGGGAGGAGAAGGTGCGGGACATCCTACCACCAGAGCGCGTCCATGGCCTAACCGATATACCAGAGCCTGGTGAGTTGTTGGACAGGCCACATGACGGGCCGCTCTCCCCCGGCTCGACCAGGCCCGAGCCCAGTCACGCAAGCACCACACACCACCATTGCACGCCCTACGTCCCCTCAGGGACCCCTGCCCTCGAACATGATAACCTCGTGGGTCCGATCCACTGCCGGCCCATGCACCCAGCCCGGGCCGCCATCTTGGACACCTCGCCACGAGGCCGCCTGGCCCCCGATCGACCTCAACCCTGGGCCTAGCCCAGCCTCAGACAATCCGGCACCACCCTCCACCCAGGAGGTGAGCGGGCTACTTGGCAAGTCAATGGGAGAAAGAGGTGCCGATGGCTCTCCCCCCGCCCAGTGCCGCTCGCCCATCGCCTCCCCGGGCGCTGGCTCCACCCCCCTGCTGGGTGTCTGGACTCCCTCATCCCGGACCTCCCGACCTCCAAGTGCGAGGGTCCGGACATCAAAGCACGCCAGCCCTATAACTGGGGCAGCTCCAGAGCAGGAAGTCAGTTGTATCTTGGAGTCGAGAGACGTAAGAGGAACTCATCCTGGACGGACTACTGGCGCTGCCGTAGCTCTGTCCTGTGCACCATCGTCCTGCCTGTTGGCGCTGCCACAGCCGTCGTAACCTTCATTCTTCACCGTCGTCCGGATCTGCTGGCGAGGCCGCGGACCGTTGTAACCATCATCTTCATCGGGACCTGCTTGGCTTCTCCACGGCCCGTCGACCATCCTTCATCCATCTCGGGACCTGCTTGGCTCCTCCACGGCCCGATCAGCAACCACGCCGAGCTCGAGGATTGAGAGCTATTTAACTCATTGGTAACTAAGACTGTCCCGCTACCCTTTCTCCTCAACCAGAGATCAGAACCGAGGGGACCCCTGAGTCCAGACCTCCTTGTATCATAGCGACGTAACCTAAGAATTGCATATAAAGTCTCGTTAACCTTCAATCTTGTGTGGTGTCCGTCTGTGGGGGGGAAGTTACTTACCTGTACAGTCGTTGGAGACGGCTCTCCCTGGAGACCTCTCCCCGTAATCTCGGCCGACCCTCCCGGTCCGTCTAACATTGGTGGCCAGCGGCGCGATCCGAATCACCGCATAACGTACAGAGAGTAGCTCACCCCACAACGAACAACAATGTCGACTAAAGAGAGCGGATCAACTGAGAAGTTCCAAATGGAAAAACTAGAGGAATACAGCCATCGTGAACTAAAGCAGTTCTGCATCGAACTAGGTATCGCTACCACCGGACTAAGTACCAAGGACGATTTTAAGCATGCCCTAGAATCTTGGGCAGAGACCGGGGATGTCGAAGCCCCTGAGCAAAGCACCGCGAAAAATACCAACACGGCCCCTGAGGGGCAAAGAACCAGTCTCTCGCAAGACGAGATCCAAGAAAGAGAAAAAGCCCGACTACACGAACTCGAAATGGCCCGACTCAAGATGGACATAGAACTCAAATTGGCCGAGCAAAAAATAAACTTAGAGCACCTTCGCCTCCGAGAAGAAAGAGAGGAGAAACAGAGGCAAAGGGAGCTCGAGGAAAAAAGACTAACGTACGAGCACGAGCGGAACCTAGCCGAGATCAACCTGCGCAAACAGAATAAAGAGTTAGGGGTGCCCGACAGACCGTCCACCCCAGGGACCGCGGAGAAAAAAGTGCACATCCCCAAGGATGTGGTCCGAGAATATTTTCGAGAAGACGACATCCAGCAATGGTTTAAGGCCTATGAAATCGCGATGACTGCGCACCGGATCGATAGAGCCGACTGGGGAGCCGGCCTATGGGGCAAATTCCTCAATGAGGGCCGCGATACTCTGTTACAGCTCCCAGACCACCAGATGACCTCCTACGACCATATGAAAGCGGCCCTCCTCACCCGCTATGGCCTCACGCCCGAGATGTACCGTCAGAGGTTCCGAGACTGCACACGCATTCCAGGTACAACTTGGGTGGACTATGTAACGTACTTTAGCCGAGCCTTCGAAGGCTGGATCAGAGGGAACAACGTCACGACCTACGAGCAGCTGTTCAATCTGATGGTATGGGAGCATCTGTCCAACAATTGCTTCATTGAACTACGCCAACACCTCCTCGACAGCAAGTTAACCGATCCCCGGCAGCTCGCAGCCGAAGCTGACCGGTGGGAGATCACCAGAGTGGGCCGGAATGGGTCCTACGAGCAGAACAGGAACAACAATGGTCACTACCGACCCAGAGGAGGAGGAGGGGGCCAAGGACGAGGAAGAGACAATACTCCGGCCGCCCCCGCTACCAGCACCACCCCCCCGGCCAACCGGGGCAGCACCCCGGCGCGACCGGGATACAGAGCCAATGTTACATGTCACCGATGCCAACGAGTCGGCCACTATGCAAACGACCCAAGCTGCCCGCAGTATCAGAGTCCAAGACCCCGCCAGGTGGCCGCCGCGGCACTAGGGGAAGAACAGATCTCCGAGGAACAAGAAACAGGCGAGCAAGAGTATCAAGAGTGGGAGCCAGCCGCCATGACTCTCGCGTGCTTAGGGGGAAGAGACATGGTCCCGCGGGTCCCCCTACCCGCTAACACCCAGAAGTACAGCCAATGGGTGAGCATCAATGGACAACGGGCCGAAGCCCTTCGAGACACCGGGGCCAGTGTGACAGCCGTCCGCTGTCATCTGGTGACCCCAGAACAATATCTACCGAACGTTCTCTGCCCTGTGCGATCAGCCGACAACTCGGAAAGTCTGTGTCGGATGGCCTGCGTCCCCTTTGAGTGGGGAGGGGTCTCCGGCATGTTGAAGGTAACGGTCCGAGACGACGCCCCCGTGGAATGCCTCCTCGGAAATGACCTGGAAAGCTCCCCGTGGGCAGCCGTGGAGCGAAAAGAACACTTGGGGATGTTGGGCGTCCCAGACTGGGCGTGCGTCACCACCCGGTCCATGGCCGCCCGTGCCAACCATCACCCGGAAGAACCAGAATGGCCGGCGCCACCGCCTCCGGTCGCCCCCGCCGAGACCCCCGACCATGGCATCCCCCTCGAACTTGCTCAACCTTCCGACCTCGCTAATCTTGATCAGTGGGCTCAAGAAGGGGGACCCACACAAGAACAATTTCGTCAGGAACAGAAGACCTGTCCCTCCCTTGAGGGACTCCGACAACAAGCGCTCGCCCAAAGCGCCGGGGATACCTCCGGAACTCATTGGGTCTACTGGGACAATGATCTATTGTACAGCGAGCAACGAATCGCCGAGCTGGGGGCCAACCGAGTACTAGTGGTGCCCCTCCGCTTTAGAGACTTCCTGCTAAACCTGGCCCACGATGCCCCCCTGGCAGGGCACCTGGGACAGGATAAAACCTACAGCCGCCTAGTGACCCACTTCTTCTGGCCCAAAATGAGAAACGATGTGCACCAGCATTGCCGATCTTGCCCCACGTGCCAAGCCAGTGGGAAGAGCGGCCGCAAATTAAAGGCTCCCCTGCAACCCTTTCCAGTAGTCACAACCCCATTTGAGAGGGTCGGGATAGACATTGTGGGACCCCTGGACCCGCGTACAAGACAAGGCCATCGCTTCATCCTGGTACTAGTGGACCACGCCACCCGCTACCCTGAGGCTATTCCTCTCCGGACCGTGACAGCCCCAGTGGTCGGCCGGGCCCTGATGGGGATCTTCTCCCGTGTGGGGTTCCCCCGAGAAGTCGTCAGTGACAGAGGCACGAACTTTATTTCTAAATATATGAAGTCCCTCTGGCAACAGTGTGGGGTCACCTACCGCTTCACGACCCCCTATCACCCCCAAGGAAACGGACTTGTTGAGCGGTTCAATCGCACGCTAAAAGGGATGATCGGGGGATTGGAAGAGCCCCTCCGTCGCCAGTGGGACGTGCTGCTGCCGTGCCTCCTCTTCGCCTACCGGGAGGTCCCACAGAAGTCCCTAGGCTTCAGCCCCTTCGAGCTGCTCTATGGGCACCCAGTACGGGGGCCACTCAGCCTGATCAAAGAAGGCTGGGAGATGCCTCCGGCCAAGAGTCCTCCAGATGTCTTCCGGTACCTCCTCACCCTCCGCAACCAGTCCCGGCGGTTCAGAGACCTAGCAAAAGCCAACCTAGAGGCCAGTCAAGAGGACATGAAGAAATGGTATGACCAGAACGCCTCATCCATTGAATTCGAGCCGGGGCAACAGGTCTGGGTAATGTCCCCCACAGAACCGTGCGCTCTCCAAGACAAATGGACGGGACCCTTCAAGGTAATCGAGCGCAAGGGTCCTGCCACCTATCTGATCGATATGGAGTCCGCCCGGAATCCGCTCCGAGTCCTCCACACCAACAGACTGAAACCCCACTTTGCACGAACAGAACTCAGCCTCTTGATGGCCACAGACAATGGGGTTGAAGACGACTCCGAGCCTCTCCCTGACCTCTTGCGGACCCAGGAGCAAGACGGCTCCGTGGATGGGGTCCGACTCTCGGAGACCCTCACCAGAGAACAACGGCAAGAGTGCCAAGCCCTCCTATCACGGTTCGCCAGTCTGTTCTCCCTCACCCCGGGTGTCACTTCCTGGTGTGTGCACGATGTGGACACCGGAGACAGCCCTCCTATCCGCCACCGGGCCTACCGCGTACCTGATCGGGTACGGGCCTGCATCCAGGCGGAAGTAGCTAAGATGCTCACGCTCGGGGTCATCGAGCCCTCAGACAGTCCATGGGCCAGCCCGGTCGTACTGGTCCCCAAAGCAGCCGCCCCCGGGACCACACCAGAACTCCGGTTCTGTGTCGACTACCGGGGCCTGAATGAAGTCACCAGAACGGACGCACACCCCATCCCCCGGGCAGATGAACTGGTCGACCGAATGGGCGCTGCCCGCTACCTCAGCATCTTCGACCTGACGGCAGGTTATTGGCAGATCGGCCTCACACCCCGAGCACAAGAACGCTCTGCCTTCTCCACCCCCGATGACCACTATCACTTTACGGTCATGCCCTTCGGCATGAAGAATGCCCCAGCGACGTTCCAACGGCTCGTCAATCAGGTCCTGGCGGGGCTCGAAGAGTTCAGCGCCGCCTACCTGGACGACATCGCTGTGTACAGCCACCATTGGACCGAGCACCTCCACCACCTCCAAGCAGTGCTGCAAGCCCTTCAGCGAGCTGGCCTCACGATCAAGGCCAGCAAATGCCAAATTGGACAAGGGTCGGTGACCTACCTCGGACACCAGGTGGGAAGCGGCCTAGTGGCCCCCCTACAGCTGAAAATTGCCGCCATCCAGAACTGGCAACCCCCTATCACTCAAACTGAGGTGCGAGCCTTCCTGGGCCTCACGGGCTACTACCGAAGGTTCGTGAAAGACTATGGTACCATCGTGGGGCCTCTCACCGAACTCACGTCAAAAAATCAGCCCAAGAAGGTGAACTGGACCCCAGAGTGTCAAGCGGCATTCGAACAGTTAAAGGCCGCCATGTGTTCCGCTCCTGTGCTCCAGGCCCCAGACTACAGCCGGGAGTTCGTCGTCCAGACGGACGCCTCCGACCAGGGCATTGGGGCGGTCCTGTCCCAAGTGAACACCGAAGGCCTCGATCAACCGGTGGCCTTCATCAGCCGGAGACTCCTACCCCGGGAACAACGCTGGAGCACCATAGAGAGGGAAGCCTTCGCTGTGGTATGGGCCCTCAAGAAGCTCCGGCCCTACCTTTTTGGCACCCACTTTCGGGTGCAGACTGACCACCGACCCCTGCAGTGGTTGATGCATATGCGGGGGGAAAACCCAAAATTGCTACGCTGGTCCATCTCCTTACAAGGTATGGACTTCACAGTCGAACACCGGCCTGGGTCCGACCACGCCAACGCCGATGGCCTGTCCCAGTTTTTCCGCCTCGACGAAGAGAGTCCCCAAGAGGATGGGTAACTCTCCCCGCCTTCAGCTGGGGGGGACGCATGTTGGACAGGCCACATGACGGGCCGCTCTCCCCCGGCTCGACCAGGCCCGAGCCCAGTCACGCAAGCACCACACACCACCATTGCACGCCCTACGTCCCCTCAGGGACCCCTGCCCTCGAACATGATAACCTCGTGGGTCCGATCCACTGCCGGCCCATGCACCCAGCCCGGGCCGCCATCTTGGACACCTCGCCACGAGGCCGCCTGGCCCCCGATCGACCTCAACCCTGGGCCTAGCCCAGCCTCAGACAATCCGGCACCACCCTCCACCCAGGAGGTGAGCGGGCTACTTGGCAAGTCAATGGGAGAAAGAGGTGCCGATGGCTCTCCCCCCGCCCAGTGCCGCTCGCCCATCGCCTCCCCGGGCGCTGGCTCCACCCCCCTGCTGGGTGTCTGGACTCCCTCATCCCGGACCTCCCGACCTCCAAGTGCGAGGGTCCGGACATCAAAGCACGCCAGCCCTATAACTGGGGCAGCTCCAGAGCAGGAAGTCAGTTGTATCTTGGAGTCGAGAGACGTAAGAGGAACTCATCCTGGACGGACTACTGGCGCTGCCGTAGCTCTGTCCTGTGCACCATCGTCCTGCCTGTTGGCGCTGCCACAGCCGTCGTAACCTTCATTCTTCACCGTCGTCCGGATCTGCTGGCGAGGCCGCGGACCGTTGTAACCATCATCTTCATCGGGACCTGCTTGGCTTCTCCACGGCCCGTCGACCATCCTTCATCCATCTCGGGACCTGCTTGGCTCCTCCACGGCCCGATCAGCAACCACGCCGAGCTCGAGGATTGAGAGCTATTTAACTCATTGGTAACTAAGACTGTCCCGCTACCCTTTCTCCTCAACCAGAGATCAGAACCGAGGGGACCCCTGAGTCCAGACCTCCTTGTATCATAGCGACGTAACCTAAGAATTGCATATAAAGTCTCGTTAACCTTCAATCTTGTGTGGTGTCCGTCTGTGGGGGGGAAGTTACTTACCTGTACAGTCGTTGGAGACGGCTCTCCCTGGAGACCTCTCCCCGTAATCTCGGCCGACCCTCCCGGTCCGTCTAACATGAGTACACAACCAATATACTCAATATTGTGTCACAATACACACACATCACCGTTAAGGGGACAGTGAAACCATGCACTGATAGCAATGGCATAGTAAACAAAAGTTAATCAGCCCAAGACGTGTATGCTAGTCCGACAAACACAATAATGGCCCCTCATAGTGATTTGTAACTGTGCCATGACAAGTACAAACCTACCAGCAATTCGAGCAAGGCATTGGCATGAATCTAAGTAAACCATGTCAGACATTCTTGCCACCACAACCACTATCTCACAGTGAAGTTGACTGACAGGAAGGAATAGTGGGTATGCTGGTGAAGTGAGTGTATACAAAAGCATGATGGGATTGTTGTCACAGATAATGCCCCCCTCCCAATTGAACCATCAACACCTCTCTGAAGAATGCTCACCTCAGAGGGGTTGGAAATGGGCTGGCAAGAACTCTGGGACTGGGCTCTGTTGTGGGGAGTACAAGGCCCTGCTGGGAATTGGCCGCCACCACCAAACACCAGAACTCCACTGTCACATCTTTTCAGCACAGGCATACACCCTCACAGGGAAGCAGTCAAATGTTAACAGGGATTACACTCCTGTGTCAGCCACCTGATTGCCCTTGAGTACCAATGACCATGTGCATTGAAATCCATACATGAGCTGGGTATGCACACACATCAACATGCACATTGAAAGGCTTCATGTTAGCAGGACAATATGCTACAACAATATCAATCTGTCTGTGATGACCGAAGACAATGCAGTGTTCATGCATGCATCTTGACGTCCTGTTGCAAATGTCATGTATATGAACCATTGTTACAAGAATCAGGGGGGGGGGGGGGGGTAATGGTTCACTCTTCCTGTGTGATCTGGGTCATTACGTATTGTTTTGCCACCATTGATAACCTCACATACGTACACATATGTAGTGTGTGATATCATGCTTTTTCCGCATCAGTGTACTGTAGCAGCATCATCATTGGCATCCCATGGTTGCAAATATGTTGTGCCTCCCCCTGGAGGTAAACTGGCTGGTTTCCCAGTAGTGCCCAGAGATTAAAACTGAGTGTATGTGTCTGTGCTCAAGTGCTGTGAGTCTAAATCACTCACAACACCCAAAGTCAAAGGAAAAATTGTGAACATTGTGATGTATGAAGTTACAAAGATGTTGCGTGTGTGGATCCAGCTACTGATCCACCGCACCAGGGTCGTTCACTGTTGGGCAACATGTTGCAGCCCCATGTGATCCGACAGCTTATTTCCTCTCTGGAGACTACTGTGACAGCAGCCAGTCTACCCCCAGGTGGAGGCACATCATATTTGCAACAATGGTGACCCAAAGTAAATGCTGCTACAGTACACTGAGGCGGCAAATCAAGATGCACCGCCCCACTCCTGTGTACGCAGATGAGGGTATCTAGTAAGGAATGAAAATATGTAAATACCATGGCTGCACATGAGTGATCCATTCCCCCCTCCTTCATTGTTAGTACTACTCATTGCAAGATGAATGTATCAGTTCCTCTTCCGCCCTCCCTGTTGCAAAATACATAGGTTAACCATTGATGCCTGTAGTAATAGAACTGACAATGTCTGTCTCTTCCAAACACAGGTGGAACAGTGGAAACAGCAGCAAGTGAAGGAGTCCCTGTCCCAGTCTCTGGTGGAGGATGAGCTCTCTGGTGTGGATCTGGCTCGGTCCTCTTCGGATGATGAAGATCAAACTGGCACCTCCGGATTGAGTCATCAAGCTCCCCCACCATTAGAAACATCGGCACCCCCTACAGCCACGCCAACAACATCTGGTCACAGACCTAACACCCCTGCCAACACGAACAGACCTAGGATACCAAATTCAAACAGCACAGGGACACCGGCCCACCAGCAAGCTAGAGACGATGACACTCGTAGCAACACCCAAGGGGGCCCAGGGTCAACTGTGCGTGCAGCCACAGGTCCTGCTTGTGTGTCTAGGGGTGGTGGGAGTGGTGTTAGGCAGAGGTCACGGCCTGCAGAGGGGCCTGGACTGCATGATGACCCCCAGTTGGTACGCATCATGGATGCGTACCAGGATAGCACCGGAGGATTCAGCCAGGTAGTGGAGATACTCAAGGACATGCTACAGGAGCAGACTGGCCATCATGCACGCATGGAGGCCAAGTGGGACAAACTTACTGCGGTGCATAGTGACATATTGACTTGTCTCCGCCAGATCAGCATAAATATATCCACACCTCCCTGTGTGCTCACAACATCTGTTGGGCCAACATCTGCAAATGCCACCGGGAGGGAAGATGAATCTGGTGGAGAGTCCGATGCAACGTCGATGCCTGCACCTGAGGATCTCCCCAGAAGAAGAGGGGTCGTCCGAAGGACAAGTGAGCCACAGTTGTCCATGCACATCCCCCAGGAACCCAGAACCTGTTTTAGGTATTGGTCTTTGTGTGCAAAGTGTTCACCTTGTTGCACATGACCCAACTCCCTAACAATACTTGGACAGTTCATGTTGTACTAATGTAGGACATGAATGAGGACTTCACTCTGGACATTTCATCTACCAATACTTCAAACTCATCTGTGAACTTTGGATTCTAAACCTCATGTACAGCACTATCTCCGCACATGTATGTAAATAAACTCACTATTATACTTTACTTGCCTATGTTGTGATTAAAACTTGGTATGTGTCATGGAGCTGATAAAATGCCGAAGTACACAGTGCATGCAAACTACTCCAGCAATGTCATTACCGTTATGTGACTCATGTTGATGTGACACATATGAGGGAGACACACCAATAGGGCACCACAACACATACTCACCATGGACATGTGACACATTGCCTACAAAGATGTTTGCCCGATATACGGTGGAATGCACAGACACCACGCCTTTCCACAGTCACTGCTAACAAGCCCACAGGTGAGGTAACCAAATGTCAGTCAGATGTGTGAAGAGACAACACACATAACTAAGTGAAGCACAGGTTCATTACACATCAGAAACAAGTTTATTGCACAACAGTAGCAAGGTGAATCCACATGATAGTGGGCACATGGTCACCAAGTGTCATCAAATTGAGCTTCAGGGGTGTGTGGTACATCACATGATAGGATCCTAGAAGTTCCACCCTGGCATTGGATTCTGGTTGTTGGGTGTCAGACTTGACCAAGCAACAGGCAAAGTACCTTGGGAAGGACAGAAATGAGACCGTCCAAAGCACACCAGAACAGGATGGAAATGCAATACACATGCACAAAACATGTCACAAGAAACCTAACAACTTAGCATGTCAACACTATTGTGGACTACAGACCATCTGACAGGACACATCACTGCACGCATCCAGTCAAGTACCACATGGAGAAACTCAAACAGCAACTGAGCTGCACAAACACATCACAGGCTGACTCGGTACATTGACATGACAACCCTGTGAACTCACATTCAGCTGAAGAAGTTGTTGAGCTGTGTGCGGACGTCACCCTCCTCATCACTGGCCTCATGGCCCAGGCCAGGATCCTCCACAGGTGGTGGATGTTGGTCATCGTCATCCTGTATGAGAGGCACCTTCTTCTGCACTGCCATGTTGTGGAGCATGCAGCAGACGATGATGATCTTGCGCACCTTTGCAGGCTCATATGGGAGGGCCCCTCCGGTCTTGTCCAGGCAGCGGAAGCGGCTTTTCAGGAGACCAAAGGTACACTCAATCACTCGCCTGGTTCTACCATGTGCCTCATTGTAGCCCATCTTGGATGCTGTCACTGGGTTCCTGAGGGGTGTCAGCAACCACGGCAAGTTAGGGTATACAGAGCACCTACATACGAAGAATTACACATTAGTTGAGTATTATAAGGAGGTGGGAGACAACATTGCAAAACACACACAATAGTAAACGGTACACACCAACAAGCCAGGCATGCTGTGACATCAACGGTATGCGGCGACTCCTCAAGATGTAGGCTTCGTGCCCAGAACCAGGGAAACGTACACACAGGTGTTATCACCCTTTCCGCCAGACATAGATCATTGCATTGATTGAGTGGAAATGTTTCCTGTTGCGGTATGTCTGTTCATGTGCCCGTGGTGGTATCAGGGCCACATGTGTTCCATCGATTGATCCAATTACGTTTGGCATCCTCCCCAGTCTATAAAAGGCATCCCTAATCTCAGCGAGTTCATCCGGGCTAGGAAACTTGATGTACAAGTCTAGGAAATTCAACATCCCCTCCAAGACACCATGAAGCACAAGGCTGAACATAGTTTATGACATACCACCAGCACTAGCCACAGTGTGTTGAAAGGTACCGGTGGCAAAGTAGTGCAGGTCTGCCATCACCTTCACCTTTGGTGTCAGTGCTGTCGGGTAGGTCCGGCCAGGTAGCAGATGTGGCGCCAACTGCTCTGCCAACTCATCAATCAGTCTCCTGGTGAAGCGGTACCGTTGGATGCTGTCGCGTTCCCCGATGGTGTCCAGGTCAGGGAACGGTCTATGGACAGCTGGTGCCCTGCAGTACAGAGATGGGTAAAGTAAGATTATACATTCATTCATCGACCCATGTGGCACTCACCTTGAAAAAATCACATGATACATCATGGCAATACACAATGAACTGAGGTGTGTGCTGTTGGTCATGGACACATATGTCACCTTCATGCCCATCATCTCACATATCAAGGAGACCTGTACATGAGTTCCATGGAGTGCAATGGCAAATCATTGGGCTGTGGCACAGTACCTATGTACTGCTGTCACGTTCAAAACACACAACAGTGACGTGAGGACTGATATTTCACAGGCATCACAACTCCATGTCAGGGAGATAGCCATGGTCCCTGTATTGCCACATAAGGACTGGAATGACATGGCGTATCATGGACATCCCACAACCAATTATGAGTCCCACAAGTAGTACCCCCTGTGATCCCTGCAGGCCATACATGGACATCCCCGAGCCACACACACATAGCATGAATGTTGATGCACGAAGTACATGGTGGACACGGTCTCCTATTGGGCACATAGAACCACAAACATCAGAGACACAACATGCACACAGACTGGGTGTACATCATGATTGTGGCCTTGGGTCTTGCTGTGACGTACATAACATGCAACCCTGTACTCCTGGTGTATGTGACCGGTCATACACATCTCCAAACTGGTACTGTGTCCATGACTCATGCCCGTAAGCGAACACTTGGACATTACATTTGTGAGGTGCACAACGCAAAAAGTATTCTGTCCCAATGAACCCGTGCCCAGCCTGGGAGTGGCTGCACCGAAGTGCCACACAAGAATAGAAATGTTGCCCCCCCCATACACACACAGGTGATGCAGCCTTACATGCCATGGAATGTAGTGTGGGACACAGGCCTGCCAAGTGTCACATGCCAGGTGTCACACGCCAGGTGCAAACGCATTTCAGTGTGGTGTCCCCGCATTACCACACTGAAATGCATTGTCACACATTTCCCACTGACCGCCCGTAGGCACTCTGGTGACCGCTCTAGAACTGGCGCCTGGTCACCTTGCTGGGACAGAAACAAAGTTGCAGTGGCAGCTGCGCCATGGCGTGTGTGCTGCACCCAGCAGGCTTGGGTGGTCTGGCTGAACGGATCGTCAGTGCTACAATGTAACAATATGATTCCCAACATGACCGCACAGCATTACGTTCTCATGCGACTGACGTCAGGATAGGCATTTGCCAGTGGCTATCGCAATATCACCACTCCTAACACATACCTAAATAAGCGCCGCATGCGCTGCAGGGCTCATACAGCAGTTCAACATCATGATAAAGTGTTAGGAGTCTGTGGTATATTCATCAAATCGATGCTGATCCTCCCCTCCGCTGTGACCGGACCCAACCCCACGGACCGCGGCTGGCGGCCTGAAGCCCATAGCACACCACTGAGCTGCTTTGCAGCGCGGAGTCTGAATTCCAGGCGGCGCGGCCTATTGTTGCGGGAGTCAGTCTTTGCTCTTCAGGGCATTGGTGTATTGTTAGAATATAATAACCTACATCGGAGTGCCCTGGCTGCCGGCTGTGAGTGACCTATGTGAGACAGTGTGCCTCAGCCTGAGGCTACCCAATGAATACCCAGTGCCTGTCAGTGTCTGCGAGTTAGCTGACGGTGTTGAGTAAGTGTTATCTTTTGTATTTTAACTGTGCATGTCTGCTAATGTGCACAGAAATTTTCTAAAGTAGTGCCTCTCAAACAGTTGTTTAATATCATGATAACACATTTGTTTAACAGTACAACCAGGTTACAAGGGGACTAGGTTAGTGCTCTTCTATTTCTGGTGCTTTGCAGCAGTTCATAGATCATATTAGAGTTTCTTGTAGCTCAAATGGGTGTAATGTTTATTTATTGACCTGTTTGCGTAGTCTTCATTGCTTGTTTTTGATTGTGAGAAAGTGTCACTCATAGTCGTTCAAATGTCAATCAAAATTACACTGAATTTCTGAAAATGTCACACATAGCAATCTGCATCCTTGGTAGGTGTGGTGTTGAAGGTGTGGTCATGGCAATGAAATCTGTGTGGAATCCGTCTGCAAGTCACACCAATGTGAACCGACGCGGGTGACTTGTATGCAGACGCGCCGTACATGCATGGACAGAGTAGTGCGCACACCTTGTCCATTGACTGCACGATGCATATGCATTACAGTCACCCGCGTCGGGTCACATTGATGACAATGGGCTATGCGTGCGCACGGCTTGGTTCATGCATGTATGACTCGTATGCAATGTGACCCGACACGGGTGACTTCTACAGAGACGCGTCATGCAGTTCTGGATCGAGCCGTGTGCACGGCTTAGCCATGGATTGGAATCTGAACCGACGCGGGTGACTTGTAAGCAGACGCGTCGTACAGGCATGGACTGAGATGTGCGCACGCAGTGGAGTGGTGTGGCTCACTGGTTAGAGGCGGCAGACCCGGAAGCAGAGGACGGGTCGGGCCAGGGTTCAATTCCCAACGCGGCAGGGTCGTGGACCAGGGTCAGCGGACTCGATAATTCTCGCTTCGGTGCCTACTCTAACCAGGGATCACACTCAGCAACTCTGGGCATTAGCTTGCCTCATCTCCACAACGGCCCCCCACATACACCGGGGATGTCTGGTTTCACCTTGGAGATACCCAGCATGGATCATCTCCCAGGGAAAGCCAGGACGGGTTCCCCAGTGGTCTACAGCGCTGGGACGCCCCATTGCTGGGGTAGCCATGCGCTTTACAAGACAACCCAACATAACATAACAACATAGCCCATAGAATCGTATTGAGATGAATGCATGTGGTTCAAAAAATATGCGTCGTATAGTCAGTTTACTGAGCTGTGAGCACTCATTGGCAATGGGCTGTCATGGAGACTGACGCAAATTCAAAAATCATTTGTCGTGCCCTGGAAATTCAGTTGGATGCCTACAACAATGTTGCAATCCTAGAGTGTCCTGAAAGTGAAAGTTTTGAACGATGTGGAAGACGTGTAGGAGTCTTACATTTCCATGGATTGGACAGATTCATAGAATGCAACCGTGTCGGGCCTATCAGTAAGGGGCAATGTCACAGATTCTGACTCTGCAGCACTGATTTAAGGCTGGCAGTCCCCCAGGGAGCTCACTTGCCTGCACTACATGCTACAGGACCACATATCTGATTCCACTGCTGCTGTCTAAGCTTCCTCTGGATCCTGCAATGGCACGTACTCTGGAGAGGGCCCCAGCATTCACGGAGGAGGAGAACCAGGCCCTGCTGGACGGGGTCCTCCCACAGTACAGCAAGCTGTATGGGAAACCACGGGAGCAGGTGAGTGTGCAGTCCACTGCCTACCATTTTCTGCAAGTTGTCGGACTAGCAGTAATAGAAGTGTGCACAGCAGTGGGAGGCATATGCACTGAATACTTTCAGCAACAAATTTATGTGGGTACATGTGATGAACAGGTGTCCTACTGCAGTAGTGCTAGCCTTTAATTCCTAGGCAGACCTGCAGCACAAATGCACATTTCTACGTGTGCACTACCTGTGTACCTCTTTTAGCTTTGTGAGGACTACATGCATTTTCAACTGTATGCTTCACAATTATGTGGCATTTGTATTAATGTCCTCTTCACTTTGTCATCCTCACAGGTTGATGCCCACCAGAAGCAAGAGATTTGGCTGACTATCGCCCAGGTAGTAAGATCGGTGGGGGTCTACAAGCGCCGGATCCGCAACTGCCAGAAGAGGTTGCAGGACCTACGTGGCTGGACCCAGAAGATCGCAAGGGTCCAGCTGAAGCTATCACCTCCTCGCCGTAGGGGCGGACACCGGACCCTGACCCCCAACATGCTTCGGATTCTGGCGGTGGTCTTCCCAGACATGGATGGTCAACTGAAGGCCAGACAGCAGCAAGGAGGGGGTAAGTCCATGTCCAATCTATGAACTATGTCTGACATGCTATTTGCAGTCTTTTGGCCTGGTCATACTTCCACATTACGTTGGTCTTGTAGTCATGGACTCATGTCCCTCAATCGTGCAAGTCACACTCATCTGATCCACAGTTGTGGCCCCTACAGTCTGTGACTTTCTTCACTTGGGCACTGTGTCCCTGCAGTTTGCCATGCTGAAGGTCCTGTACAGCATATGTTAATGTGACTCTGATGTGTGCTTTGTGTGTGGATCTATTGTTTGCACTATGCCTGGTCTCTGACATGTGTTCTGTATGTGCCTTTTATGTGTGTTCCAATTGCTGGTCTGGCTCACAACATGTGTGTGGGGGTTTTAAAACACACCCATGCAGCATGTGAGTCCATGTAGTGCCCTCAGGAGTATGTATATAAAGTATGTCACTCTAGCCCAGACACCTTCCTACTGTCCAGGCCTATACACCGTTTAAGGTTTACCTGTTCAGTCATGCCCACTCCACGGCATTGGGATTCTCTGTACTCACGTGTATGGACCTACTGATTGTGCTTCCTGAAATGTGCCATCAGGTGTCTGACACAATGTCATTGTGGTGTGGCTTCCTTTTTGTGACAACTGGTGTGTCGAGGATTTTAGTGTCAGCAGGACATCTGAGTTGTGACTATGGGGATGATACCTGTGCAACATATCGGGGTGTGGTCACTTGACTGTGCACAATGCTGTATGCAACAGTGACTTTCACGCAGCTGTGTATCATTAGCAGTAGACTGTGAGGTGCTCATGTTCAGGTAGTTGTTGGCAGTCACTCATATGTCTGATTTTAGTGATGTGGGTTCATCATTGCCCAAGAACTGTGTTTGGCAGGGGACGGACATGTGCACTTGTCCGCTTCAGAGTTTGGTATGGGCATGACCTATGATTGTGACTCAGTGCAGACTGATGTTGTCCGAATGCATTGCCCCATGACATGTGGCAGTGAAGACTGACTTACCATGCATGTCTGTGCCAGGACATTGACTTGATAAGAGGGATCCTGCATTAGAGTCAAAGGTGCTCCGTGCACCCCATTGTGTCATTGACATTCAGGACGTGTGTGTGGTGCTGCTAGGCATCACAAGATTGTGAAATGTGACTCTGGGAATCCATTCATCCTGACACCTGTACTGAGTGATTGGCATGTGATGTGCGTGTATAGTAATGAACTTCTACATGGTCATTTGCATGTACAACAACTGTGTAGGTGGTGCATGTGTGCACTTTGAGGTATTATCAGCCAGCATGCAACAGACCTATGGGTACAGGTCCAGGAAGGATATGGGTGCCATGGTTAATGTTCAGACTAGCTATTGCCCTATGTACACCAGTGTGGGCACTTTGAGCAATTTATTAGCTGAGGATGCCAGTGCATGCCCTGTAATGTGCTGTATTTACAGTGTTGTGTGCAGTCAGTGCAGGTGACTAATGGGGGCCTTGTTTTCCTACTTCTATGCAGATACATCCACGGGCACAGGAGACAGCGCCACGGAGCTGGAGGAGCCGCAGAGCCAGCCTGGGCCAGCGACTGAGGAGTCAGAGGGACCCAGTGGCACGGAGGGTGAGGGGAGCCACACCGAGGAGTCCTCAGCACCATCCACCTCAGCTGAGGACCACAGCAGCTCAGAAGATGACTACCTTGTGGGGGCAGGTGTTTGCAGCCAGCAAACCACAGATAGTGATGCTGGTCCCGCCACCACCACCACCCCCCTCCCCTCGGCTCCCATCCCAGAGGTCCGTGGCAGTTCATGTGTTTGGGAGCATGTCTCCTTCATGCCAGGCACCACACACCCTGCCCTTGTGTCCCCTGCTGCCCTGAGTATGGAGTCTGTGGACTTGCTTAAACAGATCCATGTAGGGCAGACATCAATGCAGAGTGTACTCCATGCACACACCAGTCTGTTGGCACAACTGGTGTCGTTCATGGAGAGCATCTCATCGGGCATGTCTGCCCTACAGAGGACCAATCAGTCCATGGTCTCCTCCCTGACTGCAGCAGTATCCCTCCTCCAACAGTCCCTCAACCCTTCAGTCTCTGCCCCATCAACAATTCCTAGCACCATACCTGTTCCCAGCACACACACACACACACACACACACACACACACACACACACCAGCACAGTCACCCAAACACACACAGCACACAATCACCCAAACCAAAGTCAAAACGTGCACGCAAGCAAAGTCAGGGGACTGATACCACACACATAGGGGATGGGTTGCAAACACACACAGGCATCCGCAACCACTCTGCAGTCCCCCTCTCCCTCCAAGAGCCCTTCCCTTGCCTCACCTGCAACCCCATCTCCTAAGAAGCTCTTCCTGTGTGACCTAGGCCTCACACAGAGAAGAGTGCCCCTCACACCCAGACACCCTCCCCCAGGTGCAGGCAGACTGAGGCCCCCACCCGCAGGTCACCCCGTACCCGGAAGAGGAAGACCCCACACCCACCCCACAGCTCCACTGCACAGTCTCCTTTCTCCATCCCCCAGGTCAGCACACCACAGATTCCCCCGCCATTCCCTGTCTCAGGTTACCCGCACCTACAGATACTTCATCCCCAAAATGCTCAGGCCTGCCCCAACTCCCACTTGCTCTTCCACTGACACCACCACCAATCTGTCTATAAGTGCAACTAGTGTGGGGACCGTGGCCGGCCCCAGCTGTCCTGCCAACCTCACCTGCACCCCTTTCCACTCACATGGGGTTAGGCACTGCAGTGGAGTCCATGACCACCCAGTCTGACATGGGCACTGCAGTGGGGACCATGTCCACTACACCTGACCTGCCCACTGCAGTTGTTCCGGCACCCACCCCATCAGGTTTGTGCCCCACAGTTGTGACGGCACACGACATGTCAGACACCTCCACTGCAGTTACCACTGACACTCCTGTACCCACCACCCCTTCACTGCCTCCTTCTGCTGAACCCTGATCCTGTCCATGCGGTGCCTGGCCTGTCCCTATGTATGCCCTCAGAGCGTATTTCCCCAGTCCTTAGCAGTGCAGGCAAGCAACGGGTGACATGTGTCACTCACACCCTATTTGAACTTTGTATTTTGAGAGGACATTGGACTTAATTTTGTTTGAGACTTTTAATTTGCTGAATAAAGCATTTTTTGTTATCCTTGTGCATTTGATTAGCTGTACATTGTTGATGCGGTTTACCCTGACCTTGCTGTGATGATGCAGGATTTTCAATGTCTGATACTGAGGTGTTGATTTACTCCATGTGGTCCATGAGATATGTATCCTGTTCAGGTTGGTATCCATGTCATCCTTTGCAGCTAACTGGGTGTGTCATGATTAACTAATTTAGCACAGGGATGTTAACATTTAAGTTGCATGGCCACATCTGTGACTTGCACCCATGCACATATGATGTGCTTCACATTGTAAAATGTGTCACTTTCCCTGACTGTTGGCCCATCTCCACTGTGCATGCAGGTGTGGGCATCATTGGTGTAGTCAACTGGGTCCTCTGTGCAACTTGCTAGACATATGTATTCTGTATGTGCAGGTGACTTAAGGGACACTACCGTACCCAGGCGGATGCGACCAGTGCCTACCCCAGGTGGTAAATGATGGTTGACTGAACAAGTGTTGTGCTGACATGACCAGGAATCATACGTACTGTTTGGCATGTGCTGCTATTCCAATGATGACACTTACCTTGAGGTCACTGTGACGATGGGGGATTTTCACCCTTTGCCACAATGCTCAACTTTTGCTGCAGTTTGTGTCCACACATTCTACATTGGATGTACACACTGATGGGGGTTTTGAACAGATTGGTACAGTGCTATTGCGAAGTTTGACTTCTGTAGCCCACACTCTGGTGTTGGTCACACATGTGATGGTAGTTACATTGTGTGTCGTAAATCAAATTCACTGTTGGAGGTATTTGTCAGACACTACACACTGTTGTCATGATGTTGTGGGGAAATGTATTTGGCAGACATACCGGAGGTTGATGTTTGATGGATGTGTGGCTCATCACCCATCCTATGGGTGGGGGTGTCAATATTGTCACAACCAGACCCTTATGGGTGGGGGAGGCAGTAGTGATGCACAACATGGCACATATGGGTGGGGTGGCAGTGGTGGTGGGCAACATGCCCTTATGGGTGGGGTGGCATTAGTGATAGACAACATAGCACATATGGGTGGGGTGGCAGTTGTGATAGGCAACATGACACATTTGGATGGGGTGGCATTAGTGATAGGCAACATGACACATTTGGATGGGGTGGCATTAGTGATAGGCAACATGACACATATGGGTGGGGTGGCAGTAGTGATAGACAACATGACACATATGGGTGGGGGTGGCGGTGGTGGGCAACATGACACATATGGGTGGGGTGGCAGTAGTGATAGGCAACATGGCACATATGGGTGGGGTGGCATTAGTGATTTGCTCAAACGCTCCGTCCATCATCCCCTTTTGTTTTGCTTTGTTCGCCCTAAATTGGCAGGGTATGCTCAGATGTGAGTCCCTTGCTCACTTGGCCACTGGATTCAAGATAGCCTGGCTGATGAGGATTATGAATCTGAAACCAGTCCCAGGATGCTTGTTTCCGGTCCAGGGAAGACATGGCTTGGCAGTTCGGGCTGGACTGTTCCCATGAGGCACAGGGTCAGACTGATTTGCATATGGCCATGTCTGAACTGGGGTGGCTGAGTGAGCTAAAGAATGGTGATGGATTAAACCCAGATCAGTGACTGGGGATGAGTGTTTGATTTGCTCAAACGCTCCGTCCATCATCCCCTTTTGTTTTGCCTTGGACTGTTCCCATGAGGCACAGGGTCAGACTGATTTGCATATGGCCATGTCTGAACTGGGGTGGCTGAGTGAGCTAAAGAATGGTGATGGATTAAACCCAGATCAGTGACTGGGGATGAGTGTTTGATTTGCTCAAACGCTCCGTCCATCATCCCCTTTTGTTTTGCCTTGGACTGTTCCCATGAGGCACAGGGTCAGACTGATTTGCATATGGCCATGTCTGAACTGGGGTGGCTGAGTGAGCTAAAGAATGGTGATGGATTAAACCCAGATCAGTTGACTGGAGGTGAGTGTTTGATTTGCTCAAACGCTCCGTCCATCATCCCCTTTTGTATCACATATGGGTGGGGTGGCATTAGTGATTGGCAACATGACACATGTGGATGGAGTCGGAGCGTACGTGTCAGTCGAGAATTTGGCACTTTTCCTCATCGTACTTCATCGCCCGGATGGTCCTGCTCCTGGTACGATTTTGGCCGTAAGGTAAGGGTACCGACACGTCTCGGAGGGCTGACCGACTGAGATCGGAATCGACCCCTCAGTGTATAGTTCTGATTCTTTTCCTGACATTCAGCTCCCACACAAGTATATGCCATTGGCCGTTCCATTTATTAAGCATCAAACACATAGTCCACAGAAACCGCTGTCCACTGCTATGATAGTATCCTGGTTCTACGTGAGAAGGGTAACTCTTGTTTCAGATACATATATCAAACAAGCATTGGTAAATGCATTAGTTTTCGCCTATATGGTTAATAAGCTGTTTTTATTGGAAGTTGTGGCTTTTTGAGTCATTCTACCATGTAAGTTACAGAAAGTGTTATAATTTTTTATGTACAAAAAGACAATATATTGGGCTGTTACTAGTGGTATAGTGCGGGTAAGTAACAGCTAAATTTAAAAAAAAATGAATATGAGGGAAATAATGGAATTAATTGATGCAATATTGTGCTTAGAGGAGCACTGACATTTTTTGGACTCTGTGCCACTGCACTTGTTGCACCATTCAAATCATGCCCTGGGGTCTGCAAGATAACTGCATTTGTGATTGCCTGTTTAGTAGTGAAATATTTGCCGTTTAGAGGGGTTCTAAAAGCTTTGGGCCCCAGTGTCACTGCACCTGCTGCACTATTAAAATCATAACCCCAGTCCCCGCTAGATGACTGCACTTGTGACTGCACTGTTTAGTAGTAATATTGGGCAATATTCTGCACCAAGTGGGTCCCTAGAGCATTTGACCACTGCACCTGCTGCAACATTCAAATCAAGCCCCTTTTAACTGCTAGATAACTGCACTACTTGAGTGCCTATTTAGTTGTACAATATAGCACTATAAGGTAATTAGAGGCATTCTGACAACTTTTGGGCCTGATGCCACTGCACCACTCAAATAATGACCCTGTTCACTGGAAGATAACTGCACTTGTGTCTGTCTACCTGTGTAGTTGTAAAATATAGCAATAATGAGTGTTTACTGAGAAGCTTAGAGCTTTGGCTCCTGTGCCACTGCACCTGCAGCACCATTGATATCATGGCCCAAAAGCCTGCTGAATAACTGAACTTGTGGCTGTCTGTTTAGTAGTAAAATATAGCAGCAATTTTTTTTATTTATTTATTTATTTATTTTTTTCCATTTATTTAGAGCATTATCACCCCAGGGTCTCTAAGCGCTTGTACAAAAAGAAACCGGCACTACCGAAAGCAGATAGAAGACTTACAACACACCCCACGCTTCCCGAAAGAGTATGGTTTTTAGCATTCGGCGGAAGGGCAGCAAATTTGACTCCTTACGGAGATTGGTTGGTAGTTTATTCCATGCTGCAGGAAGCAGAGTGGAGAACGCTCGCCCGCCCAAAGTGGACAGGCGGAAACGTGGATTGGCCAGAAGCGTGGCTTCAGAGGATCGTAGCACCCTAGCAGGGATACAGCCGGATAGTCTGGTTTTAATGTACCTGGGCGCGTTACCATAGAGTGCCTTATGTGTGATACATAAGCCTTTAAACATTGCTCTGTCTGACAGGGAGCCAGTGTAACTGACGAAGGGGAGGTGAAGCATGTTTTTTCCTAGGCTTCTTAAAAATCAACCTCACTGCATCATTCATTACTATCTGAAGCCTTGCGAGTTGTCGCTGAGGCAACCCTATATACAGCGCATTCCCGTAGTCCAGGCGGCCCAAGATCATAGCTGACACAGCACTTCTGAGCGTAGAAAATGACAGCAGATGAGAGATCCTGCGAAGCTGTCTCAGAAGACCAACACATGTGCCTACCACCACAGACACCTGTTTCTTCATAGACAGATTGCTGTCGATATGGATTCCCAGGCTTTTCACCACAGTTGCTGGTTCCGGCGTCCTGCCCAACTCCTTGAGCCAAAACCCGTCATTCCAAGGGCTGCCCTGGATGGTTATAGGCAGCACCTCGGTTTTATCCGGATTAATCTTCAAGGAGTTGGCGGACATCCAATTTACTGTGAACCTTAAGATGTTATGCAACCTGGTTTGTGCTCCTGGAGAGTCCTCTATTTGGATAATGATCTGCGTACCGTCCGCATAGTTGAAAATATGACATTCCATCTGGTTGAGGGCTGAAATCAGAGGCTGCAGATAGATGTTAAAAAGAAGCGGCGAGAGAGCCGAACCTTGCGGCGCTCCACAAGTGATGGCCGCTGATGTTGATACTAGGTCGGACAGCTGCACCTTCTGCGATCTATCTTGCAGAAAAGAGGTGAGTCAACCTAGAGCAGGCCCCCGACGCCCATGTCTCTCACACGCGACAGCAATTGACGACGACATACCGTGTCAAAAGCCGCGGAGAGATCAAGGAGCACCAGGGCCCCAGGGATCTTCTTATCAGCTCTACACCTCAGTTCGTCCAGAATGGACACATCACCAGCTCCGTACTGTGATGAGCCCGAAAACCAGCCTGATTTTGCTCTAGCAGGTCATTGGTCTCCAAGTGCTTTGAAAGGTATGTCAGCACATGCTGTTCCAGAACCTTTGCTAAAAAGGGTAGTCGGGAGATGGGTCTAAAATTCTTCAGAACTTTAGTATCCGCCCCAGGCCTCTTAAGCAGTGGAATCAGCCTGGCCTCCTTGAGCATAGCCGGGACTTGTCGAGCCTCCAGGGATTTGTTTAGGAGATTGAGAACATCCTTGTCCATCCCTGGCATAGCTAGCTTGAAAAACCTTGGGGGCATGGATCCACATGGGAGCCTGATTTTACCCTCTCTACTAGGCTAGCTAGCATCTCCTTTGTAATCAAGGGGAAGGTATTCAGGGGGGGGTATCAATTTTATGACTAAAAGGCGTAACTTGCAGCGGGCATTCTAAAACGGAGGAACAAGAGATTTCTAGCAGGAGATCTTCAATTTTGTTAATGAAAAAATCCTGGAATCTTTGACAATCCTCCTGTGTAAAATCAGGCCTCTGCTCCTTATTTTTTCTCAGTTCAATCTGTGTTCAGTGGGGTGGTGAATAGAGCTTTTGGTCCTGGTGCTACTGCACCTGCTGCACAATTCAAATCATGACCATAGTCCCTGCTAGATAAATGCGTTTGTGACTGTCTTATTTAATAGTACAATTGAGCAATAATCAGTGTTTAGTGGGGGCCCTAGAACTTTTGGCCCCAGTGCCACTGTACCTGCTGCGCCATTCATATTATGCCCCTTTTAACAGCAAGATAATTGCAATTGTGACTGCCTGTTTAGTAGTAAACTATAGGAATATTAGGTATTTAGAGGATTTTTGACAACTTGTGGGCCTGGTACCACTACACCTACTGCACCATTCAAATCATGACCTAGTGCCTGAAAGATAACTACACTTGTGAGCCTGTTTAGTTGTGAAATATAGAAATAATCAATGTTTAGTGGCGTTATGACAACTTTTGGCCCCGGTGCTACTGCACCAGTCAAATCATGACCATGTTGTCCGCAAGCTAACTGCACCAAACAGACAAAGCATGGATTGAGAGCGAAATGCTGCTCTTGGGGGCTGAGTCAAGACCACTCTATGGATGTTGTACAGAATCGGTACCAAAAGGTAATGTAGACAGTTGCGTTGTAAAGCAAGACCTAAAAACATTTATTTAATTTCTGAACGCTATGCTGTTCCAAATCAGTTAGTTAACTAAATTCATCTAGTTCTGGGCTTTCATGAAAGATCAATTATGATTTTTTTTCTTTGAGGTTTACTGCTCTGCTGTCTTATCTTATCTGTGTAACTTAATAAATATATCTTAATAACCTGAAGACGTGTCCTGCTGCCTACCTATTCTACCGACAACAGATACCTTGTTCTGTCGGCTAAACCACAACACATCGAGAGCATTTGGCCTCCGTTTTAACTTCATGGGCCACTAAATGTGAGTGTGGTAGAACATTTCTATGTCATTGCTGATAATGATATGCTACCAATTGTTTAAAATGAATATTTCCAATGACTGGGAGAAAGAAGATCCTATTTTGTGCCCGTCTTACCTGTGAAAACCGACACGTGTTACACCTGTCCTTTATACAATGCGCATTCGAAGTGACGTCCAAGCGAGAGTGGAGTTTTCCTTTTGTGTGTTGTGGAATTAAGGAGATAAGTAGCTTTGCGCCCACGCACACTCACCTAAATGGCAGTATTGCCTATGTTTTTCCGCCTGACGTCACAAGTGCTGCCTCAAACATCCTTAGTGGTATTACGAGAGTCATTGCCCAGCCTTGTCAGTGTCCTACACAGTATATGTATATGTGCCCATGTTTTTATGTTGTTGTAGGAAAACACAGCGACATAAAGTCTGATTTGCGCCATAGTCATGCTTACATAAAACAGATGTTACTTATCTTGATACCCTGTTGGGCTGTGAGAATGAAACTGGTTCTTTCAGAGTGACACGCTGCTGACGAAAGAGTACGGGAAGACCACTGGTGGTCCTTCAACTATTTAAAATGACTCTTTGGTGTGTAAAATGTAAGCATTTACTCTGTTTTGGTTGAGTTTCTAAAATGGTGTTGCGAAGTGGTGAGGTCCAAATTTAGCCTTTTAGTTGTAAACCCAACCTCACTATATGACACCAACTTTCTTCAATGTTGGTGTTGTATTAAATTTGTTAGCGGGTTCACAATAACTACTCGATTTAAAGTCTGTCAGTTTGACAACAATAAACCAGTATCCCGGAAGTGAAGAGGATGTGAAGCAGTGGCCAGAGCTACTGACTCTAAAGCTGGGCCTCTGCGCCGCACCATCCAGTGACTCTGGGCAAATCACTTAATCTCTCCGGGTGATAAGTTGCGCTATATAAATCTGCTGCAAGAGAAAGAGCCAAAACGTTATGGAAAAAAAATAGTTCCACCAGAGCGGATGTTAAGTTTTTCAGCTACTGGAACCTGATAAGAGAAGGCCAGAAGGAACCAGCATTGGTAAATGCAGGGAAATATGCTACAGCCAATCAGAATGAAGGAAAAGTAGGTGGAAAACACAGGAACCAATGGAAAGCGAGGAGGCAGGATGTAAGCCCCTTTAAAATTTATATTCAAAACAATAGATTTTATAAGCAAAGCGAAACCTAAAAAGCAGTTTGCGATTACCAAATAGCTATTCTTACCATATTGCAATTTGATAATCGCAAAATGCTATGTATGTAAGGAATCTCCAAAGATTTCGCGATTCCTTAATATTACCAAATAGCGATTCACTAAATAGGTAATAACTATTAGGTAATACTTCACTCGTTCCTATGGGTCTAAAGGCCCATTTGTGCGAATGGTTTTGCAATAGAGAATTTGTGATTACCTAATTGGTAATCGCAAATTAGCTAATGCAAAGCCAAGAGTGCCTGGGGCCTAAGCCCCCTGAAGCACCCGACAGCAATTATATGTGTACATGTAAAGCGCATACATGTGCCCTAGGCACATGTAAGAGCTACATGGCACTTCGAAAAATGCATTTTTCAAAATTTGCACATGGTTACCATCGACTTCAAGTTGATGGAATAGCATTTTCCTAAATGCACAGTTTGCATTTAGAAAATGCTGGGTACATATGCTGCGATTCCCTATTTGTAGTCCCCATGTTAGGAAATAAAAAAAAATTTGTTTACTTAAAATTGCGATTACAAAGCCTTTCATACATCAGCAAAATGCGCAAATTTTGTGATTCGCACTGTTTGCAAATGCGAAACAAAAAGCTCTGAAGGCAAATAAACTCTAAAGTGTTGAAAGCACAAATGCTAGACGTATACACATGAGTCGAGAGAAAATCTTTGGATACACTTGGAACAACGCTTTCCAATTGAATCTGTTGTGACGGATGCCGGAACGAAATACGGGTCCAGTCTAAGATGTCGTTGACTGTTCCACATCCCTAGCGCCGTTCGTGCCTTACTCTTGCCAAACAGTTGTAGTTGGTGCTGCACAATATTCAAGCTTTTCATTGGAGGAAGAATATTTTCTAAAAACCTATTGTTAACCCTGGAGCATATAAAAGATATTTGATAGACATAACTTGTGGTTCTCTTTTCTCACTATTTATATTTAAGCCGAAAACACTTTCCAGAGGAGCTCTTCTCCTATTGGATGCCCTGAAGAAGCCCGCCAAGGGTGAAACACATTTGCTGTATTGGCTGTCCAGTAAAATATCTGAAATAAAAGATCGAATATTCAAAGATTTCCTCTCGACTCATGTGTATACTTCCAGCATGTGTGCTTTCACCACTTTAGAGTTCATGTTGCCTCTCGGAGCTTTTTGTTTCTTGTTCAAATATTTCTGGTTTTATGGTGGCAAACCATAATTTGAGGTGGGCAATTGTAAACAGTTTTTTGTGCTCTTGAAAATACCTCTGACTACACAAGATTGTGCGATAGCTAGTTCCCCTGGCCATCACTGTTTGATTAATTTCCAGTTTGCGAATGCAATATTGTTTCATAAATGTGGTGCTAAATCTTCCCATGGCTATACAAAAAAATGAATGTGAATTTGTATAGTGTAACTGGTGTCCATGTAAAGCTCGGACATAGGTCGAGTTTGCAGTATACAATTACAGAAAAATGCACAAAGAGATGAAAATAAAGCCTTAACATAAAAAACAGTTAAGACAAATAGATACCCATTTAATGGCTGATTTCTCCAAAGTCAAACCAGACAACTTTGATAAATGGCCACTTCCCCACTTACACTGTGTGAATTTAGGGAAATATTTTAGTTCTCTAAAATTCCTTGTTCTTCATTGCGTATAAAAAATACAAGTTGTACCAAGACCCACTGTGTTTGGTTAAATAGAGCATATATTGCTCTATAATATTGTTTACCACGTACAGGGTTTACTTGACAACTATCTTACATGATGGACTTAAGAAACTGGTGGTTCCAACTATTTATACTGTCTCCTATCCTTTGTCCCATTTGTCCATGGCATGCATGATGTGGTTAGCCCTCCCCGAGAGCATGGACCAGGTATTTGTGTCCATTTACTGCTCCCATTTTAGGAGCTACTCTTTTTTTGAGTTTGAGCACTCCACACAAGAGCATGTTTGTGCAAGCTCAGAAACGACATTGACAACGCCAATAGCTCTCAGATTGCCAAGACCTTTTGGCTTTGCTAATGCTTGTTTAAAGAGTGTCCACTAAGGTTGCATTTTAGAATAAGGCTCTATGCAGCTCGATCCAAATTTGACTAGGGCTAGGTGACATTCTTCCACTTATAAGGACTGCAGTAAGCATCTTTACGCAATGATTTATTAATTTCCAAAAGCCCTGAATGATTGGAATTTGTTGCATGTATATCACTCCAGTCTGCAAGTTCCTTTGTTCCAGCTCTGGAGTTGGAATGGGTGTCTGAATCAACAAGTGCACGCAGCACTTCCGGCTGTGAGGGGCTCAAAAAGTAGTTCTTAAACCCGGGGATTACTGCTTACAGCTGCAACATGCAGTCTGGGTTATTAAAGTGTGTGCAAGATTGATGTGCTATCAATGGCACAGAACATATCGGTGGTATCTGCCCCTGGTCTGCATGGTCACTCGTTGCTGTTTCCTTTTGGCTTCTGATCTATGGTTGGTTATTGCTTTTGCTCGCAGCCAGTTCGAATGACTTGCTATGCGGAGCCTTGTTTCAGGATATTGACTGCAGGTTAGGTTGGAATTTATTAAGCGCTCAACTACCCTGGGGCATCTCTGCGCTGACTAGCAAATTTATCTACAGTTGGCGGGAGCCGTACAGATCTAGTCTTTGAAGAGGAAGGCTTTCAGCTGTTTACTGAAGGTACCATAATGTGAAATAGCTCGTAAGGCCTGTGGGAGTTGGTTCCAGTATCTGGGAGCTAGATAAGAGAATGCTCAACCACCCGTCCGAGTCAGACGGATTCTAGGGACTCGTAGTAATCCATGAGTGGTGGATCTCAGCCTCCTACTGGGGCAGTATTTAATTACTTTATTTTGCAGGTAACAAGGGCCTTTTTTGCTAAGGGCGTTGTAAGTGAGACAACAGATTTTAAAAAAAGATTTTTTTTACAGTGAGCCAGTGCAATTCTCTGAGTAGTGAAGCAGAAGGAGAGCCAGGCGGACGATTCCGAATCATTCGCGCTGCCGTATTCTGAACAATTTGTAATTTAGACAAGAGTTGATTCCACCTCCGCTAGCAAGGTGTTGCCATATTCTAAACGGCTTGTCACCATTGCATGAACCAAGCTCCTGCGGTGAGCGGTGGGAATAAAAGAGAATATTTTCTGAAGAAGCCGAAGACTGTAAAAGCAAGTGTTTGTGGTGTGTGTCATGGACAAGGAGCCGTCAATTTTTATTCCCAAGTTCTTCACAGATAATTTGGGAATAGGGGCGGCACCTACTCAGGCCACCAGTCTTCTGACCAGATAGCTGGTGCTTTTCCCATAAGCATGATCTCGGTCTTACCTGGATTTAGCTGGAGATAGTTTGTCATCCAGCCTGAGATCAGCTTCATGCCATTAACAAAGCGTGTTTTTTCTAGTTCTGGACATTTCCCGATAGTGAACATGAGCTGCGTGTCATCTGCATAGGAGATGATTTCTAAGCCCAGCTGTTCCACTATCTGGGCTAATGGGGCCATGTATATATTAAAAAGGGTAGGGCTTAAACAGGAGCCCTGTGGCACCCCTTTGTATAAAGGCAGTTTGGCAGAGGAGAAGGGGCCTAGGGTGACCTTTTGTGTTCTCTCCAACAGAAAATGTTGTAGCTATTTCAAGGCTGTTACTTTGATACCGCAGTCCAATAGTCTCTCCGCTAGCTTGGAATGAGAGATGGTATCAAAAGCTACGGAGAGATCGAAGAGGATCAGTATCGGGGAACCGCCTGAATCAATGGTCTGTCTTAGCGAGTCGGTGACTGCTAAAACCGCGGTTTCAGTACTGAAACCCGGGCGAAAGCCCGACTGTGAGGGGTCCAGGATTTCATTCTGTTCCAGGTAGAGGCTCAGTTGTTTATTGATAACGTTCTCCAACACTTCCCCAGTAGTGGTAAGATGGGGATGGGGCGGTAATTACTTAGAGTTGCGGGGTCCGATGAAGTTTTTTAAGAATGGAACGGACCACTGCTTCTTTCCAGGGAGATGGAATAATACCTGTGGAGATAGAACAGTTAAAAATATCACAGATTACTAGTGCACAACTCTTAGCTAAGAGGGCCATAATTCGGGGTGCACAGGGTTCATTGGGAGATCCTGATTTTTCCAAGGCTAAGTCTTTTTGGACCTCCTCGATTGTAACTAAATTAAAATTATGCAAGAAACAATTTGGTCTCCGTTTTTTTTCTAGTTCTTTCAGCGTATCGGAAACTGAAGGAGCTATCTGGGGAAAATTATCATAAATGGTGGATATTTTGTCCTGAACGAAAGTGGCTATAGAATCGCATAAATCCTGAGATTTATTTGGAACCTGGCTGCAAGTTTTTGGGGACGTATAGTCTTTAACAATGCTGAGAGACTTCAGGGAATTGTTCGACTGTTCGATTTGCTTAAGAATAAAGCTGCATTTCGCGAGTTTTAGGTTCAAATGATAGCTAGCCAATGCTTGTCTGTATATCAGTTTATTTTGGGGGTCTTTACAGAGGCGGCAAGATCTTTCTAGTCGTCTGCATTTTAATATATCTGCTTTTAAATCAGTGTACCATGGATTTAGCGGGCGCCTGTGGACCGGTCCAAGTATCTTTGGTATAGTCTCATCAAAGACCGATTCTAGCGGTGACGTGAAAGTCTCCAGTTTTATGGGAGCTTCCGACTGGATGTTGACTGAGTCACTGAAGAAGAACTCGTCAAATATTTCTAAAGTGAGGTTCCGCCATGGCCTGCTTTGGATTGACTTAGTAACAACTTTCTCTATATTTTTCGCCGAGATTCGATGTATGGAAAAGGTGATAGAGTGATCTGTCCAGGTGAGAGGAATAGGCGGGCTGCATCTAAGATTATCATCGTTTGTGAAGACTAAGTCTAGCAGGTGCCCGGCTTGATGGGTTGGGCCCTCCACTTTTGAGTAAGTCCTAAAGCTTCCAAAGCGGCAAAGAGTTTACTAACCTCTGGAATAGAGGTCAGTTCTCCATGAAAATTGAAGTCTCCAAGCAGGAGAAATCTCCTGGTTGCTAGGGCGTGTAAAGCAATTTGTTCGACCAATTGATCAATAAAGTTCAATTTAGAACCTGGGGGTCGGTAAACAAGTGCTCTGTACCAGCAGTCTGATGCTGGCAGAGTAGCCTTAAAAATACCCAATTCCACACCTTCATTGCAGGTTGTGGACAGCCAGTTTACTGTTAGATGATCTCTATTTAAGTGGATTAGTTTATAATTATCCGGGATAGCGAGATTAATCATGGTGCTGTTAGTGGGGTTCAACCAAGTTTTTGTTAAAAAACAGAACGTGGGAGCATGGGAGGCAATCATGTCCCAAATTTCCAGAGGGTGTTTTGCCAGGGATCTTGCGTTACATAGTAGATTTGTTATCTCCAGGGGGTGGGAGCATGGGGCACTCCTGTTTACAGGGATCGTCTTTTCCTGGGTAATAGTGTTAAGTGACACTGCCTGCATGCTATGGGGGCTTCAAGCATGTCCCGGAATTTATTGGCACAATTAGTGATAGTTAGGCTATGGCTCCTATTGAAATGTAGCTCTCTAATAGCCTTTAATGACTCAGCAGAGTAGGAAAGACTCGCCTGCTTGGTCGTGGTTTCGTTCCTGTGGACATAATAACTGGCCTCTGAGCTCGTCAGGGCGCAGACGGGCTAGCCTTTGGCGCGTCCGCTGCGCGTACGTGTTGACATACTCGTTTTATGTGCCCGAGGAGTCAACAACTAGAGCGCTGTGTCCCAGTACCTGCCCAAATATGTCCGCCGCCCCTGCGGAGATCCGTGTAGCAGGGAGATTCCCTCAGCACCTACTCGGCTGAGTGGAAATGAGAGGGTAAGGAGTTAAAAAAGAGCAAAGTAGGTTAGAAATGCGGTGCAAATAAATGAAATACAATTTTAAAACAAGCTTCCGGCTTCCGCCTCAGGAGACAAATAGCTAAGGCTGATTGCTCGTGTTGACAGCCTCGTTCTATGTGCCCGAGGAGCTGCCTCAGGAGACAAATATCTAGGTAAGCAAAGAATAAGATCTGTCTTGGCATCCCTGATTTTCTCATAAATGAAGTGCGCAGTCAGAGAAGTTTCGGTATTCATTCTGGTGTACTATGTATCGAAATAATGCAAAAGACCAAACAAGCGCGAGCCGATTCTCTGGGATGGTGTCCCGCAGAAAGTGTGTGTGTGTGTGTGTGACTGTTGATGGCGAGTACCGAAGCCCTTTGGCAAACGGCTGGGGCGTTGACAATTGGCATGAAATACATCGAAGGGCTATCTATCTCCAGATTCCCCCTGGGCAGCCTCCGGCAACTAAAGGGAACAAAATGAATCTCCCAGGTAGGCAGGACCATCATTGAAATGATGCCCAACCTAGGCAGACATGTGTAGTCAGGCAGTCAAGGTATCATTTTGCTTTTGTTAAGCATTAGAATCCATGCATCCATCCGTTTCAAGCCCTGTTTTGGGGCAGCGTGGTCCGGTCACAGCATCTCCGTTGTGTTCATGGGAGCGTGGCTGAAGCTCATCAAATCATTGACAGCTAGTGGAAATTTGCTAGCATTATGCATAACCTTTTATTAACCACTTCTGAGCAGCACCTTAAAAGCTTTCTAGAACAAACATGAAGTCACAATAACTAGAACTCCAAACACTATATAAGCCATCAACATTCCAGCCTCATCCTCTTCCGTTTGCTGCTTCTGAGCAGATAAGTAAATTAATTTGTTTCTTTTGTATTGAATATCTTTAGGGAAGTACGTTTTTTATATTGTTTAAAACTGAGATTGAATGGAATTCGAAATGTAACATTAACGAATTACATTTATTTTTTTACTGAAAGAGGTAAAACCCAATTTTCGGGTGTTTGTAAATGAAGTATTTTTAGTAGATTTTAGTTTGGATGTAAATGCGTCAAATAGAATTTCTTTAGAAGGATTTTTTTTATTTGTAAATAGAAGATGAGTGTTTTCACTTGAAAGAGGCATGAGCAAACATTGTTTTCTAATTCTGCTCATGAGGCCGTAAATTAAGCACGCATGCATGTTTAATTCATTCGTACCTGTGCCGTGTGAGTACTTAGTGCGACGTCATTTGGCCACGATCAATGTGTAGGAATCGCAATTTATTTAGCGATTCCTACATGAATCCCGTTTTGCAAGTCCTTAATAGTGATTCCTTAATAATCGCTATTAAGGACTCGCAAAATAGGACAATGATGAATCTAGCTGTTAGTGCGACGTCATTTGGCCACGATCAGTCATTCTGCTGAAAACTGCTTGCTGGATCCTAGAAAGATTAGGCGTATGGGCAGGCTCCTTTATATATCTGCTCACGGCATCTGCATCTTCGGAGCTCTTGCGCACAAAGACTGTTGAAGGATTTCTTCGAGGGAACGTGGTTTACGCGTTTCTGTCAAAGGGGAATAGACCCTAGTTAGGGAGTGCATGACTGCAAACTCTGCAGGCAAAGTCGGTTGCCTAGCAATGTGTAGCTGAGGAGGAAACCCGCAGTTGTTACTGACGAAAGATTAAACGCTTTGTTTAGTTTGAGGAGAGTATTTGAGAAATGAAATAAAATGAGTGAAAAGGGGAATACAGACCAGGAAGGACAGGAGGAATTAATTAGAAAAATAATTGTGAGAGTTGGGAGCCAAGTTTAAAGAAACAGAGTAGGTACTGATGGAAAAGAATAAAGGTTCAGAACAGTTAGAGGAAGTAGAGAAGTAGAATATTGGACATTATCTGAAGAAAAGGGTGTTAAAAAAAAAAGAGGACCAGGTGGAAAATGTTATAAGAAAACTAAACCTAGAGAATTGATTGCTTTGACAGGCAATGAAAATACAAATAAAGCGGGAAGTTCAACTTCAGGTGTCCTTAGTGGCACGAAAGAGAGGCAGGTGAACCCTGAAAAAGGGAAAGGCGAGATGCCTACCAAGTCAAATCGCGGTAATATGGATGAATATGTTTTGGATCTTGGGTATTATGAGGATGATGATGAATTTTCAGAATTAAATAACTCCAGTAGGGGAGGAGGAGCTACGCGGGCATCCAAGATGGTCGCGTGAGCAGAGAGCTCCCGAGACCCGCGCCGCCCTTCCTTATCTATCCTTCACCTATCCTGGTCATTTTGACGGGCTTTTGCAGCGATATCTTCACTGATACTGACGATCCTTTTTTGGTCGAAAACTGACCCTGGGGACCATTTTTCTGACATCTGCAACTTTTTGGCCTGCCCACGGGCGCGACCGGGGACTCTGCTACCTACTGTGGCCGACCCGTAATTGAACAACGGCTGCCTGGCATCTGGCCCACCGGAGGTGTACTGCTTTCACTTTCGGTTTCCAGCCTCATTGTTCTTGCCTCATCCTACTCTGCCTTCGCCTGCTGCCCTCACAGCCCACACTTTCCTCCGTAGGACTGGCACGGAGGCCGCGATACTCTCCCTTCACTGGCACATCGAAGTTTTGGGATTTTTCCTCCTTTTCGCCGTTTCTCCTGGTTACTGGCCCAACATTGACCGCGAGATGGCAACGAAAGCGGAGGCCGAAAAACGCCGGAAGGCTGCGACCCGGGGGGGATCGATCCAGTCTAATATGATCGAACGCTACACCCAGCCGAGAGGCTCCCCCGGGGTCACGAGTGTGGGTGCTGAAGGACTTCAGACGGACATGCCGTCCCCTTCGGAAGTATCGCTCCAAGATCTTTTGGCTGCCATCACTGGACTTAAGGCCGATATGAGTCAGCAATTCGAAGCCGTAGTGTCCAAAATAGACACGGTGGCGGTGGATGTAACTCTTATTCGGGCCGACTTAGCCAAAACAAATGAGCGGGTGAAGGCTCTGGATCTTAAGACGTCGAGTCTGGTGACGGACATGGCTGAGGCGCAGTCTGAGATTGGTAATCTGCGTGCCTCCCACGATTTGCTACTCAAGCGGATGGAGGACTATGACAACAGGGCCAGGCGGAACAACATACGCCTAGTCGGAGTGCCGGAATGTGATGGTTCTGTATCGACCGACCTGTTGGTCGAGGAACTTATTATCGCTCAACTTGCTCCGGCAGGGCTCAGTAAGTTCTTTGCCGTAGAGCGCGCCTATCGTTTTCCAGGAGGACAAGTGAAGCCAGGAAACCCACCGAGACCTATCATTGCAAGACTTTTTCACTACCGGGACAGAGACGCTATCCTCCAGGCCGCCCGTAAGCACGGCCCTTTGAAATACGACAATAACTCTGTCTCCATCTATCCTGATTTCACTCCCCAAGTGCAGCGACAAAGATCAGGTTTTCTTGGAGTGAAGCGTCGTTTGAGAGATCGGGGCTTGAAATACGCCATGCTGTTTCCGGCCCGACTACGGATCGAATTTCGAGAACGTGCCTACTTTTTTGATCAGCCTGACCGTGCTGCCGACTGGTTGGACTCGTTGCCGGCAGATGACTTTGGAAGTGGAGGCCCTGGTGGTGCTGAAGGTGGTGCACCGGCCCAGGAGTAATATGGGGCACCAGAGGTTCTGATTGAGACTATACATTGTACTGTGTAAATTAACTTCGTGCTTTATGGTACTGCCCGTGGCGGTGCGGGAACGGGTGATCTCTCCCTTCCTCCTCGGGGGGTTCTTTGTGTAGATAATATGGGGTGACAGGCACACTGCAGTTGGGGGTGGCTTTTTAGTCAGCAGGGGTGCAGGGAGGGGGGTGTTGTAACGGGTTTCGGTTTGGGGGTTGGTTTCTGGGGACTGGGTTGTGTTTTGTTTCGTTTGTTCTGTCTTGGTTTTCATGGTATTTCACATTCTGCAATGACTTTTAACCGTGGGTTCTGCTGGGGGGTGGGGGTGGAATGTCTTTGTCGAAATGGGGGGGGGGTGAAATGCGGGTTCTTTCTTGGAACGTAAACGGATTGGGTGATAGGATCAAGCGGGGCATTGTACTGCAATTCTTGAGGCGCCACTCCCCAGATGTTGTATTCCTTCAGGAGACCCACTTGATTGGAAATGCTTGCAAGGCCTTAGACCGCCGGGGTTATCGCCTGGTTGCACATGCTGGTTTCACCTCAGGTTCCCGGGGTGTGGGTATCATGGTAAAGTCTTCCCTTGCTCTTGCTATTGATGATGTTGTCCTTGATGACCGGGGGCGGTATGCTGCTGTTTCTGGGAGGTGGGAGGGTAAACAGATCGTGTTTGTTGTTGTCTATATCCCCCCGGGACTGCAGGCTACCACTTATGCCGATCTGGGCAGGACTCTCCTTGGGCTTCCGGACGGATTGTTGATCCTGGGCGGGGACTTCAATTCTGTAATGTCTGGTGAATGTGACCGACTCCCCCCCCAGGGTGTTGTTGCCGTCCCAGATGTGGCTCAGTGAGATGGCTGATACTTTTGGCTTGGTAGATGTCTGGCGCTCACTGCACCCCACACTCCAGCAATACACCTTTCACTCTGGTGCACATGGTAGTCTCTCCCGTATCGATTATTTTTTTATGTTGGCCTCCACACTGTCCACTGTTCGGGAGATGCGACATCTTCCCCGGGGTATCTCGGACCACTCCCCCTTGCTGATTACGATTTCTGTGGGCGGTCTACTTGGCAACAGGGTCCCCCCGATTCCTCCCTGGCATTTCCGGAACCCCCGGCTCCGCTCAGATTTGATAAAGGCAATAGATTGCTATTTCGCTGAGAATGTGGGCTCTGTCACTTCCCCCACTGTTCTTTGGGAGGCCTTCAAGACGGTTATTAGGGGTTCCGCCCTATCCTTTATTGCCGCAGAGCGTAGGGCGAAGAGGGAGGCTGTTGTGGCTCTTGAAACCGAAATTACTGCGCTTGAAAGTGAGCTGGGTGGGAATGACACGCCTGCACTGCTGCACGCTCTGGAATTGAAGCAAGCAGACTATAAAGCCTGTGTCACGGATGCTGCTAAACTGTTGCGAGCGAATCAACTAGGCCGACTGTATGACGTGGGTGACAAGGCTAGCAAGCTCCTTGCGTGGCTGGATAAGACTGAACGTGCGAGTCGAGTTGTACCGGTCATTGTTCGTGAATCTGGTGAGAGTGTCTCTGATCCGGGTGAAATTGTTGATTGCTTTGTGGACCATTTCCGGACGGTTTACACGCCTGTTAGTGATCGAGATGAGGCTGATTCCAGGCTACTGTTGCGTGATATTGCCCTACCCACTGTGTCGGATGAGGACTGTCTTGCCCTGGAGGCCCCTTTTACGGTTGATGAGATTGCCCTCGCTAGCCGATCCTTGCGCTCGGGGAAGGCGATGGGCCCCAATGGACCCCCCATTGAACTTTACAAGCTTTGTCCCGACAAGATGGCCGCCCACCTGCGTCACATGTTTCACGAGGCGGTTGAGGCTGGATGCCTCCCCCTTGAGCAGCGCCTCGCTACTATAGTTGTCATTTATAAGGACGGCAAACCTCGTGATCGCTGCGCCTCGTACCGCCCTATTTCCCTCCTTAACGCGGAACCCAAAATCCTTGCCAAGGTACTGGCCAATCGGTTGCTTAAGGTGATTTGCGACCTGATCCACCCGGATCAATCCGGTTTCATCCCCCATAGGAACACGGCCCTCAATCTTCGTAGACTCCACAGCGTTCTCGCGAGAGCTCCAATTCTCGCCGAGCCGGCAGTGGTCGCTTCCCTGGACGCCACAATGGCTTTTGACACTATCGAATGGCCCTACCTATGGGCGGCCCTCGCCAAATTTGGCTTTGGCCCTAAATTCATCGCATGGGTCAAGCTCCTCTACGAACGGCCACTTGCTCAGGTCGCGGTTAATGGTAGATGCTCGGACCCCTTTCCCTTAGGCCGTGGCACACGTCAGGGCTGTCCGCTCTCCCCGCTTCTATTTGCAATGGCGCTCGAACCCCTTGCCGCTTGGCTCCGGTGGGAACCCTCTATTAAAGGGATCCGATGGTCCCCAGACCTTGAGGATCGTGTCTCCTTGTACGCGGATGATATCCTCCTTTATCTCACTTCCCCTCAGAAGTCGCTTAACGTTCTTTTCGACGTTCTCACGTCCTTCGGTAAGAACTCGGGACTCATCATTAACTGGACCAAGTCCTGTGTTTATGTTATAGCTGGTACTCTACCGCCTCTGCCCCGCAGGTTTCCCATTCTGGTAGCGGCCGACGGCTTTAAGTATTTGGGGATCTATGTATCCATGACCTCATCGGTCCGCTATGAGCGAAATTTGTATGCTCCGCTCCGTAGACTTAAGCAAGACGTTCGACGTTGGCGCGATTTGCCTCTATCTCCATTGGGCCGGGCGGCTCTCTTTAAAATGATGTCGCTCCCCCGATTTCTTTACGCCCTACAAAATTTTTTCGACCCTGTCCCAGCTCGCTACTTCCGTGAAGTCGAGAGTTTACAGCGACAACTAATTTGGGACGGCCGTGTCCGCATTGCCTTGTCCAAACTCACGCTCTCCTGGTACGATGGGGGTATTGCGTTGCCGGATATTAGACGGTATTACTGGGCCTCACACTTGGGCGCCATCAACCATGCGACCTACGCTGCGGGGCCCGCCCCCGCCTTTGCCTTGGATAAGCTATCGTTGCCCGGTGGCAATTTTAATAGGGCTCTGTATTCAAAGGCACCCTTTCGACTCCTTACGGGCCCGACGAAATGTGCAGTGCGGGCATGGAGGGACGCTACCGTGGCCACGGGCTGGGGTGGTAGGCTGACACGTAAGACGCCACTGTATGATTCGGAACGGTTGGGCAACCTGTGGAAGACAAAAGGGTTTGAGAAATGGGACATGATTGGGATCAGCACGGTGGAGGACCTATGGGCACGGGGCGCGGTTAAGTCCTTTGAATCGTTGAAACTGGAATACCGGCTTGATGATAGAGAGCACTTCCGGTACATGCAAGTGAGGCACGCCTTGTCTTCCGTCTTTCCACCTGGCACCGAAATTCCGCAGTCCTCCCCCTTGGAGGATCGAGTTCTAGACGGCCACGTCCCGGATAGTACCATCTCCTTAATCTACAAAAAGCTTATCAACAACAGAGCTGACCAACTCGAGAAGCTCCGGGCTGCCTGGACGGCTGACGGCCTTAATTAGACGACGAGGACTGGCAGTCAGCTGTGTCCTCCCCTAAGGAGGTGGCGATTCCGGCACGGCTTCGCTTTGTCCAGTTGAAGGTCCTTCACCGTGTGTATTTGACTGGAGTGCGTCTGGTGCGAATGGGTTTGGTTTCGGATGGACGATGCAGGCGTGGGTGTGGGATGGATGGTACCTTTCTTCATGTTCTGTGGGAATGCCCGATGATTGCAGCGTATTGGTCCAGGGTCCATGATGTTATGAGTCGTGTCACTGGGATCCCACTGCTTCCCGAAGCACGACGTTGTCTGTTGAATGTGTGGGAACCGTCTGACTGTAATGCTGCCCAGACACTTTGGGTTACACTGGGCAATATGGTCGCAAAGAGGGACATCGCGCAGCTCTGGGGCTCCCCTAGATTACCATTGCTCAGTGCCTGGAAAGAGAATATGGACTGGTCCATGTTCCGAGAGAAGACTGTGTATGAGGCTCGGGGGCGTCCAGGGAAGTGGTCCAGAGTTTGGGCTCCGTGGAATACCTATCGCGGTGATATCTGCTCCCCTCCGCTTGACTATGAGGTCCCTCTCCCCTCCTCTCCATGATTTACGTTCCTCCCCCAATTTCACTATATGTTTTGTTTTCCCGCTCGTGCCCACCCCCCCCTTGCCAGTTTCCTTTCTTACCGTGTCACTTTCCCCCCCCACCCCCAGCGACCTTTGCCACTATGATACCATGTGTTTGTGTGTTGTTGTTCTTCTCAACAAAAACATAAAATTAAACCTTTCTTATCCTACTTGTATGATACTATGCTCTACCCGATAATGTGGACTTGAAGGATTGCTTCAGCAACGTGCTGTCTCATAATCTACTTTTCATTCAACCTGTTTGTGTCATAGCGGCCGGCCCTGCGGGGTTGTAGGCAGACGCTGTGTATTGTGCATACGTAAAATAAAGGTTTTAAAAAAAAATAAAAATAAAAAAATAAATAAAAATAACTCCAGTAAATGTGAATTTAAAGACAAAGGATCCTTTGGGTGAAACATTGTTTAACCCAACGCAAATACGTCATCTAAGAAGCTCTGAGTGGGGGGCATTGGGTCACGTGGCAGAGTATATCAAACATTGTATTAGACGTCCATTAGAAAGAGGAGAGCGGAATCTCATGAGTGCAGAATGTTCTCGGCCTGTTATTGATGTGAAGGAGACCATGACTCGAAATTTTGATCCAAACACCATCACCTACCTTTTTAAGTTGGGTCGTGACCCAAGAAAAGTTTTAGAGAGATCCTTAAAGTAATGTGAGGACAAATTGTTGGACATTCTAGGGCCTGTGGCCAGAATTTTTTATATGGTTTGAGTAATCATATCTGAATGGAACTGATATTGATATCAATTTATTAAGGGGCTGGACCCAAAGGGCTATTCTTTAAATTGAAAACGCAAATGCGGGCTTAATTGCAGCGAGAAGGATAGCTGTTCTTTCTAGAATTAGCCCTAAATTCGGGGATTTCGCTTAGAAAGGAACCTAGTGAAGAGTTGAAGGGACTCTTATTGGGGGAAGGTTTAGTGAAAGCTCTAGGAAAACACGTACAGACTTTCCCTGCTTTAGACAAGGCACATAGTTCTCTGAGAAGAATGTTTGGAAATGGAAATTTATATGGGAGGGCCGGAAGAAGGGGCTAATCTTTCGGCCGAAATTGTTCAGGGAGGATATTCCCAAGGAAGAGCTCTATTTAGAGGCAATGGGTCAGTTTCATTCCAGAAGTTTCAACCCACAATGGGTTAGGGCAGCAAGAAGCAGAGGAGCTGGAGGAAGGGCTAGATCTCATACAGGGACACAAGCAGGACATCAAGGTGAGTATGAAGAATGTAACTGGTTCTATCCGGAAAAACACAGGAGGAAGACTGAGTTTGTTTATAAAAGAGTGGGAGAGTTTAATAAAAGATATGTGGGTGTTAAAAACAATAAAAGGGTGTGTATTAGAGTTTGGCACATACCCTTTTTCAGAGAAAAGAAGCAAGAGAGAATATTCAAAGAGGAGGCAAAGTTATAGCTCTGGAAATAAAGGAGATGTTAGAAAAGGAAGCTATAATTATGGTATCAGAGGAATATAAAGGGTTTGTAAGTACCCTTTTTGTAGAGAAAAAGAAAAGAGTTGGAGACCCGTAATACATTTTAGGGAGTTCAATTTTTGAGTGGTTTACAAACACTTCAAGATGGAGGGTATCCATCTATTAAGAGACATTCTGATGGAAGGAGATCGGTTGGCAAAGAGACTTGAATGATGCTTATTTTTCAATAACTATGGCAAAGGAGAGCCAACATCTATGTCAGATGGGGAGGCAAATTGTTTTAATTCAAATGTCTTTCTTTTGAACTTTTTGTCTGCACCATGGTGTTTTTCAAAGGTTTTGAGGTTATTTAAGAGTAAGAGGAGTTTGTTTAATAATCTATTAGGCGACATTTTGGTGATGAATCAAGATGTTACGAGGTTGGAAGAAAATGTGAAGCTGGTTAAAGACATTTTAGGAAGGTTAGGATTTGTGATAAACCAGGAGAAGTCGAAAAAAGAAAGGAGTTTTTAAGATTTGTTGTGGACACAGTAGAAAAGAAGTTGGAGTTGCCGGAGAGAAAGATTTATTTGAGAAAGAAAGGTGAAGTCTTTAATGAAAAAAGATTTAGTGACTTTACGACACTTAGCCAGAGTTATTAGCTTCATCTATTCAAGCAGTGTTTCCGGGACCGTTTCATTACAGAGAGTGAAGAAGGTAGCTCGGAACAAAGGACTATGGTATGAGGACAAGGTAAAGCTAGGTGCAGAAGCAAGATAAGAGTTGGTATGGTGGCTAGAGAATTTAGAGGCATGTAATGGAAGGGCAATATTTGGAACTTGCCTGGATTTTGTGTTGGAGACAGATGCGAGCAACCTAGGTTGGGGTGCAAGATTGGATGAACAACAGACTGGGAAATGGAAGGAATACGAGATAGTGGAGCACAAATTGTTTGGAATTGAAAGCAGGGGAGTTGGCGATTCGAAGTTTCAGGGATCAAGTGAAAGGATGTTTTATTTTGTTGAAAATGGACAATATGACCGCAGTCGCTTACATAAAACAATAAGGGGGAGCATTCAAAGAAGTGGCAAAAGATTTCTGGAAATTCTGGATTTCTGGAAATGGTATTGAAGGTGAATGTTGCAGCACAATATTTACCAGGGAAGGAGAATTTGATAGCGGATTAGAATTAAAGGAATTTAAAAGATTTAGGCGATTGGAAGTTGGATCAGAGGATATTTTGGATGTTAGAGAAGGATTTGGGTCCCTGGGAGGAAGATTTATTTGCCTCCTGATTGACGAATCAAATGGACAAGTATGTGAGTTGGAGACCGGATCCAGGTGCGTTTGTGGTGGATGCCTTCTGTTTGAATTGGAAGGAAATGAGAGTATGCTTTCCCTCAGTTTTCAATGATCCAGAGAGTTTTAATGCAAGTGAGGAAACAGAAATGCAAAATAGTGTTTACTCCGTTTTGGATAACTTTTGCTTGGTACCCGTCTGTAATGGAATTGGCGATAGCAGATCCTTTTCTGCTGTTAGCGGAGAAAGGACTTCTAGGAAATTTGGATTGATTAGAGCATCCTCTTGTAGAGCCAGGGGTGCTCAACCTTGTAGTTTGTAGAATTTCAGGAGATCTGAAAGATTCACAGATTTATCAGGAGAAGCTTCGGAATTATCTGAATCTTGGGCAAAAGGAACAAAGAGCTTTTCAAGTGCATGGAAGGTTTGGTTACGCTGGTGCGTGGAAAGGGATTTTGATCCCGTTAAGGCAGATGAAGTGATGAGTGCTAATTTTTTGGCAGAGTTATTCAAAGAGGTTTGAGTTATAAGACCATAAATTGCTATAGGTCCGCTATTACTGTTGATCATTCGTTGCTTGATGGGGTGTCAATAGGCAGAAGACAATTGATTTGCAGGATTATCAAGGGTATTTGTTTGAAGAAACCACCAGGTGCAAGGTATAATTTTTTGTGGGATGTCAGTTTGCTTACAAATTTCTTTGAAAGTAGGCAAGTATTTGTCAGTGAAACACTTCTCTTGGAAATTGGCTGCATTGTTGTTTGATATCCTTCAGGGGGGTTTCAGATGTTAAAGCTTTAGATATTTCTGGTACATTTTACCATCGGGAGGGTGTGTTTTTTGTAATTAAAAGACAAACAAAAGGGGGCGTGGCTAGCAGCTGACGATGGCGGCAGCAAACTAGAGAGGCTCCCGTAGCAAGGCGGCTTCCCGCATCAATCCGCATGCCTATCCGTTCAAAAACGAACCCAGAAGGGGTGCCCCAGGTCCGGTGACCGAACGACATTTGGAGGAAAAGTTTGGGAGCATCGACGCCCTGGAAACGGGAAGAAAAGACGATCTCATTGTGCGGCCTGGTGGCGTGAGTGCAGCCGCGGTGGCTGGGTTGGGACCTGCCCGGACGGAAGTGAAGCCTTGTCGGCGCTGTAAACCGGAAGTGCCCGCAGCGAGCGCAGACCCACGACAACGGCGTTGGAAGCCTGCAGATCCTTCCAGATCGAATAAGGATTTGCATTATCGCTCCAACGGCAAGACACTACAGTGGATGACGGCGGCACTATGTGCAACTGAAGTCGGGAAAGTAAGTGCGTAGTCACCGCCATTTTACATCCCGTCTTCCACTGTACGCACAAACTTTCTCGCCGAAGGGACCAGACGCCCTCTTTGGAGCTCAATCCTGAATAACTAGTGCGTCTGTTGTACAGAGTGTGGGCCTGACGGTGGGAAGTTTAACAACTAAGAAGACTGGGCACCGCTGAAACTCAGGCGGCCTAAAAGACCATCCGCGGCGAACAATCCACCGACCGCACGCCGCGGCTGGCTGAACGCACCACGTGTCACTATGGCGGGGAAAGGACTCCGAAATACCACCACCCAAGCTAAGCTTGATAAATTCGCTTATGATAGACAATCACTCTCCCAGCCGGAGCAGCGCAAATCTATGGGCAAAGGAACGGAAGGAGACGGTGCAAGGAAAGCTACCCTGGAGGACGTCTTACACGCCTTGGCCCAGGTACAGGCAACGGTGGGAGCGACTGCAACAGAAGTGACCCTGATACGGGCGGACCTCCAGAAGATGAGTGAAAGAGTGAAGCAGGTGGAGGTAGTAGCTAAATCATTGGTGGAGGATGTCTCGGATCTACAGGTCGCAATGGAGAAATTGCAGGCCGACAATAAGCTGCTCAAAGAAAAGCTGGACGATCATGAAGGTCGTTCCCGGCGGAACAAGGTCCGCATTTTGGGGGTCCCGGAATCTGAAACCACCGGAGCCATGGACTTATATGTGGAAGACTTGATAAAGAACCAACTAGCCCCCAAGGGCCTTTCAAACTTCTTCACCGTGGAACGGGCCCATAGGGTACCTGGGGGAACGCCTAAGCCAGGGGCCTCACCGCGTCCGATCCTAGCGAGACTTTTTAACTTCAGAGATCGTGACACCATCCTCCAGGCGGCCAGAGTGGCACCAGCCATTCAAATTCAAATCTCGCGAATAACCTTTTTCCCGGACTATACAGCGGAGGTAACAAGACGGAGGAAGACCTTTTTGGAAGTGAAAAAGACACTGCCATACTCTGTTGTTCCCAGCCAGGCTACGGGTGGTCGCTGATAAGAAAGTTCGGTTTTTTGACTCCCCCGAGGCAGCGAGAGACTGGCTTGAAGGATGGCGCACAGTGGAGCGCAAATCTGATAGACTGCACAATAGACACCGGAACGATAGCTGGCCTGGCTCACAGACTTCAGTTGGAAGAAGCGCGAGTGCATCACCGACGCTGGAACTGTCTGGGGCTGCCGGGGGCAAATAATGTTATCAGACCGTGACTTGTTTAGACACTGACCCCCTGACTCCCTGACACACTGTTTGCTCATGCAGGTCGTTAATGGACGCCGGCCTGGGTACTCCGAGGGCAGCAAGGGAGCTGCCTGCTTGGAGAGACACTCTCCCCCAACGTGCAAGTGCTCTGTTTGTGGGATGGGTCAAGAGCTCTGCTCAGTTGGGGTGGCGGGCAGTTGAAGGTCCGTTAAGCAGGGAGGCAGGGAGGGAAGGGGTGGGGGGGGTTGTTATTTTTCACTGGAAATTCACTAAGTCGGTCAGGAACTGGTGCTTACATTGGGTGTGGTGTAATTAGAAAGGTAAACCTACAGGTACGATTGATCCTTTTTGAACGGTTTGTATGTGGCTGCATGATTGCAAATGGCAGATGAACAACTAGTTGACACGGGAACGCTGAGTCCCGATCGAATGGCTCCTCCCTTAGAATACTTTCATGGAATGTGAGGGGGCTAGGGGATAAGGTGAAACGCGGCCTGGTACTAAACGAGCTGAGAAGGCACAAACCCCAATTGGCGCTCTTACAGGAGACACACTTGACAGGGGGGGCCACTAAGGCCTTGGATAGGAAAGGGTACAAGATGATGGTGCATGCGGAGTTCTCATCAGGCTCCTGGGGAACGGGTATTTTGATTAAAAAATCCTCACACTTCATTCCAATAAGCACAAAAACTGATAGTCAGGGCTGCTTCGCAGCATTGCAGGGGCAATGGGATGGTCGCCCTCTAACAGTGGTTTCAGTATATATTCCGCCATCCCTTCACTCGATAATGCTTCCAGCCCTTGGTGATTTTTTGTTCACTCTCCCCGAGAGTGGTGTTATTTTGGGTGGGGATTTTAATGCAGCTGTAGATTTACAGCTTGATAGGTTTCCAGCGACCGCTTCATCTTGGGGACCCTCTCGGTTTCAGCGATTCCTAGCAGCAATGGGATTAGTAGATATTTGGCGTCACGTCCATCCTCATACAAACAGTACACGTTCCATTCCACAGTCCATAACAGCCTTTCCCGGATAGATTACTTTCTGGCTTTAGGAGAAGGACTACAGCGCGTAGATACTGCAGACATACACCCCCGAGGCATCTCAGACCACTCCCCAATAACTTTAACCATTTCCTCCCAGACAAAATCGCGTATCCGCATATACCCCATTCAAGCACCATATCTCAAAATCCCGAAAATCAGGAAAGCTCTCCAGAAGGCTACAACGCACTATTTTGATGAAAATGTGGCAACTGTGACCTCCTCCGAGGTGCTATGGGAGGCCTACAAGACAGTACTAAGGGGGCAAGCTATAAGCTCTATCGCGGCCCATAAAAAGGAACAGGCGGCTGAACAGTCTGCACTTGAGCTAAAACTACGTGAAGTAACAACTTTACACGAGGCTACCCCCACAGATTACACGGCGCATACCCTTGCACTCCATCAGTGATTATACACAGAACATGCTCGTCTCACGGTGCAGGGGCATATTACTGATACACAGAATCGGATATATGACGTAGGCGATAAGGCGGGATAAGATGTTGGCCTGGCTCGATAAAAGGGGGGGGTAGCTCCAGAGGGATTCAACAGGTGAAAGATAGAAATGGCGTGACGCACACCAACCCTGAGCAGATAGTAGAAGCACTGGTGGCACATTTCGAACAGGTGTATACTCCAGAGAGGGAAGTGACCGCGGTCATGGCCCAGGATACATTGAGTAGAATGGACATCCCAGTATTACAACCGGAGGCAGTAGCCGACCTGGAAGTGGCCATAACCAGTGATGAACTACAGCTGGCCATACGAGCGCTCAAACCTGGAAAGGCTCTCGGTCCAAACGGCATTCCAGTGAAATGGTACCAGTCCCAGTCCGAAGACCTTAGTCCGTACTTGCTCGATATGTATGAAGAATGCCGAGAGAAAGGTGCGCTTCCACTAGACCAGAGAACGGCCACTATAGTAGCAATACCCAAGCCCGGTAAGCCACAGGAAGAGTGTTCCTCATACCGCCCCATCTCCTTATTAAACGCAGAAAGCAAAATCCTGGCTAAACTCCTGGCTAACCGGTTGATGGCTCATCTGCCTGATCTTATCCATCCAGATCAGTCAGGATTTATGCCTCATAGGAACACGGCACTAAATCTTTGCAGGGTTCATGGGGTGCTGACGAGGGCGGACCAGATTCACGACAGCGCAGTTATACTGGCCCTGGATGCGAAAATGGCTTTCGACCTGGTGGAATGGAACTACCTTTTTGAGGTGTTGTCCTGCATGGGCTTCGGCCCGAAAATTATCTCGTGGATTAGGCTGTTGTATGCGGAACCGATGGCACACGTGGTGGCGAATGGCCACATTTCACGTACATTTTCGCTGGGGAGAGGCACCCGACAAGGCTGCCCCCTATCTCCTATGCTTTTCACGCTAGCTCTAGAACCACTGGCTAACCTCATAAGACAAACACCCTTGCTTAAAGGAATACAATGGAAGGAGGGGTGGGAAGACCGGCTATCCCTCTATGCAGATGACATGCTGGTGTACTTAACAGATCCCGAACAAGGCGTGCCGGCTCTTTTGAACCTGTGTAACGAGCATGGCTGAATTTCGGGATACACAATTAATTGGAACAAATCGGAGTTATATGTACTGAGAGGCCAGGTCCCGACGCTCGGGCCGGACTGTCCCCTGAGATTAGCTGGTTCCTCTTTTAAGTATTTAGGGATCCATGTCACGCGGGATCCACTGGCGTACATGAGATTGAATCTGGCACCACCATTGGAATGTCTTAAGCAAGACGTCAAATTCTGGGCGGGGTTACCATTGACCATGCTGGGAAAAGCAGCATTGTATAAAATGATGTCGTTGCCCCACTTTCTGTATATCCTAGATAACACGCCCTTTTCGGTGGCGCCGGCATACTTTAAAAAGGTAGCCGCAGTTGTTTCTGGGCTGCTGTGGAGCAATTGTCCGGCACGCATAGCGCAGGCCAAACTACACAGAAGCTGGTACGATGGAGGCATTGCATTGCCAAATCTGCACCTATATTACTGGGAGGCGCAGCTTAAACCCATTAATCAGTGGATACACGCCTCACAATCTGATCCAGATGGGCTGGGCTGGAAGGGGAAAATTACCAAACTCGCCCCGCTCTGGGACACACGTGCCTTGGGAAACCTGAGATACAGCAAAGGCTTCTCTCATTGGGATTCCATTGGAATATCCACGGTGGGAGCGGGGCGAAGTCATCTCATTCACCCGCCTGAGGGAATTGTATGACCTGGGGCCACACGAGTCCTATCATTACGTACAAATACGCCATGCTTTGCTTGCAGCCATCCTCTCCGGGTCGACTCTACCAGAGTCCTCCCCGTTGGAGGATCGCCTCCTAACTGACTTTATGATAGAAAGAGCGGCATCACTGATTTATCGCAAACTCCTGAACAACTTGCCTGACCCACTGGTCCCCCTGAAGGAGAGATGGGAAAGGGAAGTAGACGCCCTAGATGAACACGAATGGAACGAGGCATTGGCGTCGCCAAAAGAGGTAGGCATATCAGCTAGGCTGAGACTCGTCCAACTCCAGGTCCTACACAGAGTATACTATACAAGAACACTCCTACATCGCATCCACAGAATACAGCACCCTTTCTGTCTACGTGGCTGTGGGGAGGAGGGTTCCTTTTTTCACACACTCTGGGACTGCCCACGCATCCAAATTACTGGCGGCAAATATTGCGCACTGTATCACAGACCTTAGAGACCTCGCTCCTTCCAGAACCAAGGCGATGTCTCTTAAACATGTGGGAACCAACAGACTTATCCAGACCTAGCCAACTCTGGGTGACACTAGGCATGATTGTGGCGAAGAGAGATATTGCTCAGCGTTGGGGGGCGGCAGAACTACCAACGAAGTCGCAGTGGTGCATGAATATGGACAAGATAATGATAACTGAGAGGGCGGTATATTTAAGCTGTGCGTGCCCAGGCAAATGGAATAAGGTATGGTCCCCATGGAATGTGTACCGAGGTGACATATGTGACCCTCTGCCAGAAGATGACCAGTTAGAGTCGGATGATGAGGGGGGGGGTTGATTGAGGGAAGAGGGGAAGGATAGGAAATACCACACGGATGAAAATGGGTGTGGGGGTGCTGTCCTCCCTCACTTTGGGTAAGGTCTCCAGACAATAAATAGCAACATATACTGCCATATGAATCTTTTGTACACCTAAACTGCACTATTACTTTTATTTGGCCGCATTGTGATTTCCTGATTGTTCTTTGTTATTTTCATAAAAATCAAAAAACAAAACCTTACTTAACTTGCAATGAGATATTGGCTAAATACCTTTCACTCGATTTTGCGAAGTGCCCTTTTACAGTAGCAGTGTGACTACAGTGTGGACTTCTTTTATGCATGGCTATCACTGCTCTTTATTAGCGGCCGGCCCCTCGGGGTTGTAGGCGACCTGCTGTGTAACTATGTGAAGGTAAAATAAAGGTTTAAAAAAAATTTTTTTTTAAAAGACAAACAAACTGTCAAATGATTTTTCATCCTAGATTTGGGAAACATTCAAAGCTGTGTGTGGAAAAGTGTATTGGAGAGTATGAAGCAAGAGTAAGTGAGTCCAGGTTAAGTATGGGCGGAAAATCCGTTCCGCTCGTGGATTTTGCGGATTTTCGGTAAATTCGCAATCCGCGAGATTCGCGAATTTCCCGCCAAATCCGCGAGCAGCGGATTTTATGGCTTGCTCGCACTGTTCGCGTGAGTTCGCGGCTTCCCAGTTCAACTTCGCGCCCCGCGAATAAGCGCTAAATTGCAGAAATACGATCTTAGCAAAACTGAAACTACTTACCAGGTTCAAAAGTTCAAGCTCATCATTAGTAGCCATTTCCTGTAGTGCTTCCTGAGGGGCCCCTCCAGAGTTCAGTTGCCTACTTGCAACTATTATGTGACCCTGCTCTGACCCTCAGAATAGTTACACATATGCCACAAAGGTCCTGAATTACAGCTAAGGGAGACAAGCAGGAGCCAGGCTGGAAGTTCAAATCCAGTGACACATTAATCAGCCCCTAATTCATTATTGTCAGTTGGGGCAGGGCAGGTGTTGTAACTAATTTTGCAACAATGAAAGCACTTAGCAAGTGCAAAAGATCACTAATCAGGAAGCACTAAGGAAGCAGGTGCCAGCTAAAAAAATATTCTGTGACACATTAATCAGCCCCAAATTAATTCAGGTCACTTGAGGCAGGGAAGGTGTGCTTTGCTTTGCCACAATAATGTACACTGGACAACCAGAGGGTGCTGTGATGAAACAGAGGGTGGCATGGGTGAGCCAGAGGGTGGCATGGGTGAACCAGAGAGTGGCAGTGGTGACAGAGGGTGGCAGTGATGAAGAAGAGTGTCCCAAACAGGCTGGACACGTAGAAACAACAAGTTCGCAAAACTTGCGACCCGACAGGTAAGTTCGCGTTTGCGAAATTGTACAAAAACCCTCGCGACCTAGCAGAAACCCGCGCGAACACAAAAAAAATTCGCGAGAATTCGCGGATTTTGCGGATTGCGAGTTCGCAAATCCGCAAAATTCGCGAACGCGAGATTCGCAAAATTCGCCCATGCTTAGTCCAGGTGTGCTGGTACGGATCAGCTGTTAATTTTGCATGTCAAACCTTACAAAGCGGTGTCGGCAGCAACAATTGCAAGATGGGTGAAAGGAGCTATGCATGAAACTAGAGTGAATTTAGAAAGATTAAAGCACATTCTATTCGTGGTGCAATTGCTTCGAAAGTGTATGGAGAAGGAGGTAGTTTGAGTGAGATTTTGAAGGCAGGAGATTGGTTGCATGATAGTGTTTCGAGATTTTTATTTGAAAGAACTTTAAACATGCATAATGCTAGCCTTGTGTCTTGCCATAAAATGTCTATTCTCAGAAGTTTAGTTTATAGGGAATCGTGGTTTTATTAAAGACAAACAGGCTAGCATTATCCCTCCCTCCCACCCTTTGAGTGGAGAAGGTGGTGATTATTATTTTTAGATGTTTATAATTTGTTTATAATTTGATTTAAATGGTTGGTTATCTTTTGATTAGTTTGTTATTAGTTTCAAATCTGAAAATATATTTTGATTGATTTAGAGCAGAGGTCTTCAATCTGTGGGGCGCGACTCAAAAAGGGGCCGTGGAGTAATGGAAAGGGGAAATAATATCAAAAAGGGGGAGTGAAGAGGTGGTGCTCAGCGGCACCAAGGTGGGTGCATCCTCCTCTCCTGAAAGTACGGTTTATCAAAAAGGTCCACCTCCAACTGAGTTAATGTGTGTCCAGATGTTCGTGGAATACACAATGTGTGTTAAAATACCCCTCACACACCAAAAGGGCCCTTGGTGTCATGCTTCATCATTGGGGTCTTGCCCCTCCGCTGTGGGACGGGGCGTGCTGCAACAAGCGACTACGCTGGAGCACCTTTCTTATGTGGGTGCGATGTGAGTGTATTGGAGTGAGTGTCAGTAGGGTCAGGGGTGATATATAAGGTGATGTTAAAAAATACCTGGCCTTGTGGTAGAAAAAAATATTTAATAGACACTGGCTGGTATTGTTAAAAAAAGTAATTCGGAGAGATAAAGCAAGTCAATGGGCTTTCTCTCCTGACACAGTGTAAGGCAGCACATCAACAGTGTTGCCTTACACCATATCTAGGAGGCCATGAAATGCCACGCAACGTGACTTTGCATGGCCTCGTAGATATGGGTCTGCGCAACCAGAGTGTCATAAAAAATTATGCAGCGCAAGGGGCTTATAAATAGGCCCCTATATTTTGAAAGGAAGCTCCATTTTATCGTAAAACATTTTGTGCATTTTGTAGCAGTCTATCTTATACTGTGTGTAATGCAAGTATAAAACAAAGACTTACATATTCACAGTGCTTTCTGTCACAGGTTGTGAACTCATAGCATTAAAAATACCCAAGTCACTATTTTCCACTGCACCAACCACAATTTAATTCTGTGGCTCTCTAGTTTCACACATGCAGTGCATTTACTAATAGAATTTTCATAATGTGTTATAGTGCATTTACCACTGAGTAACACCTTTTTCAAATGTATTTATTATTCATTGAAGCTGCCTGTTATTTTATATGTAGCTACCGGACGGTGAAAGACCTAAAAAATGTATGTATGTTTTAAATATGATGAATGATGTTCAGCTACCTCAAGTTACATGCAGCTGTAAATGCCAATCTGTCAGCATCCCATTAAATATAATATGGTTTTCCTCTAATGCCGTGCAATAAAGTTGCAGCCCATGCATTACAGCTATTATACCAAGGGCCACATGAATTATGTGATTATGAGGCTGCAGCGATCTTAGCATGATTATAGATTTTTCGTATTTACTACATAATCCATCTGCCACAGAATTTGCTGGTTTTAACCCCCAAAAAATTATTTATTCAAAAGTTACTACAGAGCAGCAACAGGTGTTGATGCTTAGTAGAAGGCCATTTGTAAAGCTGTGCTGGTCACCTTTTTGTTGCTTATTGCTATATTTAGTGTGCAACTGGTACTAATGAGGTGCAACCACAGTTTGACCCTTTCTCTGGTGAACATTTATGGTTGTCAATGATATGGAGTACCAGGTTCTAGAAATTTTCGTTGGGTACTTGTGCCTCAAAAATTTTGGGGGGGGGGTCTCGGCATCAAAAAGTTTGAAGACCACTGATTTAGAGGGACAAAGAATTTAAGAGAAGATCAGTAGGAGTGGAAGGAAAAGAAAACAAGTCAAGGAAGAAACAAACAAAAGAGGATGAACTTGGAATGTTGGCTTAATTAGTGTTTGGAGTTCTAGTTATTGTGACTTCAGGTTTGTTCTAGAAAGCTTTTAAGATGCTGCTCAGAAGTGGTTAATGAAAGGTTATGCATAAGGCTAGTCTCCTTGTCTAATAAAATCACAATTCTCTATTCCAACCCCAAAACGCACTGAGTTGAGTTCACGCTTTGCTTTTTCACCTGATTTGCGTTTTGTGCTTCGGTGTTTTAGAATGAGTGAGCACTGCATGACAATGTCTGTCTGGATCCTACTATTATAAGGGTGCACAGGCGGGGGCATAGTCAAAATTTCATGTATACAATGTCACCCTGCCGTTATTTTGGATCCAAAAATTCAGATTTACAGAAATTTAGAATACCTAGTATTTGGGTTGTCTACAAATTGAACAGGTAAGTATAATAAGGGTTAGATTAATCTTTATATTGCATTCGCTCTTGATCCAATTTACAGATAGAGGTAGGAAAGACAGAGTAGGAGACTTTGTGTCTTCGAGGCGCTTTGTGGTTCTTTTTGATTACTGTTGAGGAGCTCCTTGAAGAGAAGTCTATTGTTATCTTCAGTTATTTGCTGAGCTCCAGTTTAGATGTTGAAACTTCTTCTATGGCTTTGGGTAGAATGCTTCCTTTTATAGAGAATCTGTACCAAGATATGCACATGATTTTAAGGGATGACCATTGTAAGCTCTGTTACTGAGATGTATTTCTATAGTGTCCTTGTTAGATGTCAGGAACAAATATAAGCTGCTTTTTACTTCTGTTTCCATATCTCAGGCAATAGTCGGTGTCTCTCCGCGTCACTTGGGTACAGTGTTTGATGCTCTTTCAGAATCTAAAGCCTTCATGTCCAACATGTCTCTCACCAGCAACATGTAAGTATAAAGCGCTATTGTGGTGCTTGCCTCTGCCCAGCCATATGTTTGTCCATGCCGTGCTTTCCAAATACTCCAGATGGGAAGGCCTTAGCTAAGTCCCTCTTTTTTTGATCGACCCTACTAGACAGTGTGAGCTGTTAGGTTGCAAAATACCTTTGAGTATGCTCGTTGGTTGACTTTATTTTCACTCCCATTTACTTGTTTTATTCGTTGACTTGTCCATCTGGTTTGTCCCTCTCTTGGAGCATAACCTCTTCACTTGTGTCCTCCTACAGCTCCCTTTAGGTAACTGCTTAAGCACTCCATAAGAGTGTGTGTATTTTCCAGTTCTCTCCATCTTGTGCTGCTTCTCCACCCAATACACGTTCTCCCAAGTTTGCCTCAGCCAAGGTGGTGGTTGGCTTCCCATTTGGTCTAGAGCAGGGTCTGGCGCACTCCTTACCAAAGCAAAGAGCAGCAAATAATTCAACAAAGAGCAGGTTGGTTAGCACAAGCTCAAGGTCTCACTGAATAAAATTGTTCCCATAGCTACCACACAGTAGGGCGAGTCAAATGTGGAATTTTGACGCATTTGGGGCTTTGAGCTTACATGAGCCTATTGGGCTTAAGACCATCATGGCATATGTCATTGCTTCCTGAGGTCTGATGTCATCAGGAAGTGACACTGGTGTATACCCATAGGAGTGTTGCATGCTCTTAAACGTGTTTCTTTTCAAGTTGTGGCCACTAGATGGTGCATGCTCTCACTGTTGTGAGACATATTGAGGTTTACCAAAAACACTGAGGAGCTGGCAAGAGAGCCCTTTGGTTGACTTTCCTGTCACATTCATTTGCCCGCTTCTTATTCATGTCCCAGCTTGTCAGTCTTGTTTCTCCCTCCCATGGAGCATTTCCTCTTTACCAACTATTGATTAGCTGGCATCTCTGCTTCCACTGTTTTCTTTTCAAGCACTACTTTTTTCTTGTGTGTTAAAGCAGTCCATCAGAGTGCATGTGTTTTTCAGCTGTCTCCCTCGTGTTCTTGTCTCCACCTGCACTCACTGTTGCCAGAGTGCTTCTCCCTAGTGCTCCCCACAAACCGTACCCTCTATTCCTGTTATTGTTTCCTCCTCACTAGTGCACTTCATGTTGCTCCCCCCATCTCCATGTTGTTCCTCATCCCCTGCCCTCCCTTGTGTTGCTTATACTTCTGTGTTGCTTCGTCACTGTCCCCGCCTTACCCATTATAGCTTCTGCGTCCACTTATCCTCCCTTGTATTGCTACTGCCCCTAATACTTCTACTGCTCCTGCCCCTTAATTTTTTTTTTTTTTTAATGTTTTTGTTCCTTTAATTTTCTTTTTAGTTACCAATCCAACATGCCAGCTTTCATGAGGGTGTTGCATTGTGTAGAAATGATGTGAAAAGTGCTCAATTAAGTTGTACTTAGGTACTTTTTCCTCTAATCCAGGTCACATTCTTCCATGTCTCCGCGCCAACTGTGCCAGTCAACAACTAAGGCAGGGCAGCCATGTCGAAAGAAGGCGGTCACTGGGCAGGTGTTCTGCCACGTCCATGCATCAGGGCAGGTGTCCTATGCGTCTCCGTGAAGGTGTACAGCTTCATGTGCCTACTTCGCCACACAGTCTCTTGAGCCATGGACTTAAGCTATCATTTTCTAAGTTATGGTCTTTCTTAACCTTTTAAAAGCTCTTCTAAGTGGATCTTATCTTGAGGAAAGGGACCTCTGTTGTACAGAGGAGGGTATGACTTCTGGTTCATTCATTATGTTGGATTATAGCAGTTTCTCCACTTGGCACTTTTTAATAGCACCTTTTATTCTGAATGTGACTTTTTATTGTACATTAACACTAAATAGTTGTTGTGAATAAACTATTCAGTTTTGATACAACTATGTTTTCACTTCATTTTAAGACCACCTAGCACTTATAGCAAAGATTTGGCATAGACAGAATTTCTGTCCTTTACTTACCTGAAAGTGTGAGCTACAGTACTCACACCTTTGACAATACACCGTGACACACATTTGTCTGTAGTGCAATGTTATATTCATTTTTGGGAAAAAGTAAGGGAACAAAAAAACCCATACATTTAGAGCATCGGATAGTGAGAGGTCTGCCGTCTCCAAAAGGAGTCAAAACATTTGAAATAAAATGTGGGGGATGGGGAACATCTTACTAGACGCCCTCAAATTTTCCGGTAGTGGCACCACACTTTTGTTTCCATAAAACCAGTGTATTGTGTTAATAGGTTAAAACAGTTAACCATTCTTGCTAATATTTATCTAGTTGCTTCATTTCCTGCCACACGGTGATTTTACCATGACTGTTATAGAGTTTAGTTAATATCATCTGATTCCAGACTAAATGTTTTATCTCATTAATGCAACCCAATGGTGTATGGAGATTGGTTGATCACCAGTGTCTAGCAATAATGAACTTGAACAATGGTCACCAACATTGTCAACACGCAGAAAACTAGTGAATAGTCATTGAGGTAGACATTTACGCCACATAGCAGGGCTATATCATCTTCTGCAATGAACCTGTTGAATCTGACAATTTTTTGAGTTCATTCTAAATTGTTGCAATTCCTGGACTTTGTAAAAACGCATAGATGGTCCGCACTGGGGACAACGGTTGTCATTTTATTTGAATATTCCCTTAATCTTGAGTGGAGTCAATACAAAAATCATGGATAATTCTAAAGAACAATCTCTTGTACATAACTATTGAAAATGCGACACTGTTCAAAGAAATTGCATCATCCCATTAGATTTGTGAAGTTTCAATATTTTACTTACTTCAGCTAGGTCCTAAATAAATGTTGGCTTCTCATTTCCTAGTTTAGAATAGCATCTGAAGACTATTCTTTCAGATTATTTAGATCTATAGATTTACAGAAAAAAGGGGTACGTTTCCATTATCGCATCCATACCTTTCTTCACTCCTATTGTTGCTTTAATTTGCCCATCCGTTAAATTTAAATATAGACTAACCCTAGGGGATAACTCGTGAAAGGGTTTAATGCCCCCTGTTCTGTCAGTATCTCCCTTATAAGATGTAGGTCATTACGCAGTGAATAATTAAGAGATCGGGAGGCTTATTACATGAAGTGCCCCGGGGGAGCAATGGACGCTTGTACGACCCCTTCTGTAATAGCAATAGCGCTGGCGCACATAAAGCGCCAGCTCTATCTTCAAGGGGGTGTTCCCTCATTTGCATGGGGTCGTGCCCCATGCTAATGAGGGAATCACTTTATTTATTTTTATTTTATTTATGCGTTTTATATAGCGCGGACTTTACCCGAAGGCGTCAGAGCGCTTCACAATAGGAACAGTAATGATACATGAGAAAATTACAAGTGAACAAATTACAAAAGCAGACGTAAAAGTGACAATTGTGAGCAAACAAAATTCATGAGGTAGCAAACAGTGCATTACAGTAGGAAAAAGTGACAAGTGTGCAGGTTACAAGAGAAAACAAAGTACAATTAGAGGTATAATACTGCAATAGAGAGGTAGCAAACCGTGTGTTACTAGAGAAAAGTGGCGGGTGCATGTTACAAAAGAGTACCAAACACAGGTAGAAGGAAAATACTGCAATAAATGGAGGTACAAGGATAATACTGCAATAAATGGCAAACACTCTAGCCACAAGAACACACTGGGAAGGCACTTCCATAGTCATGGAGAATAGAAATTTCATTAATGGGAGGTCTTCCTTCAGATAATAGAGAGGCTGTGAATTACTTTTGGAGGTGTCTTTGGAGGAGGAGAACTTTGAGGTCCGTTTTGAAGGCCTGGGAGGAGGTGGTGGTGGTGGTCCGGAGCTGAGGCGGAAGGGAGTTCCAGATTCTCACTGCGTTGCCTGAAAAGGTTTGGGCCATGGATCGTTCCTTCTTGAAAGTGGGAGGTTCAAGCAGTAGATTTTCCGCATTAAGTGATGGTCTAGAGCCTCCAGAGAGTTTCAGTTTATTCGCCAGGTAGCGAGGAGAGGAGTGCAAGGCTTTGTGGGTGTTACAGGCAGTCTTGTAGATAGCTCTAGCCTCGATGGGAAGTCAGCGGAGGGTGGATAACATTGGTGTGATGTGGTCGCTTCTTTTGGCCCTATTAATGAAATGAGCTGCTGAATGGAGAACAGATTTAAGGGGGGACAAGTGGGATTTGGGGAGGCCAGTAATAAGAGAATTGCAGTAGTACAGTCCGGAGAGGACCAGCGATTGTACCAGGATTTTAAGGTCCTGCTCCTGGAAGAAGCGACTAATTCCCCAAGGAAGGCGCAGTTGGTATCGAGCAGACTTTGCAATGGAATTGATGTGGGGGAGTAGATTGAGTTTTTTGTCGAGTATGACACCAAGGGATTTTGCGCTGTCGACGACTATGGGTTTATTGTTAAGTAGATTCATCTGATCCATCCATGACTGAACCGGGGGAGGAGAGCGTGAGGAGGAATTCCGTTTTGGAGGGATTCCGAATCCGTTTGAGTTGACATCCAGTTTTGAATGGAGTCGAGAGTAGAGTTTAGGATGGAGAGATCGTGAGTGGAGGCAACCTTGAGGTAGATTTGAGTGTTGTCTGCATAGAGATGAAAGTGTATCCCTGATTTACTTAGGAGATTTCCCAGTGGTTCTAAATAGAGATTGAACAATGTGGGTGCAAGTATAGAGCCTTGAGGAACACCTTGACCTACTGCCACATGAGATGAAAGACTGTTCGCTATTTTGATCATTTGGGATCTATCAGAGAGGAAGGAAGCAAACCATTTAAGCACAGTGCCCTCCATGCCCATTCTCTGATGAAGAGTGTTGAGGAGGGTGTTGTGATTGACAGTGTCAAAGGCTGCAGAAAGGTCTAGGAGAATTAGAAGACAGGACCCCCGCCCCCCGAATTGAGTATCCTCAGCGCGTCATCCACCACTTGCAGTAGGGCTGTTTCAGTGCTGCCGTTTTGGATGAAGCCGGACTGACAATTGTCAAGAAGATCATTGTCCTTGATATGACGAGAGAGTTGTTTCACTACACATCTTTCTTTGATCTTCGCAAGAAAGGGTAGGTTAGTGATGGGGCGGAAGTTGTTGAGGTCATTTGCATCAGCAGTGGGTTTTTTAAGCAGAGGGCTGACCTGCCCAGTTATGAAGGAGACAGGAAGGGAACCTTGACAGAGGGAGAGGTTGACCAGAGTGGTCCAATAGGAAAGGGAATGGGTATAGAAGTCAATGGCACTGGGGATGGGGTCCAGAGAATGGTTGGAGGACTTTGTTTCGAGGATGCACTTGAGAAGGGCATCTTCAGATATGGGGTCAAAGTTCTGCCAAATGGCGGAGAATTTGCGCTCCTCTGGAGGGGTAGGATGAGAGACCGGATCCACAAGTGATTTCACTTTTTCATCAAAGAATATAGCGAAATCTGCTGCTTTCTTTGTAGAATCCTCCAACTTGGAGGTTGGGGGAGAGCAGTTAGGAATCTTGATGAGATCGAATAGTTTTTTGGGTCTATTTTTGGCTGAGTCAAGGAGGGTTCTGAAGTGTGACATCTTTCCCAAGGAAGATGTGCTTGTTGTACTTGGATCTTGCTGAACGAAGCGTGACCAAATTATCGGTGGAGGGCACTTGCCTCCATTGTTTCTCCAGGAATCTTAGCTGCTTCCTTTCTTCATAGAGGGATTTGCTGAACCAAGGTGCTGAGGGAGTGGGCCTTCTCTTTTTGCTTTTGAGTGGAGCAACATTATTGATTTTGGCTGCAAGGACTGTGAGGCATTGGGAGGTGAGTTCGTCAACATCTAGGTTCGGGTCTAACCTTGGAAGTGATAACAAAACTGATTCACAGAGGGGACCGACATCAATATTTTTAGCATCACAGAACCAGGAGGTAGCCCTCATAGGTTGGCCAGGAGTTATTGAGTGTGACAGGTGAAGAGAGAATGGGATGAGGAGGTGGTCAGTCCAGTCTACATGAATAGGGGTAGTGATAGAAAGCATGCCTGCTTTAGAAATAACAAGGTCCAGGATTGAGCCCTTAGAGTGTGTTGATTCTGTGCAGTGTTGGATAAGATCGTTTGCAGAGAGGAAGGTGGCCAGCGAGTTCATAGAAGAGTCTTGCGGTAAGCCCCAGTGGTGATTGTAATCACCCATGAAGGTCTGATTGTCACTTTGCGAGTATTGGTCGCTGATGAAATCAGTGAGTTCCTCCATAAATTGAAGGGCCACTACGAGGCGGGCTGTAAATTACATGGAATCTGAGGGGTGAGCGATGGTGCAATTGAAGCTCAAGAGAAAGTCATTCAAAGGTGTGGGAGGAGCAGATAGGAGAAGCCTTAACCCGTTCGATGCTGATGACGGAACCGCTCCGTCATCAGCTGCGGTTGGGCTGTGCTGATGACGGAGCGGTTCCGTCATGGCCCGGCCGCCTCACTTGCGCGGCGCTGATTTCGCGCCTGCGCAGCGCGTTCTATTGAGCGGGGCGAGCCATGACGGAACCGCTCCGTCACGAGCACAGCTCAACCGCGGCTGGTGACGGAGCGGTTCTGTCACCAGCATGCGGCCGCCGCTTTGCCGCCCTGCCCTGTTAGCGCTGCGGCGAAATAGCCGCCGTAGCGAAAGAGTTGAGTTGAAGGGAGTTTCTAAAGATGACTGCAACACCTCCCCCAATGTTGTCAGTTCTGTCATTCCTAAATGTAGAATAGCCTGTGGGTTATAGGAGATCAAACAGAGTGAGCGGTTTTGTTGGACCAGGTCTCTGGGAGGAAGAGCATGTCAATATTGTGATGGTGATGGTATCGGAGATTTAAAGTTTGTGTTTTACTGCAGATCTGCAGTTGTGGAGCAGACAGCGCAGCTCTGTCAAGACTGTTTTGGTGACAGGGCACTAGGGCTCTGAAGAGTGATTGGGATATTGTACTTGTGTGGCGGTGCTCGGAAGGGTTTAGGTGGATGCCTGGTTCTGACAGAGGAGATGGTCGGAATAGTGTAGATAGTAGGGTTACCAAGGGATGCAGGTTGAAGAAGGGTGGCGTTCAAGGTCTTTATACTTGCAATCCAATGTGGCACTAATATATCTATATCTTTACAAGGAGAGATAGATATATATAGAGAGTGAGAGATCAAGAGATGTATATAGAGATAGATATATTTAGAGAGGTCGATAGAGATCTATAGAGATAGATGTCTATAGATGTGTATATATAGATGTGTGTGTATATATATATATATATATATATATATATATATATATAGATATATAGATATATATATATATATATAGATATATAGATATATAGATATATAGATATATAGATATATAGATATATATAGATAAGAATAATCAACAAAGGTTTCAGGGACGTTCTAGTTGGGTTAAGATTTTACAAACAACCATAGAAATTCAGCAGTTAGTTATCCCAAGAAACAATAACTTGTGCCCTATGGTACCTGTAACTCGCGCCACACAGTGCAGTTTTCTCATTAATTTTCTTTTTGCAAATGTTGTGGTCCTCTATCAATATATTATAGAAGATGTTATGACTGCTGTAATATGTGAAGTAATGAGAATTTGCCTAGCCTTGGTGCTGGTAAGTTCCAATTCTATTAAGGACTCGGAGGCGAGGATTATGCCTTACTTTCTTCACTTTATTTCTCACAGCAGCAAGAAAAACATGTAAAAAAACTCCTTTTCCCATGAACATCAGGGAAAAACAGGAAACTAAACAGTAAGTCCTTTCTCAGTCTCTGTGCACCGGCAGCAACCATCATGCCTTGCAACCACTCCTTCTTCCTCTTTCTTCGCGCGAAGCACTCTGTTCGTCAACTTCACGCATCTTGTTTCGATCCATAAGACCCTGGAAGAAATAACTGAGTCAGGACTCTATTTTGGAACAATAGGTACATAATACGATTCAGATAGGAACAGTAACAGCAATCACATGAAAACCACGTAAATAGATTACTTACGGTCCATACGGGGAGGGGTCACTTCCAGGAAGTCCCAGGGAGGGATAATCCTCGCCTCCGAGTCCTTAATAGAATTGGAACTTACCAGCACCAAGGCTAGGCAAATTCTCATTCTATGGCAGGACCGGAGGCTTCGGATTATGCCAGTTCAAAGCTTATCGACCACAAGCCGAGCCACTTCGATCACTGGCTTAAAATAAAACCTCTTGAAGGTGGAGTCCGAGGACCAGTCCGCGGCCCTCATCAGGTCCTCCAACCGAGCCCCCAGCCCAAAGGCTTTCGAGGCCATGGCTCCCCTAGCCGAATGAGCACCAAACTGCTTAGTGTCAATCCCCGCCTCCTGCATCACCCAACGCACCCATCTGGCGATTGTCGGGGAAGAAACAGCCTTGTACGGTTTCCGTAGGGCAATCAGTAATTGTCGCTCACCCGGAGGGCGAGTATCCTCAGTCATATCCTCATATGCACGGAGGCACTGCACAACACACAGCTTCGGGGAATCCGGGAAGGCCGGATATGAAATAACCCTCGTAAGGGTCTTGGTCCTACTGCTGACCGTAAAGGACACCCCTTCAGGGGAGAAGGTCCGCGCTGAAACATCAAGCGCCCGCATGTCAGAGACTCTTCTGCAGGAAATCAGGCACAAAAGCATTGCCAGCTTAGCAGAAAGCTCTTTGCGGGACAAAAACCTATTTGGTTGCCAGGAGAGAAAGAGATTCAAAACCCTGTTGACGTCCCAGAGGACTGAATATCTCGGTTCGGGGGGCAACGCGAGGAGAACCCCTCTCAACAACCTACAAACCAGCGGGTGCTCCCCAATCGGGGAACCCTGAACCAGGTCATGCCCGGCCGAAATGGCCGAGCGGAAGGTATTGAGAGACCTAAAGGCCAAGCCCTCATCCACCAGGTCGGCAAGGAAATTCAGGACATAGACAACATCCGCCCCCACGGGATCGAGACCCCGTCGCACACACCAGCGACGCCACCTGTGCCAGGCAGACCGGTATCTCTTGGTGGTGCTGTCCGCCCATGCCTTTGAGAGCAGATCCTCTGCCTTTCTCGAAAGGCCTGGGAGAGACCAGCGACGCCGGAGATCTGCCATGCCATCAGCCTCAGAGAACCCTCCTGAACCAACCTGTGGGGATTCCCGTCCGGGTTCAGGAGAATGTGAGGAGAGTGGGGGAGTAGGATTGGAAAATCCCAAGAAAGTTCCAGAAGAACTGGAAACCAGACTTGAGACCTCCAACAAGGCGTGATCATCACCGCCTGCGCTGACTGACGGCGCAACAACGCCGACACCCTCGTGATCATGGAGAACGGGGGGAACGCATAACCCTGTTCGCCCGACCAGTCCTGGAGGAACGCATCCGTCGCCTCCGCCGACGGGTCCGGGCGCCAGCTGAAATATCTCGGCAGTTGATGGTCCAGCCGCGAGGCGAACAGATCCACCGAGAACGGGCCCCACCGGGCCATCAGTAGGGAAAAAAACCTCCGGGTCCAGCTTCCAAACGCTGGCATCCAGGAGATGGCGGGAGTGCCAATCTGCCACCTCGTTCTGGTGGCCCGGCAAATATTCCGCCGTGACCGAGACCTGACGATCCAGGCAGAAGTGCCAGAAGTCCCGCGCTAGATCCG